>NC_046360.1:35220770-36542883 GCF_004027225.2 Strigops habroptila
GCTAAAGCTTTCTAGAGAGTCACATGCATTAACATTCTCCTACCTGACTGCACTACCTTCCACAGTTGGCTGTGGACTGTAATGGCACATATTTGTCACACCTTGTTACAGCCTTGGTCAATAGAATAATGGAATAATCAATCATCTATATTTTAGTGTGAGACATAATAAATAAAGTGCATAATAGTCAATCAGGTCTTCACCAAGGAAAAGTTGAACAATTACAGTGCTTGTCAATGGTAAACTGCCTATGATAAGTATGCAAACATTGACCCCAAGTGTTACACTGAGAACATGGAAATTAAAATCATCTATCTTACTTGATTCGAAGCCTCCCAGATAACAAGGATGGTATTTAAGGAAAATCGTGGCTGGACTCGGATTGCTTCTTTCTGTTAGATTAAAATTAAATTAAGTCAAAATTTGGAAAATACTGGTTTAATTAAGGATACTTCACCAGCTCATAAATTATACATTCTCCATCCGGTTGCAAAGTGTAAGTTTGAGATGAGGTGTCAGAGCTGCAGAGGATTCCTAAAGGTTAGTTCCCATTTATGTGCTGTGTAAAGGAGGCTTCTGGAAATGAAGGACTAATTATCCAAGTTCCCAAATTGCTACCCCAGTCTGCTCAGCGAGTGCAATGTCCCTGATTACAGCAAAAGCAGTGTTTTCTTCAGCAGCTTACTCCAAATATACAATAAAAGATGGCCAAAAGAGACCTTGGCTAAAAGCAGACACTGGCATGGAACCAAGCATGAAAATATTAATAGATAATCATCCAGAAACTAATTACAAAATGTAAAAAGTTCAGTTATCTTACACAGACCGCTGCAAGGAAAAGTGTTTCAGTTTCATTAGTGCAGCAGTAGGAGAATCCTTGCAAAGTAGTTTTCTGAACTTCCTAATGCTCTTCCCAGTGTGCATCGATGCTAGCTAAAGCCACATTAGAATCACAGAATGGTTTGGGTCAGAAGGCTCACCCAGTTCCAACCCCCTGCCATGGGCAGGGACACCTTCCACCAGAGCAGGTTGCTCCAAGCCCCTGTGTCCAACCTGGCCTTGAACACTGCCAGGGATGGGGCAGCCACAGCTTCTCTGGGCACCCTGTGCCAGCGCCTCAGCACCCTCACAGGGAAGAACCATTCATTTAAATTAGAGGAGTGAAGGTGCTAATTCACTGGAACACACTGCAGATACAAATACGGAAAACAAAACAAAACACAGAAAGATTGAGCCTGATGCCTTCCTGGAAATACGCTGGAACCTCTACACATTATTGGGTCATCTCTAGGAAAACAGGCCAAAATGAAATGGCTGGTGATATAAAACAGGCCAGGCTGGAAGACGTGGTGACTTCTTTTGAACTCAAAACTTCTTACAACGCACTTGATCCAAACAAATTAAAATTATATTTAGTGGAATTTAGGCAGACCCGATTTAAGCATGAGGCAAAAAAAGCCATCCCTGAACTCACCATCTTCCCATTGCTCCAGCAGCAACATTGCCAAGCTCTGCTCACCAGCCATGGGTTTATCCTAGCACATGGCCACGGCAGTTATTCCCTTTCCCAATTGCAAGGCTAGGTTACAAAAAGCAGCCTTATCCTGGGTGGAATTCAAACATGCATTCAATGTAAACCTTGTGCTTCTATCGTGCCTCTATGCTCTCCCTATATCCACAGATGTGAGCAGAGGGGAGCAGTGGTACCCACCATCAACACTTACACTGATGCCTCCTGAATCACCTGCTATACTGTAAAAGCAGTCATTACCAACCAAAAGGAGCCTGACAAATGCTCCCTTTGAGAGCAGAGCTACTCTGGGTAGAACAGATGCTCATCGTCAGCTCACTACCAGTAACAGAGGTAGTTTCAATCAAGATGCCTCCAACACAGCCTTGCAAACACTTGGCACTGAGACAGTGGGTAACAGATGCCCATCAGTGCTGAGGAAGACTGCTGAAGATGAAGACAGGGGAGAGGTGAACTTCCTGGCTCTAGGGAATTTGGAGGACAACTACAGATGTTATTGATTTGCAGCATTGCTGAGAGGCTCCCTTGCTGCTAGTCAGTGCTGGCACTCAGTAAAATGCGATCCTCCATCCAAAGAGTGTCTGTGATTGCCTGAACCAGTGCTAAAGACACACATCAGCGCACCCTGAAACGGTTAGAAAAGCTCCTTATGTATTGACCCAGCCATTAGCAGGGGCTGAGGGAGCAAAGCCCTCTAGCGTTGCTCTCGGCTGCATTGTACCACATTTTGGAGAGCTTTGCAGAACCACAATAAAAATCCCTCTGAGACGGTTTAGAAACCCAGGAGCTGATTATTCAGATAAGCCATGATGAGATAAGATGTGATATCATCAGAAAGGGTGCAAGGCACTGTCACACGAGGGAGAGAGATGTGAAGGAGGGAAGGATGTGAACTCTATTTAAGCGGTCCCATGGTAAAACAGCTTGGAGCCAGCGCACAACTTACTGTCAGCTCTCTTTGAGCGGCTCCTTTGATTGCACTGCTCTGTGAAGGAGCACTTGTCACTTTTTATCGAAGGAAAGGGGAAGAAAGCAAGGCAGCCTGTTGCCAGGAGAAAAGATGCCACTCACTTTAAGTTAAAGTATAGACAGCTACAATGCCCTGGTTGCTGGTGATCGAGGACTAGCAGAAGTGTGAAGGAAGTATCAATGCGGGGCAAGAGAAAGAAAACAGCAAGAGACTGGAGCGAGTGCATAGTGGGGAGGGACAGGCCCCCAGACTCCCTGTTTGTAGCTGGTAGTGCTTGAAATGCCTGAGTGTGCAGGAGGAGAAAACGGCAGTGATGCGCCCTTCAAAAGCTGGCAGCTCCCTGTCAGGCTGAGTGAGGATGCTGCTTCTACAGCCCTTGTACCCAAACAGCCACAGGACCGCTGGCTGGGCTGGGATGAAAGGCAGACTCAAGGTGACCCACTGCGGAGGAGCATTTGAAGTCCTCTTATAATTAAAGGGTAATTGGTTGTTTGACACTGCCTAACTTTGGTTACTCCTTACAGCAGGTTATGCTCAGCATGTGAGGAGCTCTAATGGAAATGGAGAAAAGCCATAGCATGGCACAGCGTGTCCCACAGCCTCTGCCTTCCCGTGCCATCAAGCTCAGAGTTGTTCAGGGAAATCCACCTTGGGCAGCTGGAAATCCCTCACCCCAGCGCAAGAGTATTAAAGCACTGTGATTGTCTCTCTGTAACCCAGCGAGCAGAGGAAAACAACCTGGAGAAGGTACAAAAGCTCAAGGAACCAAGCGCCCCTTTCCCTGCCTCTTGGTTTTTGAGGATTCTGCTTGTTGAAGATAATCATCAGCAAACAGAAAACCCTGCACAAAACAGAAAAAACCCTGCACAAAAACCCTCAGGCAGAGAAAGCCCAAATTCCACTCAGCTCTGCTGCTTCTGCTCAGAGTTACTTTGGCATATTAAAAGGCACCAGAGATGACAGTATTAACCAACAAGATGGAGGGAATGACTCTGCAGACATAGAAGAGACAAAAATGCAAGGCAAATATTACAGTATCCCAATTAACATTTCCCACTGGAGCTGGGAAAGCTGATATTTAGCAGCTGGATCCTGCAGACTAACCAATTTGCTCCCATGGTTTTGTTGCTTTTTGTTGCAGAAAATATTTATATCTATTGTTTTCCTAAACTCAGTTTTATTTTGCCCAGCAATGGGTCCATCTTGATGCCATCTGGCATTGGCTCTATCAGACTTGAGGAAGCTTCTAGAAGCTTCTCACAGAAGCCACCGCTATAGCCCCCTGCTACCAAAACCTTGCCATGCAAACCCAGTACAATGATTCTATGATTCTAAGCTGTAGGAATCACAAATGGTGCATCTGTCCTGAACCGATGATGGATAAAGTCACTAAAAAGCTCTTATCCACTCACTTTAGCAGCATTAGGGCATGATTAACTCTGTGTGCTGCAGAGGGTGGATAAGTGGAGGTCTGATTTTTTTCAGTTGGTTCTAGTTGTCATCAGCCTGCTAGATTTCATAATGTATGTTTCATAACGTATGCTTATCCTGTATTTTTCCTTTAATATGAGCACAGGGCTCACTCAGAACCCCCAGCTCTGTGCCTCGTAGCAGCACACAGCCATCCATCCCTGCAGTGGAGAGCAATCACTAAGAAATTACACGTACATTTGGAAACAGGCAGTACCAATGTCACCTTCTAAACAGGTAACCAAAGCATGCAGGAGTAAACAGGGGAACAGCCTTTTCCCTGGAAGCAGAGGAAGGCAGTGGCTCCAAGTCCTGCAGTATTGAGTTATCATCTGGACCTGGCTATGTTTCCCTGAGATTCGCTTCTCTTCATCTCAGCCTCTAGTGGATAGGTGACATATGGACATCTTCATGCTCCTGGCCACCTTGCCAGAGGTCACAGTCCTTTTCTTTTCCCCGAGTAATTTGGGTCTGGCTGCTGGAAGCATGGGGGACGCTTCCCCTCCTATTTGTCTTCTGAGCTCATTAGCTCTTTGCTGTGCACTGACTTTGTGTGGAAGGACTGCAGGAGCAACCCTGCCAGCTTCCAAACTGTGGGATATTTTCCTACAGTAAAAACCTCATGGCTGTACAGGGCTATATCACACCACGGGCACTAATCCCCCACCAGCACAGGGCTGTCTGGATGTGGCTCCGAGTGCTGAGGAGCACACAGGATCCTCTGGCATCCTGGAGTTAACGGGCCAAAGCAACCACAGAAGGGTCAAACACAGCGCAGGGAGCTGTGCCATGGCCAGCACCCACCCATGGGCACATGCCACAGGGGAGCCTCTGGGACACACAGCCAGAGCCAGTGCTGTCCCATGGCACAGCACCCAGGGACATGCTATGGGCAGGTCTGAGCTGAGACAGCATCTCTGCTGTGTAAGGAAATGAAACATGCTTTTTTGTTGTCTTTGGAGGGTTTTTCCCTTGTGTTTTTAAGAGAGAAGAATGCAGATCTTGTCTGTCCCAGGAAATACGTTATAAAACACCAATTTGCCCGTCTTGGCTCTTTCACCCTAGCATTGACCCTAAAGATGAACTCCCATGAATAAGTCTAATCCTGTTTTTCATGTTTCTCCAGGTTAATGAATATTTATGAATCATTTTTCCAGAGCCAAAGCATGGCCCTTAGAACCAGCCATGATAGCTCAATTTGTTTTCTTGCCAATTCTTCAAATTGGTTTTTTTTTTCTTGTTATTCTTTCTGAAACTTGGGGAGGGGGAAAAAAATCTCATTCCCAGTTGGTTCTTATCAAAGTGTGGGGGCTTTTGTTTAGTTGGGGGGGGGCGTTTGTGTTTTGAGGAGTTTTTTTTCAAACTCAGCTGGTACTTGGAGACTTTCCAATCAGTTTGATGATTAATGTGGCGCCACTGACTTGTTTTGTGTTTGTATTAAAGAAAAAAATAATGCACAATTCATGTTTTCCAAAGACCCAGTGAGATACCTCTGACTGACCATGCCTTGGAAGTTTTATATTGTTCTTTGTGTGCACAAAATGGATAGCAAAAATGAAGCATTTCCACAGGGATGAATGGAATATTCAAGGTTAGGGACACAGGCAAAAAGGAAAAACAGCACCTCTCAGCAAGCTGGGTATTAGACTATAATCATTACAAAGCCAGGTCATAATATCTTGCATATATTTAAGGGAGAAGATTTGTTCTTTTGCCTGCTATTTATTTAGGTAGTCTGAATTCAGTTTGAACAGCAAAACAGCTTTCCCAGTTTAGCCCCATTACCAAGTCAAGGTCATTCCCCTCAGAAAAAGATCAAGATCCTTTATAAGGAGACAAAGAAAGAAATTACTCTCTCCCCATGACTGATCTAGTGAACATCATTAGCGAAGGGCAGGAGATGTCTAAACATGCTCAGTGGTCCTTTGACTTGCACAGGGGCTTTCTGTATGTGAAACGGAAGTAAGTTCTGCAACTACTGTGGGGAAAAAAAAATGTTCCTTTAGTGCTATCCGGAAATAAAGCAGAGTTGTGAAGGGGGGAGGATCCTGAAGGACTCTCCCAACCTGTGTGTTTGTGAGTCGATAAAGTGGTAAAGAAATGCAGCTCTATTGATGTGCATTACAGGCTGCTTCCCAGGTGAGGGCTTGGCCTCTTATAATGTTTTTCATCCAATGTTTTACTAATTTCTGAGGAAGTTTGATAGCACTTAACAGCACATATTTAGTTAGAAATAATAACGGTTTGTTCTTCAACTTGTTACCCTGAGACATGCCATTGTAATCCTATCACTCAAAGACTGCTTGGAAAAGCATGCAGGACCTACATCCAGCAAGTGTAACTTTCACACAAGCCAAAATATATTGCATTATAAAACCCCAAAGAACAAAAATTATCACATATATTTTGGAGATTTAAACCTTATGTCGGGGGGGGGGAATCACTTTAAAGCCTGGGAGTGAAGGGTAACCTTTCCCAGATTGCTTTGCTGCAAGAAGAAAGACCATTACCAAGGACCCAGAAATAGTTCCAAGGGTTGAAGTTATTCATAGCATATTAAGGGGGGCTCCTCCACTTGCTCAGCGCCACTCAGGATGAAGAGATGGGCAAGCAGGCTCAGCTGCAGTGTGGCCAGGGGAGGATGCTCTCCATCCTTTGGCACTGCAGGGTCTCCAGGGCAGGAGCTGCTTCCTCTGATTTATTTGAGCAAGAGAGAACACAGCTGAACCCTGGCAGAGGGTCAGTGACCATGAACTACAGTTAGGGCAGCACTGAAAGAGCTCAGGGCCTCCATGGCATCTCTCCTGCATGTGTATGTATAGATATATAAACACAGACATATACACACACCCCTCAGTCCCTGCCAGCTAAACAGCAAGACCACGAAACTTTCCCTTCCAAGGATACCTGAAATGGTCTGGGAGGGCTCAGTTACTTTTAAATTCTAGCTCCTTTTTTATCCACTGAAAGTTTAATTCACGGTTTCTGTGAAAATGGCCTTTTTATCCACAGAAAGCTCAAAAACCCAGGTGGCTCAGCACTTTTGGAGAACCAAAGGCACTCTTGCCTGCCTCCACCATGCTCATGGGCAAACAGCACTGGCCGTAGGAGGTATTGGTGGGGCAAAGGGTTGTTTGAGGGGATGAGGGAGGGCCAGCACATCTCAGACTCGAACATCTGAGAGACTGCAGTGTCTGCTGCCAATGTCCTGAAAAGACCATACTGCAGAGGCAAAACAGGGCCAAACCAGTCTCCTCTGACTCCCTGCCTGGCCACTGCCCAGGCCAAGGAGAAAGCAGACCTATTATGGTCTGCAACTAAAGAAAAAAATATAATAATAACAACAAAAACACTACTACTCATCATCTCTTTTTCCTGTCTCCTTTGCCAGCACACCCCAGTCATTGATACCCCATTTCACAGGGTGCAGCTTCCCACACCCACATTCTCCCCCTCCGCTAAAGACAAGTCAATGGGCTCACATCGCACTTACCCATGGCTGGAGGACATGTCTGAAGAAGGACGATGCTAACCAGAACCCAAACCTTAATGATTCATTAAAGAAAAACATTGCAGCAAGCTCCATGAGATCCCTGCCTGCTCCTCCGGCACACGCATCAGGCAGCTCCAGCAGTGCATTTGCTGCTTATCATTGCTGTAAATCAAAGCAGGATTAGCATAATTGCTCAGGTCTGGGGTTTGTTTTTACTGAGGTCATAAACAAGCTGATGACACTGGGGGGTCTTTTACACCACACTGTAATTGTGCTGGCTGCCTAATTTCCAAACCCTGCTCACCTGTGCTCAGTCACAACAGCGTTAGTGGCAACTTCCAAAGAAAACCAATTGTTCCAACAGCACATCTGAATTCAGTGATATTTCTGTCAATCCAGTGGGCTGCCTTTACTTCTGCCTTCCTTAGGAGACAATCATTGCCTGCTGGGACTTTATGCATAGATTGCTAACTTGCTGTGCATATACTGATGCAAAGAATAAGCTTTGTAATTTAAATAACAGCCTGTGGAATTGATGACAGACACAAACATGGTCATTCACCCAGCTGCAGAAAACTGCAGCTAAGGCTCCAGCAGGAAGGTGAAGGAAACATATTGCTTTTTCAAGTGCCAGAAACACAGCCTGCAGCCATGGCCATCACATGTAGGACACCATATTTATGCACACGAAATAAAGCAAAACAGTGAACACCCAAGACCAGAAGGGTTTACATGTTATCCTGTTCTGAGCAGGAATTTCTTCTTCCATTTACTCACCTGACTGGATCTTCAGTTCGACTCTGCTGCAAAGTGGAGATGTTCCTGCTTGCAAGGTGATTGGAGAAATAAAACGGTATTTGGTAAAATCCTGGTGGAGGCTCCATAGTCCCTGGGAAGGGCAGTTGGGTAAAACCCATCAGCTCAAGGATGGTATAGCACCTCTATGCCGAGCAGGGTCATAACCACCAACACCGCTTGCATCAGGCAAGGCGCTTACTCAGTCTCCAAAATGGGCTTTTTTGCCAATGGACACACTGTGATTCACCCGCAGGCAAGGGCTTTCCAACTGTAGTGGGTCCCACAGCCACCCCAGTGCCTGCATTGAGCATCGTGGGGACCCACAGCTGGACCAGTGCAATGGGAGCATTCCTGAGATACAGCCCTGTGCAAGAGAGTCATACTGCAGGAGAACCTCTGAGGCACCCCATTAGTAGGCACAGAGCCAGGGAGGGCCCTTCTGAGGATGGCTGGTACTCACAGGTAACGGAGAAGAGGGTGTTGGGTGGACACGAGTGTGGGCTAAGGCTGAGCCAAGCCACAGCACCGCATGACAGAGCTCGTCCTGGTCAGGCTTTATCTTGCAGAGCAAGACAAGGGCACTGCAGATAAAAATGACAGCAAGAGTACAGAAAAGTATTGTAAATACCTGCTCAGGTAAACTAAGCCTCCTTAATCTGGTGCATCTCATCTGCATAACTACAAAGGCCTTTTCTTTTTTAAAGTTGATAAATACATTTTCCTTTTGAAAAGAGAAAAAGTCTGTGGCAAGGCCTTTAATCATCAAATCAGTATAAACAACATTATAATACATTAGACTTGGAAAACGTAAACTGTGATTATGCACCAACTAATTAAATTAGTACTGACAGCTTTCAAAGAGTA
Organism: Strigops habroptila; assembly: GCF_004027225.2. Classification (NCBI taxonomy): domain Eukaryota; kingdom Metazoa; phylum Chordata; class Aves; order Psittaciformes; family Psittacidae; genus Strigops; species Strigops habroptila. The sequence continues at coordinate 35,229,897 of NC_046360.1, forward strand.
GGAGAAAAAAGCAAAATACATCCCTTGCTTTCAGGGATGATTTTTCCTAGAAGAAGTGAAGACAAATGAGCTGTACTTTCCATCTGGGAATGTGAATCCATGCAGGAAACACCCACACCTGAAACACGACCTAAACACTTACCAGGAAAACAACTTCACAAGTGGGAGCTGAGCTTGGTCAGCTCTGAGTAATAAGCGACAAGTTAAAGTCCTCCTTAAAATGAAATCCAGGAAGCATGCACTGGAAAAGACTAATTACAGCCCCTGTGCCACTGAGTGAGAGCTACCAGTCTTCTGGCAGTACCTTGAGTTTCATTGTTTGGGAAGATGAAAGCCTTCATTTGGCTGGGGAACGGTATAAACTCAATTCATAAACAGGAGTGAGACAAACTGTATTTATTCATGAGTAGCATTAATACCCTTTTGAGGGCTCTTACAACCATTTAGGGTTGCTATGCAACACGCAGGTCCAAACCTGATTCCAGCAGCAGCAACAAAGCAGATCTGCTGGCTTTGGTAGGGACCTGGAGCCACCCTGCAGAGACACTGGTGACTGCATCCAGCACAGTGTCCCAGCCTTGTATTTCCAAGTGGGATAAATGCACCCTAAGAACGCTGACCACTGCTGTGCATGGCTACATTTCCGTGCCAGGGAATAATAGCAACTGCGGAAACAGAAACGCCTCCCAACCCAAACTCTTGTCATATACAACACTTGTCAACTTGTCAAGATGTTACTTTCTATAAATGAGCTTAATTTACATATTAATAACACCCAAAAGCATGGTGTGAGAGGGAGAGAGGAGACTGAGGAGAAAGTGGGGAGGAGACATCTGAAATTTCCATTTGAAACCTCGCCAGGATTGGGAATTTTGAAATGTTTCAATAAGCTCAAAATAAAAACCATCCACTAACTTTACCTGCATTTCATGGAGGAATCCAGTTACACGCCAGCTTTTCACCTTCTAGATACCCCTGTAGGTGGCTGCATTTTGCTCATGACAAACCTTGGCTGTCGTGGGTTTGCTTTTTCATCACCAAAGTCCCACCTATGCCTGCAAGAGCCAAACACACCATAGTCAGTGCCAAAACCCCGTAGCACGACATGCAACAAGCCAGCCCACGGCCTTACCAGGATTCACAGGGGACACACTCACTTCTCAGTGTGGAGGAGGTGGCTGGTTGTGATTAGAAAGTCAGTGTCTAAATGCTGTCACAAGAGATAAGAAGCAAAAGCAGAAGTGCTGCTCTCTTAGCTGCGGGAGCCAGAAAAGGAAGCGTTGCTGCCGTCCCACTCAGGTCAGCAAGGTGGAAGAGGACCAGGCACCACGAATGGAAAAGGAACTCCAGGCTGAGTATCCCAGCCCCATCGAGGGGTTTCCAGCTCCCATGGGTAGAGCTGGGTTGCCCTTAGGTTGATGGGGTCCTGGCAATGCTCCGGTGACAAACAGCTCCTGCGGTGTGGGAATCACACATGGATACACTGATAGCTCCTGATCTGAGTATTCCCATCCCCTCCGCAACCACTGCTTTCCTGCTCCTCACCTGCACTTACACCTCCATGTAAGAATACAGCAAAGGGCTCTTGGCTGACCCAGCCACCTTTCCCCTCCCACAGCACAGATCTGGGATTTTCAGTGCATTCTTGTTTATCACCTTCTGCTTTCAGATGCCGAACTCTCCCTTCTTCAAATACTTCAATTCAATAGTTGTGTGCAAGCACGTTCCCTTGATAACTGGGCTTGGGGTGAATGTATGGAGAGAACTGGGTGGAACAAAGTCAGCCAGCTACGTGTGGTTCTCTGAGAGGGAAGCTGGGGAAGGAGGAGAATCACACTGCTAATATCCATTCAGCACCAAACCTAACAAAATGAAATATCAGTTTGCTCTGCAAATGGCAGTAGCCACAACAAGCTCAGCCATCCCACACTGTTGCAGGTCCTTTTGCTCTAGCTCCCATCCATAGCCCAGCAAAATCAGTGAAGCTTGCAGGATCAGTACAACAGTTCAGCTTAGGAGACAGCAGAAAACAATATTTTCTGTATTTAATTACTCTGTAATAATGGCCTTTGTCATCAGTTCAGTTTGTGTTTGCCACAGTATTCACTCTCAGGGCTGAAGCAGAAGTAAAATTAAAGCTGTTTTCTGATTCTTTGTACTTGGCCACATCACATCCTTGCAAAGATGCCTAATCAATTCATTTGTGCATGAAAGGACAGATAGAGTGTCCTTCCCCAAGGGCTCTACCTAGCACAGTCAGTGTGGGAGCAGAGGTGACTTGGAAAGTGATGATTAAAGGAAAACTCACCCAGGACTCGTAGGCCCTCTACAGTCACACATATTTAGAAGGGCAGAGGTCCCTCTTCTTTTCTTTCCCTCCCTTCCCAGGCCTCATGTTTGGGCATTTTCAGAACCTATGCATCCAGGGACGTGGTCTGGAGACCCCTTTCTCCTCTGCAGTGCTCTCACCCAGGCCATGAGGGGACCCATCAGGTTCACTAGGTGCAAAACATTCACCTTTAAGAGCACCAAAGTCAACTTTCCATCCGTCTAATACACATCAGCTAAACAAACCGATCATAGAATAACAAAGAAGTATAACCAGTACCAGAAAAAGCCCTGCAGCCAGCAAGTCTCTCCCACATATTTTATCTTATAATCCACTGCACTAATACTTAACCACCACACCAAGCAGGTGGAAGTTTGAGGGCCATTGAGCACTGCGAATTTCCCCAATGCATCACAATTACCAAACACCTGTGCTAAATAACTTTGTGCTGAGCCACTGTGAAAATCCACAGAGTGCTCAATAGCCCTTGACATTTTTCATTTCTAACCAGTTTTGGAGTGGCTGAGTGCTCACACATCACACCACATGTAAGGACACTGGTTCAAGACCTCCTGAAGGCCCCTTTCCCCTCGGCTGGAAGTTATGCCCTCCCTGTGTGATTTTCAGGCTGCTCCTACTTTATCTCCACTATTACATGCACACGGAGCTGGTGAACTTTTGCATGAGCAGGTTCCAAACACAGCCAAGCTTCCCAGCAGCCCTCTCTCTCCTTCCCAGCCCAGCTGCCTATCTCAGGACCTTCCTTTTCTTTTTGCATAACCAAGGCAGATGCCAAACTAGAGGCACAAAAGCCCCTTGGACCACACAAAGCTGATCCCAAACTCAGGACTGACCTTTCCATGTTCCCCATCCTGTTCTCATGGGGACACCAGAGAGGGACTGAAGGCTCAGCCTGACCCTGGACACAGCAGCAGCTGAGGACAAATTCAGCCCTGGGATGCAGAGAGCAGGGCAAGGCTCAGCAGATGGCCAGAAGCTCTTCAGCCATGGTAGAAGACATGGAAGACTGCACAAGCCCCTGCTGCATCCAGCTGGAAAAAAAGATGAGAACAAACGGAAAAGGGTTTAGCAGGCAGAAGCAAGAATAATGGGAGGTTGATAAACCTCCCTTATAGTGGGGAACTGAAGACATTCAATCCATTTAGTTTGTCCCTGGGAAGGTTAAGAGGTGACTTGAGAGTGGTCAGAAAGCGCCTGCACAGAGAGAAGAGTAATAAGATGAGGCTCCTTAATCTGACAGACAAAAGCATCTTGAAATCCAGTGGCTGGAAATCACAATCATTTCTACAGAGAAATAAAATTGTTCTTGGTGCAGAACAGTGAAGGTAATTAATTAACCACTGGAATGATTTACCTGAGGGTCTGACAGATTCCGTGCCACTTCAGCTCTTTAGACTGGATCTCTGTGGGACATCTGAACTCCATCAGAGCATCTGGGTTTTGAAGACAGGGGGAAAGGAAGGTCATGCAGGAAAATCACTGGTGTAGGCTATTGGGGGTCCTTCTGCATAGCTAGTCCAGAACTGCTGGTCTTTGGAAGTCAGGCAGTGATAACAACCAGCTGCTGCTGTATTAGAAACAGAGGGTAAGTAAATACAGAGAAGAAAGAATGATTTGGAGAATATACTGCATCTCATCAGATATCCCCTGAGGTTTACAGAAAAGCTCAGAGCTGTGCCCAGCCCCTGCTCTCTGCCACTTCGCTGCTCAGAAAAGAGCAGAGCAGAAGAAAACCATCTGCTCACAGATGGAGGCTCTGTGTCCCACTCCTGCCATTCCCAACAAGCGCTATGAACTACCCACAACACAGCCTGTCATGCTGGGCTGTGGTTTCCACACGCCAGGTGCTCACCAGCCACTTCCAGCTCATCCGTGGGACTGCAGAGCATCACTTTGGTCTTGCCTCTGAGGCTAAGTGCTTTCCTGAGGAGCCATTCCATTTGGCAGCAGTGCAGCATACGGCAGCGTGGGACTGCCCTCAGCAAAGGTCCTTTATCCTTAAAAAACAGACTGAAAGCAAGAGTTCAGATTAGAAATGCACGTTAATAAATTGCTCCAGTTTTCCACAGACAATGCATTTCAGATTTCATGCATGCATTCACACTTCCCAGAGCTTCCCAAGGCAGCCCATAGCACAACCTCAGCTTCTCAGTACTGTCCCATCACTTATCTGTAGCAAGTTGGCATGATAATGAAGTTGAACTTCCATAGCAAATCTGTTGATACAAGTACTATAAGCCTGATTTTCAGGGTTGCTTAGCTCCATCATTAAAAGGTTCACTGCATCTCTACCAATCTCCAGCTGAAATCCAGATTACTTTTAAGAGATGACATTTTAGAAGCATTAGGCTTTTTTATGCTACTTTCTGTATTTTAGAAACAGTATGTTTTGGAGCCCTTGACACAAATACGAGGTGAATTTCAATGGTCCTAATTTAAATGTATTTTAGTGATGTTTAAATACGATTATTTTTGGTACATTAGCATAGGAATGCTGGCACAAAAGCCCAGTTTTATCATGTGGTTTTCTAGTAATTAATACTCCAGATACTTGTGATTATAAAATTATAAAACTACATTAATGCAGCAATACAAAGTAAAATAATGAAAAAAAAAAAAAAAAACCCTTAACAAAATCAAGCACATCACATGCATGCAAAAGAGACAGGAAGGGTTAAAACCTGGCTGCACAGGCACACCGCCCTCATGCCTTTCCTTAAATGATCTGTCACACACAAACTCATCAAACCAGGAAGTAAAAGAACTGAGAAAACAAGTTCTGGATAAGTAACTTTCTGCTTAAACCACAATTAATGAGGCTGCCTGAAGGATTCCCATCTCCACAAAAGCAAGTGGAAAACCCCAAGGTCCCCAGGCTGTACATTCACATCCTGTGCTGAGGGCCAGTGAGCCCTACCTGACCCCCAGCTCCCACTGCTGAGACCCCCCTCTCCATTAACAAAAATATATTACTTTACTATGTAAAAGACTTATTTCACTGGCTGCCCAGGTTTATTTTTCTTTAAGCAACTCTAAGTGGGTGGTGCTGCTATTAACTATAAAATAACCACAGTATTGCAGCCAAAGTCCATTGTGGACTGTCCAGAAGTCTCATGATTTTGCTATGATAGAGAAGGAATAATCAAAATCCCATTGTAATTATAACAAATCCAAATGTCCTGAGCCATTAGGTCAATGCCCATGAAAGTTACTCTCAAATGGCTGAACTGGAAGGCTTCCACATACACAGTTCCCTCTGCAGGAGCAAGAGACCACTCCAAATGTCAGTGGAAGGTTGTTTTGTTTTTAATTGGAACCTGAGTTTTATTTGGCTGCCTTCTAAATTATTCCCCCTCCTTTCTGATTAGGAGAGCTTTCAGATCTTACACAGAGGGCTCTCAGGCTATTTGTTCTTCGAGAGTTTTCTTTCTAATTAAAAAACAACCAAACCAAAACAACCAAAACAAACAAACACAAACCCCCTCACATCTGCAAACAGAAATGCAGGAAGACAGCCAAAAATCAGATCATGAACATTAACATTTAACTATCGCTGTATTTCATTGTGTGCCTGTAGTCTTGTAAAAAGGCAAACACCCGTATGGTCTGTGTCCCCTGGAAGTAGGCAAGTACACATACTCCATTCATAATTAATAGCCCAGCTTTTCCAAAAGCACTAACAACTGCATCTGCCTCTGGCTGTGCAGAATTTGACCCTCAAGGTTTGGCTTCACCAGACTAATGCTCTGCCTGCAAAATAGCCACCCAGGACATGCTGGAGCCAAGTTTTATCACCTGGATCCCAGATGTATGCAAGCAGCAAACGTAACTTGTCTTCTGAATATGAGGCTGGCTTTGCCACCCACTTCAAAGGCAGTGGGCTTGGCATCCAAACACTCAGGTTTCCTTAGTCTCTGAGTGCTTAGGATGGGGACTAAGACCTTCTGAAGCTTCAGGCAAGCTGAGAACCCTCAGCACCCCTGCTGAGCTGAATTACTACATTATTTCAAGCCATGGACAGGCAAACATACACCACCATTAGTGCAGAGCTGCTCCTGCACCCGTTGGTCAGCACTTCAGCTCTCAGCAGGGCAGCAGCAATGCCCCTGTCAGGTAGGTTGTTACTAAAAGGCATCAAAAGCCACCTGGAGATGGGCTGATTGGTTTTATTTGCTTGTTACCTGCCCCATGGAGTGAGATATGCCCTGAGTATATTTGTTTTGCTGAGGCAACCAGAAAGAAAGCCTTCCCAGAGCAGGCTTTCTGCTGCCAGAGGACTGACTCCAGTGAGCTTTTGTTTTTTTAAGAGGACACAAAACTGTTGGCTGGTGCAGATTCGACCTGAAAATAACTCTCCATTCCTTTTTCTGATGGCTTTTATTTGTGATTCTCTCCACATGGTACAGACAGATCCCTTTCATGCCCTCTTGGGAGGCTTCTTAAAAGGGGAAATAAAAGCTTGGCTGCACCAAAAGGCATTGGGGGCTCTGGACGTGCCCTCAGAGAGCACTCCATGCCAGGGCTTCCACAGCTAGTGGCCCAAAAGTTGCTGCAGACAGATGCTGGTAGATGTCCTCAAAGGCAGAGCATCTTTCTGGTTTACTTAACCAGAATACTTTACTTAGTATTTCACTCACGAGTGATTCTACAAGGAGTCAGGTCACTAAGAAGACATCAAACTTCCTAAAACTCAAGACTTCTGCATGTTAATCTCCAGCTGTGCCTTTCACCTTTCTCCTACAGCCAGGATCACAAAACACCCAAGGAAGGCATGAAGCAATCACACCTTCCCTCTGCCGACTGCCCTGCCTGCAGGAGTTGCTTCAGTAATGATAACTGCTGCACTGGAGAGGGCATCTCCCATATGACAGGCAGCTAGAAATGAGCTGATCAAGCATGAAAAAAGCACCCAGGATTGAACTGCAGGCAAGCTGCAGGTGTTAGGATAATTATAAGAGTTTGGCAAACCATGGGAACAGCACATGTTCCTAGAACGACAGCGCAGGCTTTTATACTTTCATTGCACATCTGTGCATCAGTGCCTCCTCTCCCCTCCCAGGCGTTTTGAAAGTACACCAGAGCCACACAAAGCCTTTGGGTGAAGATCCAAACTATCAGCAAAGTGATAAATGGGATCACAACCCACTCTGCTCTCTCACACTGACTAGACCAGCTGCTGAGGATGGGAACATGTACCACAGTGAGAGGTGACTGAGGGGAATGCTTCATAGCACCATAGCCATTACAGAGCTGGGGAACCCATACCTACTGGACACCTTCAGCTATTTTGCTTGGTGAACCCCTTCCACCTGTGCAGGAGATAGAGCATAGAACACATATCACACCTTCTGCAAGCTAGTTCTGAGGGAATAAATAGACAACAGGAAAGGTTTCCACTTCTGCTGAGTCCAGCTCCCCCTCACCCTTTTTGAGGGATCATCTTTTTCTGGGGCTTCCCCCCCCCCCCCCCCCCCATATTTTCAACCATTTCCAATTTTGCAAGAACTTCAGTGTAAGAATATAGATTCTTTTCCAATATAAGGTGCCAGCAACAAAGCAACATTTGTTACAGACCGTATTTCTCCTTCTCTGCTGAAGCAGAAATCTCCTGTGAAAGGGAAAAGCCATGCGAGTTTACCAGCTTTTACTTTTCTCTGCATCCTGTTAACACACATTACAGTTTCCTGCTCATTAATCCTGCAAAGGAGCATTTACAGTGTATTTAAGATGGTTTTCCTCCTTTACTAGCTCCCTGCGGTGCCGTCCAGTTTCTGATCTGAAGAGCAATCAATAAATAAGCTCTGCCATCCGCCAGGGTTCCTGGCTGCCCAATTACAACAGCAAACCTCAACATGCTGTTTTATTATATCACGACAGCAGCCGGCTTTGGCGCAGCTCGCAGACCCTAATGCTGGGTTTAGATGTTTGCATTTGAGTAACAAAGCAGTTGGCCTGGGAAGTCAGCAGGGCTGTTCTGTGCCAAACTACACACAAATTCACTTCCCGAGAACCGGAGTTTCCATTGCGGAGCATTTTTGCCAACTGGTTGCGTGGGGGTTGATGGCCATGTCATCGTTTTAATTGCTCCAAACAGTGAATGGGCGGATTTCTGGCTTGTCAAGGACATTGTATGGAGCAGAGACGTTAATCTCTCGAAAGCCTCGCTGGTGACCAGGTCCTTAAAATAGCTGAAGAGCAAGCAAAACGCACTTAGCAAGCGGGCAGCCTGCCACGGTGAGGGAAAGCATGGACCATGGCTCAAAGGGAAGGTGCTGGCGGCTGGTGAGCTCGTCTCAAGCTGCTAAATAAATAATGTTAAAAAGCCTGGCAAGGGGGAGCATAAACAGAAGGTGCTGCTCCATCTCATATAGCTCTCAGGAAGAGTGATACCACAAATGTACTTTGTGGACCCATGAACCACCAACAGAAGCAACTGCTTGTACGAATGAGATGTCACCATCTCTCCCCAATGCCTGGCCTGAGCAGCCACTGATGCTACCCGTGACAAGAGCTGTTTGGCTGGGTCAGGCCTGAGAAAGCAAGGGCCATGTAAATGGGCTCTGCCTGCCTCTTCCACAGCCACAAGGATTCATGCTCTCTGTCAGTAATTTCAGACTTCAGAGGGTTTTTTGGGGGGTGAGGGGTTTTTTTGTTGTGTTGTTGTTGGTTTTGCTCTTCTTCAAGAAAGGAACATAATCAGCACTTGGAAGCACTGAATGTCCAGATACTGAAGGGACAGCACCCTAGCACAACTTCACACAGGTCCAGTGTGGACCAGACATACCTTGTGACTTATTGCCATCCAAAAACATGTTTGGGTATTTCAGCAGCACAGCGCTCAGCCCAGCACCAAAAAAGAAGTGCCCTTCCCAAACAGCACACTGCCTTTTGCTAACAGCTTTAAATCCTTCTTAACCACAGAAGCACAAGCAGCAGATTTGGAAGTAAAGGATGTTGGTGGTCACTCAGCGGGGGACAGCATTATCCTAGGTGAGCCTCTCCTCAGGAGTGCAGCAAAGATCATTAGAGAACTTGCTTGTCCTTATTTAAGCCTCCCCAATTCTACCAGGAGCCCAGTTGACCTGCGGTTGCCTGGTGGGTAAGCACAGATACAAAGACTCATTATCCTAAGCTAAGGCATTGCACATCGCTGTGCCTCCTAGGAAGCAAAAAGACAGAAGTTTCCCAAATTTCCTGCTTCCTGAGAGCAGCCATTTTGCAGGTCCATAAAGCAGGTCTCATCTGAGCTATTTGGCCTATACAGTAAACAGCCAGCACTAACTATCTGCCTGCTTAACACTAGCAAAAAGGTTACATTCCTTCTTCAGTCCTATTTTTAAGCACTGACATTAGAAGGAAAGGGACTTCAATCTGGGGGAAGTCTTTAAGAGAGAACACATTTTTTTCCACCTGCATTTTGCAGATACTACCCTAAATTTCCAGCTTTTCTGATTTATTCCTATTTATTTTTCTACTGTACTCCCCACTCAATGAATGGGATATTAGCAGAGAGTAGGCAGAACTGCAGATACCTCTCACAGGTAGCTAGAGCATCCTCCAAATGAAAGTCTCTTTCAACAGCTTCCTGCTAGCTTGCTCCCACAGCTTTGCATCCCTCTCTTAAATAGCTAAGTGCTTCCTCTTGGTGTCCTGAGTGCTGAGCCCTCAGGTGACAGACTTCACACTTGATCTGTCTCCATTAGCAACTTGGCTACTTCTAATAGATGTTTGTTTTGTTTTTTCCAAGTCACACAGTATTCAGATTGGCAGCTGCAGCCAAGAAACAGTCCCAGAAAGTTTAGTAGTAAATGGGCACAGAGGAGATAATTAAACTAAAGGGTATCCTGGTAGAGTAGAGACATGCAGGAGAGCTAGGCAGCCCCATCAACACTGCTGCTGTCAGCCAAAGACCTGTCCAGAGGAGGAGACAGCTCTAAGAAAGAGTGGCTGCCCTCTCCAGGTAGCACCTTAAACAGGGACTCCTTTTTAGACCTTTTCCTTATAATCTCTGTGCTCTATGACTCTGCTTTGCTGTATTTTCACTGGAGACAAAGCTGATGCTCCAGTCCAAACACTGCTGCCAGGAAGCAACACGTCTCTGGGGATCTTGCATAGCTGTTTGTCAGGGCCCTTTCACACCTCCCTCGAAGCAGCTGGTGCTGCCCACACCCTGAGAAAGGCTCCTAGAGCCCATGAATCACTGGCTTGATTAAGCCTGGCAATTCCTACCAAGATAGATGGTGACAGACCCATGCTCTGGATTCAGAAGATGCATAGCAATGCCTGGGCATGGAGTTCAGGCTACATCACACCAGAGTTTTGCAGGGTGCAGTGCCAGCTTGGGTCTCTCTGTCCCAATTAGTGTTGGGACGTGCTAACAGGCATTTCATAGAATCATAGAATGGTTTGGGTTGGGAGGGGACCTTAAAGCTCATCCAGTTCCGACCCCCTGCCATGGGCAGCGACACCTTCCACCAGAGCAGGTTGCTCCAAGCCCCATCCAACTTGGCCTTGAACACTGCCAGGGATGGAGCAGCCACAGCTTCTCTGGGCACCCTGTGCCAGCACATCACCACCCTCACAAGGAAGAACTTCTTCCCAATATCTAACCTAAATCTCCCCTCTTTCAGTTTAAAGCCATTTCCCCTTGTCCTGACACTACATGCCCTTGTAAAAAGTCACAAGAAAGGTCTCCCAGATTAGTAAATTGGTTATGGTCATTGGTGAAGTGGCTGCAGGACCTTACTCCAGCGCCCTGCTGCTCCCAGGATGGTCCTTCTCATTTACAAACCCCGTGCAGCAATATACTGCTGCAAATCGAAAGCTGGAGAGTAACCAAGCAGCCCATGCAACAAGGGGCTGCATCTGCCCCGTGCTGCTGCCATAAGAATTCGGTTGAGCCCAGAGCCCCCAAAACCTACTCTTCCAAGACTCCCCTCCATGCTGCTGCAACACCTGAACCTCTCACGGTCGCTGAATCCATTGCTGTGCAACGGGTTAAATAAACGCATAAGTGCCATGCTGTGAAAGGCCTGAAGTACTGGTGATTTCCTCTGCTGCTGAAGCAGCTCCATCTCCCCAACTCATATTAAGCCCAAGCCCCATGGATCTGAATCTTTGCTGAACAGAGCCCTAAATAAGCAAATCAATCATTCTCCAGCGCATGATCCGTCACTGCCCGCTGAGCTGCTGCTCCCGCTTCCCCTGGCCTCTCTCTCTAATAGACTCATATGGACATTTAACAGTGAAGGGTACAGATGGGAGCCACTGCATGCGGGTGTCCCAGAGGGGTCTGCAGGCCCTGCAGGTGGCATCCCACCGTGCTGCACCCAGCAGGAGTCTGTTGGACGTGGTGCTTCACACCACACTAATGACCACGACAAACGCTGACAATGCTCAGCCGGTTTGCAGCAAGCTGCTCTGACGTTCCTGGTTGATACAAGTGGTGATATGTTAGTGACAGGGGAACATTACTCAACCCTAACCCACAAACACTGACCAAATCCCTCGTCCCCCGATCCCAGCAGTGCAGCTGTGAAAGGGAAGATTGCTCTGCACCACTGGGGCCACAGACCTATGCTGAGCTGAGAAGGACAAGAGAAAGAAGAGGGTGCTGGGAATGCAGCACCCTGCTCCCTCCACTGAAAAGGTACCTCTGTAAAAACTAAGACACCTTGTAGGAATGCTTCACCCATGATTCATGGGTTGCAAACTACTGTAAAGAACTAAATCACATGCATGGAAATGCCAGTATTCCTCCCCCTTTCCCATACATGAATTTCAAATACATGAGACATAGACACCTCAGCATCCAAACAGTCAGGCTGGAGCACGAGCTCTCTGCTGTTAGAAACAAGGACTTGCCTACACTAGGGAAGCTGACAGACATCAAAAGCAAAGGCATGACTCTGCCACATATGAAGTCCATCCCACTCTATGTGCAACCTGAGCTTATGCTCTGAAGTGGACCAGACTTGCTGGGAAAGGGAAGGTCATGACACAACTAGCCCAGACTGTGGGGTGGCAGCCCTGCAAGTGCAGTGGCTCTGCTTTAACTCCCCTATAACAGTAGCATATAAGGGAAGCACTGATAACCAGCTTACAAGTCCTCCTGGCCCTGGATAAGACCCTACATGTGCCTTGCTTGTTTGCCTTACTCCCTCACCCTACACGCCATGAATCAGCTTTTATCATTGTGGCTACAATCACATTACGCTTATGTATTAAGTTATAAGTTTTCCTCCCCATGAGCTTATAGGAGTTCACTCTGGGTCTGTGAGTGTTTCCAAGGCAGAGAGGAAAACACAGCACTCTGCAGGAATACCTGACTGGTTGGCCGAGCTCCCAGTATTTCACTGGACACAGCAAGGAACAATCCAGTGAGATGTGTTTTGTGGCTTTTTTCCTAATGAGGTCAGGCATCTTGGTATTTTTGCTGGATTAAGGGTCTACAATCACATGCCTCATCTTGAGCTGCTCTCTGCTGTGTAGGGCCTAAGGCTGAATCAATCCTTGCTGTGCTGGAGCTTCACCTTTTGCGCAATTAGCTTGACACTGCTGGAACAGCACGGATGGCCTCATCAGCAGGAAGTCTTTACACACCTCATTAGCTGGACCTCAGCTCTGAAGGGCTGGTTGATAGGAGCCCATCACCTCGGGCTGCCCAGGGACCTGGCCCTGAAGAGCTCAGCAGAGAAGGGCAAGACTCCTGCTGCCTGCAGGGAGCCAGGCTGTACATCAGCCGGAGCCTCTGGGAGGATGCTGAAAGAGCATCCTGCAGCATGGAAATCTCCCCACAGAATGAGGGGAGGCTGCTGTGGGAAGTCTGTGGGCACTCACACTGCAAAGGCAGACAGTTCCCCTCCTCCCTGCCCCATAAAGATTTCATCCCCAGGGTGAAGCTAGGCCATAAGCACAAGAGAAACATAAACCCTTGAGCACTCAAGAGGGAGAAGGGAACAGGACACATGAGCTTCAATCTGAGATTGGAGACAGGGTAATAGGTATCCAAGGAGTTGGGATTTAAAAGAGACAAACTGCAAACACCCAAGAGCAACTCAAGCTCCCTATCCCACACAGCTCAGTCCACGAGATCATCGACCATTTCTAAAAATCCCTGGGAGAAGCAAACTGGGAAAGGGCAAAAGAAAACTGCCGATGAAAAAGGGATGAAATACACAAGGGGTGAAGGCATGTGCAGGCCCAGAGGCAACTCTCACCTTTTTATCCCCTACTTCCTCCCCCTACAAAAACCTGTGGCAAAGCACTGTGAGAGGCAATGTTTTGTGTAAAGTTTTTGGAGTCAAAATCAAAACAGCTTTCATGGAGAAAAGCTGCTTTAAAAGTAAGAGATGACTCAAAGGATGACACATCCTTAGTGCCTGCTGAGGAACTCCAAGGGGAACCCCAGCTGAGGAGCTTGCTGCATACTGAAGTGCACTGAGCTGCTCTTGCAGCAGCGCCTCTGCACAAACACACTCCGTATCACAGGATAACCTCAAGGCAATAGCTTTGAAAATCCAGAATTAGACATTACTATTAGACATTACTATTAGACATTACTAGAGAAGAGGTGCTGACTTTTAATGTTGCTTCCGCCCTGAGACCGGTTTGCTCAGGTAGGAAGGAATGTCATGTTTGTTTGCATTATTCACCAGGCAAAAAGACATCAAGAGCATCCACTGAGGGCACATTGCTGCCTTTCGTGGGCATGCGTCTGCCTTCGCTGAACTCCACTGACAAAGCTGTCGATCACATAGGCAGCCTCTGGCCAGTGCTACTGCATGTTGGTTTGCTAGACTGCAACACCTTGATCAAGTTCATTTTTGGAGGAACACATTAAAAATCTGAATCTTAGTGCAAGTTGTGGCAGTAGAAAACAACCAACTCTACATACCTACCTGGAAACTTCCTATCTGTACACCTCTGTCCCATGCAGGATAAACTCCACCGTTGCTACTCTATTGGTAATAGCAGAAAGCAGAGCATCATTCCAGGAGATAAATCCATGTTCATTCTATAAAGATGGGACATGGTAACAATTTTTAATCCCAACATCAGTTGCAAATACATGACCTGCTGGCAGATGACTCCACACTCACTGGGCAGTGCCTTTCTCCATAAATGCTCACAAAAGAACACTGAAACAAAGGTAGTGATCAACCAAAATCCAAGTGTCTGTCTATACATCCATTCATTTACATGTCACACTAGAGGCAAAAGCTGTGCCTTATTTGACAATGTCAGAAAAAGAAACTTAGACAGGAGAAAAGGATAAAGACTCACTCCTAAGCAAAATTATCAGACTGCCAAGGAATAAAACCTTGTCATATATCATTCATGCACTACATGCAGCCGTTTCACTTCTGTAGCCTCTTCCTTCCTCGGATCTCAGAGCTGTTTGCAAACATAAATGAATAAAGCCTCTCACCTCCCATGAAGCAGGTAATTTGTTTTTATTAATACATAAATGAGAGAGGAAATTAATTAAGGAACAAAAAGGGCAAGAGGCCCAAGATCACACAGCAAGAGCACTTTAATCACTACATTCTGGCCACCTAAAAGAAGCGCTTGCATGTTAATGCTTTCCTGCTCTCCAGCAAGCATTTGCAATGGACCATATTTCCTCAAACTAAGGACTCTTCCAGTCCTGGCTAGCTTTGCAACGTCAGAGTTTTTCTTCACGTTCACACCATCACACCTCCGTCCCCTGGCTTAATTATTATTTATGCTGAATAGAAACAGCAAAGGAGATGATCCTGACATGAATAATGAAAAGGCAACAAGAGACAAAAAAACTGCTCCAGTCAGCTAGTATCCCACCTGCTTTATATTAAAATCCACGCCTTAGCACTGGATCTCTGCATACTAGGGGAGGAAGGGTGAGTTTTAGGGCCATTGAACAACATGAATTTCCCCAATGTATCACAGTTACAGAACCTCCTGTGCCAAATAACTTTGTGCTGATCCACAGTGGAAATTCACAGTGTTTGACAGCCCTTGAAATTTCTAATTTTCACGTTCCCATAGAAGAGTGGTGCAGTGGGTGCATTTCTTGCTCCTGCAACATGCCTTGGACACAGGAGTCTCTTTGGAGCATGACCACGCTCCCCGAAATTTGTGGTTCTACTTTAATTATTAAGCAATGCATTTCTATCCACTTCCCCATTTGCATCTAGTGCTTTTAACGGTAAGGAAATACATCTTTTTTAAAGGCTAGCCCAGTAAGAAGTATTAGGAAAAGTGAAAGCTATTACATGTGCAAATTTCAGAGCAATTAGTCACAGAGGCAGAAGCACAGACACAAATTAGTTCTCAAGTCTCCGCTCCTCTCTGCTTCCCCGCTGGAGCCAGCAGTTTTGCGCAGACTCAGGAGGTGAAGGCTATACTCAGCACAACCACCACGTGTGGGACCGATTCCCCAGCACTCACCATGCCCTTAGTAAGTGCAATGCCCTTCAGTCAACGTCTCCTACAGCTTTGCATGGCTCTGAACGGGGCACAGGCTTTCAGAGACAGACCGGCCAAGGGCAGGACTCGGAACAGGTTTAGATATAAAGAAACAAGTTTTCTTCCCCCATTTACTAGCAGCTGTCATGATCTCACTGAAGAAAATATCCCATGCGAATGAAATACTAAGTGGATGTAGAAAGGGAACACAAATAGCTAAATTCTGTTCATGTGAAGATTTCTTCCCCTGACAGTGCTATTCTAGATGCATCACTGCATATTTGCAGTGGAAGATGGAAATAGTTCTGGCATTAAAGATAGTGACATTCTTAATTTATCTCACATGTGGGAAGGTGCGTACAGGAGGAGTGTGAGAAGCTCTTAGGAATACGTCCTATGTAGTTTAATAAAGAATAGTACACATTTCCCTAGGATTATTTTTTTTAATAAAGCTCAAAATTATAATAGAAGATTTTTTGTGAGAGTTCAGGAAAAAAAAATAACTAAGGGAAATAAATCTCATACTGTGCTCCATCTTTTAGGATTTTGAGTAATGTATATACAAAGAGATTAAATTATTTAAAAATAGAATCCAAATTATTCTGCTTTTACAACACTTACTCAAGTTTGCTCTCTGATCTGAGTATTGTTAGATTTTGGATTGTTCCCAGTTTGGAACAAATCTGTGGCTACAGTTGTGTTGTGGCAATGACAACCTGTGCCTGAACAGCCTATGGATGGTGCTCCATTCCTTGGAGGTGACCGGGGCTGGGGAGGACCCACCATGTCAGGGAGCTCACACCCAGATCCTTATGAGAATCCGGGTCTCCCACAAGGGCAAGAAGCACCTTTTGATGTGAATTTCCCCGGCCACCTTTGCTGAATGCTCTTTCCCTGTCTATGCCCCACCATGCTCTGCACATTCCCTACATGGCACCAAACTCGGCCTCCTCTCCCTCCCTTCCATAGCCAGAGTGCTCCGGCTGGGAGCTACCACTCCAGAACCTGCTGCAATCAGCAATGGTCAGCTGTACCATGTAAGCTCATGCAGAATTGCCTTCCCACATTCCAGGAGCTGCTCAAGTTCCTCATAGGAAATTGCAGAGTAAAGACGCCACAAGGCATAGACAGGGGCTCCAGATCCACCCCTGAATACAAGAGCTACAAATAGCCTATTTTCCTCTGGCTGACAATACATTAGCAAACCTATTTTTGTTGTTCATAGATGTTCATGGAAGACCTAAAGATAGTCTGTTATTGTCAACAGAAAATGCAATTTAGTTCCTTAAAAATACCAGGAAAACAGGCTATGAAGAGTTTGGTTTTCTCTGGTAATACACTTTTTCATTATTGCCCTGGATTAAAATTAAATTGCTAACATAAGGACAAGCAGATGAATCCATGGTTATGATAGCAGAGAAATATGTCAATAGAATGCTCGTACACTGTAGGCTCCTTCAGTATTTAAAGATTCTTATTGTAGAATAATATAAACTGAAACACATTGTGAGGATCTCACACTATTAAATGAAGCATTGCTGCTCGTATTGCTTCACTTCTGCGTGCTGCCATCACACAGGCTGTACATAACACTTTGAAAGGAAGTTTCAGGACTGTTTTCCGGGTTTGCCTGCTCAGGGAGCCAGTGTAGTCATTGTTCAGAAAGAAAACAGGACTGTGTTCTTGTACCTGCAAACCCAGTCATAACATTGGCAAAATACTGATAAAAATGCTAAATTGTGTACCAGCCTTCATCAGAACAAGCCCATACCAAACCCCGGCTCACGGCATCTTTGTAGCAGAGACAATGTGCTGTCAATTTTTGGTGACAGAAAAAAGTGACTGAAGTTCTGAAGTATTTAGTTATACAATAGTGACTTAAGGGGTCAGAAGAATTGTGTAATTTCCAATTCTGTATAAGAAGATAAAAGTAATTGAGAAACAGACTGCAAAGGACACATTCATGCATTGTTCAAGATGCTTTACAAAGACAACCTTTGCTTTGAAAACATCTCTTCCAGAGTGGCAGCACGCTGAGGTGGAGGTTGCAGCCAAACTTCACTGAATTCAATTGAATCTCATTGCCCCACACATTCCCCCAGACCAAGAGCTGGTGCTGACAGCTCCAGCTCTGTGCTGGCAAAGTTCCTCTACAGACCCTATTTCTGCCAGTCAGTGTCCTCCTTGGTTTTCCTCTTTAGCTGATGAAGAGTAATTTAATTTGCAAAATACATATTTTCTCACTTGTTTCAAAGTAGTTTCATCACTGAGCCCTATATAAACACATGGGAACAGTGATTGACAGAAGAAGGTTACCAACGACAATCACTTTGAACCAATTAATTGGGAAGTGCTTTTGATGGCAATGACACACATGCCAATAATTTCTTAGCAACTATTTTCCCTGGGATTATTCCCGGGACTCTGTACAGATGTGCTTTCCCCATGAGACCACTGGCTGGTATGGCTACTTCGAAGTCCCCAAGAGGGAACTACCATGAGGGCAAAATTAAAGCATGTGAAGCTGCATGAAATCAGGCTCTCAAGCGTATGAACTCCGTGCAAATCCCATATTGCACATGCTGCAAGTGGCCCTGCTTGCTCTTAAGCTCTCTCAGGAGATCAGAAAGGAAACCACAGCTTTGTTCCAGGAAAGGCATAAAGGGTTTCAGAAGTCACATTACCAAAGAGCTCTGCAGGCACAAGCCAGAGTGCAGCATTTTGTTATGTAGTCTCACCTAGCTGGAAACACGCTGTTGGCTTCTAAGGAAAAAGAATAGGGATTGGGTTTATTCCTGTAAACTCAATTCTTTCTTTCTTTACTTTCTGGCCAACTGTTGAGGCTCATGCTTCTACATATTGCCACTTGGAAAACATTAAAATAATATGGACACAAAAAAATATCACTGGTTGTTGCTGGAGTCTCAGGGGAGCACAACATGGGAAAATAATTCTGGACAATTTCTGCTTTTCCTGTAGTGAAAAAAGTAAATGGAAGTATCAAAGTGACATCTCCATCAATTAGAATTAAGGAATCAACTTTTCCTATCTTGAGTCAGAACACTGCAAAAAAATTCTGACAACCCCAGTTTAGTTTAGAAAACTGCCATAGGAAAAGCAGCTAATTCACTCCTGGAGGCAGCCTTTTATGTATAAGAAACAGTGTATTATATACACTAATATGCCTACCGAATTTTACTCTATATGATTCTTGTCTCACTTCTCGCTTCCATGCTTTCACTAATTGAGCTTCTGACCTTCTTTATTTGTACAACGGTGTCTCAGGGGATCCTCTTGTTCTCTTTATAAAAATGTAACTTAAGTGCTTCCATTAAATAACCATGTCTTTGTATTAACTTGTATTAATGGGTGTGCTTTAACTGCATAGCTGGATCATTTAAATATATTGGAGAGGACGCACAGAGTATATAGAAATCTTGCATAGTGTTTACATGGTCTGCCCACACATTTTACCGAAACTATATTGCTCCAAGTCCTGTGACATGCTAAACAAAAACAAATTTGAGCACCAACAAGGGCAAGCCTCTAGAACAGAAACACATAGTATGGAAATACAAGTGTTATTTACCATAAATCATATGGCTGAGATTGTTAAAAGAAGCTCCTTTCCTAGAGGATCTTGATGTTACTGAAAGGAGTCACCCACAGAAGAGCTGAACATTAATGCTCCACAACTATGTTTCATGAGCCCTCACCATATGCCACATGCAAAACACATGTAGTTTACAAATCAAGGCTCTATCCTGCAAGCAGCTATGCAAAAGCTCAGCCCTATTCATGCAAGTCCTGACAAGTAAAGGAAACTGTAAAATTAATTACGTGAGTTGGAATTTATGGGCTCAGGAATCCATATGACGATTACAATTAACTATGTGTTTATTTCAATTTTCATTCTTCATCTATGTGCTTGACATTTATACAGATTATACATTTGAAAAAGGGAAAAGGTAACTCAGGTCAGCCAGGAAAAGCTTTCTTTGGGATCAAACTGGAACAAGAGCTGCACAGAATAGAAACTGTCCTCCACATGCATCTGCCATAATCCATACTGATGCATTTAGGCTCCAGCCTAACTCAAAGGTCTAAGATTTCCTAATGGGAAGCCTTAGACCTGTGAGGACCCAGAGGAGTGACCCTCAACCCCTGCTCAGCCTGGCTGGAAATGCCAAGGTGGCAGCAGACTCATGCTCCCACCACCTGAGGATGCTGATAGCTGAGAACAGGCTCATGCTGCAAAGCAAAGGTGACATCAGGTGGCAAAAGGCTCCTAGGTAGACAAGCAGACTTATCCTCTCAAAATGAAACCTGCCCCTTTCAGTGCAATACACCCGGAGCAGCCCCCAGTGCTGCATCCTGGGGACAGTTCGGGGACATTTTGCGGGCAGAAGTGACCTCCTGACCATGGAGGGCATGGGGTTAAACAGGCACCCAGCTCCTCACCAGCTGACAGTAAAACCCTGCAGGGGTGGAACATAAAACCCTAGGAAGATGAAGTCTGGGGAATACAAGATCCCACAGAAAACCACCCATTTGCAAAAACATTCTCAGAGGGTCACTCACTCCCAAGTGCCACCAGTTGCCACATGGCATGTGCCATCCTCATTCCAGTTCCCTCCTCCACATCCACCCTAATCTTGATGCATTACTTGCAGTTGAAGGCAGAGAGATGCAATCGCAGTGACAGACTACAGGTTTCCACTGTGCAAAACACACTGTTTACAGCAGCTACCACTGAATTTTAGATTAATAACCAGAGACACAGCCCTTTCTGAAGCAAATAGTAAGAGAATACCTTTATGCTAACTTTTAGCCCCTCTGTGGCAAGGAATTTATCACCGTTTGAACTGTAGTGAGGGGTTCGTGCCAGGGCACATGGGTCACAGAAGTACTTTGTGCTGTATCAGAGCTGGCCCTGGCATGGGCATTCACAGCCCCACGTGTTCCAGTTGCACATCCTTCCTGGGACATGTTTCTGTGAGACATTCCTCGGGCTGCACTCATCTTTACATTGCAAATAAGTGTTTCCTTTGAAACATCAGTGCTTACGCATTTTGGAACCTGACCTACACATGGCATATCCAGTCAAAATGTATTATACACTACACAAGCACTGTAAGGAAAGGTACATATATATTATATGTATAAACATATATACCCACCGGATTGCTTTTTCTGAAGTCTGTCAGATCACCACATTAGAACAGAGAGGCTATTACAGACAGGTTTAGTTAGCTGTGCATCATTTCACACCTTCATTACAATCCTCACAAAGAAAATGGATTGCTTTTGAGCCTCTCTCCATTCTCATTAAACTTCCACTCTTGCGAGGTGTCAGAATTGTAAAATGCCTAATACAGCCAGTTAATTATAACACCACTCACTGCTTTAGCCTTTCCAATTACCCGTCTTTCCACTGGCTGAAGTGGCCAAGCTCCCACCCAGGGTTAGGCAAACCAAAACTAACAAGGGAGACCCAAGAGGTGGCCAGCAAACAGAGGACAACATGCTCCACTGGCCAACACAGGACCTGGGAGACCATCGGAAAACTTTCCACCAGCACAAGATGGTATTTCTTAGAAGGTGGGATGGAAAGACTGTGCTTGTGCAAGGATAAAAGGCAGAGGTGCAGCACGGTTTTCCTCTGCTAATACTGGTAACTAAAAGTCCAACACTATAAACATTGAGGAAGCTATTCTTGGAGATGCTCAGTGCAATAGTATTATTTGTCAGAAAAAGAACTGGCAGAAATTAGCCTGAAATCACAAACCCAAATTTGATTTCTGCTTTAGGACACAAGATACCAGATAGTAGGAGTTACCTCTCTCCTTGAACACTGTCACATTCTTGACGCATGATGAGACCTGCAGGACACCAGCTGATGGCAGCTCCCACAGATCAGACACTGAAGTCTCCTCCTAGTCCAACAGGGCCACTTCCACTCTCTTCTGTGGATGAGAAAAGTGAGGATTTAGACAGAGAATCTGACACTTACGCAGAGCAAACTGCTCCCATGTCCCTTGAGTTTCTGGTGATAGCGTATTTTGGGCATGACATGAAGCTTTCTGAAGTTTCTTATCAGCACAGATGCTGTGGTGATCGGGAAGCTTGACATCTCTCCAACCATTGCTGCATGGATGGATGAAACACCTTTGACCACCTCATCTGGCTCCCCTGACAGAGCCACCCCACCATCTCCCACCTGAGCTGACACCAGCCTGCTCAAAGAAAACTTGATTTAAAGTTCCTCACAGCAGCAAACCCACTATAGGACAGAAAGCAAAATTTTCTGAGGATAAATTATCTTCCTACATTGCAGGCATGGCATATACCCACACAAAGGACACTACTCTTTATAGCTCTTTTTCTCTTACTGCACAACCAAAGCAACTAAGGATTGCCCAAGTCACACCTTGCTGTACAAATGAATATTTCATTTTTAACAGGGAATAATTTTCAATGTATTTATGAAGAAAGGCATCATAGCTGCAAAGGAACACCATGTTCTGGCAGAGACATCCCGAACACAACTGAGAAAGCCATCTCCCCAATGAGGGATCAGAAGATCAAAGTTGTGTTTTATTAGTTGTATGAAAAGTATCTTTAGCTCTCAGTTGAAAGGAAAAATTTGCATTTAAATAGAAAGATTAATAACTGTAATACACAGAGCCCACACTGAATAATTTTTTGTAACAGAAAATAATTCATATTGTTTTATATAAATTGTACACCTTAAGTCAAGCTACAAAAAAATTATAATCATAATATTTTATGGAACGGTTTTAATATAATACAGCTTTGTTACATTATTATTCTCTGTTGTAAATAATGCATGTCTGGAGCTTTGGGGAAAGGCTGGATTTGAAATACTTATCTCTGAAAATTCTATGGGGGGTGTTCTTTTCAGTGTGTTTACACTATGCATGAGTTTTACTTCTTAAAACAAAAAAGTATCTATTCAAACAATAGGAACAAACTATCCTTCCTACTGCAAAGACAGACCAGCAGGTGATGCCTATGGAATTTTTTTGGAAAGAAAACTTCTTCTCTAGAACACACAGATTTAGAGTCACTCAAGTATTCTGAAATTCTATTTAACCGTTGAGTTGTTTTGGTCAGGTTCAAAACCTGATCTTTAGATCTAAAACCTTCCATTTTTACATTCTTTGAGCATTGTGGGGCAGCTTTTAATTTTATTTTTGAATGATTTTTCACTTATAACTATGTGGTTTTTTAAACCCTGACTCCAGGCCACAGGAAAACAGCCTCCCTTTTGCATTTCATTCTAACCAAGCCTTTAAAAAATATATATATACATAAAAATATTGATGTTTCAGAGGAAAATATCCAAAAATCCCTTAGGATTAGCCTGAAGCATTTCATTTTCTGTCTGTGTGTGATTTGCTTTTGTGCATTAGTTATTTGCCCAGCTCTGAGGAACTCAGCTAGGAGCACACGGTTGTGTCTCCGGGTTATACCCCCTGGTGGTCTCCTGCTGCTCTCCCAGGGGTTTGAGAGTTACAATTTCTTCCAGCTCCAGCCTTCTGGGCTGCCAGCCTCCTCCCTGCTATCCACACCCTGCTTGTCTCCAACACCCTGAGAGACGCTCAGGAGGAGATGTCAGGTGGAAGCCTGAGCTGCTGCAGTTAGGCAGAAAAGCTGCATTTTCCACTGGGAAAGAAGCCAGTGCAGCCCAGAGGCTGCTGCAACTGCTTCAAGAAGCTCTTCTATTGCTTTTTGACTGCTGGAAAAAGGCAATTCCTTTGCTTTCCTCTCCTGGACTTATGCCAGCAGAGCCCTACCACACTCAGAGCATTTATTCTGCCTTTGCTCAAGGCTCCCACATCCCATGGCCAGATCACTAACACTGGGCACTGTCACTGGTGTCCAGGTACAGGGAATACATCAGTCTGCATCCTCACCTGCCGAGGGAAGCTGAAAGCACCACAAGCTCCTGTTTGCAATGGGAAAGGAGCGAGATGCAGAATCTATTTCCTGCTGCAGCACGAGCACAGAGCAGGGAACTCACAGCATTTAATTTATCACTTCTTCATATATTCCACTCCTTACCCAGAAAAACCTTTTAATTAGAGAAGGATCAGGAGGGAGTTGCCCTGTGTTTCCCCAGTGCCACGCGGATAATAGAAGAAAGCAAAACCCCTTACTCTGCTCGGAGTCACTGGCACCACTAATTACTCTCCCAGAATTCAGCTCAGGTTCCTCTTTGCTGCTCATTCAACCTCCATCACTCTTGCTGCCTTCCATTTCACTGCACAAGCACTGAGCAACAGGCACAGACACAACCAAGGAAGGTTGTAAAAGCCATTGCTGGAGTACAGCAGTGTTGCTTGAAATGAGGGCTCAAGAGCAGACAATCAGGACTAGATGCTCAAAAACATGGCATGTGTCCATTAGGGAGCACAGCGCTCTCTTTAGGCTCTAATGCAGCTAGACTCCAGAGGCTGCAAGGCTTCGCTGTGATATGTGTTACTTGCCAGCAGCAATGCTGGGCTTTTAGGTTAGATGTTGGTGCAGGGATTGAAATGTCCATTGTCACCTTCCTGCTGTCACTCCCACTGCCACCATGTGCCCAAAGCCTACAGCCTGGGTGCCAGCAGCAGGGAGGGTAAGGATTGGCAAGGATTGGCCAGGCTGGCAGCTGCTGGGGACTTCCTCTTCATCACTATAATTACAGAGCCAAAACAAACCAGAGGTGTGCAGGGAACCACATAACTTGTGAAATACTGTACAGATACAGATGCATCAAAAACTAACTTAAAAAATCCCTTTCAACAGTTAAAGTCAAAAGGCAAAGCAGGCAAATTCCTTGACAACAGCACATGAGAGCTAGTGAGGACAAGCACCAACATTAGCAGCAGCCCGCTGAGATTTGGATGACCGAAGACCTGAGCTGCCAGTGCTGGCTGGGCTCCTCCTGGCCCATGTACTCCCTTTGGTTTGGGAGCTCAGCTACTCAGCAGGATACAGAATGATGGCAGGAGCTCAGGGGCAGTCCTTCCTCAGCGAGGGAATTGGCTTCAGATTTGGTTCAGTGATTTGCCTCAGTAGATTTGTGCCAGGGTGATGAGACCTGGGCAATTTAAGTTTAATAAACCACAGGACTGCTTTATCCCCTTCTCTTTAATGGGGCTCAGAAAGGAGGGGATGAGACGCTGGATGTTACAACTTCCAAAAAACGGATCTGAATACAGGATTGTTCTACTGCCCATGGCCAGCTAATGCCTCTGCAGGTACAAAAGAGCAGCCCTTCCTTGAACAAACATTTCACCCTCAGGCAGCTTTGTGGGAATTTGTGGCCTAGTCACTTCTTTTTCAAAGCATGATCAAATCTTTTCTATTTAAAAGAGCAATAAAAGCAAACTAATTTTCTTGCACACAACGTCAGTTAGCTTTACAATATTTTGTCATATATTCCTTAGCTACTCAAAGTTACTTCTGGAGCTTCTGAATGCAAATATTTCCTGACAAGGAGAAGGATGAAATCACATGATTTTTTTAATCTCAGTTATACATTCACATGTCACACATCCAAAGTTAACAAGAGACTCATGTAAAGCAGTTTTCTACTTCCAAAATAACAGCAATAAAAATCCTTGTCTATTATACAGTAAGATAGTTTGCTGCCTTTATTTTTCTGACCACATGTGTATTGTGCAAGCAAAGGACAGAGTCTTTTATGTTATCATCCTGCTGCCTGGAAATCTCATTCTGCAATCTCTGCTTTTTCATTGCCATTTTCAGATGTTTAATGAAGCAACAAAGGGATATGAGATGCCCCTGTTATTTCTTTTGCCCAGTCTCTATCATTTTCAATCTCAGAACTATTGAATAAATGGAAATATAGTTACCAGCTCTGTTTCACACTTCCTGAGCAAAACTCCCATTGGAGGCCGTGAAAAACATGGGTAAGACAGACAATGCAGGTTTAAGGCTCCTTTATCTCCTCATTGCCTGTGTGGAATAACATAAAAGGAACATAGTCACTGTTCATAGGCCTTGTCTGATTTTTAGCCAAATATTACCATTAAGAAAGGGTTTTCTAAATGAATGGTCCATGTTCATACTCTTACCACAGCCACCCCTTTACCTAGTTGTTTTCCCCTTTGGGACCTCATGCTACTACCAGCAAAAGCCCAAAACATAAATATGCCACACTCCTCTGCACACAGGTGGGGATTTGCCCAAGGAAGCTGTGCAGAAAGCGGATTTTTTCCCATCTCCAGCTCAGAGGGGCACCACTAACCTTTCCTTCCTGCACAGTCATCTCAAACGACAGGAACGATCAGGCTTCAACGCTGAAGGTCAGTTACATCAACCTTGTCCATTTTCTACTTGAGTACAAGTTCACATACATCCTTCTGCTTGCCAAGATCCCGCTCAGCCCACTGGTCTGCAAGAGCATACATTAGAGGGAATTTTAATGACTTGAACTCGTGCTGAACTTCCTCTTTTAGCTGCTGTTTTAGTGATTTGTTGACTCTCCAAGGCTCATTCAGGGCTTTTTTTTCAGCCTTGACAGAATAGATAGAGTAGACATGGATTTTATGTGCCAAGCCTTCTGTATTTTTGGCACTCCACTCGTCACATAGCAGGTCAGTGAAACACAAGTTCAAGAAACAGAGGATGCCTCCCGCGTATATCTGTGGTGTCTCAAAGTAGCCCAAACTAATCTCTTCCTCTCTTCCCCATTAGCAGTGATGCTGAGCTGGAAGCAACGGCTGAGGATGCTTTAACAGCCACACAGAATCTTAATAAGATCTACTTAGATTTCTATTGTGCATTTCAGACCGGCTGGCTCAGTTTCCTTAGCCACAGCCTTACAAAAGGAGCTGAACACTGCTTTATTTTTGTGGGCATTTAAATTATTTTAGCATTGTCTCCGATTTTTGTATCAGCCATCTGCAAAGTGTGGCAGGATGTGTGTAATCTCCTATGGCACATGTTGTACTTTCTCCATTATTATCAGATGGGAGAGAAAAGCAAAGTTAAGGGAGATTAAGGTCAGCGTACTTTCAACATCCAGTCGCTGTATAATCCACTGCGTTATCGCTAGGGAAGATTATCTGCCTTGATAGGACCCATTCTTTGAGCCATTCAGCTCTGTTGAGGCCCACTTCTCTCACAGAATGGTATTTCTCTTCGATCTGAAAGGAGAGAAATCATACATAAATTTTCCACTACATCCTGGTAATGTGCAGTGAGTGATTGTCTGTGGGCAGGATACAGGGGAGACTGTACAGCACTGTACAGCACAGCTGAGCTCTGTGCTGTCCAGGGCCACAGCAGAAAAGATGCTAAAGCATCCACACTGGCAAGTTGGAGACAACCCCCCTTCCCCAAACCTTCACCCCAACTATGGGGAGCCGAGCTGATTGCTAAAACACCACAGGGATGAAGGCAGAGAGAACAAGCTGCGCTGACCAAGGGGCTTCCTTCTTGCCAGGAAGATACTGGTGAGCAGGATCAGGCCTCCCAAGGCAGAAATCACAAGCTGTTTCTTGCAAAGGGCCCACAGGCATGATTTTGTTGATGTTAAATGATCCAAAGAATTATGTGGGGAGGGTGAGGCACAAAGTGCAGTGCGCTTGGGACAAGAGTGACTCAATGCCCTGCCTGTTCCAGCAGACATATGTGACACTCCAAAAAAAATGCCCTGAAAGCAACATAATTAGTGCATTATCTCCTAGTAGGAATAATGCATCTCTCCCCAGTAGGAATATAGCTCAACAGACACGCTTCATCTACCGAAGTTCGGTAAGGCAAGGCCTCACACTGCTCCTGAGCATCACCACATTTAATCAGTTAATAGTCTCTGAGTGTCTCTGTGTGATGAGTGGAGAGCAAAAACAGGACCAAGCAGATGCAGGGCTCTGCCACAGTTTATATGGGTTAAATGTACCCCAAGAGAGAGAGGACAGCAATACTTACACACAGTTATAGCCCCACTGTGAAATATCCAAACTACCCATTACAATCACCATGCTCCAAGAGTAACTAGAGTACCCCAGATTTCAGGATAATTTCCCTCTGTTTGCAGTTAATGTATGAAGGTAGAGGGTTTTCAAATTACTTTAATTTGTGGTTCCTTATCCGCTCCCAATAAGTTAATGACTGTTGCTCCTCCAGAACTCATCTCTTAGCAACAAAAAGGCTTAACAGCCTGGAGGACTCCCTCCATGGGATAACCTCACAACACTGGGAGTTCATATGGGATGTCAAAAGAAAGCAAGATGGAAGAGCAGCCGCTGACCTCGGGCAGGCAGTATTCAGCTCCAGGAAACTCCCTGTCAATTATCACATTGTGTGCAAGTGAATGGGGGATCTTCCGCTCGGGTGCTGGGAGAGGACGGAGAAACAGGCACCATCTCTTTCCCACAGCAAGATCCACTGCGAGCACCAGGAGCTAACGCCTCATTGCAAGGCTCTGCTGCAGAATCTGCTCCTTACAAATTCCTACAGTCTTACAACAAGCAATGGCTGCGGTTCAGGTGGTAGAAATGCTAGAGAATGACTTGCAATTCGGTCAGACACACCAAACCAGCACCTCATTTTGTTCATGGGGCATTTCAATCACTTGCAAGTTACCTGTGTCGCACCTACCCTTAGCGGTCCAAATTCCACAGCTGCTTTCCATGGATTTCCATTAATTTCTTGTTTCAATGGCTTGAGGATGAAGTCCTCATCTTCCATCCCTATTCAGTCCCTGCCTGAAAGGGCATCTCGTGTGGATACACATGGGGCAGGAATGCAAACCCCAAAACTGATTGATCTGAAGCTGAGCAAATGAGCAACCAAAGCTAATACTGTAGAAGGAATAAAAAAACACACAGTTTCAGCAAGCTATGAGCAAATATGGAAAAAAAAAATTAAAATGATAGAATATTTCCACTGTGGGAAAACATGAGGCAAAAAATCCAAACACACCAAAATGTTTTGTTTTTAAAAAGTCAAAATATTTCATTCCAACATCTCCCAAATGAAGCTTGCAGCTTTTTCTCTCCAAAACACTTTTGGTGTGTAATTCATTTTTAAAAGGAAGGAAGCAAGTTGTTTTTAAAGGGTCAGATCACATACAAAGTAGCCACAACGTCCTTTGGCTGATTCACAAGTGATTTGGAAATTGCAACCATGGGATTCGCTTTGAGAAATGAGGATTACTTGGGAAAGATGGGATCTATCTCATGAAATGGGGGAAGAAGCCAATGCCCTACTGAGGAGGGGTTTCAACTAGATTCACAGGGGCCAGATACCAGAGAGCACAGGAGAAGGGGAGGGCTGGGAGAGGAGAAAGCAGGCATGCACAGGGCTAGGGGGAGACCCTGAAGAGGAACTACTATGACATCGGCTTCTAAGTTACATTAAAATCAATTAAAACCACACATAACATTTTGCTGCATTGCTTTCCTGGGCAATAAATGACTGTAGCTGTCACAGGGAAGGAAAATGAGCATGATGGGAGGCAGGCAGTGAAGCAATGTAAAACAGAGGCTTTCCCCAGCAGCAGAAAAGGTTTGGAGAGCTGAGAGTCAGGGTCTCACCTCAGTCCCTGGAAAGCTCTACTCTTTGCTCTAGGGTTTCCTGCGAGATAAGAGATCATCACTAATCCCCCAAAACATGGCACATCTGCACTCAGAAAGCTGAAAAGCAGCAGCCAAGGCTGAGAGGTGCTCAGACCCCACACGCAAACAGGATCTATGAGCACCAGCATGGTATCCAGGACAGGTTTCTCCAGAGACGCTCCCTAGCAGAGAGGAACTGACCTGAACCAAAGCAAGCAGCATGTTTGCTCCAGTGTGGGAAACCTTCCTGGTGCCTTATCAGCTTCCCAGCTAGGGTAAGGTCTTCATTCTCATCGGCTTTTAATTTTTTTGCTTATAGCTTTAGTATTGCTGTATCATATATAACTGTACTTTCATGCTTGGGTAGCAGCAGTAATAGATCAGCAAGATTTCTTGCACATATCTCGGGAGGAAAAGTTTTATTAAATCATTAAATAAAATCATTATGTAGTCTGCCTTTACAAAATAAAAAGGTCAGCTTTAGAACTGAAGCAGAAGTGGGAAAGTAGGTGCTGTGAACCCTATACCAAAGTAGCTGAATTAGATGTTGCTTACCAAGGAGGAAACAGAGTGCATGAACTTAAGACAAAAAGAGAAAAAGGAAAAGCAGGGGTAAAAATATCCTGAATTAAGCCTTTTCTCACCTCTAACAAGGGTCTAGAAACAGCACTAATCAATCCAAATGACATTTTAGTGGGGAGATCTATTTTATTCTTCAATGATCATATGGCTTTATATGTTATAATTTGGTTCTGAATTATGGCCTACATCAATTATAATTGAACACTGCTTCCCACTCTACAGTCAGACTGTGATGAGAGCAGAAAAGCAGTGGACATTAGAGGATTACTATCAGAATCACCTAATTTAATTAAGGAGGAGATTTATTAAAATGGTAACATTAACAGGTGTTTTATGAGACTAATAATTAATAAGGTTTCTGTAGAACATTTGTAAGAGAAATAGACAATATGCAGTGCCAGCAGAACTCCCTGTAATGGGATAACAATAAAGCATTACGAACTGTAGATCAGATATTATGACAATAATCTGATACTGTAAATTATGGTTTGAAGAGGATTAAATACCATTACTGCAAATTAGTATTTATTTAAGCTCCAACAGGCCTTTGCACACCGTCCAGAGGAAAGGTGAGCTGCAGGCAAGCTCTCCAGCATGGATACTTGCTGTCCTGAATATCATCATGATGAGTTGAGAACCTTGCTATCTGCCAACACAGCAATAATCCTGACAAGGTCCACCTAGGAAACCACAATGGGGCTGCAAGGAAGCACTTCATGATGGTCCAGCAACTCATTTTTGACCTTAGTCGAGTTACCTTCAAGCAACTGAAAGCTGGCAGCCCCACACTGCTCTCCAAGCTGCATGCTCCAAAGTATCCCTATGGGACATGGTGTCTCCTGGGGCTCCAATACACAGGATACTGAAGGGTGGGAACGGTGGTGCCTGTTCTCTCCTTTCCATTGCTGCAGGCAGAGCAAGGGGTGAGTTCCGGGAGTGTGAGGAGAGAAAGGGGAAAGCAGGGTGAGAAATCAAGAGGGAGAAGTGTCCTTTCACACCAGGGAGCAATACCCCAGCTCACTAAAGGAAGGAGTAGAGAGAAGAAATAGCCATGGGGTCTTTCCTGGAAATGAGGGTGCTGAGGGACTTTGCCAGAGTTACTTGGCAATTTACAGCTTGCGTTAACACCTGGTGCTTTCTTAGCTTTAGGCTTAAAACAGTTTTTATCCCAGCTCTGGTCCCAGCAGCCCGCCAGGTAAGAGGGGGGAGGCGGCTGCGGAGCACACAGCCCTTTCTCCGAAGCAGTTCCAATCCCTGACACAGTGATGGAAGAGGATATTAGCAGTGGGAAATTTTTTCAAGGCCAGTACTTTAATGAGCTCCTAAATAATGACTTTATCTTAGAGGCACACTCAATATTCATCCAGTATCACAGCCAAACATTGCCGCTGCCTGACTTCAGTCAACAGCAAACAAGTCCAGAGAAACCAGCCTTCCATTTGGTTTTGGACCAGGTTTTGCACCATGCCTCAGCTTCCTCTTTTGTCAGGGCTGGGTTTGATTTGCTTTATAGTCCGGCTGAGCTAAGGGAGAAGGCCCTCACCCAGCCCCTACAGAGGCTCCACCACACTCCTCTTCCGCAAATTGCCACAGATTGAACGATTTTGGGTTACTTCAGACATACCCATTAATCACAGTTTAGTTTCTGTGAATCATTCTGGTTAGCACATCCCAACTGAGGTAGTTTGGATCCAGCTTTCCCTGGCTTTTGTTTCCAAGTTTGGGGCCACAAATCTTGGAGATTTATATGTACTCCAACATGAGATATTGTTTCAGGCAAACCATGGAGAATTCCTGTAGGAGACTATTTCCATTAACATTTCCCTAGTCCAGAAACAGACTCTGGGCCACAGCATTTTTATGGTTCTGGGACGCTTATGAGAGCAGATTGGTTTCTCTGTCAAGACAACCCAGCATCCAGCAGCCTCTGGAGCTCCCATATATCTACTTTCAAATTTCATTTCATTTTTAGCATTCTCCTCTATTTGTGTGTGCCTGCAGGGAGCAGAAACCCAGCCAGAGTGCTGTGAACAACCTGCTTCCCAACCAAAGGTGTCATGGGCAGCCTGCACAGAGAAACACCTCTCCTCAGTACAGTGTTGCAGACTCAGGAGATTCACAGCACATAAAATCTCCATCCCATTTTCCATGGGCAGGAAAGGACTCCCAGACACTTTGAGGGACTTTTAAAGGCTGCAGGCTGCACCTAACAGTACCAACATGTATCCTGTTGGTTTCACAGGCAGAGTACAGGCCTGGAAGCAATATGGGTGATGTATTTCAAAGGGGATAAGGTGCACAGCCTATTCCGTCCCTGCAAAGGAGGTCCTCTGGGCCAATTTAAGCAAAATTGTTGCAATAGAAAAGCCTGTTTTCTTCCCTAGTTCTGTTATTTAAATCACTTCTATGGGATGCCACTGTCGGTCACTGAGTTTTAATATTACCACAGCAGCATTACAGTGGAATGAGTGCTGAATCAATAAAAAATTAAGGAAATACAGTTCTTATTACACAGTGATATTTGGAATTGATCCCTTAGGCTTTCCAGTCACCTCAGTTTTGTTTTATTCACCCATGGATGGAGTGTGGTGCAAAGTAGTTTGAATGCAGAAACCAATCAGTTGTAATCTAATTTTAAATGGACCACGAGCAAACTGAGAAAATAAAGACAGGCAGGGGCATCATGTTGACAGATGTGCCTATGCTGTATTGTATCTCTGCTCTGCCTAACTAGGAAAAATACTCTCTTAAATTGTTTTATCTATGTATAATGCCAATAACAAGAACAATAGGGGGGAAACTTGGTTTCTGCAAGGACATGAAGAATAAATCTATAGAAAAAAAAATGTGAAAAGAAGAAATAATATCTCTTCTTGGCCTCGCTTGTAAAATGCTAAACAAATAGCCAATAAGCATATGAAAAGCATAAAATAAGCAGCACGGATGTTGTACGCGTCCATGTTAACATGGATTTCTCTCTGAGGCCAAAATCCAATTGTTCTCTGACTCCTCAAGCGAAGGGGCTACAATTTGCCTGGAGGAATTGTGGATGAACAGAGAGGTGGTGGCAATCAGTGGGTAGTTACATCCAGCACAGTGCACAGCTTTCTGCAACCTCACCTCACGCTGCAGTCCTAATTCATTTCAACTGCTTTCACCTGCAATTTGCAATTATGATTTTCTCTTTCATTCCTACCACTATGATCTCTTACAGTTGATCAATCCCTCCTCTGCTTAATCCAGCTTGCACTGCTCTATGAAGCAGGTCCTTAAGTCACAACCTCCTCGCAGGTCCCAGTGTTGAGAGACAGCAGCATTGAACTGTCAGTGCTCCCCACAGCCAAAATCTGACTCCCCCAAGTACCAGCATCCTTAGTCTCCACTTAATACCTTTGAGTCCTTGAAGCTTCAGCCTCCACTCATTCCTTCGGGAGGGGTGATGGTCTCTATGAGGGATCCATCTTCTACCTGTCCACACATCAGAAAAGAGCTCAAGTGCCTTAGTGTGCCTTTAGACCTGACCCAAGTCAGCAGCTTTCTTTGGTCCTTTAGTGAATTCGCATCTTTTACCTCTTTATCAAGCCACCCATGGCTGTAATTCCTCTGTCCTGACTCAAACGGCTGCATTTGCTTCCTAAACACAAAGAAAACTGAGTTAGAAGCTTGTCTAAAATTTAAGACCCAGTTAGTACAGGATGCTACCACAGTGCATTAAAAGCAGACACTCTGAGACCCCACCAGACCTACTGAAATACATCTACCATAATATGCAGGAGAAGTTACGTTACCACAGGGGCTCAGCTTCAGGAAACACTTCAGAACTGGTATTTTTCTAACACAAAAAAATAGAGCATTGAGATGGTTCAGCAGTCAGCCCCCACGGATAAAAAATAGATAAAGAGAACAAATCACCAACCTAAGTATTCATCATGGTTTCACTACTAGTTCTCACACCGCATTTCATTTTTTTCTGCAGATACCAGTTTGACCATTAATGCTGACCACTGGTACTCTGAGAAACCAACCAGCCAAAAGAGAAACTGAAAAGAAAACAATACTACAGCCATGAAAAAAGGTTTCTTTGGTTAAAAAGGAAAAACACCCAATTAAAATGGGAGCTGTAATTCTAAAATTCAATCACAAATGGAAGAATTATGGCTATGATCTTCAAGAGCATAAATCGGCAACAAGGAAGAGCAGACAACTTGAGAAAGGAACCTAAAGGTATTGATAGAAATTCTGTGACTTGTAGAATAATAAAAAGATGGAAATTTAATATAAGAGCATGACATTACATCCTAGCAAGGTTTCAGATTTCGTAATAGATGAGGATGGAAAAAATTGTCAAACATGATGCAGAAAATACAGAAATAAACAGCAAACGTTTCCGTTCCACATTTAAAATGATGGAAAATTCGTTCATCTTTTTACAGCAACATGGCAACACTTTCTATTCCAACAGTAACAGATTTTAAACAGCCATTAAATGTAAACATTTAAGTGCGAGATTGACTAATTTGCTCTCCAGCCTATTAAAACAATTAACAAAGATCCCTCTGAAACAGGCACGTTCATTTTGAATCATCTGCATTCAATGAGGAAGCCTCAAAGGAACCTCAAGAAATTCAGGATCACCCCAGTATTGAGCAGGTTTCACAGGGCTACCACAGTATGCACCCCCCAACACCCACAGGCTGCGTTCTCATCCCTACTCCTCCCCATTTCAATGGGCAAAGGCACTGCTACATTATTTCTTGGCTTTGAAAGCTCTTTGCTGTCAATTTGTTCGATTTCCCTGTTCTCCAGCCCACCTTGGAGGATGCTATTTGTTAAATGGATCCTCCTTGAGAGTTTGTGAATATGTTTTGATTGGATTTGATTATCACATATAAACCTCAGAGTACTTGGGCTGGCCAGGAATATAAATACAATTATTAGTAGTAACAAACATTAGGCAAAGCTGCACTGACTCACTGCAAAGCCCTCTTCAGCCCCAGCCACACAACTACTTTAGCTTTGTTTCCTTGCCCACCATTTGTGATGCTCTTTGGAGGAAAAGCTGTACCACCTTCGCCCAGAGCCCAAGCTTGACTTATCTACACCCTCTTGCTTAAATTATGCCAGCCCATCTGCAGGCACAGCTAATCCTCTTGTTATCTAGCAACTGGTAGCTCAGCTCTGCTCCGCTGCACTTAGCATTATACAGATCAGCCAAGTATCAATGCAGCATCACTGAGGAGAATCTAGATTGTGGGTTTTTTTTTCCCCATGCTTCCTTCTTTTGAAACTTAAAATACATGCTGGAAATAATTTCAAGGGCTGCTGAGTATTGCCACTGAGGGAATGCAAGGGGCTCTCAACATTCAGACTAAAAGACAGTTGGAAATTTGCAAATGGTTGCCTTTGAAATTAGATTTTGAGGCTGAATTCAAAGAAGCCTGTGTAGCTTGTCCCACTCCCTGCAAATACACATGGCACTTCTGACAGAGGGTAACAAATCCTCTTCTATCTTGCTGGGTCCAGCCAACTGTGTCTCATCCCAGAGCCTTGGCCCAACTGAAAGGACTCAAGCGACAACCTGCATGGAGTTGGCGTCAGTGCTGGACTTGCATCAGCATTAGCCGGGGGAGGCCAAGCCAGCACCACTAACTCACTGTGGGGCCAGCAAAGTCACTCTGAGAGGAAGGTGCAGTTCAGCTCATGTTTGCTCAATGCACAAATGGAAGTCCAGATTTCTTCAAACCAACTCACCAGCAGAGCAAGGATGGGGAGAGCTCACCTACAGCATCTGGCCCACCAGCTCCCGGATCACTCGCGACAACCATGGGCCACCAGATGCTGGTGCACATCCTGTAGTGTTATTTACCATCTCCTTCTCCAGTAGCACACAGAGGTCTTCCAGCAGGAGCTAGACCTGCCTCTATTATGCCCTTTTCATGATAAATCTTTCCGCTAAGCATTGGCACTCAAACTAGCCAAAGTAGACCAGAAGTATTATAAATCAAATAGTACAGCAGGAAAAAACCCAATGAGGAACCTGCTAAAGTGCACAGAAATCTTCTGTGGCAGAAATGAAGACTAAAGCCAGGTATCCTCAGCCCCAGCTTCAAGTCCAGACACTCCTTGCAATCCGTTTACCCAAACTGCCCCATGCTCCTCAGTCTTCTGTGGCACAAGAGTGTCACATCCTCTGTTATATAAAAGGAAAGCAGCATTGTATCAGAAAAGGAGCTGGTAGGAACAGTCTTTGTACAGCATGTTGTTTTTCACTCTTTGTACTAGCTTCCATTAATGTAATACATTTTTAAATGACAAATTTCCACTTTTCATCTTCCTGTAACCTGAAAGTAGCTTATTGACGTCTGCTTCCGTGCATCTCCACTTCCACACAACGAATGAAGGAGATGTGCCAAGGCATCCTCATGGAGAGGTCACTTAATTCTGGTTTGTAAAGCCAAATCTCCTGCGATCTCCATAATTACCAATCAATTTTACATAAATAGCAAAATTAAGCTCCATTATTCTCATTTACCACAAAATTAAAGGAATTAATTAAACATGGGGAAAGTGTTGATGTCTGCCAAATTGTTACTTCCAACAGATAAAAACAAATTCAGGAATGATATGTAGAGAGAAGAAAATCAGCTTTCCATCCAGCAACTCAGTGAACTGTTGCAAGGAAGACTGTAAATAACAATCAGTGTGCCAGGCTTCTTCCATCTGAACACTGGGACAAGAAAAACAGCTCTGAAACAATGCCTTGTTTTTGTTTTTGCAAAACAGAAAAGGCCCTGGGGACTGGTAACAACAGGCTTCAACGAGAATGGTTCTTTGAAACTTTGATTTGTCAAAGGACTGCTGCTCTGTAATTAACATGAATGGGTTTAGCTAAACATCTCAAAGGAACAAAAGAGGGTGCAAACATTTGGAGGCGAATTGTGACCACAGGAAATCTTTGCAGGTGGTTGAATAATAGAGAGACTTTCCAAAGTGCAGGAGCCAGAGTTGGAAAAATAGGGAAAACTGAACTAAGTGTTGAAGAGCTTTGAAACTCCAACGTCTTCTCCTGTCCTAATGAAAATGCATCAACAGGCTGAAGTTACAGTCATAAGACAAATGCATGACTGCAAGCACTGCTGAAAGACACTTGCAATTACAGCTGCTCTGGAACAATGAAATATATACTGTTCCTTAAATAAACTGAAAAAATGATAACCTCTTTTAACTGTCGTGGTGTAGTAGAGAGATCTTCATATCTTCCTTAATGAGATTTTTATTGCCAGTGTAAATTTGTCTTGAACTGAATTTTTGTCTTGGGAACTCTGAATTATGTTATACCAAGTTGTTCCTGGTACGCATGCAGGCTTGCACACATTTTTTGCTGTGAAAATGGCTCCTTCTGGCAAACTGAAAGCAATTGAAGCTCAATTTAATTAGCTGCCTTCTGTAAATATGCCATTATTCTTCTAGCTCAGTGCTGGAGTTATGTTTACAAAGGGAACAGATAGCAATAATTATTTTGGGCAATAGTTAGTCAGTATTAGTTAATGCCTTAATTGAGAGGAAATTAAGACAAGTGTAGTCTTTAAGGGGGGGGAAACAAAAGAATCTATCAGTCTATAGCACATAGACACTACACCTGTATGTTGCTTCTTGGGCTGGAATGTATAGAAAGTTTTAGCTAAAAAAGCAAACCTTTACCGTGTGTTCTGGAACCAGAGGGGGTTAATGACAATCATCTTAGATTTTTATTCATAAAAATTTGGTGATTTTTTTTAAAGTAACTTTGATCAACCATCTTCTCTGAGTTTCTATCTCCTTTGTATTACTCCTCATCAAGGAAAGGAGCACTGAGCTAAACAGCTCAGGAAGCAGCTTGAGGAGTACAAGTTGCTTGGAAAGGTTTTGCGGTGTCTGAGAGCCCTTGCATTGGCTTAGGACATGGGGAACCTGCTCTAATGACATTTTCGTGGATCTCTGAAATGAGCTAATACTTTCCAGTGTCCATCTTAAGACTGAACATGATTCTTCAAACTAAGCAACTGCCCCATCGCCCTTTTCATGGGTCTGGATACATTATTCAAAATAACTTTCAAAAGATATTAGTTTAATTGCATCACTATGTAGATGCTTCTATTTAGAATTAAAGAGGCCTTAATTCAATTTACCTTAATCCACTTTCAAAGTAAATTATAGCAAATGAAGACTTCACTAGTTCAGAATGATTATTCACACTTAGGTTAAACACTGTTTAACTAACTCTCTTTAAATACATACATTTACTTAATTTTCATTACTTTCCCTTTATGTCACCACAACACATGTTTTTCCTTCTTTAGGCTTGCAAGTGTCAAACTGTAATGAAATACTAAAAAATAATGATTCATATATTGCATGCCTTTATATAGCAAAAGTTCTTGAATAAATTCATAGAATCTTTTTTGCACAAGGGTTAACAAATTGGGCCCACTGTTTCCATGCAGAAAGTAGTTGTCAATGAGACTGTAGGGTAAGGATGGTTTTGAGATTAGCTTATTGCACCAAACAATAAAAGACTGTTTTGAGATTCACATTTCAAACAAAATCTCTCTCTGCCACGCTGGACAAGCCCAGTGGGTATGTGATAGCTGAGGACTGTGCCCGGGACCATCAGCAACAACCTCACTGGAATCTTGCACTGACAGCTGCTATGCTAAATGGCTTCTGGCTCCAGGGCTCGCTTGCTGTGCTGCCTTGCAGGATGCAGAAACTCCCTCCCTGGTCAATCTCCTCTAAAACAAGCTGTCCCCCTCTGCCTCCAGTAAGGGCAGGATGCACCAGCGCTCACAGCACTCTTCTCACAAATACACTATTGCCATAGAATCCCAGACTGGTTTGGGTTGGAAGGGACCTTAAAGCTCATCCAGTTCCAACCCCCTGCCACGGGCAGGGACACCTTCCACTAGAGCAGGTTGCTCCAAGCCCCTGTGTCCAACCTGGCCTTGAACACTGCCAGGGATGGGGCAGCCACAGCTTCTCTGGGCACCCTGTGCCAGCGCCTCAGCACCCTCACAGGGAAGAGCTTCTGCCTCAGAGCTCATCTCAATCTCCCCTTTGTCAGTACATCCTTCCTTTAAGCTTGCCTTGAAATCATGGGTTTCTCACTGCACTTAATGGTTGGCTAAGCAGCATCACTGTAGTCAAATGCAGGAAGGTACCTAATCTGCAGTTGGCAAGTTAATGGGGTTTGAGTAGCAAGACACCGGCAAGCCAGAAAGTACCCAAGCTCCATTGGTGCTACTAACTCCTGTGCTATTTCCACACCATCCAGAGCTCCACAGCAAATCAAAGGACCCCCAGGGTACCCATTCAACAAGGAACAAATTCTCACTTCAGCCATTATGTAAATGAAATGCTAAAAATGTTCTTTTGTTCCTCTGAGGTATTAGTACTACTAATGCAAAGTGCACAAACTTCATAATGAAGTAAAATATTATCTTGTGGCACTTGCAAAGTGCCAGGAGTTTATTGACTGCATCTCTGGGAGACTAGCAATGCTCACAGAGCTGTGGGCATCCTTTTGCCAAAGTTCAGACAAAAAGTGTTTTCATAATTCAAAAGGCTGTGGTAAGGTGGGATGGGAAATGGCATGCATCTGGCATGTAGCTACTTAGAAATGAAGAGTTAGTACAATAACAATAAAAAAAAAAGATCTAGTGTATTTGAGCACACATCTGGTTTCTCCTTTGCGTAACTTATGATTTCAGAGCACCCTGCCAAAGCTGAGCTGAACTATGAATACCAACTATTTTAGTCTTCAAGAGTTATAGTGCAGGAAATTCACATCTCTCTATTCTTTCCCCTAGCTGTCACTCAGGCTGCTCCTTGTGAAAGACCTGAATCCAAAAGCCAGCTTTGGACATTAATTTGGCAGCAGATGAACCAGATAGATTGGACCCCCATTCCAGCAGTACAAAGCTGGAACACATTGCCACAGTGGGTGCTGAACTGCTGTAGTGCCTGATTTAGAGCATAACAGCCCTTTTTTGCCTGGGCTAGTGGCACCACTGCTCCATGGGCTGGTGAGGATCTGTCCCAGGGCACTGCAGACCCACAAGCTCTCACAGATGCATCCATCCTGATGGGCACAACAGCCGTGCTCTACAGTGAGCCATGTGCAGCACAAGAGTCATGGGAAATCAGGAAGATTTCACCAAACTCCAACCCAACAGCAGACTACAGAGAACTGACTCTGAACAAAGCCCTACCTGCTCTTATGGCTTCCACTTGTTGACAAAGTTGATAAAACATCCAAGCCAGATCCTCAGAGAAACAACTGATACCCAGAAAATGCATCCATCGCACCCAGAATTCCACTAATGTTTCTTCCTTGCACCCAACTTTAACCAGAGCACTTAATCATCACATTGGGTGCTACATCTCTACTCAGCAAGATACAAAAGCAGTCCTGAGCAAGTGTCATCAACACTGACCCAAGTGTCCACCATGTCAAAAGGTTACAGCCCACCAGCCACATTTGGAAATATGGCTCTACCTTCCACAAAATCCTACTGAGAGCAGGTATAAGAGGCTCTAGCACTGAGAAAGGAGATGCAGACACTGGGGCACAAAGCACAGGAAGAGGAAGGCAATCCTACTCACTCCAGGTATGTGCCGTGTGTTCAGACTCAGGTGAGAGTGGTAAAGACTGGAGCACTGGGTCCAAATGAGGTACCTGGAGGTGGCTGATATTGACTCATTGCTCTCTGGGAAGATGAATGGCAGCTGGGTGAGGATGAGGCTAAGTGGATGCGAAAGGAAAGGACATGGGGTAAGGTTTCCTGGGAGGGAGGCTAGGGCAGAGCGGCTTTCAAGGTCAGGACACAGACCTTATGGAAAGAAAAGGGTTCAGAGCAGGCAGTGGGTTGAACCAGAAGCAGCAGAGGCATGAGCTCAACCTAGCTGTCAAGAGCAGGCACAGCAGAACACAAACCAGCAGACAGGCAGAGAGCCCAGGAGGTGCTAGTTATTCCTCCTAGCTCAGCAGTAGCCCTTCCTGAGCAATGCAGCCACAAGAAATGCTCTTTCCATACCTCGGAGTAATTCCAACTAGAGCATTAAATGGTTTTAACATGGGAATAAGCAGCAGTGGACTGAGAAGGGCTCCCTGGGCAGTGGGTCGAGGCTCCTGCAGGACTCACCCCCGTAATCCCTTTCGCACCCTGAGGATGCTCCTTTGAAAAGCCAGCTCTGGGATTTTTGCCTGACTGTTCCTACAAGCCGTTGTCCCATAACTGTCCTGACCTGGCATGAGGAAGCCTCCAACATCCTAAATTCATTCATGACAAATCTAGCCCCTTTGTTCTCCTGCTGGCATTATCCTCAGCTGCAACAGCACTTCCACACCCGCTTGGGCTTTTGCCCCTTGATGTGTTCACAGGAAGCAAACTAATCCCTTCTTGGGTTTTGTTTTCTCTTGGCTAAGGAGGTCAAGCTGAAGTTTAAATGTATTTGTTAGCTAGGACTTTGTAGCAGTTCCTATTAGTTTTTAAATAGAGCTAAAATAATGTGATAGTGGCCACTGTTTTTTCCTGCTACAGACACAAAACTAGAAACATGAACATGATGTGAATGAAATACCTACAGAATGGTTAACACAGCAACCCAAAGCACACTTCTACTGCTTACCTTGTGCAACCAGGTAGGATGGCTGAAGAGAAGCCAAATTCAGACCTCTTGAAACAGGAGGAAGCCCGCCAAACAGGCATACCTCACCAATGTAAAATACCTGTATCCAGAGGAAGGTATTTACATTCCTGTTAGCTCTGCTTTGCAATTAAAAACTTCTCATGTTTTTGAAATGCAGCGTTATTGAACACTGGGTGTCTTGGACAGACAAATGGACAGCAGGATGCTGTAGAGTCAGATCACAGCAGTGCAGTCTCAGAGGGAAAAGTCAGAAGATGCCCAAAGGACATACACTGGACATAAACCGAAGTTTGGGAGGTAAGCAGAGACGCAGACACCAGCAAGACACAATGTCCAGAGGCAGCTGGATGATGTTGCTATTGCCCCATCAGTGAGACAAAAAAACCTATGAAAGGCTAAATTCCCATTAGCTTGCAGGGGCAAAATGCTGACCTCTTCAATTCCAAACATACCTGGGTGCAATAACTGTTCCGGATGAGCAGCAGGTAGTTAAGGGCAGGCACAGCCATGAATTCCTAACTTGGAGCAGAGCTGTGCTTCGCACGGCAGCAGAGCTCTCTCAGCTCCACCACTGTAACACAGACAAAAATGTGCTATTAAACATGTTACTCCACTCAGCAGTGCCATATATAAAAATGTTTTTCCAAGATACAATTCACTGCAAAAAGAGTTGAGTACATTTCTCTGTCACAGCACAAAAAAAAATATGGGTAGTTAGGTTTAAAGGAGAAGAAAGCCTGTGCCCTGCTTTCTGACCCTGGGCTTTGTTTATTGTTTGGATCTTACACCATATTTTTCTTGTTTTCTCCTTCAATTATTTATTAAGAAACAAAGAGATGGAGAAGGGTTCTCTGGTCTTGTTTGTGCCACCACTTGTGGCTGCTGCTGTGGGAATACTGCTAACAGCAGCTACTAGTGTTTTATTAAAAATAATAAAGTATATCGTTATCATAAAATAGCAATGTGATCAAAAGGATTATTCTGTCATGCCCTTGTCTGAGTTTTAACTGTAAATTAGAGCTCAGGTAAAAACAATCTACTGTAGAGCATATAAAGTTTGGAAAAGCTGATATATTTCTATATGAACTGCTCAGTTAATCTTGTATATATATCAGAGAATACCCCCCTCCTCGAAGCTGGGAATCTCAAATATATATTTCTTTATACTGAACCTTTTATTCTGTATTTTATAGATGCACAGGGGGCCGATCAGCTTAACTCTATTGACTTTCACAGTGCTGCTCTGGATCCGGCCCCGCTCCCACCGCAACGAAAAACCTCCCCCTTCGCTTGCAGCCCTCTTGAGCAGGAACACTGCTCCATCTGCTGGGCTCCCGCGCAAGGGACAAGGAGAGGGCTGCAATAATATTCAGTGTGAGCGATAAATTCGAGGCATATTGACGCCTGGCACTAGGGCATTCAATCTGTCAAGTCAGCCAAAGCCAAGAGCAGGATGTGCGTGTTGTGGGTCTTCCTAAAACACGCTCTGTCCTTCTGGCCAGCGTTGGGATGCAAGGCACGGATTCACAGAGAGAAGTGATTGCACACATAAACATCCCTTAGGCACATTACCATTCACAACTCCTGCTCCATGCTAGCACACGCACCTATGCTGATGCTCCCCAGGTACAATTCCAGGTTCCTTCATCCACCCAAAACCACAACCCCTCTGCAACATCCCATTTGCCAACCATCCCCTTTGGTTAAAGCAGTGTTGATTTTTGCAGATAAATCTTGTTTCTTATTTTCAATCTGCAGCACTGATAGTTCTCAGCTATTACTAAAGACTCTCTTCCACCACCTGCTCTCTTTTATACCTTCTCATATATATACACAGTAGAACACAGAGTCAAAACAGACCTGAGGCAGAGCCAAACACATCTTCAAGCCCTTGGTCTTTCCAACACAGGCCGGTAGTATCTCTCCCATCTCCTACACACTCATACTCCTTTAAAAACAAGTGAATTAGATGACTAAAATGGTGCCTTTCTCCAGCAACATAATGGAATGCTTTTGCATTGAAACTATCTGTTTAAAATCCCTTATTTAAAAAAATAGTCCTTGTCTTGATTATTATTCAAAGCATATTCAAGTAAAAAAAAAAAAAAAATAAATTAAACATTTGCATTTAACTTCTCTTTTTATTATGTTTTATTCTCTCCCTGCATTTCTAAGAGCTCAGCCAATGCAAAATATAGGAACTGACTTCCTGGCTTTGTTTTTTTACTTTCTGACATATCGTCACCTTATAGTCAATTCACTTCAGGGTCTTCTTTCATTACCATAAAGCGGTAACATCTGGATTGCAAATGCTGCAGGGCAATGCTCATTTATGTAAAAAATGTGCCTGCTGACGGTAAAGAAATAAAAGAATTTCATTTACAG
This sequence comes from Strigops habroptila, assembly GCF_004027225.2. Classification (NCBI taxonomy): domain Eukaryota; kingdom Metazoa; phylum Chordata; class Aves; order Psittaciformes; family Psittacidae; genus Strigops; species Strigops habroptila. Next base: position 35,273,949 of record NC_046360.1, read on the forward strand.
AGGTGTCTTTATTAACCCAGAAGCTAACAGAGGTTGCGAGCGACATCTAAATGGAGGGACAGCATGACCTGGTGACCTATCTGTAATGCTCGTGGATAATTTTAAGCCCTCAAGTTTCGGATATGAATATTGCCAAATGGTTGGAGAGAAGCTCTTGCCGCAGGAAGCATTTGCAGAAGCCTCTGCTGCCCACCTTCAGCCAGCTCAGGCTGTGGGCAAGCAGCATGAGCACTGCCCATCACACTGCCATAGAGACAGAGATTATCCTGATCCTGAGCTCACTGATCCACAGGAGGAGAATAACAGGTGGCAAGTGAAGGGAGCTCAGAGATGATGAAGTGAACTGGTTTTATGTATCCAGGATGCATAGTAAAGCAGCAGTCTTAATACTTATCCCCTAGCATTAAGCATTATATTGATGGAGTGACTTTTTGGTCAGAAGCCATCTGCTGTTTCCGTGGGTAAGAGTCTAAAAGAATTTGCAAAGCTGGCTATCAAAACAGGAAAAGTTTCATTTGGCTGTGGGTGTTTTCATGAGGCACCAGGCCAGCAACAACACAGAGATGCAAAACAAATCCCTCTCTGAAACAAGTCAGAGTGCACGAGGTACCCTGCTGCTGAGGCCCCCAGGTGATGGGGAGTGACATTTGTCCATGTCAGCTGCCCTTTGGGATGCAGAAGGCAAAGGTCTGGTCTTTCTGGGATGACTAAAAGGGACAACTCCTGGTGTGTTTCTGGCTCTGAGATGGGCAGGGGTTGGGTTTACGGATTTCAAATCCAGTAAGGAGAGGGGGTGGTGGGGAAGGAGAGACAGCAAGTCAAGGGCAGCTTAGAGGGGAAGCAAAGATGGAGCAGGGCAGGAAAGAAGAGTGGCAGGGAAGGCAGGGGACAGGGGTTATGGGATACTGCTGGTAACTGCAGCAGGAGCAGCAAGAACCCAACCAAACAGTGGCTGCCAGCCCATACCGGCACCTGAGAAATGAGGTGCTGGAGGCCAAGGCACCCCAAAGACCCTTGAGCATGGCTGAATCCTGCAGCAGCATGGCACCAGGAGCACTTCTGGCAGAGGAGGAGCAGGATTTGGTGCATGTCCTCTGGGGCTGGACCTCACCTATCCTGTGTCTTCAGGATAGGTCAGGGACGGGAGAGTACAGAAGAAGAGTGATGTGCTTTCCTCTGAACAAGTCCAGAATTAACATACATCACTCCACCAACTACCTCCAAGCGCCCCAGTCTGCTCATCTCTAAGTTTCAGAGCAGTGAACACACCATGTGCCAGCTCTCTGTGCTCCTGACCATGCTGCAGTAGCTGGGACATCATGGGCATCCCTGGTGTGTCACACAGCTTTAAATGCCATGAGAAGTGCTCAGCCATGGAAGGATACGCTCAGGATGAAGACATACCCCAGAGCAATTGCCCTAACCAGACGCCGAGGGCATTTGTTCCTCTCTATGCTCCATCCCCCAAGCAGAATAAACAGCAGCATTTAAAGGTGAAACGGAGTCTCACACAATTAGGTAGCCCCGGAGCTGACAGCATAAGAGAAGAGCCCAAGTCACAGGAAGGAAGATGGGCAGCCTTTCAAATCTTCAAGAAGGTCAAGGTGGGGGTGGAAGGAGGGTGAAAGACAGGACAGCCTGGCAGGAGCAGCCAGGACTGCTTCTCTGCTGTCACTCCCCTGGCACAAAGCAGCCAAATCCCTTCAGTTGTCAAGCGTGCGCTGTGCTATTGTTAACGATGCTATTACTTACCATATGTTTAGCAGTATGGCTGGATTTATTCAGCTTATTCAAATGGGGGATTGAACATTTCAATGTAGCATGAGGCCTCAGGCTCAAGGGGGGATTGAACTGCGGGAGAAACCAAAAGCTATTGCAGAGGAGGAAAAATGTTAGTTACTTAACAAGGTCAATAGCATAAATTCTTATTTTGTTTACTTCAGAGAGCACAGAAGCCGGTGTTTACACCCTGTTGCTGTTAATTACTTTCAGAGTGGGCTATAAAATCATTTGCTCTCCTACCTGAAATGGTGCTTTCTGCTGCTAAAAAGAGCTGCCAGCCATTTCACCAGGAATGACTACAGTCCGTTGACAGATAAACTGATTCTTTTATATCACCATAGACGGGGTCAAGCTATAACATTCAGAGGCAGTGCTTGCAGGACCTGGAACATTGGTTCAGCCTCTTGAAAAAGTAAAGGTTATTTTAAAATTTAGATTCAGGTTTGGCTTTCAAACTTGTCCAAAGATTTGGGTTATCTAGTGAGAAGAGCTTGTTAAGAGCTGGCTTGCCTTGGTTTACCTCTTAATCAAGGGTGCTGTGCTCCTGTCAATTTCATATAAACCTACCTTCTGCATCTTCAAAAAGCAAGGTCTGGTAATTGCTGAAAGCAGCACAATGTTCCAGAAAGCCTCTAAATAAAGTTCTACCAAAAATCATTCTTGTTTGACAGAGAAATAAACCCAAGAATTGTCTTGTTTCCCCTTGCCTTGCTGCTGTAAAACAGATGTTAACACAATCTAACCCATACAATATTCCCCTTGGATTCTTACTCAGTACAACTAGTTTAACTCTCAAGACCTTCCTATTACCAGAACCTGTTCTGGTAACCAGGTACTCCCAGTTTAAAGTATTCTGCAGATGTAGCTGCTTTTACAGAAGAATGCAGCACACCAACTTCTTTTACCCTCCCAGTGCCATATTCTGGCTCTTCTTCCATGTATCCAAGCACAGCTCTAAATCCATCACTAGCCCAAATTCTTCTTTTTATTCTGGCAGGTCTGCTGACAATAGCTGACAGACAGGAAACATCTTCCAAAATTACCTCAAAAATACCATTTTATCAGGAGTCCTTCATAAAACCAGTAAAACTCAGAGCTTGTATAAAATGTAAATGAAAAAATGCAGAATGGTAACTGTAAGGGTATTGTTTTCCAATGCAGCAAGAAACCTTGCAAGACTTCTCCAGCTATTTAACATCAAATGTCCTTCCAGATCTTAACTCATTGCAGAATGAACTGTACTAGTTCAGTACCCACGAACTACGCCTCTACTGTCCATGGTTTCCAAGGAACAGACATGGTGGTAATTAGTGGGGCATGAAAATCAATTCTGATGACTCAGAAGACAATCTGTGATTGAGGAAGTGACAGGGCCTGGAACAACAAGGAATAAACTCTGCATTCAGAACAAGATAAACTGTTCCTTTGACCACAACCACACTTACACAACACCATCGTTTCAAACCGAACAAGAAGTTGCTCCAGACACAGAACTACCAGGTGAAACACCATTCTGAAGAAGAAAAAATGCACACTGAAATCCATGCTGCAATGCTAGCTTCTTGCCTGACTTTCATGAAGCTATCAGAGCTCTGCCTTCACAGCTAAGACTGTCCCAAATAGCACCTTCTTGGCCATGTCTGACACAGTACATTGAAACATGTTGCCATTCCATGCAAAAAAAGACATGAAGATATGGCCCTTGATCCCTCTAATCCTTTGTTTGCTTCTGCTAGAAGGGTGTAATAGGTCCATACTTGCCTACTAAAGCACTGACAATACAGGGAAACTAATACTTGCTGCACACAGAGTACCAATCCAAATCAATTCCAGTTACAAGCCCGGGACCATGACGTCCCAACACACACTAAATGAGAGGGGAGCATTTCATACCTTATTTTAGTGAATCTTCAAAACAACAAGCCCATCAAGTTCTTCAAGACTAAAAGGTACTTCAGCAGAGATTAGCCATCAAGCAAATTCGCAACAAAAAGTGTGAACAAAACCAGCAAGTTTCTTCTGCAAATATACCACATGCTCTCCATAGATAACATGGTAATTTATCCAAAGCATTACTAGCCTGGCTGAGAGGCTCCTATTTCACAAGAGCGCATTGCACCTAATCAATGGATAGTACAAGGATGGTTCTAGCAGTGCCAGATCTTGGTTAAAAGAGAAAATGTGTCTATTTCAGAATGGCTGCAAGGCTGAGGTACTTTGTATCATATACAGAATAGTAACCGGATGTCATTACTCCTATGAGCCAACACAGCACAGTCATTTGCAAACAAGAGCTCATCAGTAGCTGCCTTCATTACATTTACCTCTGCACGCAATTGCTGCAGGTGTGGGGCCGCCAGCATGATGCCAAATAACAGAGAAGCAAATCCTCAACCCATTTGTAAATCTATTTGTAACAGCAAAACATCCTCAAGGGGACCATGAAGGGAGCTGGCAGCTAGTCCCAGTGCCCCAGTGCTGCTGGCACACGGCTCCTCTGCCAGGCAGGACCAGCCCCGCTGTGCACATCAGCCTCTGACCCCTATGCTCCTCCAAGCACAGCCCGTTTCCACTACAGCCAGGGTGTAAAAGATTAGTGGCATAAGGGTACCTGAGTAAGCAGAGAAATAGAAAACTACTGGTTGTATAGACTACAGTAGGAGCAACACTATATTGTAAGAAGAAATTTTAATAAGACATTTTCTTTGGGTCAAGATCTGAGGCCCAGCTTAGTGAGGTAAAAGGCACGAGGGAAGAACAGCAACAGATGCAAAAGCATCTGGGAGTGTGTGAGTGGGGGGTGGAACAAAAGAAAAAGCAACATTTTAGATCTTAAAGTAGAAACTTAATAGTAGCAGGCTGTTCTTTAGCAAAAACACTGCTTTGATCTGTCATAGTTCTGCCTATGGGTGTGCTATCCCGAGTATTTCAAAGAAATCTCTTATCATTGTGTACCTGCCTCGGAGAAATCATACCACTGAAGGCACAAAAAGGTTGATTGTTATTTTAATTGGATTTGTTTTCAATTTATTTTTAAGCTGTCTGGAGGAAACCTTTTCCACGTGCATTGTTTGATTTGTTTTTAACTTTGATTCCATTACCCTAATAATGAAGCTTTTAAGGCATTTTAAGAAGTCTGTTTGTCAGAAAAGTTACTCACATTGATCAGATCAATACCTACGAAAGTGCCTGAAAGCAGGAAATAAATATGGATTAAAAAAACCCAGCGTTATTTTGCAGACCTTGGGGTTTGTTGTGAACTCAGATGCTCAGCAGGAATCACTGACTTGATCTCTGCCAACATACACATCCATGAGCTAATGTGCCAGGGGATTATCTCCTGTGTCCTTTAATGCAGGCTACCTGCATGGGGTCTCTTTTTCAAAGGTGCCGAATACTTCCAGCTCATGCTGCTTCCTGCGGTAAGCTCCGGGACAAACCGGGACAGAAGGACTCCTTGAATGAGATTAACAGTAAAGCCAGGATTTGTGCTACAATAGGTTAATTAGTTTTCTGGGTTGTTAGCTAATAGTTCTTTTCAATTTTGTAACAAACCAGAGACGTATGAGCTGTCGAGCTGCAGGAAAGGGCACGTTACATGCAGAATGGGCTGTTGGGCTGTGATGCTCTCCTTCTGCAGGCTCCCACCAACTCCAGTGGGCTTTGGGACAAGGCCATAAACTACAACAGCTCTTCCTCCCATGAAAGCCCTTTATGCTGCTCTGAAAGCATAAAAGGATCCTGTAATCCCCTGCTCAGGCCAGAGGCATCCGTCCATCCCTTTTGCGTGGGGAGGTGCACTCTGCTGTCCTGGACCTTTTGGCAAACCTATTTCTCCTGGGACCCTGGCTGTGGTGCAAAGGGCAAGGCATAGGGAAGGCAGGGGATGGCTGGATGGGAGCTGGGTGGCTGCATGCCATGGCACAGCACCATGATCTACCCAGGGGCAGCTGCCATCAGCAGCAGCCCTGCAGGCCCCCCGCCTCCTGCTTCTCCACATCCATCTCTTTCAGGCCCACATGCAGCTTCCTCATTACCCGCCTCCCTCCCACTCTTTGAATATATCAAATTGGGCAAAACATCCCATCACACAAAAATTTGAAGGGTTTTTTGTTTCTTTAAAATGTGCTTTTGTGTTAAAACAAAAAGGTTTTAAAGTTGATCTTTTCATTTCTGAGCTTCCTTCTCCAAGTGATACATGCTTTGTTTCTTAAAGATGTTCAGAGTCTTCTAACACTTAGAACTAGTTTTCATTAATAATAAAAAAAAAGTCAGCTAATCTTCTTACGATGACTTTCTTTAGTGCAGTTGTAGCTCAGTTAATAGCTGAGTTTGCCTGTGTTGCCTGATGCAACTGCAGTGGCTTATACCCAGCTCTTATACTCCCTTTTTGCATTTGTGAATGAAATTCATTATTTCTTTTCCATGGTATTAAAGCAGCTGGGTAGCAATAGACAGACAGGCCTCATTTTATGTTATTATTTCAGTGGAGATCTATTATTTTTTTCTGAATATGAAATTTCTTGAGAAGCAGAAATGGAAGGACCGGAAGGACCAAAATGACTCGTAATGAGTTGTTTCTGTCACTGACTTCCCTTTCCTCTAGCCCCATAAAGGAAACAAACTGTCAACACCATTAATTTTTAAAATGCCATTTTGAAATTAAATATTGAACTAGGTTTTTAAAAGACAAGATGGCTTTAAAAATTAAAGAACAGAGAACTAAACCAAGTGTCTGTTCAGAGTACAGAGTATGTCTTTTTGGCCACGAAACTATGACTGCTCATTCCACCTAGCCAATTTTTCATTTATACTACTGATCAAAAATATCCATGATTTACTCAGGTCTATCTTCAGCTAAGCAGCAAATCAGAGGTTTTAATAACCTGAAGAGGAATCTATTTAACGTAAGGTCCTTAAGGAATGACCTGCCATTAGTCACGTGTTTGTTCAGCATAAAGTTCAAATCTTAGTTCACTGCGAGACCATATTGCAATACGCATAATGAGAACAGCTTATGGCCATGGCTTCATTAGACAGCCCATACAGGTAGGCATAAAAGCAGAAATGCTAATATAGGTACCGTGGGCCAAATTTAAACCCAGGGAATGACACCAAGGAAGTTCATTTGAAGACACAGGGAATCTCAAAAAGCTGCTATAGCATTGTAATGTTGTGCCAAGGAGTGACATGTACATGCATGTACTTCATCCAGCGGGATAGGTGGAAGCTGCAGCTGCCTCCCCATGCCCCAGGGCAGATCTCATCGTGTGTCTGCCCCCAGGCACAGTACATGAAGAACTGCTCCAGCCTCTTTTGTTACAGGTTTTTCATATCTCCTCATGAAAGCACTAACGCTGAGGAGTATTATTACCATGTCCTTAGATTACACCACCCCTACCTGTATCAAGAAGCACTTTACCGTTCAGGCAGTCCCACTGAGATGGATAAAAGCATCAGGAAGTATTAAGTATGCAGGAGGGAGCAGCCTGGCCCAAAGCAAATGCTGCTGCCACATGTGAGTCTTTTGAACAGGAAACCTCTATTACTAGACCTGAGAGAGTAACTCCATTAACCAGCATCAGCTCTCGCCTGTATCAACCTGCTACCAGCAAAGCCAGTCTCTGTCGGGGTGTATCAGTGTGGCTGGCATCAGCACCAAACAGAGGATGGAGCCCTGATATCCTCACATGGGTCTGGAATAGAAGGGACATGCACCACTGATGTGCAGGGACCCAGTGCTACACCCCAAAGCTTTGGTACACCCCAGATTGAAGACTTGGCCAGCCAATAAGACCCATGCCACAGTCCTTTGGCCACTGTCAGTGCTCTTTCAGATGGAAAGCCTTCACGACTCCCCTCCTTGATCACTTTTAGCATCCAAAGGAGGGAGGACACACAACTCTGGCCCCCCTGGGTGGGCATTACTATCACTCTGGTCCCTCAGTACACGCACAGGGCACAACCAGAGTCCCAGTTCCCTGCTTGGGGCCAAGAGCTGCACACCTGCATGCTAACCTCCCCGCTATCTTCACGGGCTGCTGATTTAGATGACACCACCATTGCCCTCCCACTTCTGCTTTAATTTCTTTTCCCTGCCATTCGCTGTGGTGAACAACGATGCATTATAATTTTCAGGTGCCTAAGGCTCAGAGAGCTTTCCTAGATATAATCAACAGAAAAGAAGGTTTTTGCATTGAAAGCCAGTGCCAACATCCCTGCAGTGATAACCATCCCTGTATAATTAAAACGAACATTTCATAAAATGTCATCCCCAAGCAGCATATTCTAGATTAAAAAAATAAAAAACCCCACATTTCTAAGATCAAAAGAATTATAATTGGGAAAGGGCGGAGGTGGGGGGGGGGGGGATAGTGTGACAGCCCCAAGAAGTATTACTATTATTATGAGGCAAAGTTTGCTAAAATGCCAACTGCTCGCCCACAGTGAAAGGAAGCACCAGTTTACTTGTTAATCGCCTTAATTAATTAACTGGCATTGTCCTGGATTTCCTGGAGCTGGGTTTACTGTGGGAATCAATTTTAAAGAGCTTCCAGAAAGAAAATTTAAATTTCTGCTTAAAGACTTTTCAGATTAGTAAACAAGAGCCTGCATCCAAACCGCTTGGACAAAACCACGGCTGTGATTTATGGAGACACAAGCCTTCTTTCCTACAGAGCCTGTCGTGATCAACTATATTGACCTCCTGCACAGCACGAACTTCCCTGAATTAATCCCTCTTTGAACTACGGCAGCTCTTTTAGAAAAACACCCCATCCTGATTATAAAATTGGCAGTGAAGCAGAAACCAGCATTGCATGGTGTGCTGTACCAGGGGTCAGCTCCCACTGAAACCCCTGCTTCTTTCCACCGCCGATTTGTTCAGTTCCATATTCCACCCACTGCTGGCTTTCCCTTCTGCTAGGATGAAGGGCAGTTTGGCAAGTCTTTGCTCCCTCTACAAGCACTTACAGATGGTGACTGAGTTTTCATTACCAGGGCTGTGATCTTGCAGACTTGCTCAATTAAATGGGTATGAAACAGGCCCTGAGCTTTCTTATGGTCCTATGAGGCTACTCCAGTTCTCAGCATCCTACTCAAGCTCAGAACACAGTTGCACACAGTGCCAGATATTAGGGCAGCAGCATCTTCCTGTAAGCCATGCTAATATACATCATTATCTGCTCTGTAACTTCTGACCACAACACCACATTAGACTTTCTCCCATCCCACAGATCATTCAACCTGTGCCCCAAGTCTTAGTTTAATTGCTGTTTCCAGGGTTAGCGATTCCCACTATAATCTCTGTTCGGCTATACTAAAGTGGATCTTAAAGTTACCTGTTACATGAAACAGTAACGATGAAAGTACACACAAAAATTTTCACATCTTTAGCTTAAGTTTTCTCTTCCCGTGTTCACCAGGGTCCTTTCCTGGAGCTCTGCAGAACACTTACGTGTGGGATGGCACTCACCTTACTGCAGACTTGACCCATTGAGGCCTGACAACCGAAACATCTTTTATGATCAATGGAGAGAAAGAGGGGCTTTTAGGGTTCATCCCACCTATCTTAAACATCTATTTTTGCACAATGAATGACACCTGTAAAGTACCATTTTCCTTCCACTGAAGCTGCATGTGTCCAAACTAAGATGAACACATCTGCGTCAGGTTAGGTGAATCTCAACTTTCGAGTCTAAACAATACACTGCAGATAAATATATTATACTATGTATGACCTCATTAAAGTGCTCCAGTAGTAAAACATCCATCACATAACTATGGAAGTGCATACTTGTTTAAATAATAATGGTTTAAAAAATAATGGATTTTAAGTGCTGATTTTCATGTCAGATTCTGCTCTTACATGCGTAAGGGGTAGGGAGACAATAGGGAGTAAGGGGTTCTCCCAGCTCAGTCCTTGTAAAGAATAGCTGGGTAGAATCAGGCCCTTCCAAAAACAGGCACACAGAGATGGTTGTTCCCTTCTCCAACATGGTCAGCACCACAAAATGGGGCTGGAGAATGTTTCCTGCTCACCTGTATATCACCATCACTGTCACTTTTTGCCTAGGAGGGCAGGAGGGGATCACAGCCTAGCAACAGTTCTCTTTTCTTTCTATTTCATGGTATGGCTCATTTGGCAATGGCAAAATTTTCTGTGAGAAAACCAGATTCCATGGAAGAAGGTCTCAACAAATCCTCAGAAAGTCTCAAAGAGGAAGTTGAATGGAAAGCACAAGTGGACATTTTTCATTAGCATTTTCTAATGTGCAAATGCAACAGTTCCCCACTCCTCCTGGCAGGAGCAGAACAACTAATGAAGCAATGCTGATCTCCCGAAACAGAGAACTTCCCAGAGAAAATCCAATGGGAAATCTGTGCTGCAGCTTGCCTGCCATGCCCACAGCTTGTGCCAGGTAACTGTTTTCTTACCCTGCAGACACACTAGAAAAGGTGCAGGGAAACTGGCATGCTGTGGGGAAAAGGGAGATATTGCATAAATCCCTGCATGTCTCGGTACCTGAACACGCACTTCCATGTAGGATTGAGAGCAAGATAGTCCTGCATGCACTGGTGCCAGGTTTGGTGTGAAATGGGTCCTCTGGCACTGATAGGGGTATTTACGTGCAGAGGGAAAACATTGGACAACACAACAGAAACTCGATCACTGCAGAGAAATCTGGTGAGACCTGAAGCGGAACAAAAGACACAGTGTGGAGGCAGTGGAAACAGAGGGAGAGAAGGGAAGAACAAGGTGGCTTCTGGAGGGATGACCTACGCTTTAAATTGGCTTGTCATCCTGCTGATCCACTCAGCTTAGAAAGGATTCCTTTCTCAGCACGGGTCTTTTCTACTTGTCTAACTGCGAAATCCCCTTGAGGAACCTCTCTAAGCTGAGTTGGTCTCAGGGCAGTGAGGAGAACCAGAAACGTGTCAATATAGGTGGAGGGCAAGGGATCTGAGTGCTGCCAGGGCTCTCTGAGTAGTGGCCATGGGACAATGCTGGGACAGAAAAGGTGTTCAAAGTCTTTCTTCTCCATTGGAAGCTCTTTTACTCATTGCTGAGCTCTTGGGCCAGATGCTGCCTGAATAATCCTGCACAGCAGGGGGAATTGCTGCTGGACAATTAGCAGAGTCTCCAGCATGATGAGGCTTTGCCTAACCTCATGTCCAACAATATGAAGTTGCACCTGACAGTTTGGTCTTTTCTCTGAAGAAATACTCTAGTACCAACACAGAGGCAGGGATAAGCCGTGTGCTGGCCCATTGCCCAGCTTAGTGCTTGGTTTGGCTTCAGCAGTTCAGCTGACACACACATCTTTCTTCAATTTCCTTTCTCCAGTCTTCCATTTCCCTAGTGCCCCTTCTCCTCCTGCCCCACCGCTTTCCACCACCACTCAGCCCACTGCACACGCTCTCCGTTCAGAGGCAGGGCTGTATGTGATGCCCTACTTGGGTCACACAGACCCCTGCCCAGGCTGTGTTGTGCCTTACTATGCAAGTTATCACACCCCCCCAGAAATAATAAATCAATAAGATTATTGAGTGGGATACACTAGACCTGACTGGAAAGGGCAAAACAGCCCAGAGAAGAAAGTAGGAAATGATGTAGTCACGTCACATCCAGCTTCTTTAACACAGCCATGTACTGCCTCCTGTAGCAATGAGGCAGCCCATTAGACGCACTCAGCCTTTCTGTCACCTTTTTAGCCACCAGTCATTGATAATCTGTGCCATTAATGTTCGGTTTATGGTTGGACTCAATAATCTTAAAGGTCTTTTCCAACCTAAATGATTCTATGATTAATCCTGCCTGTCACTAAAGCTACAAGCATACCTGCATGCTGCAATACCATACAACAGCTGAATATCCTGCAGAAGAGCAAGAATCTTCTTAATGGACTTCTACAGCAAGAGTGGTAAATGGGGGTGTTCCCAGCTCCATATATCCTAGTGAGAGATAATGAACAGCACTCCCAGAGCATTTGCTAATAACCTCAAATAGAGTGAAGAGTTCAGCTGGGAGGGGTGACTTTTTTTTTCCTTGGGTTTTTTATGGTAAAAGTTTGATGAGCTTTCAAAATCCAGTATTTCAGAGCTTGCTCGTCGCTAATTAAGGGTTAGTATACTAAATTAGCAGTAAATTAACATTCATTTCTCTGCTAGTACACTAGAGCTGCAGGAAATTACCCAAATTATGCAGGTAGTGACATTCATCACTGGGTGGAATGACTGTAGCTTAAACAAGATTTAGTGCTACTCTGTAGCTAATATTCACAGCTGCAGAGAGGCAGGCTCCCTCATTCACAGTGATTTTGACAGCAGAGGTGCCAAGATAGGGTAAAATGTTCATCTGAGCTGTTGATTATTGAGGCAACAGGACATGATGGGCCACGCATTGCTGAGAGATCACTGCATGCTTGGGGTGCAAATGGGGAGGCACTCGGCTGGTGGCTGCAAGTGACCGAATGCTGCTGTAAAACGAAAATATCACCCTAAAAATATCTCTGTGCAGTTGCTGGGAATAATTGATGCTGGTGCAGCATTACTTCGAACCACTCATAAAGCTCCATCTGTAGCTGCAGCTCTATAGACATTTCATAATGATGTTTAATATCGCAATGCCGTATTTCTAGGGAGGATTTGAGGATCTCTGCACGTTTTGTCTAAGTGAGGAGCATTTTATCTAGGGCTTAGGGGCTTACCTTCTTCCTTGGGAGAATAGGTGGCTCTGGAAGTCACTGACTGCCTTCAGAGCCATTCCCCACCTCCTTTTAGGTCAAAACCAACTCAGCCATAGCAGCCTGAAGAACCTATCACGAGACAAGATTCTGATGGCCTAAAGAAGAGGAAGTAGGCACTGTCCTGCAGCCGTATGCTCACATCCAAGTGACTTTTCCCAATTCATCCACCTTCAAGGAAAAGGGTATGCTTGCAGCGCTGAAGCCTGGAGCTTGCAGTGTTCCCAGGCCAGGAGGTACACAGTTGCTTTGACATTTATGAAGAATGTGAAATTTGCATGTTTGGGCTTTCCTGGGCACTTTTGAGCAGGCTGCAAGAATGGTGTGCAGGGAGGAGAGGTCCCTGTGGGAATAACAAGGACTGTCTACACCTAGTGCGAATCAACTAGAGGAAGGGAAGCAAAGAACCGGTGTGAGAAGAAGGGTGGCAAAGTGGGAGACAGAGACTCCGGGAACAAAGCGTTGCTGCTTTCTCATTCACTAAGACTGTGTAAAGAACCAAAAACCCTTTATATTAGAGGAGAAACTCTTCAGGATACCACTTTACCCTTGATTAAGAAGAACACAGTCACTTTGTAAAACACATATGGCTGAACAGACACAGTTACACAGACAACAGGACATATCCCCTTTGATCACAAAGAAGTCCGTGTGCTGTCTGAAGCCTTGTGCTGAATGGCAGCAGAGGTTTTTACACTCTATTTATAAATTTTCCTGCACTCAGACTGGGGGAATGAGCTCTTCCCCCCTTGCGAATAAAGTCCCAGTCTAAAGCAGGCATGTTTTTAAGCTCACGGATGGAGATTTCAGATGCCATCACTATTAATTTTCACTCTTCTGGCTCTGTTCCTTGTCTGCTGCTGGCAATCACAGTGGGATCAAGAATGAGTCTCAAAACAGGAGGAAAAGACAGTTGTCTCATTGTGCTTTTTACATTCTCTCGCAAGCAGCCCAAAGCAGGGATGATAACGCATATCTTAATTAAGGCCCTCCATAAACTGCCTGGGGCAGGTTTTTATAGATACTGGCTTCTGGCTGGACAACTGGCAAGCAGACTTTTAGTGCCTGGAAACAAAGGCATTGCAAAAAGCCAGCAAGTTCAATCAATGTTCTATTAATTCATTTTTAAAGTCTCATAGGAACATAGTACGCTTTGTCCAAAAATGTTTGAGAGCTTTAGCAGCTGCACTGCTAGCACAGGACGCAGAAGAACAAGCTTCTCAGATGTCAATGCGCACAGGGACATCACTCTCTCCAGTTTAAAATCTACTAGGCTTCATACAAAGCTGGTATCACCCCACTTTTGTCACCTAACTTGCCCTTAAGATGAAGAATCACCAGATTGCTGTGCTGGGAAGAGCTACTAATGTGAAAGAAGAAAATCTCTAGTTTTTGAAGAGAGGAAGAACCCCCTAAAAGCCCCATAGTTTGTGTCTCTCCCTTCCTTATGTCACAGGGTCACCATGTATGTGCCTTGATGCCAAGCAGTGGCAGAAGGAACAAATCCCATCACCACTTTGCAGCCACTCCTGGGAGGGCAATGAGAGAAGAATCTATTTACTTACTCCTTTGTAATGCAATGAAGAATGAATTTTGCACAGTGCTCTCAGGAGGAGCAGCCACTGTCTCCCCTCCCAAGGGAATGAAGTTTGCTCACTCTTGGTTTCAGCCTTGCTCTGCAGAGAGGACAACAAGGGAACTGAAGTCCCCTAGATCTTTTTTAGCACTGCTTGACCTCATGGAGGTAGAAGGGGCAGGATTGCTTCTCCCATTAGCCCTGTCCTCAACTGAGCCCCTCGGTAATGGCTGTCTGCCTTACAAAGCACTTCCTGCAGGCCCTGGTGACTGAGAGCCCCAGTGGAAGACAGCACTTATAAATGTCAGTGACTGTTGAGAAAACATGGCATAAAACCTGAGAATACAAGAAGAACAGATGAGCACAGAATCCCAGATGCGTTGTTCGGTATTGAAGCTGTGTTACGATGCCACACGGGGCAGGAAAGCTGGCAGCTCACGGCACTGGGACACTCACTGTGTCCCAGTGAGTACTCACTGTACCCCAGCCTGGCCCCATGCCCAACCCCATCCTCAAGGATGGAGCTGTAACCATCTCGCCTCCCATTCAGTAACTCCATTCCCTAGTAGCTCACAGAGCCTTTTATGTGGGACTGAAGATTCACAATCCCCATTTTGCAGAGGGCTGAGGTAGCTGCAGTGACTTCCCTAAGCTCACCCAGGAGGTCTGAGCAGAGCCAAGAACAGACCACAGGTTTCCTGCATGCCAAGTTACCAGCTCCACATTAGGCTAAACTGTCCTACAAGCATAAACTGCCTCAGAGCACAATTTTTGGGCACGGAGTAGGAACTGCACAGAGCAGAGCATCTGTGCCAGCGCTGTACCCCGGGCTCAGCCTGCTCTGACTTTGCCTGTCCATCTGTACTCTCCCCTTTTCCCAAAGGACTCTCCCCAACCAAACACCACTGTACATTTTGGAAGGATTTCTATCCCATGGATAATTTCATACGTGTTTTTACCTTTCCACGTTTTCGAAAAGAAAAAAACCAAAAAAGCAATGAATGCTTTGCAGTGACAAATAACGTATGCTGTGACATTGGAAAACATGCAGCATCTTATTAACAAAAGCTGTAGAACTAGTCTGTTACAGGGACTAGCTCAAAGTGCCAAGTTTTTAATGCTGTTTACCAAATCAAACAGGCATTCTGCAGCCCACCTGTTCCTAGAGCTGCCGACTCCACGATAGCCATTTTCTGAAGCCAGAGAAATAATTACTAGACCAGTTTATTGATGGCAGCTGGTTCGGAGAGAAAAAATAGTCCAAAATTTGCAATAATTAAAGACTGTAAAGGATGTAAGCTATTAAAAGGACAAAGGAAGTAAAACAAACCACAATGGACAAATAGACACCTTTTTTTCTTTTATGGGAAGCAAAAATCTCTCCTCCAAGCTGATGTATTCATAGTCAACCCAAAGGTGGGAATGGGGAAAAAAACTCAACAATCCAAACTCCTAAACTTATTTTTTTAACAGGAATTATAGCCCAGCCCTTGTCACTAGCACAGGATTCAAAGTGCTGGAGTCAAGCACTGTAAGGTCCCATAAAGGAGGATTATGTACCAGTATGCCTGTATTTAGCATATGGCCAGAAGCACAAAGGATGCAACTCCAGCCCAACTAACAGTAGATGACACTGCTAATCATACAAACGATGCCAATCTGTCGGTCTCAATATCCCACCTTGTGGTAATGAGTCCCATAAGCTAATTAAAGCTTAGGTTAAAAGTGCTTCCTATTAAAGCTGTTCGATGCATTAACTTCACATTTAAGTTTATGTCTCTCTTTCTTATCCAAGAGAGGGAAAAAAAAGTCATGGCACTGTTGTTTTATTTATATCCGCCATCGCCTGTGTCTCGGTGGCGCATCCCATGTATTGTTCTCCCTAAAATAAGCAGACCTAACCTTTGCTGTCTCTGCCTGCATTCAAATCTTCCCACTAAAGTATTTTCTGTGCTTCTGATGAGGTTTGTTGCCCTTCACTGAACCTCTTCTATTTCCTGCGCTATCATTTTTTAATTAGGGTAACCAAACCAAACATGCCTCTCAAGGTGAGGCCACATCACCATCTCTAGAACAGCACTGTCACATTTGCAGCGTTGTCCTCTATTCAGCAAATTAATGTCATACTATTTCATATTTATGCTTTCCTGATCACTGCTCAGACCTGAGCAGATGTTCTCCATTGAGCTCTTCGAGATCTTTTTCTGTTTTGAAGCTTACCCCATTATAATATCTACTGTTCCATCCAATTATAACTACTTTCTTTTTATTCACATGGCATTTTTCTGTATTTCAATTCAACAGAAATTCAAAGGTAAATTCAAAGGAAAGTCTTAATTGTGTTTATATTTGATTAAATTTTGGAGCATCAGATTTCACCAATTTGTTGTCTTTTTCACTAGTTACTGTCTTTTTCAGATCTTTTTTATCATAAAACACTGGGTACAGGCTCAAGGAGTACCTACCATACAAATGACTGTATATGTAATTACTGAAGCTCTCCATGGAGTTATGATTTTTAAAGAACACACACACTATAACATAAATAAAAGCCTTATTTATTTTTAAAGCATTTTCAAACCTCAAAACTTCATCTTTCTGCACCTGCACCACAAGACTAAGAGATAGAAGGAGGGAAGCAGCCTCTCACTTCCCAGGGTACGTTCACACACACAGCACCAAGCCAAGCAAACCCAACTCCTCTACCTGCTGTAACACAATTTTCAAGAAAGGTGAACACGACAGCCTTCCAAGGGATTTTAAACAAAACAAGGTGAGGAAAGGTTTCATCTCCCTATGTACCACATACCACTACAGCCTGTGAAGAAATACCCCTCTCAATGAAATTCAGGCCACATGTGGTTTCTGAATGCAGAATGCCTTTTTATAATGATATATTCATGCTCACTGCCATCCTTCAGAAACTTCCTATAGAGTGGATGGTTCCCTCTCAAAAACAGTGCTGAATTACTTTAGTGGGAAGTAAGTTCCTGAAAATCCACAGGAGACACAGGAGAGATGAAGGGAATCTTCAGCAGTTTCACATCTAGATAGAAGGCCCTTTCCAAGGATTTAGAGAGATATGTTCCTACTAGCAAAATATTCCCAAGTTCTTGGCAGCAGCCTCCTGCAGCCATGGAGAGGAGGCATTTTTCCCTTCAGAAGCTGAAGAGCTCACTTCAATTCACCACTTAGTGCTGCGGTTGTTGGCAATGTCTTCTTGCTATGTTAATGTTATTAATTACAGGAGTTGATTCTAAAAAAAAAAAACAACAAAAAAACACCAAACCCAAACCAAAAGACAACCCCAAAAATCAACAAAACCAACAAACAAACAGAACAAACACCCCTCACCACCCCTTTTTCCCAGCATATCACATACTAAGTTGTCCCAAGTTACTTATTTCTAATGCGAACTTCTGCATATCAGATTAGAGTCCAGCAACATAGCTGAGTATTATTTGAAAAAGCTGTGTTTCTGCTGGGAAGGAAATATCACCACGTTTTCCAGAGATCAGTTTCCTACAAGAGAAAAATGGCTACTTTCCTTTTAGGACAAAAACAATAGTTTCTACCTCAGCTAAAGAATCCCATCTGCTGCGGGCTCTGAGTCATCGGCTTATTAGCAAAATTGTCTGAGAGAAGCATAAATCTGATTTGCTCAGAAACCAAATCTGCAGTTAGACAAAAATCACAGTCTGCCACTTCCCCCTCAATCACACTCCATCCTTGTCTTCAGTTCATTACCACCGACATCGGCAGCACCTGCCCAACAGGCACTCCCCCAAATCTCCTGCAGCATCTTCCCTTCCACCACAAGGCATTTGGAGGTGCTTCTCTCCCTGACAGGCAGTCCATCCACACGCCATAATTTCTGGCTGGTGGCATTTATGCTGTGGTTCCCTTTCAGCCATATGCACAGAGCAACCCCATTTGTTATACTTTTTCCTCTCTCTGCCTCTCTTTATCTTGTGAATATAATACACTGTCAGAACCACGCGTTGGTTTGTATCTTTTAGCGGCTGTCACCACTCAACAGCTCACTCCATGCTTCTCTTTTAATGGCACATTTCTCCTCTGCTTTATGCTGAGCCATTACTACTTGAACGACCAACCCTACACACTTCTGGGGTCAGGTGTGAGACTGTAAGTTTGCTGGGGTTAATTTCCGAGTTGCTTTTTTGCTGGTACTTAGACACACTCTCTTAGTAAATCACCAGAGCTAATGGGGGAGGGAGCCCAAGGAGGACAATGGAGACACACTTTGAAGGCTGTTTATAGCTTTTCTCTTTGCTCCGTCCAAGCCTGTCATCTGGGAAGGCACATCCTGATCTCTACCAATGCAAGATCAAAGCCCTCCAGGGCTGTCAGAACTCTGAGCCTCTCGCTATCCCTGTTTACACGTGTTTATTTTTAGTACTGTTATTAATATTAACTCATCTTGGCAGTTCCTGAGCAGCCACATGGCTAAGGACCCTATCCTACTAAACACTGTACAAACACAAACCAAAATAACATCCCTCCAAATAGCTTACAGCTTCAGAAGCAGCTTGTAACAGAGAAGACGTTTAAATGCTGGACTTCACTCTGGTTGATTCAGTGCAAACAGAGCCATGCTGCATAGGCCACGTCATCGCTGGAGTTTAGGGCCCCACTTCTGTTATGGTGAGACAGAATTAGGCACCCATTTGTCTTTTGAAGACTAGGTTCCCCATGTACTTCATTTTCAGTAACAATCAACAGTTTCTGGAGCAGCAGGACCCCAACAATGTTAGTGCCGTGCTCTAACAGTGGTGCCTCATTTCAGGGCACAAGGAAGGACTGTCAGGTCCCTCATGGCAACCTGCACCAGGATCTTGATAGCCCACTTCATCAGTCGTTGAGGTACCCAACTCCCCCCAAAGCAGCAAAGTGCTCAAGTACCTGAGGGATTTGGGAGCTGGTTTCATTTTGGCACAGTAATTCCTGAGGTGTGAGATGCCAGGAGCTCAGAGGCATCATGTTCACACCAGTGCAGAGGTGCGCTCCCAACCCCTTCTGTGATAAACGGCACCAAAGGAGATGTGTGCCAAATGCACTTGGAGTTATATGGTTGTTCCTTTAGCACCTCTTCGGATTTTGTTTAGTTCACTTCTCTAGCAACAGCTGGGAGCAGTATTTCCTTCAAATTACAGAAAGATTTAATGTTATCTTAATGTGATACAAGTGTAGCCTGAATTATACTTAGGAGGAAGCACAATATGTGCTAATGAATAATAAAGACTGTGTACAAGGGTATTAGCCTGTCTCTGACTGCTGCTTGAGCCAGTTCTCACCTTCTTAATAGAGTTAGCAATTCACAATGGCTCTGCCACTCAACAGCCTCCTCCCAAGGGAGCACATTGAAAACACTCTCCATTTGGTACTGTTTCAGCTGGAAAGAGGCACCTACTTCCAGCCATAAGAGAGTTGAGCTGGAAGACAGCTAGACCTTCACTTCTGAAGATGCCTTGCAGGATTGCAAAGCCACCACCTATAGAGCCAGAGGTGCCCACACCCACCATGTGAAAACTGAGTTACACAAAAAGTTTGGGCAGAGACTTGGCACGAGCTTCATTCCAAAAACTGACAGTACGTCCAAGATGCAGCCCTTATTTTGCCCTTCTCGTTCGTCCATCTGCAACGCAGAAGGGCATTTTGCAGAACATTAATGTCTGTATCACTGTGTGGCTGTTAGGAAACAGAAGTTTAGTGTAGCCAACAGTAAACTGTCAGCTGTCATCAAGAATAGCACCAATATGGTTCACTGATTATCTGATTACTTCAGGGTATCTTAGCAGATCCCTGCAACCTACCACAGCCACCAAAGGAACACATGATTTTATGCATGGAAGAACGTATTTAAAAGACGCCACAAACCCCACTGATACAAATAGCTGAGAAAGTGCAGTGCTAATATTGGGATGTTCCTTCCTTCCTGCATTATTTATCTTTCATAAAATATGCTACATAAACATGCTTTCTCCTACAGAGAGAGTCAAATATAACATATTTGACTTATCTGTTTAGGAAATAGTGACATGTGTCAACCAAATCGTTTCAACATGGGATTCTTCAGTTTCAGCAACTGTCAGAGGGCTCCTCTATTGAAAATAATCAATGCCTTTGACAGATAAAGAGAGGCAATATAGTGACTTCTTTTGATACAACTTGACAGCTTTTTTTGACAGTAGTTTTCACTGTCAGTCTATTGGATTTGAATTTTAACTGGGGCCCATGAGAAATATGCTTCAGGTCTTTAGCACCGAACCTTTGCAAACCAAAAGGGCAATGGGAGCGCAGTACTAACCTGCTTTTTATTTGCTACTATCTATCAGTCTTCGATTTTAATTATTCATTTTTAATACCTTTCCCAATTTTTATACTCTTGAGATGTCATAATAAGGCACATCTAAACCACACTTTGCTGCTCCCTTGGCAAGAAGGGACATTTCATGCAGCTAGATTTGGAAACGGAGCTATTTTCTGATGTCACTGTGTTCAGATTGACAGTTCAGTTCCACCAAGAGCTCATCAATTCTGCTCTTATGAGACTGCTGAAACCTAAAAGAAGTTATTAATATTGATTATGAAATATTCAAACACTTGTCCATGCAGGAGCTTGTGGGGCAAAGGATCTCTTCATTAAAATTCTTTATGCAAGACACATCTTTCCATTAAAAACATAAATTGCTTTAAAAAATAATCAACAAAGGATCCAGATCTAAATTCTCATAGAACAGAAACAAGGCATTTGAAAGTATAGCTTAAATTACAACCAGGTCCTTCATTGCTGCAAAGCAGCACTGCCCCAAATAAGTGAGGAGCTATAAACTTGATGTCAGAAAACGTTGCCCGCATACAAAGGGGAAGGGTGAAGAGGACAGCGGGAAATTTCTCATTATCCTGTATTTTGATAATAGCCTCTTTCAATAATTACCATTTCGAACAACTTCTGCCACTGAGAGGTCAGATAGAATCTACTTGCTCTGATCCAAATTGTTCATTCCTGGCTGTGACTTTCATGAATGTTGTCATCATATCATTTCTTTTGTCTTTGATATAAATATGTGACCTTGTAGGGTTCAGTATCTAAATATTTATTTGTTTCTAAGCCTGATTTCACTATGTGATGTGTGAAAATTCCCTTTGGTATAACAATGCTTCAAAAAGACAAGGCTGTGAGATGACTGAAGGTACAAAGGTGCAGGAAATAAAAGGACTTGTATTCTCCACTCATCATTCCATATACTGCTTGAGACAAGAATCACATCCTGGCTTTTGATGTATTGTTGTAGTATATGTTGAGAGCTCAGTTATGTTTAAATGTAGTACTTCAGCTCCTTTGCTTAACAACACCTGCTAACTTGCTTGACATCTCAAAGAGTTTCTTAAAATATTCTTAAACCTTTGGCATCCCTTCCTGCCCTGGGCTTCATGAATAAAACATTTATCCAGTCAGCAGCTTTAGCAAAGAGGAGCAGCCAAGATCCATCCATCAACGTCAGCAACTGAATTACTGAGTGATTTCAGATCCTTTAATAACTCTGTTTCTTTATGACTATGTTGGTAAACAATCAAATAGTGCTGGCACCTGGCTTCCAGTGAACATTAACTCTTTTGCATTATCAAATACTCCTAATACAGCTCGTTGCTGTTATTGTTATTTCAATTTCAATAAGAAGAGTCCACAATGCTGCCCACCTTCGTGAGAATGCACTGAGGTTTATTCTTGATTCGTTATGAAGGTCATCGAAAGCTACTCACATTAAACCTGCTGGGACTTGGGAAAAAAAAGAGCAAGGATAAATAGAGCCTTTACTTCACATATAATGTGCTTCATTTATCATTGGGATCACTAAGTAGTAATACACTGCCCTTTTTGTAAGGTTGTTAATAGAAACTAAGCATTTTTAGGTGAAAAACCAATGATATAAAGATTCTGTTGTTGTAGGAGCCCAGTGAAGCTTGGAGATCCAAGTACTATAAGGAAATTGCCTACAGATACCCAAAAGGAGGTTCCTGATTTCAGCCTCTGTGCTGGGGAGGAGGGGAAACGAGGAGAAGAAAAATCAGCTTTCTGAATTGAAAACCTAGCCAGAATGTGTCCGAGCACATTTGGTTTGGATTCAATAGATATTCAAGATAAAAATCATTTCATAGCACTTTACACTGGCAGAACAGTAAGAAGAGCTTTTCCACACACTTCCACACAATGGTTTAGCCTCTAACTATGGTATGCAAATGGAAAGCCCCGATATTCAATCCTCTAATGTCTCATGCAGGAAAGCTATTCTTAGGCATTCAAGAATAACACACTGAAGTCAAAAGGGTCATCTAAATAAGGATGACTGGCCAGGGTACGGCCCCTGGTCTGTGTCTATGCACAAGGGATTTGTGCTTGGAACATAAACAGTAAATACCCACAGACATGCTGATATGAGCATAACTTTGAATATCTGATCCTGCATAAACGATCCTTCCCAGTGCAGGGAGAGAAATAATCACCAATATCAAATTTGCAGAGATGAAAACGACGTGAGGTGCCAATAAACAACAGAAGAGCATGAGCATCCCTAAGCCCATCTAGACTTGCTGCTAAGCCCTTCTGGTGCAGCTGAATGGTGCCGCAGTGGGACCATCCCAGAGATGGCTCTAGGAAGTTACAATATTCTCTCTCCTCCCTGGAGAGACTCTCTGCTCCCAGAGCGGCATCAGCAATAGCTCATGTGCACAGTGCAATGTGTGCAGAAGTACAGGAGGGTCGTTGTCTCCTCCCGATACACATTCCCAGCTGCAGAGCAGGAGGAAACCACAGGCTGGTGGCACCAGACAAAACATGTGTTTTCTAGGTTTCTGCAGGTTTCAATGAGCTCTGTGCTCCTGATGTCAGGGTGCACAGGTAGGGATCACTAACTTATTCATTTAGAGGCATCTTAGAGCCTCTCCATAGGAAAATAAACAGACTCTTCAGTAAAAATTACACCCAATTAAGCCACAGGTAAATAATTAAGCCACAGGCTTCAGTATTCAAGCACTTCCCAGTTGCTTGGATAAGTGAAGTGTCACCATTATGGATTAAGCTTCTATACTGTAAGTTTTCTCTGTTGCATCTTAAAAATAAAAACCAACAGCTACACCTGAAGGCTGGCTCTGATGCCTTTGTTGAAATGAAGACAGGTACTGCTCCTGAGGAGCACAAGGTAGCTGGTTCTTTGATTCCCAAGAAGGGTGGTGGCAAAGATTATTAACCATGAACATGCTGGCTTGGTAAAACAAAACCTTACTGGCACAGAACACCAGCTCCAGACCCTTGTCACGCAGTTGGCTTGCCCAACCATACACGCCAACACATGCATGTGTTGATCGTGCTGACCAAATCCACTATCTCCTTCTCATTTGCTCCTGGATATCCAGCTTCCATCCCTTCTCACGTGCTGCGCGGCCTACAGCCTCCCTGGAGACACCCTTGTGCTGTACAAAGCCCTGCACACACAACTCCACGGACGACTCATGAGCATTGGCTTTGGAGTGAGCCCCACAGATTTCTATTCTCATCTTAAATAACAAAAAACCCCAAACCAAACCTAATTCTATTTCCTCACTTGATTCTCAGGCTCAAACATTTGAAATCTGCAGCCTCGCCATCATAAATCAATCTCTAGAGAAATTAATAACTTATTTATTTTGGAGGGGTGTTTTGTTTGTCTGTTTTAAAGATCGTAGATTTCATAACCAGATACGTGGGTATCTTTTTATTCTTTTAAAAAAACCAAAAACATATATAGTAAACCAGTCCCATCTCCCCTCTATCAACAGCAGCTGCAGCTGGAATGCCCAAGGCCAAAATTCCTTTGTCTTGAATTTTAAAAAGTGTCTGTTTTTCCCCTGTATCCCCACTGAAACACGTTTCACACTTAGCTACTGGAAACATACCCTGCAGACATTTACATCTCAGGCTTTGTTATTATAAGTTCTAGTAAAAGACAAAAGGAACAAGGTTTTGTAACCAGAGGGCAAACATTGCAACTGCTAATTTGTTAGGGAGTGACATTTCTGATAATGCTGCTTTAGTCAACCTACCATTCCATATTGTAATTCCGTTATGGCATCCAATCACAGCACTTAATAGGAGAGAGACACATCAACAGATCTATTACCTAAAACAAACAAAGGCATTTGGAAACTTCTTGGGACCGAGTTGTATATTGACTTCTGATCAGCATTTCCAGACAATGTCATTAAATTTATGTCATCAAAAAATATAGCATATGGACCTTCTGAGCAGGAGCTCATATGAGCAGGAGTAACACAATTGTTTTTCCCCATTTTGTGATTTATCATCCATTCCATTACATGCTACACAGACTGTCATTTGTCTTTAAATGTGTTTGATGAAAGAGTTCTTGTTTTACTAGGTCAGATATTATTATTCACCAACATTATACACCAACCAGCACAAACACCAGCAGCAGCTGCAGGGCTGTCACTGAACATCAGAATTAGCACTGGGTTTTTCCCCACCATGCTCTGGTCCCATAAAATGGGGGAGCAGCTGAAGGGGAAGCAGCTCCCCATTCCCTCCCTGTGCCAAGCAGGACACAAGCACTCTCACAACACATATCACAGCAGGAGGATGCAGACAGTGGAACACAGCCATGCCTTTCCACAACACAGCCCATCTAAAAGGTTTGGAGCTATGTTCACTCCCCACTGACCCTGTGTTGCCAGGTCTGTGGCTATAATTGCTCCATGTCTATCCCCTTCTTGCACCCACAGCTGAGACCTGCCCTAACCAACTTCCCATGGCCTTTGCAGGGATTTGCAGCACAGCAGTGTCAGTGGCACTGCCATAAGGAACAAGACATGCCCTTGCCACCCAGCAGCCCTTGTGCAGCTGAACCGCCACCAGCAACCACACACAACAGCAGGGCTGGGGACCTGCCCTTTCACATCATCTGTGCCAGCAAGTGCTCCTGGTCCTGTGCCTGTGAGATCAGTGGAGCTCAACAAAGGCAGGAGGCTCTCTTTGCATTTCTTGCCAGCTCTTAGATGTTCCCTTATCTGCTCTTAATTATCCAGGCTATTTTTACACTGTTCCCCCCCCATCTCCTAATTGCCTGAACTTATTTTCCTGATGGTTTTCTGCTGAAGATGAATTTCGGGAGCTCAATATCTCAGGCAATTTCAAGACATAATTAACACCACCCCTCCCCTCATTAGGGAGTGGCCTACTTTCTCTTCAGCATTACCATCCCCCTAGATGTTTGGATGAAGTCCATATTATCCCTCTGTAGCTCTTTGACTAGCATTAACTCTTTATGCTTCGCAGGGCTCTCCTTTCACTGCCTGCAGTTAAGAAATGCCTGATGGAGTCCCCTTTGCTTGCTGGTTTCCTTCTGAAGTTTCTGCCCCAGGCAGTTCTAGCTCCCAGTCATGGATGAAGAGCTATGCTGCCTATCTCAGCACAGACTTAAGCCCCTTTTTGCCATACATCAGCAATCAGGGTACACAGCTGACACTGCTCTAGGTGCTGCTCGGATGTATAAGTGTCCCCTCCATCCCAGAGGATTTGTAGTGAATTCAGAGAAGACAAGGATGATAATTCCTTGGAAATTTTGGGTTTCAAGGCTCAAACGCATGCATCCCAGCTTTACAGCTCAGTTGCAAACCACCTTTTTAAGTGCCTAAGCATATCCCCTCCTCTTGAGCTGAACTCTTTTCGACTTCAATAGAGTCTTACTTAAATAAGAAGAGCTGATTCGGCATAGCAGATTGGACTCTTCCAGGTTTCCCCAGTCACATCCTGGTACTGCCACATCCTACCAACCCATCACTTACTAAGCAAAACCAAAGTCTTATTTCCAAAACTAACCCATTGAGAGTTCACATAGAAGGCTAAACTTAATTGTCTGTGGCTGTAACAATATCAGATAACCCCTGCAGAGATAAACAAGCAGACTTGGGAGATTAATATTTTCTTTGATATAAACTTCATAGTATGATCTGTTGTCAAAAAGTCCACAGAGATTACTTGTGTTGTAGTAGGTGGCACTTCATTTTCCAGAATCTATGACCTAGCAGAAATTACTGTCAGCTCCCTGACCAGCCAAGAGGTATTGATTCCCCCGTTACTACAGCAACCCATTAGTTATTAGCTCGTGTCTCATACGCAGTGACTAATCTGCCCTGCCGAGGTCTCGGATTTTGACACTTTTTCATTCTAATCTTTAATTAGTTTATGTGATGCGGCCTGCATGTTTTTATTTTTATACTAAGTAGCTATTGAAAATACAGGCAAAGCGAGCAGAGATCAAAGGAGCAAAACCAGTGCACTGTCAACTAAACCAGCTATGCAAAACAAGAAGGGAAATAAAAAGAGTAGCATGCCATACCAAATGTGTAAGCAGGCTTCCCTCAACACTCCTTAAGTTGCACAAAAATCAACCCAGGACACTCTTCCATTCCCAGACTTCACTTGAAACATGAGTGTCCCTGATACATCACCTTTGTACTGCCTCTGTTCCCATGATTACACCAAAAGACTAGGAAGTGTTCACCAGTGACTTTATCAGCTTCCTTTGATACTTGGCTCATTGATGAGGAATAAACTTTGACATATCTTCCCTTTACACCAGTATAACCAGAGACCGGGTACCCTTTTATGGCTTTCCCTCTCTTTGATGTGAAGTGGTAAGTGAGGGCCTACCAAAAACCAGAGCACACACCCTCTGTCAGATCGGTTCCTGTCTCATGATGATCCAAACCTCAACAAAGGAGCAGTCTACTTGGCTAAGACCCACAAACGTTCTCACAAACTGCTTGACAAATACAACAGCAGGTGTTGGCCACAAACTTAAACAACTTTAAAGCACGCTCATTAATAAGCCCCTGTGCCACTTGGCAAAAAAAATCCCAGGACTCGAGATAAAAAAAACCCATTCATTAATTCAGAAAGTTACTCATATTCGCAAAACCACCAAAAATGGATAAAATTCAGTACCAAAAACTAGAATGAAAATAAAAATGCAGAATTTCTGTTTAACTGATGTGCCATAAAAATTTCTTTCACCTCCTTCAGTCCTCTTGTTATTAACTGAAAATAAAGTTCCAAGCAGAATCTATCCCTTCCAGCTTTCCTATTACAGGATACAAAATAGGAAAGTGACGTCATCCTCAAACAACAAAATCCAGTTATGGCTACTGACTGTATGGGAAGGGACTATGTGTTTGCCACGGGAAAGCTTCATTACATCAACAGTCTGCATTCCAATAAAAATCTCTCTGTATCTTTCATATATATACCCCTTGCACATTTGCATAAAACAGTTGAAAATAAATCTATGTGCTAGGTCTGCTGTTCTACCGAGTACCAGCAGAACATCTGACACAATACGTTCAGTTAACTGAAGAGGGGACAATGAGGACCGCCAGATGAATTGACTTCGGAACCACTACCTTAACATGGAAAGGGCAAGCTCTACCTAAAACCTTCCAGGTAATGCTTTCCTTTCTTTTTACCTACAAAGGTTTAGACACAAAACACCCATCAGATTCTTTTGCACTGAAATGGATGAATATGTGTCTGTAAAACCCATATCCCTCCACAGGCTTTGACTGCGCTCCATCTCTAGATGCCAGGGCATCCACAGGCCTCAGCTGCATGTTTGCGTTACACAAGATGCACTTGTACAGATTTAGGAGAGGGATGGAAAAATTTGCCATACTATGCACCAAGGAGAGGTTTTTCTTTAGCTTAATTTGATAGCAAACTATGGATTCATGCTGTGTTTTTTTCCCAACTCTGATTCATCAAGTGGAGGAAAAGGAAAAAGATCCTCAAATAGAAAGGCTTAGGGTAAATATCCAGACATCTGACTGCATACATTTCCATTGCTTCGTATTATCACCAGACTGGAGGGCAACAAAGGTTGCAAATCCAACCTAGGGACTCTCTATTTCACCAGCATTCCCTGTCTGCAACTTAAATTTCACAAAATTGAAGAGATGGAAAGGGAGCATTTAGACCACTCATTTATCAGTCCCAGGTCACTCCCTACAGCACATTTTCCAGTGCTTCGTTCAGTTTCCAACACCTCAAATAGAGATGAAATGTGAACGGACTGAACTAGAACAGAATTTGGAATTGCCTTGATCCACATGATGCAGCGTGGGAGTGTCCGTACGTGTGTGCCAGCAGTTTTCTGAAACACACCCACTTTGATCCATTAGAAGATTGACCCAGTGTGCTCAAGAAAGCATCTTGAATTAGCCCAAGTAACCCATTTGTGTCATCATCCATCTTGAACAATTCTCTGGATGTAATTCATGGAACTGTGTACCAACTATTAAATCAGAACGCTGCTCTCCAGAGGAATCTAACCCAGACTCCGAGCCTGTAACAGGAAGAGCAATCAAGTGCTCCACCTATACGCAGCCAAGTCAGGCACAACCTATTACCTAATGGAAACCCATAGACACAGGGAATTCGGTAGTAAACCACACAGTATTCAATTCTATTAAGATATATTTCATTGGAGATGGACAGAAGCACTAACAAAATGCGAAAGGAAGTTTCTCATCACTGTTGGTGAAGATGCAGTAAAATCTGAAAGTAAAGCAAGATGTCATGGCATCAATCAAATATCACTTAAAAAATTCAAGCCCATTGGCAACTGGGCATTGGCATTTAACACAACTGGGAATGTGATTGACCAATAGAAGCATCCAAAGAGCAAAGTCATTTCTGGTCATAGTCTTCATTAAGCAAATGTGGAGTCAGAAGTGATCAGTAATAATACATGAACAAATCTGTCTGTTAGACAAACTTACACTTCCTGACAGAGTATTTTATAATATCATGCACACCCATTTCACCACAGATAAACGAGACTTTTAGCTCAGCCTTTTTTTCCATAAGCCTAATATCCTAGTTATGAGCAACTGTTGTGGCTTAAGCCCAGCTGGTAACTCAGAACCACGCAGCCAATTGCTCACTCCTCCCTCTTCTTCCTCCTCCCGCTTCCAGAGGAATGGGGAGGAGAATCGAAAGAATGTAAATCCCACGGGTTGAGATAAGAACAGCCCAGTAACTAAGGTATAAGACAAAACCACTACTGCTACCACCAATAATAATAACGATAAGGGAAATAACAAGGGGAGAGGATACAATTGCTCACCACCTGCTGACCAATACCCAGTCCGACCCGAGCAGCGATCTGGCCTTCCAGGTAATTCCCCCCAGTTTATATACTGGGCATGACTGTGGTATGGGATACGCCTTTGGCCAGTTTGGGTCAGGTGTCCTGTCTCTGCTTCCTCCCGGCTTCCCCTCCTCCCTGGCAGGGCATGAGACTGAAAAGTCCTTTATTGGAGTAAACATTACTGAGTAACAACTAAACACATCAGTGTGTTATCAGCGTTGTTCCCAGACTAAAATCAAAAAACACAGCACTACACCAGCTACTAAGAAGGAGAAAAATGACTGCTATAGCTGAACCCAGGACAGCAACCCAGTCTCATGTGTAAAAATAAACAAAAAATTAGAAAAAGAAGAGAGATATTTGAGGCCTTCATTTGAGAAACAGAGCATATGCCCCCCATATTCCCAATCAGACCCCTAACTCCTGTGCCCCTGGCTGGTTTTGGGAGTAAGAACTGGTGCTCCTGTCCTCTAAGACTTCCCTTCCAAGGGCCTCCATTTCATCCCAGGGCAGGCCAAGAGAAACATTCTCTCCAACCCTTTCCTTTACTAAATGCCCTTCTTGATTTCTTCTGAAGTTGATGGGAGCACAATACATCCCACAAACACCCTCGGGAGATCATAGCTCCAATCCCAAAGGCCCATCCTTGTTAACACTGTGCAGCTGAATGCAAGGCATGTCAGCCATCCTCTAGAAGTCTATTTTATTTAATTACCACTGTCAACTGTCTAAAAGGCTGTTAGCTAAGAAAGAATCTTAGGAAGGTGAGATGGAGAAGAGAAGCAGTGCTAGGAAAGGAGGCTTACAAGCGATAAGTCTCTGGTACACTTGATCTGGGAGATAAATGAGAAAGCAGAAGAGACATTGCAGATAAGTACCAGCTCCTGACTCTTTATACACCATTACATACGCAGTTACCCACAAATAAAGCACATTCTGCGGTCCTCTCCACATCATATTTCACTCTAGCACATGAATAATCTGATATGCCTGTAAGCAGAGCCCAGATTCAAGAATATTAAGAAATTGCAGATACAGTAATAATGAAAGAAAATTCCTAAGCCAGAGAAAAAACAGCTGTGTGTAATTCATTATGTCACAGGACTGTCATATTGCTCAAGAGAAAAACATGCCTTTTGCCTGGCTTAGATCAGACCCTTTTGCTGCCGGGAATTAAACTAAACTTATAGCAAAATACAAATTGTGCTTCAGGATATCATACATTTGTCTTGCAAATGTAACCTAACTTCAGGCACTTCTGAGAATAAAGCAACCTGCAATGCAAATGTACGTACACTGACAGTAAACTGACAAAGCTACAGTTGGATGCTCCAAAGCAGTGTACTGGAGCAGAGCATCTCTCATGCACAAGTTCTGGCACTATCACCAGTAGACATGTCTATGGGCCACATCCTCGCACTGACACCAATTAGTGTAATTCCCTTTACTGCAGGGCAGCTATACATAAAAGCATCAGATGAGCACATGGTTTAACAGTGCCTGTGTGCTAAGTAGGGACAAGAACCAGTGGAGAGGAAAAGGAACAAGTCTATAGTGGCCAGTTTATCACACTTGAACCAAGGACTTATTCCTCTTATATACTGCCCTTCGCAGCTGCCATGCTTTGGAGGCATTGTCTTTGCTCAGGAAAAGCTGTGCATAGTAGTAATTCTTGCACCTCCTCCTAATGGTGGCTGGCTGTGATCCGATCACTGCTGTACGTAGCATTAAGGTCAATATTCCTGTAACCATAAATACCGAAATACATTTTGCTAATGATCAACCATCGTCACTGAGCAAAGACAAATGTGTTCACCGCAAACTCCAAGTGCACCATAGCATTGCTCTTAGAAGAGGAAAATGCACTGAAGAACCTGGACTTCTTGTCCCTGGAAATAAGCCACGTCTTCATGGCCTAGTCACCTCTATAAATACAATGACATATGGTAAATACATCTGGGATTACATTAGACACTGAGCAATTTGGGAAGATTGGTCGACTGTGGAAATCCAAAATGAGCTCACTAAAGCAGCTTAAGTGGTACTAGCTAAGCAGGTTTGGAGCCCACATTTCAATGCAGCATACCATTTTATATGAGAACTCACTCTGCAAAACTGTCCAGGCTCAGTGTCCATTACTAGACTAGTTGATGATTTATTGTGTCATAAGTTGGAACTTCTCCTAGTGCCCTTTGTGTTGATGATGTCATTTGAAGATCACTTCTATTTATGGTTGGTACATGCAGTAAAAAGATTTACAGTGTTCATATGTCTCCACCAATGGCTCTTATGCACAAGCTTTAAGATCCAAACACAAAGAGCGGGATTCACCTCACCTAACCAACATCCCAAAGTCAGGCAGTCAGCCTGCTTTGCTCTATAGGCTCTTTTTCTATAGAAAACAAAAAAAAGAAAAGGCATCTCCAGATCATGAGTCTTCCCATGTAGCTCAACCATGTTCATGATGAATCCAAGCCAAAATGGAATTACATACTTGATGATGCTGCTGTGTATGTTCAGTATCACAGGACACTTACCCATGCTATTGAGCAAGCAGTAAGACCTCTACCCTGTAAGCAACATAACTTGCAGGGGTGTGAAGGGGGTGTATTAAGATGGCACATGTCCACCTTATATATATGTTTAACTGTTTAAGTCTAATTTGGATGCTGATGAGATTTTGCCCTCCAAACTTCACTTATCCTGGAAACACAATGAAAAGACCGGAATTAAGGCATTTGTGAGGCTAAATCACATCACAACTCTCAGGTTTCTACAGATGCAAACCCCATAACAGAGAGAAGCACCAGAGGTGGATTAATCCCAATCCTTCGCCAACTCTACATGTCCACCACTCCTGCCCCACTGAGCTTTGGGGCACTGGGTGCTTTTGATGCAGCTCAGGACATGGCTGGTTTCTGGGCTGTGAGCACACATTGCCAGGTCACATCGAGCTTCTCATTAACCAACACTGTCAAGTCCCACCTCATGGGAGGAACATGCAATGCAGGCAACACCACAAGTGGAGATAGCTACATGTGTGTGTGCTAGGGCATCTCTTCCCCAGCATCCTGTGGGACGCTGGCAGGAATACCAGCCAGCATCTTAGCCCTTGCAAGTACAGGTCCAGCCTCTGCATCCACAGCAAAAAAAAATAAAAGCTGCATAACCATACCCCCATCTTTAAGACCCTGTTACCAAATTAGTAAAACAAGCAGCTACTGTATGTCATTTTTATTGTATATAAAAAGAACCCATTACATTTATTTGTTACTTTTTGTTGCTGTCATAAATGCCTAAATAATCCTTCTGTGTTTAGAAACAAGCCACTGGGGACCAATGAGATACATTTATTGTAATTACATGATTCTTCTAATTAATTTTTGTCAGGAAATTTCAAAGTAAAAATCTTCAGCTAAATGTGCCCCCCCCCTTCCCTCCAGCCAATAGGCATATTTCTGAGCCTTGCTTAAAAAGCTCATTTCTTTTTTGCCTTTTGAAATAAAATGGAATTGTTAGCGAGAGTGGGCAGAAAGGAGAGAACATTGTCATTAGACCACATTGCTTAAATCAACCCATAACAAGCATTTCATTTTGTTTGGGTCATTAACTACATTTGAGTGAAAAACGTAGTTTGCCTGGCAAATTGGTTGGTGGTTAAATGCCTCCAACAAGAGGCTCTTCTGGGTTAAACCCAAAGACACACAAATTTTACAGGTGAGAAACTTAACCGTAAAGATAACATGTTTCTAACAAGCCTCCAAAGAAGTAGATGCCTATCAAAGATATACACAAAATCTGATATTTAGTGATTGATGAGATTGTACAGCCTGAGGCAGTATTCTCATAGTCTATTCTATTCTCCCCTGTAACACAGATCACTGAATGTCATAAAGTAACTCAGATAAGATAGTCTGTAATTAGGGCCTAATGATATCAACTCTGTTGGACGCACAGTCACTTCTGACATATGATGCCCAAGTGATTTTACTAAAGCAGTGTACTATATCCCTGGTCAAGCCTCGAACAAATCCATTCGAATGGTCAACACTCCCCCCCGCCTTTTCCAAGCCACACTGGGCTTTGGAAATAGTTCACTTATTAGCTGTTATTTATCACCTGTGATGCTCCAAGTGCATATGGACAGATATTGGATCATTTGGACCTATTGGAGCGAGTCCAGAGGAAGCTATGAAGATGCTCCAGGGGCTGGAGTGCCTCTGCTATGGAAAACAGGCCGAGAGAGCTGGGCTTGTTCAGCCTGGAGAAGGCTCCAGGGAGACCTTAGAGCAGCTTCCAGTGCCTAAAGGGGCTGACAAGAAACCTGGAGAGGTGCTTTGAACAAGGGCCTGTAGGGATAAGACAAGGCGGGATGGCTTTAAACGGACAGAGGGGAGAGTGAGATGAGATCTTAGGAAGTTCTTCACTATGAGGTTGGTGCCTTCCTCAGCACAATAAATGTCTCCTTGTTGTCCATTTCCTGTGCACGTGGTTCCGCTAGGACAATGTGTAACACACACTGGGACAGTGTCTAGTGTTGTATTTGCTTCCTGCTGCTCTTGACTGTTCCCCCGATACCTATCATCTTAACTGCAGTAATGCTTATTTGAAACAACAACAACCCCAAGCTATTGTCTCCTATCCTCCTGTTTACGGAAAAGCACTGATTAACCAGAAGGAATTTAAAACCTAAATGTAATTTATATTATATAAGGGAAAAAAAAAAAAGGTCAGGTAGATACTCCATTTATCACTATTACAAAGGGCTCTAACACAGTGATGAAAAGAAAGAGAAATTAATTACAAGTCAGAGGCTGCAATAACTCTCTCTGTAATTGTGACGAAAAATTTAAATTAACATTTCTGTCACCAAGAGAAGTTTGATTAATTTTACAATAGTGGAGATGCTATCACCTTCATATTGGTGGGTAAAGAAATTTTACTATTTGCAATTTAGATGTAGATCATTTCTTTAAGACTCAAAAAGTGCCTGTGAGGCACCTTCACACTTTATTAACAGCTCAATCAGTGCCACGCTAGAAATAATTAGCCAAGAAACCATGTAGTAAATATATCTAGACCAGCAAACCTGCAGAATGAGAAGTATGTGATAAAATCCAGACCCATCCAAGAGAACAGACTCTCTCCAGTGCTCCAAAACCACCATTCCTGCCTTGTTGCTTGCTACTCCACTCTGCCTTCAGGGAAACGACACAAATACCAAAGCTTCTGACAGCTTTGGTTTGTTTTCTGTTTTTAAGCTTCTGCTCAGCTGCAAAGCCAGAGGTCAGAAGGGTTAGATCTGAGCAATGCGCACTGACATTGCACTTTGATGTGGCAGCAGCCCTGCACACTGGGTGCTGTTTGAAGTGCTGGCTTTTCTCTGGGGCTCCTGGGTGCAAGAGGTAGGGTGGTAAAGGGCTGCTGAGGAAAGCTTGCTTGAAATGCAAGAGGAAAGAAGCTGAGGCAGGCAGGGATTACCAAGGTGTATGACCAAGAACTCACTCAGACTGCAGTCACTGTTGCGCACAGCGTTCATGGTCAGGCAGGCCTGTTCCCAGCCCGTGGACACCAGAGTTACCTTGTCTGGATTTTGTTTTGCTTTCCCAGCTTTCAATCTTCACAAGACCCT
The DNA here is from genome assembly GCF_004027225.2 of Strigops habroptila. Lineage (NCBI taxonomy): Eukaryota > Metazoa > Chordata > Aves > Psittaciformes > Psittacidae > Strigops > Strigops habroptila. The sequence continues at coordinate 35,308,905 of NC_046360.1, forward strand.
GATCAGAGTTGGGGTCTCAGACAGGATTTGCCAATACACAACCACTCATACCCTGGAACGCCAGCAAGCTTTGATGTTCAGCATTCCACAGGCAGACCCTGACCAGCCCCTTCTCTCTCTGCATCTTTAAAGTCTCCTGCCCTGTCAGGACAGCAGTGAGCCCCATGTGGGATAAGTTTGATCTCAAACCTTGCAGCTCTCTGCTTTGTGGAGCACAGCATCAGAGCAGGAAAGGGCAGCACTATGAGTGATCCCCTCTGAGAACACATGTGTTGGCAGTGTGCACACCCCTTTAGGATGCTTACTGTTAGTGTCTGTAAGGAGAAGGCACAAGACCTTCCCTACCTCCAGCACACACTGGAGCAGATGGGTCAACACAGTGACAGAGTGTGGGAACCCAGCAGCCAGGCTGTGCAAGCCCCAGCCTTTGCTACCCAAACAACCCCTGGAAAAGCCCAAGGATACAATGTAGGAAAGTAAGGATCAGATCAAAGCCCTGGGAAGCTTTCCCAGTTTCTCTCTGCACTATTTAGCAAGGACCATTAATTTCTTCCTTTCATAAACACTGTGAACGATGAAAATCTGGAAAATAAAATGAGCTTAATGAAAATGTATTGGTTCTAAGGCAATCAATGCCATTCAGCTTAGGCAGAGGAGGAAATACATAACCCCATCTGTACTCTGCTCCTCGTAGTCAACAAGGCTGCCTGTTTCCAGCACAGCTCAATGAACTATTCGTTAGGGGAAGTAAATCTGTACAAACAGCATTCACCCTCTTTCCTCCAAGATCAGACCCACATAGGAAGTTCTAAGACTGCTCTTGATACTTCAAGCCTACGGAAGGTTGGAGCACTTGAAGGCAGTTTGCACATAACAGTGTGTAGTAAATCCTCACACTTGGCGCACCCAGAGACTGAGCAGGAAGAAGCTGAGACTGTGCACATGGAGGTTGGATCATCTTTGCAGAGCAAAAGCAATACTGCACCTTGAGTGCAGGGGCTCAGGAAAGGTATCGGGGTGAGCAGGGGCAGGACGCAGAGCTTCCTAATGCTGTCAGCTTATAAGCAATATTAAACAGTCAATGCAATTTTCACTTTGAATGTCTTTAGATACAGTGATGCTAAAGGTGGGGGGGAAGGATGGAAAGGAAAAGATTGAAGGAAAGAAACAGGGTGTGTGTTTGGTGTGATCTAACCAAAGTAATCTACTCATCATTCAAAGAAGTTATAAGATGGGGATTTGCCCTAAAAAGCTGAAGATCCTTACAAGCAATGCTGTGCAGAAATGTTGACTCCAGCAGTGAAGACATCTCCCAAAACAGGCAGGAGCTGGCACCACCAGTCGCTGCAGACAGCTCAGCAGCTCCAAAGCATTTGTGCTGGAGGAAGAGATGGAGGTAACCATTCTGTCAAGTGCAAGGCCTTTTCCTCAGATGCATCACCGTAACATCTGACAAATGGTACCTCCAGGATAGCTGTCAGAGGCTGTCATCACTAGCGTACAAGTAGCCAGTGTGATTCAGAGCGACATTAACTGACATGAGGCAGCACAAGGTCTACAAACCACACTCGTTTCAATAACTAGAAAGCCAAAGAAAGCACAGGCTGGCCAAGGAGGTGAACTGCAGCAGGCACATGAAAAGGCAAATGTTTATAGCACACTGCTAAGGAAAAGCCATATTCCTTCCTGCTGTTGAACTGACACAAAAGTTAATGGGAGATCTTTATAAGGACAAGGCTATGGAAACAGGCACTAAAGGCTGTTTCCAACAACTTTAAGGCATTTGGAAGTAGGCAGCAATAAAACGAGGAAATTAGAAAATGCACGTGCTGGACTGGCTGCAAAATTCAAGGTAGAATTTCCTCGTGTTCTGAATATTGTTGCAAGCTACGGACAAACGCTTCGCTGCCTTCTGAAAAACGCCTGGAAAAGCGAGATCTAGAGAGCAAAGCGAGTGTGAGAGGATAATGCCATCATAGCAGTGTGCACTGCAGTCTGAGCTACAGCTGACAACAGAACGGGGCCACCTCAGAGACACCAGCACTGGGCACAACTACAGACAAAGCACAGCATGGACTCTGCCAACTTCAGCCACCAAAAGCATTCACCTGTACTAAGGAGCCAGTATCATAAGGCAACTAAAACCACAGTTTTCCTTAAATTGCTCCACATGATTATGGCTGAACTGCCTCTTGGGACCAGGCACTGCCATCAGCTTCCAAGGAGAAAGTGCTCCCAACCAGGCAGTGATAATCCTCCTGCCAAGACATTTTTGATGGGGTCTCTCATGTACACTAAAACCTGCAAATAGCAAATTCTCCACTTTAGTGCCTTAGTAATATGCACCAGACAGAAGGGGACAGTCCCCTGGGGACACCATCCCCTCCCCACCCCACTGGCACTGTCACATTCTGCAACACAAGGCTCTTGCCTGCTCCCTTTCCAGGGCTGCTCTCATATCCTGTTTTTCCTTTAATCAATTCCCTCCTGCCCTTTCCCACAATCAGCATGTACAGATCTGCCTCTGCTCAAGACGATGCCTTTTCCCAGTGGCTGGGCATTTGCAGAGTATAGCATCCACATGAAGCAGTAGCTCTCTGATACATATTTGACAGATTAAACATTGCCTTGAGCTTTAGTTCTTCACCAGAGCTATGAAAAATAACTTCCACTGGAATTTGCATTTCGTGATAGCTCACAGAGTGACTGCCTGCCCATTGAGGCTCTGCTTTGGAGCGCCTCTGCGCTTGGCAAGCAATCCCTCACCCTCCAGCTCTATCTCCTGCTCTCACAGCACTGCAAACCAGGAACCAGGATCTAGTGCTCCAGCTGCCCTGAAGGGATGACCGTCACTGAGGAGAGGGCAGGCTCCAGAGGGGTGCCAAGGACAAACGGTTTGTGTGATACAGAGGTAGGATTTGATGTTCTGGAATTAAACATTACAGCACAATTAGCGTCTGTCCTATGGGCCTGATGGAGTCACACACAAGGACAGAGGATAGCAGAGGGCACACGTGCTGTACAGCCACTCACATACTAATTGAAAGGGAAAAAAGTAGGAGAAATACTATGATTCTTGTTTTGAGAGCTAAAGACACATTTAAGAACTTCATGAATCACCCAGAACAGCTACACACTTGTGTGACCTGGCTTTCCAAGCAACGTACTATTTCTGGGCAAACAGATGTCACAAAGCACCCAGCTTCTCTATTACATGATTTCCTCCTCCTCATCCCCAAGAAGAAATGGATGTTCAGCTTGGGCAGCAGCCACAGAGAATCAATTGAGCCTGTTTCTTGAGAAAATACTTTCAAGGGAACAACTGATTCCTTATCAGGAAGGATGCATACAGGAGCTACGCACTATGAATTAGATCCAAAGGCTCTCTAAAGCTTCATGTCTTTGAATGGTAAAGCGTTTAAAAGGGAAGCAAAAAATAAAAATCCAGGTCCAACATTGCCAGTAGCAGTTTACCTTTGACTACTGAAGAATAAAAATCATTAAATGTATCCATCTCAGAACTCATTTTACAAACTAATGTCACTTTGCTTTGCTTTCAATCAGAGATTGAGGTTAACCTCCACAACTACTCGCGCACATGCAGACACCGTGGAAAGATGCAAATAATTCCACAGAGGAGCCACAGAGAAGAAAACTCTCCACCAGAAATCTATTATTCTACATGAAAATTGCATCAGCTGATTTACAATCCCTGTTGGATACTAAAGTACAGATAGGAAAACAGCAGAAGCTCTGAACCCAGAATAGAGCACCAGGAAAGCATGTTACAAATGACCATGTGTGTACCTTATCAAATATTGACCTAAATTCACCTCATTTTCTGTCCATTGTAAGAGCTCTGACATGAATCTGAATAAATACAGGAGGGTCCATTTGCAAAGATGCAACCCTCGTGGTGTCCTGCTGCACAGATTCTCAGTGAGCACTTCCCAAGCCCTCAATACAACGGTCTGACTCCCTGGGGGATGAACAGGAATGCCCAGCAAGAGACTAAATGGTGCAGATGAAGGCATCTTTCTAAGGATTGCACCTCCTAAGATTGCTATATGTTAGACACAGCTCCCCCACATTGTGGGCAGTCATCTGCCCCTGTGCTAGCAGGAATAGCTGCGTCTGGTAGAAGAAAACCAGCATGAAGTCCAGAATTGCATCAGTATGTTTCTCCTGAAAGAGAGAGTTTCACCCCAGGACTGGGCTTCACAGCAGCATCCTACCCATGAGATTCTGTTGCTATCCTAGGCACCTGCTGGCAGTTTTATTGCCAGGTACCACAGGATGCTGCAGAAGAGAAAAAAAAACTAACATTAAGATTTTAATTATTCCAATTAAAAAGCTGTCCTGAAGCCCTGTAACCCAGAGAGTGGGATACAGTCCTCTCAAATATAAGAAGCACAGGTCCTAAAAGTGAATGGACCTGAAAGGGATGTGCCTCAGGTCAGACATATGTGGTGAAGGAAACACTCAAGGGCAAGTCACTTCTATCCCTCGATGCCATGAATTTGCCACAACAGTTCAAAGCTTTGCTGTCCTGCCCTTCAAAAGGTTTTCAGAGACCATCCTCAAAAAAATCCTCCAACTGGTCTGGCTTCAGTTGCGCCCTAAACTATCCCATCACTGGACTTTGACTCTGTCACCACCCTTCTGAGGCTTTTGCTCCCTTATTTCTTTTCCTCCTCAGTTTTCTGTGCTCAACCGGAGTACGACCTTGCTGGCCACAACTGACCTGGCATTTCACTGGCATGTTAGTCTATTTTCAATTATATTGCTGGCAGAACCATGTGTTACTTCTTTCCTTTACACTTGAATTTGCCCCTTGCAGAACCATTAGCACCTGCTGGGAAACTACTAGATACTTGCTTTTATTGTAGAGTAATTCCCTATCCCAAATCTTCTTTAAAGCTAGCTGTACTTCTGCAGCACATCTACCTGGGTAGAGGCACACGCACAGTGGAACAAACGCCCTCTGGGACTGCATTAAAAAGACAATCTGGCAACGTGTCAGCAAGGAAAGACCGAGGATGCTCTTTTGTAAAACGTGTCTGAAAGCTGTGCAAGGTCTGTCTTGTAGTCAAGACCTCATCATTAAAATTCGATCAAAAAAGGGCAGTAGAACCTTCTAAGTTAAAACACTAAATAAAAAGAGATCAAGATAAATAGCAGATATCATGTGAGCCAGTCATAAAAACGAATATGCATCAATCTCCAAAAAAGTCACTCAAGATTGATAACACCAAAAGACAACATCTTGATAATCAGTTTTACAGTGATGGATTGAGGGAAAGCTTAATAAGTCAACTACAGGATTAGAATTTCATTAAAGACTTTACCAGAGCCAGAAAAAAACCTGTAAAAACGTAAGACAAAATCTGCCTTGTAAAATACAGGAGCACATACGTTTCTGTCCACATGGTGAATTATCATATACATTTGCGTCAGAAGGGGTTTGATTGGAATCCACTGCAGGAAAAACAACACATCTCCCAGAACTATGTTATGCCTACCACTCTGTAATTTAGCAGTTGTGAGAGCTGATCTAATATAACATAATTGTATTTTAATGTCTTCTATGAGACTAAGACTCATTAGTCATCTCCTAAAGAGAAACACAAGCTGAAGTCACACATCATTATGCCAAGCTGTCAGGCATATGGTGCTCACCACTATCTTCGCACTAACCTTTAAGTTAGACTTTGCTGGCAAATGAAATCTGATGGGAGCATCCTTTGGATGTGAGGCTGGCTTTTGGTTTCAAACTAAAATAAAACCTGTTTCACTTTCTACATTAGCAGGTTTAACCCCAGCCAGCAACTGAGCCCCACACAGCCTCTTGCTCACTTCCCCTTGGTTGGATGGGGGAGAGAATTGGAAGAGGAAAGGTGAGAAAACTCGTGGGTTGAAATAAAGACAGTTTAAAAGGTAAAGCAAAAGCCATGTGCACAAAAAAAGCAAACCAAGGAATTCATTCACCACTTCCCATGGGCAGGAAGGTGTTCAGCCATCCCCGGGAAAGCAGGGCTCCATTGTGCCTAACAGTGACTTGGGAAGACAGACACCATCATTCCGATTGTCCCTGTTTCCTTCTTTTTAACCCCCAGCTTTATACGCCAAGCATGACACCCTATGGTCTGGAATGTCCTTTGGGTCAGTTGGGATCAGCTGTCCTGGTTGTATCCTATCCCAGCATCTTGTGCACCCCCGGCCTCCTCACTGGTGCGGTGAGAGGCAGAAAAGGACCTAACTCTGTGTAAGCCCTGCTCAGCAATAACGGAAACATCCCTGAGTTACCAACACTGTTTCCAGCACAAACCCAAAACATAGTCCCATACCAGCTACTATGAAGAAAATTAACTCTACCCCAGCCACAACCAGCACAGCAAGGCTGGTGAAAAACTGTGCCATGCTTCTTGGGTCAAATCCTCATTTAATTTAAAGCAGCAAAGTTACTCTGGATTTGGTTGATCTGTATAAGATTGCACAGCCAAGTGCTAAATCTTGACGCTAAAATTTCATTGGTAGAGAAGCACCCATGTTCGTTAAAGTACAATTTCTCTTCTTTACTGCTTGCACTCCTGCTTTTGAGGCTTTGCTCCTCCATTTTTTAATCCGCTTGGCCATTTGCCCTACTTATCTCTCTAATATAACTCAAAATATAATGTGACACACTGCTTTGGGAGCTAAAATGCTAACATGGAGCTCAAAAATCCTGACTGCAAGAAAACAAGAAGGTCCTAAGTGGTTGTTTTTGAGTAAAACTTTTGCTTTAACTTTTATTCTGAGAAAAGGTACTTCTTCCCTGTTGTTGATCCAAGTGCCATAAGCAACATGAATGCTAATATCACAGATACACAGTCATTATCGAACTCTCTAGGTATTACTATAAGTATGTTGCCAACATCATGTTTTCCTCTGGAAGGCAAACTCATTTTGCAAGGTTTTTTTTCTTTTATGGCTGAAAGACTTTTTCTTATTACATTAAAAGTGTATAATAATGATCCAGCAACGTGAGCATCGCTAACAAGAGCATAACCCTTTACCCAAGCTATCTGTGCAAATTAACGACACAGGCAGAAACACAAGGAGAAAAGTTCAACTATCAAAATAGTTATATAGCCCTTGAGACTAGCCAGCAGTGATAAACCAGCTTATTATCCCTTTCATAGGGTATCTGTTTGTGAAGAAATTACATCTTTTCATTCTCTAAAAATGAATTATTAATAACAACAAGCACATCCTTGCCAACGACGTCCTGCCTGTGTAATCCATGTGGAGAAGCAACTCCGCAAGGTGCTCCAGCTCTGTAAGCACCGACAGCAACTGGGCAGCTCTTGTATCTGAAGCCACATGTGTGCTTCACGTGCTTCACTGAAACAGACATCCCAGATCTTGCAGTTTTTAATCCAAGCTCCAACCTCAGCGAGTGCTGGGCAAAAGGCAGACAGGCAGCAGGTCTTCACCTCAGCAGACAGAACAGGCAAGGAGATGACATGACAGATATCATTATCATGCAGATAATACGACCAGGGCACCTTAGCAGATACCCCACCACACCCCTCAGTGTTCAGACAGAGATGTCCAGCTGGCACAATGGTAAAACCCTTCCTTCAGGGACACTGGCCCAACCCTGATGTTCAGTTTGCAAGGGGAGGGCTCACTCCATGCCTCAAACTGAATCTAGTCAGAACTATATGTGAGCAAACCCACACCACTTCCCCCAGTGCTGAGCAGCAAACCCTGCCTGTGGTTTCCATAGAGAAACATAATATGCTGGCAGGAGGAGAGACCTCAGTGCAGCTTGCAGGGTTCCCACTACCACCAGACCTCATGAAAGCACATCAGAGCATCAGGATGCAACTCTCCAAGCCAGGACAGGGCAGCTTGTTATAAACGGTGACAAAATGAACATATTTAATAGATGCTGAAGTGAATACTTCTCTGGAAACCTAACTGGCAGATGTTTGGGTCTTTCTAAGTGGATAATTGATCACAAGGCTATGCCAATGATGTTACAGTAATGAAGCAAAGAGGGAACTGGGATTTAAGGATTTCAAATAAGCCTGTCAAAAACATGTAATAATACTGTCAGATCAATTTGCTGTCAAATATAGGTGTGATGTGATAAAACCTCAGAGTTTTTAGTAGATTATCTTATTGAAGCAGTAATTTAAGAACACCTTCTAGGTAATAAATTACAATAAATCAAACTTTAAAACTTGAAAGCATGCGCCAGAAGACACGCAGTGTATGATGTGAGAAAGACAAGTAAATTTAAACCATATTCCCAAGCTGGAATAAAGCAAATTCAATCGCTTTAGGAAGATAATGATCAAAGCCTAGTTTTGTATGAAATCAATAAATCTTGCAAAGTTACAAGCAAAAACATGCTAAATGCTTATGTCCTTCATCCTCCTCTGTTTCTAGTGCAAGCATAACCAAAGATGAGAAAGCAGTTCCAGAGGATGCCCTCACAAAACCCAGTGGTCAGTCGTAAGTACTGCACAAAAACAACAGAGTGGCATTACTAGGAGAAACAGTTTTCAGTAGGAAAAGTTCAATTTCTGTATCATTTAAGCAAAAAAGGGAAACATTTTAGGAGGTACAAAAATGCTGTGTGCTCTCCTAAAGGAAAACACCTGCTTTTTGTTTCAAAAGTGTGGGTTTTTTTCATGAAAATAATTTTAATGTCTTAAGATTTACCCAAAAGTGAATATGTGGGTTTGAGGGTGATAAGGCACTGGAACAGGTTGCCCAAAGAAGCGGTAAATGTTCCATCCCTGGCACTGCTCAAAGCCAGGTTGGACAGAGCCTCGGGCAACATGGACTACTGTGAGGAGTCCCTGCCCATGGCAGGGGGTTGGAACTAGATGGTCTTAAGGTCCTTTCCAACCCAAACCATTCTATGATTCTATGTCTGTAGCTCGTAGTCTGATACTGCCTTCATGACTATTGTGGTTTAACCCCAGCCAGCAACTGAGCCCCACACAGCCTCTTGCTCACTTCCCCTTGGTTGGATGGGGGAGAGAATCAGAATGGTAAAGGTGAGAAAACTCATGGATTGAGATAAAGACAGTTCAATGGGTAAAGCAAAAGCTGTGTGCAAAAGCAAAGCAAAACAAAGGAATGCATTCACCACTTCCCATAGGCAGGAAGGTGTTCAGCCATCCCTGGGAAAGCAGGGCTCCATCAGACCTAATGGTGACTTGGGAAGACAAATGCCATCACTCTGAACTCCTTCTTCCTTCTTCTTTCCCAGTTTTTATTGCTGAACATGACATCTTATTGTCTGGAATAGCCCTGAGGTCGGTTAGGATCAGCTGTCTTGGCTGTGTCCCCCCCAGCTCCTTGTGCACCCCCTGCCTACTTGCTGATGGAGTGAGAGGCAGAAAAGGACCTAACTCTGTGTAAGCTCTATTCAGCAATAACTAAAACATCCCTGAATTCCAACACTCTTTCCAGCACAAATCCAGAACACAGCCCCATAGCAGCTACTGTGAAGAAAATTAGCGCAATACAAAGAAATAGCGCAATACAAAGAAAGGAAAGCAATGACTGATAATTGGAATAGTAGCCAGCAGAGATCAGAAAAGAAATTCCACTGAGGTCAGTGGGAAGAAGTTTCAGCAGCCATCAGCAAAGGTCTTTCAGCAAGAGATGTTTCCTAAAACCACATTACACCTTGTGCTCATAAGTTACAGGGTATTGCTTGTATTTTTTTTTCCTAGTCAATCCATTTTGCAATTGGAGTTGATTTTAAATTCCAAGAGAAAAAAAGAAAATACACATATATACCCTCTCCCACTTCTCCGTACACTCATTATCACACAGCATCTCTGCAACTGCCATTGCAGTTAAGTGGAGAAAAAAAAAGCACAAAGGGAGGGTATTTAATGTATTTTTAATACCTTTTAACATGCTTCAACACCTGGAGTCTTGGATCCAGCAGAATGTGGCCAGGCAGCACTTTCCTCTGAAAAGGGATCATTTACTGCTTTACCCAGGGGAATATTCTTCCAGCACAACAAGAGCTGGAGTCTGGCAGCTAACGCTCCACTGCCCAGCAATCAGAATCAGCAAAATGTTTCTTCTATTATATTTTACATAGGTTTTCTTACAGAAAAAGAGACAGGGAACGTTGTATTTCTCTGCCTTTGATGAACCTCTTTTCCCAGCAATCACTTGCCTCAGGTTTTCCCTTTAGAATTTGGGTCATGAGAAGATTTGCTGACTTAACTTTCCGGTGCGGTATATTTTCCTCTGAAAAGCAGAGCCCGAGAGCCAGGTCAGTATTACAGCAGTGCTCCTTGTCCTGCTACAAAGCTGGAACTGTTCCACAAAGATGTGTAGGTACCCAATTTCTGTCAGGGCTTGCACTTAAAATGCACTGTCAGTTCTCATTTCTCACATTACCACCTCAAATGGCAGAAAAGGACAACTAAACTGGCGATCAGCTTCCAAAAAGAGAAAGTCAAAATAGGCTATCTCACATGAAGAGCTGTTGGCTGTCATGAGAAAGCCATAATAGGTGCAGCCAGCAGAGCGGTTATGTTTAATGTGCCCACTGGAGGAGCTTGCACCCAGGCAGACTCATCACAGGGGTACGAGCATGAGAAGCACTTCAATGGAGATGTCCCCAAACAGATCCAGCCCCAGAGTGGTTCTGCATTTCTGACTTCAGTGATGCACAGAATCTCACATGAATGCATCACCCACCTGAAGGGTTTATGTTGTTTCTCCTAAAACCACACCACAGTGCAAAACACCACCACAGAGATACCTGTTTAGCAGTCACTGAGGCCAGCTTCCCCCAAACCTGGCCACAGGACACTCCCAAAGCTGAAGGGCCACAGAGAAGTGCATGTAACAGCATTGAACAGCACCAAACACCAGGCACGAACCACATCGAGTACAGCGATACTCAAGACGGGTAATAATGGTTCCACCTCATCTACACAAAAAACACAGATAGGACATCCCTCCTTTGGCTTGAAGCACCCCTTCCGATGAATAGGACACCCCCGTGTCAGAGGCTGAGCTTCAATTCAGCCACTTAAGTGAGAAATGCTGATATTCAGCAACTTGACAAGAAAAAGGATTAAATGGAAAATAACACCTTCCTTGTCCTGGCTAGAAAGCATGATATCAAAACCGATCTCTGCTTTGCCTGTTTACTGAACACAGGATTAGCCAGTGCCCCATGTTGTACCAAGCAGCACTTCAGTAAGCTTAGTATTGTTACAGACTTCATCCCACCTCAAAACCCACTGTTCTGTATCCTTTCCCCACCCAGAAGGTGAATTGATATTGAACCAATGGCTTCTGCCGCTGCAACAAAACAAACCCTTTAAAACCAGGAGTAAATGGAAAACACAGCAAAATGCCTTTTACTGATTGTGATGTTTTCAGTTAACTAGGCTTTGCCTGTGGCTGTCCCCCCACAGCACATGTGAGCAAGAAGTGCTGCTCTACTCCAACCAATAACTTTCAGGAAATGGAAACCTGCGTCTGTTTAATAGATGTTTCCATTTTCTTATATCACCATCAGTATCTGTTTTAGTCACTTGGCAGGTTTTCTATAGCTTCTCAAGCCCAAGCTGATTTCAAACCCACTTGGTAATGTCAATGTGACTTCAAGGTTTAATGATTCATTACTTTTTAGACCCGAGAGCAAGAGAATGTGTTAATTTTTTTCCCTGCATGGGCTTAGTGGTTTTCTTCTGGTTTATTCTCTCTATGTATCATTAAAAAGAAGGGCTGATAATGAAGAGAAAGAAAAAAAAAAAGACTCAGTGAAACACATATAAAAGAGACTTATTTGGTTTAAAAAAATTATTATGAGCACTCTACCTTTTATAACCTGCAGAACTACTACAAGGGTAATGGTTCTTCACGAAAACATCCTCTCCAGGACTATTAGGCTAGTGAAAACTCACCACTTTAAGATAAAATTCACATAATTAACATATGCCAGAAAGTTTTGAGCCTTATTCCTTCTCCTGGTTATTACTCAACAGCAAGAATGCAAAAACACCAGCCCACCACCTTTTGAGATATCCAACAATCTGTACTGCTGTGGGTGAGCTCTGAAACAATTGTCTAAGGAATGCTTTTAGGCACAACCTAGGCAACGTCACAAATGCTATCAGGGTCCCAAGCATCTGGAAAGCTCTTCCACAGCTTCTACTAGATCTGCACATCTCAGTGGAGTTTGTTTTCTACCCAAAAGCCTTTTCTGTGACATCAAAGTCACCAGTGGAGCATCAGGGACCTTCTTGTATTTCTCTTCTTGTACTCCATAGGAGCAGCAAACACTGAGCCACCTCGCTTATCAAGCATGCCAGGTTTGATAAGAACAAGGACGTGATGGATGTGTCAGACAGAGCACAAAGCACTCGGAAGCAGGATCTGTGTTGTGGGCAGTGTGTGGCCCTGTGGCCAGCCAGACTCTCAGGGCCTCCCACCCCAGCTCTGCAAGCACAGAGCAGCAACAGCCCTGGGAGCACATTTCACATGGACTCATCTTTCCAAGCGTAAGCAGGAAGGAGCTGCTTTCTGAATACCCTCTGACAAATGTTCCCAGATCCCCTGCCACGAATCATCCCCACAAATAAAATTCATACATAAAAAAAAAAATAGATTTCTTCCTTCTTATTTTCAATGATGATTGTTGCTGGCACATAATCCAAGCACAGGGCCAGGCACCTGATCCAGGATTTCACTACATACACACCCCAGAATTTAACTAGTATTTGCTGCTTTTCCACAACTGCCAGAGCCTGGAGAGGGAAGGAGGGTTGGAAGAATTCATTCAGAGCTTCTTTTCTCCCCATTTTTGCTGTTACATATGGGAAAAGGAGAAGTTATTCATAAAAAGAATTAGAGGACTGCAGCAGCTCTGGGAAGGGGATGAATTTGGTTGAGTTGGCACTAGTCAATCAACATTGTCTTCTAAGCAGCTCAGGCTTCTCATATGTTTCTCTAGGGCCAAGAAAGCACCAGAAATTGCAGGGGGAGAGTTCAGAGAGCTTTGAGTGGGCAGCTGGTCCCCATGAGGATATGGGTATCAATTGGGCCACAGCCAGCACTCCCCACAAGTGACCTCTTGTCTCCTACATCTGGAGAGAGCAGAGGTGGAACGAGATGGCACAACTACGCAGGGTATAGGTCAAACCAGAGAGATATTCTTCTTCTAAAGTGATTATTTTTCAACCAACCATTAACATCCGTTCCTTCATGAGCAATGTCTTGGCTGTCTTGGCAGCAAAAATACACCCACCATTAAGATGTCTGCAGATTCCCCCTCAATATTTCATCTTCTGCATGACTCAGGAGCTGGGCAAAGTGTTTTTCCTGCTACAAGAGTCAAGACTGCGAGCTGAATGCACCAGGAGCAAGGCAAGATAAACACGGGCCTCAGGTATATGGAAAGGGAAGAAGGAAAGCAGGTTTCAGTGCAGGTAGAGAGGGATTTGGAGTTGAGGTTGGGCTGCTATCTCATCAATGCAGTCATGCTTGTAGGAATTCTAAAAACTGCCAGTGGCCAGCCCAAAAGGGCATCCAAATGACTGCCACCGTTACCAGGGCTGAGCACGTCGCACGGCTCTGGCAGGGAAGAAACCCTCTCACACGGAGACATTAACATGCTGAATACGCCACAGCTAAATTTCCTCATTCAGCCCAGAATGAAGAAGCAGTTTCACGGAATTTAATGACTGATAAATATTCATTTAATAATTCTTGCCTAAAACTGCAGCAAATGATTTTAAATTATACCATTTGGGAGACAGCAGACTCAATTCAACAGGATCGCTGGGCTCAGACCATCCAAGTCACTCTCTGGATTATTTGGTTCTTCATTCCTTTGCCAGGTGCCTACCTTGCCTTTTTTCTCTACGTATTTCTGCCTCTTTATCTCCTTTTTTTCCTCCTCCTCCTTTTTTCCCCTCCATGTTTGTTTTAAAATGCATGCAGCTCTAACAAGATACATAGAGGAACTGCTACCAGAGAGAAGCAATGGCCCTGCTGTTCTCACAAACCTTTGGAGACAGCAGGCTGCTACAAACCAAGAAGGACAAGCTATGCTTGATCCGCTGCCAGCAGACTCCAAAGGGAGCAATAAGGACAGCATGCAGGGTAGAAAACAGATCTGAGCTAGCAAGCAACGCAGTTTGGGTCTGCTCATGGGCTGTGGCAAGACTGGGATTTTAATGGCAGGTTTTTAAAAAATGCAAAACCAGAACAGATATTAAAGTTTGATGGGCCCTGAGCATCCATTCAGCACCTGCACCCACCAGCCCACAAGAAAGTCAAGGGAAGAACAATCAAAGAATCAAAATCCACATTCTATCAGCTTCAAACCTGTCCTTGGGGAGATGCGTCAGTGTATTGTGCAAAGGAGGAAAACCAGGCTCTTTCACAACAAACCCACAGGGCAGTGACCTCCAGCACAATCTGCTCCATCTAGAGCACACACCAAGCCCGAGCACCCCACAACATCTCCAGTGCGGGCACAATGAAGGGGTGTCCAACACTGGAGGGCAGGGATGTACAACACCACAAACAGAGCCCAAGCACAGCAACATGAGGTTTTGTAGCCACTGATGCCCCGAACCCAACACCTCACCCTCCCACTCAAGCAAAGCCCAGGCACTGAGCAGTCTGCTCCACTTCCATGTGGAATAAAGCTGACAAGATGCAAAAGCAATGATGCAGCAGCCCCTCAAATCCTAGGAAACATTAACTCCTCTCCCATTCTCCTCATCACCCCCACCAGTGAGGATGGCACCACCTTTTCCTTGCTTTATTATGCCTTAGCAGCATGCTCCCTCTTATCCACAGCCAACCTCCCTTCCCATTCCCAGCACCTGGCACTCAACCAACTGGCACCTTCACCTGAAACTTCTTTGACATACCTGCATCTAGGCAACTACAATCCTTCCCTTTTCAATTTCAATTTTTATTGATTTTTGAGGCACTCATTTCTGAGATGTATGGGATCATTGGATTATACTGTTTAGCAATCTATTTGTGTCTCTCTTTATGTGCTGGATTGATTCTCTTTTCTACCTAGTCTCAGAAAAAGATGCTGCCACTGTTGTTACTTGGCTATCACAACAGCTCACGTAGCCCTGAACTATTAGGCAGTGCTGCTCCAAGAAATTTTGTGCTGAGGTAATTTGGAGACTAAATCAAGTTTTATCACTGAATGAGGTTAGTGGATATTAATGGGAAGGCAGGAGTTTGCACTGAATCATTAATGTGGATAAATGGAGAGTGCCTGTTTAATACTTCATACAGCAACTGCTAATAATGCCTGAAAATGGTGGGGAAATACTGCAAGTTGTATTTAAACACAGCAGAGAAGGAGGCCTCATTTGACTCATTCTGGGACATTTGCTGTGACTATACAGTGGGACCCTCTGTTGTCCTGAGCCATCTCTCCATGCTGCACTGCTGTATATGTGTCTAAGTCCCCACTTTCAGCAATGCTTATCAGTCTTTGTAACTGACCAGAAGATATACAAATGCAGCTGGGATAATATATATCGGAAGGAAATTTCTGCAAACAAACATTTCCAGGAACTTGAAAATTAAAATCATTTTTTAAACAATGAAAATTAACTTAGAAAAGACATTACAATTTAGAGGCAAGTGCGACTGCCAGAACCTGCCCATCAATTAAATGCAAAATGCTTTCTATACAGGTTCATCATACATTGATTAGGTTGTTCAGAAGTGCTCAGAGCTGCTTTGACCTTTGTATGCTGAGCCAGAAGCAACTCTCTGAGATATATGCCCTGAACTAACATCCAGCACTTCCAGAAGTCTTTCTGGAATGAACGCATGGGAAGAGCACACCTAGAGAGAGACGGACAAGGCCAGCACATACTTCTGCAGCTATTTTAACTGGCCTGACCAGTGCAATGCACAGAGCATTCACATGTTTTACTTACAGGAAGTAATTCAGTAACAGTTGTTCCATTTGTCTGCACTGGGGTGGGCACTGCAGCTCTCATGCTGTCAGAGTTTACAAAAGAAGTCCTGCAGCAACAGGCACTTTCACTGCCAAGCAACTGCCAGCCCAGTTATTCCAAGGTAATTCACACTAAGCAAGCAAAGCGAAGGCACGTTAGTGGGAGCAGACACACAGGTCCAAGGTCACCTACTACACTAAGGAACAGGCAGTCTCTGTACACAGAGAGCTGCAAGAAGATGAGGGGATTACAGAGGAAAACTGAAGTGTGCTTACTGCTACCAAAAGTAACATGGTATTCTCTGTTTCCCAAGCCCAAGCAACTGCTCAAAGCTTACTCTAAGCCCCTGTAATAGTAAGAATGAAGCTCAGGAGTACTCAGCAACTGAAGAGACAGAGACCACAGCCAGTTATAAACCAGGCTCTGCTACGCAACTCTCACACATATAAAAAGCAAGTCCTGGAAAAGCAAACTAGGAAAAAAGGCTCCAAGAAAAAGGGAGCCCTGCAGTGGGAAAGTGAAAAAAGGACTACCAATTCAAAGAGGTGCTGTTTGAATAGGATAACCCATATAGTTAGAAGAACTCAGGTCCCCTTTCAAGCAGCTAAATGAAATGGCTAGTACCCTGAAAAGAGCTCCATGGCCCTGCAGGAGCTGAGCATAAGCCTGTTTGTCACAATAAAACATTGGCCACAAGTGAGCTGGGTGTGATCCCCAAACAGCTGATAAATAGGCAGCTGATAATTAGATGATAAAGTGGCCCTCAGTATCAGGGGCCATTTGCTTCCTCATTGCCATACTGGCCACAGAGATGCTGGTCAGTGCAGAGCCCTTTGGGGGAGCCCTGAGTCTACTTCCTTCATGTCCCCAGCACTCCTTTTTATGGGTTTCCAATGGAGTGCAATGTCACTAGCTCCCACGATATGTTTTAGGGTTTATACAATTCTCCTGCTACTGTGACCTATACCTTGGTAGGACATGGGGAGCCTCGGATATCTCCTGATCTCACTTGAGTACAGCTAGTGCTCTGTTCCTGCAGGCAAGGTAAGTAGCTGCTGCACTGTTTTCAAAGCAATCCTCGAGTGCAACAGGAATGCTCTGCAATATTTAGTATTCATTAGCCTAAGCAAGCATCAGTAAAGCAATTAGTGTGAAGCTGATACAGCAGTGGTTTGGGGGCTGCTCTTGAGGACAGAGAGATTGCCTGTCACAACTGCAACTAGCATTTCAGGAGAGTTTTCTGAGCTGGCAAATCTACCAATAAAAGATATGGTGAGCAGACTTTCACAGATGCATAGGCTAATATCTGACGCTGTCATTTGATTTCTCATCTAGGAATTCAACTATATCTTGAGTAGCCCTCACATTTTGTATGTTATTCCTTTGCAGGCTTCTCTGACTGCAGTTCAAGCAGGTTTGATTCTGCATTAGAGCTCCACCTGGCCTGTGCAAATTGAACATGTTGTTAGGAGTCCTTCCCAGCAAGAGTGTTTAGCAAAGGGCTAAGACTGTGGGGCACCATGGTGGCAACCTGTTCCAAACAAGGAAAGATGGGAGCACAGAGCTGAGAGCAAGTCTAGCAGGAACAGTAATTCCCTCTTGCTCTGCTCCTTGCTCCCAGCTGGTATAGAAAGCAATAAGACTGTTCTTGGGAGACAATTAGGGAAAGAATATGCCTAGATCCATGCAGGCTACTTAATGTACACTATGGCTGTCAAGTCAGTTGGATAGCTGCTAACCATCAGCGCGATCAGTAAGACACATGATGAAAGTATGTGATTACCTGTAGGGAAATAACGATCCCAGCCATGCTGAGAACTGCAGCAAGTACCCCACAGCTACAGACCCTTTGTAGCTACTGAGGGCGTGCAAGGAAGGCTGCTTCCCACTGCAAACCCTCCTCTGATCAGAAAATTCAGTCAAATTGAGTTTCTCAGAAACTTTCTCAGGAATAAGGGGTTTAGCCCAGCTGCAACTCACAGATCAAGTCCTGCAGCTGAAAATCTACCACTTCATTGGCTTTTCCAAGTAATAAGCTTCCGATATCATCATCATATTTTCTGAATGCATTTAGAGAGTGAATTCTGAAATGCAAAATCAAAGCCTTGCTACTAGTGTGCTACCATCAGCCTCGTCTAAACTGACCCAAGTAATTCCCTAATTCTGACGCAGCAGAGAGGAAAGGGGCTGTTTCAGGAAGAAGTTACCAAGTTAAACCAAGTTAGACGGTGCAGATGAGCTCAGTTGATCTTTATAGCTCTAAGTGCAATTGTAATTCATTCAGTATTTAACAATGAATCTTGTTATGTGAGAACATACAGTTTATTATCTTTTTTATACATATTTACTGAAAAATACTGGCAAGCACAGAAAGTGAAGAGTTAAAACAATACTAACAGATAAATCAAAGAAAAACACAAGTAGTGGAACATCACATAGCAACTAGAGAATTACGATGAAGAAATGATTACAGTGTAGAAAGGGCACAAAAGAACAATATGAAAGACTGAGTTATAAAAAGAATTTCGTGTAAGGGGAAAATATACATAAATGGGGAAGATGCAGAGAACTCAAGAAAATGCTTTTGAAACTCTGAAATCTTTGGCTTTAGCTCAGAACTATAATATTTTACAATATTTGGTTTTACAAAAAGTTTTCAGAGTCCTGCAGAAGATGTTTATAGACCTGAGAGAGCATCAAGGACAAAAGAGATACTTAATGTTTTGGGGTTGTTCTTCTGATTTGCTCTCTAACAGAGCAACGACTGGAATTTGGCTTTAGGAGACATCTCCCATTGATTTAAACACTCCACTGGTGGTAAATCTGCCACTTCTTCCTTTAAGCTGTTTCAATTATTAATTACACTCATAGTTGTTAAAACTGAATCTTATTTCCAATGCAAACTTTGCTGACTTTTTTTATTCTCTGCTGTGAAATCAGACACACTCTACTAACAAGGTGAGGTTTTTAAGGCACAAATTGCTCTCTGAACTTCTTTTAAAGGATAAGCATTGAAACAGTGGTCACGCTTTACCGTAATTCAACACAGTTCTACACATTATGAGATTATATATCTGTATTTTATGTCACATACTCTTAGGAAGGCTTGGAAAGGCATTGCTCATTTGCACAGCTTTCCAAAGCTTCTAGAACATCCCAGCAGTCTTATACATCTCTCAACTCCCTGGATTATCCAGGAGTCTGCTGCCTACCAGGAATATGGGATGAGACATGGTGAAGGATAGTCCCTTCTTGGCCAATTCTCGCCACCAGGCTCCACACCAATCCCTGCATTCAGAGATAATAGTGATGCTTAATGAAGTGTTTTCAAAGTGGTTTCCAGCTTGCATTAAAAAGACCTCTCTGCAGCTTCGTTATGTGATGAAAGACCTTTTAGGAACCTGTTTTCTGGTTTCCTATCTCTCTTTTTAAGTTCTTTCCCTCTTAGTGCCAAAAGAGAAGGATTTGTGTTTGGAAAGGCAGGGAGATGGTTGTGGCATTGCTGTTGGCAGATGTCCTGCACTCACACCCACAGTGCACCAGAGAAATTGTGACTACTACAAAGAGAGTCAGGGCTGAAAGCTGTCTGGAGACAAGGATTAACCTCATGCTAGGACAGTCACCTTGAATCCAAGCTTCAAAGTTTAGGTTGGATGGGTGTCAAAAGCTAAAGACTTCCCTACAGAGGTGGGTAGTGGACTCATGGCATTGGCACAATATGCCACAGCAGCTTCATCTCCATAAAGGAGAGATATTTCCCCCCCCCCCCAGAATGAGGGATTGAAAAATCAAAATAATCTCTTTAGGTCTAACTGCAAATGAACCAATTTCCAAGGCAATATTCTTAGACCTGAAAAGTCTGTCTCTCTCTTTCATTGAAAATGGCTTCAAGCAGGAATGCTACAGGGGGGTAGAAAAAAAATCCATCTCAAACGAAATAAGTATTTAGGAGTCCTCAAATCTGGGAGGGAAACTTATTTTGGAAATAAATGTTTCTTCCAAAGCAAACATTCTCCCTCCAGCAGCTCCTCCACATCTTCCCCTGAAAGCATTCAGGGTGACTGCAGAAATACCACAGGCAGTGGGGCTAGGGAGTGGCAGAACAAGCAGTCATAGAGGGAGTATTGAACAATATAGCCCTTAGATAAAAACCTCACATTTGCTTATTGTATCCCACTGAAGATGTAAGTGCTTTTCAAACCAGCACATCAGTCCATAAACAGATGGATGTCTGCAGCTTACCTGCTTTTAAAAAGCACCGTTCTTATCCTACAGCCATACAACCACATAAGCAGTGTCCATAAAACATTCTGCTATTATGGCCCAAGACATTACAACTACAAAAGAGTTCCTATCTAACTCAACCCTTTTTTATGCCTCCTGTGGGAAATTTTACCACCATCATCTTAACCAGAGGCAGTTCCAGCTCTCTCGGGACAGACAAGAGCTGCAGTGGGACCTGCTCTGCTTCTCAGGAACAGCAGGAAGGGCAGATCCTCTGCAGAAATGCTGGAGACATCATGGATCTGGGAGCCTGACGAAGTCTGGTTTTGATGGAAAACTGCCATATGAATAGCCCCACTCTACACCTTCCCATGGAAAACCCAGTTCCTGCTCCATTATTCCTGGCTCTTTGTGTTACCACAGTTGCATCGCTAGAAATGATCCTCAAATGGACGGTTCTGCTGCAGAAGGGGTGGAGTAAGGAGGCATCCGAGAAAGGGGCTGCAAGAGGGGAGATCTGCACTCACCAAGCAGAGACAAGGCAGGGACAGGCACAGAAACCGGGCTGGGCATAAAAAAGCATGGCCACAGCCACCACTTGCTTCGTATTTTACTTCCAGGGCAGGTCCCCACCTTAAGCAACTGCCTACTTAACCTGTGCCTGAAGCCTTGGTGCATGAAGCCTGTGTTGTGAACTGTGGCCCTAAAAAAATCCTATGGGGTGGCTGTTTTCCTTGAAGAATCCATTGAAGACCATTTCCAGGAGCTGGAAACTCTGAAATCAATCATGTTAAATGGTGGTATATAAGAATAGGAATGAATAAACCTCGAGGGAGATCATTTGTCATTTACTGTACTTGTTAAAAGTTACAAAACAGCAGTTCAGCAGAGGTTAGCGAAAGGACAGTGCAAGAACACAAACTTTCAACCCATTTCTGAAACTGCTTTACAGCTCCAGGATTTTCCAGGAAGAAGAAAAATCCATGAGGAAAATAATAAGGATTAAAAAGAAACTTTTTCCCTTTTTTTAATGTCAAAGTAATAAGCTATTCAGACTTTTCAATCGGAAGCAACCAGTACTTAGAAGATGAGAGGTTCTGATGCAGTCGCCAAGAATTTTTGGATAATAAAATGTCCATGAACAAACACACGAAAATGATAATAAAGAAAACTGCACAGCCAGAGGTCAGACATGCTTTATACTGGGAGCTGAACTCTGATAATTCACAGTAGATTAAATTCAGCAGCAGTAGAGGCTTAGCAAGAAATTTGGATGTTAGGAAGATTTAAGCTGGGAATAGGCCTTATTCTTATTTTACCAAAGGCCAGACATTGACTCATACATGTTTATGAGGAAAAAAGCAAAAGTGACTGAATTTCAAAGAATGGGCTGTGTAGAAAATAGTATGGGCATAGCAGGGTCTATGGAAAATGCTGTCAAAAGTTAGAGGGCAATAACTGAAATTTTCATCAGCAACTTTCAACTTTACTTCCAAATGTCAAAAGCAAAAAACCATGGCTGGGAATACTAAGTATGGAACAGTTTTTGAGCACATACATTTCATCTTCCAACATGAAACTGAGAATTTTGAAAGAAAGCAAATGCGTTTGATCAAAATGTGTGTTACTCTGTATCAAGCTCTTGAATTGAAAATGTTTTGAGGGATATTTTTAATTGATTAGGCTTCAAAGTCCAATTCCATTTCCTTCCACAGTCTCGCACAGAGGAGTCTATGCTACCAAGAGATCATTTATCCTCACAACAGAGAACTTCTTTTAGCAATTGCGGACTTCACATGGAAGAGTCCATTTTGGCATTTACTTTGGAATAAGGTAATTCTCAAGTCTTTGTGGGTCAAGAAGCTCCTTCTGTACAGATCCCCACTGCCATTCCCATTTCATCGCATGGATGGTTCAGGGATTCTGTGCAGAGGAATTGCAGGCTGAAATTCTGCAGTAACAGGAGGGAAGGGAATTTGCATGGCAGTGGGGCAAAACTGCCTGTCATTATTGTCAGCAGGTGGCTACTACTGTAGTCGTGTCCTGTCAGACTTAACTTATGGTCTGCTGAGATCTTTAGCTATTCCTATCCTTAGTCTATTCTTGAGAAGCAGTTGCTGTTGAAGAAACAATATAATTCTGATACCTGCTTAATTTGTGCACCTATATCCTGCCTGACAGAATGATTTTTCTGGCTTTATAAATGGATCCGTGTTCCTCTCGATTGGCATTCACTCCTCTTGCTGCAAGAGCATCCATCTGCCCAAAATCTTTAGAGAAACAGTTCATAGGGAGCAGTTAATTGTGATCCCTCTCAAAAAAAATTAGTCCCTATTTTTCCTCTGACAAATGAAGACATTGTTCCAACAATATTTTCCTTCTCCACTGACAGTGCTAAATATTTATATCCTGTGCCTCCAAGAAACGCTACTCTCCTCATGAATAAACACCAGCAGCTTCCAAGAAGGACGCAGGTTGCAGCTGACCTGCTCACACTCCTTCCCCATTTTAAATACCAGGTTCCCCATGACAGCCATTTAAAATCAACACTGACCCCAATACCTGACCCGAGTTTTTCGTGTTTGCCAGAAAACATACTTAAATAGACCCATCTTGGCAGTATGTAACAAACAAGCTCAAGCCTTGCATTGTGAAATGTTACAAGTCACATATTAAAAATGCAGAAATAAAATGTGTTTTGTTTTAAGTCTTGGTAAGCACATTCCATTGCTGCCAGCCCCCATTTTATTGTGTCAGCAAGCATTGGTGTGGTGTTTCTCTTTACTTTCGTGCTCTTTGCAGGTTGACCTCTCCAGCATAGAGGCTCTAATTTGAAGGGGAAGGTTCCCCTATCGACCACCACAGTCTGAGCCAGTGGACAGCCCGTTGTCAATGGAAAGGCCTCATGTTTGGAGAATGTGTGTTCAAAACCACTGCACTTTGAGCTTTCCAGGCATCTTCACCAAAGCATGTGCTGGGCTGGAAGCTGCTCAGCTTCCCAGATGAGGCAATGCAAATGAGCAGCCCCATCCAGCAGTGAGCCTTCCTCCCTAAAGCAAAGCTTTTACTCCCTTCTACATGTTTATTTCAAGTTTAAAAGAAGGAACAAAGGAAGAAAATAAGATTATGTTGGCTGCTGATGTTATTTTCACCATTTACCATTTTTATTCTTATACAGCTTAGGACTACCTCATACACCAGACAACAGATGCATCAGCTCTGATTCTTTCCAAGCCCTCTATCTCCCCAGGACTCCACCTACAGCCATTTACAAAGATGTCAAAATAATCATACAATTACATTTAAAAGGTTCATTTGTTGTAAAGAGTATCAGACAGGCAGCCAATTTACAGCAGGAGAAGAGCTTTGTATTCTAATTGCTGCAAAGTAGGACTCAAGCAACAATCAAACTAAATAGGTTTTCTCTTCTGGGAGGTGAGTATATGAGCTGATGTAGAGATTTTTTTGTTATGTTAGGGGACTAGTTAGACAATTGGCTAAAACTACAGCTGTCCTCCCAAAAAGGGCAGTCCCACCCTTTCTACCCATATGGCTATTCAGTATTTTTCCACATTTCAGGATGATTTTCCCTTTTGCTTGTACAGCTGTAGTTGTTGTCATGTTTGCATCATCTCCTCTTTCTCCTTTCTTTCTCAAACTGTGCACCCACCACAAACCCTCATGAAGTTCTCAGCTTCTGTGTCTGCTGTTAATACAACAGTGCCCTCTTCTCCTTCATGGCGCTTTTCAATCCTCAAAACCCAGTTCCCTTTGGAAGAACTGAGCAGCCTGCAGCAATCATTCCTTCAGCTTTCCTCTTATTATCACATGCAACTCCCAATTGAAATTAGCCCATCAATATTTAACTTCCATCATTATATCTGGCATGGAAAATGCGCACTCCCCTCCCTTGTTTGCTTGCTCCCACTGAGCGCCGCTGGAAATGATTCCTATGATGCTGAGTAACAAGCACAAACCCCAGTAAGGTAAACAAAGTTCTACACAGATTCTCCTATAAAATAATGCAAAAGATTCCCATCTTTCCTGCACAAGCAATTACAATTCCTCTGCATGACTCCAGAGTAGCACGTTTCTGCTGCCGAAGATATTTCTACAGTGTTTGTTTTATAGATGAGCTAGCCTATGTGTGAGCCAACCCCTCCTAAATTTTCCCCTGCAAACTGCATTTGCACAAGTTAAGTAACCCACTGAATGACACGAATAGTCTGAAGTGCATGCAAGTCCAGTCTCACCACAGCAGGAACTTGATTCTGTTATTTAAAAACACTGAAAGTGTTTAGCTATTGAGTTCCATTTCTCAGTACTTCCAGTGCTGTTTTCCAGATGAAGAGGAAACCGAACACTTCATGTTTAAACAATTGCTTCATTTTGATCCCAGGAACACTTACTGAAGTGAAAACCTCAAACCCAAACCTCTTTTTTCTGGACAGAAAATTCTACCAGAAATTACCTACTTTGCCAAGATCCCATCTGCACAACATTGTTTGATTCTGGGTTAAGAGGAATCCAGAAGCACAGTTCCTAATAGTGTTTAGATGTCAGATACATGTTTGTTTATGTCTTTTCTTAAAGATTAAGCTTTTAAATCCTCACCTTTGCCTGACTCTTCGCAACAGCCTGGTTGAGTTTTTGTTTTATTTAAAGGTCTATCGCTACCTGTCAGTGCAGCATCAAGAAAATGCTCGAATGTGCCTTTAGTCCCGAGCTTGGATAGGACAGATGAGCTTTTTTAGTAGCTGTACCGTATTAATGCCTTGTTAGTGTTTCTTATATGTCTCTTGCTAATAGGAATAACCTCTGGAGCAACAGCAATTTATCCATACATCTAGCTCACACTGCTTGTCACAGTTAGTAACAGCTGATAACCCTTTTGGGCTTCTTCATTTCTGTAGAAGCACTCTCATTCTAGAATACATTATTTTAAGCTGTCAGAGTGAAAACAGGACAATTACTTAGACCAATGTAGGCTGAAAGTGTTGATAACTAAAGTTAAATCCAGCATTGTCACTCTAACGTGTTCGTGTTAAACCAAGCACAATGAGGCAACTTGCCTTCTCAAATGAAAACATTTGTCAAATCTGCTAATTCAGAATCGACCTATTGCGGATCTCTTGCTTTGCACTGCTTGCCAACAGGCCAGGGAAAGCAGCAATGGAGACAGTGAACTAATTATTGGAGGAAAGAGAGAAAATTATGAAGTGGGAAGAATCACGCTGACTTGTATGAAGGGAGAACTCACCACACTCCAACAACAACAGCAACCCACACATTGCACTCAGGTTTTGTAAGGCTTACACAAAATCCAGACCTTCTCCTGCATTCCTGAACACTCTGGAACAATATGTGGTCATTGGGTATTTCAGAGTCCACAAAACCTGCTGCCTCTGCATCCTTCTCCAACCTATTTCCTACCAGTGCATGCCGCTGTGTTAACAGAGGCATCTCTCTGCTCAACAGACCACCAGCAGTAAAACTCCAGCCCATGCACAGCACGCAGCTCACCTGCTCTGACCAACTTCTTTGAAGAGAAAGGGCAAAAGATGTCAACATCATTTCCTTCCCTGCATCCCACCCTTTCTACAGTGCCTCTGCCTCACTTGTCCCATAGGCAGAACATGTCCTGCTAAGCAGAGTCAGCAGTAATGCTGTTCTCTAACCTTTCTGCTTTCTTCTTCAGGGACTGCCTCAGTGCACTCTCCCAGATTTGACCTTATCTTTCTGCTCTGGCTCCTTCCTCTCCTTATTCAAACACTATCTCCCCTGCAATCGCCCCCCCTGAAGTCTCTGCTGACCAGACCTGGGGATCTGCTTTCCATCGATAGCTTTCTTACGCATTGCACTGCTTTAATGTGATTGCCAACAGTTGCCTTCTACATAAATATTCTACCTCACCTGTTGAAGTATTTCCAGCCCTGTTCAGACTGTGTTGAGACTTTGTCACTTCGTCCTTCCTGACAGTTTGTAAAAAGTCCTTAAAGAAATGTAGATCCAAATGCCCTGTATCTGCTGCCTCCCACCTGCCAAAAGCAATCCCCAGGGTTGTGTGGTGTTCTCTTTGACACCAGCGCTCCAGGGAGGAACAAAGCAACACACCATTACTGAACCTAAAAGGAGTACAAATATAATTTGAGCAAAAACATGATGTTATGTATGTCTTTGTATCAAGTCCTCACAAGATAGTCCATTCTGGCTAAAAATTTTATGCAATAATGCAGAGGAAGCAAAGGGATGACTTTCCTTGTCTCTCCGTGATGGACAACAGCAAAAGAGCAGGACTGATCACAATCTGGACCTGGGAGCAAGCTGAAATTTGTGTTAGCTTGTTAAGCTATGCCTAATCCTACATTAAAATATCATGAAATTTGGAAATGTAAATATCCTGGCTGGAAATAAATTAGCCCAGTCTTCATTTCCCTGTGATTGTGAGCAAGACAAAGGTCTGCTTATAGTGATCTGATAACTAATACGAAGACGTTGAACTGAAAAGCATCTCTAAACTTATCCCTGATTATGTTCCTTAAAGTTTCTAAATACCCATCAGTTATGAGTTTATTAAATTATATACTTTTTATCATTTCTTTCCATTTATAGCATTTGTAATTCTTTTCCCCAATTGTTTTATTTTAATTTGGAAACCGGGCTTTCCATTACACTAACCGCCTTCAGTCTATCATCCACATAGTAACACATCTTTTTATAATGGTTTAGGCAATTAATTATAACAATGAACATATGTGCAGCTAATTGCTTGCACCTCTGGATAAAGCCTTTAACCCATGTTTTTCAGTAATACTGTTTAATTGGAAAAAAAAAAAAAAGAAGACTGAAAATTAATGGCCATAGAAGTGTCATATGAAAATCACTGGAGACATGAGATCACAAATAACTACCTGTCAAGGTACAAGGGCTGGGGTCTCAGACATTTTCAAGCACAATGGTGGTTTGGTCCCATTCAATGTTCATATTATCAGTACCCCTCCACTGATGAGACTGACGGGAAAAGATACAATTTAATAAGCCACAGTACATTTAAAGGCTCAGGTTTGTTAGATATAGAGCCTAGCAACATAAATGTTTAAAGTGTAATCAGAGAAGTTATAGGTGGCTTCATTGAATGTTTCTCCTGCAAAAGCCTGTGCCACAGAAAATGAGGAAATGTGTGGTATTTTTACATATAGCCCAACCTCTTACTACACAGTAAGCCAAACGCTTGACACACAGGTTATATCCTTCCAGCTACTCTTTGCACAGCTATTCTCTCTTCTTCATCTTATTTTTGAATCATTTATCTTCCTTTCCTGATTTGTAAACTCAGTTTCAAAGTCTTAATTTGTTCCAAATTCTTCATTCAACTCCCTGTTATAACTGGTTCTTTAAAAGGCCGAAGTCCTTATTTATCACTCTGTTATTCTCTTAATAGCTACAGGTTATTTCCCTTTATTTGCTTCTTCATTTTACTGAGGACTAAACCCAAAAGTATCAGTTTGACAAGGGAGAGAATGTATTTTCCACTGTTGCTTTCTTCCCACTCCTTTGGGTACCTCTAAGGGTCTCTATGATCTGTCTGAAATTACAGACAGCAGTTCAGCAAACCAGGGAACCAATCCCCATCCAAATCTTTACAACCCTTTACAAATCTTTACAGGACATCTTCCTGAACTGCAAGCTGTGGGCCTACTGAGAGGAAGAACTAACGTATGTACCAGTCAAAAAACTCACTAACATATCACCACCGTCATTGTATTGGATAACTATAGTTCAACAGTTTTCTTCAAAAGAACCCAGTTATCTCCATTTAGTTCACACTTACGTCATTTTATAGTACAGAATAATTTTAAAATGTCTTTTTCTTCTTCCTTTTTGCTTTTGACTTTTGATTATAAAAATAGAGGTATTTATTTATTAAAAAAATATTGCTAAGATCCACCAGAGGCTTAAGCACGATGCTATGTGGAATACAGTGCTAAAGGTCAGAAGTCTTGCAATCTTATTTGGGTATATCACATGCAGCATAATGAAGAATACGTGGCTGGTATTTGCAATAAAACCTTGCACAAGCAATCCCATTGTGGCATGATGGGGAGTGAAAGTAGTTACAAACAGGGGAAAATGCCAATAAATATCAAATGTGAAGAGAGAAAGTTGGCAGAAGAACACTGGAAGCCAGGAATGACAGGAAATTAATAAGGAAGCAAAAGGACAATTGAGGAAATCAATGGTCAGTAAAGCTAAGGACAATAAAATGAAGTTTATAAACTGTGTTGTAATGGAGAGCATCTACCCAACAGCTACTGGTCCATCACCACTATGGAAATGATAACATAATCAATAATACTGTGAGAAAGACAACTACATTCAATAAACACTTCTGTGCTTCAACTAATGCCAGTGATGGAGCCTTATGACAGATCAATGCTGATTAAATACTGCATTTACCAGTAATAACTAATTGATAAGGATGTTAAACACCACCTCTTACAATCAGAATCTTTAACCAGCAATCCAGACAATTTATATCCAGGAGTTTAAAGGCTCTGGCTGAAGACTTGTGCACTTTTTCAGGCAATCTTGAACATTCACAAAATTCCAGGTTCCAGGAAATTTACTAAGTTACTCATGTCACAATATTTAAAAGATTTAAGTAAACATGAATGAATTGATTATGAGTTTTCAAAGCAAGAAAACAAACTATCAAAAAGAAAAAAAAGAAAATATGATCTGGGATTTAACTGATAAAGAATTAACAGAAAGTACTTCAGGCAAACTCTAAGCAATGAAAGGAAAACAGACACTTCTGCTTTGTGTTCTATAAGATCACAAAGTTATTAAATAAGGATAACGGCCCTGATTAAACAAGAATTCTTCTACCCCATTTGGCATGGCCTCCCACAGCATTTTGGGAAAGAAAACAGAACGATCCAAATCTATTGAAACAGACATTAAACATGTGTCAAAGGGATACAACCACCAACTGGAAAAACTCTTCTATCAACTTAGCCTCAACTTAGCCAAGACAAACACTGCCCTCCCTGGACAGGTTGCATCCTCCTATCTTCCTCCTTTCTCTTGCCTTTTCCATACCCAGCTACGCTCCATAGAGGCAGCAAAAGCTGCGGATTATACTGAAGAAAATAATTTGAAATTCAGTGCAATGCAGTTAAAATACAGCAGGGCCAAGAAAACATTCTCTGAGCAACAATTTATGGACAGGGTCATTGGTGAAGAAAGAACAGAGGCTTTGCTGCAGGACTTTGTGGATCAACGTACAAATTGTTATTCTCATTGTTCAGTAGAACAATTACTAAAATCCATTTGCCAGTAAATGTGCCTTGTCTTGTAAATCATTGGGTCATTAACCTTAACAATGTCAGTGTGTTGTCACTATCCAATTCAATTAAATTACTGACCAAGGTAATACCTAAAAGCACATTTCAGACAAAGGGATCTACTATTATATTATTATCTATGATGACACTTAGCAATATCGTAATTTTGTACCTGGAAATGGGAATATATCCTAAAACTCAGGAAATATATTCTGAAAGGCAGGTGAAGAGATATACAAACAGGCTGAACAGAAGAAATAGGAAGAGAAAGGTTAGAGAGAATGAGGGAGAGAGACAGAGAGAATGGAAAGCAGTACTGATCACCTCCAAGGGGTCATGTGTGCATTGTTATCTGCCATATTTCAGTGTTCCTTGAGGTCAGAAGACAGGGACTCAGGACTTTCTCCTGCCCATCAGTTATTAAACCTGGCAACCTGCCTTCGCAAATGTCCAATGATGTTGTTTCTAAAAAGGGGCACTCTCTCCACCATGCCAGAGTGAATAATAGAGCAGTGTATGGGAAGGATAAAGAAAGTCCCTGTTGACCTTCCCTGGCCAGCAGCGAACACAAGCCCAGCAGTCTGCCTAACTGGGAGGGGAAAGAACAGCCACTGATTTCCAGTTTCATTTAAAGAAAACAACTGTATGTGCAATGCGTAAGGGCTGGTAAGCTGCTCTTATCACACTAAGGAGTCTCATTTAGGTGTCTTTCTGCTGCATGCTTCCACGCATATATTCTCACATTTCAGGCAGATTCTCAGCCCACACTTAAGGGCAGGAAAATGTTCCTGGAGGTTTTTTTTTTTGTTCCCTTTGTTTTTCTCCAGTTTCTTCCTTACCCCTAAAAAACCACAGGCTTTATGACACAAAGTCACAAACAGGCAGGCTCAGTGAGGCAGCTTTTTGCTATCATTTGTAGGACTCTTGCTCTTCCATGGCCCAAGACTTCACCAAGCCAGGTACTGTAGAAAGCACAAGAAGGAAGGATGGCCCCTGCCATCAGAGAGATGCCAGAGGGTTGTGGGCAGGTGGATGGGGAGTATGGGAAGCCATGAGACCACATCTGTCAGTATCTCAGGCAGTAAGCAGACTAATACTGACAGGCTTTTTGTAAACTGGACAGCAAACAAGTTTGCCTTATCCTGGGGTCTCTGGTCAAGGCACTGAATTGTAATGGAGAACTCAGTCCCATTTATTAAACCTCTACAATCCCATAGATCATCCTTGCTGGATACTTGCTGAGGTAGGTCTCCGAACATGGAATGCTGTGCTTTGAATGTGCAATTTCTAGATACTGCAAACTATGGCAGGCTTCCTCAGGGATGTTCTTGTGGAGCACCAACACAGCATCGCCTTAAACTCAACAAGATCATTTGGAAACAGTGGACCCTGGCTTTCAAAGAACTGTTGATTCTGAGGCACCTATTAAACTGTGCTCCTCTCTCAGCAAGTTTTGTGCTAGGCCATTTTTTGTCCTTGTTTTGGAGGGACACACAATTTCAGGTTGAATCCAGAGCTTTATAAACCCTGTTTGCATGGGGAGCCCTTGGTTCTCCACAGAAAAGGTACGTAATGCCGTGTATGTTCTTCAGGAAAGAATATCTCAGCTCTCAAAGGTGGAGGGAGGAAAATAGAGTGAAAGAAAGTGGGGTGTGGGTGGGTGGGAATCGACTTCCCATTTTATAAAACTCAAAATTTTTACCAAATAAATGCATTCTACTTTCAGTACAACTTTTATCTCCAATGGGAAAATTAAAATGATTCTATCGAATATTTTCTAAAAAGTTATTTGGGCTACAGACAAAGGAAACAGAACAGAACTGGAAGTGAGCTGAACTAAATCACCCACAAAACTTCTGTTTTTATGGGAGACACAATGACAGGTATGGGCTTTAGGCATAACAGCACACTCGAAAGGTAGAGTGCTGCTTTGTTAATGGAACTGCACTATGGATCATGAGCCGAATGGAAGCAATTTTATGTGAACTGCACACACAAAAAATTCCCTCAATAAACATATGGAACAGGAGGCTTCTTTTCTCCTTACTTTAACTAGGCAGCAGGGAAACATTATGACTGAAGAGTAGATACCAGTATTAGAAAACTTATAGGACTGCTTAAACAGGAGTTCAAAATAAAATAGAAGGCAGACAAAATAATTGTTTGAGCAATATAAGGGATTATTGGTTTCATTACAGGTTCTCTCTTCTTTCAGGAAGTACTAACCTGGGCACACATATACATTTTTGAAATTATATTTTCCTTTTAACTGCAGAAGTGTCTTCTGGATGTATCAGAAGAACAATATATCCAGTAGACCCTACTATGAGAGCTAGAGGCTTTTGAGGAGGAAAAGCTATTTATAACAAAGGAACATAGTAGCTGAATAAAGGTTTGAACAACGCTTTGTGCTTTGCAGTGATTTTTTCAGGTAACAGATAATTAACTAGAAAGCACTCACATTAAAAATACTGGCCTTGCATTACCTTCCTTGCATTGGAAGCTGGATTTGGCAGCACACTTCAGAGCTTTTCAGAAAGCTCCTGTTGATAAACTATTAGAGTGAAAGCCACATCCCATTTGCAGTTAACTATCCTCATCAGATCATCTTTTAGTAGTCCCAGCTTGCAGCCCTGCTGGCAGTAACTATTTGTTTTTAAGAGTGCATCTCTTTTTAAAACTTACCTGACACTCAGATGCTCATTAGGTTGGAAATTACAGGAAACAAGGACAGCAGTTCTGGACCTAGAATACACCGTCTGTCATTGCTCTCCTGTTCCCCAGTGCCAGGTCTCATATGGGATGATTGCAGATGGTTGTCTTCATCCCCGGAGCCTCGCAAGGAAGGATTTCAACAACACCCTAAAGCTTGCTAAGGGACAATAACTCATTCAAAGACAAGTGCAGCAGCTTCCAGAGACAGATTTTCTTCACAAAAGTTACATGGATACTCCAAGTGCTTTATTGCTGTTTGAAAAAAGTACCTCTCTCTTAGCTGCTGCAGTTTCCAAACCCTGCTTTTACAATTCTCTGGAGAATCAGTATTTTACTGGAGAACTCTTTGCCCTTTCCTAGCTCTGAAGCTGCACTTTCAAATTATAGTATCTCAGAGGTCTGCCTGGAATGGCTTTGGGTTTGTTCCTTTTAGTCTGGTTGCAAATCTGCTAAAATCTGCAGTAGATTTTTTAAATTTATTAGATTTATTAAATCTATTCCCCCAGTAGGGAATGTGAAGGGTGGGTACAGGTATGTAAAATGCCAGTATCCACAACCCGTCGATTTAGATAGGCAATTTACTGTAACAAACGTTTGGCCCTGAAGAACAAATCTTGTAATTCTATGATGCATGTTTTCAAGAAATTGCATTATTTAGAAGGCCATTCAGGCTCACTAAATGCTAATGATTAGGACCACACAATTGGAAGCTATTGATTATTGCCAAATCCTCCACGCTGTCAGTAGCACTGACGTGCATGTACCACATATCATGGCTGTGAATATCAACACCCATAATCTGCCTTGCTTATTCATAGTGCATTAATTGCACCAGACCA
Source organism: Strigops habroptila (assembly GCF_004027225.2). NCBI lineage: Eukaryota > Metazoa > Chordata > Aves > Psittaciformes > Psittacidae > Strigops > Strigops habroptila. Next base: position 35,342,019 of record NC_046360.1, read on the forward strand.
CACAGACCTCACATACTTCATCATCCTGATAAGTTCTTATCGCATGAATCACTTTATGGATTAGCTTTCAGTGCTTTTTCTGATCTTTGATTCCTACAGAGGCACAGCCACACTATACCACTCACTCAACAGTAGATTCCACATCCCACTCCTCACTTTTCCTACGTGCTTGCAGTTTCCAGCAGCACAGGGTTTGCAGAGCAATCCACAACTGCAATGATGCTGAAATTCATTTGTACCTCCCATACCAAAAACACAGTGCCCACACCCTTAGGAAAATGGCATTCTCCAAAAACAAACCGTAAAATAGCAAGAATTTCCATAGTTCTATATTCCTGCTTCAGGAGTGCAGAGCAACTAGAGGGAATTTTTAGTGTATCTCAGCTTCTAAAAAGCTTCAGAAAAAGTTAATACTTCACTTACTTATGGATATGCAGAAAACCAGCCTGAATAATCCTAACACCACCTTCAAACATCAATGCCTGCTACTGTGAGCCAAGTCTTGAGCTTAGTGAAATGGCATTCTCTTAGGTGAATCACAGTCTCACTGTGTTTCTGCAGGGCTCTTCTTCCCAGAAAGTCTACTTTTGCTCAGCAACCATTTTTTACTACAAAAATGTAAGTGGTGAGTACTCCAAAATCCTATATAAGCTGCAAGTACATTGTGATCTCTGTGTGCAACCGTTACAAAAATAAACCATTTTCTCACCATTTTAATGAATAGGCATCCAAATTGAATAAAGATATTGCACAAAAGACATAACACAAGCATACAGGAGCAATTAGGAATGTTGCTCCATTTCATAAATATACTGTAATTAAACAAACGTCAGTCTTACACAGAGATGATCTGACAGTACCCAAGAATCTCAACTACACAGCTCAAGGCAATTCTGGGACCTTGTTATTGTTTGCTGTATAATTTTCTTTCCTTATTCATTTCATTCTAACAACCTCTTAGCAAAATTGTACTCATCTTTAATAACCATCAGCTCTAACTAGGCATGGATGAATCTTTATAAAGCCTTGCTCTCCATCACAAGTGAACAAGGTAACATAATCCTGTTGAACAGACTTAGAAAAACAGCCCATGTTTCTGCAGATACTGAAATCAAGGTTAAGGCCTTCCCTGCCAGCTAGCTCTCAGGGCAGCCCTGTCCCTGGGGGATAGCTGTCTTTGTTAAACTACTTTAAATGCTTCGGCTCCTTGAGGGTGGCAAAGGAACTTCAAGAAAAAGCCATATCCAAGCACTACCAGACATGAAGTGAGAAATGATCATGGTACTTTTCCACAATATGACATGGGTATTCAGGAGGGCAAGACTCTGTGTGAGTGTTAGCGCAAGATTTCACACAGGCCCACCAGAAGCGAAGACCACAGTCAAATGTCATTCCCAGTGGTGCACACCAACCGGCATGATGTGTATATATACAGCTGCCTAGGAAATCCAGACTCTGGAGAGTAGAATGGAAGAACAGGGGAAGTCTTGAAAGCTCCGCTGCTAAGCTGAGCTCAGCAGGCAGGACCTTCTCCTCTTCCTCTTTCCTGTTCATGTTCACACCTAGAAATCTCCACCCATGACCAGAAATTAAAGGATGAGAAAGGAGAGATTGCCAGCTCAACTTCTGTGTTCACTGGTTGCTAATTACAGGGTAACACAAGTGATAGCTAGATATGCCTGACAGAAAAGCCCATGCCCAAAGCCCTGCCTTCCCCTTATATCACAGTACTTTGAAATCTTTAACAATAATAAGACATCCAGCAGAGAAAGGAGTTAGTATATAACAGCATTCATTTTTGTCCCAGGAACAACAGAGTTAAATCATTCCAAGCACCTGGCAGCATTTTTTCTGAGCAATGGCTCAATATAACCATTACAGAGGCTGGATATACCGGTAGCTGCATAGCTCTGAGTGCTGCTGTATGGTGCCCATCATATTTGTCTCCTCCTGTGCTCAACTTTCTTGTGCTGATAAAAGAGCAGTTAGTGGCTCTTTGTTATAGAAATGTCAGCAGAGGCAAACAGAGCGGAAATTTGGTAGTCAGGTGTAGGTGGCCGAACACTTCTAAAAAAGATTACGTAGCTGATAGGGAATGGTATTTACCAGCTGCATAAGGTGTCAAGTGGTGTAGAGAAAAGGTTTTCTTCTCACAAAAATGGCTTGAAAGAGGTTCCTTTTGTTTCCCCCAGGCTTTTAAGCTCAACTGGAAAGGAACCCACTGATCTCCACAAAACAAAGATCCTTGAAATGCTTTAAAGCTTGGCTGAACCCTCAGAACTTCTTCCACAGTATAGCTGCAGGATGCTTTTGTGCTGAGATTAAGACAGCATAAATACAGCTTTCTTACAAGACATGAAATTAGCCATCAAGCGTCTTCCTGAACTCCTCAGTTTCTGTGAAGATTTATGAAGTGTTTGTAATTATAAGTTGCCTGTGCTGCAAATCACTCCAGAGGACAGTGGGGCTCAAATGCCTGCTCTCAAATGTCACAAGTCTCCAATGGATTGCAAGAAACCTCAAGCACCTTCTGTGCAGGCCTTTAGGGAGGATAAATTACAATAGTTCTCTCCAGTCAATGGAGCTATGCTGATTTACATCATGGGGAGATCTGCTCCCATGTGTGGGACAAGCTTAGAGGGGGAAATGGATTGCTCCTTCTCTCTGCTCAACCCTCCAGTTAAAAATGTATTCCCTAATTATGTCAAGATGACTTTAGAGTTTGTGAGCATCTGGTCATGCCTGGTCCTCTGGCGTGGATGTGGAGTGATAGCAGACCCAGCTGCAGCACTTCTGTATCATGGGAGCAGGTAAGAAGCTGTTGACTGCTTCTATGTATTCTGATTTTGCTAAGGACTTGTTTTTCACTACAGTATTTTTCAGTATATAACCCCATTCAGCTGTCTGGGGTTCAGGCTCTCAACCCAATTCTTTGGAATTCCCCAAGCAGTGCATATACCCACTCAGGAGATGTTCTGCAGCACCAAGATGACAGGACCAGTACAAGGACTGCAGTAATGGGTGTCTGTAGCTTATATGTGCATATTGTATCAACAGCTGTAATTCTGCATGTGGATGCTTGAAAAGGCAAATGTCAGTTCTTTTTTAAATGGGCCACTCTGGGGACCTCCAGATCTTCGAGCATGAGCTGGTTTAGCTTCAACTTAAAAACCAGGTTCTGCAATTGAGACAATAGCCAATTCACAGCCAGGAGAGACTGGTAGGGCAGTACATCCTGATTAATGAGTCACATTTATTCTCTACATGACATTTAATTCCTTACTACAGTTCGTGATTGCCTGAAATCCAATATAAAAAGAAAGCACTCGCATAAACGTGGACGCTCGAATAAGTACCTCAATAACATCAGATCCCAGCTCCTCACCACGAGGATAGCTGGTAACTAATTAAAAGCCTGAATGAACAGCAGAGCCAGGAACCATCCTTGCACTTTGCTGAACAGGCTCAGGCAGCAGCCTGTGAGAGGGAAGCTTTTGATCCCAAGTGCTCCAGTACGAGACAGAGGCAGTTCATCTCCAGAGAAGGCAAGCACACAGCACTCAAATCCAGCCCCTCACCTTGCCCACAAGCTCATGACTCCTCTGATGACACCCTGGGGATGTGGATGAACCATTCCCAGCCTGCAAATGGCACTGGAGCCAGTACTCTGCTCTGCTGAGCCGTGCTCCAGAGCAGTTCTTCAGGCATAAGTGGCAGCAGGAGGAAGTCAAAGCACCTCTTTAGTTCTAAAAAGTTGTACCCCAGAGAAAAACAAAGTTCCCATTTGGCTGCAGCATGATGCGAAGCAGCCGGAGCTGCACTGACAAAGCTGAAGGTCTGGCCCTACAACAAGCCTCAACTCCATGATCAACATATTTCTGCTGCTCTTTGTCACTGTTTTCAGTTCGTTGTTTCTTAAAGATCATTCAAGTGTGACTCTTACATTCAAATGACTGGTTTGGCAGGCAGAGGACACAGCACAGATTTCGGTGCATGCCATATGAGCTTGTGCTTATAGACTGCATGGCAGAAACCTGACCTGGTGCAGCTTCATCACTTATTATAATTAGCAATCTGTGGCCTGTCTACACAGGCCAAGAATCACACTTCACGGCACAGTGCAAACCAAACCTCTCTGAGTGCACACAGGGAGTTTGTACCAGTTTTAATTAAATCCTTTTCCAGAACAAGTTGACTACATCTCTTGTGTAGGCATGCCCCAGAAGCAACTGGATTATAAAACTGCACACTCTCATTTATTATCGATTTCGTGTTAACAGTTGTTCTTTCTTAAGCCTTAACTTCTGTAAGCATGTTATTGCCTGGAAAATTCAACTCATTTATTTTAATCCTGTGTTTCAAAGAATGGCATGAAAAGCTATCCTCGTGTCCCATAACTACTCAAATATTTGCATGAAAGTTATCCAACATGCACTGTTCTTCCTTTTAAATAGCAATTATTTATATGCCAGTCCCATGATGTGCAGGAGCTGTACACCCAGGATCTTTGAACCCATGAGTAAACAGCATGAAGCTAAGATAAAAGGAAAGGGACTTCAGAGATTTAACCGAGACAGCAGTGTTATTGGACTGTTAGCTCTAGGATCTTTAAAATCCCTGCAGAGATTCAAGAAGAAGAAGTGGTCCTGATCTTGGCTATACTGGGTCACCCCTTGGTGGCACCTCTCTCTCCAGTGTCTACTAGAAAATCCCAGGAGTGCTCTGCTAAAGGCTCATCATTAAACATGTCAAATGCAGCCCGTGTACATGCACTGGCGTGACCCTGCATTGCTCCCCTCTACCAGGGAGGGTGGCAATACAAAGGCAGGGGCTGCAGTGCACACACCCCCAGCATTCCTCACAGGAAAGCTGAAGTCCCTCCCTATTAAATGTGATGAACAAAAACTATTCTGGGAACATCTGTATGACAATCACAGCTGCAAGTGCAGCTTCTCTATGGCCCAAGGGTCATCAGGACTAAGCCTGAAAAAGGGCTCCTGCCTCCTGCCCATGTACTTCCTCCCGCCTACATGCCCAGCTCTCACCCCCGTGGCACAAGCTCTTGTACTGAACAGAGGGATGAGCATCCTACTGTGAATGATCTGCCATCCCACTCCGAAACTGCCAGCACAAAGGAGTTAACAAAATCTGTTTGAGCTGGGAGTATTTATGCTTCAGTAGCTCCATTAAAAGGCATTAAACAAAGCTCCTTTAAGCTACAATGCTACTGCATAGGGTTTCATCCTCATCTTTATGGATGCCTTGTCGTCATTTCTAGAATTATAGAACTTCCTGCCACACACCTACATGTATCTGCAAAGTTACAAAATAGTCAAGGATTACTTTTTTTTTCCCTGCCCAGAACTACCAGAAATGACTTTTCATTAATCAGGATCAGACGAGATGAAATTAAACCAATTTTTCTCCCTCAAGTTTGAGATGCACAAAGAGGGAAAAAACAACTGTTCTCAGGAGAGCTGTAAAGTGAAACCCCAGCTCTGGGTACATGGTCTCTGGAAGGAATTGCCATAAGTTGGAACCACCACTTCTCTGCTACCTGTCCCCTTCCACACACACACACAAGCTCTTTTATACAAACAAGGCTTCCAAAGCTCCCACTAGCTGGACACTTTCCAGCAAGATAATCCGAATGTCCTTTGCAAATCCCAAACTGTAAGATGCTCTAAGCAAGATTCTTGAATCTTGTGCATTGAGGCATCAGCAATATGAAAAGTACACTCTGTCCACCTCCATGTACTTCATATGCATGGACTCAAGCGCCACACACAAAGAATTCGTAGGACATGAGGGACAACACTACCAGGTGATCCTCCCCTTTCCTCTTTATGTCATTCACTTATTCCCAAAACCTCAACCACAGTCTACCCCATGTGTTCTTTCTTCTACATTGTACATCACAGAATACCACAGAATCCTAGAATACCAGGTTGGAAGGGACCTCAAGGATCATCTGGTCCAACCTTACATTGCACAGTCTCATTAGGCATCATCTCTGAAAGGACCATCCAGGAGAGACCATATCCCACATTCCTTCAGACAATTCTCAATTTACCCAGAATTTACAATTGAATTTACCCAGAGCAGGTGATGAGAATGCAATCTCCTACACATGGCAAAAAAAAGGAGGTACCAGGTATGAGAATATAATTGTACTTGAGAAGAAAAGAAGTAAATGAGCTTCACTGTTGTAAAGCAAAATGCAGATTGTGTACTGACTTCAGGATTTCCACTGACCTAGAATCTCACATACCTCACTTCTAGTGTTTGCATGTGTGAATGCACCCATAGCAGAGCAGGAGAAAATCCTTGAGTCTGCTACTGCTTATGCTGAAATCAACAGATGTTTTGGTTAAAACCTCTCTGAGAATTCCTGAGCACAGCAAGATGCCATTTGCATTCCCAGAGAAGTCATGCTCCAGGACGCAGCAAGCCTGGCTGAGCACCTCTCCTCTCACCCATTTATCTCTAGGTGACATTGAAGGAAAGCTTTTAATACTGTCAGAGCCTATTCCACCCATCCCAAAAGCATCCAGTATAGTTCTCGGAGCCTTCCACATGATAAACGAGAAACAGGAAAAAACGTGGGGGAGGAAAGTTGGAGCCCAATAAAGAGACGATATCCTCTGTCATCCTTCTGCAGAGGCCAAGACAGATTTCTGACTGAACTGTAGCAGCAAACCAGCATGATTAAAGAGCTAAAGCAGGAGGTTAAGATATGCTTGAATCACTCCAGAGAAAGCAAGTGCTGTGTGTAACTAGGGAGATAAATAATCAGTCAGACAGAGTAGCACTGCCCCCTCAATCGCTTAAATCAAAGTGGCTTCTTTTGCCACCGCTCCACCCACTTGGAACTGGCATCAGTGAAGTTTGAAAGTTGTCCTTGGCAGGAACAAATAGAAAAGTGCAATGCTGGAACTGAGATATAAACTCACAGGCAGCAGCGATGCCTCCCCTAGACACCAGACACGCAGCCAAAGCCAGCAGGCAGTTGCAGCAGGTTCCTCACATAGCCACCCAATGCTTGAATACATTCACCACCCTGACAAGGAGCTTGGGTTTGGGAATAAGCGGAGCTGGACTGCCATACCCTCAGGTTATGCCGTGGCCAGCACATACAAGCCAAAATACAGCAGTGAAATACACTCAGGGATGCTTGGCTCAAGCCCTTTTTTGGAGATCCTAATGGCAGGATGTCTGATTAGTTGGCAGTATCTGGCCCCTGACTGAGTGATGCTGCTATTCAGCAGCTTGGGTTTGACCCTCAGCAGGATTTACATTCTGCCTGAAGAGCCATGCATTGAAATCAGAGGGCCGTGAGTGTATGTCCAAGGCCAGGTTTTCCTGTAAGTAATATCCTCCACCTCAAAAGCAAACTGCCCTGTTCCTGACAAATTATTTGAGAAGGTAATGGAACTCAGCTGTTTCAAATGTCATTTCCATACAATGTGCACTGTACTTCGATCCCGAGTTGAAAAAAGGAATAAATAATCCTGTTTTAACCTTGACTTGACATGGCACTTACTATGCAAACACCCTGCCTGCAGATCGCGCCGCCCAAGAAGGAAAGAATGTGACATTCTAGCATGGGGAAGAGTTACTATTTGATATTTCTGCCCTTTAGCTCCTGGTGTCAAAAAGCCATCTAAAAGCTCACAAAACAGGTTAAAACTTGACAAGAAAAATCTGCTTTGGTCTCCCACTGCATTCCTGAAAGGAGGAATTGAAAACAGCACTTCACACAAGGAACAGGCTCTTACCAATAGGAGCATCTTCAATTCTCTTGCACTATCTTGTCGGTGGGTGAAGCCAGTGTGTTTGCTACACCTCAGAATATTTTTCCTTACTAAAGACAAAAAGCAAGTTCCCAATATGTATCGTTCACATTACATGGCTGAGGAGAACCATGTGAGAGAGAATTATCAAGATTCTCTGCTGCACCAAGATCACAGCATGAATATCAAAGAATGGGAAAGAAGTTTCCATGCAGACAGGACTGTGTGCTCACGTGGCTCTACCCAACCACGGGGTCACAAGCTTCAGTGGGTTTACTCTTACAGCACACCTAAGAGTTAGAGAAGTGACCTTATTCTCCAGCTGGGAGCAAAGGCATAGAGAGTCTCAAGAAGCCTGTGGTGGATCAAAGAGTTGAATCCCAGCTCTAAGCTAGCTTAGCTAAGTGAGCAACCTAAAGCTAGTCTGCTAAGAGTAGAAAGAGCAAAGGGAGTACACAAAGATATGCATACACACTTATCCACCTACTTGGACAGTGCAAAAGTACATGCTTCTCTGCACTTAAAAAGTGAGGCAATGCCTGAGAAGATCTAACTTTTGGGGTGCTGAGCATAACTCTGGACTTCTCTGCTATAAAACATAAGGTTGTTCCAGAAAGCACAATATTTGGGAAGAAACACAGAAACAGGCAAAGAAATATAACTAAAAGGAGGACAAAAAAGCCAACATTACAATTTCAAAACCGTCTTGAGAGGACCAGCAACAGATTGGGGCCACATCTTCCATAGTGATAGCAAAGGAAAACATATATGCCATGATTGCAGAGAACAAGGTAAGGTACCAGCCAGGCTCAGTAGTGTGGAAAGTACTGACAGGAGGCACAGTGGCAGTGATGGGACAGTAACTCAGAGATATTTGCATGAAGTTGTATTTAAACATCCAGCTAGCTTTGATCTGGTAGTCTTGCAAAAAAAACCTGTTCTTAGGAGTCTTTCTGATCTAATCCCTGTAAGCTGCTCTGTTTACCCTGCTGACATCTCGGTACAAAACCGCATCAGATACAGTCATGCTTTTGGGGTGCAGGTGTGTCCATGCATGCACAGGATACATGAAGGAAAATATTGTGCATGCTTTTTATCTTTGCAACCAGACCATTAATACACAGGACCAAAACCATATGTCTTTTTCATCTTCCACTGTGTCTGTGTCTGACTTCAGCAGAACCATTTCAGAATCAAACACTGTTCATGGTGAGTGAGAAAGGCAAACTCCAGCTCAGAGTGTGTAACGATCCACTCAGAATACACCAAGGGATTCAGTGAGTCTCTACATATGTTTCCTCTCAGCATGCAGGTGTAAGATTTAAAAATCCATATTTTTCTCCAATAAACTTAAAAACAGCTATAATACCAAGTACCAAAAGCACCATCTGTGCTTCACATATAGTAATGATGTTTTTTTCAGCGTTGAGACTGCTTCTTGGTATAGCTTGATCCTATTTTGTCAACGGCATCATGAAAGTGCAAAGAACCCCTGTGGATCCAAACATCTCTGACACAAGCTGCTTTAACAAGCGCACACGACATCTTTCTGTTTCTTTAAGGCACTATGTTGTTGACTCACATACACAGTAACATTTTACATTGTAGAAATGCTCAACACAGGCACTGAAGTGCTCCACACACCTTGGTAGTGATTGACTGGAGATTGCTGTGGCTGGCACAAACCAAGGATTCCTTGCTGAAGAGAAGAAGCTTCCAAAGCATTATTTTCCTTGCTGTGCAGGCACTATCTCCTAGCTAGCCATCTCCCCTTTACTACATATCCATCACTATCACTCCCTTCAAAAGAGGCCATTCCAAAGCTCCTGTGAAGTCCACTGGGGACCTTGTTGTGTCTTAGCCAGCAGCAGTCAGAGGCCTCGGTGATGGATGTGCATATTAAACTCAAAGAGAGAGAACTGGCAAGGTAAGCTTGATGATTTCCTGTGTGATGTTTCCTCCCCACTTCTCCCTTTTTCTCTGTAACTTAACCCGAATGTGTTGCCTCTCCTCAGATCTGTGTTAATGCTATTCCATTAACCTGCGCTATTTAAGACAATGTTGGCATCTACCATCCTTCCAAGAGGTACTGCAGGTATTTCTCACCATCCTCAAATGCTGGCAGCATTGGCACAGGTATCTACTTCAAATCTGCAGTTACCAATTTCATGTTTGGTATTTGATTTGACTCAGAAGCCATCATATGGTCAGAAAACTGCTCCCTATATGGTCACCAAGGCAGATGCTACTCCACTGATACCTGGTAAGTGCCTGCACCTCATCCTTTTCCTAACCCTTCCTTCTCTCACTTTAGTTCCTTCTTTTGTGTCTCAATGTCTGTAAGGCAGAAACATTACCAAATGCTTCTTTACAGAAGGCTTCCAGATGAAAAAGAAAGATATTGTAAAAGATAATCTGGGTCATAACAGGGCATAGAGACAGCATTTCACCAAAAAAGTTCCCCAAGAATGTATTCTTAGAAAGAAACAGAAACTTTGAACAAATTCCTTCAGTAATGTCAGCCTGAGTTCCCTTGCCATCCTTTGGCTGGCTTCCTTTTGCTTCATCACTTTTATCTTTCCAGCAGAGCACAGCTTCATGTCTGCAATTTCTCTCTACAGAAATGCCATCTCTCAGCAAGGCCTGTGCCCTGCTCTGTAGATACCGTCTCCTCCTCCAGCACCCGTAACATTTCAAAAGAGGATGAACCAGATGGCCAACATCACATAACCTATCATCATACCACCAGATAATGTACTGAGGGAGCACTTTTTAGGAATGTATCGTGACTTGCCTGCTCTAGAGGTGCTTCTCACTATGACTTCTTACTTAAGTCAGCATGTTAAGTGAGCAAAAAAATCACAGCATTTCATCTACAGTCTAATCTCACACATGTCCTTTGAAAGATCAGATCTATTTGTTTTGACCTAAACCCATTTATACAAGTTCCCTCCTGCTGTACTGCAGGAGATACTCCTGATGCATTCTCCTCCAGGCAACAAATGCTGTATGAAGCAAAGATATAAAGACAGACATCAAACCACAACAGGCATCAAACCGCATTCTCTGCTGCTGTTAATCAGCATAGTTCCACCCAAGTCATTCTAGTTTTGCCAGTTTATAACAACACAAAACACGTCCCTGCATTTCTTTTCAGGCTGTCACTTCACTAATCAGTTTTGAAAGACAGCCATCCTATTCATATTTGCTGGAGTTCATAGTCACTGCTTAGCACCGCTGCTTAACGCTGATTTTTTGTACCGCTCTTGGTAATGTATCTATTTCTTTCATAATTCTTTCCAACATCAAAAAAGAGAGAATAGAAATAATTTACTAGTGAAGCATATTAACATTTAAAACCAATGACCAATTAGAGATTTGAATTGTCTGAATAGACCACTATTCAAAATGCCATCTGGTCTCCTGATTATTCCTTCCATGTACTTCCTCATGACAATGACACAAAAGAAGATGAGGACAAAATAATTCTTCAAAAGAAGATCACTTTTACTGTACTTAGCTGCTGTCAATGTTGGGCAGGGTAAACAAGCAGCTCCCCAGACAAAAATGCTTAAAGTGAGATCACTGAAACAGACTTTTCTTCCACTACTTTCTTTTTGCACAGTTTCCAGCCAACATCTATTGACTTAGAGCGCAAAGCGGCAAGCGTGCCTAAAGCTGTACTCTAAATTCACCCCTATTATCTTTGTGTTGAGACGTCACCCTAGAAGACATATGCCGAGCTCCAGGTAGATCATTTGTAACCTTTATAATGATGATGGCAACAAATATAGCACCATGCCCTCCAACTGACACAGAATGGATACTCAATGCTTCAATATTTTGCAATGAATAGATTGATTGTCAACATACGTACAGTAGAAGTTATTCCTCCAATTCAATAATCATACTGCCATGGCACAGCAGATCTCTGTGTATTATAATGATCAAGAAAGCTTGATTGAAATATCTGGACAATGAATTTCAAGCAAAAGTTCCAGTTGCCCTAGAAAGCAGCAATATGAATTGATTTCTGGGTTGGAGAGATGCTGCACAGCAGTTTCACCTTGCATAGGGGTGACCTTCATTAAAATACAGTTGCTTTCTCAGAACAATAAAAGCTCTCTCTTCTGAAGCGTATTTTCATGGATAGCCAAAGGTGATACCTATGTCTGCCCATAAATTGGGCATTTGTCCTGGAAGCTGGGACACTGAACATGTAACTCTGTAGATGCTCATTATATTGCAAGCAAAGGAGACATGAGCCGAGGTTACCCAAACACGTGCTGCAGCAGATAGATTTATGTAAAGATTACAAGCCATTTCCCTTCTTTTGTACAAATTCTGTATAGGAAAATGATCTGTATAGGTCTGCATATGAAGGCAGACGCTTGCATTATGAGCATTTGGAGAAGGATTAGGAGCAGATGCTTTGATGTGCACAGGAAAGTAGACAGTCTCTGTGCAAGAGTGGACATGACCCACATCCACGTCCCCATGGGGCACCAACACCAGGACAGGCCCCACTTAAATGCTGAGCTCCCTGCAATGAGGCAACGTTGCCTGTGTCAGTCCCCACTCAGTGCCATACTGCACTTCCAGCACACGTCAACAAGAAGTCTGATGGATATTTTTCAGGGAAAAAGTAGGAGTTTTGACAAGTAAAATCTTCATTGATGGTTCCTGCTTCTTTATTAATGTTTTCTTTTTTTCCTCAGGTATCCAATCACAATTCAGATTTTCATTTTTTCTCCCCCATCTAATCTGAGAACACTCAATCTTTTCAGGCAAAAAAACCCTCCAGATTTCAAATGTCAAATTTCAGTTTTACTTTTTCAGCAAAATGTCAAATATTTGTTAAAAAAAAAAAAAAAAAAAACACAAAATAGGAAAGAAAAAGAAATTTCAAAAGGAAAAACTAGACACCACTAATGAGTTCCATTTCCCAGCATGTACAGATCCATCTGGCACACAGCAGCAAATTGCTCGTGATCCTCTGGCAATGCCTTCTACATGAGGGGATTCTTTAATCCCAGTCCTCTCCTAACCCAAATTAGTAGAACAGAGACTAAGTGGCCTTTTATTGATGTTAACAATCTTCATTATGAATTTATATTACGACTCTTTTAAAAATTCACAGAAAGTATTATATTTTCAACACCAAGGGCTTGCAATAAAAAATTACATTGGGATGAATTGATAATTATAAATTATGTGTTACATTTAACATTAATCCCTGCGCAAAAGGCACAACTGTTTGAATTTAGGGATTTCCCCCACATAAATGTTTGCAAAGCAAGTCAGGAGCTGAATTGTTATCCTGTACTATTCATCTCATCAGCTGTTAAATGGGAGAAAGTGCTTTAAAACTGAAGGGGGTTTTCATTTTGGTAAACTTCAAGCATTTTTTTAATGTCTTCCTGCTCCCCAGCATATCCGTATACATATATACACACCCACACACACACTTTTAGCACTGAAAAGCAGCACCTTCTCTTAATATTTACCTTTTCCTACACTATTGAAAATAGGTTTATTCAAAGCGTGACTTTCACCTCTGAGGCTCTCATTACTTTGCTCTTTCTTAATTCTTTCCAGTGAGGAAAAAGTCAAGCAAATGAGGATAAGTCATTTTCACCTTTCTTTAGTTTTACCAGTGGGAAAAGAATCAAGGACTCTAGATGTGCTCTGGAGTATCTCAATTAGCATAGCAATTAATTATGGCATCCTGTGCTGCTGAAACATTGGTTCAGTGCAACAGCAACACCATGCGACATTGTCTCACATTCCGAGTACGTTTATTTCTTCCCAAATTACACATGTAGGCCTAGAAATGTCTCACTCTTTAATTAGCATCTCATACCAGATGGGATGACTAAGAGTAAGCATTTAAAATTCATGTTCAAAGCTTTTCTTCTGCAGGAGCCTATGATGGTATCTAATGATCCATCCAATCATGGGGAAACAGAGCCTTCCTTTTGGGGACATACAGAGATAATTCATGTGACCCCAAGGCAATGCTCAGGAACTTCCAGTGTTGGAGGCTGCACTTGGAGTCTGCTTTCAATGTGCCATCGCACAATTTGAACAGAATGACTTCTGGCTTCAGACCAACTCCTTTGCACATCAGCTCTTCAGGTCCAAGGCAATGTGCTGATAGAAGCAAATGAAGACAAGGCAAGTCCAGCCATTCAGCAGATCTCAGGCCAGGGTGTGAATTGACATGGGAAGCTGCAGTCAACCTCCTTTTCCTCCCTCACCACAGTGTTTCAAGGAGCAGCTCAGCAGCTACTCTGCACATTTCTCTTCTGCCTGAGCTGCGGCAGCAAGTTTTTGAACTGTTTTTAAGAACTTGCAGCTCTTACCGTATTTCTGCACTTATTCAAATTACACCCTTCCCTTTGGATACAATATTTGCTTTAAACATTGGGAGAATGCAAGTTTCTTTATTTACATGCCTGAAAAACTCTTGACTGCGCTGTATTCCCTGGGTAACTCAGTAATTCTCACCAGCCTCCTTTCAGTTAATTACTCTGTAAGACTGTCTGGTGACAAGCAAGTTCTGCCCGATTCCTCTCCTGGTAAACATGCAGCAAGTCAGACTAATTCTTGCTGCAGCAGAGCAGTGCACAGAACACACACAGCATGGGAAACAGATCAATATCGTAATCACCAATGCAACCAATCAAATGAAACTGCAGGATCAATCAATACTTTATCTTCCCAGACGATGACTGTGGAACAGAAGTGTTTAATGCCATTCCAAGATAAATCTCTTCCTCCACACCATGAGACACAATTTGGCATTGAGCTCCATAGTTATGGAAGATTTTCCTACACATTAGTCAGATTGCAGATTAAAGGACCCAAACCTTTCTGCATTTGAGGAGATCCTCTGAGAACTGCCTATTCAAGGACCCTGCCTATTTTTACAGTAGCCCTTTCTGTTCTTGTATTACAAACCAAGCCACGCAAACCCTTCGCTTTTGTCACTTCAGGAGAGCAGATCATTTCATGACTGCATTGTATCTGCCAAATTAAACACTTAATAGCCCAGAAACTCTTCTTTAGCACCATCCAACTGTGGTTTCAAGGACTAGTTTATGTATATCACAGATACCAATGCATTAAATGTTAGCTTTAGATGATCATGGTCTATCCATGTACTTATTCTGGGAATGAAACCCATCTGTCTCAGCACTGTGCAACGATTAATAGGTTTTTATCCCATACTACCTTCATGATGCAGTGGGTTATTAGACCCCTTTGACAGAACCAAGACACAGGGAGATTGAGGGTATAGTCTGCATAGATAGGTGCAGGCAGACACATGCTTCTCTGCCTGTATTGGCTGGATGTGGATATTTTTGGCCCTGGAAGCTGTGAACACACTGCTGTGCTTGGGGAGAAGGGCTCTGCTGAGCCTGGCACAGGACACCACCATCTCATATGTGGACAGCCAGCATGCAGAGGGGCACAAGTCTACCTGCAGCCAGCAGTGGAGACACGTTTACAGGGAGATGCTGTACATGTCCTAATCCAAGGCACCCAGCAAGTTACTAATGAAGAGGTGAACTAGACCGAAGCCCAAGTAGCCAATTCACCAAATCATTGCTCCTATCCCTCATCTGATAAGCTACAAATTAGGTACAGTGACTGCAAGCCAATACCTCAGGGAAGAGAAGGAGCAACACAGAACATTTAAAGAGTGCTGCTCTGTCTCAGGGTTGGGAATGGGGCCCAGGAAATCAAGGGGATCAGCCATGTGAGCACAGCAAACTACGGGCATGTTTGAAGACGGGGATCTTCCATTTCACTGCTTTTTACTTCAGAAGAAAAGCCCTTCTGGCAGCTCAAGGAGCATATCGTAGCTGTGATTGCTATTATTGCCCACTTGAAAAAACACAGTAAGAAAAAACAAACAAAACGCAGTTTTCTTTGCTTAGAATGGCTCCAGTTGAGATTAATTGGGTATATGTCCTTAAAATACACCTGCAAGCATCCAGCCACAACTCTGGCACTTATAAAACCTCATACCTCCAGGCTTCTCTACAGAGCAACAAGGGGGACATGGACAGCGTCGGCATGAATTACATACTGGAAACAAGCCTGTTTATAGCAGCTCTCATTAAGGAAGAGGAGGGAGCTCTCTTGGAAAGAAACAACTGAAAGATTAATTCTTTGATTAATTGATTTTCAGGCCATTAAGAACCTTTCTGGTTCTCTCACTCATTCTCCTGTGTGAGAAGCCAGTGGATTTTCCCAGCTCCTGCCAGGGTTCTGCTGGAGGTGATGAGGTGTCCGTGGGGACAATCATCCTTCCAAACAGTGCCAGCCTCCAGACCAAAGCCTCATCTAGCGAGGTACAAATTTCACAGTCTGCAGAGATTTCATTGTCAGTTTGGCATCCTGCTGAGTCCATCACAAGTGCTGACTGAGAAAAGACTGTACGTGGACCCTGAACCAGGATCTGGAACAGCCAGCCGTTCCTTTTTGAAGCATTTCCCTCAGCCTTTTAAACAGCATGTCAAGTGCTGTGGTTCCCTCTGCCCCTGAGACATTGTACCAAAGCTCCTTTTCCTTAGGAAGCCTTTCCAAGCCTCTGATGTGCATGTTTTATAGAGAGAATCCTAAAATGAAGATGACAGTCCTGTGCACCACTCTATTTCTCAGCACTTTTTTCTCTCTTCTTTAACTTTCCACTCCAGCAAGCAAAGTTTAACAGAATCAATTTCTCTATATGCTCAGTAAAATCCTCAGCGGGAGCCACTGCTCCATAGGCTTCTTTTAGATATTTATTGCCTGCCTCCTGCATATGTTAAAAGATGTACTACCAGCTTAGGAAACAATTAATCCTATTACTGATTGGAACACAGATGCTGCAGAAGCAGTAGCAGCACCAAGGTTAACTGCACAGGACTGAGTTTCAAAACAAAAGGTTGGTTCCAGGATGTGGAAATACTTCACCTCACGCATGACACAAAGGAATTTTCTCTACATGCTCTAACTACTTGTATTGTTGAGGTCCTGGAAGTTATTTTCAGTCCCAGCAGTAAAATATGGAGACATTTTGCAGCTTATTAAGTTTATCAGCAAACTGCTGCAGATACTCGGACTTCTCAAAGTTTGGCTGTTTACCTGAAACATGGCAGATTTGGGTTGCACTCACCTGCCAGACTATGAGCAGGAGCTCCATGTGTCATCTCCCTGGAGAAGCCTTCACTGAACCGAGCACACTCCTGCTACCCATTCTCATTCTAACACATCTGCAGTTGTCAACAACAATATATTTTCCTAAACTCAGCCATCTCTAATCCCAGCATCTCACTTCCACTGACCCGTTGACAGGAAAAGGTTATTCTGTGCATGGAAATGAAGTCAGAGCTCAGTGTGTCAGCTTGGATGACACAGGCTTGCCTGAGATCACCCTGACCAAGGATATTGGTACTGCCACAGCTACAGCCTTTCAGAGGACATAAGATCTCAACCCCTGTGTCCAAGAGAGATCCTCAAACAGTTTGCACTTAGGCAGCAACATTAGCAGTGTGCCCTGGCCGAGCTCCATGCTGCTGTCAGAAAGCTGGCCACCCACAGCACAGAGGGCACCTGCAACCTAAAAGACATCTTGCTTTGTACACAGGCTTTATCTTTCAAAGCACAAGAGCTATCAAACTAGGAGAAGGGGAGGCTGTTGCACAGCAATAGCCAGTGCAAGCTGCCACAGACCCAGGGCAGAGAACTGGTGTCAGCAAATGACATCCCTGCCCTACAGAAAGACAAACATCTCTATGTGTTTGGTGGATGTGTTAGGCAAAGACCTGGCTCTTGCTTGTTTGGTGTATTGTGTGATCAAGTTTGCAGAGATGATTGGACTGTGACCACTTTTAGCTCAGCCTCAGTAAAACAATTTATCTACAGGTTAAATCAATTCATCTTTGCCTTCATTTCTACATCCATAAAATGGGGATAGACTCAGCAGCCTCTTTGGCAAAGTATTTTAGGATCATGATTAGCATGATACAAGAACTCAGGTTTATTATACAGTTTCCTCATGCACGTGTGTTATGCCACCACTCTAACTCCAAATGAAGGCAGTGGTGCTGTGAAAAGCTGCAAAAATTGCATTTTTGTGCCAAATTAAATCAAACAATATATCAATATACAAATCAAAAAATCTAACAATATCCCCTCCAGGACTCCACAACATAAACGCTGTCTACGGACTCCTGCAACACACAACAGCAAAGTCCCTCACGCAGTGACAGGAGTGATAACCTAGCTGGGAGAAGGGGCTTCCAGCTACATCCCTGGAACCCTCTGATGGCCCATGGTGTGACTGGCAGGAAAAAATAGAAATGACAATTTCCCAACTTGGAACCAAAGCACATTGAACTTTCCCAGCAGAAACCCCAATATTCCCTTCTGACAACTTGCGGTGAGGAACCACTATAGAGGATTGATTTCACCTGCTCTGGTCCAGGCTGCCACAGCCTCTGTACACTTCTGGGCACCCAAATCTCATGTATTTATCTTACTTGAACCCTCTGCCTTTCTTTAACCTTCAAGTCCAGGACAACCCTTCTTTTTTATCCTTGCTTGTTGGGGTGGCAATTACTCCTGCTGGAATTTTATAGCATCAGGCAAATGACCCTTCAGTCCTGGTACTTAGGAGGCTGACAGAGGCCTTATATCTGAGCACCTACCACTGATCTGCTGCTCTTGCGGGTCAACTACTGCTCGTGCTCATCTGTCAGATGCCGGTTCTGCATGGTGGGCAAGGCTGCGGCTGCAGACACGGCCAGGCCAGCCGAGGTTGACATGCTGCTGTAAATACTTTTGCTCTCAGGTAACAAGTTTGCTACTGCTGGCACTTCTATCCCAGCAACAAGAAAAACTGAAAACCTATCCACACCCCAAATCCTTTTCTATTTGCTAGAGAAGGGAGTCGGTCCTGCACAGTCCAACACATCTCTGATGGACACTGCTGGGCTGTGGCTTCACGGTTCAAAGCACTGATCCAGCTTTCATCATTCAGAGCAGCCCCGTGGAGAAGGACTTGGGGGTGTTGGTCAACGAGAAACAGAACATGAGGCAGCAAGCGTGCACTCGCAGCCCAGAAACCAACCGTGTCCTGGGCTGCAGCAAAAGCAGTGTCCTTTCCAACCCAAACCATTCTGTGATTTTATCTTCCGAGTTGCTCTCACATTTGAATTACTTAATTTCCTGGGCACCCTTCTCCTAGTTTCTATGCCCATCCTGCTCTGGGCACAATCCCCACAGTATTCCCTCTGCCGTACTTCTCCCTGTCTATTCCCCAAAAATCTTCCTGCTATTTTTCCCATGCTTGCAAACAGCTTTTGCCCTCAGCCGCAGCTCTCAGTCCCTTGGGGCCAGGGAACTCAGTGGTCCTTCAGTTGTCACAGACACCAGTGTCAAAGGCTCTGCCATTCTGTCACACAGCCCAAAAGAGACAGTCTGGACCCCTGAAGCTGGAGGTATCCCCTCTCCCTGCCCATGGACCAGGGGCACACTGCTTCCCCTTCACAGCTCAAGCTCCAGGGGAAATGTTTTCAATACTAAAAGCTGATGCTGTCTAAACATCAGAAACCAGAAAGCAATGAAACAGAAATTTAAAAGTAATGAAACAGCTTGGCAACACGATTCTCCACCCTGAAAGTCCCTCAAAACAGCAATTCACTGCTTGAATTATGGACAGAAGTGATTGCAGAGCAAATCTGGCCATTACTAACAGAAAGGGAAATACAGCCTCTCATTTTAGCTCCAGCCCCAGACAGTACCAGAAAATGCAGGTGGATGAGAGGAAAAAGCAATACAGGAAAGTAAATAGAAGGTCCCCCAGCTGGTCATGTCATTGCCCAAATTCTGTTTCAGTTTTAAGCTTCAGTTCTGGGGAGTTGTGATTTTGACTCACTTTAATAATGGCTAATATTTATGAGTCTCCTGCAAATACAGTTTCTTTACAAGCAAATTCTATACATAGCTCTGATCCTCAGTGAGAAGACCATTAAAGTCAACAAGAATTTTATTATGGGCTTTTGATCTCATTCCCTAATTGCAAATAGAAACAATCTGTCCAAACCAATTTAAATAAAGCACTCCCAGAACATTTGCAGGACAGTTTTACTTCTGAATTTCTATTGTGGCCCTCTCTGCTGGGATGGCAGAACATCAGACATGGAAGAATAGTCTCCTTCAGTAAGGGATTGCTCTAGAAACAGACTTAACATTTTACTACTACTTCAGCAGGAGCAGGACCAAGTGTACCTGATGTCCCACCACTCACCAAGTGATACAGGCAGTCATCACCATCAAAGCCAACAGACTTGCTCTCACTGCTTAGGAGGTCTGAATCTGGCCAAGCATTAGCACATCCATCTGCCATCCCTGCTGCTCCCTGCAATGCTGATTCTCACCCAGTCATGTACGTCACATACCAAGGAATCTCTTCCCTTTACAAATGAAGCACTATTAGCTCTGTTACAGGAGCTTCTGCCACCTCATGAAACATGCCTAAGTATGGCACCGAAATCCCACTGAAGGCTTTCTGGATGGGTTACTACAGTCAGAAAAACACTGCCAATACCGTGCAACTTGCAAAGCATTATTAAAGCAATATTTTCTATGTTATTACCAAGGTCTAACACTGTTTTGAATTTGCAGTTATGGAGTTCGTTTTAAAGCACTTGATTATACTTTGAGAAGAAATAGTCTTACAGTACAAGTCATTTTCTCAAGTACACTTGAGGAAAGGATAGTCTATGGCTCAGTAAATACAACAGTCTGAAAAGTTATGAGCTATCAGACTAAGCTGAATTGACTTACTGATATTACCTGCAATGAATGAGTTTTAGATAGCCTCTCATAAATAGAAGGCTACAGAGCCTACAATTTTATGGATGTCTTGTACTTATCAATATATATGAGAAATGATGCTGTCAGGGTTCCGAGGGGATACTATGTGAACCACACCACTGTCAATTTAAATTTTATGATTAAATATTTGGTGCTGTTAAAGGTTATTTAACATTTAATATAGCTGCTCTTCTACATAGCTGATAACTGTCATCTTTACATAATACCAAAGCTGAAAATGGATGGGGAAGGCATATTCTTTAGAAGGTTCCTATTTTTTTTTGTCAATTTACTGTTAGATTTGTTCCAGTAATAGAATAATATTAGGTGAGTTTAAAAAGCTTTCAATATTCAGATGTTCAAAAAATTTAGTCCTAATGCCAGCTGCAGCTGAGCTCAAGCATGCTATAGAGGCTGCTGAGTTCTCCTCTGCAGCAGGAAAGCCTCTCCCAGGTTGTATCATGGGATGGCAGCTCATCCTGCAGTGGGGATACTCGGGGCTCAAATTCAATCTAATCATTTCATATCTTTCAGACAGACATCATCAACTTAAATGTCACATTCCTGTTTGATCATTCTTTTATCTCTTTTTTTGTACTTAAGGATAATATAGATGAAAGATGAATGATGAAATTATTTGTGTGTGTTTTGCAGGAAGTGCACTTTGCACAGTGACAGGATGCTGTCAAGGCAGACACAAGGTTCCCCTCACAACCATCCTACAGACATTTAGAGTCGAGAGCAACATATAACTGGCTTTACCCTGGCAGATGTCTGCTCTTAATAAGACAGCTCACACGTGTACATGTAGGCACATGGGCACATGCTTCCAAAGTTCTTGCATACAACAGCGCATAAAAGTGCACAATAAGAAAAGCTGCCAATTCTTAAAGCCAAAAAAATTATCAGTAAACTGCACAGACTTAATGGAAAGATCTCTTGCTTGTATCACTCCCCACTATTTCTTTTTTCTTTTGACAACTGAACACGTTAGCTGTGTTTCCTAAGCAGAGTCCAAAGCTTTTTTCTGTACTCACACATCAAAAAGATGGAATTTTTAAAACACCTGGAGGCAGAAAATGTTCCTATAATTAAAAATAAAGAGAAAGTGTATAAACAAAACCAACCACACAACTCGAGTGTAGAATCAGGTCAGTTCAGGTCTTGATCCCAATTACATTTTCTGTCAAGTGGATTCCTTTGTGGAACTAAGACTTTGCATTTTTCTTCAGAAGCACTTACTATGGTACATTTACGAAGGAATCTTTATTGCTTTTCAGTGACTGATTTCTATTTTTCTGCAATAAAACCCTTTATGTGGGCTTCCCTTTGTGAAGTATTAATTTAAAAATGCAAGCCTTCCTAATCTCCAAAAGCTATTACTTCATTTTGCTCCAGTTTGGGGGGTTTGAATGTACTGCCCAGTGTCCTGTGGCAAGGTCCCACCACCTGGTTTCTGAGTTTCACCAGTGCATCTCGAATGAAGACATAAATCATTGTTTCCCAGTCTGTAGCATCTCTCCTGTAAAAAAAGCTCATTAACTGCAATGACAGCCCCTCAACAACAGAGAAACCAGAGCAGAACATTACTCATCAGCATCATTAGAAACGTGCATGGGGCTGTTGTTGCAGGAACACGAATACATGCACAACAAAGCACAACGTAAACTAAAATACAAAGCCAAGAAGGTGGTGCAAGTAGATATACATGAGTTTGGGCCTGAAGTATCAGCTTTGAATGGTGCCACCTCACAGATCTGGGAGCACTCACGTTTTTTTGTTGGAATTCTTCACATCTTCAATACAAAAGACTTAAGCAGAGACCAAATTTTAAACACTCTGAACTGCAACGACCATATGTAACTAATTAATATTTAACTTTAGAGTCAAGCAGTCTCTGAATCAGTAGGTCATTGAATTAAGAGGCTTGGGGGGAGCATTTTTCAAATGAACCTTCTAATATGCCTACTGCTCCTTTTCAGTGCAGCTGAGCAAATTCAGACATTACATGAAATAGGCACGTTTTCAGACATTCCAATTAAGTTTCTACATCCCCCAATACAGTATATTTCATTATGTCAGGTCAAACATGCAAAATAAATAGGGCAGAAATACAGATTTTCATATAGGAAGAAAAAACACTGAGAAATCTTTAGCAAAAATTCTCAACCACTTGAAAGGCCTCTTCTATCTCTTTGCAGCAGAGGTAGGAAGGGCCGAAAATTATGACACAGTAATTATTATGATGGATGTTGAGCCAGTCCTTTACATTAGAGACACTGCTTGTGCAGGAACCAGCACTACAGATTGCATACTTCACTAAGCAGGACACTCGAGATTATAATGGGCAATATAGATTAACAACATTAGGTTAAAGCAGGATAATGCTGCTTCTTTCTCATTTCTATTCCTTTCCCATGGACCAGCTTCTGCTTCACATTTCTGTGCTCCTTGCTCCCAAGCCTTAATCTGCACATCAAGCAGGCATTTTCCATTTCAGGCAGTATGAAACTGGAGTCACTTGATGGAAACGTATAAAATAACACTGGTGTAAATCTCAGCTATGAGTAAACAATAAGACCTGTCTGTTGCGAATTAAAGGTGATGTCGTGTTTGCTTTTGCTGTCTCACGCAAACAGCAGGAAAAATTCATCTTACTCTAAACCAGTGTGAGAATTTAAGAGAAAGGCTTGTCTCTGCACAGTGTAAATAATCAGCATGCTGCTATAAAAGGGCCAATTTATAATTGTAGCAATTATTTCAGTGTCAGTGTGAGACCAAAGCAGTGTACCACTTCGTAGGCAGGGCTGAACACTGCCTATGCTCATCCCTCCCAGATACGGATTTGCTTCCAAGAAAAAGCCAAACTGTGCTTCAGTAATTCTCTTCCCAAACACAGCCTCGCTCCTGATGTTCAAATGGAATCAGCTAAATACCTCACAGAGCTCTGACTCAGATCTTTGTCCCACCATCAATGGCACCAGCTCACCTGGAGTCCCTCAGCCTCCTTTCAGCCAGATAGCCCTGCAGAGCTGCTGCAGTCCAGAGCTGAGCAGGGTTAACTGCACACAGTATTTACCCAGCTCCTGTTCTCCTTGGCTACCACACATTTTGTCAGTATAGTTGCACTATGAGTATTCTCCAAGCTAGTTAACAAGCTTAAAGATAAATTAGCCTGCAGAATAGTGGTCACACCAGGGACAGCAAAGCAGATGTGACCTTCCTTTCTTTGGCCAAAATTCATTCCCTTCTCAGGTGACTCAGCATTCAGTTACTAAGCTTTACCCGAGACAGGTCTAGGTATCAGAGGTGCTGTGCAAGTACAGCTTCTATCCAGCTTCAGCTCATCACACTGATCAGCATTGCCTCCTGTTTCTGTAAGATGATAGAGCACATATGTTTTGCAGTGCTTTTAAACCTCACTTTGCACCTGCTCTGTGCCACAACCACATGCATCTCCATCACATAACAAAAGATACAGAAGTCCTCATCACATCATAAATTTATACCCAGTTACACAACAGAGGGGATAAGCAAGACTGTTCACATAACAGTGGGCTGCTCACAGAGCTGAGCAATTGAACATTGCTCTCCTCTCTCCAAAGCTCATGCCAGGCAAGGAGTATGTGGAAAGCCAGAACATGATTTCTTAGGTCTGCAGACAGGGATGATGAGTTGTCCCAGCCCTGGCAGCAGTGGGACAGTCTGATGCACTCCATACTGCCCCATTTCTCATGCAGCCTCAAGGGCAGGGCCCCCATCTATGGGATGCCAAGGCTTCCCTTGTTGCATCCCCTCCTGCTCGCTCCAGTTCCTAAAGGACCATTTTGGCACATATCAGAGTTCCAAGCATGCTACAGGACTGGATTCCAGTATGGCTCACGAAGAGAGCTGTTAAATGTTTCATGTTAGCTGCAGCAGAGAAATGCTGTAAACATTTCCTGTAATTGGTCTGCTTTAAAAATTGATATTGTGTGAAAAAGCAAAAGACGCAGCACACCGCGCTTTGTGGCCCAGGGGTGCTAGCAAGGCCAGAGATGCACTAATCAGAGGGAAGGAGTTATCTCTGCAGCACTTCCAGCAAGGTCTGGAGGGCAGATGCGCCTGTTTCCCCCCAGCAGCATGCCCTCGGTCAGGTCTATGGGGTGAGCAAAGGGATGCACCAAGCTCCCAGAGCAGCTTAGAGATCTTTCCTGTTTCTCCTATGCTCAGCTCAGTGCCTCCACTGATGGAAAGAAACACAGGAAGAGCCAGAAAATGTCTGCAAAAGGGGAAAAGTGAAGCACGAGCATAAAGATTGGAACTTTGCAACTTAGGTGACAGAGACCGAAAGGACTGGAGATTACTTGTGTTATGTGTTATCAGTCCTTCAGACTGAAGACAACTGATGATAACACAAAAGCAAGCTTACTGTGAATTTATGAATTGGTAAGTCACTTTCTTATAACAGCCCGCAGTAAATCGGTGTTTGTTCCTATGTTTCTGTAAGTTGTTATGCATTCCCTACCTGCTACCTGGCTTTATCTCCCTTTGTTTCTTATTTGTCAGACAAAGAATTCAAGATTTTCACTAAATCAACTTAGCAAAACTCTGCTGTTTTCAGTCTTCTTGATTCTTAGAAAATAGGAGGAAAATGTGGTTTATTCTTTCGGGTCCTAATTCATCTAGTTGCAATTTCTGCAGAGTTTAATCAGTAATTTTCTTACCCTGAAAATAGGTTGGCATCACTGGGTCTCCGGGTTAGAAGAGGGGAATGGCTCTGTGGGCACGGTCTTAACATATAGGAAGGCATTGCTCAGCTCCTGGCTCTACTGTTCAGGTTTTGGTAAAGGCATGGAATCTCCTTCCCTTCAGACCACAGCCAATGAACAGAGAAGTATTTCTCTGTGTTCAGCCACTGGCCATCCAGGGAGAGTATTAGCTCTTCACAGTAGGACTTTCTACTAGCGTGACTATATACACTGTGCCTTTGATCAGCTTCAACTTGTACCATAAACCACAGATTTTTATGCCCCTTTCTTCCCAAGATCTAACAGCCTAGAGTGAGTATTAACCTACTATTCTGTTCATTTTGTTGTGGAGGATTTCCCCATGGTGTTATCACCATGACAGACAACAGTTTTCTTGCTTATAAGGGCTTATGTTATATCCCTTCTCTATCTTTTGAACATTGGCAGTATCACCTATATTTCTGTAGAGAAAAAAAATCCACAAAAACTACCTGTCCTGTTTACTCCAGAGTGGTTATTGTGTTGTGCTCTCCATTCATTGCCTGCAAGTGCTTGTCACCTTCTCTTATTACATACAAAGAAAATAATTTGTCCTGTCAAAAGTTCTGTTGCTCTTTAATAAGGAATAATTAGATATGGAAATACACAATCTCTCTATTTAACTCCAGACACACAGATTGATTAGCTTATACTTCAGCTCAATGTACTAGACTGTTGTCTGCATGTGTGCAAATGAGCAGGTGTGCGTGCAAGAAGGAAACATACCGAGGGAAACACACAGCTTAAAGAAATCAGATTTGCATTTAGATTGATTTCTGTCCTGAGGCCAGGTTAATGTAGCCTGAGTAAGACCAAGGTTGCTCCAAGCGACTCATGAGGTTGGGCACTACAAATAATAAGCTATAAAAAAACCCACAGTTTTGGCATTCCAAGCTTGATCTACCCAAAACGCTCTGTTCAAAAGCCATCACTCAATTTTCTCACTACCACAGTTTATGAAGTGTGCAGACAACAGCAGCACAAACACTGGAACACATATCTACACCTCGCAAACACAAAGCACTGCCATGAAAAGAGAGAACCATTCACGTCAATTAGGCATGTCTGGACAGTCTTAGGGTTTTGTTTCTCCAAAATTACATCAGTTCTGATATCTCACAGAGAAATTCAAGAATTAAACCTTCCTAATTAAAATAAGATACTTTATAAGATTATATTATGCCACATTAGGATTTATTACTGACACATCACAAGAGCTGAAACTCCAACACCCCCTCCCAATTTCCAAAAATGATAGTTTAACTTACGCTCCCTAGAAACATTTCCAACAGCTTTTCTTTGTACTGAGCAGGAAGGAAACCACACACTGAAATTAAAACATTTCCTAAAAAATAAATTCACAAGGTCAATTCCTTCCAACTTTCTATATCGTAGTAATTCAATAACAGCCAGAGTCCAGTCTTGTCTGGTGTAATATATCAAAGAAAATGCTCTGGCTTTTAACGATCATTGTCTTCAAGCTATTTTTCCCCTCAGAGGTTATTAAACCTTCAGGCACTATTAAGTCTCTTAAAATGACCCTTTTGCTGGCGGATGATGGGGCATCCCATAAGGAACTGCAATACTGAGGATGAGTAGTCATATTCTTCTACTACAGGTCAAGAATATTCAAGAGATTTTGTAATTTAAGCTGCTAAAGAAAGGAGTAATTAACTGGCCTGAGGATTCCTGTGCTGCTGCAGAAAAAGGCCTTTTCTTGTTGGATTTCTTGGTTTTCATCACCACTTGCTGCAGGGATTAGGGTAAGCTCTTTTCATTTACAAGTAGAGTTGCTCAGGAAAAGAGGAGCTTTCTTTCCTTTTCTTAGATAAAACCCCTAGCTTTTTATGCTTTTAAATAGAACTCTAAAGAAAACACTATCCCTTGCACCTCCTAGATTTCTCCATGTGAGAAGTCATCGATAAACCTTTGGCTCTCTGCTCCAAGCTGTATTTCAAACATTTCCTACTGTTTTGTAAAAGGTTAATGGTGTAAGTCCACTATACATTACATAGCTACACATATAAGTAATAAATACATAACAATATATAGATCTTACAGTTGACCATCAGCAGACTCTTGGAGAAGAGCTTGTAGTGATGGCCAGCTGGGGTATCAGCAGGACCAAAAGGAGCAGGAGGGAAGTCCAGGAGACAAAACTAAACCTGCAGGAAGACAGGATGCTAGAGACCCCAGAGAAGCTGCTTGTTTTGGGGTCTGGATATGAGAGATCGGAGAGAGCAAATGGCCAACATCCAGTTGAAAAAATACTTACGAGGAAAGTATTTAATGGATTCCTATGAATTGAAGTTACAAATATGCATGGGAGGAACAGCAGCAATATTCTTGACTTTGTAACTGAGGCAGCGATAAGGAAGATTAGATCTACAGTACTGCTTAATTATAAAGGAAGAGCTACCTACAAATGATTATTACTAGGAAACTAAGAAATTGAAGATAAAAGGGCAAGACATTTATTGGTGGTACACGGACTATTTAGAAAACCACAGGAGATGTTCAGAAGAAACATTTGACACTTATCCTTTCAAAAAGATCAAATAAAGGTTGATGTGGTCAAAAGAAAAGGCTAAGGAGAAGTCTTTCTTTAAAAGTAGGCATCAGGTCCAAACAGGTAAAAGAGAAGAGTTGAAACTCAGAAACATTAGATAGGAAGTTTAAGGAAAAAATACTAAAACAAAAAAGGATTTCAATCAACATGCTAAAGACATAAGAAGTAAACAGCAAAACCATTTTCAATTGACAACTCAAAAAGGAATTCTACCAAAGAGTCTGAAGGGCTGATAAGAAATTGAGCTATTAAAGATTAAAGGAAGATAAAATTATTGTAAACAAAAAGAAAAAGGGGGGGGGGGGGCCAAAAAAAACCCTCACATCCATCCCTAACTGCATTCTTTACATCAGCTTTCTTGATGGAAGAGATTAAGGATGTGCAGATATCAGAAAGGGATTTTTTTTGTGGCTTGGTGGCGGTTTTTCCCTTTTTTAACAGGAAATATGTCTGAGGAATTGCATCAAACTGAAATGTCAGTAGGAGAAGCTTCAGAATAAATGAATAAAATTACTAGTAACAAGTTACCAGCACTAAGATAGTATTGGATATGAAATTGCCAAAGTACTTACTGTGGCATGTACCCTATCGCTTACGTTCAGCTCACTACTGAAGACAGGAAGAAATGAAAAAGTGACAGCGATTTTTAAAGGGCTTTCCAGAAGAGGGGAAGAGCTGGGTCCATTAAATGTGACTGATTGGCTGCAACTACAATAAAGAGAAGAATTAGCAGACAAATAAATACTATGCTGTAAGAACACATTAACATGTAGAAAGAAATCTTGCCTCACAAATATACTAGAGGGATGACCCAGGTGAAATGTTGTACTTCTACTTCAGAAAAGCTTTGGGTCATATTCCTCATTAAATGCTCTTCAATAGCCTCACATGTCTTGGGATGAGACAAGATGGTGTTCCTGAGGGGACTAACAGGGTCAGAGACAGCAAACCCAGCATGGGAAGGAAGGATCTGTCCCATGGAATCCGCTCACTGCATTCACAGGTACCAGGGAAACTGTTGTGAATCCTCAGGTTTTCACTGTATATGCAAACCTGCTGGCTGTAAGGTCCCTCGCAACATAAAACAATTGGGTGATTGAATGGAAAAATGAAACTGAATATCAAGAAATAAGTCATGAAGAGGAAATACATGCCTATCTATACACTTTTATTATCTCAAAATTAACTATAACCACTTTGATCTCAGTCTGAACAGCATACAAACACAAGGTCTCTGCAATTATGTTTGCCAAGAGTATGGCATATTAACCTAATTTAATATTTTTCCTCAATTTCATTTCAGAGAGGAAAGCAAGCTGTTAGTGTTCTGACATTTCAAAGATCTCCACCTTCCTCCTGTGTACAGGTCTTTAGTGAATTAGTTAACTGGGAACCCTGAGCAGCATCCTGTGCTGAAAGCCTGTGTGTCACTTCAAACACATTCTTCTCTGCCATTCTTCTATCTCTCAGCTTTGCACAGCTCAGTTCCTAAGATCCACACCCATTTCTTTTCTTCTTAAAGCCCAAAAGGCTACTTTCTACAGACTTCTAATAGTTTTGTCCCAGGTACAGTCCCTGAACTCCCCCTTCCAGTAAATCCATTGCTGCCTCACCTCCACTGCTCTCTTGAGCTCTCTCATTATCAGGCATAAACCACAGTAGTTAGCAAAAAACCAAGATTTGCTCTTAAATAACAGCTATAGAAATCAGCTTCTTCCGGTGAATGAGGCAAACCTGCTTCCTTCCTAGGACTGCAATGTTCACCTCTTGATCCCAGTCCTAACTTACAGCCTGTGCCGTCTGTATGGAAGTGATCAATGAAAAACACATTAGGGAGATGGAAGGGACTTGTCTTGCTCAAACTGAAATACTTTTGGGGGACTTCTGCTAAATCCATTTTGGATTGATCCAGAACATTTCATTTGACCCAAAAGCAAATAATCTTGGCTTCACCATATGGATTATTTAACTTTTTTTTGTTGTTTGTTTGTTTAACCTTCAAATTCAGGTCACAGTTTTCCATGAAAAATGCTACTTTGAAACAAAAGGTTGGATTGAAACAAACTCACTCCAAATCTGTAAATAGTGAGCATCTCACTGCCAAAAACGCCTAATTTTTTAACATAAACACACTTCACCAAAATACCACCCAGTTCCTTCCACGCCTTCTGGCCACATAAACAACAGAGACAATGACACACCTGAAATGAGTCTCAGACTCTACAGTGTTGCATTCCAATGAGCAACAACAAGCTGCATCAACCTGAAGTACTCCATAAACACAGTCCCAAAATTTTGTTTCACTCATTGTGCATCCAGTCACACCACCACTATTCCAAATCCCAGGAGCCACAAGAGCAGTTCACACCGACACACCAAATAGCTGCCAATTCACGTAACACATCCATAAAACTGGAAAATTTAAGCACCATGGGACAAGCCATCCCTTCCTCCAGCCAAAACACTCAGTTTTCCTCCTCTAGAAAGCCATATTCTGTGGCAACGATTTGAGCTTAAATATTCCTGTTTCCACTCATTTACACCCAGGCAGCTGTGAATCAAGGAGTTAGAGCCCACTTATTCCCTTGTGTTTCCAAGTATTTTTATTAAGTAATTCCACTCAAGAAAAGAATCTGGGTTTGCATCTCTATATTTCTGCTACTCTCAGCTCTGCCCCCTCTTTTCAACGTGATTTACAAGTGACAGCCCTGCAGAAAGTGCTTTTAACACAATGTACTCATAAATTATGAAAAAACAGATTTACAATCTAATCTCTTCATGTGCAGTGATGTGCATTAAATAAACTCTGTTAGCATCAGAAACCTCTGTAAATTTGGTGTATGCCTAGGAAACTATAGTCCCTATTATCATTGGCAGTGGTTTTGTGTGTTTTCCTCAGTCCTGCTACTTAGATAAGCAACAGACACTCTTGCTCGAGGAAGAAAATATAATTTCGCTAGCATGTTCTTCATCAGTTCAAAGCAGCAACAGTCCACTCACAAAATATGAGTTAATGGTTGAATTTCCTGACTAGTGTCTACTCTTTAGTCATTAGCTAACAAAATGTTTACTCCTATAAGAATATCTGTTTCCTAGGGATTATTAATCACAGTTTGTCAAGAAGCCATCAGTTCTACAGTTGATTTTCTCCCCACTCCTTTCAAAAATTAAAATGCCGAGATATTCATTTTTGCAATGAATATCTACCCAGTAATTACCGTATTTACTTTTCATTTATGGGGGAATAATCTGTTTTAATTAAGCCTAACTGAAGAACTTTTATCAGATGTAATTATCCCTTTCGATAAATATGTCTCCGCTAATTACATTTAACCATGGGATTTATAGCTCTTAAGTCATTTGGTGTGAAACATAATAAATCTTTAGTAATACATGCTAAATTAGTATAAATTAATTCCGATCATTAACATAATAAACAAATTAGGATAATTTCACTTAATTAGTTTAGGTGGTTAACTCAAAATCCCTTGTCAAGCTTCATGGTAATCACAATTTTACCAGTATTTTTAGAGCTTTTTTTTGGTAACAAACCTGAATATTTACATAGAAAATTAGACTGCTGCTGGAACACAGTAAACACATATTCCCCTGAAATAATAAAGCCTGTTAAGAATTGATGCTGGGTACCTTTTCAAATGCAATTAAATGTGCTTCCCCCATTTTCAAGTTGGTACTATTATGTATTGAAGAACTTGCACCACAGTATGGTAAAACTTTAGAAGTGAACTCCTCTCTCCTCCTCCCCTTTTTTAGTTTTCACTAGTTTTCATCTGTCCTGGGTTCAGCCAGGTACAGGCAGAGGTAGCAACAGAGTACTCAGTGATCAAGTATGATGGGATTCCACAGGTAAAGCAAAGCAGCTTGTCCTGCAGAGGTAGGTGGCCAGCCCTGGATTAACCCCTAGTCCCTGCTTCCCTTTGGTTTCAGGGCTGATGCACAGAACTGACAAGCTGTAAGGACAATCATGCAGCCTCTTTCAGAGGCACACCCCAACATGCGCTGTCAAACCATCAAATGCAGGCATCTCTTCCCAAATGATGGCTTATGTCCTGTTCCATGCCAGGACGATGCACGAACAGTGGGTCAGGGAACTGTTCATGCAACCATGCAACTCGCTCAACAGCTATCAGAAATTCCTTTGCCATGTTCTTCCTGAACTGAACCACTGGTGTATTGGACTAAGATTTTCCTGCAGCGGGTCCCGTTACGCTAGCAGAGTTCTTCCCCTTTGCATGAACTATGGAGACAAACCCTATGAACGCCAGTGTGCTGGCACAGAGTTTATAACTCCTGCTGACAAACAGCGTGTCCTCCTCCTGCTAGTTAGAGATAAGTCGAGCTTAGTTCAGCTGAAATCAAATCCCATCTATATATCGATACAGAAATCACTCCTCAGATTACACGTTCAAGCAGAGTAACAAAGATGAACACAGATGAGCTTTTCAGTCATGAACTTTTGGAGCTTAATCTTCTTAGATGAACTCAGACAAGCAAAGTGCTTCCCTGCAGGCAAAATATCCCTCATAGAGAAAAATACCAACCAGACTTATTAAAAGACACTTAAAATCTTTTTCCCCAAAGCATTATTGGATCTTTCTGGTGGGAGAGTCACCTTTATTCCATGCTTTCCTACTTTGCTGTGCTGATCTGTGAGAAGAAGAAGGTATTTAGTTTTACAATCCGGGCCTGCTGCTGTTTTGTGCTCTTTAAGCTGCAGCTTGTGTAGGTGAGGGGAAATAGGAGATACAACTTGCCATGTCTCAGTATCAAGTCTCAGACAATTGCATATAAAGCACATTAACATATAAAGCAAAATGAGAAAGAATTTTAAGATCTTGGCTCAATCTTTATATAACAATTTTGTTCTTAGTATTTTCTGCACTCACTGCCCAGCACCAGTCTCTTAATCCTCTGTAAGGACCTTTCTTCTGGGCTCAGGCAGCTCTGCACAGTGATCCAGCATCCATACACAACCTCCTAGACAGCATATGCCATCCTCTGCCTCTCCTTCCTCCAGCCCCAGGAGGTGAGCAGGCAGGAGGTGCACTGATAGCACACTCCACAGCAGCGCTCAGGAGCACAGGGCTGGCACAGCAGCAAAAGAAAAAGGAAGAAAAGCAAAGTCATGACTTGAAACGACTTTTGTTTCACCCAAAAGCCATGTCATGACTTGGTAGTACATCTCCACATCAACCTGAAGGCTGGAGAAACTGTTCATCAGATGCCCAATACTGCTTACACAGAAGACAGAAGGGTAGACATCAGACCCAGTCGGGGGAGGCAGGGCTGATCCTCCCTTCACTGAAATCTTTGACTTCAGGGCTCAAACTCTTTGGGGCAAATTAACTCTTCTATACTATATAATAGCTAGGACTAAGGCAATATGAGGCTTGCATCATGCATGGAGATGTCCTTCTGTGAAGGAATTAATTTCACCCTAAACAGAACCTTTTAATAAGCCAGGAATTGCCCATCCTCATGCCTTGTATTCTAAAGATGGATGACGCAGATGTTTTATTTGACTTAATGCTGGGAAACTCAAAATCCTATTTGTATTTCCAAACTGTCATGTTAACTTTCCTCCCATTTTACTTAACTCATATTTTACCTTAGTCATATTAATGGTTATGTAATAATATCAGACAATGTTCACTAACCATTAACTCCAAAAATAATGGTTGTGCTAAATCAGAGTTAATTAGTGTGTCACAAACTCCAGTCCCAGCACAGGGCGATGACTGAATGAAAAGAATGCAGTGTCACTTCACCAAGAATTACATATACAATTTTAAGAGGTATTTTAAATATTTTTCTTAATAGCTGTCAGCAGAAACGATGGGATGTGATTCTTAAGAGTGCATCGCTCTTTACCAAGTACAGGCAAGTGAGCTATCGCCAGCCTTACACTGGCTGCAGCAAACAGATTTAACATTAATTTATGAGTAGTTGAACTTTTTCTGTTTAATGTTTAATAGTGAATCATACTCTAAACCCTTTATATTTCACTGCACATCAGCAAGGTTGGCAGGAGCAAAAGATCAGGATAACATAATTCTTATGGCTTGTTCTCACACACCCCTCATTTATTCCTGAAGCAGCCTGAATCATCCTCAAAGTAAGATGCATGGGGTGGCAAAATTTAAATGTGAAAGGAGTTGCTCTTTAAGGGCCATCAAGCTTTTAAAAGCATAACTTCCAGCTGAAACCAAGTGAGCAGGATTCATTCTCTCACACAGACACTGAGTCATGCACACTCATTCCCATAGCTTGTAAGCAAAGGAATGTGAGGACGCTGGCTATGCCTAAGTACCTGCATCCCAGCACACATCACAGAGAGGAAGAAAATGCAGATGGCAAAGGCTCCCAAGGCCCAGAATTTTCTCCTTTTCGAGTCTTCTCTTATTCACTTAATGCCATGAAGAAATCAGAGGCACGTAGAGCACTTTCTCAGAGCCTCGTGAGTCACCAAGCAGGGCTGCCAAAACAGTCACTGCTGTCATTGTTATCAGCAGATTACAGCATATGATGGATTCTGTGCATTTTTAACTCCCCAATATCTTTTCAATGTATAGCAGATACATCAGATCTTCACATGCAGTGGAAAATTACCTGACAGGTTTGCTGATCTCTAAGACCAAACCTTTAAAAGCCTAATTTTACAACCGTGAAGGGGAAGGCACTTAAAACATGTCCATGGCACACTGTGGAATGATGGAACTGATACTGGCTTTCACTTTTAATTCTCTCTTGCTTTCCACATTCATGAAACACTTACAAACACATGTAAGAACAGGTATCTCTTTACTTCTAGTGAGAAGATAAAAAAATCTCAGGCCTAAAAAAAAAATCCATTTATAAGAGATGTCTTGGCAGACTTTTCATTTGAAAGAAAAAAGGAAACCTCATCATCAGGGGCCTCACAAAAAGAGCAGAAACTGTGTGACTTTGTCACCACAAGATGTAGTACCTTGGCAAAGCCCTCTCCACCTTCCTCCCAAAGCTTCCTATGGAACACAGCATGAGGAGCAACATCACAGCAAAGAACCCTGCACAATGAACTCATGTCACATCAGGCTGGCCCCATCACTCTTCCTTCCCTTTCTTGATACTCCATCTCTAATCTCCATGGATGACACCTCCTATCCTGCCTTAGGGTTTCCAGAAGGCACTGAGGCAATCCTGGTTTTTAGCCCTTCAGTGCAAATGGTTGCAAAGAAACTCAAAGGTACATAACCACAAACCTGAGGTCCTTCGATGAGACCCTGCAAATTACTCTCTAACACCTGATGGAGGAGAAGGCTCCAGTTAAGGATCTGACCTCTGCTATTAGGATGATTTAGGAGGACAGCAAGTCCTTCACAGGAACATCCACAGGACGCTTTACAGAAGAGTACTCCCTTACCAAGCAGACAATGGAAGAAAGAAGGTGAAAGGCTTTTGCGTAAGACTTTATTATTACCACTACTACCTGGGTGTTCTGACTACTTGAAATATCTCTATGATCTCTCAGCTGTGGTGAAACACTGACTAATGCTGGACATAAAACTGGTTAGCCTCAATGATCTTAGTAACTTGCAGCATTTCCTGAGTAGTTGAAACTATCAACAGGCTGCTGCTTTTGCCTCCCCAGGCTCTTTTCTCAGTGACAGTAGGTACATCCACATCCAACTGTGCTGCTGTATCACCCCTTCAAGTGCTGCTGGTACAAACCATCGATAATGATTTTATAAAGCCATAGAGGCTGGTTGTTATTAGGTAATCATGAGACTGTTACAGAACTATGCGAGGAAAGTGAAGCCTTGGGCTGTTACAGTAGCTAACAAACCTGTCATTAATCACTGAGGAAAAGCTTTCTGCCTTTTAAATCATTTATACAGCAGGATCTACAGTACCAAAAGATTAAACATAATTAAAATGGAAGCTTTAAATTCCAAGGCATAGGCTGACTACAGGACTTGGCCAGCACCAGCACAGCACAGATAAGGACCACAGCTAATGACGATCCTGCCCGCAGGCTGGCACACAGCACTTCCAACACTCAACTCTGGACTGGGATTCCCTTTATGAAATAATTTCAGATAAAGATAAAGACCTGCTAATCTCAAACTTGCACATTGGCTGCCTTGCTTAAGCACTTTATCCCTGTGACCAGTGTGTCTTTGGAAGAGTTTCTTTGTCTTAGCCTTTGAGGTTTAATGAAGGGTAATGTAATCTTCCAGAAGGGTTGCCACCCTCCTAGGTTTCAATTTAATTGGGCTGTGCAGTAGATCAAGTACTATGTACATTCAAAAAAAAATCTTTGGGTTAATTCAATCCATATAAATAATATAGTCCCCTATTATGCAAAGGGGTGGGCTAATGCATTCCAAACCCATTTGCATTCTTCTTTCACAGGGAGCAGCTTTTATTATACTCCATTTTAAAATGAACTAAAATGTAGCAAAATATTAATTTCATCATTACATTTCATTATAGCAGCCCTCACTATCTTCTGTGATGTCTGAAAATAGATCAGTACTGCCCCAGCCTTCAGAACTCCAAAGCTAAGGAGAGGATTTTGGTTTTCAGTCTGGTGATTGATGTATCAGGCATCAACAAGTTCTCAGACCAAATCCCTTCAAAACTCTTGGATACTTTGGCTTTCCGGAGTAATTCCAGAGTTCTAAAGATCTGTCCTAGTAATGTGTGGAAAAAATTGTATATACGTAACTTCTACATATATACACACATAGCATGTCCAAATATTGTTACAGGACACAGCTATGCTAATCCTCAGTTTATGCAGTGCCATCAGATGGACATCCCAATCAGTAAAAATAGAACTTCCACCTATGCTGGGCCTTTAGGATTTTCTTTCTCTTTATGTATTTTAACGCTACTTCAATTCTCTCTGCTTTTATCTCTGGCTCAAAGGTAAGAGGTTTTTCCCTTCAGTGCAGATTTAGGTCTTTTTGGATATATCCAATATTTTATTTACATATGGAAATTGATACAGCAAGAGCACTATACCTTCATTTTTGTCTACAGCCCCTAGTCAATACCTGTATTGCTTTATCTCTCTGCACAGAGGGACCACATTGTACAATATATATTTTTTTACAGTACAGTTACAGTGATCTTCCTTAAAACTACCTACAAATTATACTTTATTATTACTTTTCAGTGTTAAGGTTACCTGAAAAGTGTTATTTGGCATAAGTATTCCCCCATTATATTGAGTATTCCCCTAACACCACAACAGTTAACCTAGATTAACCTCCACATAGTTAAATTAGCCTTTCACATCTAATTATGCCCTGTGATGGGATATATTAGTTCCAATCCTTGTGGCCGTAAGGGACCTGTAGTTTCAAGTGACCTCTATACATGGACAATAATCCAAATTAAAATAGACATAAAAGCAGGATCTAGACCTAGATCTAGGACTTTGTACCAGTTTCCAAGGTCAGGGACTCATGGCAAATTAACCTGTTTGAAAACTGACATCAGGGAAGTACTCAGCAAATAATCTGTCTGTGCACAGATTAACTTTCTATCACATGCTTGTATCCTGATGCATTCATGTTCTGTCCTCAGCTGCCTATCCTAGCAATACACTTACTGTACTGGAGAATATATAGAGGCACTTTGTAATGAGCTAATGGTTTTACCTGAACAATAAACTGTTCTAATTTAATTGTTCTACAACAAATCAAGCTGGCTTTTGATGCTCTGTTAATTTATAGTTTTGCAGCTGATGATCTTCCCATCAGTTTGCTGTTCTCATTTATCTGGCCTAATTCTGCTGTAATTTGGTTGTTTGGTAATTTTGCTAAAGTGTTCAATTTGCATTTAAAATCCAGTCAATGTAAGTTAAAATTGTGTCAACTAATCGCTAAGGAAATGTTAAATCAGTACAAAATAAAACTTGCTCAAAGCAGATCTCAGAAGAAAAGACAACTGCTTTGCATACAGGACAATGCTGTTAAGACTGAAAAGCGCATGGAACCAAGGAGAAGAGCTACATGAAATTGAGTCTTAAATCATTGTTATGCACATTACTTTGAAAATTTAAATGTCTTAGCACTACTGCTTTTCTCACACAGCAACTGTCCCTCATTGCATTCCTCCTAAGACAGCATTTCGGTTGTGCAACTGGGCACAAGCAGGATGAAATGGATGTGCTAGGAACACCGAGCCAAAAATCAAGACATCTCGTGTTCTTAATGTTCAACATCACCAGCCCAAAACTGGCTGAACTTTGCACAGCACCTCAAGCAGCTTCTCTCTATCAAGCTGCAGACTCTAAGGGCATGTCAGGTGGAGGAGGAAAATACCAGTGCCAGATGATTTTCAGCACAACAGCTGAAATTAACTTATGGTTCCAGCAGAGAACTGATGCCTTAAGTTCTTTTTTCTGGCTGTCATATAGATAGACATCTGGGAAAATGGGAGTTTTGCCACTGGCTTCACTAAAATAAGGATACTGCCCTTTAGACAGAAGTCATTCGGAACACCCCCAGTGAACCCTGAAGAGAGCATTTGTTAAAGCAGGTCAGCAATTTCCCCCACTTCACACATTGCTTATGCTGAACCAGCCCCGCAGTAACTACCCTGCAGTGCTGCACATCAACTCAACAACAAATGCATCTAACATGGTCATTATTTTATGCAATCTCTATCTCATCCAAATATTTTTGACCCTTGTAACATGCTT
The DNA here is from genome assembly GCF_004027225.2 of Strigops habroptila. Taxonomy (NCBI): domain Eukaryota; kingdom Metazoa; phylum Chordata; class Aves; order Psittaciformes; family Psittacidae; genus Strigops; species Strigops habroptila. The sequence goes on from NC_046360.1 coordinate 35,380,740, forward strand.
TGATACCGTTTAGCACATTTTCTATCTTGCTGTCCTCACTCTTTTTATCTCTATATTCAACTGTCACCCACAGCAACAGGGAATTTGGTTACCAGTTCTACCTCCTGAATAATGCACCAAGTGGCATGGCAGCATTGCTCTGAGAAGCCATCCCCTTTCACAGCTGGCAGTCACTGTATTTTCACATCCACCATTCATTCAGTCTTCTCTGCAGCATGCTGTCTTCTCCCATGCAGCTGAGAGCCCCTTCCCCAGTAAAAGAGAGATCAAAATGCCTATTGCATTGGATGCTCAGCTGGCTAAGAAAAGCAAAGGTGCCCATGCCAGTATGGAAGGCTGTTACCTGCCCTATAAGGGTAGAACCAACAGCATATTACAGCCAGGACAGGAAGCAGAGTATGCCTGAGTAACCCCCAGTCCGTCATGTTGACTTACATCAAGTGACACCTTCCCCCACACAGCCCTCAGGGCTACTTCAGGAATGAAAATGCAAGATGACAAACCTTTGCCTTGTGGTGCCTTCCCCAGGGGGTTAGCATTTCCCACACAGTCAGTTCTACCACAGATCTCACAGAAATGACAAAACCCAAAGTTCAATTTCTTTTTCTCCAGCTCAATGGCAATTCTTACACCCCAGCAGATCCCCAGTGGGTGCAAAGCGACATAGTCTTGTGGGATGGGAAAGGTGTTGAAAAATTCATGAAGTTGTGTCAGTTGTCACCAGACCATGGTACTTAATGAGAGTTGGCAAAGGATCAAAGCATTACTAATTTTTAGTGTCTATAAAGAGCTAAAACTAATAAAACATTCAAAACAGGCGGGGAAAAAACACACCAAAAGGAGAGAAGGTGTAATTATGTACTATAATTTCCTAAAGTACTTTCAGCGCCCACATCTCACTGTATGACTTTTAGTATTAATGACTTAAATGCATAACTAACAAAGTACTATGCTACCATTTGCAGTTCATAATTATGCCACATTTGTCTGCCACCCCTGATTCACTAATACTAATTCTGTTTAACGTACACTGTGTGGGAAACTGTACAATAAATCTTGTGATATAAAGCAATAATGTCTCCCAACCTTATCTATGTGATTTCTCTCATCTTACCCAGAATACAGTTCATCTTTTTCATATTCTCTATACACTGTTTTAGGAATTAATAGCAATAAATGCATGTTTGTATTGCATAAAATGTGAATTATAGTGGAATTATATTTGCTGAAAGGTCAGGACTGAAAGCATCTCACTGAACATGGTATATCAATTGGGAATCAAAGGTCTAGAAAGTATAAAATGTATTACCAGTGGAGTCAGAACACAATCTAATTTGGCATCCTTTTCAAACCCACGCTGCCAGGGAAATATTTTACTTGTCAGTGCATTTCTCCATTTGACACAGATATCTACTTTAATGTTATACTGGATAAATCTTACCATTTGCTCTCTTAGCCCTATAACGAGATCCTTTTCTGCTGCATATTTGAAGAAGAGAGCTAGATTTCATATTAATTTTCATATTATTCCATTACAGGTCTTTGTTATTGAAATCAATATTCAAAGTTACTTTTATATTCTGCATGAGGTTTCTATACTTCTGTAACTAGAGTGTACCCAGTTTGCATTATGCAAAGCTCCTACAGCAATGCCATGAATATTATAGTATTAGTCCAAAATTAACATTTATGTGCATTTTAGTGCAAGACATTTGAGCAAAGAATACAAATACCGTTTAGACCAGACACAGTAATCTCTTCTGAACATGTTTTGGAGACAGCCAGAACTTTACATGTCTGGGGGGAAAAAAGGAAATAAATAATAAATTGTTTTACAAAGTGCTTGGCTTGGGGAAAGTTTTAACAAATATTCTCAACAGAGACTTGAAATATAGCATTTAAATCATTGCAAGAGATTGGTGTTTCTTACTGACTTATCCTTAGCTCTTCAGGAAACTGAGGACCAAAAATAATTCAGAATGAACCACAACATCTATGACCGTGCAAATGGCTAAAATAATATTTGCTGCACTTCTATCTACTGCAATTGATTTTGATCTGACTAGGCTTATTATTTACCTATGGAAGAAAAGAGTGATGTTGCAAAACTTTGCCCATCAATTTCCAAATATCACCAAAACACCAAACACCATCCTGAGTTACAGGAGCTAACAATCCTCTTCAGAGCTTTGTTTTTTCCTTCCTTACCATCCTATCAGTACAAATGTATCTATAAAGCAGTACAGCATGGACAAGTAGGATTTAACGATCCACGTAACACCCAGAAGCAGAAGTGTGGCTGACACTTATTTACCATCTATTTACTCTAGCTCAAACCCAGGAAAATGGTGTAGTAGCATTCCGCTCCAGCTTTGTTCACATCATAAGCATGTGCTTAACTTTAATCACGTCATTGCTCTCATCCTGGACTTAATTGCTGCCTGGCTGCAGATGCTTTCCAGAATAATGTCTTTATGTCAGTCGTTAAGATTTATATGCACAGATTTAATGGTCCAACTCCAGACTTCATTCTCACTAATGTCAGTGGAGGGAAACGGTCACCCGAGACATCTGCACACCAGCAGGACTATTTCTATATACTTCTGACAGCCACGCAGCCTGACTCTACCAACTCCAACTACACTGACAAGTTCCTTCTGGTGCAAGCAGTCCTTTCCCACACAAACAGGGAAGAGTGACAGTTCTGCCTTGCAATCAGTGCTGGTAAAGGCAGATGCACCCAAAAGCTTCATTGCACACTCCAAGATAAATATCAAACACATTCATATTACTCAGTCCAAGCAGTATCTATCCTTAATGTATCTTTATTTATTGTTCTGATTATCTTATTCCTCATATGAAATAAGAAGCATAGAGCAAATGAGGGCTTATCTTGTACCTAAAAGATCTGGCTGGCAATCAGCTTTTTGATCAAGATCTCTAGCTTCCATAGCTCTTCAGAAAAAGAGTGATAGAAGATAAGACCTGGTTATGCGAGTGATATCTGATGCCAAAAGTCCAGCCTTAAACAGTCTTCATCTGAGCAACAATTATCTGTCCTTACTCAAGCTATAGTGTTTGATCTGAGTTGCGATGCGGCACAATAGCATATTTAGATTGTATCACACAGACGATACAAATCTCAACAAGAAAAGCACTTTCCACAGAAATCTCTGCTGTCACTGTTAGCTGTCCTTTACGAGATACCAGAGATGTGCTCTGTGCTGTAGAAAACATAGAATAAGATTTAGTTTGTGTATCAAGGCATGTAAACTCACATTAAGAAAGTTGAATGCATTGATTTACAGCTACACCAGGACGCGACTACCGTTTAGCTGGAGTCAAACTGAACCAAATGCAAAGATTCTTACTGCTGGCTGCACATCACGTATATTCATACTGCTGACTGCACATCACATATAGACTAGGAAAGTAAACCGAACAGCCCAGCATGTCTTGACATCTCTATTTCTATGAATTCTACAACAAAAAGAAGTGTTGTTTCTTTAACAACTTCAATAGTGAACACAATTTGACAGGGCCCATAAGATCTATCTTATTTCAGTGCCATGTCTTCAGATCTATTTACCCAAAATTACTCTTTACTATACCCTTTTCTAAAATATCAGGTGGTCAACTGTGCTCGATATCAAAAGGAGTAGGGAGTAATAATCCTCCTTTACTACAGTCCTGCACAGGCTGGACTCTGTTCCTTTAATTTCCTGCAACATTTCCCCCATAGATCAGATGTTTCTTTCATATATAACTGATACATTAGAGATTTCTGTGGAGCTAAAAAACAAACAAAAGAATCTAAGTAAAACATTTGGAAATAATTCCCAGATTTATTGCATACACATTTCTCTGCACAAAATAGAATTAAAACATTCAAATACTAAATTATTCAAAGTGCACAAAAAAATGTTTTAAAAGATTATATTCATGGCATTAATTTTCTTATTACTCCATCTGAATCTGCTTCCTTATATGCTCAGATTTTTTCAGCTAAATAATCACACTCCTAATTCTTAGAAAAAAAATGTATTTGCAGTTATCCATTAAATAATTTTAAGTTGTTAGATGGCAAATTAATAAGAGACATGAAAGCCTTTATCCTTCACAAAACCAGAACTGCCTCAGCTGCATACCTCAGTATTTGACTTCAGAGTTTATAACAGCCCTTAGAGAATGGGGAAAGGAAAATCTAGTTTGGACATACAGGAATTTGATTTCTTTAGTAAGAGAAAACCTGGCAGAAGCCAGATTCTGCAGTGACACAGCTACTGTCAGATACACTTCTGAACACAATTCAAAGGTGAAAAAACGATTGGAGGATAATCCCTTCTTGGAAAGATAACCTGTTCTACTGCTCTAGTTACTGGGTGTATCTTCTTACATCAGCAAGCAGAGAGGTGGTGGAGGAACCCCTCTCACTCCTAAGTCACTGACACAAACCTGGCACATGTAAGAGCCACAACAAAGTCACTACTTGGGCAGCCATGGGGGAAAAAGAAAGAAAGTCTGCACTCTGCTCCCAGCAAATGAGCTGTTGGAATCCAAAAACTCGGGCCATAACATGAGCCCTTTCTCTTCTAGTGAGAAGTTCCACAGTGACATAATTGCCTGAACCAGTTTCTTGTTCAGCTGTCATACTTTTAGCCCTGGAGACCCTTATTTCAGTTCCTCTGATGTGTTCACTGCCCAGGAATAGGTGGCTGCACCGTGTACTGTGTAAGATTTCCATTGCAGGGCCCCTCATCGTGGCACTGTTTGCAATACACCAATGTTTTTCTATTCTGATGCTTCATCGCTGTGATGAATGAGCAGTAAACATGCCACAAAATTAATTCAACCCTATGGCAGATCATTGTGAGAAGCTGAAAGTTACAAAAATAAACTCATTCTTATTACAGGTTTAAGACTGATAGGTAAATCTCATTCACAAGAGGAAACTATAATGACACGAGCATAAATGTTAATGTGAGGTTCAAATGCAATTTTAAATATTTATCTTGCAGAGGTAAACAGCCACAGTGAATATCTGAAGAGTAAACACACATTAAATCAATTCAAGTGCTTGCAAACTAATCTATTCTCAAATACATTAACTTAAAAGGCAAAGAGTCTACATTGCCAAGAACCCAGACACTCACCGATGTCAACATACTTGAAAAGCCTTTTGTGAGCAGCCATCTTCAACATGTCAGCTCCTTGCCCAGACTTTCTAGACTCTCTGATCACTAATTCCCAGGACAGTCTTGCTCTCTTTGAAGGTGAGATTGAACATTGTTCCCAAAAGTGCACAGAGGTGTCAAAAAAATCAATAAGCTCCAAACATCTCCCTCCTGCCTTTGAGAGGGAAGAGAGTTTAAAAAGCCAAAATGTGGATCCACATTCATATACCATTTGTTTCATTGTCCAAATCCTGCACTAGAACCCAATTGCAGAATCTGATCGAAAACCCAGGAAGCTCCCATGGGCTAAACAAGCAATGTGTGAAAACACTGACTTTTCAATGGTTTTGACTGGATTTATTGTGATGGTTCACAACTTTCAGCTTTGGAAACACGTATTTTTGCCTTAGCTTTATCTGTAGTTCTGGCATGAGGATGAAATACAGTAGAAAGTTTCATCAAGTCTGGTGGTGGTCTCATTTAGCATGACTGATAAATGTAAGGATAGACCACCACTGAAGACAGTGAGACCTTCCAAAACCTCTACTTCTCTTTTCTAAACAAACACTGTGTAATACCAATTGCCAGGTACAGGGAAATAGGCCATATGGGAAACTGGTATCTCTTCAGAAGGTAATGATTATATTTTGATATAATAATGCCAATGAGGTTGAGATTGTACCGAGAAAACAAAAAAGCAATTAGGAACTTTCAGACAGCTCCCTCCCCATTATCTACAACATGGTTTACGTAGCACTACTTTAAACTACAGAATAGGAAAGTGAAGTCTCAATAGCTCCCTATTTTAAATTAATACTTTGAACTTCTTAAAACAAGCACTGTTCAAACTTTCAGTACCTGAAGACAGTAATTTTGCACATTGTCAGAATTGGACATTACCTACAAAAGAATAATTATGACATAAAATGAAGAGCTCTTCATAGTTTGACAACAGCATAACAAAGAGTTGGAAACCAGGATACCTAATTTTTGCCTGCATAATGTAACTAATTACACGACAATGCATAGAATAAACAAATCTTGTATAAACATAATGCATTCATTTGTAAGAATTCCCAAAGTTTAGTTAAGCAATTGCTTTTCTAATTCTTGAGGTATCGTTAAAACCTTCCTAATTTGAACAGAAACAGATGTGTATCATAACGCCATTGTTAAATGTAACCCTTGATACTTCAATAAAAAAAGGAATAATTATATTTTTCTCATGTGCTACTTTATTACTTGGTGTAAGAGGAAATAACAATTGCTAATGAAAAAATTAAGGGTTTCAAGATGTAATTTTATTAGGCTTTAGCATAAAGCAAATTTGTCAAGGTGATTTCCCACGGGGCATAATGTATTTTTCAAGGAAAAGAATCTAAAACCCTAGCATATTATATGAACTTGGTCACTTCTATAGAACAGCAGGTGATTCCTCAGCTATAATACTAAATGATGCCCAGATATGGAAACCATTGGCAGTTTGAACTGAAGATGATGACAGTTAATGGACCAACATCAGATGTTCTTAATTTATGAAGATGCTTATTTTACGGTATGTTATTATGCTAATATATTGTAAAAGAGCTTACAAGTACCTGGCTTTAATGTGTTTACCCCTGAAGGCCATCCAAAACTTGCTTTGTAGGCAATACTCATGAATTATTAACAGTCTTAAAAAACAATTACTGTGTTATCATCTGTTTCAGCATTCAGGTTGTACGTACAGTGAAAAGAGTGAGCAATCTAGTAAAAATAGATTGCTTACAAGCAGAGAAGACGATAATATAAGATTGATTAGATAAATTAGGTAAAATTAGTCAGATAAATTAAATAAACACACAGTTCCACCCAAGCAATGAGGCCTTTTAGTCTAGGAAATGTGGAGTGTTTCATAAGCATTGGGTTGAACACTAGCCACTGAAGTTCGTATGTAATTCAGCAAGTCTCTTCCCCGTTAGTGCCAATGTCTCACAGCCAGCTGCCTGGTACCCCCAAGCGTCTAGCAATGCCACCTCCCCTTTTTCCCTCCCAGCTGTTTTTTCTTGCATATGAGAAGAAAAACAGAGCAAGACAGACAGATCAGCCCATGTTGTCAGCCATCTCTGGAGAAACCAATCCAAATCAAAGCCTCTGAGCATCTGTTCACCAGGTCCCATGGGGCAATGAATCTCACTTCGAAATACCTGCCTGTGGACATGTAGTCTTCACACTGTGACAAGTCCTGGGTCTCCTCAGACTGACATATGCTTCCCATTCTCCTGCCACACTACTCTTACTTCAAGAGGTACAGATCTTGTCAGGCACTGAGATGTGGTACACAGAATTAGCAGGTAACTGCACTAGTTCCAAATGGTGTCATTTTAACAAGTGTTTCAAAACCAAGTCCAAGGGTACCTTACAAGCAGCAGCCTGCTGCAGCAAGAAGTGGGACCAAAAGGCTGTGCTTAGCAGTAGATGCAGGTCTTGATACAGTATTGCTAGGCACAATTTACAGCTATATTTTTAGAATTAAAGTAATACAAAGCACTGAACTGAAGAGCTCAATTAACATGCATGAGGCCAAATTTCCTGCTGATATAATTTCTCCAACTTCAATGGAACCGGAACAAAAGTGAATCTGGCTCATTATTTCCTATTCTTCTGAAGACACACAGATGATAGTATCTGTGACACTGTTATCACAGCATGGAAGGAGCTCTGTAAGTGACCGCTAATGCCATATGCTGGGGAAAAAGATAAATGATATTTCTTGCTTCCAAACAATGAACAGGGAGATTGTATCTGGTCTCACATGAGCTAATACTCAGCATAAGATCTTATACTACACTGTGATAACTGACATACTCTGGCTAAACATGAAGCAAGCCACGGACACAGCCTTCTGAACAAGCAAATTAAAGACTTTAAATACTGTTCTCAGGCAAGAGCAAGGAAACACAGGACCTAGTCCAAATCCCCCTGCAGAGGTGGGCAATCTTACTGCTAGCAACGGATTTTTTTCTTGGAGTTCAGATTCTACCCACATATGTGGTGATCTCATACATAATTCTTCTTTTTTTGCTTCTAATTTCCAAGCTGCAGCCTATTTTGCCTATCCTAGGGTTGGGATTGAACACACTTTGATCTCGGTTTGCTGATATTTGCTAAGCTCCATACTGGGCTTTCAACAAGGACATAACTTGCCCCATTAGCTCTTTTTATGCACAGGCTTCCAGTCTGGACATGTGTTCCCTACACCTGCCCTGCAAACTAAGGGTCACGAGTAAAAGAGCCATTTCCTATGGAACAGCCCACTGGAAAGTTTTGAAAACATGTTACTCTGTGCTTTTATCCTCAACCTTTTTGTTTTTACCTTGCCATAGAGGACTAACCTACAAACCAACACTGTATTTAGCCAGGCTTGATGTCCTTCTAGCACTTAGTCCTTTTTCTTTTCAGCAGTAGCAACCCAAGAGATTTCATTAGGCTCATCTTCCTCTCGTCAAACATTCCCACTGAGGAACAGCAACTAATTAAGTACATGAAGATTAATGAAAGATATAAGAAGAAAAGATACTGCAGTTGTTAAATTTAAAACAGCTCCTGTAGCACAATTATAAAATTATATATCAAATTTCATTACAGCCTCATTTGAAGGAATGGTAAGAATATTAACAGCAAATCTTCATTTCTTAGCTAGTCACTAGCAGTTTCAAGGCCAAATACCAGCAGTGTGATACCTTCCTATATTTCTTTGGAAAATAAAACACAGTTGCAATGCTGGACCAGAAAGATAAAAGTGTGTCTTAAGACATTCCCTGAGAAAACAGGCACTGTTAGAAGATCACTGTGGGTCAGACTTCACAGGTAGGTCATGTTCTGCCATCTGCTAATAGTATCACGGAGTGTTATCAATTGAGACAGCATGCACAGTTGCCTGATGAGATACTAGATCACTATACAGCTGCTTTAGAAGAATTAGCCAGGACACGTCAACTCGGTAACCTTACTGTAATGAAATGATAGATGACCAACTGCTGGGAAAGGCCACAGCTTCCTGGATCCATGCAGTATTACCTTCCGAATCAAAGCTGACACTAAGTAAGACAGGAACATCTCTCCTCAGGTGGAACAAACCTTCAAGGAAGCCTAGGCTCTTGAAATAGAAGTATAAAGGTAAGCTCAGGAGAAACTGAGCTGCAAAGAAAAGCTTTTTGTTTAAGGAACCTCAGGATGTCCTGAAATGGTTCTTCCTGTAGCTTTTTGACAGCTGAAGCAACATCCCCTCCTTGCTAAAAGTAGCTAAGAAGAGTAAAGGAGATTTGTCCTACCCAAGTGTCACGCTTCATGATTCATCTTCTCATCTACTTCCTAATTGCCTCATGCTGCATTTTTGCCGGAAAACTGAAGACCAGCTTTGTTTAAATGTTCTGTTAAATTCTAGTCTTCAAATTTTGAGTTTCTTGAAGCCAAAAGAAGTTTGACCTTGAACTTTGTATCAGGCCCTGGTTTTGCCATGGGATCCAAGATGCAGCTATAGATGCCATCACATTTTACTAGAGCCTTTGCCAGCATTTGGCTTCTAGTGTGACTGACAAAACATCAGCGAAAATTCCCTGGTGCTTACTATCCCAAATGTACCAATATCCCAATGAATTAAATTGCAATTACTTTTCTCCCACCTTTGGAATATGCTACAACTGACACATGAACGGCTTGTTTCCTTCCTTGATATTTCAGCTCAAACATGTTTGCATTAAACCCCCTATTTGCTCACCATTATGAAGGGGCAATGCCTGACCCTAATTCTTTTGGGAGGCAGCTGGCTGCTGTGGCATGTGTAGTGAGACAGAAGCACCACAGACATTCCTGTCATGGAACATTCAAGACTGCTGCTGAGACATTTTTTGCAGCAAGCCCATAAAAATGCCTGTGATGTTTCTGGCTAAATGGATAAGGAAAAAGGATGTTTTCTACATGAGCTGAAAATGAGAAGGGATAATTAAATCAAGTATCAATACTGAAACAACACAGTAATGGTTTGTCTCTCTCACACAAATGCACAAAGTTCAGGCTGGTCTGACCTGATTAGTGGAGCCCAGGATGACAGAAGAAATGACCCAGTGGAAGAAGAAATCACTCTCTGTGCACTTGCTGGCACCTGGCTCTGAACAACGAGAAAAGCTGATTTTAGGCTCATCACGATGTCTGTGTGGTGCGTGCACAGAAAATTGCTTGAAGGGACTTTGTGGACAGTGTTATGCAGAAGATCAGATAGACCCCTCCAGCCTTGGAATCCAGGAAATACTGTTTCTAGAGTTTAGCCTCTCTACCCACAGCAATAAAAATGTGCTGCTTACTGATGATGTTATTTGTACACAATCCTATGTTACTTTCTTAGGGAGGAGAAAAATTACCATTAAGGTACAGCAACAAATCTGCACTCAAGCAGACTGTGTATTATCTGTGCTAGTTAGCAAGGTATCTTTATTATATCTCAGCAGTTAAATATTGACCATGAAGTTGAGCAAGGGCACAAATGCTTTATCTAAATTACCTTGAGGTTTGAAGAGGTTGCTGAAGATAAAGTGTTCTACAAGACTCGCATGAAATCAGTGCACATACACACTCATCTGCTGTGGAGCCATCAGCAAAACTCTTCCAAGACAGATTGCAGTCTTATGGCCCAGGACTTGTGTACTATGTAACTGGTCTATTGAAATATGTGTTGAGATACATTACCAAGGAACACTGCCAATGTACTCTTATTTACACAGAAAAAGGACTGCAACCAACTTAAGTCACTCCTCTAAGCACCAGAAAGAGCAAAGAGGACAGGAGCGGGCATGGGATCCTGAAGTAATGCCACACAGCAGAAATTCTGCTTTGCTCTTTAGAAGGCGAAAGAGAGAGCAGTGCAGAAAGAATCCTGCTGCTCCTAGCTGTGTCTCAAGGACATTGCATCAGCCCAGCAGGTATCCATATCAGGAAGTTTCCAGACAGCAGATAAAAGGGATGCATTGTAATATCACCATGAGTAGTAGACTTAAATAAATTGATTACATTTTCCCAAATCTGACCTTTTCCTACCCATGTTCACACACCCTCTCCCACATATAGCTCAGGGCCAGACCAGAGAGGAAGAGAAGCAAAGAGCTCTGAGGAGGTTTCATCTACCCTTGAAGTAGATTTCATGACCAGCCCTCTGAAGTGTCATCCATTAGCAGGATGCTGAATCTCAAAACACAGCCTGTCCCCATCTGACCTACTGCTGAGCAATACACGGCCAGGGACTGAGGAGAGGGGGACACGGCCAACACTGCATCACACAAGAGGGCAAGAAGCACACAGGGAGAAAGCAACTACAAGCACCTCTCGTCTAACCGATGCAGTCAGGACCGAGTCTGATTTGCAGATGTGAGGTTCAAAAAGAGAGAAAGAAAAAGAGAAGATCTTTCGATAGGTGTGCTTTGCTGTGCTGGGTGACCAGATCCCTCCGGCACCATCCCAGGAGGAGAGGACCACCAGACTGAACTGGCCACTGCTCTGCTCCAGCCCCGCACTTCGCATGCAAGTGATGGAGGGAAGCAGAGTGCCCCAGTTACCATGGCACCCCTGACAGCAGCCCTCCAAGCCTTCCACTAATGAGTTGGGAGTCTGATGTTTACATACTTAGTTTAAAAGTATAATGATTTAGGAGTCGGCAAGATTACATCAGAGTAAGAGAGAAGCATTTCGCCTCAAGGCTTTCCTTAGAAATTAGACATATCACTTTTAAATATGCCCACTAGCGTTTTAGTGTACCTTTCAGATGTTTCTCAATGCTCAAAGCATTTCAAAAGCACAGGAAGAGGAAAATGCAGGTCTTCAACATCTAGACTATAGGAGGAAGGAGGAAGGTTGTTGTCCCCAAGGAAATGGTTTAGAGCTAATATTTGGAATCACTTCATAGCTCAGACTTTCTAATAAGACACATGCAATAAAGGCTCCTAAATCTCCATGCCTTTTGATTGATAAAGTAGGAGCATCCCTGGGCAGAATAAGGACAGCAGCAAACATGCTTTAAATTAAAGGGAAAGCAAGCTGGGCAAGATGTGACCCAAATAGCAAGTGGCAGTGTACAGGCAGCGTTTCTTGTCCAAGCCTCAGGGAATTCACCAGGCACTGTTCAAACATGCACTGCAGCTCCAGCACTACACAGGGGCCCCAGAACAAGAGACACAGACAATATCATAGTCACAACTTTTTGCTCAATAGCTCTTACAGTAGCTGAGCCAGACAGACAAAACAGGGACCAAGCAGAAGCAGCTAAAATTGCGGTTATAGCTGATGTTGCTTAAATGTCTAATTGTCACCATTACATGACTTCAACTTTTTATAAATAACTTTCCCATAATTATTTCAATGTTTTTGGCCTAATTCCAGTGAAGGCTTTAATGGGACTCATTCTGACAAGATACAGGATATCGTCCCAATAGAATCCCATTTGGATATGGGCCACCTGCAATTACCAATGAGCAGAGCTGCGCAAGATTAAAAGCCCAGGCAGTATAATTTCTACCTTGTGTCCCAGGCTCTGTGGATTTGTTACTCATCCAGCCTGTCCATCTGGGGAGCAAACAGCATGTACTCTTTGATGAGAAACTCTGGCCAACCGACCAGCTGTGAAAAAATAGATTACTCCTGTCATTTTTTTTCTCCTAGGTAATTTGCTGAGAGTAAAACTATAATTTCTTTGAAGGTTTGCAGTTTAAAGAAGATCCAAGGGATGCCGCTTATTTATATTTAAAGTCCACCACACTTTTATTTGCTAAATCCAATTTTGAAGAGATCTCACCGATGGAACAGTTTGCCCTGTCATTTGGGACACTAGAATGTGAATTTTTATTATTCAGAGTACTGTCAAAACCACAATGGCTGTTAAAGGGAAAAAGTTCCTTATAGATGCACTACTGCACTCTACGAGAGAAAGCAGACATTATTAAAAAGGTATTTAGAAAATGATGAGGAAAAAAGTCCCATGTTCCTGCTGCACCCGGGCAAGTGGACAGACTGATCTTTGCTTGTTCAAGAGACTTTTGTGCAAAATTCCACGGAGGTTCTGAAGTTTTAAGTTAAGAACAGGTCAGTGACCTAGAACTGCTCTTAAAAGGCAGATTGCAAGTGACAGACTAAACGGCATTAGAGTAGGAAAATTATACTTTTTGGCTTATATTCAGTTGTAGCTGCAGGTCTAAGAGTAGCTCAGACATCATGCTTGCTAACAGACTTACTGCGAGAGCAGCACAGGGGTTTGCTGTCCCTGCTAAGACTTTCCCTAGGAAACATCACAAAAGGCTGCCATAAATCCCATCTTTCCTGTGATAGTGAGAATCCAAGAAGGTCCAGACAGTGCTGTGGGTTTTAAAGAGATATGTGGGTATACAAGAGATCTCTGCTATGTGCTTTTTAGACCTTGGATCCAATGAGACAAGACTACTATGCACGGTAAGGCTACTCATCTGAAAGCCACCTTTAACATGTTGTCCCAACTACCAAGTGATTTTAGGAAGTTATTGGTGATTAGCACATCATCACGACTGAGCAGCTGTCTTAAACTTTAACAACCACTTGTTATGTATAGATTTAGGTCTATCAATGCAAGAATCACCCTTTCAGGGACACTAGTTCTGTGCATGTAAATCATGTCATGCCACTCCAGAGCAGCTAATATAGTGTGACCCCAAACTACATCATGAGAAGTAAAATGCTTTTATATCATCCTGTCACTCCCCACCACCTGCCACAGTTCTAAAATTAAGAAGTAAGCCCTATTACTTCTTTTTAATACCTAAAGGCATATAAAAATCACAAAACAGTATTCTTAAATAGAGAGAATAAAGTTCTCCTTCATGATTGCCCCATTATCTCTGCTCCACATGGTATAAATACCCTTCCTTTCCATGCATGTTGCACTTTCTACACCAGGTAAGAGATGGATCTCGGTAATTATGAGTAGAGAGAAGCCACAACAGGAGAATCAGCACTCGCTGTGTGTGATGCAGCAATTGCTAACCTGACCTGACTGGCAGAGGTTATGCACAAGGTATGACTCTGGTGCTGTCTGGTGCCTCTGACTTTAAGCACTAAACTCCCCCAGATGACTGAGAGCTAGTCAGAACAGCATCCTCAATGTTAAAAGGAGAGAGAAGAACAGATGTGTTCTCCTGATTGAGAAAAATCTCTGATAACAGCTGAGCTGTCAAAAGGAGATGATGGAAGGGAACCCGCACTACAAACAACTGCACAGATTACTTACTCCTATGATGTCAAAGACAGAATATCTCAGGGGACAGCACTTATCCAGTATGTGCAGTACTAAAACATTGAGATGTGCTTCAACAGAGATGACCTCAAGAAATTACACTGCTTCCCATTCTCGTATTCAAAATTACCTTTGATCTAAAGAAATAAGAGAAACATGCCAAAAAGCAAAATTTCTTATCTTGCCTTTAGCATTTGTATGTTTCAATTTATCATAAAGAAAAACAATCACAAGAAAATTCTTGGTGGCTTATGAGTACAGATGAAGTCAGATGGACCAGTTCACCTTGTAAGACTCACCCAGTCTTGATTCAAGTAAACTTTCAATAGAGATACCAGTGAAAAACACCTACCAATGACTTCAAAATTAGTGGTAAGGAGTTTACTATTTTGAAACACTTCTCACTCCAAACAGTTACCCCATTCTTCTAGTTTTCCATCGATGTATAAAAGCAGCATGGATGCACCCAAAGATATGTATTGCAGTAGTTAAGTTCAACATTCAGCCTTTCTTCAGTGTCCTTTCTTTCACAGCACCCATGGGAAAAGAGTTCTAAAAATCAGCACAAATCCTAAAGTTTCTTGCTTTATTGGCCTGAAACACTATGGTCAGTCTGTTCTAAATTCCCACACGTTACCCACACCGAGTCATGCATATGATAGAGTGGATTGTTCCCTACATGGAGGCTGATACTTGTGTAAATCATGTCAATCAGGCTGAAGTCAGTCAGCTACACACCGACTATGCTGATGTATTCCAGTAGAAACATTCACCCAAGGCCTTATTTGCTATTTTCACAAAATGCTTGTTTCTAAAAGGTTTTTTAAAACGTTAGGTACAGTAAACACAACCTCTGCTTCAAAATGCACCTAGAACAGTCATGCTCAGACCAGTTTCACGCTCAATTAAATCCAAAAGTACCTATAGATGAAGGGTTCCTCTCAACTTTAGAAACTCTGTTAGTACAGTTAGTTATTCTCTTCAGAAAACGTTATCTTCAGGTCAATACAATCCAAACGCATGCTTTCTTAGGTACATATTAACAAGTAGTCATTCCAATAGAAGTCTGTCCAAATCAGGGTTTATGGCAATTAAAAAAAACAAGATCATGTATGTAGATGAAGTGGGGTTTTTTGTATCATGTATCACCAAAATTCACATCACTGACCATTTAATTATAGAGAAATATATACCACAATATACACACACAGATGGATAAATATTTGAAATATATATATGCATATAGGAGATATTTGTATATTCTACCTAAAATTTCAAGTGTATTCTAATAAATTATTTATTACAACTAGAAGACAGACTATTTTCCGGTCATGATACAGGCAGCTGTGGTGAACATTATGAAATACTGACTCAATATACATTTGTTTTCTTTTGACTGCACTGAAATCTGTCTAGTTGTGATTATCTCCACTACAAAGACAGGCTGACACTGGATCAGGAGCCATTTAAGCCTAAAAAATTAGTCTCTACCAAGCCTGTGCACAGGAGTAAGTTTCACATAATGAAGGCAACACGATTCAACTGCGCAAGGCTGTGTTTTAAGTAAAATGGACAGAAGGCAACATGCCCAAAACCTACAGTATTCTGCTGCTACATGAAACAGGAGATATTTAGCCAAATATTCTGCTGGCATGTGTCCACTGACTTGGAGTCAGTCATAGCAGTACAGAATCTAACAATTAACAATATTCATACACATAGAAATACACCGACATGAATACGCATGCACACACACACAAGCTTATTCCTCACACAGTTCCCAGATTAGTCGTCTTGTGGGTACAAAAAGATACATGCTCATATTTTATACAGTACATTTGAAGTCTGAGCTACAATGAGATTCCTGCATGTAAACGTATGGGTACATTTCCTCTGAGTGGAGAGGTATGTCAGGAGAATATGAATTCACAGCCAGATCTGTAGCAGCCACCCCCGAGATAACCCCAGAGGCAGTTCCAGGGCCAGCTGTTCTGAGTTCACAAAGAATTCAGGCAATAAGCCAGAGCCAAGCCCAGATGCTGCTACTGGGAACTTTCCAAAGCTTTACATCTGGATCCCGCTTCTGCCAAATGCCCCATCTGCCTGTGAGGTGATAAATTCTACCTCTCAGAGGACAAGTAGCAAGAGAACACAGCAGGGAAAGGGAGCAACAATGCCATCAAATCGATGAGACAGTTAACACTTGGTTGGGACTTAAAGTATTTTCTCAGTATCATCCTGTTCCACATTCCTATACCAGCCTTCCAAAGAAAGCCCAAAGTACTGCTTTTCCATAGCTTTCAACTAGTGGGCACTTGATATCCAGAAGTCCTAAAGCAACAAGGCGCATGCCAAGTGTGCAAGTACAATCCAAATGGTTTGTGGCTGGATGGCGGGGAATATCCAAAACAAGATATCAAAAGGCGGCTCAGGTACATCTGAAGAGCATAATGCGAAGAAAACTGAGCCCCAGCATAGAAGTATCAATATATGAGGCTGCCAAGGGGCAGGACTGTCCTTGAAAAGGGTTGTAGGTTTTTAGAATATGGGTTTTAAAAAGATAGAATGTTCAGGAGACATAGTACTGCTAGAGTATACTGCTATCCAAGAGCATATCAGAATACATTTAAAGAAAAAAACACTATGCAGGAACAAAATATGCATCTACCAGTGGGGCAACACATCAGATTTTTGCAATTGAGGCCAATATCCCAGCAGCACAAGAGGAAGAATTCAGCCCATGAGAAGTCACAGAGGACATTCTGTATCTGGAACTGTACAGCGAGGAGAGATTAAAAAATAATACTATGAAAACAGTTTTATGTGCTTTAGGGTTTCTATTGCACCCCTTTTTGGCACCTTCTCCTCCAAAACTGGCAGTAGCTCAAATCCCTCTGAATTTCACAGAATTGTCAGCTTTTCCTTCATACCAAATTGCAGAAAACTCAGCTTGGGGTGGGATCCTCAGTGAAAAGAGCTTCTCTGAAAAAAACTAAAAATCCATAGCAGCATATAGCTCAAAGCCTTTGTAGCATCCCTATTGTTAAACAGCAATGGTTTGTACACCACCCTAGAAAACTGCAATTATTTTTCAATAGGGCTAAGCATTTGAGGAAAGTTTACATGGCATCCACGCTTAAAAAAGGAATTAAGGGCCAAAATAGAAAACTACAGAGCTGCAGCGCAGGCAAAGATCCTAAACTCAGCGATAAGGCAAAGAACAGAGGGCTATTCAGACAGGCTACACAGCGAATGGTCCAAGAGGATTTCTAAAGGGGAGGTCATGCTCAGCAGAGCTTTTGTGAGCACAACAATGAAAAGCTGTCAGGACTGAAGCTAGAAATACAAGGTACTTGACTCCATGAATGCTTTTTATACAGTCTTATATAACACTACTATATAGAGATGAATAACTATAGCAATGATGGCACAATTCATAGACAGGAAAATGAGCTCAGTTCTACATCTAAGGTCAGTGATCAGCAATACATAGATTTGGAAAGGATAGAGATAGAAGTGACTTGTGTTGCAACTGGGCTTTGTGCAGAGCCCAATTAATAAATAGGGCACAACAGCCCTGTTGAGGCAGCAACTGAGTTTACTTCCTGCCTATACATTCACGGTTTGCTGAAACATTTATCAGTCCTGGAAAAACACCATCAAAGCAGCTATATATTTAAAAATCAAAAGTACCTGCCAAGCCAGTGACTTACACACAATGATAATTTAACATTAAATATCGCAGAGAGTATTTCTTAGAGGCTAATCAAGTTAATAACCCTTTACACTGTACATGCAAGGTACCATGTAAACAGAATAAATATCATCCCCTGCTCCAAAGGCCTCATAACTGTGAGACACATAGAAAATACATGATACAGTGGGATCAACATTTCAAGAAGATAAAAGCCCAACAGCAAATATGCTAAAGATACCAGAGTGAAAATGGCCCAGAGAACAAAGGCAAACAGAAACTGAAAACCAAACAAGGGTCTGGCAGTCGGAAGTTATGGGATTGACCAAGGCCAAGCTCAAGGTGTAACTGCATGTGAGCAAGCCAAGGAAACCTCCTCAGATAGTTCCTGCAGCAAGGGTTGAAAAGATTCTAAAGACAGGAGCTGGAACAGCAAAAGGAAATACAGATACAGGTACAGATATGTATCCACATACAGAGATGTATATGGACATGTATGAACAGATACAAGGGATTAGACTTTCCTGGAGGCTGAAGCAGAGCTGTGAGCTCACAGAGGCTGTGGGGTAAGACAGTAAAGAACCATATTCTATATGCGACCCTTTAGCTGACTCCTGCAAAGCTGTTCTGCGCAAGCATATGCCCAGAGCTGCAGCCTGTCCATAAGACCAGAAGCTGTAGCACCTCTCCCACCAGCTCTCCTTCCCTCTCCCCACATACACACTATTGTCTCTTCCGTCCACTTGTCCAGCAGGCACCATGGAGGAAACAAATGCAAAGTGTCTCAGACCAAAACCTGATCATTTTCAGAAAAAATAATACAAAAAATAAAAAGAAATATTGAATTTTATTCTCTAACAACAGTCCATAAAACCATCGACAATTACACAGAGTAAAATATCAGGAGGGTGGATGTAGAGGGACTGATGGCACATCCAGTAGCACCAATCACATCTTTATTCTGAATTACCTATTGGCAGCACCCTGCAGTGCTACTTACCTTTGCCTGGTATTCATTAAGATTGCAAGGCACAGAGCACAGCACCAGCTTTAATTCTGGCATGGAGGGTTTGCTTTAAACGCAGTGGACATCTATACGCTTACACAGCTTGACCTTTCATATAAAACTGCCACCTCTTCCTACAGAAATATTAGAAAGATCCTGTGAGCTACCTACAGAAACAAGATGGCTTGAGGTTTGCAATTGGATTCAGGGCACAAGGCAGATGGCTGATGACAGAAATGAGTTTTGTGTCCCTTGCCCTATGTTCAACTCTGAGCTAAAACAAGAAGGAAATGCAGTATGAAGGACTCCCTGGTGAAAAGAAAGGAGATGAAATAAACAAGTCTTCATGTGACTGTTGCTATTGTGATGTTAGATGAATGTTCAAATTCCCAAATGAGCACCTTGCTGTAATCTGCACACCTAAATGATTATTTAGCATTTCTCAAATATTTTTGACTAATAATGTAATTCAGCTTTACAATGCAGTGTTCTAGGGGAGCAAGAACAGAATTGGACTTTCGGCAAAACTATGGCTTTTGCTATTGCTCTCTACAATTTAATACAGCTAGATTTCCTCAAATCCTTTGGGTCTGGGCACTATTAAAGGTGATTTTTGGTCTGGATAGGTGCTTGAGTGACCTGTGCTCTTTTCCAGTGTTCAAAACTAAAGATTTACGTGCATTAGTAAAAAACAAAGTCAAAATCTTTCACAAGAAGGCAACAGCACAGCATGCTGCCAAAAAGCAGAGCTGCTTCTTTCCATGGCTGGGATGCATTTCTGCAAAGCACTGAGCACCACTTTGATTTAACGCAAGAGCAACGCTGCACTTCTGTGTATCAGCCAGTGTAAGATTAATGCTTTCTGATGTGAGACTACTGCACACCAGAGAGAACTGACTGACAGGAGCATTAACTAATGTTTGTAACACGATGGTTTTACAATCAGTGTTCTCATAACTTTTTAAACCAAGGGCTCCTATAAAGCAGTAGGCAACACCACGTGACACTTTCATAAGCCTCTAAAACCTAAATTCAAAATCTAGCTGTTTGTGCACACAAGTATACATCTGTATGCATATGCACATACATGTACATTCTATGAAATGTCTTTTAAGATGAGTGCTTATAATTACTGGTACAGAATTGCACAAATTGAGAAGAATCGTTGCTTTTTATTGGAAAATAACAGCACTGTGGAATTAAGGAATTTCCAAATTTTTGTGATATTATTTGTGGCCCTAAATGTACTCCTCTGAGAACTGCAGTTTATTTATGGCATTTTCTATAAGGGCATATTAGGTTGGTACAAAATCCCACTTTGTTGTCAACCAATAGTCACGTTGATTTACAGCTAACTCAAATATGGATTAGAAGAGGGAAGCCCAAATTCCAGCTTTGATTTGTCCCTTACTGGAAAAGGGAGATTGAGCCATTTTGGGGTTAGAGATAAAAGAAAACAACATGGCTGTGGACCAAGGCTCAATTTTAAGCAAAAGCAAAATGAAGACCAAAACTAGTATTCTGAAGCCTGTGATGAACTCTGAGCTGGAGAATACTCATTTATCCATTGCTGGTTTGCAAAATTTAAGACATGTGCCCAGCTTCAGCAGGACTAAAAATCAAAACTATTTCTACTTTTCCTCATCATTAATGCAGATCAATTCATTAGGAACTAAGCAAAGACCATCAATCTACCTCCCAGGTAATCAATAAAAGAGCCCTATAGGTTCAGACTGACCCATCTCTGTTTTCACTGGAAAACAATTAGTGGGTTGAGTGTTATTAGAGTATATTGGACCAATTCTGATAGAGATGTAATGAATACAATTAAACCGATCTAATTAACACCTGCATATTGAAAGACATACAGAACAGGCCTGGCCATAAATCTACAAGTGATACCAATGTGAACCTTTCCTTCGAGCTGCACTCTGGAAGAGGACAATGCTGCTCTCTTGGCTCCAATCTGTGTCACATTGTTTTGCTCATGCCCAGGGCAGCCTGGGAGGCTTTGCAGAGTCTGACCATGACAAAGTGCCCCTTTGCTGTGCTCTGGTAATTCCAAGGGGCAGGGAAGTAATATGGAAACACAGCCAGTTTGATCAGTCTCAGATGACAGCACACAACCTTGGCACAGTTTGGTCTATTGACCACTGCCCAGGCTCTGTGGAGTAAAGTCAGTGTTCGAAGAAATCAGTTTTTGAATCTTTATGGGTTCATAACAGAAACAAGTAGATATGACAAAATTATTCTTCTTGTCCTATTTTGCATTCAAAGTTACAGCAATGTGAACCCTGTAAGCGCTGCAGACCCCAAGAAAAGCCATACAAAGATCCTAATAGAAATAACAGCAGAAAGCAGAGTTCTCAAGCCACCAAGCCCACATCGTTGCTCATGTGACACTGTTTCAGTTCCGTACATTTAAGGTGTCATCTCCCCATCTTTATTTATATTTTGCAAGTAGATTGTGTTTCGGCAAGATGATTTCATTTTATTGTGGAGTTAATTTCTCATTCACACCCAGTTGTCTTCTTTTTTTGTTCGCACATTAATAATAAGGCAGGTTGGAAAAAAGAAGGTTCATTTGACAGCAATGTATTCATTCTTCTTCCACTCAAAACACTGACACAGCTCAAGCAGCTACCTCGTATCTCCAGGTTCCAGCAGACTACTGCAAGGACTGATAACCAGCCTGGAAATTATTTATATGCCTGTGAAAACAGGGTATTTCTATTCTGTGCTAAAGAATCTCTGCATTATCATCCTGTTTCTCTCTAAGACTTTCCTACTGCTGCTTTTATGTTTCACTTAGGGTGGGAATTAAAAATTAACACATTTCTGTTCATCTTTTTTCTCTACAGCCACAGTTCAGAAGTGGCAATAGAGCAGATAATGTGTTTGACCTTGGGGGAGTGGTGGGAGCCTCAGGGTACCATGCTCTTGTGCTCTCTTCCTTTCTTTGGGACCCTGCAAGTGATGGACAGAGGATTATGAGGAGATGAAAAGATCCCTTTTAAGCTGCTGTTGAAATTAACTGATCAGACTCTGTCATCTGTAGGGTCCTGCACTTCCTTTTCTTGTACTCTCCCTGCTGTGGGAATGAAACTCGGCAAAGAGAACAAAAGTGCCACTCAATTCAACTAAAAGGAGTTCTCTGAAATGGCAAGCTGTTAACATACATACTAAAGATCATCTCCCATTGTGCTTGTCAACCAGTTTGCCAATCATTTGAGCTAACATTATCTTTTTGCTTTAACTCAAAAGTCTGTGAATTGCCATGACAAGTCTGGAAAAAAATATTTAACTGCTTCATCTGGAGGAAGATAATTGATGACATGTTCAACTTGGGTCTATAAAAGCCAAGTACCAGTTCCTGTCTGCCTCAAGTCAGCAAGGTATGGACGCTTGGGAAAAGAGTTCTGCAGAACTCAGACCAAATCCAGCTACAAAAGAACAGCTCAGAAGTCCTCAGAACCCTGCATGAGGGATACTCTCACCAGTGAGCAATACCTGCAGTGCTACTGCAGTAGAAGACAAACATCAGGACAACATTCCCAAACAACTCATTTTGATGGGTAGGACAAATGATGTCTCCTGTGCAGAAAAGTTATATGAGAGGACCAGACTAGTTCTCCAGTGAAAAAGCAGAAGATAAACACTGCAAATCAAGACTATCAATGCTCTGTGGGAGGACTGTCAGTTTTTCGTGAAACTCCTTAAAACAGTAGAGACCTGATCTTGCATTAGGGTATGCAGGCAAGACTCAACACATCAGCCATAACAGTTAAGTCTTGGCATTGGAAATCTTCTGGTTAAGCCAAGCAGTGGTTCAAGGAGATGCTTATGATGGAGAAGTAGTTTCAGAAAGGAACAATAAGTGTTATTTTCTGCAGGAAAGGGGCAGAGAGGAGAGGGAACAAGACAAAAGACAGCTGATGAGCTAGATCTCTCTGTGGAAAAGAAAGTTATTGCTACAATGTATTATTTTTAAATCTCAAGATCATCATTAGAAACACATGCTTCCCATGCAAAGGTGCAATCCTGTGTAAATTTGGTGAAGACCATGGTCAGATCAATATTCATTTAGATAGTAATAAGGTGTCATGACCTAGAAAGCTCTAAAATTACAACTGCTGTCAATAAAGGAATGTCCATTTGCAGACTCTTAGATTACATTATCTAGTATCTGATAGCAAAGCTGTTTATAAGAGCAATCTGTTTGGGAACTTCTGCTATATATTGTATTTGGCAGATGGGCTACAATGCTTGAACATGTGCATGCACGTTGGTTGTGCAAAAAGGGCTTTCTAGCTGAAGAAATGTTAAGACACAAAGTTCTTTCTCTTTTCCTCCTTTATACATGCATTCAATACACTACCTGGAAACACACGGTAGCTTTGGAAATGCTGGGACTGCTTTGTAGCTAAGGCAGAAATTCTCTACTCCGAGTTCTTCACTCTTTAGAGAATACCTTCCTTTAAATCCTCTCTTCTCCCTTTCATCAAGATCATTAATTGCATGTGTATTTGCAGTGCTATCCAAGACAGGTGTCACATAGCTTTGCCCAGCTCATTTTATTAATTGCCTCCAAAGCATGCCTCTGGCTAGGGGGCACGCCACCTTTTACTACAATCCCTGCCAGTCACTAGCAATTTATGTGTCACATGTACATACACAGCCCTGGCTAAGAACAGCAAGATTCCATGCTACCATGCCCATCTCATTCAATTAATTGCTTCAGTGGCAAGCCTCTGGCCAGGACAAATTTGGGTAACTCTAGTGTTAAATGACCCATGCAAACATTTTCCACCTATACACTAAATCCATTTACTGGATTTACCACTCACCCATTTTCTGTCACCATACACCCCAGTCCTTGCCACTCATTTGAAGGTTAAATATCACATGTACAAGCTTGGCTCCAGCTGCTGACCTCAGACTCTGCCTGCCCTTCGCCCTGTGTTCTGGGGCTAGAACGTGCTAGGTGAGATACTGTTCTTCTCAGCTCTGAATACATTTTATTAGGTGGAAGGTATCAGCATTAAGAAGCCAGATGGTATCAAATGTACATTATGTCCATTTTATATTTTTGTAAATTTACCTACATCCCTTGTTTCACAATGCTCAGATAGCTGCAGCTTACACCAGGGATGCAATGACCAAGAACTTACCCTTGCACACCCTAAACAGGATATAAGACCAATGCCCACACAATGCGTATCAGGCACAGGCATGTGGATAGGGAGAGAACATACTGCTGCAAGTTCATAGACATAGAAAATACTAGAAGATATCACTTCAGCAAAGCTCCAGCTTCACAAAATCAGTGGGAGGTCTGCAACTGTCATTAACTACAGCAGGAATCCATTTTAGTCTGGCTTAACTGATCTTGTACAATCTTAATTGATTTTACAAAGTTAGAATGGCAACTGGTACCCATCACTTCTGATTTCTTCCTAATAATTATTAATCACTCAACTCTCCCTCCCTCAAAAGTTACCCAATAATCAAAAAGTGTCATGAAAACAGGATTACAAATGTGTCTGACAAACAAGCCTGACTGCCAGTGATTATGAGTTCCTAACACATTACTTCAATTCAATCTCTACATTAGAGTCAGTCAAAACCATCTGAAGTATTAGTATAATTAATGTATGGGGCAGGAAGTAATATTTCAGAAAAGAATCAATACTAGGAATATCCTGCTGGTCTGGCATGGGCAAGTTGGTGCTGTGACACAAACAGGCAGCTGCTGAGTAGGAACCCTCCACATGTGATAGTTATGCCCTGCATCCTAACAATCATGAAAGCACACATGCTATCCTCTGAGTCAGGTAGAAGCTACAGGGCAAGCAATTATCCTCCAGGTTCACAAAATGGCACAAAAGCTCAAATAAACCCTGGCTACTCTTCATTTAAGAGTCACTCACATAGCCATGTGCACACAGCAGATTTACACACCAGTTAAGCAACTGCTGTTCATTCTGGATGCAGGACCACGTTCAGACTAACTACTACAGTACAGCTGTATGCATTGGGAATGATACTGTGATTTCTCTGGATATCAGCCACATTTATGGAGCCTTATTTATTGATTTAGCAAAGGTTAGTGATACAGTTGACCACACATTTTTGTTACAACAATTTAAGCGTGACACAGATTTTACTGTAGCTTGGTTTAGCAGCAATATAATTGGTCACTGGGTATTATGGGGAAGCTGGCATTGCAAAAGCTCTGCTGTATCTGTGCTACAAAGAAAGGACATTCTATCCCCCTAGACTGTTGTTTTAGCATCTTTTCTGAGTATGGCATGTTCACATGCCACAACCTGCATGATTCCCCTGAAGAGTTTGCAATAAATGCTGACATTGACATTCTTTGATGGAACCTGTCTACAGCTTCCAGCCTGTGCAGACAAAGACAACAATTTTAAACACCATTTCTGATTCTGAGCAACCTCAGGACTCTGAGGCCCCCTTGCCTAATCTTCCAGGCTTTCCTTAAATGCTGCAAGATTGCCCAGTGTTTAGTATTGCTGTCTCCCTAACCCTCATCCTAACAGATATCTAATTCTCAGGCTTGCAGAGGGATGTGCAAAATCCTCTACAAACTTCAGTAAGTGCTCTTACTTCAGGTAACAGCAGCCTATGTCAGTATGTATGTTGCTCTAAAAAAAGTACATATGCAAAGTGAAAGAGTTAATGCTGTCAAAAAAAGGATGTTCTGCTTTATTTACTGTGCTTCTCATCAACCTCCAGGAGCAGAGTAATACACAAGAGAATCTCAATTACAGAGAATCTGTGTAGTGTAACATGAGTTCCCAGGTAATATAGCACTTCTGGTCTCGGAAGACTAGCAAGCTGCATGCAGAGAGGAGAAGCCATGTCAGGACCAGCACAGCTCCAGCATGCATCATAAAACACCACAGGTCTTACTAAAGAACATGGCGTGAGCCCACTGCTCAGGCTGGAAATGGAAAGGAAGAGAAGGAGCAAATCTGGGAGTGGTTTTGGGCATGCCCTTTGTCCACAAGGCAAAGCAAGAGCAGCACTTTATTCTCCTCAGTACTTCGCTCAACATTTGAAAAATGACTGTAATCAGCTCTTTCATTTCAGGGCCTTACCTGATCGCATACCAGAGCTAACGAAGAATTTATTCTCCTCCCAAATAGTGCAGATACACTTGAATTCTTAAGATTCCTCTACCTCCAGCCCTGAAGCATCAGAGATCAGCTGTAACACATAGGATGTGGTGAAGAGAGTTTTCTTCCTCAGGCACTCGAGTGTTCCTGGGTGCTGCAAGCAGAGGTGGGAGGCATATCCCTCTTTCTCTGCCTGTGACACACATCTGCTTTTTCCAAAGGCTAAACACTTTAGCCTGACTTAAATCACTGGGCTGAAAGCAGAGACACATCAGTGAAAGGTAATGGTCTCTGTTAGTAGAGAATTTACGTAGTATTTAAGATGATACAGTGCTCTTCATATCACCTTTATCACTTGATGAGAGTATCTCAATAAGTATGCATAGCAGATTAAACGTGAAATACCATGGCATCTCTAAACTGAGCAGTTAACTCTTTCCTGCAAGATACAAAATGAGTTGGACTTCTGAGTGCTGAGACTATGGCTCAGATTGCCTGCCCTCAAAATTCCTTAGCAGAAGCGATGAATTGTCCAAAAAGCCCCCCACTGGAGGGAGGAAGGTATAAAAGGTTCCTGCACAATGCTATGAATACAGGGAGGTGACCTCTCTTATCCCAACAGATCCTGGAATCCATAGCACAGTTCCTTGATGAAGCTTCAGACACATCAATTTTGTAAGTGGCACAACACTAACACACGTGGCCAGAAGCTTTTTTAAGCTTGTGCTTCCTCCCCATGGAAACAGCTGCTAAAATGATTCCATACCCTTAAAGAAAGTCACTGCACTTTGCACTCTATAGTATATTTGGTTTCTATTCCAGTTCATCTGGGATGATATTTCCATACCTTATGTGAAACAGTGAAGCTCATCTCCCTTTTACACTCTGATTAAAGATACTGGAATGCATTCCCTGTACACTTACAGACAAAATGGCTTAGGACCCATTCCAAAGTATATGTACTTACTGAAATGGGATCCAAAAATGGATAGAACTTCAGATCACACATTTGTATTAATTTTAGTGCTCTCAAGATTAGTCAGAATTTTTTAGGCAAATCATTCATTTACTTGGATCCCCATTTCACATTAGAGAGGGTGGTTATACTCAGATTTTAAATCAATTTTGAGTCTTTTTCTACTGAGGATTAAGCTCAATGATTAAAGGGACTTCATCTAATTTCAATAAAATTTTGCTTCCCTTTTCATTTGCTATTTTATCAATTCGGTAAGAGAATTCTGCAGAGTCTCCAAGCTCAGCTCTTAAGGTCTAACACAACGGTTTCTTGGTAGGCTGTTCATTCCCCCTTTTACACCGACTATGATAGAGGACTTTAGCAATGGTCTCTCTCCCCTTTGACACTAACCTGCTGGAAGACGCCTAATGTCCTCCTACCACCGCACTGTTCTCACTAAATATATTTTGACAAAAGATCAGCAAGGTGAATGACCAGCACATCCCCATGGCTACTGTGGGTTATGCTCAGAGCTGCCAAAAAGAACAAATACAAATCACAGTCTATGCACAAAAGCCACGAATAACTCACAGGCAGCACTGCTGGTGCCTTTAGGAAGCTTTTCACACAATAATGAAAATCCTGGACACCTCTAGACAACATAAGAGAGCAACAAACCAACTGTAAATTCCAGCCGCAAGCTACTGTTATCAGAGTGTGTTATAATAGCCCCGGAAGCCCCAGCCTAAAAATCACGTAAGAAAGGGCAGGGAAAAGGCTTCAGGGTCATGAAACCCATTCTCTACCCCAAGGCAGCAACAACATGCCTAGCCATTCCTCTGAAGTGTTTGCCTTGCCAGTTCAATAACTCTGCCCCCCCTCACTCTAGGTCTGCATAGCCTAAAAGGACCAGTCTCTGCACCGCAACAGTTCATAGCTGAAAACAAGAACAACACAAGGCAGAATTTGTTCCTCCCTTGTTACTGATGGGCAAGAGGGGTCTGCCCAAGTAGCCCCAAATACTTGACATAAGTAACTGTTCCAGCACTAGGGACAAAAGTATCCTTCTTCCAGTTAGATGAGAATCCAGAAAGCAGCCCTGCGCACCAGACCTATGCACTTTGTGTGCATTTAACAGCCTCCAACTTCAGCAGTGTTCCCACAAGGGTCTGCGTGGGATCTGGGCTTAGTTCATAAGGCACTGGCCCTCCAAGCACTTTACTGAAGCACAGTTTATAAATACAGAGCAGAGACTGATGAAGGGAAATATAAGGAGATCTGGGAAGTCTCACGGAGCAACTAGATAAGACTGGTCCAGAGAACAAAAGCTACAAAGAAGGCTTTTCGCCTAGCCAGGAGAGGAGAACTGAAAATAGAGTTTGGCCTCATACACAGAGGGATGAGCCAACAGCCTTTAAAAACAGGAACATGTATTTCTTCTAACCCTACACCGATCAGCTCTTGATACAGGGCCAGCAACTTCCCCAGCCAAGGCCCTTCCTTTCCCCATCTCTTGGCTTTAGCAGGAATTCTTCCAGGAAGGAACAGTCTCCCAGTACACATCCCCTGTACTCCATCCCAGGGTGTCATGGGCTCAGCTGGGACTCCTGCTCTCTATTCTCAGGCAATGAATCCAAACAAAATCAAGATGAGCAGTGATTGCTTTTCACAGAATAGAGGCATTTTCTCTACACTGTGATAATAGTAATTTTCCACTTATTTTCTTGGCAATTTGCTTAAAGATTAGATTTTGTTAATTATAAGAGAAATATTCACAAACACCCAGCATTTCATTTTCCCCTTGGAAAAAAAAAATCATTTCAATGAAAAGTGATGGATTTGCAAATATTCTTTGTCCACCATAAGCTCCATTTTCACCAAGTGTACCTACCAAGTGCATAAAATACTCTCCAGTTCAAAACATGATACCAGCTTTGCAAAGTACTCAAGGTCAAGCCAGAGGTCAAATAGCTCAACAAATGGTGAGGGTTGTAAACACTCTTAGCCTCATGATCCTCTCATAGCATCTTGCTCCTGCACCACCTCATCCCTCTTTGCTCAATACCTGTATTAAGAAAAGCTACATACACAACATCACCTGCATCCTGTCCATGGCTATTTTTAATGCCTCAAATCTGTTGAAAGTCTCTCCCTCAGCCCTTTTTAAAGTAAATCTATCAAAGAAAGAAGTCCCCCTCTCTGTAGAAGACGGAATGTTTCCCCTCAGGAGATGAGATAAATTTAAGACCCAACACACAATGATTCGGCAGAGCCAGAAGAAGGAGCTGTTCAGCAGCAGAAAGGGAAGAATTCCAACTTTTCCTTCCAAGAAGCATTTGCTTCTTCCATAAGCACTCCCATGAAAAGTGTGTCTAGAAAAGAAATCTGAAGACATTTTGTAAACGGTTTTATGCTCCCACTGAGTCTCGTGTCTTTGGACTCCTGCTAGCACTACTGAAGGATTACAGTGGATTCCAGCCATTCATTCTTCACCATGCACTTTCCAGATTCATCAAACAGGAGAGGTTTGCTCTTCCTGCTTCCAATGGAGATTGCAAAGCAACAGGAAGAAATGTTTCTGCTTCTAGAGGATGAGGACAGGCCTTATTATCAATCATTTCTTTAGCTCTACTACCTCAAGTCATTGATCTCTTAATAGAGATAAATGCTCACCTCCCTTCCCAGGGTGTGATTTGGTTAGTATCTCAGTAATAAGAGCACATGGGCCTCAGCCTTTGGTTGGTTGTTCCCTGAGCTTCAACCCAGGCCTTCTCAGTGCTTGTTTCTCCTGCCAAGGGAACTGATCCCTGCATTCCTCATCCTCACCCACAGCAAATAGGCAGAAGCTGCCAAGGATTAACCACAGGTCAGTGTCACTTTCCTGCTCAACAGGCAGGTTCTGGGAATCTCCTTAATGGGAAGGTGCAGGCAAAGTTGTTATCTCCCACCCCTCTTAGTTCTGCTTTGCCCAAGCCCTGACATCCTTATAGTCATCATGTTCTGCATAGAATTAGAGGACCCTTCCTTCTCTCTTACAGAGTACTCTGGCCTGTCTCACTGTCCCAGGGAACTACTAGGCAAGAAATCAAGCAGGTCTCTCTCACAGCAGTAAAATGCACTCCACATCCTCAATGAACCTTTACACAATTCTTCTGAGAATTAAATCTAGAGGGTGCCATGCTGATCTGCTACTTAGTCCTAGTCTCCAATTCTCAGGCTGAAAAAAAGGGGATAGAAACTGCGTTGCCCTATTCTTTAGGTAAGCAATGACTCTTGTATTGCTGTCAGCAGTTTGATTAACGTGGTTACTACTCAGTACAGACTCCAGAGCTCCTTTTGAGAGGCATGTAGATTAAAGGTTTGTCTGAGCAACCCATTGGTCTGGGTTCAAAAAATAGTTTAACACGCTAATGTGACTATCAAATGCACAGAAGCTTATGGCTTCATTGCAGTTGTGAATGCAGAGATGTTAGAGACCATCTTTATTACAACAAAGATATGAAAACCCTTTGTGTTTATACAGGGTTTTGAGCCCAAGCTGAAGCCAACAGTATCTTTTTCATGGTACAGAGTTCTTAAGATGCTTCTGAAGCTTTTATCAGATATTTCAGCACAGAGGTAGTGAGCACAGGTGCCAAAATACAGAAGTGCATCCATCTCCGACTGCACTCCTTGATGGAAGAAAACAGGGTCTCTGTTCTGTGCCACTGCTGCCATCCAGAGCCAGTACGAATGGCTGTTTTTCGGAAGTCTGACTCCAGCAGTAGAATATCTGCTAGCATTTCATGCTGCAGCATTGCTGGGATTATTTGCTGCATTTGCAATGCCATCCTTTCTCCCTTTAAAAAACCTGACCATTAGAGCACATCCTCTGTGAAAGCAGCTCAGAGAATGCTGGCACTTTGAATGTTATGCTGGAGGATGGGAAATTTGTATCTTTTGATGGAAAAAGTCGCTGGTTCTACTTTGCTGTCGCTTTTTGTTAAGCATGTGTCCAGCTTCATTTACATGTCTGTTAACATCCCTTTCTCCTTGCTTAGAAATACTGAGGCTAATACCATTGAGCTCACACTGGAAATGGAAACACAAGAATGCATCTCTGTATTTCTACACTCACAGCCCTAATGTCGGTGCCAGGGGAAGCCAGAAGAAAAATACCCATGCGTTTTAGCTATGACAGACACTTAAGAACCAGCTTTTCTGAATTTGGTGCCAAAAATATGCAGATTTAAGTTTCTAAATAAACAAAGCAGTCTTTGCCATGCACTGAGAGCTTTTTTGTTGTTCTTCAGAGGGACAGAGGTATGGAAAAGGGGATGCATGTATCCCACATTTAACTGCTGGATCTATTGTATGAGTCCTGTCCACTACATTCTGTTCTCTCCTACCTTCCTAATTAAGACAGCTTCACAGCAAGCTTTTTGGTGTAAAATTTCCTGCCAACTAATGTCAGAAATACACAATATGTTAGTTTTACACATTGGATTTAGTTCTCAAAGATGTCAGAGCTACACCTGTGATCAGAGTGGACGCTGGTCTCGGTGTTTGCAAAACTGTGCATGTATCAGAGGACGGTTAGCTGGAATAGAGCAAACCAGCCGTTTTGGGCACATTGCAAGTAGAAAATGGCTAAGGCAAAGGCACATATAGGATTTAAACACACAAGAAAGGTCTTTCCATCTATGATATGATGCAGAAAACAGAACAGATAACATGCAAGTGATGCAGTCCTGCAAACACCAGCCAAATCCAGGTGCTGTCACTGAGGTTACTCAAACCAGCATCTGCTGGTTCACTGTTATCTGCCACCACATAGGACATTCCTTCTTCAGGGCAGGAGCCCAGTTTAGCTACACAGACTCTCAACAGCATTGTCCTGCATCAGCATTACATTAAAATGAACAGAACCATTTTAAGACAGAAATAAATATCAATAATGCGGGCAGAATTCAGCCCATAATGGCTTCAAAAAACATTAAGTATTTTTAGGCAGCATGGGGCCTGTTGTACCAAACTGCTGAATGCAGTAAAGGCATTCACTCACCTCTACAAAATGACTGCCTGTCTCGGTCACTTTAGATTTATTCAACTGTGTTCTTGGTAGAATCAAATATTTCTAAATTCAGAAATCAGCAGGGAACCCCGCTTTGTTTGCAACTTTAAAACATCAGCACCTTCCAGACAAGTTAGCACTAGAAGCGCAACTCACATTTATTTTTGTACATCTCGGTACTAATAATAGTGGAAAGTGTATCAGACCTATTTAACAGACAATTTTGTGTGTGTGTGATTTCCAAGAGCTTTATTTTGCATCTGCATGATGATACGCTCAATCTTACAGTCCAAAGATGAGTATTTAATTAAGTATTTTAAACCATGCTGTACCTTAAGTTCTATGTGAGAAATAGCCAGGGTGGATGCCTGAGCCTTAATCAAAACCAACCCCATTTCATTAAGACACACATTCCCTTCGAGAAGAAAGGTGTCAGGATGGGATTCAGCAGGTGGCACTGTTACACATAATTTAACACTTCTTGACAAGATAGGTATACTTTTTCATGTGGAAATGGGTTTTCCCAGCACAGTTTCCTTCTGGAGAGCAGGAAAGAGAGAACCTACTTCCAAAATATAGGAGGTTCTCTCTCACATGAGTCAGCAGTTAAAGCAGAAGTTGAGATGTACACTGGAAACACTGGGAGACATGATATATTTAAGGCCATTTCTGTTTCAGGAACAAGGTGTATGTTTAAATAAATCTCACATCACTTTGAATACAGCCAAAATCCCTGTTATTCAGCTTCCAAGAGGAATCGACTCACAAAAATTCCTAAGAGACAAAATCTTCACATCAGTGATGCTCACAATATTCAGTAGCAGTTGAAAAAAAAAATGCTGAGTACCTCATGCTGTTTCTTACACTGAAGGTTACTTTATTGCACTGAAATTGGTGTGCTCCTCTATGTGAGCTGCAGTTAACAAAAGAAATTTGGGTATACTACTTGAACTCTACCCTTTCCTCCTGCCCTTGTATATTTTCTGGGTTAACTGCAGTCCAAGTCTAATAGAAATCCAAAACTTATTTCCTTTCATTATTGCTGCTCCTTGGCTTGCTGCCTTCTATCATAACTACTCCCACCACCAGATGCAATAGGAGATGCACAGATGTGTAATTCCTCAACAAGGAAGAGTTAAGCACTAGGAGAAGCCTTCTAACAGAAAGGAAAACAAATCGACTACTGTCTTGGCATATCCATCACTCTCAAGTTTATTCTTTAAGATCACCAAGCACCTCCCAGATATGTGCACGGTATTCGAATTAGTCTTGAAGGCAGAAAGTTGGTCTCTGGGCTCCAGCCTTGTCTTCCTAGATCTCTCACCCACTTCCACTGTTCCCAATCCACTTTCCACAGCATAGCTGGGTCCACTACTGACTTCCCATCAACTCTTCCCAATAATCTTTAAAATGTGACTTCAGTTTCAAAGAACTGATTCTTTATCACTGTTGCTAGCATTGCAAGGAATAGGATTTTGAATCTGTGCAGTTTTGCTGCACAGCCAATTATGGCAGCTAACACTTGAATCATATCTAGCGGTTCAAACTGAATTGTGCCAGAACCAAAAGCTTTGAACTTCTATCTAGGAGGTTGAGTTGAGCATATAACAACGGATACCGCTGCCTAAGCTTTGGGGAAAAGCAAGGGTGTGGAATCAGGAAAGATTCATGAGAGAGAATAGTTTTGTCTATTTTGAGGCAAATCTATGATAAGATTAAACCAGCTTTTAACACAGATGTTTGAACCAGGAAACCAAAGGTGGGGAGAGTCACAAGACATCCTCCTGTAAAGGATAAATTAAATCAAGAAAGCAGATCTACAAACTGACAGACTGGTATCCACTACAGGCACTGAAAAAAGGGGCCTCCTCAGCAGATGCCATGTGGGAAAAATTTGGGGAAGTTATCAAAGAAAAAAGGAATTATTGGATTGCTCTGTTTTACTTGGGTGCATGCTTATTTCTTTACCAAGAGAGTGGTCAAACACTGGAACAGGCTTCCTGGGGAGGTGGTTGGTGCCCCAAGCCTGACAGTGTTTAAGGGGCATTTGGAGAATGCCTTTAACAACATGCTTTAGCTTATGGTCAGCCCTGAAGTGATCAGGCAGGTTGAGTAGATGCTCATTGTAGGCCCCTTTCAACCGATATAGCTTATTTTAATCTTATTAATTTTCACGCAACAGTAAATGGTTCTGAGAGGAAGTCATGCCTCTGCATATGAGCTGAAGAGACAAGTTATCAACCTACAGTGGCAACGATTTAAATACAGTTTGTTCCTGGATACTAGACAAGGAGACTGTACTTCCAAAGACATGCCTACTGCTTTGAGTTAGCACTTGCCTTTTGAACTCATGTCCATTTGTAAAGTTATGTCTTTGGCACCAAGAAAAGCATCAATGCTATATAGAAACTGCCTATTTGGGAATGAATTCCCATCACCAAGATTCCAATGACCTTCACAGGACATGGCTGACTTTCATACCTGTGAGATATTCTGATAAGAAGTAATACATGCAATTTGAAGTTGGCATGTAAGCTAAGGAAACCAGCAGAGAAAACTCAGAGACCAGTATCAGATGGTCTGAAAGAGACTTTTAATATGGCAGGACATGCTGGGCTGTTCTCTCTCCAAAACAATACTGTCTGCCTTCCCCCTTTAAAAACTGTAATTCAAATGAAAGCATAATTCTGACTGTTTCAGCCTTTATCAAACTCAACTGTTCAGCACAGCATTAAATAGTATGAAATAAGGACTTCTGGAGGACTGTGCATACTGCATGAAAGCATTCATTAAGTCTAAGTTATGGTTACTTCTGCTGTCAAGTCAACAATGCACAATCAGTGGTGGCTAAAATTTTAGGCTGGTCTGTTAGACAAACAAATAGCTTTTGAGCCTATATAAATTGTTTCCTGCTAATGAGGAAAAATTATATGTCACAACGGGACTAATTTCTTCCTTTGCACTAAACAAAATAACAGGAAGAAACTTCTTGCAGATACAACTTTGTAAAAACTTGTAATTTTTGCTTGAAACAGCACTTCTGTTTTCAGCACTTGGGTTCAGCATAAGAGCATACAAAAACAGGGCAAAGGCAATGACTAGAAGATTTGGATTCAAACGGATTCAGACTTTGAAGAACAAAAAGAAATTGAGATTCACTCCTATACATGATTCTGTCAGTGCCCCGTGTTGTCACAAAGATATGGATTCACATGGAAAGGAAGCATCTCTGAAGCTCAGGGTGCACTGAACCCAAACACAAGTTTTATGACCAGCACCATCACTAGTTAGGATAGTCATTGTGCAGAACCACAGACCATCAGCTTGAGCTGTTAGATTTTATTGAATACTCTTCCTAAAGTTCATAGGCCGCTCTTTGGTGGCTTGACAAATGCCAACTCTGAGTCAATCCAATCAGCACTGCAAAACAACATCGCCATCCCATTTCTCTATGACTGTATCACCAGCACTTAGAATCATAGAATCACAGACTGGTTTAGGTTGGAAGGGACCTTACAGTTCATCCAGTTCTAACCCCCTGCCACAGGCAGGGACACTTTCCACTAGACCAGGTGGAACCAGGACCATGATTACCTCCTGTAATGCACTTTACATGAAGCACAAAACCTTGTCTCTCCCATCGGGCCTGCCACAGCCAACCCCCGCAGTGTCTCTAATGATGCTACTGATATCTGTCCAGCCGGCACTGCTGCTTCCATCACCTCAGGGTGTTCTTTGTTTCTTACCTCAATGTCCCATAAAGCTCAGAGAAATTCCCAGTGAAGAACCCACCTGCCCTTTGCTGCAACACGCACACAAAAGCACTTAGCAGCAATCAGGCTGCTGGCACAGCTGCTCATCACACTAATGAGGACTCATTAGTCTCAGGTGCTCCTCAGCTGACCACACCCAGCTATTGCCTCCTTTCTTCTATTCCCATTACCTTTTGAACCAGCTCCTTTGCATTTCAATACCTACCCCAGCAAGACTCTTGCCCCATATAGAGTGTTGCCAAAGTGTAACAACATGCTTTTACATACATTATCTTGCAAGCTTATCAGCTAGGCAACCACACCAGCTTGCTGCCATTAACACTAGCAGTGAATAAGAGAAGATTTTCTATACATTGGTGAAAGAACAGACTACAGAGCTAATCATGTATCTAAAAAAACATTAACTAAACCAAAATAATATGGCAAACCAGTAATAACATATCCCAGATACAAATTAAATATGTAGCACGTATCCCAAGATGCAGTTTTGGATTATTCTATCATCACTTTAATACCAGCTATGTTACTAGAGACCATACTTATATTGCACTCCGTGCCTTCCAGGCAGGATTGCTAGCACTAAGAGATGGATTTCCAAGGATTTTTAAGATTTGTCTAGAAAATCTTAGGTAGATAGTATTTAAAGTAGGAATTGGGAAGAAC
Organism: Strigops habroptila; assembly: GCF_004027225.2. NCBI lineage: Eukaryota > Metazoa > Chordata > Aves > Psittaciformes > Psittacidae > Strigops > Strigops habroptila. The sequence goes on from NC_046360.1 coordinate 35,417,486, forward strand.
ACCACTAGCCACATCACCATGGATCACGCAAAAAGCATGTAACTCTTCATAAAGTACAAAGCCTCAGGGACAAAACAAGAATCAAACAAGCATTTTACAGTTAGTATGGTTCCTCAGGATCACTAAAACAAGAAATCACATATTTTTCAGTCCAGACCATGTAGTTGAATTAAAACAAAATGGCCCATACCTCTGCAGAGCTGTACTCTTCCAGTGGACAAAGAAACCCACACAGCAAGCTGTGGGTGCAGGCTGCAAGCTGAACAACTTTCTACTTGTGTAGAAAGGTTTTTCCATGTAAAAGATGGTAAAGCTCCTTATAGGTTGCTTGAAAGAAAACACAAACAAAAGGATAAACCTACCTTAACCTCGCGTTGCACTAGAATGAAGGTGAAAGTTTGCACAAAGCAGCCCAGCAGCAACAGCTTCCAATTTCATCCTGAGACACAAAACCTCTGCCCCTCCTCAAACCACAGAGCACCTGAAGGCAGTTAGTTGATCAAGGGGGTTTAACTTCTGACCCTCAGCCCATGTGCTCCTGGGAAGTGTAGTTCCAGGTAGTTCAATGACAGGATTTGTGGCTCAGAGTAAACTAAAGGATGTGATTTGCCCATGTGATTTGATACAATCCTGTAAACTACAGGATTGTTTATTTGTATGTAAGTCATGAATTATTTGATGACTTTTGTTACAGAAAATTAAATCAAGTGGGTTTGGATGAAAATACTTGAATCTTAGTAAGAGGTTTAATTTCTTCTACACAGCCAAATCAACCTCAGCTCAGGTAAGGGAATTGACATAAAGTTATCTTAGCAAATAGTTCCATAAACTTTGACGTGCTTATTGTTGTATTTGATACAAAATTCCACACACTGAGCTGTGTAGGCTTAATATTTTATATTAAGTCTTCTAATATTTTTAACTAAAAGAGATATTTTTAACCATGTTTCCCATTTCTCTAGGAGCAAGCCTGCCAGTCACAATTGATTCCTGATTTCCCACAGCCTCACAAGGATGTCACCCTCTTCATTCCAAACCAAATCCTTTCTAGCATTTCAGACGACAGAAACAAAATCATCTGCTCACAGTTTTAGCTATAATAGTTCTGAATAATTTATAGGTAAGAAGAGATGGAGAAGAGATGTACAGCATATGACTGATCATATTAACATAGTACAGTCAGATGAAATGTTTGCCAGAAGAAAGGCAGTTTAGTTGCATCTTTGTAAATTATACTCTGAAAACTGAACAAGCAATCACTTTCAAAATGGATCTCTAATAAAAGCACTGTGTATGACAGTAGCTTCTCCTACCTTATTGCATGAACTAGATACTGATTATTTTTCCCATAAAAGCAGACAAGAATTATTTGATTGTTTATCAAAATTCCCATTAGATTAGGGGAAGGTTCACTGACGTATGTGTCAGAGAATCATGAGTTCAAGTCTCATCTCTCCAGCTCAGTGGTTTTTCAGAGGCAATGATGGATGGAGCATCGTGTTCAAAGACAGAAGACAAGTTCTGTTCCCAATTTTGCCAAGTGATGCCAGCCAAGACACTTGTCCTGTTAAAATGTTACGGACTTCACAATAGAACAGTAGACTTCTACGACTTTAAAATCTACAAGACATGAAAAATCTGCTAATTTAGTGAGATCACAAACTAAAAGGGACCTGGTACTTTTTCTAGCATGAAAGAATTAGTGAACTGCCCAAATAATTACATATAATTACCCACTTGAGTTAACAAAACATAAACTCTCACAAACAAAACCCACAACTCTCTGTCCGAATTTGTCTACCTCCATGTGCCTTTGTAGGCCGCCATTCCATTAATAGTAGTAATTTCACATTATATGTCTACTAGACCTTACTAGGAGGTGAGTAGGTCCCTAGGGATGGGAATCATAGAATCATAGAATAGTTTGGGTTGGAAGGGAATAGTCATTTGCTCTTCAAAAGCAGCCATACAGATTTAATGATATGGGATATTTAGAGTTTAACAGGCTTAGCAGATGAGGCAAATTTCACCCTTTGTCTCTCCAGTATTCCCTGATTGTATCATTAGCTGAATGCCTCCAACCGAGAGAGAAGAAAAAGTGGGTGTGAGTGAGAAAAGCTGCATGCACTATACACATGCAGAAAACTACAAGGAAAGAAGCTGGTGTGATGACTGAAACAAGACAGGAAGGAGTACACAATCATTCATTTGTTGCTCTGTGTTCCCTGCTTCCTAATAGCATCAATCATGCTGGTCACTGGGGTGTACATGGTGGAAACAATATCTTTACATATTAAGAAAACCCTTTCTACCATTGGGTCAGACACTTGAGAGAGCCACTTGACCGATTCCCTGGGAAGGGTAAGAGCATTGCCTTTAAAATTTAGTCCAAAGTGACTGCTCTTCCTTTTCTGTCTCTCTCTTCCAAAGCTGCTTATGGGAAGTGGCAGCTTCCTCACCCTCATCCTGGCCCCCACTTTCAAAGTGGATTCTGGCAGCAAAAAAGGGTGCTCAGCTCCTGTTTGGACAAGGCTGCTGTGTGTTAGTAACCCCATACAGCAGCCAAAGCAGGCTGTAGTGAAGTGCCACATCTTAGCCAGTCCCTGCTTAGCACACTGGCTTAATGGAAAAGTCAGTGAAACATTCTGCTTTCTCTTGTGTCTCTGTAATAGAAAAAACAAAAGGCTAATTTAATAAGTGACCAGGAAAAGTGAATCCAAAATTGATATTCAACTTTTTGGAGACTTTTTGCATCCAAGGAGGTCTCTTCTAATAACCTCTGCTACTTCTTATTTTCCAGACATCCCAGACATACAACAGATAATTGATTGAGGCCTCAAGATTTAATGTATTCACTGAACCTTGGTCTACTAACAGCTCATATTCATCTCAATAAGAATCGGATCAGCAGGTTGCAGCATGCCACCAGGATAATTACAGACAGAATGTATGAGATTTTTAAAATCCACTATTTTTTCATGTAGTTTTAGTTCATATAAAGTATGAATGACAAGGAAGGCCCAAAAGGTTATAGCAAATGCTTAGCACAATAAACAGACAGCAGAATACTATGATATTCAGACCCAATCCTGCTATCTTTAGTTATTTTCAGTTGGAAGATTGTTTTTTTCAGAGTCCTTTCTCCCAAATAACAACTGTGAGATCTGGCCCTATTCACATCTGAACCCAGAGGCACTTCATTACAATTTATAGTGAAACTCAGAGAGCAAATGCACATTTAAAAGTATTTATAAAAGCAATCAATTCTACAGTCCACAATTTCCACACTTCAATTTGGATCTTATTTCTTCACATTTTGTTATTTACTCAGTAATTTCTGTTTATCCAAGAGTGCACTGCTCAGATGTAATATCTCGCTTTCAGCAAGGCCCTGCTTCTTACCCAATTTTTCACAGCTAAGTTCACTGGAGTAGAAGAAGGTCAATAAGCAACTCTCTCAAGAGTCTTAATATATAATCCAATTATTTTATGCATTTTTTTTACTTGACAATATGAAGGGTTGATAAATTGAGAGTTAGATAGACACACTGGAAACAGATGTTGGAGGCAATATCTTTCGGCTCCCTGGTCTCTGGGTGCTGGCTGTTGGCCAAATTATAAGATTCTTGTTCATCCATACCAAGAACAGTTCCTTCAGAAAGCACTTACAGCCAGTAATCTACACCTACAGCTGATGGTAGGAATTCAACACCCCACTATATAACCTGAGCCGGCAGCCACATGAATGACAAAAAAATCCTCTTCTTTTGTTCCTCTGAACTGAGTGACTGTCATAGGAGCCTCTTGCTATGCCTCGAAAAACAAAACCAATAAATTATGTTGAGCTTTCATTACAAGTTAATGTATAATTTAAGCGAAGAGTTCTCTACAGATAAAAGCAAACACATCACACATTATCGCTGTGTTGGCTGCTTTGGTCGAGCGTCTCCTGAGGCCATTACGTAGTTGACAATGTCTGCTGAAAGTACAATGTAGGGGAAACTTCATCTTTTAGGGAGATTTGGTAGTCATGTACCCCTTGTATATCTTGAAAGCTCATAGGGTATGAAGTTCTTCTCCAGAAGATGTAATATTTAATCAAAAATAAGGTTTAGAAATAATTTCTCTGTCATGTAATAGCTGAAGGGGAACTTCCTGTGTTGCCCCAGTGTCATAAAAGAGTCCAATGAGAAAGACAATCAGCCAGATTCTCCACTGCCTTAACAATCAAAACAAGAAGTTTGCTGCTCACATTTAATTAAACAATACATTAAATGCTGAGAAACGCGTTTCAGATGGGGAAATTTCAAGTCATTATGCTGCAGCTTGCTGTTTGAAAGATTCAGGATGCAAATACGCTTAACTTGGTACCAACCACCAATAACCTGACACAGTTAATCACTGTCAAAGTAACTGAAATGTTATTAAAATTATCATCATAACACTTAGGACTCATGAGCAGGCATTAAAAGTCCTTTATAGTAGATACTAGAAAGACAGAACAAAACGATGCTATCTACTGTGAAAAGCTTACAGCCTAGTTTATTGTATGAGACAACAGGAAAATGGATACAAATAAGTAGGAAAAAGGCACACACTGAAAATGTATAAAGCTTATAGCAGGATGCTCCACAGAGATCCCCAAGTTTGTTGGTAACTTCAGACAAGAAAGTGAACCCAACTTCTGGTCAAGGGAGATCTAGGATCCTTCCAGCCACGTGTTCCCACAGATGTTTGCAGTACGTGTGTACTGGGTATCACACATAGGGGAAGGCAGCAACTTAACCACGTCGATTCACTGCACATTCTTTACACTTCCAAAGTGCACACGCACAGTATATCCCACGCTTTGACTGGGACAGTCCTTCCATATGCCTAAAAATGTCAGATAAACATTACGCTCCCAAAATTTCATTCAAGATTTTGGCAGCAACAGATGATGCATCTAAGAGCAAGCAATATAGTTCTGTTCACATACCAATGAGGTCTGATGCTCGGGCATATTAGCACGAAAGCAGCAAAATGTGAGGTCATACTGCTTGAGATGCTGTATTAGGCTGCACTCATGCAGGCTGCACGGCTGCATGTTGGTCAGGAGAAGCCAAGGCTCCAGCAGAAGCTAACAGTTCCCATTCCCTGCAGGAGGAGAGGACCTCACTCATAAGCTGAAACTCAGCTGGACTGCTACCAGCAGTTCAAAATCAGCCCACCTTCATTTGACATGTATGCTGCAATTGCTAGCACGTGTCCTTGGCTGCTGCCAGGGAGTTAGGTCATTGTGATTTGTTGCCATGATTTCTTTTTCTGAGACATTTTTTAAACAGTTTTAATCCTAAGACTTGTCCATTCCCTCCTTATATTGTAATTTTGGAGTGCCTACCCTTAAATTGTCATGTGGTGGAATACTACAGTGTATGCTGGTGATTCAAGATAAACAAACTCCATGTGTGGTTCAAAAGTTCAGCTACAATTTGAATGCTTTGGGGTAGAAAGTGATAAAAGAGCAGAGAAAAAAAAGGGGGGAGAAATATAGGATGAAAAATGCAGTTGAGAGGAGGAAAGAGAAAGTTGTAAATGAGCATAGAAGCAATTTAATTACCATATACAGCACACTTGTCAAGTGCTACATTTCCCTGCTTTGATGTCTGATCTACAGAGGAAAGCTGTTTGCTGTTCCTTTGGAGGCAGTTTGGCTTTGCTTTAGTGATTCAGCCCATACCATTGGATCCTCTGCTCTGGACTTCTGCCAGATGTAGCCCAGAGAATTTCACCAGTAGATTCCTGCATGGAGCTCAATAACTTCTTGTTGATCTGGGGCACATCTTTTAGGAAGACATCTGTTCCTGACCGGATCCATAGGTGAGTTGTTTCTATTATTAATTTCGCTTGCTGCTAAAAAATTTGCACTTTATTTCCCATTTGAATTTGCCAACCTTTGTTCTAACAGTCACAGGTTTGCACCCTGATGACAGCTCATCTATCAGTTCAGGATTAGACAATTCATATGTGCCAATGCAGTTATTGGGAAGGGGACAATTCTGTCTTTGGAAAGACTTTCCTTTAGAGGGGGCAAGAAAAACAACCTTTAATAAAAACTCCTCAGCAAGAAAAACAGCCTTTAATAAAATCTCCTCTGTAACTAAAGAGTGAATCACAAACTACAGGGAGAAATAATACAGGGAGCAATCAGTAACAGCACTAGGAGCTAGAGTGACAAGCTTGAAAGTGTGCAGCCTGAAAGGCAGCTGCTGATGCAAAACCAGAACACCCTCTCAATGATTTTTTAATGACTCACTGGTCCTGCATTGGACTCTGCAAATCATCCCTAAAATGGAAGGGATGAGGTGCCCAGAAATTGTCTATCTTTATCACCCAGACAAAGTCACTGTAGCAAGAAGTTACCATAGTTACTCTTTAATGACAGCAAAAGCAGGTTTTAGAGTTGATCAGGGTTGCTACTTTTAACTCCTGTCCAATGTTCGCTGCTACTTGCAAATACCCAAACACCAGCTGCCCAGAACAAGAAGGAGTGATAGGAGCAGGGAAGTGTCTTCGTATGGACTCAGTGTAGCACCAATGACTGAAACTCAGCTGGTTGTGTGATCTTTTTGTAGGGTTAACCTGCTAAAGACTTTGCAGAACAAGGGGGTTTGACCAAAATGCACAGGGAAATATTAGTGCACTGATTGTGCCAAAAGCCAAAGAGTGAAGAGAATAGAAAACAACACAGGAAAAAACCCCCACAATTTTTAGAAGATCAGGTATGTTGGGGTACAATAATACTGGCCAGAAGGAAATCTGTATCAGGACAGCAGAATGTTGTCTATACCCTCTAGGGTATATCATCATCTTGATTCTCCCAGTTCTCTATTAATATGACACAGTTCTCTGTTCCTAAGAGCCAACCTGAAATCCATGCATCCATCCATTTACTCACTTGCAAGCTCCACATTATCTTTCTCCTTCTATTACTATACATAGATACACACATATATATAGATACATACATACATATATATTATGTATGTATTTGTTTAACTGTAGTCAGCACAGCACTTTTAATCACAAAAGATGACTGCTTACATTCTCTATCTTACACTCCTTTATCTGCTCTCCATTTGAGTTTTATTTCAAGTCCACCTTTTCTTTTATACTGCACAGATGGAAGGGTCTGAAGCAAACAGAAGGACAAGTTTGGTGCTAGAATCATACAGCAATCCGACCCAATGTCAACCAACACTCCCTATACATTCCCCAATTCTGACATTCTACATCTGAGAGATGTAAAGGCACACATGAGATGGAACAGCGCTTTTTGACCCTGTGTAGAGAGCAGACATAGAAGAAGTGATTTTCAGCCAAAACAATTCACTTTTTACTCTGTGTATCAGGCATGAAATTAAAAATCATCAGAGCCATGTCTCAAGAACTAAGTTCAAGTTCTCTTGCATGCATCTACAGTTCTGTCTATGAGAGACTGGCAGGTACATCAGTGAGCGCTGGAAGGGCTTGAATCAATATATGCTTCTGACTGACAGATGGTCAACCACAAAGAACAAAACTACTCCACAAAGAGCCTCCTAGATGTTGTACCATAACAGCTAAGCAGCTATTCAGGTTAATGTAAAAAAACAAAATGGAAAAGCCAAATGTGAAAAGCTGTGCATGAGCCGATTACTGCTCCCTCTTCTGCAGAAGCCCTCTCCAGAAGGTATGGTAGACGATACAGGACGTGCTGGATTGCAAGCAAACTGTTGACTCTCAGTGTGGGGAACAACAAATGAGGATGAATGGCTATCGTACTGCAATTCAGCTTCTGCTCAGAGCACTTGTCAGATTGTGCTGGCTCACCCAGATTCAATTACGGACAAGCTGGCTTCCAGGAAGATTCACCATGAAGTCCAAATCAGTTATGTCAGATGAAGGGTCAGTGGTGGAAAGCCAAGGCTGATGAATGGCAGGCAAATGCTGACAAGCACCATATGTGCTTAGTTTATGATGGGCTCAAGGGGGTTTATGGACCAAGACAGAACATGGCAATGCTGATCATAACCAGGGAAAACAATGTGCTGGTCACAGATTGCCAAGGCATAAGGGCCCAGTACTTCAGTATTTGTTTAGCAAAAGCACAACCACCAGTAGGAATGTGTTGGACTCACTTTTGAGGAGACTTGGTTGAGCTACCAGTTGCTAATAGCCAAATTAGCAACGCAACAGCATCAATGCAAGATGGTAAACGACATCACTTCTTGACACAAAGTGTGAGCTGCTAGGCTCTGCCTAAATGATTGCACCATCTTGTTTTTTGTCACATTCAGGAAGCAGGTATCACTCCACAACATCTCACAGATACATATAGCATCTTGAGATGAAAGGAGAGAAACCTCACAGATGGAAATCTCACCACTGGCTTTCATTAGCCAGTATCTTTCTGAGACTCTCCTCAATCATTTGTCTTTCCATTTGACAAAGTGCAGTTCTGGGCATTTTACACATATTTTGTGTCTCAAATCCAAAAGTTTTAACTAATTTAAAATGGGGAGCTCAGCTGCACTTCTATGATTATGCAGGAATGTTTCAATCAGCTTGAAGACAACTCTAGCAATCAAACGTACTGCACAGCAGAAAACATATCTTACCGTCTCCTGTGGCAAGCAGTGCCTATCACTACTAAATTGTGATCCCATGATAATATTTACAGGCTACATTCAGAGCTGTGCTGTGCTAGCCTCTATTCACGTTTGTAAGCAGCTCACCCTGGCCCAAAGGACATTGTACCAGAATTCTGGATCTTTCAAGGTTTGTCCTTCACTTGCATTACCTTGGTTTCACATTTCACTTTGCATTGGCTATTCCATCATTTTTCAAATCTTTCTCGTTATTCTACCTGTCAAAGAAATGTGCATTAGCCTTCAACAGGAAAAGGCCGTGTACCTGTAAGTGAAAAGCAATTAAGTTAATAATGAAAACAGTCAAGGTTTGTGTAGCTCTGTCAGAAAAGTGAGAGATTTATTAGTGGTACATTGGTTGGGAAGGAGAAACGTTAACTCCTGTTTAGTTAACTTGTATATGATTTGTACGCATTTTGCTTTTGTTAAACTGTATTAATGGATGCCTATTAAGAGGACAAGTCTGAGCTCACAAAACCTTTGACCTACCAATCAATATTCACTAGTTCCAACTACACATTGATATAAATGGAGCGCAAGGTTTTCCTGTTGCAATGAGAGAGCGCTTACACTTATGAGCTGTGAAGGTTTAAATGGGTCTATGGCAGGTGGGGGAGAGAATATGAACAAGTTCATCTATGAGCAGCAGAACTAAGTACGCTTGAATTTGGTAGATTTGTTACAAATATGTCATAAAATACTCCCACTGTAGGCAAACTGAGTACTGAAGATACTGGAAATTTGGATCCTAGGACTAACTTTTCAGGAGCTGACTTTTCACTGCCATGCCCAGACTATTTTGCCCAGCATCCTCACCCCAGAGCAACCTTATAGCACATTCTTACTCCAGTTAGCTTAGGTATAGCTCTATGCTAACAAAGTTATACATTTTTTACCTCTGGAAGGTAGCTGCTGTGATGACTCACATACCTCTGAGACATGTTTTCACTGCAAGAAACTTCTACTGGCTAGCAAAGGAAATAATTGTTATATTGCCTGTCCTTTTCCTAGCTCCCTTTCAGGTTCTAGCATAGAGCAATGGCTAAAGGCTTGCTAGAGACAGAGAGCACAAAACTGATGTGCACCACTTACTGTATTTTTTACCACTGGAAAATCTCGTGGAAGTTTAAGGAATCCTGAATGCAAGCCAAAGCAGTCCTGAAATCTCTCTGGCTCATTGTAAGTCTCATAAGTATTGAGCTTTCTCAATAAAAAGCAGTGCAAATATAGCCTGGGGCCACAACTCCCTTTCTGCATTTGATTTCCTTTCTGACTTCAGTCTTGCACTGGCATAAAAATACAGCACCAAGTTGCTGAAGTATTTATTACAATCCACGACCACTTGAAATTAGAACTGACTCACTGAAGTAGCACAGGCAGATTTGGCGTAAGCATATCTGATTTACAGACTACAATGCTATGCACAGAAATAGCCTTGATAAGTAGCCATCTCAATTTGGCTACTTACAGCACAGTTTGTAACAGACTTTGCCTTCATTAATTATCTGCTCTTGTTTAGCACAATATTTGCTCCTTTATCACACACACCTTTAAGCAAAGCTGCAGGGGAAAGCATTTAAATGAAATCAAAGCAATGCTTTCTAAACAAAGATATACAGGATGTTCCCTCTGCTCGCATAGCTGAAGGCCATGACTATAATTTATAACTAAACAAATGTCCATACGTATGACATTACAAGCTCTGAACCATGATGTGCAGGTAATGAAACTGTACAATCCTTATTTATGCCATGAAACAAGCTGTTACTTTTATTGCAACTAGATAAACCCTTCTTCTGTTGCTGTATGCAGGTACAGCTCACAGAGAGAGTCAAGCAGGATTTGCAAATGCACCAGTGTGCAAGCTAAGAGCTGGTGTCTTCAGTATGCACTTAGTTTTTAAGACCTCATACTCATGGGGGATATCAAATTGTCCTCAATGCTTATAACCAAACAGGGCAAAGTGGTTTGAAAACATTTTATAAGCAAAACATAGCCTTACAATACAAGTTTTTAACCTTCCTCTGCCCCACTTGGGAAAGGTGTCAAGGCAGTAGGGTTTCCTTAGTGGCTTGAGTTGCAGTCCAGAGGTCTATGGATGGCAGGCAAGCTCCCTGCCCACTGTTTTGGGCTCCACAAGGAATAACTTCATGTCTTTTTGTAAGTCTTCAGCCAGAATTGTCTGCTTCCCCGCAGCAGCTGAGAATGTCATCTTGTGTTACTGTCCTTTACTTTCAGCTCCATATCCTCTTATTACACCCTCGTCCATCCCTATTTCTAAGGCTGGCATTTTAATAAGAATTAAACCTACTTACACTTTTCTGATGCTAACTTTAATTTCAGTTGCTGCAGAACAGGTGTCATGAGGAATTAATACCATTGCATTTATCAATTCAATTAATCAAAGAATATTAACATTAGAGTAGTAAAGAGAAAAAAACTATTTAAACCTTTAGCAGTGTCAGAACTCCCAAATTTCAGTAAAAATATGCAACCCTAATGAATGAATATTAACACCGGAGCCTGAGAACAAAGTTTTAATTCCTTGCCATCCAATCACAACTCTGCTCTCAGCCTAATCAGTTATTAATAGTTTCTCTGCTGGTGACGAGGAGGTATTTTGTAATTTTATTTCATTAATTTCTAGTGGAGCAAAACAGACGTGTAGTTTGGTTCCATTTTTCATCCCTAAAGACATGGGTAAATTATCTGTGGATGCAGAATTTGAGCCTATGACATGTAAATAAATCATTTTCTCCTGTAGAAGCGATAGTAAACAAAAGTCAAACTCTTATTGATCTTCACCTCACATGCATAGAATTGGCATCCAGAATGTGAGTGCTAAATATGTATTTTTTTAGTGTTATGATTGTAGAGCTAAGCTTGAATTTAGGCAGAAACATACATATGTCACAGTTAGCTATCAGCATATGTGGACAGTTTGAATAAAGCTCTAGAGGTGTCAGCTGCTCTACTCTTCTTCTCCATGACAGCACAACTCCATAACTCTGCAGGTGTACCGTGTGTCAATTATCCAACATGGAAAATACAAAATGCTTGCTAAGAATTGCCCTACCCTGGCGCAATGTGATCTGACTTCCTGCTAAACCTGCCTGTGCTCAGTTCAGCTTCTCATCTTTCAGAAAGAAAGGTTTGGAACAATTTGAGGATCAGCTGGGAGGCAATGGAGCAGCCCAGATGATGGCTCACAAAGCAATCTGCAAGCCACATATCTAAGAAAAAAGTAGATTCTATGTTGGATTGCTCCAAGGGCAGAATTTTAGGAGACAAATCATAAAGCTCTTTTGCAAACCATTGCTGGCAATCTGCAAAAATAATGACTGAGAAAACCAATCCTTTATACATTTTATGTCAGCCACTGTTCTTATATACAGGACCGTAGATCTGCATGCTTTGGTGACAGCAAGAAAAAGTGAGAATGGTGAACACACCCTGCTAAGGGACAATTAAAGAGAGTAAAACATTCTTGAATTGCTGCTAAGGTAGGATTGAATGCTGAAGAATGTGATTCAATTTTGCCATAGAGCCTTCATTGAACTTAGCAGCTGCACATGAATGGATTACAGGATCTGATTAATTTACATATTAATTTATGTACTTGCTTTAGATTTTTAAAACTATAAGTAAAAACACAGTAAAATGCCAAAGTAAAAATGCCAAAACAGAACTAATGCCAAGGAAGACTGGCGCAGTCATACCTGATTGCCATTACTGCAATACACAGATAGAAAACATGTCAGTTATTTCAGACACCCTTCTCTTCCCCTCTTAAATACGCAGGAAGGGAAAACAGGCTGGTAAGTCAAGCCAGTTGAGTAAAAGATCTCTGGAACTAGACTTAGCTACATAAAACATCTGTCATGTGGCAAAGTCAAGATGTATCGGGGCAAGAACCACCCAAAGGGATGGTGTTTCAAGCACCGAAGAATGAAAGGTCCGCAGACAACTGTGTGTGCACTGCATGTAGCAGTATTTCTGAGCAGGGGAACTGGATTCATGCACATGTAATTCATCAGTCTAAAATGTGAGCAATGCTTTGCCCACCATCAGAGGCACTGTATTTCCACAGGGCTTATCTTCTCTGAATATCTTGGACCTTCAGTGAGATTTCCAGGACACTATTTTCATCAAAACTGTTCAATACTTCACCTATCATCACTCATTATTAGTTTCCTTAAGCAGCTTTATGATGACTGGTGCCATGACCTGACTCCAATGAAATTAATTCTATAGCCCTATTTAACCTAATCTAGCAAAAACCTACTCATCCCAACACGGGCTCACGGATCATTTTAATATATACATTTATGCTAGTATAATCAGTATTATTAATGTAAATTAAATGAGAACCATTTATTTTACACAGAATAATGATAGAATAATTAAAACCAGTGAGCATTAGGACTGTACAAAATACCTTTGAATACTAAATCTGATGTAGGTCATATGTGTTTTAAAAGTATATGACCAGTAAAAAACTTATTTTTTCTTCATTTAATGTAATTTTTTATTTCCACGTGCTTAAATATATATGTAAAGAATGGTTTACAACATATCATACTGTTAAATCCCCCGAGGTGAAAACGAAAATCCTTAACGACAGACATAAGTTCCATTTCTTTAACCTACCTATGTACCTGCATGTCTCTGCTCAGCCACTACCTTTTCTGATAGAGATGATGTACCTTTTTACTACTGTCACACAGACCTCTAGCAGATCACTGTATCTCTGTGTCATTAGAAACATCAAACCATGATAAGAACAGGAAGATAAGACAGAACCATCTGTTCTGTCCTGTATTTAATATCTACTCAACTAACAGATTGTTGTGCTCTTTTTCAGCTGTACCCATCTTCCCTGGAGAAGCTGTATGCCGCTTTTCCAGTGCCTCCAGACCACATGTCTACAAAAGACAAGCCATTTTTATCTGGATTTTTTCCCCCTCATTTTTAAGGGACAACCATGCCTTCTTCACCTGTCCTCCCAATTACAAGTTGTCATATAGACCCTTCCTTTTCCAAAAGACCAAGTGAGGACCACTTCCTGCTTCAATGCCAGCAAGAGCAGAAGTCAGCAGCCATGAGCAAAGATGAAGCTTTTTATAGCACAGAATAATATCCTCGACCACTTTCAACTTCAACAAGCACAAGGAACAATGTGGAAAATCATAATTTATTCTCAACTAAAATTCAAATGTACCCAAGAAGTAAGAATACGCTAAATTTATGCAGCTTGAGAAGTTCAAAGTGTTAGAGTGTTCTGTCTGGCAAAAAGTCTAAAGCTAGACACTAAATTTTATTCCAAATCCATTTTCATTTCATGTTAATTCCTAAAATAATAATGGATTTATTTTAATGGGTTCCCAGATAAATTATCACTCTCGAAGATTTACTGCATTTTCTGTATAAGGTAAAGGTTGAATTTTTCATTTAAACTCAAGTGCAGACCCTAACTATAAAATCAGCACTAGTGCTTCCGGAAACCTGCATGGACAGCTTTAGTGGTGTGGAAAACCACGTACTATTACACCAAAATTAACAGCGCCAAGAAAATTGTTACGTACTGAAACAGTTTTCTGCATAAACTGCAGCATCTTTGCAAAAGCTGGACCTAGAACAGCCCTTTATCTTAAAGCTTTTGCTGAAAGGAAGATTATGGAGTATGATTTCTTTAAACCAAAAGGCAAGTGCAAATATCTAGTAAGTGATACACCACAAAGATAAGAGAGAGGGTTTCCTTGTCAAGTATTGTACAAAATAATAGCTGTGTTTATATCAGGGACAGATACCTCTCAGCAAAAAAGGGAGCATTTGATTATATGAGCAGAAAACATTCATCTGACAGATTAATTATTTTTGAAGCGACAGCAGCAATGAACTGATTAATACAGGGAACTTTCTATCTCCATGGTTCTATAACCATCACATTAAGTAAATTCCATTTCCCTGAAAAGATTCAGATTTACTGAAAGGTCTTTATGTACTTATAAATGTGTCAACAAGAGACAGGGAGGAAAGACTTTTTAAGAGGTATTACTGCAATGTATATTTGATAATGAAATGTGCTGGTGAAATTAGCCAAAGAAAAAGTATAAAGGTCTAATGGGCTTTGTCTATCATTCAAAAAGTGTCAAACTTCTAGTCGTAGCAAAAATATGATGGATGCTTTCTACAGTGAAGTATCACAACTAGCAACGACAGAGATTAATTTACCTGTTTGCAAATAAGCTATTTTTACAAATAATTTTGGCCATGAACATGAACTTTCCTCTTTGACAAACCAGTATTGATTACCATAGTCGCCAGTTTAAAAAGAATAATAAAATCAATCAATCTTTTCTCTGGACCATTGCAACTTGTCCCCTTCAGGAATCCTGTGCTGGACATTCACAGAAGGTCACTGATCACCCAAATCACAAGGTGTTGCTGCTCTTCCGATCTCTAACTGGATTATTCAAACTCGAAAGTAATGAATCCCAAACAAATATGTCCATTCTGAACATTTGGATACTTTTAATTTGTACTGAAATTAATGATATTGTAAGATTTGCAATGAAGGTGGGGTTTCACAGACTTCTTGGAGCTGTTCAGAGTGCACACACTGGGGGTTTTATATCCCAAAAATTAATACAAAACCAACTCAAAGCTTCTACTTACAAAAATAACTCCAATCAATCTTGTTAATAGTTGATTAGCCATACCAGCTAAACAGTTGCAATGCAGTGCTATTTATTACACTAGAGAACAGAGCTGCCTAAAAGTGGAAATCAAAATCTCTAGGATTTAAAGATGCAAAACATTTGACAAGCACTGATTCATACACTCAGATTCTATGACTAGTGGTTTATAAGGAATAATTCAACTGTCAGAACAGCATCATGTGTTATCATGGAATGCTATTTAATATGTATATCATTTTGGTTACCTCAGAGCTCATTGTCTAAGAAAAGGAAAAAAACCCTAGTGTGATGCAGTAAAATGGCAATGGCATATTTGTATATGCCATATGTAATTGCACCCTTCTCACAAAACTTCTCATCAAACAAGATGAATTACAGTTCATTCTCAACTATGTATTTTACAGTTACGCAATTATTTTCACCTGGAAGAACCCAATCTAAAGGGATGGTGTGAAGAAGTGGAGGGCTCTGGGACAGGGTTTCTTTAAGAAAATACATCCCATATTTCTGTGGAAAATTACCTCACATTTCAGAGTTCTGTATCGATATAAAATCATGATAAAAATTGTAAAACTTTATTGGAATGTTAACGGATTTCATCTTCCAAATAGGTGCCAGATTTATATCTCTTTTTATGAAATGCAACAAGTCCTTTCGGATTACTTCTGAGGTGAAAAGAATTCATGTTCATTTCTGGAAGTGTGAGAAATTATGCTTTATCTGTGATTATAATACATTTACAGATTCTAGTGTGAAATTAATACATCACCACTACATAAAATGTGTAATTCATGAACTGATACCCAGTCAGATGTAGCAGCCACGAAAACTGAGGCATCTGCAAATCCTCAGCATACATCTGGAAAACAAGTGATGTCAACAATCCCACAAAGGTGGAATATGGTGGGGGTTTAAGTCAAAAATTTTCACTCTATCTGCCTGTTACCTTTGCAATATAAGATTTTAAAATGGAGATAATACTTAGAAAATAAGATACAAAACAGCCAACAAAATCATTATGATGTATAAATGGGAAGCAAATGAGTTGTTGCAGACTCTGGAAAACAAACAGCTTTATATCATGGATATAATTATGGCACTATCTCTTAGAGAATAGTAGGGGCATATACTGAAACAATGGTGTAGCTTACAAATGTTGCAGAGAGCAGAATTTGGGAAATCTATAGTGAGCACATCAGGAGCTAGTAAGACACAACATAGGCAGACCCTCACAAACTCACATTTATTCTGAGTCCTTCTTTGTTGTGGACTGCAGTGCAAAGGATCTTGCCCCTGCACATTAGGGAAGCTATGGATCATAGATAGGGTCATTAAGGGCAGATTGCAGGGGTGGGAGAAGAGTGATCTGTTGGACAGGTACAAAGCAGCAGCAGGAGCAGCAATATCAGCATTACACTCTTCAAAAGTTTTTCAGCCTTAAGCTACATTGATAATATCAAGGGGAGGCTGGGGGGAGCCCTTCACATTTGCTTCCAGCTTAGATACTTAACTTCTTTTCTAAAACTGAAGGATGCTTCTTTCAGTGTCACACAGGATGAGGGTTACTGTGTTGTGGGCACCTTACAGGTAGAAATTTGAGTAACATTGCTAAAACATATTTATTTGAATCAGCCCCATGCATTTACAATACATGATTATAGGAATTTTCATCTAAGTATTCATTATTTACATTCTTGTTCTGTACCAGGAATACTTAATTAAACAGAAAAGAACCTTGATTATATACGCCAGGGGCTGCTGATGCGAAGGAATGCTACTGTTCTAGAGGCAGTGTCCAAAAAAATAAGATCCTTGCTGAATTCCACTTGTTGGTTAAGATTTCTCAGTATTACAACCTTTCCTTCTAGGGTTTCACAGAACTTTATCCTAGATATATTCAAATACTCCTCCTGCTAGAATATTCAATTCCCATATATTTAAGTCATTTGCCCCCATCCCCTCCAACTTTTTCTAATGATTTATTTAGATATGTAGAAGTTTCCTAATCCTGAGAGTACTGTAAGGTCTTCTCAAGGTCTTGTTATTCATGGCAAGCGTTTCACTCTGACAGTGAGACTAAATGATATCCATCCACAACTCTAGGAGCTGGGAAGCGAGAAGAAGAACTGGAGCTGGGCTTTGGCACCAACCCCATAGGAGAACAAACCAAAATATGTACAAAACAAGCCACAGTCTGTAAAGCACATTTACTTGGAGAGGGAACTGAGTGGATATGAGTGTGTAATAGGTCCTCAGTGTCTGATGTAGTGGATATCACAGCCACTGACTGAAAATGAGGGAAAATGCCTTGCATCTGCCATGGCTGGAGTGCCACTGTATAGAGATCACAGCAGGGAAAGCAGGAAAAGCCAGTGCAAAATGCCTCTTGCTTTTCTAGCTCTCTACAGAATTCTCTTCCACATTTGAGTTCAGTGCCAATGGCTCCACATAACCATTCAAATTACGGCCTGAAAGGCAATTGACTTTGTTGGCTGACCCTCAGAGCATTTCCCTACAGCATTCCTACTCATCCCTAGGGAAAAATGCTGACACAATTTGCAGTATCCTGCACAGAAGCTACAGGAGACAGAGGCCTCATTCTCCTCTCAGTCACCTAAGGCTATACCCAGAAACCCCTTCTCACAGTCATTGAGCCTGAACCCACTTTGCACCCAGCTGCCATTCACTGTTCTAATGGCAACATGCAGCCCTAAAGCCTGTTAGCCGGTGGCTGGCAAGCAGCCTTCCTGGCAGATTTCACATTACCCCAGGAAAGTGGGCATTCCCAGTGCATCCTGAATGCCTGCAGTCCCAAGCTGTCAGCACAGCCTCTACACAGGCACTGACAGACAAGTCATGGGAGGTGAGCTTTCCCTAGGAACTGCAGCAGAAGTTGGATGGCTTTGGGTTACTTGTGGCATAAAAGACAGACAGGCTTTATGTCACCTTCACATGCAGCCACAAACAAGGGTCTGGCTCTTTGCACGGGGCTGAAACATAAAAAGAATGTTTTGAAAGGATACAAGAGCAAAGAAGCATTTTGTACTGGCTTGTCCTGTTCTCCCTGCTGTGATCTTCACACATTGGCATGCTGGCCTGGACAGATGCAAAGCATTTTTTGTTCCTTCACTCTCATTTTGCAGTGGTGGCACACACTACAAGAAACACTACGAATGTATTAACCAATTACTCTCAAATATCCAACTCCTCCTCAGAGCAAACAGATGTCCCACAAACTTGTTACTGCATGTAGCTGGATGTCTTTGCAAAGAAAGTTGGTAAGTTGCTTTTAGTTACATTAAATAAGGAATTAGCAGTAGAAGCTACACGTAAGATCTGAAGAAGCAAGATATCAAACAGGACTTGGTATCTGTAGATAAAAATAATTTATCAGGCATCTTTAATGTCTTTAATTAAAAAAAAATCTATATAATTTAATACTTCCCATTTTTTTATATCTAACCAAGATCAGGTGCTGATCAGGTCTTGAGGTCTTAATCCCAAGAAATGAAAAGACAAATATGCAAGAAATTGAATTGATATATAACTTTACTCTTAAGGAAAAAGACAGAAGGTCATGGAGTCTACTATGCTCCTTGTTCAAGCTACCATGTCATAATAACACCTTTACGTAGTTCTGTCTTAAAAAATATTTGAATTATTTTTGCCTTCACATCTCTCAGGGGAAAGTTATGCCAGAATTTTACTTCACCAACAACTAAAAAATGTCCTTCTAGTTTCCAATTTAATTGTATTCATGATTGCTTTATACTCATTTGTCCTTTTGCCAACATTGCTCTTTAGCTTCAGCGCTTCTTTTGCTTCCTCAGTCATTTCCCATACATGAGCTTGCAACTTACTAGTCTCCAAATGCGTGACCTTGCACCATATAGCAGTGAATTTAATCTGATTTTGACTACTCCAGGTCCTAAGTTCATCCAGCTCTTCCTATCTGACAGGCTGCTCCTATTCAGAGTTCTATCAATCATCTTTGTATTTTATGAGTACACATCTCCTTTTTGAGACAGTGACAAAACACCAAAAAAGATCAGTCAGAAGACCAGTCCTTAAAAATTGTACTGTAACCTAAGACATCAATTAAAACTTTCCAGTGTCTCCTGTAGTTCTCAGAGCTTTAAATCATTATTTACTTACTTTGCACTTTCTTTCTGATGAGCATTATCTCTAATTGCCCTAAAAGATGCCAAATCACACACAAAACTACAGTCCAGCTAGCGGAGTCCAACTGCATTTTGTTATATAGAAAATGAGTTATCTTATCAAAGATGTCCCTATGGATTTATCCACAATGTATTCTATCAAATCAGTGCTGAGCAGTGGCCAAAAAGCCAAGTTGATGAAAGATTCTTTGTGAAAAACCAGGTACTGTATTTTTCATCCAGCCCAGTTCACCTTCGGTGCTCATAATCCAAACCTCTATTAATGGCAAACGTAACATCAGTGCCAATGTTTGCCACTGCTGAGCTAAACCAAATTCCATCATCACTTGGACCCAAGTAATCCTATTTATCTCAACAGCTACCCAGGGGCAGAGAAATTGATATCCTCCCTGTCTTTAGATTTACACTGCATCAAAGGTGCAGCATATTCTGTAGTAGTCAGAAAATTACATCTTTAGCAATAAACTTTGAAAAGAACAAAAAGTTCAGCCAAGGAAGGGACAAGGTAAAAATGTGATCTCGTTTCCCAGGTTCATAATGACATCCATGAAGAATTGAGCCAATAAACACAGAGTTCCACATCGAAATGATGTTGCTGGTGTGCAGGACTCCTGTGAACAGTAAAATCCTGAACTATGCCACTTTGATTTGTCCTAGGTACAGTTGTTTCTCTGGGATATATCTTCTTGGGAAGAGTTTGGAAACACACAGGAAAGAGGTGATAATGAAATGTAGTATGACTGTATACAGTGATCGGCATCACAAATTCTTCTGCTCTGTGGCACAGCCCCTTAAGCTAAGAAGATGCTATATCTCTAAAATCACTTTGGTCTGTATTTCAAGTTTCTACAGAAGCCAGGGGTAACACAACAGAAGTTGAAGAGACTGAAACTCTTTTCCTATTTCAGTAATTCCCTAAAGCCTGTTTGCTTACAGTTACCACATGTTTGGCTTTATTTGTAACACCTAATGAGGGAAGTATAGAACCTATATTAGCAGTGTTCTGCTAAAACTCTATGAAAGCTCAAATCATCAGTGCACACAAAAGCATCATGTGCTCCACCACAGCAGTGCATACTAGTAAGAAGTAAATAAATGTACCTCTCCACAAATTATCCTCTGAGGGTGGCTGCTCCCCCACAGGTAACAGATGGCACTTAGTTCATTCTTTTAAAATGAAAGTTAGAGTAATGCAAGTTATGCTGCTTTTTCTTCTTTAAAAGGTATCAGTCAAAGTCATTCATGCTTTGGAAGGAAGCAATGTATTTACATCACATTGCCTACTACAGAGTCTTTGCAAGTGAGCATATAAACTCATAAAAGGCAGGTCACATTCATTTTGCTAAGTTTGGGTTTGTTCATGCTCTCCTCATGACAAAAGCATTTGTCAGCTCCCTCTCAGAAACACGTAGAAACATTTGTTTTGTTGAAAACAAAACTAGTAGGGAAATTATTTAAGACATGTCCCCCTTTCCACTCTACTTAGAACAGAAAATAGAGCCGACTGTATCTGAAAGAGGAACTTAACCTTAATCTTACCCATGTTGGGGTTTCAGATAACCAACTACTCAGTCATAACACAGGAAATACTGATCTATATTTCAAGTCAAAGATATGAACAAAAGTTCACTTCCAGAATACGCTGTATAACGTAGAAATGTAAGACATTAGGTCAAGTACTCCCTGCAAGTATGCAAAATCTCAACAGTTGTGACATTTTTAGCCTTATTTCATACAGAATATCTTAAGATATTAAATTCCTGCAATTTTTACAAAAATCACCAGCAGGGTGGAGAACAAATGTTATTAATGCTGCCATTAGTGAAAGGTGGGAAGAAATTAAACCACTATTCATTTTCTGTGGCAGCAGCCAGTCTAACACACACTTACTCCTGTCCCCTCAGCACATCTACTGCCTTGGACAAACCACAGCACATACTTTCTTTTCTGAGCAGAAAAAGCACATACAGGACTTGGGGCATCTGGGAGCTCTGCATGGGGGAAAAAAGTGTCTTAGGAAAACAGAAACTGGCCAAGATACAGGATAAGTGACAAGAGATACAAGAATGTGAAAATATTATAGAAGAAAAAGGAAAGACAAGGGGGTGGTTGTTTTAAGGGAGTCACAAGAAACAGAGGAAATTGAGATTATTAGACTAGAATTTAGCACATGAATCTGCACGAAATCTGTCTTTGTGATGGTGTTTGTTCACAGAATAATTTCATAAAGCCAAAATGGAGAAAGCTGTATGGAATCCGGCGCCTCAGCCCATGGAAATAATTGAAAACTGCAGATGCTCTTTGTTTTTCAAAATCTGTATTTGGGTTTGTAGGTTTATCTGTATTCCAAACGTGCAAAGAGTTTTATTTGGAAGTACTTGTATTTCTGCAAAACCCCACATTAATCAAAAAAGATTAATTTAAGAGATATCACAACAGGGACATTTATACGTGCTACATACTGTGAGAAACCTTAAACCTTAATGTGAAAAATAGATAAATGAAAAACAGTATCAAAACACTAAACAAAAATCTGACAAGTTAGATGAACAACGTCAACCTATATATTGACTTATTTTCCTAGCTTGTCAGTAAAATAAAAAGTGGAAAGCCAAAAAAAACCCACAATAATCAGAACAAATACAGGCTCTGTTTATCCTGTGTCAGTACAAAGAACACAAGAAATGTCAGAATAGAAGAGACCATTTTGACCCATCGCAACCAATATTTTGCCTTCTAATACTTCCCGATACTTCTGAGGAAATACGCTGTGGCATTCTTCTCCATTGTACAAGCTGTGTGATGGAGAGATGAAGAAATTCTTCTGTGAGCCCAGACAGCTGTCTGGTTTAACCCTGAATCAGGGTTAAATTTCACTGCTTGTGAAACTGAAATTTTTATTCTTGTCTATGCAAGTTACTAGAAGTTTTTTTGACCTGCTAAACTGTCTGCCTTAAAATGTCCCAATAACAGCAAATTACAGTGTTTAGAATGTTATTGATTACATATACAGCACAATCAATCTAAAGGCCATCAGTTCATTTCAGAGGCAAAAACCTCTGCAGTACTGAGAGTAGTGTGGAGGTGGCTTCATTCTGATTATAGCACGAAGATGGTTTCATCCCAGACTGAGAACACTGTTGTCCCATTTACAACAATGTGCTGAGTGAGTAATGCAAAAAACGTAGAATGATTTCTTAAGAAATCATTGGCAACTTAATTGTATTATAAAAATCAATAGTTTATCATTTAATGGCTTCATTGGGCAGAGAAGATTGGTTATGCTATTTACAGCTCCCACCAGCCATCCACAGGCTGTTTGCCTTTAATCCGTTTCAAAAATTCTCTGAATCAAAGAAGCATGAACAAATGATAAAAGACATTAGACAAAATCTCTTTCTCTACTGTACAGCTGAAATGAAACAACCAATAGGTTGGGATAGTTTGGGGTGTTTGAAGACTGGAACTACTATAAGGCACAATAGCAGGTACAAAGAGAACTTTTTTCACTTCAGTATTTTCACTATTGCTTCAATACTAGAGCAAACCATGGCAGGTTTTCAGTTTTCCTCTGCATTTTCATTGTTATTACATAACTTTAATGAACTACTCTGAAGGAATGGAGGGCTTTAGCACTTACGCTGCATAAAGCTGATGGGTATTTCAGTTAAAGAAACTCATTGCCTTTTTTCAGATGTTGCAAGATTTATTTTATCTGTAAACAGGTACCAGTTGCCCATATTTAACCAAACAAGGCAAAAAAGAGAAAAAAAAAGAGGAATAAACTAATATTCTTTTTAGCTCTGTGCTGGTTGTCTTTCTACACGCAAGAATACCAGCTAACTAGTCAGGTATTCTCATTAAATGCATCTTCATGACATTCAGGGTTTAAATGTCTGCTTTGAACTGAAATTTGGCCAACTGATGACATGGGTGGATTCCTATAAAGCCTGACAAGACATAAGTAGCCAATTTTCCAGTTTCAAGTATTACTGTCCAAGCACTCAATGCTTTCTGGAGTGGTGCAGAACATTTATTTCATTTATTGAAAGAAAGAATATGATTTTTTACACGCTTCATGAACAGAATTAGTCTGGTGATAGTGGGATACTGATGTCTTTGCTCTCATCTCAGTGTGGTGTAAAGATGGATGCAGAAGGAATGCCTCCACAGCTTTCCCATCCCTACTGCAGCTGTGTGCAGCCCCTTTGGCCCTCCCTGGAGTTCCCTTCTTAGTTTGAACAACAAGACTGCACAGCAGTAAGAAGAAACTTGATGAAAGCCTAATCTTGGAAGTACACACTGCAGAAATTGGCCCAACTATGTTTTTTCATAACTATACACAATCCTCAAATAAGGATTCTTACAGAATCTCTAAGATGAAGTATTTGTGAGGCTTAGGAAAATAGGCTGTGAGCTGATTCTCAATTTCAATATATTTACCCAAGAACTGTCTTCTCCAAATTGCTGTGTTTTCTGATTCGAAGGTGTTACTCCATCCTTCTGAAAGAAAAGCCTCCAGCTGATGGAGAGATTATATGCATCTCTCAGAGAAATTACTTTGTTCTAGAAGAGCAAATAGAGACAGCCAGGGTAACTAACGAATCCCATTTTATTTATTTGAACAGAATTTGTATCAGAAGACCAAGGTACAAATAAAAATGAGACAAAGTTCAGAGTTCAGGTACATGGCTGAAGGAGGAAGCATTCTGCTGGAAAACCTCCAGAGATCCACAAAGGGTAGTGGACACAATGGTGGCCACGCAGTTAAATGGCCCAGCATGACGTGATCTTGGCAAACACACCCATAGGAAGGTCACTGGCCGAGGAGGAACGCTCAAAGGAAATTAAAATTGCCTTGGCACTGGGGAAAATACGCCTGAGCTCCATGGCAGCTGTTACCAAGCGAAGCCTAAGCAGGCAGCAAGGCACGCCATGTCCCCTTCCCTGTAAGTCAGGAATGGCAAGAAGGATCTACAGAAAATTACGTAGGATGCCTGGGTGTACAGTGCACAGCAGCCTAAAATGTTTATCCAAAGAAAAACACGTAATCCAGGAGCTCAGGTACCAGCAGCTGATCTACAGATACAACCTTAAAGAAGGCAGTAGAACAAACATCTTGATTGTCTGATCATCACTTTTACATTACCATAATAAACCAGACCCTGGAAGTATGATGGGCTCAGGCCTAGGTGGGCCAAATTTAATGACATGAAGTTCCTTGCTAGTCTTTACCTGCAATTTCTGAGACACGGTGTCTACAACAAATGGTATGGGTTTTTTTTCTGCAAAACTGGAAGAAACAGAGGAAAAATAAAATCCCCTCACAGTATGTCTAAACTCACTTTTCTCTGGTAGCTGGCAAAGAGGACTCATGCAGCCCAGTTTTGCCCTGAGCTGTCAGGTAGCTGCTTCCACATGTTACACTCACAGCTGGCTGCTTCATATACCTTTGTAACTTTAGGCTCTTCAGCCTGAATCTCAGCTTTTAACTGGAATTTCTTACCTCCTCAGGCCTTGCCATAACTCCTGTCGCATAGAATTCCGGCTTTTTAGATACAGAGTTATGTGTAACGAATTTCAAGATGACTTCAGGTGAAACCATATATAATGAACTGTATGTAGTTTCTGTTGGCTACAGAACTCCCCAATAGCTTTTTAACCTTTCTTTCGCTATCATCATCTCTCTTTTGTCCTTGTTCTATTAACTGTTTTTATTTAATAACCTGTAGCTCAGTTTTAGTATTATTGTTTTCCTTATCTCCAGCACCCCAGAACTCTAATCAGTGTAATCCAGTACATGATAGAACCACACTGGATGTGATTTCTTTGAAAATCCCAAGGTAAAATGAGAAAGCTAAATACATCTTATAATTGATTTAACTCATTCCCTTCCTTGGCAAAAGCAAGGTACCTTTCAGGAGCAAAAGCAAGGAAGTTGAACAGGGTGATGGTTGGCTGAGACACAGCAGAACGCATCGATGGCTCCACGCTTTCAGTTCACATATTTCATCACGCTCTGATGGGTTACAGGGTTCTTAGTAATAGTTCTTTGTAGAAACATTAACAGGAACTTTGAGAAAGAAAACGGTATTCCATTACTTTTTTTTTTTTTTTGTTAAAAGGCTACAAAGTTTCACGGAGAAATGCTGTGATCAAAAAAGCAGTCACTTCAAGGAAAGATCTTCTTTGACTAGTATCTCATTATAAAAACCAGGATCAAATTGGTTCCCCATGACCTTCTTCCCGGGGTTTTTTGAAGCTATCAGGAGGTGTTTGCTTGTTCTTGGCAGTAATGTTAAACTAATGGGGCTGTCCTTCTCATTTCTTCTCTGAGAGATAAAGAAGATCTCTCAGATTACATTATCTGAGAGATAAACGCCAGACCTGCAAGTCCATTCTAATTCCTTAAAACCAAAGAACTTTGACGTGGCTGCTCCAGCTCATAGCTTCCTACTGAAAAAAAACCCACTTTACACAATGAAGATGAAATGTCAAATGTTCCTCAGGAGTTGAGTTCTCTCTGGCTCTGCACAGGCCTGCGTGACACAGCACCATTTCACACAGCCACCCTCTTCCTTGGGTGCCCTGAGGGACACCCTGTGAGTGGGCAAGCGCAGCCTCCTGTGCCAGGTTTAATTCACTTAGTGCGGGACATGGAAGCCCTCAGGCAGCCCAGCCACGGCCAGGAGACCACCTCCTCCTCTGCAAAGCCGCCACTGAAGGAACCCGAGTTAACGGCTGAAGGCGCGGCTACACACAGGTAACGGCCGCCCGCCATGATTGATAGGTCCAACCCCTCCCGGGCGCCGCCATCTTAAACGGTTCCCACCGCCTACCTCGCCTCCCCTTTGCCTTACGGCGAGCCCCGGGTCCGCCCGCTCCGCAGGTGAGACCCGGCGGGGGCCGAAGCTCCCGGGGCTGCGCAGCCCCGGTCGGCGGTGGGGCCGCGGGCGAGCCCCGGCGGCGGAGGGGCGGGAGAGCCGGCCCGGCGCTGGGTGCCGCTGCCGTGGCGCAGGGAGACGGGTCTGCGGGGACGCCGGGGTTTGAATCGTGGGTCTTGTGTCAGAACATTTTGTGATTGGCTTTTTATGGAAGAGAAAAGCTTGGGTTTACTGTTCTTAATTCTGCGAGATGCGTGTACAGGCTGTCTGTGCTGCTTTTCACATAGAAACACCAGTAGTCTCAGTATAGCTTAATGGTTTTTGTGCCCATTTATTATGTTAACTTGTATTTCGAGAAAATATATAGTGGTGTTACAAACCCAGCTTTAAATATTCAATATGTGGAATTCATTTGTCTGGAAGATACTAAAACCCTTCATCAGTGATAAACTGCTTTCTCTGGTGTGTCCCAGCCTACTATAAATCAGCGCTGGCTTTGGGCCCGTGATGTTGAGTTGTATGTATTAACAGTCCTGGATCTAAGCCTATGTTCCCTGCCAAAAAAAGTGTATTTGTGTCACTTTTCAATGCAAATCAGTAGTAGGTGCAAATTCACTTTATGTTGCTTCACACTTTTGACTTTGGAATAGAAAATCTTAAATAAACACAGCTTTTTCAACACTGGGATGTTGATGGTGAAAATGTATTCATATACTTAGGTAAGTCTCTTGACTTAAAATGGACTAACCATGATTGTGGAGGTTTGTAGGACTATATGAGTCTGCCCATCCCTCCCTTGCTTGGGGTTAGAGCAGTGCTTAGTATTAAATAATCTAAAGAAGCATGAAGGTCTATTTCCATTTACTGTTTGTCAAATACTCTTTTGCTTGTAACTGAATTGTGGGGCTACATAAACACAAAATGTTATTGAAATACTTGAATGAAACATTCTAGTTTGAAGCAACGAAATATACATCAGAAGTAGTAATAGGATGGAGATGTTTTCGCGGGGTCCTAAGTGATTTGTGTGAATGGAAAGGTCAGAGGGCTCTTTGGACTGCTGCCACTTTGGTGCAGGAAACATTGTGAAACTCATGATTAAAGTCAGTGCACAACTCAAGACCTTACAAGGTACATCCTGATAGGAATCTATTCTTCCAAAGATAAATGGCTTTTGTTGTCACTTAGCTTTATAAGCTACGTTTTTGGTTTGTCATTGACTGACACTTCAAGCTTGTATTTCCAGTTGGACAGATGTACTAAAGTACATGGTTCAGGGCAATAAAAAAATAAGTTTGATCTGTGATTGAAGAATGAGTGAGCTGCTGCTTCATGGCATTCAATAAATATGTCAGATCTATTTATTTGACATATGCAAAAAATTGAGGACTTACATTTCAAGATGCTGTTGGTTTTTCTGAAATAGTCCTTCTGGATTTTAAGCACTGTTGATTTTTAGAATTTCTGGAAGAGGAAAGATGAAAAATATTGCAACTATCAATTTTCCAGACTATTCTTTTGTTTTTAATCGCAGGTTACTATAACTAAAGACAATAATACTTGATGCATAATGAAAGCACTTACTATCTTAATACTTACATGACAGATTTGTCATTCACTTAATGCTTTTAGCAGCTACCAATCTTAATAGCAAAAGTAATTTCTAGCCTTCATTTGTAGTAACTTAATGGCAATTGCAAAGTTACAAGTAAGCAATACATAAGCAAAAATGTATCGCAGTGTCACTTGCAGTACATGCCTTTATGAAAGACAAACTGACGTGTCACTGATGTGTTTACGATAATCAGCTTTGTAGTATGAATGAATGTAGTATGAACGTAGTATGAATGAAACACAAAGTTTACAAACATTGGGTCTAGTTTCTCTTTCACTAAAAAGAGCTGGCTTGTTGTGAACTTGAAAGTTACAAGGGTCATCAGTTTCCTGAGTGTTTAAAACACGTTCTGCAAATTAGTAAATAAACTAGCTTCCTGTATGTCAGTTTAAAAAACAATGACATTGGTGACAAATATCAAGCCATATTGCAAGAATGAACTTTATTTGACAATTTGAAGGTTTCTAGGGATGTTATGAGGTTTATAGCCCTTCAGTCGCACAGTTTTTGTGGTTTTTTTACTACCATATACTTCCTAGATGTTATCTCTTCATATACACTCAACCCTTTCTGTGATCTGTTACGGAAGTCGTAATTATATGGTCATCTTTACTATCTTAAACGTATCATTCGAATGAGAACTTTTCAGTTCAGACACCTGCTTCTTCCACTTAAAAGGAATTAATTAGTAGCAGAAGTTTTTTGTGATAAAGGTGTGTGTCTTCACATATGTGTTCTTTATGTGCTCAGAGCCAACTGAGAACTATTTCCGTACAACACAGTGTGGAGATGAATTAGTGATGTCAAGCCAAAGCTAATAAGCACTGCTGAGAGGCAAAGTGTATTAGCAAATTGTTGAACCCAAGTTAATATATCAAGGTGGCTTCCACTCCTTTCACAACCCTGTGTGATTTGCCATTAGTGGACTGGCTCCTATGAAAGCCAGTTACACTTTATGAAAACACAGTGAAGAAAACAAAGTATTACATGCTATGTCTTACATGTAATTCTGATTACAGCAGTGTCTGCAAATACTGTAGCCGTCCACCTTGCTAAGTAGCTTTAGCCTTTCAATCCTGAAAGATATGGTAATGAGGTGACCTATATATGCCACACATTAAATGTTTGTTCCAAAATACATAGTATGATTACAGTCTCAGGCGACTCCTGACCAGAATATTAGTGGTAGTCTATGAAAGAAATGAGTTTTTCTTTTCAGTCTTGAAACTTTATACTTTTAATACAGTCACTCTTCCATCAGGATCCCTACATTTATTTAGCTTTAATATTTTTCCCTGAGATGTATTAAAGCATAACATAACTGCAGAATATATGAGGGTTGTGTGAAG
Organism: Strigops habroptila; assembly: GCF_004027225.2. NCBI lineage: Eukaryota > Metazoa > Chordata > Aves > Psittaciformes > Psittacidae > Strigops > Strigops habroptila. The sequence goes on from NC_046360.1 coordinate 35,446,885, forward strand.
TGCATGAAGTGCATGCTGTTTGGCAAATCTGGAACTGATTTTTAAAGCAAAAATGAAAGGGCTTTGCTCCAAGTAAAAGCAGTGTCTTCTTTTGTACCTCCTTCACTTAAAATGAATGCATAAAACCTGGGGGATTGTGAAATCCTTAGTTATAGAAAGACAAGTGCATCACTGTGAGAGTTACAGTAATACTCATTGTAAAGAAGGCCTCTCTTCTGCCTCTTTTGCGTTACTGGTCCTTCATATTTAGCTCTGCCAAAGCGAATCAAAGCAGTAGGTCACTCTGAGATTAGCTCCACGGTGCCACTACTTCTAAGACATGAATCACGTAATTTTCAGTTGTTGTGGCTTGTTTAAAGGCTGTAGATAATAGCAAAGATAAGGCTGCAGACAAAAAAGTGAAAAAACTGTGATTTCCAGAATGATTGCTGTGTATGTAAAACAAATATATATATAAAAAGAAATAATACACTGGTGTTAGAAGTACATTCTCCAGAAGGCATTTCTAAAATGTCTAGTTCATAATTTAGAGTAGTTCAATATAGCTATTAATGTAGTCATTCTTAAAAAAACAATTATGCTAATTGAACAAGTGGGAGATTTGTATAGAAACTTGTCTAAAATATAGAATCACGCAGCCCGTGTTAAATGTGCAGTGGCAGCATGAAGGTAATAAGATCAACATACTAATTGCATTTTTTGATAGGCCTGTTACAAATGCCATGGTTTCTAAATTTCCCCTCCCTTATAATCGAAAAGTTTAAGCCGAATTAGTGTTTCTGGAAACAGCCCAGGGTAAATTTCTAATATCTGATTGGGTTTCCATTTTTATTTTATTTACAGACAACTTTCAGACATTACTGACTGAGAAGCTGAAATTAGTTTTTTGCTCGTGAAAACTGAGAAATGTTCAAAAATCAGTATCAGGTAAAACAAATGGGGTTTTTTTTTTACCCTTTTTCATTTCGTCTCTGGGAGAACTCAGTTAAAATGGCTTATTTGGGGGAGGTGGGGTGGGCAAAAAGTCCAGATACAAAAATGTTTTGGAATGTTTCATTACTCAGTACTTTTTTTTAGCAATGTTATAAAACAGAAGGTAGCTGCTGCTGCTGTCAGGGCTAGAATGGACACTAACATGGTGTTACCAATGGCTTCTTGTCTGTCTTTACGCTCATGGGCCAGGGAAGGCACACCATTTGCTCCCACCCAGTTACGGGAGAAGACCCAACGCTTCAGGTATAGTCAGAAAAGGGGGGGTTAGTTTATTCTTTTGGTCCAGCACAGGGTTGTAACAACACTAGTTGCTTCATTTGATGCACAAATCTTATTATCCCTTTTACTGTTTCCTGGCGTTTGTTTTCACCATGTTTTGCCTCCCTTTTTCTGCACCAGTGCCTTTCCAAGAGAGCAACCCACCTGTAATGACTTTTTCCCCCACTGGTCCCAGATGTGCTATATCTGTACCAGAAATGCTGTTACCTAGGCTATCCCAGCTTTATATAGTATTTCTGGTTCCATTGCCTTGGTGCTGTCAACTTTGCAGGATTGTGCTCCCCAGAAGATGCCCCATACTCCCCTCTGGTTGATTGTGGAGTTTGACAGTTACTTGCTTAACTCCTCCTTGGCCACCCACGAGACCCAGCCATCCTCCATGGCAATGAGTAACTTTTTCTTATGCCATGTCTGGTAGTTTTCCATATCCTGTTCAATAGGTTTAACCTCAACTCAGGGCCTACTCAAGGGCTGAATATTAACAAAAGGTATTTGTAAATACGGGAGAAAAAGCCACTTATTTTTTTATCCATTATAAATGTTAGAAGTATTTTATGAGTGCAGTTTTTGGAATGCCGTTTTGAATCTCCTTAGAACTTAGTCTGGTCACTGGGGTTAGCCATGTGAATGGAAGATGCCAGGTGTGTGTGGGCAGAGGAAAATGCCCAATTCATACATGGTGCGGAGTTGATGTTCTCTGAAAGCATAATTTGAAGAGCATTTATTTTGCTGGCAAGAGTGCTCACCCCTTTTGTTCATTCTGACTTGTGGGTGATTGTTCGGGCAGCTGAGCAGAAATTAGGGAGTGCAGGCAACAAGGAATGAGAAGAGAGCAGCAGAGTTCTAATGATTGATTAGGTCAACCATGCTGCTGAGAAAATGCTTAGCAAACTGTAGGCTGAGTACATCAGATGTCACCAAAAATGTGACATCGAATGGGAAAAATATTGAAGCAAATAATTCCCTAAGCAGAGGTGATAAAGCCTCTCCCCAAGAGCCTGTGCTTAGATTCTTTGACATCTAATAGTGCACATGCTCTTATAAGGAGTTCTCAGCTGGCAGGGGCATTCATAATCTTTTTCCAGTATTAATTATCCGATGCCTTGTGAAGGCTGCAGCTTGAGTACAGCCCTTTTTATGGTAATACTTATAGGGTCAGATCTACTATGAGGCCACTTAACTTGGCCCAGAAAACATAGTAAATTTTTGTGAGTTTCCCAGACTGGTCAAATCAGGCTGAAATTTGGTAACTAGTAGAAAAGTTACTGGAAAATGTCTTTAACATACTCACATGTGTAGACAGATTGTATAAACTTCATTTCCGTAGAAATCAGACAAAACATTAAATCTGCAACACTTTATTTTTTAGCAGTATGTTTTAAAACTCACTTCATTCAGTGAATTGTAGAATTTAACCATACCCAAATATAAATTACTAATCTCAACACATTAAAAATTACAATAATTTTACTTTTTAGAGAATGTCATTATGAAATAAAACATTCCATGGTATTCCTTCAATTTTATGTTCTGCTACTTCATTAAAGCCAAATGTTGACTATATGGATTGCTATATTACAGTAGTGAAGAAGCTGGTAATATTCTGCGGTCTGACTGATCAGTAATACTGACTCTGGTAACAACCTAATGTGGGGAGGGATTGTTCTTATGTAGTCATCTTGATCATTGATGATTCAGTGCTGAACATGTGTTGGATGATGTGTCCTTAAACTCTTTCATCTTAGGGTGGCCCATTTGTTGAAATATTCAGTGCTCAAGGCAAGAACCCAGGAGCAAAATGGAAGATTTCTGGCAATCCATCAGCTATATGGAAAGTAAGTTTTTTAAAGAAACTTACAAAATCTAGACTATAAAACAGAAAGAATGTGAATGAAAATCAAAATTATTAGGTAATGAGGGCTTTGACCTGACAGTGGAGTTGTCACTTGCAGTTCTGTCATTGTGACAGACTAAATGACTGTTTCAATTAGTTCTTTGTGCCTGCTTGCAGACTAGGTTGGTTGCAACATAATTTTATAGCTTAAATATTTAGAAAGTGATTTTGCTATTCTGCTATCTAATGGGTTGAGTTGGGCCCATTGGATCATGAGTCCTGTTTGTCAGCATTATTTGTTCATAAAACATGCATGTAAAGGATATAATCCATAAAAATAGATTACCATCATATTTGAACTCCTGTCGTGTTGCAGTGCCAGCTGCCATTTGTGATTTAAAAAGTAAAAAATTAGCTTTGCGTGTTAGTAGTGTGCTTGATTGTGAGGAGAAGAATTCTGTCACGATGCTTATGTTTGTTTATTGTTCTGTAGGAATATGATAAAGAAGTAAAAGGCTTTGTTTTTGTACTTGAAGGAAACAGTCAAGTCAACAAAATGAAGCTACCAAAGGAAACTAGACAAACATGTAAGTATCAAAGAATTAAATGTCTGTGATGTTATTCTGATTATTAAATCAATCTTATAATATAAAACTTATATTATTCTCCCTTACTTTGGGCATAATTCAGTATTAGCAAGTGGTTTTTCAGTAACTTTTTAGCTGGTCAGATACAAATAGGTAAAAGGTATAGAAATTAACGTAATGGCTGTAGGGAGGATCCTTGTTGATACATGTTCTAGTGCTGCTGGGTTCACTTCTGTACCTGATTCTGCTGCAGACTGATGTCTGGCAAACAAAGTCTCCCTGCCTTCAGCACTTCCTCTGTTGGCGTTAGAGAATGTGAAATAGGTTCCTCTCCCCTTTCTCATTTTACTTTTTAGAAAAGAAATTTACTATTACCTTAATTATAATAAATATTAGTCCAGTCTATCTTTCTGAGAAATACAACTTTGTTTATTGCCAATGTTACAATAAACTATTACATCCTAAAATGAGGTTTGAGAGTTAGTGTTGTGGAGTATCACTGCTAAGAATAGTTTTAAATTTACTTTAGCTAATGCTGCAATACTACAGTCAAATTTCCATCTGTTACCATTTTGTCTCTTTATCTCTTGGGGTGTTTGTACCTCAAGAATGTCAAGTATACAATCTCCCAGTTGTACTGTAATCTTTGAATACTCTTCCAAAGTAAAAGATGTTATATATACAAGTATAATTTGAAATTTGTGTCATTTGACCCACAAAAGAAAGTTCTAAACCAGAATTCTTTAGAAGAGGAGCTAATGTTGCTGTTGAAAGTCCATGAAGACCAGCCTATCCCCTCCCTGATGGAATAACTGTGGAAACAACATATGGTTCAGTTCAGACAGTTTTCTACTGTTTTCCCTTGATGGAAGCTACCTGAATCCCAAAAGATTTCTTGTGTTTGTTCCCTCTGTTAAGCTCCTTTTGCTTTTGTTCTAAAATCAGAAGCCTCCATTGAGCATTATTATCATGATCTGAGCTGCATTTTTACACAAGGGTGTTTTGAAGTTGTTTAATAAGGTGTATGTTGTCACAAACATGGGCACAAGTTTGATATGACTATAAGATAATTTTGATAGGAAAGTATTGCTTCATTTTATAATCCATATGGGAGATTTGGTGCTCTTGGAACACAAGAATTGTAAGGGAAGAAAAAAAAAAAGTTGCCTTTTATTTTCATGAGAATTCCACCAAAGCCACAGATGGGACTTGTAAAACAACACTTGTATTGCAGCTTGAATTGGTTTTCTTCAGGTTTTTGTCGTGTTCATATGTTGTGTGAACCTTGGGAAATAGTGTTGCAGGAGCGTAGCTGTATGGTACAAAATTGAAATGCTTGATGGTGAAATGGGCATCTGCACGCACACAGCACATGTATTAAATTTTTTCCCCCTATTTCTAGTGGGACTGATCCAGCGATTTCTGACACTTCAGATTTTTGTGCCGTTGGGACGAGACTTCTCCACCGAGTTACTGTAAGATGCATACAATTTCCTTGAGTACTTAGTGCCTGTTTGTAGCCATTAATTGTGGTGGCAGACTTTGCATTAAAGCACAGTGACTTATCAAGTCAATAAGGAGTTAAGCTAATGAGATTGTTATTTCTTGGGTGTTTTAAATACTGACATTCCTTTGAAGACAGAACAATCTCTGAAAATCATGATGGGAACTTGGGCTATTGTCAGTCTTGGACACATTTCCCCCCTTGTGGCACCAGCTGTTAATAACCACCACAATGCACTCAGCTTTGTAACCAGCAGAACTAAGATCTGGATTAACAAAAGAAACATTAGGCCGTTGGAAACCCTGTGGTGTTCACTATAATGTGGATAATCTATTTCATGAAATCAGGATGGTGTGCTGTTTTATGTTGCTGGGTAATTCTGTCATCTTCCGTGCCTTTGTACAAGTAGAGTTATCTTGGAATATTTTATTATTTTAACAAATATGCTAGTGTGAATTGACTCATTTATTAAAAAGTCCTCATTTAAATCCATGCAGGGATTTAAGTGTCGGTGGTTTGTGAGTTAGTGGGCATTTATAACCTACATCATATTGGTGAAATCACACATTCCTCTGTGGCATGCTTAATTTTTGACATAAATTTAGAATCTGAGCATTGATAAAATCTTTGAAGGATAAATTAGTACATATCTTCACCAGAGAATATTTCGATTTGTGCACCTTGCCTCTTACCCATTCTTTCAATACTGCTGAGGAGAGTCTGGCTCAGTCTTTACTCCCTCTGATCAGGTATTTATGCACGTTAGTGAAATCCCCTTTAACTGTCTCAGGGCTGAATAATCCCAGCTCCCTCAACCTCTCTTAAGTCAGATGTTGTAATATCTTAATCCTAATTATCCTGCTCTGGACTTGCACCAGTATGCCCTTGTCTCTCGTATCATAGAGCCGAGTACTGGACCCAGCGCTCCGACTGTGGTTTTACTAGGGCTGAGTAGAGAGGAAGGGTCACCTCCCTGGGCCTGCTGGCAATGCTTTTCATTATGCAGCACAGGATGCTCGTGACCTTGTATGTTGCAGATGTTTTGCTGACTCACGGTCAACTGGTCAACTTGTTGTCCACCAATGACCAAGACCCTGAGGTCATTTTGTACAAAGCTGCTTTCCAGATAATTTGCCCTCAGATTGTTCTGGCACATGGGATTATTCCTCCCCATGTACCGGGTTTAGTCTGTAATGTAAAGTTATGACTTTGTATTTTAAACCTAATTTAGTTTGGGGATTTTTTTACTTTTTGAAATTCATCATAATTAAGGCAGATGCTTGCTTTTTGTTCACATGTATATTTTGCAAGGGAGAAGAATTTCAGAAATCTTGGGAATAATCAAACACAGTTGGTAGGCATTACCTTTTGCAAATCTGGCACTTTCCTAACTCTTTTTGAATGACGTCTCAGAATTAGCATACCCTGAAACCACAGTTGTAGCTTGTTTTTACTCTGTGAGGAGTGATGTTTTTGATCATACATAGAAGCTTAGTGGGTTTATAACACAGAGATGCTCTTGATTTATTGAATAAACAGGAATTCTCTAGAGTTTCAAACTCTGGAACATACCTGATAAGGTTTAAGAAGTTTTCTGTCAAAGTTTAGCTAGTTAGGTATACAGGAATCTGCAGGGGGAAAGGGCTTAAAATGTTTGTGTTCCTAAAGTAGTTCTTGATAAGAAAATTTATTGCGAGGCTTGTGAACAGCGCAGCAGAATATAGATAGTTGTACTGTATTTCCTTTTTTTCAATCAGTTGCTTCTGTAAATACAAGTTTATTACTTTCCAATTTTTGATAACCAGCACATCCTGGATTTTACATGCATAGCTAATTTATTCATAGGCACCATAATAGCTTGAATTTGTGAATCACATGCTATCATAATTAGTCATCATTTTAGCTTTGCTGACAGAGATATGATAAATTTTCATGTTAATCTAAAGACACAGCATGTTTTCAGATACAGAACAATAAAATTAATCTTGCAAAACTTAGACCAACCTTTTAAAATAAGAAGTAGGACATTCAGTCATACTTCTGACAGTGTTTGAAGATTTTAGATAGCAACTGAAGGTAAACTTTATTGAACAGATTTAGCTGGAGGGATTATTTGAAATTCTAATGTTTAGTAGCATGAGGCTCCTTGAATTCGTCGTGAAGCAGGAGTGAAATACAGGAACATTCTTGAAAGTATTAGGTTATGTTAAATTCCATAACTTGCGAAGGAGATTAACATATATTTTAAAGTAAACATGTTTTAATAACTCTTGCAGTCAGTGCTTTCACTAGAGTACCAAGGCAGCATGGGTGGTAATTTAGGAAACAGATAATCCAAAAAGAAAAATATCCCACTCGAAGAATCTGTAAGCATGACAAATCAGCTGACCATTGCTATTTCTTTGGTTTTCTATCTTTTAAAATGGAGGGGATGATGATACTATCTAATGTTTTTAAAGCACATACTACTTATGGAGAAAATAGCACTACAGTTGCTAAGTACATTAATATACTAGCATACCAATAGTTAAGCCTTTGCAGAGGATTCTATCTGGATTTTGACCAGGATACAAAGAGATCACCATTAATAACAAATTGCGTGGGAGTTGCCCTTTGCTTAGGAACATCAGTGAAATACCTGCTTTCATGTTTGGTAAACTTCCAGTTTAAGTCATTTATAAAGACACAAACACTTCCATTCTAAGAACAAGTGAGCCTGATAAATGAAGCATCCCTTTAGCAGTCCAGTGTCATTTTTCCTAAGTTCATTTTAAGCCTTGAATTGAACATTAACAAATGGTGAACAGAAGCAAAGTGAATAGGTAATCTGAGAATATGAGTTTATCTGTACTCTTGGGTAGTTGCTACCATTTACTTGCAATCTCAGTATAGTTACCATTGTGAGGAGAATAGTCAATCAAAGTTGAAGATATAAAATAAAATTGAAAATTGAATTGAAAGGTAATTTTACTTTCAAATGGTTTGCAAATGTAGATGTTAAGTGTGAAATGAATGCAGTTAATGGCCATAGCTAGGAGAGTTATGCACCTGCTGATCAGAGGAATATTATTATAAATGAGGTTGATTTTCCTGTTGACTACCTCATTTTTCTCAACATGGTCTCATTACTTTTCTATCACATGTCTGACCCTTAGGTATAAATACTCAAGCACAGACATAATAAAAATACTTTAACTCCTATATAGATTTTTTTAATGCATCTTTGAAAATCAAGATGTGTGCTGCAGATGTTTCTTGCCTTTGTAGGTTTAGCGTAGGTCGTGCTTTTTGATAACAGGAAAAAAGTTGAGTTTCACCACAAGTACTCTTGAGTCATTTTACAAGTGAGAGTTCTAATGTTCTAATTCCTGTTGTCTGAATTATTTTAGAAGAGAGTTTCATCAGACCCTTGGTTTCTTTTCCAAGAAGCAATGTAACTGAAAAGTCTGAAAGTTACACCAACACTTCTTCCAGGAAATAAATTATTTTACAGACTTTTAAGACCATCTTTTTCCAGTTTTGCCTATTCTTCAAATGTTTCACTTACTTTTGCCTGTAGTATATAAGTATCTTTATTGTTTTAAATGTATTTACTAACAAAAGTCTTAAACCTCTTTAGGTTTGATGTGACTATATATCTAAGGTTTGCTGCTTCTTTACAGCATACATACCATCACAAAAGCCATCTTATTTTAGACTTACATGTCAGAGTCAGATATAAATGTGTGTAGTTTTATCTAAATGAAAGTGCTCAGTATTGCAGTTTGAAATGTAACTGAGCTGTACATTTACCAATGGCCTTTTTATTGCTGAAGTACCTAATATTTTTCATGAGGGAGAAAGATAAAACTATTCATATAAAAATAAATAATAAAATTTAAACATACTGAACTAATATTATAAAGTGAATTTAAGTTTTTATTACCAGTTGTTTGGAGATATACATGACTTCAGTCTAGGCTCCCACCACTGTGTTGTAGCATCATCTAAAGCAACATTCTCTATTGAGAATTACACGGTTTGAGTTTTGGCAGGAATAATATTTGTGCTTCAGCACTCAGCTATGTGGTTCCTAAGGACAGTTGCTCAACTCTACACATAGTGACGAGACTTAGGGCTTTCAACAACCACTACTCCAATTCTTTAGAGTTCTTTAGTACCTTAATCTCTTATCAAGGTTTAGACAGAGTGGAGATTTCTGAAAACTACATCCATAGGTTTTCCATCAAAGGGCATATGAGAAGCAAAGTGATGAACAGAACTAAGCCTTGATCTGAGGCACAGGCTTAGCTATGTGGCCAACTTGCTGATGATTTTCAGTGAATTATTTCACATCTTGCTTAAATTTCTTCAAAAGTAAGATCAAGCCCACCATGTAAGATACTTTTAGGTCTTCTGATGAAATAAGTTTTCAAGGGCTTCATGGTATTATTCATACATCCATAAATATGTGCAGATGATTCTGAAATCTATGCCAAATGATAGCAGTGGTGAGGATGTAATGTTCTTCCCCTGGCACGCTGGTGGAATTTTTGCCTTTGAAGTGCATGTGACTAGAGGAGCTGCTAGTCTTTCAAAGTGAAACAGCTAGTAGACTCTTCCACTGTGTTTTTATTTGCCCACCCACGTTATGAATATTAATAGATTAAGCATCAGATGGTCTCCAGGAGAGAGGAAAGAGGGTGCTCCTGTATCGTTATTGCCTATACTAGTAGAATGTTTTGATATTTACATACTTGCAGTATATTTTGTACTGCCTTTGGTTGAACTCTTGAATTGACAAAATAGCCCAAGTATGTAACTTGCTCTGGAGTTAATGCCCTCCTAAGCTGACCTAAGGAAACCTGAGAAGATTTTAGAGTGTTTGTCTGCAAATTTTGGGTTACAACATTTCATTAGCTAAGCTACAAATAGCCCTTACTAATGAAAAAGTCGTTTCAATAATAAAAAAAAAATCTACAGGGCAGCCTCACAGTTTCAAAGTAAAGCCCAGCATTCAAATATAACGATTATGAGTATTTCTAACAACACTAACTAGTGACAGAAAGTTTATTGTAATAATTTGTCATCTTCTCAAAGGGGCTGCTAATTACAGAGGAATACCCATCTGTTAGAAATAGGCTTGTTCAAAAATAATAGGTAAATTAATCATTACTTCCCCATACAGATTGCAGCCTCTCAAGTAATGTCTGTTCTCTGCTATAATAAGGTAGGACTGCTGGGAGATATAAGGTTGTGCTGCTGTTGTGGTTTAACCCCAGTAGGCAGCTAAGCCATACACAGCTGTGCTCTCACTGCCTGTTCCCACTTCTTGTACACCCCAGCCTCCTTGCTGGCAGGGCAGTGTAAGAAGCAGAAAAGGCCTTGGTGCTGTGTAAGCTCTGCTCAGCCATAACGAAAACACCTCTATGCTACCAACACAGTTTTCATCGCAAATCTAAAACACAGCTCTGTACAAGCTACTTTGAAGAAATTTCCCTCTATGCCAGCTAAAACCAGTACAGCTGCTCACAAGAGTTGAATGAAACAGAACATAAAAATGAGCCTCTTTATTGATTTAAAGGAAACCTAATCTTTGTGATAATGGCTGTGGTCTGAATCTGTTAGAAATGTCCTTGGTGTCATTGTCAGGTGACCTGAATAGTGAGCAATAAACTTCTGTAATATAATTCACGTTTGAAGATACGTGCTCAGGAAGTAAATCAGACAATGTCTTGTGTCTCTATCTTTAAGTTGACAAGAGTCTATATGAAATGACAGAGGCATTTTCAGGAAAAGAAAGCAAATAACGTTTTTCTAGTTAGCATGTGACAATGTGTCCCAAGATAACACAAGCTTAAGGGGCAGAAACAAGTGTGATGATTAAAGGCTACTGGGTTCTCGATTCATACAAATTGAATTCTTTCGTAGTCTGAAGGGCTGTGGAAATCTAGCAAAAAGTGTAGACTGTTGAAATAAAATTAGCATGTAAAGTGATTTTTTTATGTGCAGGAATATAGCCACCAAGTTTGAATTGGAGAAAGAAATCTTATTACTCATCTTGTAAAAGCAGTAATTCTCGAATTCTTTATTTGCTATCACTGACACAAAGGTTCTGCATATGAATAGATGTTTTTATGATAAAAAGATATCTTGGCCAAAGATACTGGGTTATTGAATTGATAAAAATCTGTTCCGTTCTCTCCTGCTTTTTTTCTTTTATAGGATAACTGATTTAGGAAATATTAAAAGAAGATTGTATTTATCAACAGTCCACAAGGAGTTGTCTGTAACCCCTCTGCATGCAAAAATTCCACTGTTTACGATGAAGCGCAGAATAGTAGGTACCTTGGAAATATTTCTTGGACTGTGGTAGAGCACAGGTTTTTTCACCAAAAACATATGTTTATAGACCTGTTGAAATTAGTGTTTGGTTTATAATTCAGTTCCTGCTCATTCAAGTTAGGTGTGTATGTCCTCTCTACTGGGTAGCATCAGTACCGCTCAATACTACTACTTTTTTACCCTTCTGACATTAGGAGTCCGTTCCCATTTTCCAAGATTAATGTTGTGATGTTTATTCTTTACTTCTGCTGTCTTTTCAGCCTCTGTAATTTCTCTCTGTCACTGGTATTTCTTCATTATAGTGCTCCTTTTCATGTGTACCTTACGCTATAGTGAGCTTTTATTACACTCACTGGAGCTGAAGGTAGGCTGTAGCTGATCGCTACTTTCCTGTGCTTCAGGTTCTTCCGGATTCTGGCGCATATAAAACAATGTATATGTCAAACTAATAAAAACAAGCTCATAGCTCATCTCCCTGTTCTACTCTTCCACACCCAGCCACAACATAATACCTGTCAGAATACAAAACCTGACAGTTACCATACAACTTTGTAAAGACCCAAGTCTCAAATACTGCTTTAGAAAATTGTGTGGAGATGAGAATAGTTAGAGTTCAAATGTTTTACAGTATAAGTATGCACCAAGAGAACTCGATAACCCCGAGTATACTAAGCAGCTGTGAATTCAAGGCTAGACATGAGAGAGACTATTTTTTGGAAAATAGTCTCTCTCATGTCAACCCTCTGAAGTTGACTTCTTTTAGAGTAGTTTTGGTGGAGGCAGCTGTCATACCCCTGCATCAGATGCATCAGATCATACCCCTGAAGTTGCCATTAATTCAAGATCCACTAAAATTAAATAATTTTTATTCAGTATAATTTCAGTTAGTTGGCCTTGGTGTCAGGCTAGCACAAATGTTCCAGGATTAAAGTATGCATTAATGTTCACCCAGTTAAAGTCAATCAGAATATGAACTTCAGGTTTGTATTTTAATTTAGATAATAAAGCGTTAATCAGAGATCCATCTAAATGCTCTGATCAGTTCTAATGACAAAATATTTTAATAACTTTAATGCTTGACCAACCTTGAAGGCTAGGTCTGTGTTTCTTAGTATATCTGAATACATACCTGTCTCTTTTAAATGATTATCTGCCTTTTTATTGTTGCTTTTATTTGAAGGAGTATGCTGCTTTCAGTGATTAGATAGATAGTTTAGCTTACTGTATACACAAGAAGTAGTTTTAAGATGTTGTGATACACTGAGGTCTTGTCCATACTATACATTTTCCTGATATTTTTCAGTGTGGAAGGGGTGCAAACTTTGGAGAGGTCCTTTTTTTATGAATCTCAGAAAGAAATCATCAAAGAATCTCCAACTCTAGCCTTTGGGGCACTTAAGCTGCAGTAACTTTAACTTTTTAAGTAATACTGAATAACAACTTTTTGCCAGAAAACCTTCAATGAATATACTTTCTTAGAAGTTAGCTGCAAAACATGTTGTAGATACACTAGTTGGGCTGGCGGTTGCTAGGTTATATATACTGATTTGTATAAGGAATAAAGCTGTATGTGCAAATATAGCAATATATATTATCAAAATGTGCACTGTGAATTGCAACTTGTGAAAATCTAATACTTAACAGAGACGTTGTTTATATAGAACTCTGCATTAATACTCTTCTGCAACGATTAGTGTTTGGCTTTTATTAAAGAGTATTGTTTCTCTTTTCTAGTGGTGCAATATGTGTATTGACTTGGTAGCATTCACCAGTGAAATATTCAGAGGAGCTGCCTTCCAGTCTTTGGATGGAATTAGTATTTCAGCTAACTGTAAACTGAGAAAGATCTTCACTTTAAAATCCAAGCCTCAAGATACAGCTGAGAAAGATGGTGTGTTATAATTACTATGTAGTCTTAATCATAACTGTTCATATTATAAAATCAAAAGCTTCTTAGTCATCAGATTGGCAGTTTGAAAGGTTACATGATTTCATGAAAACTGAAGTGGTAGCACAGCATATTAAATCTGCTACTGTTGGGCTTTAGGCAACTAATTAAATGTATGTGTACTCCTCTGTTTTAAACATTGACTTCCTTAGAAGTATTTTGTTGAAGAAATTCTGGCAAGATTATCAAGTAGAGAGCTTGTTTTAATGAGGGTATATTATGCTGATAGAAATCAGGTTTTGGCCAAGAAGAGAGTGTCTGAAAGGAAAGAGTAATACTTAAACTTAGCAGCATTTGCTGTTTGTTTTCTTAGTTTTGGACATTAGCAGCTGATGGAAGATTGCTTCTTTAAATAATGCAAGACAAAACTGTAACAAAACAGTATTATGTGAAACAGAACTATGAAACCACCATAAATGCCTTTCTGAGATCTTTAGTCCATTTATCCTAACATGTCTTTGTTCATTGGGAACATAGTATTGGTGGTGAACTGAAAAATGAGATACTATATTTGTAATAGAGCAGGATATTGGTCAAAGGTTGACCAGCCTCCAGACTAGCATCATAATCCTGAATTACTGTTTTTCAAGGGAGAGTTTCATTCCTCGCTGATAGTTGCAGTAATAGAGGAGGAATTGAAAAAGCACAGCTGGCACTTTCTTATTTTAGAGGAGCCTTAGGTATGGCTCAGCTTCAGTGTCACTCAAATTTTCATTTTGTGGCTTTAAAAGAGCACACCTGAAAAAAGGCTTCTGGCTTCTGAAGGATGGATAGTTAGCGGTATTGTAAGTATAACAAAAAGTATCTTCCATTTGGAACACCTAAATAAGGGAGAGTATGTGATCACTGTGATTACTCCTCTTTCTTTGTTGGTGAGGTTGGAAAAGAAAAATTAATTCCAAAGATGACTGCACAGAGAATCTGGTAAATTCTCAGCAGAAACTGCAGTCAGAGGCCTCACTGGCTGTCATTAAATTTCACTCCATCCGTGCATTGTTTTCTCTCTCCCATTCTAAACAGTGTTTGAAATGTGTGTAAATGTTCTAAATGAGTTCCAGAATTCTAAAATGTAGTTAACATAATGAGTAGACAGCTTTAATGAACTGTATGCATGGTAAAATACTGCAGTTTTAATTACTGGATTATCAATTCTATGATTATTACACAGCTGGTGAGCATTAGTATTTTCTGTATGCTTATTTTCTTATCTAGGCAAGTCATAGAATCGTTGGAAAAGACCTTTAAGATCGAGTCCAACTCAGCACTGCCAAGTCCACCACTAAACCATGTCCCTCAGTGCCACATCTACATGTCTTTTAAATACCTGTCAGGATAGTGACACCACCATTTCCCTGGGCAGCCTGTTTCAATGCTTGACAAACCTTTCAGTGGAGAATTTTTTCCTGATACCCACTGTAAACCTCCCTTGGCACAACTTGAGGCTGTTTCCTCATGTTCTAACACATCTTACTTGGGAGAATAGACCAACCCCCAGCTTGCTACAACATCCTTTCAGGTAGTTGTAGAGAGTGAGGTCTCCCCTGAGCCTTCTCTTCTCCAGACTAAGCCCCCACTGTCATTTAGAAACTTACATGCTGTCTTAAAAGTGAAAATTGCAGCAAAACTTCAAATTGCTGTAATCTATTAAATAGTTATAACCATATGAACTAAAACGTACATAACCTAACAAATAATCTAAGTCGAATTTAATTCTTTTGTGTCATCTGAGTGAAGTAAAGCTCATGTTTTTTGATTCTAGCTATGTGTGGTGTTCCAGTTACGCCATGTGAGCCCACAGATGATATTCCTCCAACCTGCCAGCTGAATAAAGATGTGCCACAAGTTACACAATTGCTGAACCTGACTAAAATTCAGAAGTCAGAAATAAAATGCAGGACACATCCAGTAACACTGCAAGAAACAGGTATTCTGCTGTATTAAAATACTGTGAATATGATCTATACTGTATGTGGACAAATAGTGTGGATTTTTCTGTGAAAGTGCATGGTGAGAGTTCCAGTGCCTTACAAAGTATGACAACTCTTGCATAGCTGTACTAACATGAGCACAGACACATGTCTATGGTATAGTTTGAGATCTGTGTGCAGCCTGAACACTTCTAATAAATCAGTGTTGAAAAAATCCGTATTTACATAATTTCATTGATTAGAATTCTAAA
The DNA here is from genome assembly GCF_004027225.2 of Strigops habroptila. NCBI lineage: Eukaryota > Metazoa > Chordata > Aves > Psittaciformes > Psittacidae > Strigops > Strigops habroptila. Next base: position 35,462,533 of record NC_046360.1, read on the forward strand.
CATATCAAAAATATCATTTCCTCACTCCCAGGATATTACTTTTTTTGTAAATCCAGTTGCACATTACTAATCTCTACTTTTCCTTTTTAATTAAGTTATTCTGTAAATCCATTTGCAAGAGTAAATATCCTAAATATGTGCAAGGACTTCTTAAAGGAGCGGGTTATAATGGATTTTAAAATGAGAATATTTTGTATTCTCCATTCACGCGCTTCATGGAGAACTGATAATTTTGCCCCTTTCAAAATACTGAATTGATATTTTCACCTTAAACGAGAAGTACATAAACTTCTCACTGCTAGAGCTTAGAAAAATGAACAGATGAACTCTCTCTTTATAGGCACCCTCTTTACTCTATACTTTTGTTTCATTACTTTTGGCTCCTGTACAAAACACAAGGCTAAGCCTTTAATTTGGCCCATAGCATAATTGCAATGTCTTACTAAAGCTTTTCGTGTACCACCTTTTGAGAGTCACAGATTGATCATACAAGGCACTAGAACATCTTTAGAGAAGGAAGTAAGTCTGAAGTAGCTTAGAAGTGGGTCTGAACAAGCAAATTAGTTCCAGAATCAATTTCCAATGCATCTTAGTCAGTGTAGGTAATGTTCGAAGTGGTGCTGTAGACGAGGAAGACACACTTTTATTCCACTGTGCTCAGTACTTTCTCCGTCTTGAGGATTCTCATCTTCAGTGTTTGAATTCAGTAAATAATAATTTCCATCATTTCTGTTAAAACGCTCTGGAAATATATGTGCAAAGTATTGACTAAAGGAATAACATAAATTACAGGGAACAATGCTGGTGAAGTTTAATACTACAAAAGACAAGACTGTCACAGCCAACAATAGTATTTAAGGTGTAGCATCTCATGAAACTCTAAAGAAAAATAAACTTTGAAGTATTTTGTGAGAACAACCTGGATAATACGAAAAGTTTAAGAAAATGTTTTAAACTCCTTTTCTTCTGCTTTTACCAAAATATGAAAAAAACAGCAGCTTGTAAAGATTTTATCATCTGCACTAAGCCTCCATGCTGATGCTGGTTTAAGTTGTTAACTTTTGCTCTCTCTTCATATACTTAATTAGTAAAGGCAGTACAGCAGCTGAAATTAATAGCAGGGAATTTAAATTTTTGCATAGGGTAAGACTCTTCATACATTTACTTACACAAATTACATTCAGCTTTTTTTTTTTAACATGCAAGTGCCATTTTTGTAATATTAAAGGGCAAATAATATCTTAGAGTATTATTGCCCTACAAGTAGTAAAGCCAAAGTTGTGTTATGAAGTTTTGATTCTAAGTTTGCTTTTGAAATAGCAGAAGAAATTCTGGAATTCAGTTTCTCAGTGTTTGTATTCAAAAATCAATACTTGTCTGGGTTGTCAAAACAGAAGGGACTGTAAGACTTAAATGAGCACAATAGTGTGAATGATAGATCAAAACGATAGAATAATGAACGTTCATTTAAAACAAAGCTCAGGTTTTACTGTCCAGACTAGAAAGATCTGTAGCCTTTAGGTATATGTAGTAAAATAATTAACAATAACGTCTTTGACCTGTATGAAAAGGAAATGCCTTCAGTTTAATCTTTTATTTTTAATCCAATTTTAAGAATGTAGCATGTATTCTTCCAGACATGTTTTTCAAATTGCTGAAGTTGCCCTTCTTGAAAATGGAAGTTTTGGTATATTTAAGTACATTTTAATTGGGAAATGTTCTTTTTATCTACTAAACTTTGTTTCTTTGATAACCAAAAGCCTGAATTATTTTTAGTATCATCCACTTTTAATGACACATATTATTTCGTTATGCCACCAACACTCTGTTATGGGTAGATGTAGGTAATTAGTTGCAGTCAATTAATGTGTTCATAAAGAGATATTTTCATGCAAATCAGCTTTTATAACTGGAGCTAACAACATCCCGAGGTAGTCAGGAAATTAAGTGAATTGATGTTGAACCAAGACAGGTCATCTAATCTTTGTGAAATGGCAGCTGTTAGCCGCAACCAAATGTCACATCAGGAAAAAGGGAAGAAGGTAATGGGGGAAAGTGGCTTCTTTTGTGCTTATTAGTACAGTAAATTATGGTATTTGATGTCTAATGTATGGTATTTTTTTCATTTCTTGATGACACTGTGAATAAAGCTGATCTTGAAATAAGATTAAATAATTGTATGAAAAATTCTTAAGAGAGTCAACAAAAAGTTTTGCTTCTACCTCATTGCTTTGTGGAGGTGTCAGATCTCTAAAATATGATGGCAGTTTAACACTGAAGTTGTAGCAAGAAAAAGTCTTCAGACATTATAAATTAATGTGAGATTACCCTTTTTTATCAGCTCTGGAAAGGAGAATTCACTGACAATCTTGAGAGTATTAAAAAAGAGGAAACCAGATATTAGATTCAGTTCTGCGACCGTGATGATAAAATTAATGTGTAACCCTTTTACTGTTCTTCCCCTTTTTTGGAACATTCACCTGTGTTCCATATTGACTTTTTGTTTGCCTTTGAGACTGGTTGGCATTTTCTGTGCTTGAAACTAATTATCAAAATACATGCATTTTAAACAGTAAAAAATAAACAGTGAAAAGGGTAGAAGGTTTTAAAAGGAATAAAGTATGTTTGCAATATTAGAGCTCAGCCCTGGTAGTAGAGTGAATTCAGTGATTTCATAAAGCAAGCAACATGTAAATAGTTCTCCTCTGAGCCGTGAGTGATAACCTTGACAGTCTTGCTTCAGTTTTCTTGTGTTGTTATTTATTTATTCTGTTACTTATTAATCAGAGTTGGTTTTTCTTCCTGTCAGAAATGAGGTTTTCATTAGTTCTAAAGAAATCATGCAAATATTTTTTTTGTTATAAATAGCCCCTTTTTAGATAAAGCTTCTATGTTGACACACTTCTATAAAATGTGCCTTTGCTATTCCTACATATTTCTAGGGACTGTGCTATAAAGGAACTGTGAGTGAGCAGCTGCGTGGTTCTGAGTTACCTGCTGGGCTTAAACCACAACAGGAACGTAACTTTTATATTTGTTTAGTATCCATAATTATTTTCTTCCAGTTGATTTGAAGAAATTAATATTCTTTATAAGTACTGTAATTCTTATAAAACTGTTATTTTTCTTAGGTAGCTCAGTTAATAGAGGACAACGCAATACACGCTCAGGTAAAACTCAGAATGTATCACATATTGCATTTGGATCAAAGATCCTTGGACCACCTCCATCTTCAAACAGAAGAGTCAGTACAAGAGAATCTGGAGAGGTAAGAAGGCTTAATTATAGCAAAACTGCTGGCACTTCTATGAAGGAAGAGATTGACAAGCAGAGGAGTCACACTAAAGGTGTTTTTCAGAACTGTAGAATTGTGTCCAGAGTATTGTGTTTGATCATGGACCTCCAGAATAAGAGATAATGTAGCATCCAGTGGAGGGCAAGTGAAGTGCTTGGGTGGCTACAGCACATGGTGTGGGTTTGTTCAGAAGAGAAGGCTGCAGAATAATCAAGTTCCTATTTTCAACTAATGCAGAGTTGAAGAGAAGACAGGCCAGAATCTTCTAAGAGGTGCAGTGAGGAGACAAGAGTCTCAGATTTGCAGGGAAGCTCTGACTGGGTGTAACGATAAAGTAAAGTGGTTCAATACTGGAACAGTGTCACAGGGAGATTGTGGATTTTCGGTACTTTCAAAGATAACAAAACTTGGCTGGAACAGGCTGCTCTAATTTCAGCATTATGCCTACAGAGTTCTCTTCCTACTGAAATCACTCTGATTTCTTATCATTCTTACTTTTCTGAATTTATTGTTCTAGCTGGCAGAAGTTCTTGTATGTGTAAGTGTTTTTCCTGATGATGAGAGCTGTGATGCAGAGCAGAAACTCTTCAGTTCCCTGAAAGATCATACTTTAAAAAAAAAAAAAAAGATAAAATATTTAGAAACATTTATTTTTCAAATAAGCTTAATTGAAAATATGTATTTACCTTTGAGTGTTTTGAAAGCTGTTACATTTCTATCTTTCATTAAGAAAATCATGTCTTTCAAGGTAACAAAGACCCGCAGTAGCAAAAGTAATAAATCGTGCCGACTTCAAGGCAAGGGAAAGGGAGCTGAATCCATACAAGACAGTGAGAGATTGGAGCTGTCATTCTCACCATGCAAAGATTCTTTAGATCAAGAAGGCAAAAGAAATACTCACCAAACAACTAAAGATGTATGTCAACATGGTAAGAGCATAAAGCAAAGAATATTGTAGAGATCACAAGCTGCCAGAGATTTTACATGATTTTGACTTCAGAATGTAAGACTTAATTCGCTGTTTTTTCTAATCCTTTATCTTACCTTGTTGATTACTGAAGACATTTATATTAAATCATGGCTTATTTTCCTGTATGAGCTTCAATAAATGCTCGTTCTCTCTGCAGGTACTCGTAAGTGTTTGAGCCAGGGATCACAACCTGCTGGCAGTAGGCACAGGTTAAACACATCTTCCTTTTCGCTTCATGCTGTGTATGTAACTGAGCTGCTGCAGTGATTCTTGATTATTTTGCAGACTTCTGCAAGCCTTTTTTTATAACTGCTGTGGTTTGCCTTTCTTCTATGCCTAGTGTTAAATTTTTACTTTCTTGTGACTGTCATATTCCTGCTGCCCTACAAGATTCCTGTGCTGTTTGGAAGATGTTTGTATCCCAGGACAAAGCTGCGTATGCTGTTTCTTCATGCCTGAAGTAAGAAAAGCACACAATGTGCATGTTCACAGGTATTTCATAAGCTTCTGGGTTGTGTTTCAGACCCTGCAATTCAGACTCGGGATACCTCTGAGAACGGAAGAGTAGATTTTCAGCTGGACTCATCACAAGGACCATCAGCAGACAGGAACAGTTGTAGAAGATTATCTTTAAAAGATGCAGCCAAAACCACATGGAAGATAACCAGTGGTATGGTGCTCATTTTATGTTATTTTCATCTCAGTTGTGTGTGGTGTGGGGGACTATCTGTTGTAAATTTCAAAGGACCCAGAAGCAGTTAACAGAAAATATAAATATATGTGTTCTGGGGGATTATGGAAATCAAACACCCTAACAGAATTGCTTTTAAGCGTTGATGAAGATTTGCAGGATTAAGCAGAGTGCCAGAGCAGTGAATGAATAAAAAAAGAATAATTCCATGCTCTCTTGATTAAAGGGAAAGAACTAAAAATAATTTATTCTTTAAATCCCCTATTAAATTTAACACTAGAAATTCCAAACATCAAATGTATGAGAAATTTTACTTGTCCCAGATAAGAGTTTAGGATATTAATTATGGTATCCATGTAATGTTGGGGGGTTTTGGTGTTGTTTTTAAAGTTCAGTGGTGAAATTAAATTTTTTTCCACAGAAGGACACATCAGCTTATGGTGTATTTCCGTTTCACACCTATCTGCCAAAAGGTGTGGATTTTTTTTGTCATACAGTGTCAATCAACTTGCTTTGTATATGCCTGGAAAGTACGTAATGTGGCAAAAAAAATCCTTAATTCTGTGAAAAAGTAGTGTTGCTTTCTATTAAAAGGCATAGCCTTTATTGACCAAAGAAATTTTCCTTCATATTGTGGGTTATTTCCATTTTGCTTAATCTTTGGGATGTTTAGAAGGAATTATGTACTAGGACAATGTCAGCAATTCATACTTGCTCTTAAGGGTTTTTTGCTATTTTACTGTTTGTGTTTATGAGAATGAAAACTGTTATAACCCCATAAACCCCAGGATCAATGTTCTAGTCAGGAAACTCACAACAACTGATCTTGTGATGACTTGGCCAAAAGCACAGTCCTGCCACTTAGAATTATAGAATCAGCTGGGTTGGAAAAGACCTTTAAGATCATCAAGATCAACTTCTGACAAAGTGTTAATGTACATACACCTATGACAAGTCAGTGACACAAATCCACATTCCCCAAGGAAAACACAAGCCTATGGGGTTTCTGGCTCCCCACCTATATTGTGGTCAAAACATGTTCTGTCAGCAAGAACTATGAGTAAATATTAATATAAATTTCATGGGGATAGAGGAGCTTTCATAACTGATTGTTCTTATTACCTTAGAGGGTAGTCACTGCTATTCATAATAATATCTTTTAGATTTATTATTGACCTCAATTCAGCATGTCTTCTGTAGCAGGTGTGCAGTACCTTTACCAAGGTAAATTGTTTGTAAGCAAGGGATAAAATAAAATAAGTGAGCATTGTTTATAGCTTGTCAATCTTATTTAGGCAATACTAAAACCCTCATTAAAATGTCAGGGTGTAATTATAAGCTTTAGCATAAGTCTAACTGTAGAAGAGCTAATTAGAAGTTTAGGTGATCATTCCTGCATTTATCTTGTTTGCTGCAATGTTGTGATTACATAGTAGTTTGCATATTTTGCTAAGAAGATGCTCTAAATCGTTCATTACAATTGATATGGAAACACTGAGTTAAAAAGAAAATACAGTATATTTTCTGGTAGAGAGATAATAGGATTTCGTTTGGTCCAAAACTCCCCACATCTTCCACTTGAAGGCTATTAACAGAATGCTACACTGACTACAGGTTGCAGAAGTTGCTGAACTCCATAGCATAAAATGTCATCTTAAAGCCTCACAGGCTTTTCTGTTTTCCCCTGCATATTTCATTAAGTACTGTGGTATACAAACTAATATTTGCATTTAACTTACCACTAACCCACGTACATTTCTTGGAAACATCTCTGGAAACAAGTGCTCTTTACAGAAGTTAGACTAAACAACCTGAATAGTCAGGCTAAATATTATGCAGACACTAAATCTTTTAAAGTAGTTCTTTATATTTCTGAAGTGCTTTAGATCTGAGTAAAGACATTACTTTTACTCACAATGGGGAGTAAAGTGATGTGTAGGAAGTTTTCGGATGTCTGGGGCAGAACCAGGAGAAGGAGTCAGGAGTTTAAGCTTCTAATTGCTTCCTCTCCTCTGAACACTTGACAAAAACTGTTACTTAAGATGTTTTCTTTCATATTTTGATACTTCATTCAAAATTGACTTAAAATCTCAAAGCCCAAGTGGTTTAACACCTTTTGCTTCAGAATTCATTACGACATTTTATCTGTAATGACCTCTGCAAATTAAACAGCAACAACTGCATTAGAAGGCATTCTAAAATGAGAATAGAAAGGTGAAGCAGTTGGGGAAGCTGGTTGTTACTAGGTCAGCAGGCCATAATAAAAATTAAGTCATTCCTCCCTACTCATTCACAGACCTTTGTGCATAAAAATTAGCAGATTCTCATGAAGTGATTGTGTATAACCACAGAGAGCTCGTTACAGTGGTCTGAGCTATTAGTGCATGTTTGAAAACTGCAAATACAGCATAATACCTGTCAAACCTGATTTCATGATGGGGGAAAAGGCCTTCTGAGTACTAAAGGAGAGTATATGTTATACATCTTGGTCTTGTTCAAGCCACTGCCATTGAAACCTCGTAAAACGTGTCTAGATTAAACTGTGAAAGGATGGGTGCCAGATTGGTCAGAAGACCCAGGATGCTGAAAGAGGAAAAACATTTTAGCTAAGTAAATTTTGAAGATATTTTTTGTTTTGAAGAATGCATTAAGGTAAAAATTTTAATATAGTTGTCTTGGGGAAAAAAGAGAATTTAAAACATTGTAGATTTAGCATCCAGAACATAATTCCAATTGCCTGACTAAGAATCTCGAGTGATCAAAGATAGGACAATTCTGCTCTGCTGTCCTCCTTTGAAAAACTTGTAGCTATTGATCAGAACAGAAGGTCAGTTGGTTTATACAAATGAAGTTCTTGGAAGTTTTGAGTAGTCTCACTCATGTCTTGAAGCTCTTGAAAAACTAGACCAACCGATTCCTAAAAGAAATGGCATTACTTACATATTTGTCTTTCAAGTCTTTTATTAGTTAAAAGCAAGGTGAAATTTCTATATACTTACAAAACAGACTTATGTACAGTAGACAATGATCTCGTAGATTGTTTTATACCAGCATGATTATCTAACATAAAAAGAGTTTACTTGAAAAGCCTTGGGGCTTCTGCCTATAGATGGTCTTCATGTACACACTGAAGCCTCTTCTGGAACAAGTAGGTGTAAGCCATCAATGTATGAGATGTGTTAAGTCCCTACTTTTCACTGCTTCCTAGTACAAAGTGCTGTTTAAAATATTGGAATTTGGCAGCTTTACTAGCTGTCTTTAGTAAACTGGGAAAATCACAGCAACCCAGTGAGAAAACAACTGTTTCTCCTGGCATCTCTCTCATCTTTCGTTTGCCTTCATTTATGGTGGCTTACACTTTCCTTTTTTCCCCTCAGAGCAGCTCAATCTGCCTGAAGTGATTATTCTCTCGAACAAAACTAAAAAGACTAAAATTCCATAATAAACTTGCTGTCTTCTGTGACAACAAGCATTTTATTAGTGCAGTGCTACTTTATTATTGTGGTTTTAGTATTTTTTTTTTATTGAGGCTTTTTTAATACGGTTGGTGGTAACTTTGTTTTATGGAGCCAGAAAGTTTCAAGATCTAGTGAATAATCCACACTACACTACCTTTACTGAAGATAGGGGAGTATTGCATACTTGAACAATTCTCCTTTTCTCAGATGCTATTTGAGATTGGTTTTAATCAATCAAATTGACATTTTTTTCTATACCATCATTCCAAACAGTAAAATGTAAGTTAACAATAAGAGTATAAAAATGGCCTGTTCATGTTTATCTGGGGCACTCAATCTTTAAATTCATTTCTGTAGTTTATTGTTGGTTTAAAATTGGCAGATTAGTACTGCCTGTATTCAGGGAAACTTGGTGAAACAGATATCTTCATATATTTTTCATGTCATACTATTTTTCATCAGAGCTGTAGTTTGAAATTGAGATTTAAACCATAAGTTCTGGACATAAAAGAAAGTGTAGAATTTCAGTAATAAAGAAGCAGCAGATTGTAATATTATGAACTTTCCATCAACTATGTGTGATTTCTTTTTAAATGTCAACCACAAAAAAAAAAGAAAAAAGCCTAAGGAAAAAGATCAATAGCCAAATTTAATGAAATTATGTTTTCCTAGAATGAAATTCAGTTGAACAATTTCAAATCTTAACAGCTAAATAGTTTCGGAGTTGCAAATTGCAGGCTCACATGTCATATATCAGAGCCTGTGGATTTTTTGAGCTGTGATCTGGAAATGTTCTGATTTAACCTTGCCTCACCTAGAAAGCAGCCTGATCTTTTGCATTGTATCCTCGTCACTCTTCCAACTGTATAAATCTGATAAGCAGAATGTTTCTGTATTAGAAAAACTTCTGTACAACTTCCAGAGAGAATGAGGGTGATCAGAGTAACATACAATTTACATATTTGGCATTAAAATAAACATTTTACATTTCAGATGAATGGGTGTTTCCAAGAAGTCTCACTGAGAGAGTTCAGTTGAATAGGAGTGAGCAGCTTTTAGCTACTGAAGATTCAGCCTGCCATAATGTAACCTTGCCACAGAATGCCCCCGTTGAACATCACAGCAATGAAACAGGTGATCACCAAGTGAATAATAAAGATACTTTCACATTTTCATCAAGACCTCGCTCAGCTCCTCATGGGAATTCTCCAGATATGTCACCAGAATGTGGCATTTTCCATTTGGATTTGAAGCAAGATAGTAACAGAGTACATGGGAAAATCCAGATTGAAGATAATGTTCAAGGAACTGACAGCAGCAAAGAGGTAGGCTACTTTGTACATGTAATTATTGATAAAGTAGTCTTCATCCTAAAACTCCTAAGATGAGATTCTATCTTCAGGCTAGGTAGAGGATAATTCATCTTTTCCCCGTATATCTACAGGTAGATTTGTCTTTGTCAGGTTGCTGTGCCTAACTGGATACAGGAGTGAAAATCATAAAATGGTTTGAAAGAGACCATAAAGCTCATCTAGTTCCAAGCCCCTGCCACAGGCAGGGCCACCTTCCGCTAAACCAGGTTGCTTAAAGCCCTGTCCAGCCTGATCTTGAATGCTACCAGGGATGGGGCAGCCATAACTTCTTGAGGCAACTTGTTCCCTCTGTGACAAGTAGACAAAAGAACGCTAACTCTGTCAGCCCCTGTGCCAACATAGGTGCGAGTATCATGCATGTTTACAACAGAAAAGATTTTAGGAAAGCCTGCATCATAGATTTGAGCAAGATGTAAGTCTGTTGTGGTTGAGCAAGAGTGCAGTAAATGAGGCTTTGTTGTGCTTTTTAAAACTGCAAGCAGTGGCTGTTTTGCTCACCGGTACTGTCAAAAGTGAGTTAAGAAATTTCAGCTTTTTAATAGCAGTTGATGACTGGTATTTCTGCTTTATGTCCTGTGTGAGCTGTGTCAGCATCACCAACTTCAATTCTTTTGCAATATGGAAATCTTTCAGCAATAAAATTAATGAAAGAAAAGAAATACTTCTTTAGCAAATGTATCAGCTGATTCTATATAGGAATTCACCAAATTGTCAATGCACTGAATAGTTGCATTGTGTCATTATGGTAACTGCTAAAACAGTTTCTACCTTTATGAACGTTCTATTTCATTTTGAATTATAAAATCTGTTCCTTAGCATTCTACTCTGTTGCTTATAGCTGAGAGATAAAATGCAACTGAGTTTCCTTACAGCAAGTTGGACTGAACTGCTCTATATTCTGCATCTCTGAGAAACCAAAACGCTGATGTTAATTATAAGAAACACAAATTTTCTCTTCTTTTGTAGTTGTGGGAGGTTTCCTATTATCTAGGGCAGTGTATTATTTATTAACTTCAACCCATAAGACTTTATTTCAAACCAAGTTCTAGAATTTCAGAATTAAATCAGTTTTAGTCAAGCTGGTAGTTCATGAGCAGTACTATGTGGGATACCATTCTAAAAGTGTAAAACTGTTTGGATTTCAAAGAACTTTTTTATTAGATCTGTAGAAAGTCAGTATTATCTACAAAAATATTTACTTAGCTGTAAAACATAAGAGTCAAGTTGAATTTCAGGATGAATTTCAAATAAGCAAACGTTGATTCTCCTTATGTTGCATGTGCTGAGAGCCATAAGATACACAGAACATCTGTGCTAGAACTATACGGTTTATGTGACTTGAGGCTTTTGGGGAGGAAATGTTTCAGCCTGCAGACTGAAAGCAGTATTTATAAATTACCTTTACTGCTTACTAATTAGTAACTGAAATAGTTCAATGCTGTTGTTCAGTTATGAGAGTCAAATAGTCAGTTTAAGATAAAAATTGCTTCTTTTGGAACCATTCACCATCAGGTGACTTGTATTGTAATTCTAGGCATGCCCATGCTTTCATCTCAAATTTCTCTTGGGGACTTTGTGTAAGTAAACTTGTCATGGCAGCATTTATGGATTCTGTGCAACTCAGAGCAAAGAACTCTTGCTCATAACAAGGGTTGTGACTGTGGCAGGTGTGACCACATGTCACATAGTGCTGTCAAAAATGTATTTTAAGTGTAACGGGCAAGTTCATCAGTGAAGCCTTCAATGAAGAAACTGAGGATTTTTCTGTCCTTATACAATTCAAAGAATAAAGGAATAAGATTAAATAAGATAATGTACCCTTACAAAGTGATAGATAACTTCGCTCTGATACCTCAGTGTTAAAGCTTGGTGTACGCAAGGACTGTATCCCATCTGCTCCTAGTAGGTAGCCCTCTAGAGTCATTAGAATGATCTTAAAATTACAACCCAGCAAAAGCAATCAGTTTTATGTATCCAGAACCGCCCATCTGCATCTTTCAAGGAATACATCACATCAATGGAAGTGCTCATTTGTCAGGAAAATGAGTCTCATCTTCAGTTTACATATGCTGTGCTACAGTTAATCAAGCAAACTTTATTGATGTTTCTGGCACCATTTCATGATTTAGTATTTAACAAATTATTCTAGAACCTAAATAAGTGTGTATGGCTGAAGAGACATGGAAAGGTTGGAGGGATTTAAGCTTTAGATAAATCAGAGTTATCCATTTATCTCTAATGTGTGTGAAAAAAAATACAGTGTTTTCTTCAGTAATATTCCATCTTCAATTAACCTAAATAAATATGGATTTCCAGCACAGATTTTAAGGTAACTTATGGCAAATAAAAACCCATGGAAAAGAGGTAAATATAGATTTGTGTTTCAAGGCAATTACTAAGTGAGGGAATAAAACTCCTAAAACATGTATCATTAATAAAACTGAGGGATTATTTTCTTGAATGTGCATTTCATTCTGTGTAATCCAGTCTTGGACTCAGTGAAATCAGCAAGAAACTTGGATCGCTTTCATTAGCAGTAGGACTGCACCTTGGCTGTGGGAGGCATAATGAAGATGGTATCTCAGTGACTTACTGAATCTTGTAATATATACTGCCTTACATTCAGTGTGGTGGCATATGGCAGACAACTAGCATGATGAAATGAAGATGAGGCCTCTCTCATCCTTTCTTGTTTGAGAATTAGAATGCTGAGGCAAACACTAGATGTGCTTCCCCATTATTTTTCTTTCCATGTGTTTGGTCTTGATGTTTGTTGTTGAGATGTGGTATGAGTGAACACCTTGATTCATGGCATATTTTGCAGACACATTGTTACAAGTGTGAATATAAGGTTAACAAACTAAGCTACAAAATTCTTAAATGATGTTCAAATGGTGCTGAATGTGATATTCCAGTATTATCACTGGTGAGTAAAGTGATCTCAGCATGAGTTATTCCTTCTACATTTGAGTTGAAGATGTGACATGAAAATTATGTGACATTAATAATTCAGTGGAAAGACATAATTGTGGAGTTTTTACTTTTGGTTTACAGTTGTAATAAATTTTATGAAATGATGATCATCGTGTAACACTCAGGTTTGGGAGGTTACCAGCCTTCTAAATGTGGGCTGACATTTTGAACAGTGTAATCTTGTCTCCCTCTCCTCCTCTTTCTAGTTTTCATTACTTGATGTAAGAAGAGGTTTGTGCTGTACTCAGTGTAGTTGCCAGGAAGAGCAGCTGGTTTTCAGAATCCTTGCAGATTTAGAATTAAGCAGCAGAGATTAAAGAGCCGCTTTCAAATTTTAAGGTTATGTAAAACTGCATTGTGTAATGATGAGAGGGAATCACTCTTGCTTTGTTTCCTAAATTTAGGATGACAACAGTGAATTAATCCAGAGTACTGAGAACCTTGAGATCAGCCACAGCAGGCCAAGAACATCTGATTCAGCAGTTTTTAAGGAGAACCCATTAAAGGGGGGGTCGTGGAGAAATGAGTACTGGAAGAATAAGGGACACAGCAAACATAACCTCGAAGAGACCGTCTTATCAAAACCACAGAGCACCACTGTGAGCAAAACAGATTCTGTTAGCTCTCAGAAAAGCTTAAAGCCTACCCTTTCTCTGTCTCCAACCGGAAGTAAATCTGCATTCTTTAAAGAATTTCCAAATGGATCTGGAAAAAATGAAAGCTATGAAAGAGTTTCTTGTCAATTGAAAAGATCTGTCAGTAAAAAATCTCTTAAGAAAATCTCAAGAGAAAATTCCTGTCTGTCAACACGGAGTTTTGTAAGTGATTTTTACTTTGAAATTATTAGATTGTATGGAAAGCTGTATTAGATATACTCATTTGCATCAAGCAAGAATAAAATGTGTTTCATCCACATATATTCTGGTTTCATCATAACAGTATTTACTGAGCTCAGTCTTTTGAAAGTTGATTTTGTAGTTTTTTGAGGCACACAAAATAGTACTCCAGAAAGAAATCGGAGAGGTTTACAGATAAAAAGAAGTGTCATTGAGCAGCTCCCATTTATGAAATATTTGAGTTTGGGTGTGAAAGATTACAAAGGAAAATTGACAGACTTTAAATTGATGTATTAACGAGGGACCATAGAACGAGTGTTAATGTAGATACTTCATAGTCTTTCTGCAAGAGCCCTAAAAAATAATAAATTATGTGATTGAGGGCCAGCAGTAAGGCTGTGTCATAGGCTAAATTCCCAGGCTACTAAAGGAATAGTTACATTCATCAAAGTGTTGTTTTATTCCTGGTTTTTTCCTTTGTGGAGTCTCCTTATGGAAACACGCAGTAATTCAAAGAACAAGTATGAAGCTAATTATGTTCTTAAATATTGCTTAATAGCTAATTCTTGTCTTTTCAGTTTATAATGATGTGCTTTGAATCAGGAACTGGAGCTTAAGAATCAAGTGTGTTCTGTAAATCACAAATGAGATCGTATGCTACTTTTCCATGGTTTGGGATAGAATTCTTTTGGGCTTAGAATTACTGCAGATTTGTATCTTTTAACATGTGACCTCTTCTCTCAATGTGTTAGGAGTAGATTAGATGTATTCCTGAGCATCTCAGTGAAACAGGCCAAACTTCTTCCTCAGGCTTCAGGGATCTTGTTTTTCAGACGTCAGCTAATAACCTATGAGACCAAAGACGTACATAGCTGGCATCTTCTGTCCAGCAGCACTCACTTGCTGATGGTTAGAGAAAGAAAAAACAAACAGCAAGGACAGAGCAAGCAGGCAGTACTACCTCACCAGCAGCCCATAGCTAAGCAATTCCTTCACTGAAAAGTGTTGTCTTTGTGGTACATAACTGGTAGTGGAATTTTTTTTCCATAGATATGTGTAGCTGCTTTTTGTACCTACATGGCCTTTGGCCATGAAAGTGAATTTCAGAGTTTAATTGCTGTGTGTGGGAAAGAATACTTACCTCCTTTTATTTGGTTTGACTGCACTGGCTAATTCCTGGTGCTTTCTCATTCTTGTGTTTGTTACAAGAAACAATGAATAATCTTTTTTTTTTAATTGTTACCTGTGCCACTTACTATTTGATGGATGTATATCATATACCTCTGCAATTCTCTTCTATAGATCGAGGAGTTTTATTGTATTTAGTTCCCAGGATTGCTGGTTTTGTCATTTTTACCCAAGGATGCTAAATCTTGCTACTGCATGATCATTACTGTAAGAGTGGGTTTTTTTGATAGTAGTATCTTGAACCAGGTGCTACTGCTGGGACCACAAGAATAGATGCCCCCTCCCTGGCAGTGTTCAAGGCCAGGTTGGACAGGGCTTGGAGCAACCTGCTCTAGTGGAAGGTGTCCTTGCGCATGGCAGGGGATTGGAACTGGGTGAGCTTTAAGGTCCCTTCCAACCCAAACCAGTCTGGGATTTTCTTCTTTGTGGCTCTATGAAGCAATTATATATTCTTTGGAAAATTTTATTAATTTTTATTAGGAATGTTGTCAATAACTTTAATACAACAAGCTGTTTGAATGTGTATTTTTCTTGACCTCACACATATGCAAAGTGTTTTTTGTATCTGCTGGAGCACTTCTGCAGGAAGAAAGCAGTATTCTAGGGCCTGTAAGTTTCAGGAAAGGAAGTGCTGACATATCGTATTGTTAACTACGGTGAGATAACACTGGAGACTTTGTTGTTGGCTGTAGGCATGTAATGATTTTATTTCCATTTTGAAACACTGTTCATTGTTTTAAGAACGATGTATGAAAGGATGGTTTCATGTGAAAGGGTATTAGAGTTTACAGAGAAGTAGACTTTTCTAATCTACTCATATGGAGGACTGGTAAAGAAAAAAAGTGCTTACCAACTCTTCCTGCAGTCAATTTGCTAACTACTTAATACACTTTAAGGACCTGGTTGCTTGCAATGTTTTATTCACGTTTTAATAGAGTTCTCTATTATTAAGTTCAAATATTTTTAATTAAGAAAGAAGTGCAGCCCTCTGGGTAATATTGCAAGCGTGCAGATAGCTGGTAATTAAAGTTTTCTGCACGTGTAACTACACTCAAACAATCCTGAATAAATTATTTGAATCTGGAAGAGCGCAAATGTCATTATATATGAGAAAAAATCCTTTAAACAGGTTTTGTCAATCTAGCAAAAGTTTTAAGCATTTAATAATATTTTATCAGAAGGGGAGGATATGCAGAAAGAGAAGATAAGCTTTTAATTACTAAATGAAATACTAATTTTAGACACATTTATGAGTATTGCAGAATTACATCTTGCATCAACAAAGTTTCTCCTAAATTACAGAGTGAACTTAACTTCAAATTCAATTTTCAAATGCTCTCTTTGAAAATTGGCTGAGACAAGACAAAATTTGTGAAGAGGCTGTTCTATAGTGGGCATCTGAAGCTTTAAAACAAATAGTCCAAACTATTTCTCCTTTCTTACAAGGAGTTTGTTATACAGGATGTTTAGCACAGAAAATTACTGTGACATCTATTCTGCTTTCTGAGTATGGTATTTCAAGAGTGGGACCATTACAAGCAAAGAAAACAGAATGGCAACTTGAAATAAGTTTGAGGAGGGAGGAATAACTGTTCTGAATTCTTTTGTAAATCTTCTGAAAATCTCTGCATCTCTCTTCATAGCTGTAAAGGAAAAGACAAGCAGATTTGGGCAATGTTTTGCCTTTATTAAAAAGAGAAGGAGAAAAATGTTATTTCAGTGCTTAGTGATTTTATTCTGCATAGCACTTGTTCATGCTGTCATTTTAACACTGCATGCCAATTGCTTCATATATGAGGGAAGAAAGATAGGCTGAAACTTCTCTTATAATAATCCAATAAATGCAGAAGGCACCTATATAAGAAAATTAACAGGAAATCAGTATCTTCAGTAAGATCAATAAAAGTTATAGCAGCTGTAGATCTGGTAGAATACTAATAGAGCAAAGCAGACTTTCCAGTGTAACATAGCAAGCTTTATATGAGGTGAATAAATAACTAATAGTCACTGAGCTAATAACTTACATTCAGTAACCGTCTAGAGAAAACATCCTGTATTATTTTAGGATTAAAAATGGTAGTAATAATCACACTATTCAGGAATGAAGCTTGGACCTCAAAAGCCACAGGTACAAAAGGGGTGGCAGCTGTGCTGACAGCTTCTGTCATCATCTTATACCTTGTACAAAGTGGCAGACTACATATACCTGTGCCAAAAAGTAGCCTCTGAGTGCTTGAGGTGATTTTTCTACTGAAAGTGAGCACTTTGCATCTGAAATAATAAGCAATATATGTAAAAATCTAGGATATATACATGCCTTATTGCACTATTTCCTTAAAATGAGAATCAGTGTCCAATGTCTAACGTCTTTTGTGGGCTGTATACATCATACCTCTGTGGAGCTAAATAATTGAAGCTATATAATCTTTTATTAATCGCTCACATACATTCATGAGTGTTTTTAAAAGCAAATGTCCTGTTTGTGTGGTACCATAACCTGAAGGTATTAAGTGTTGCTGTACTATTTCTTTTAAAGTAACTTACTTTAAAGTTTATACACTAGCAAGTTACCAAAATAACTTCTAAAATTTAGTGCTGACATGTGTTGCTTTCCAGAGAAATTTTATGCTGTGCTTGACAAATAACTGAATGTTATGTTGATGGTGTTTATGATACTACGATAACTGCATGATTGGGTTTATTTCAAGATTTGCATTTGATGCTTAAGCATAGCTGCTGGATTTTTGAACTTCTGAAAGCCTGCTTTTATCTTCTGTTTTTAATTGCAGTGGAACACCAACTTCACCAAGCACCCAGGATCCAAACTGTAGTCCATAATAGTGTTTGCGTTCTTCCTTCTGTAATTACATCTAAATATGTTTGATCTTCATAGCTGAGCAGGAATCTGTTAACTGATCTTTTCTAGTAAACATTTTGTGTCTCTTTTAGTATTGTGGCTTCTTGAAGATTCCCTAGGAAATTCTGCAGTGTATCTCTTTCATTCCTATATTTCGTTCCATGATCCTGTCTATAGTGTTGATTATTCCATTTTATTTCACAGGAGTATGACTGGAAAAACTACCAGTCAAATAGACTCAGTTCATCTGAACTACAGATGCTGGCTAGCATGAAGAGACAGCAAAGTGAAGAATCAGGAGATACTGGGATCTCCCACGAGCTGAGTGCTTCACAGATAGATAACTGCAACGTTAGCCTAAGTACAAGCAGCGATGATACAGCAACCTGGAACTCTTGTTTCCCACCAGTAAGTATAACCCCACAGTATATTCTCTATATAGTTTTTATCAATTCTGAGACTCAAGGATCTTTAATATTAAAATGTGTTTGAGCAGCTTTGAAATTTGAGATACCATTACCAAACGTTTTTAGAACTTAGCAAGTAAAACCTGCAACCAAAACACATAACACTTACAGCAGGTCCTGTAGTACCACCATGGACAAAGAGCAAATCTATTACATGTATTCCTTTATAGAATCCTGCATAATCATGTGGGCTGCACAGCTTGTAAAGTAGTGGCTGACAACCTGCAGGTGTGTGGTATTGTACCTAAAAATAGTCCCAAAATGAATGAAGCCCAGATATACCAGTCAGCAACTACATTACAGTGTGAGTAATGGAAAATAATTGCTTCTTACGATGATAAAGTCTTATTACTGAAAAGATAACTGTTGAAAGCACTGAAGGAGGAGAACAGCAGCAAAAAGCTACAGTAGTTCTAAGCTTTTAGTATATGATCCTTCTGTATTTCACACCTTGTATCATTACTTGTCCTGGTACAAAGTGGTACAAAATCACACAGGCTGCACTATGTGACAGAGAACTGTTATAAGAAGCAGAGGAGTATTTGTTACAGTCCACTGAAGAGTACTGAATGTATGAAATCACAGAATAACATTTCAGCAGGTATATAAAGGTGCTTGCAGGAGCTGCTGTAAAACTAGATAACCTCATACTCCATTTATATCTCAGCAGCATAGTTCTTATTTTATTATAGGTGAAACAATAATAAACAATGAATGTGGCTTAAGTAAAGCACACAACACAACTCTCAGAGGAAGATCCAATGTTAAAAGAGTACACACTGCTGTGTTGCCCCAGTATAAACTACTGCAGAGTAAATGCTCTAAAATGTTAGGTGGAAATTACCTCCAGGAATCCACAAGGACCAAATAGAGGCCTGTATAGCAGCTGTCTTCCATAGTGAATGATCAGCACAGCATAGGAACTTCATGGTACACTGGTAAATGAAGGTTTCAAATGAGATGTATTGCTAAGTGGGTAATTGTACAAATAAGAACTTGGTGTATAGAGTAATGTTTTGCAGGATATCAAAGAAACATTAGTTGGTTTTAACTATTTGAGATACGTCAACATTACACATTTAGTTGTAGTCTAGTCATTTCCAATGCATTTTCTTAGTACTTACTAAAGAGACTCAAACATGGTATGAATCTGCAAGACTGGACAAATGGAACTCAAATAGAGAATAGCAGTCTCATTAATTTTTGAGTGGTTTAATTATAAGGAAATTGATAAGAATATTTAGACATGTCAGGTTTGGTTAATACAAATTGCATTACTAAAACAAAATGAACTTTTAAGGTGAAATGTACTGCTGCAGTATTCAGTGAAGCGTAATGTGGTTGCAAAGACAGTTCTTTGATCTTACTGTCTTGATCAGGTTCTGTAGCTTCAAACTAATAGCATCAGTCTAAAAAGAGCTTAGATATAATAAGTTAGTCATTTAAATTGTAATTTAAGATAGCTGTAGTTTTTCGCAATAGTCCTTTGTGGCCATCTTTCTCTAGGTAAATCAAGTGTAAAAGGCAACATATTTGTCTTTGAGTGAGAAGATTTTCAAATTTCATTCAGTTGACTGAAGTGTTGGTGTGCCTTATACATGCAGCCTTGTCAGGTTTCTCCTCTGTATTTTGCAAGGTGGGCACTGAGGTTTTAAGATGTAATGGCAAGAACCTCATTTCCAGGAAGAGATCATTTAGAAAGCAAACCTAATCTTTCTCAGATAAGGACTAACCACTTCGTCCCTTGCTACAACAAAGGCTGCTGAAATTCAGCTTCAGCAGTCTTCCCTACCTCTGCCTTTATGCACGGGGACTCCCTGTACCAGTACAATGTTAGATAGTCCACAGTACCTGTTGATTCACTTAATATTTTCCTTTCTGAGATAGCTGCCATGGCACCAGCTATTCATAGATGCAGTACAGGTTTTTGGACTATGGACCTGTGTGCTTAACACTCCTTAATTTAACTCTGTTCCAATAATTTGAAAACAGCAGAATATTCACGTGAGGGTGATAATTCTTTTTCTAGGCCTTTAGTGTCTAAGAAGATTATAAACAACTTTCATTAGGGAAGATGATTATTTAATCACCCCAAGTTATTCTAACACAGAAGCTTTTAGAAGATTAGTTGGGGACATTTTTGGTATGTTGGTGTTAAATTTCAGTATATTTTTATATGCTTACAACATTTCAGAAGACCCTGAGAATAGCGATGCAGTGCCAGTATTCAGGTGGATAGCTGAAACATAAAGCTTAGAATAAAAAAGAGATTTGGTTTTATGTCACTGATCTTTAGTACAACCATCACTTGAGTCAAGAGAATTTGCAAATGATCTATCCTTCCAAAATCAGATGTACAAACTGCAGAGAAGTGTGTGTGTATATATAATCTACATAGCCATCTTCCAGTTGCACAGGCAGATGATTTTAGCAGTGCAGTATATAGCAAAGAAATAGAAATATTCCTTATATTGTAGTTTGAGAAATTAAGGACAGCTTGAAATTCTTGTCATGATTAAACTTTCATGCTTACATGTGTTTCCAGGTTGTATCTTTCTGATTATTTAAATCAGTAGTATCTATTGCTTTCTCTTATGTTCTTCAAAGATAAGTAAGGAATATTTTTATTCCAAATTTTCATTCATTTTATACATTTTTGTCTTTTAGTGGAATCTATGGCAACAGCACCACCAGAAGGCAGCTTTTTGTGTATCTTTCATTTTGAAATACCTGTGAAGTTTTGCAAGGCAGGGCAGGATATAATCGTGTTAGATAGTGACCTTACATATCAAAGTAATATTTTATATATAAAAAGCATTTTAGTAAGTTTATTTTTTTCATCACTTGCCATTGCTACGCAGATTTCCAGATTTATTGCAAATTCTCATGTTTCTGAGTCTAATGAGTCTAAGAAACCCTTCTGAATGTAAAGACACATAAATCAATCATATTGCTTAGTTGCAGTTAGAACAGATGTCCTTAAACAGCTATAAAGCAGATATACTGGAACTGTGTTTTTATATGCTATGATAGTTTACCAAGAAGTGAATATAGGCTGTCAGGAGAAATGTAAGTTGTTTAGCAGCTGGTGTAAACTATGACAGCCGAAAAGGAATAAAACAGCCTTGAGTATTATATATTACCCAGCAGAGCTGTAAGTTATAAATATAAAAAACTTTTATTTTAAAATGGATTTACTTCAAAGGATAATTGTAAATCCTTTTAAAATGGGGGGGAGAGAGAGAGGGAGCACAGTTCCAAATCAATAATACCTATAGTATCTGTATGTAGAACTAAGTATTTGTGAAGACTTTATTTGACTGTGTCTTACTTTAATGTTTTCTGAAATCTGAAGGTGTATGAAATTCCATGTTAGCTTTGCAACAATGTGCAAGACACAGTTCTGTATATTGCAGAGTATAATGTGAAGTTTATACCCACACATATGCACATTAACCAAGAACATTTGCCAAGCTTAGAAAATATTTCTGCTTAAATGCCTTATTTTATTCTAGAGATTAAGTAAGACCTTCCTGGTCTTAATCAGGGTATTGGCCCATTCCGCTTCTTGGATAGCTGTTTTTGTACTTCAGAGACCACTTCAGATACAACAGAAACATTCTGGAGATCATATATAAGAGATTTCAGGATATCTTACTACAAATGGTCCCTGATTCTCAGCCAGAAATGCAAAAGAGAAGGAAGATTCTCATAGATAGCTCATTGATACATCCTAGAAGCTTGCAGTGGTATAATGCTGCACTAGCAGACTGCAGAATACATTCACTACTAAGACCTGTCTTTTGAGTAAGGAGTACTCACAGAAAAGAAAGATTCCTTGTTCCCCAAGCAGCTTCCTAAATATAAATTCGGTCATATAAGCCTTGACCTGCAAGACATTTGAAAGAGTTCTTCCAGGTTCATACATAATTTGTGGAAGGTCTTCTGGTTTCCTTTATAATGGTTCAGAAAAGAAAGCCACTTCACACAGAAATGGTTTGGCAGAACTGAAGTCTGACAGACAAGAGGAGTGATATTTAAACCTAGAATTATTCCAACTGAGAGCTCAGTTTGACAACCCCTGGAGGGATCTGTTCACATCAAGTCAAATTGCAAAACTGAGGCAGACTATTCCTTACTATGAAATGAGACTAAAAATTATTTAGACAGATCTTCTGGTTCACAGACTGACTAATTCGCTTTCTGTCTTATTCTCAGTCTTCCACTAGCCATCATTTGGGAATTGCACTATCCACCACCAGGCAGTGACTCATATTTGGCAGTAATTAGGATGTCATTCATCCTGCACATACATTTTACAACATCCCTCCCCACTTCCTGAAACCATGAGAACATACTCATTTTTATATTGATTTCTGTAAAAAAAGGCAATTGCTTTCATAGTGCATAGTGTTTATTTTTTAGCAGTACATGAACTAAATCATACAAGTACTGTTAATGTATGCTTGTATTTCCACTTCCATTTGTTTCAGTGATCTGTTTAGAGCTGCTTTTGAGGGACGTGACAATGGCAGGGGGTCTCTTCTGGAAGCACTACGTATATGCTGAGAGAAAATTAGAATTCTTGCATTTTTATACCAGTTTATGAATATTGATCTTTCTTTCAAATAACTTTTTAATGCCATAAACCAAAGGTAGTTTGAAGCCTTTGGGGCGCATTCTTAACAATGGGTAGGTGTAACATTTGAAGACTGTAGAAAATTACCATCTTTTATATGAATATTCATACAGTCCACATTATCTATTCATGAATAGCTGAATCCAGGTATCAAGTTGGCAGTGCCATAGGGAATCATATCCGCTTCAGCAAATTTCATTTGGGACTGCTTAGATTACTGTTAATGGTGCTTCTGAGGAGAGAGGAACCATGCCTGCCAGCCCTATTAGCTCTGCCTCAGTGTTGTCTCATCTTAAGAATGGTTGCTTCTGCACAGATCCTACTAAGAGTTCCTGCATCATGCTTCCTATACACACACAGTCCAGACTTTCCTATCAGACAAGACTTCGCCATGCTCCCTCTCTGAAGCTTCCTGACTCAGTCCCAACACTCTAACAAAGCAGATGAGAAATGACCATGTGGTCAACTCTTTAATTCATATTTATTTCTACCCACCTAAGAATTATCTGTTAAGCTGTACTTTTGCACAGTTAGAATCTGAATATCCATTTTTAATTTCACAGGTAAGGAAAAAGGCTGTAAAATTCTAATATCAGAAGCTGTAAATGTGTATGCTCATAAAAGATGTCTTACATACTTCTAAACATACTGAAAGAATATTTGCAAAGTTATTTTCTCACTATTATTTTTTGTTTTCCATAGCCCACCAGTCAGGAGCATCACTATCAGAAAGAAATGAGCCCACTTTCTCATTCCAACCCACGGTAAGATTCCATTTATAGCCTAGGCAGTAAGGATTCAGTTAGAGTGTCCTGAATATTAAATGTGACATTCTTTGATTTAATCTTAAATCTCTTTAAGAGGGCTTTACTATTGCTTGTTTCAGTCATTGTCTGCAGTATGTCTGTGTTGTCCTGGAATGCAGAACTGAATTCTGCATGTTTTGGATGTACCACTGTGTATTTAATGTAACTGACACAAGCCTTGCTCCTACAACTGCTTTGATGTGTGATTCAGCAAATCTTCCTCATCTGACATACATGCACTCTCATCTGTTTCTTTCTCCCTCACTCCCTCTCTGCTTTGAAGGCTTAGAGGTAGAATTCGGTATGTGACTGTAGGTGTGAGGGAATCCATTTGTTACAGAAGATTTTAATGTTGCTTATTTAGACAGGGTTTTTTTTTTTTAACAGATAGCCCAGTCAGGAGAGGGTGTTACAACGCTGTGGGATAGTTCAAATGGATCCTGTCTACAGCATATTTTGGCTGTCAGGTTTTTAGCTTGTTCTGTTTGGAATCAGCAAAAAAATCCCCGTGACTTTAATATAAGGCAAAATGAAGACAAGGGGAGAGGGTGGCTAGGGAGAAATAATCAAATCGAAATGATCAAAATTAATTGTCCAGTTCCAGGTGAAACCTTAACATCACTTTGTCAATTTAACAGCCTGAACAAGAGGTGTACTTATTTATAAAAGTAGGCTTATTTCACTTAGTGGTGTTAATGTGGATTTTTCTTGTCCAGGTTTTAACTGGACGATGTATGTGTGTTGGGAGGAATAGGAGCAGAAGACATTTCAGATACAACTTCTTTAGCTTTTATCAGCAGTATGAAGTGTTTTGTGACAGCACACTGCCAGTCAGTTGTGCAGGTTAATACACCTTTTTCCTCACAGAGATGTTTTCAGTCAGTTATTTCACTTGCCATTCACATTTTTATGGATTTAAAATGTTCTTGTTAACACTATGAAACTTGCTGTGCAAGTTCATCTAGATGCATCATGCAGCTATATGCTGCTTAGTGCACACAATCTATTACTGGAGTTAAAGTATAATCCTGGATTCCCATTCCCTTTCACATATAAATCAAAGTGCTTATGTTGGTCTAGAAAACCTCTCTGCCTTGGGTACTGGTTATTAAAGGAATTATCTCTATCCTTAAGAATTGTTACAATGGATGAAGTGGACAGAGACACAACTGTAGTCCTCAGAGTAAGGTATCGGTTACCTTGAAACTGACACTTTGGACTCTTTATTCCAGAATCAATTTCATAAATCTGATGGCATTGGAATTGCCTGTATTTTAGTGCAGGCTACATCGTTTGTCTTCTTTCTGCCCATATATTGGTTGAGTCAGGTTTTATTAAGTTATTTTTATGCATGTGCTAAAGCAATTTGGTACTCAGTACATCTTATGTACTGAAAAACAGAATAAATACCATTATCTGTAGAAATAAAGCGTTCCGTCATATCAAGTTAATGTGATCAACAATGAAAACTTGTATTTCCATGTAATAAAGTTTAAAACAGAATGGTATAAATTACAACTTAGTTCTTATGCTATTTTAGTCGAGCACACACAGTAGACTTAAATAGCTCTAGAAATCATTTGCGAGAAATTCAGGCAAAGTATTCGTGAAATACCTGACTTGCAAGTGCCTCATAAATTCAGTAGCCCTTGTGAACTGCCAGAAAAGTGTTATTGGGCTGTAAATACAGAAGATGAAAAAATTATGAGGTCAGTTTGCATCATGATATAAAAACAGGAGATGATGTGACTTGAATATCATTATTCACATCATTACCTTTCATTTATAATGGGAAACTCTGTAATGTTTTTCACAGAGGGTGTGTATCTAAGTGAGAGGGAGATAAAATTAATGGTAATTTATAAGTTGGCTCCTAAACTGTGTTTAAAGCCAATTTTAACAAGTCATGTATGAGCAAGTGGAGAATGTCTGAATCTTTGTAAGCTTATTGTAGCAGTGTAGAACACACAGAATATTTGAAAAATGTATATGTCCTATGTAGATGAGTGGGTATAAATGCTGTGGCATGAAGACAGTTATGTGGTGCGCTTACTGAAACAACAAATAGTTTGTTGTAAAGATTGATAAAGAATGTGACAGGTCTAAAGTAACTTTAAAAAGTGTAATAGTGATATGTTCTGGGAAATGAAAAGAGAGCAATGTGGAAGCTATTGTCTAGTAAATGTAGCTTCTGTCCATAATAAGATAAAAGAACAAGCCAGGAAGGAAAGCACCTGTGAAGATAATGGAAATGCAGTCAATAAAAAGACCCAGCTAGACTCATTTTCCATTGGTTCTGCTGGGGAAAGGTCATAAGTCTGCCAAGAATATTGCTACTGCAATACAAATCAGCTCCACATCACACTGCTTTGCAAGGTGTAGAACCAGTTAATGAAAGGAGACAGGCTGACTGCAGAGGCTACAGAGCCACGTGAGCAAGATGATGTGCAGTGTTTCAAGCCTTAGCTATGTAATTCCCACTGACTGATGGGCTGTATGGTCCTAGCTGAACTTCAGAATTGCTCTCTTCTCTCCAAATAGGAAGTTGTAATTATCTGTGTTACTTCTTCCTCCAGTGCAGGGACTGGAAATTGTGAATTGCTACTTAGCAAGCATTTGTCCTCCAAAATAATTGTGTGTCATAGAAGGTTTGGAAGCTTCATTAAAGGAAATGCTAAAAGAAAGTCAGTATTCTAGAGGAATTTCAGCTATACTGAACTGCAAAATGTAGAGCTGCTCTCTGAAAAAGATCACTCGAGCTTAATGTCATGAATAGATTTTCTCAACTTCCACAGATGCTCTCCAAAAAATGTATTTCTGATAAAAGCTGATTTTTCTGTCTTTGAGAGGGTTTTTTAATATGTAGAAACCAATTTTTATAATCATTGCCTCTCTTGGCATCCTACTTAACTCTTCCCAAGCTACCAAATAAAATATATTCCTCTGAAGTTCAATCAGCTGTTCCCCAGAAACTGCACAAAGGTAGGATACACATTTCAGCATTTCATTGACCATCCTTTCACAAGAAGCTTATTTTACTTAATGTCATACAAAATGTACACAGCCAAATTTTCAGTTAGGTTTTACCCAGGCGTTTAACTCTATCTAAAAAAGTATTCCCATAGTGAATTGTGGGCACAGAGCTACGTGGAAGTATGATGCAATTCAGGCCAGCATTTTGCCCAGACTTGTTTTATCTATTAAAAGTGCCACCACTGTGCTGTGGTTTAAGTCCTTTGTAGTTTTGCACTTGTGGATGTAATATAAAATTCCTTCTATCTATAATTGGCTGATATGGGCCCACACTCTTTGACAAATGATTAATAGTCACTGACCTCACTTCACATGGGCTTGGTACAGACTGACTAAAGCAAGCTGCTTGTCATCGTAACCTACATGTGTTACGTTGAACTGATCAGGATGTTATCATTCTTCTTTCCCCGACAGTCAAAAGAAAAACCCAACCCCAAAACAAAACCAACCCAGAAAAAAGCCAGTATTTTCTTTCCTTTTTTTAGTAAAGGTTTCTCTCTGATTATGATAAATGTTATAGATCTGAGATTTATCATCACTAAAGAAGTGTTTCACTGATGTGGAGATGAAGTCTTTGAGAAGGACAGTAACTATAAACTTTTCAGAAAAAGTTGTTTTATCTTCCTAAGAAAAGAGCAGAGCCCGTATCCTTAACTGCTACTTTATCAAACGATGTGATTTTCCTTCTTCTTGTAATGATATGCATGCACAGTAGTTCAGATAATGTATCATGAAATGATGAACATGTTCCTTTTAGTCCTTTTCAAACTTTATTATTGGTAAACTTCTGGTATATTAGTTAAATATACCAAATACCCCTTTCTATGCATAACTCTATTCCATTGATTTTTAGGAAGTAAATTATTTCTTTCACTTTATTTAAGAGCTTCTGCCAAAGAAGTCTTTTTGTTAGAACTTATTGTTGCCATGAATATTGCCATTACCATGGAGCCTTAAATTTGCATAATATATCAATGATTCCAGCACAAAAACACATCCACTGCAAACCCGTAAGTATTAAAAGCGTGTTCAGCTTTGAGTCTACCATTCAAGTACTCTCATCTGTACCTGATGAAAACTAAGCATTCCAATAGCTGATGCATGTGGTGTTATACCGTTGAGAGATTTGGTAAAATTAAACTCCCCTACAAAATGGTGCAGTAAAAGAAGGATGGGAGCTATAACATTTATTTGCACTACACCAGAACTTCTTCAGCATGTACACTGTGAAATTCAGACACAAAAGGTCTTTGTTTCCTGTATTTCCAAGCAGAGGCTTAGATAGCAGAATAACTTAAAAGTTAAGCACATCTGAAGATTAAGTTTTGCAAACAAAGAAACATAGTTATTTTTATGGTTCATTACAAGATCAAAGTCGTACAACTCCATTACTTCTGCAAAACAGAAAATATTCCATTATGAAGTATTATAAAATTACACAACTGTTGTCAAAATAAGTGAACAAGAACAATATATCACAAAATGTACTTTGGTTTTTCATTGTATTTGTTCAGTTACTTTACTCATCCACAAAATAGAGTAATTTGGAATAGGTTTCCCAAGTCGTTAATCTGAATTAGTGAAGTTCTGTTTCATTTGTCAGGCTATAATATGCATGAAAGAAGAACATGACAAAAGAAGCAAATGGCACAGGAAACATCTAGTTGAAAGGTTAAATATTTTAATCACGATGGTGAAAAGCTTAGCTGCAGAAAGGTTGTTGAGAACCAAGTAGCTAACATATAAAAGCTTGTTAAAATAACCCAAAATGGCTTTCCCTTGTATGGGAATCTGAGAACGTGAAAACATGGCGGCATATACACTATGGGTTTCAATATAGAACATGGCAAATGCTTTCAAACATCTTGCTGTTGCATCTATGTTAATGTAAGGTAGTTTATCTCCTTTTTTTGCAGCTTCAGGACTTACTGAGATTGTTTTTTATTGGTTTCACTCTTTCTCTCAATGTTCCTGGGCCATTTAAACAGAGTTGTCTGACTGTGCTTACGTGTAGAGAATAGTCAGTAAAGTTTTTGCATGCCTTTAAGATCTCTTAGGTTGAAAGGAAGAGACTGTACACGCTTGTAATAGCACCTAACACTACCTAAATATCTTGTTTGATAACTAGAATTCACTTCTCCTTTCTTACCCTTGGATCTAATCTAGCACCCATAAACCAGTTCATTTACAGATTTAAGACTTTAAGAGCAGATTCATGTCTTCCATGCACAGTTGCACTTGTACTTTTTGTGATCTCTTCTCTTTTTTAGTTAACAGTTCATTGAAAATTAAATAATTTAGGTTTTAAGGAGGTTTGTCTGTACTGTTTGACAGGCTGGACATGCCAAAGTGGTTTGGAGGAAGGAAAAAGGCATTCTGTGAATATGCTTGTGATATTCTAAATCTTAGTGCTAGCAAAAAAGGAAAGTTCCAGTAAGGCATACAGTAAATGAAAATATTATGTATTAGAGTTGGAATGAAACTGTCACTTTGACGGATTGTGAGGCAAAGAAGAGATTAACAGATTACTCATAGTCAGAATGCAGCTCACTGTGAAAAATGTGCAGGAGATGATAAGCGTTGGTTTGTGCTGATTTAATGGTATTTTGAAACTACAGTAACACTCCAGGAGAATAATACAATGTAGCTAATAGCTTGCATTTTTAATCATCAATATATTGCCAGATTGTCCTTAAATACTTTTTTAAATGGAGCTTTCAATTCATGCAAAGTCATATAGGCATGTATAATTATGTTATTGTCAAGATTTTCATTAAAACGCACCTTCCAAAATCCTTGATTTGTATGTATAAGTATACTCTATATTCTTTTGGTAGTATATCTTCTTCTTCTGCATACTCACTCAGTTTTCCATTTTAAAGGTAATGTTTTTCCCACCTGGAGCTGAGCAGCACCGAGCAGTTATTGATGTTTAAATTAATATTGAATGTTTCTTGGTTTATAGCGTATGTTCAAAAGTTGAAATTGTTTAAAGCATTTTAGATGCAATAATGGACAACTTAAGGCTCAGGTGACTTCACAATTGGTATAGCCATATGTAGTGGCAGGACCTGAAATTTTATTTCAACGTAATTTCAAATAATATGATTGCATTTTGTACATAACACAAACAAATCTTATTATTAATAGCCTACGTAAGTCCTTGCTTCACTACTGAAACTATTATTGAAGTGTTTATTTCTCTGGAAATACTTCTATTAAAAAAACACACTCTTATTATGCATAGATGATTAATATATTACAAAGCAGAATCCAAACAGGTGTGTATAGGTAATCTGATTGAAGTTAATGAAGTTACACACATGCATGAAGCTCAGCAGATACATAAATAACTGAAAATTCAGATCTGCTAATCTAGAAGAACCTAACAAGTAATGCATGAAGAAGATGTATAAGGGAATAGGAGAGGGGTCTCACAAAGCTATGTGAATTTTTATTGATCTTTCTAAGAACTGAGTTAGTCTCTAATAACCTTAAATAGACACAATTAAAAATCCAAACAAGTGAGAAAAATAGGTCTTCATCTTGGCTGAAATGAATATGTAGACTATACTGAACCATACTTTTGATGTGAGCTGTCACTTTGCATTCAGTGGATCATGGTAAGGTATTGCTTGTTCACTTTGAGCATCTGCAGCAAATTTGCTTCATGTGGTATTAAATATTGCTAATACAGCAGAAGTATGTGCAGAGATTTTAAGTTGATAGTTGCACGAGATGTCAAGAATTACTCCTTTTTTCCTTAAAATATTTTTATACTCTTTGATTCATACATTGACATTCTCTGGCCCTCTGCAGCGATAGTCAAATTATCCATTGTAAAACATAACTCAGCAAATGTGCTCCTCTTATTATCACTCAGGCACAAGCCAGTTGGCCTCTTGTATTAATAAAGATTTACTAAGTAGTTTATGCAGCTAAAATCATCATTTTTGTTCTTTATTGATTGTGCTCTTCAGATGCTTAATAGTTTGTCAATTCAATATGTTCTTAATGATACAAAGCAGATCTTGTTTTTTCATTCCCTGATGTGATATAAAGAAGCCCTTGCCCTGCATTTTGTAGGTATGCTGCCAGCCTGACTGACTAACTTGAATATTCCTTTTAATTCCTGTATAGATTGTTGGGCAAAACCATACTAAAACTTTGATGCATTTTAATTTTGTTAACAAGGTGGATTAAATGATCCCATGGATTTAAGTGATACAAATTAAATCTGATCCAAAAGAAATGTATTAAAGTATGCTGTCTCAGTTCACAGCAGTGTTACAAATCTTTATACTAAATGATTTGCCGTTTTCTGAGTCCAGCCAGCAGGATAGACTAAACCACAACAAATATCTGTAAAAAATCAAAATATCAAGGGTGTTCATTAAGATTCAGATCAAACCCCTCTGATTCTTTGGATTTCTGCTGATGTCAATACTTTTGATACATTGTCATTGATAAGTGCTACTTAATAAGGCATCACTAATTTTCTCAACAGATTTTACTGATGAATGCCATTTTCTGCAAAATTTAACATGCTGTCATAAGACTGAAAATTAGGTTTATAAGTCTACAAGATTCTCTTGCTTTCTATCATGTGATATTTCAATATATGACCATTATTTAACAAGATTATCATAATAAAAGATTGTATAGTATTTTTAATTCTGTTTTGGTACAGAGAATAGCTTTCAATATAATGAAGAATTTTAGTGCAAGCTTTAAAGGTGCATGGTACTTTGTGTGTGGAAGCTATTCTGAGGCTTCATACAATGCAACTGAATGTCAAAAGACAATACTTGGCATTCCACATTGTTATCGGGAATGCTGTGGATAGTTTATTGCACATCGATTGTATTGATTACAGCTGGAGGCTTTGATAGCTTAAAGGGAGTGACTTTAATTAGTCAGAATGTGTGATTAGCTTTGCTGGTTTAAGGAGATAAACTACCTGCTTCAAGAAGTTCTCAAAAACAATATTCTTCAGTCAGAATAAAACTGCCATAAATGGGAACACAGGCTCCAGTCTGCTTTTCTCAGGATATTGCCTGTTGTCTCCATGCTGGGTTCTACTTTTAGGCAAGGTCTGCTAGACTACAGCATCTACTAGAATTACCAATGTAAGCCCACTTCTCAAAAGTTTATCAATCAGCTGCTAGTATTTACTCTGTACTGCAGTGTGGCCAAGAATATTTCAGAGA
Organism: Strigops habroptila; assembly: GCF_004027225.2. Lineage (NCBI taxonomy): Eukaryota > Metazoa > Chordata > Aves > Psittaciformes > Psittacidae > Strigops > Strigops habroptila. Next base: position 35,494,329 of record NC_046360.1, read on the forward strand.
TTGTTTTATTCTGGGTTTTCTATCTCAAGATTTTAGGAGAAGTTGATTTAGACATTGGTATCCAACTTGTGGAAGTAATGAACTTGTTTTAATATAAACCGTGTAATACGTTTCCATCTTAAAAGTAACGCTAAGTCAACAATGGATCTGTAATACTGTAGTGGTTTGATTACTTGTCTTGGTGGGAGGGGTTTGAATAGCTAAGCTATTAGTTTTTCTTGGACATTGAGAGAAAAAACCAAACTGGATCTAGACTGTCTCATAGGTAATACTAAACTAAAAGCTATAGTTATTATAGCTATAATTTGGAAGAAAGGGTAGCTTGAGTAGCAGAGATTAGTGCTAATAGTTCTTCCTTACCTTCTCTAAAATTGCCTCAGTTTCTCCAAGAGATTGCCTTTGCTGATGTTGTGTTTCAGTGCAATTGTAGAAAATCAGGTAAGTGATAATGCTTCATGCTCTCTGACCACATCCTAGGAGCATGGTCAGATTCTAGTATTAGATTTATGTTTGCTGATTCTGAGGCAGCACAAACCACACATGCAAGTGGCAGAAATGGAAAATATTTTCTACCATGCTACTGGATATCATGCATTTAACTGTTATTCCTAAAAACTTTTGAAGCTTTGGTGTAAACAGAGAGCCTTTGGCCATATTCAGGGAATGCAGATATGGTGAGCAGTGCCAGAGAGAGCCAATAGCGAGATGTCTAGGCAAGGATATTGCTGTATGGACTAGTTGTACTAGTTCTTGGGCGTTAGCTGAACAGCAGAAGAGAAGGATTGGTTGTGAAGTTGACCATACATGTGAAAATAACATGATGGTGTAAAAAAATTTTGAAGTATGTTTTTTACCTATTGAAATGATGGAAAATTCAATATCTCTTCCTTTAAATCTGCTATACTACTTGCTGGATTTCTACACCAGCAGTTCTGTTTCCTGAGGCAGAAAATTAGTTTTTTTTCATTTTGACTGCAAACGGATAGGTGGTTGTCCCCCACTTCACCCCAGATTATGCCTGTATGCCAACAGGAGATGATGTGAAATCAATAACAAGTCCAGAAGTAGCAGAAAAACTAACATAAAAGTTGGCATATTTTAGCAATTACAACACATGACTGAGCCTTGCCAGATTCCTTTGTCAGAAGCAAATCTTACATGAGAACATCAAGGCTTTTCAGAAAGTAGAAGTATGTTACCCGTTTACTTGGTGTTGGACAATTCAGTTGAGACAATTACAGTCTGGCAATGTAAAGAAATCTCTCAAGCTTTGGAACAGTTCATCCCCTCTAGAAGAAGCCATGGATGTTGAGTTAATTCCACAGCTCTGGCTAATCTTGTTGGCCTCCAGCAAAAGTTTGCATGGATAATATTTTTGTACCAGCTGTTGGAACAGCCGTGGCCAGATATAAGTCAAAGCAACCCCAAATCAAGTTTAGTTTACTCTGTAGAGGTCACTGTTCCCATCAGCATGAAGCAAATGTAAGGGAATTTAAAGACCCCTTTTCCTTTCCATTCCCCTTGCCTTGTAGTTGAAATAAGTTGGTCAAAAAAGATGGATCTGATTTGATGAAAATGAGGTGATTTATTGAGGTCCCTTGAATTCTCTATTTAAGTGTTAACTTGCAAGTAGTTAGCCTAGTTAATGGTTATATGAAAGTTTGAATGTATTATAGCTCTTTACTGTTGATAAGGAGAGATAGGAACTTGAGGAAACATCAGCTATATAGAGTGTACAGAGATTAGTTTCATATATGAAAAGAATTACAAGACGTATAATATGAGTGACTTTTTCAGTGAAAAAATCTGCAGTTCAGTTTGCAATAAAAAGCAGTAATAATAACAATAAAAACTGTTCTATTTTCCTTTGAGCTGTAACAAACACAGACAGTGTGTCATAAAATAGTGTACGTGAAATGAACATTGAACTTTGCATGGATGTGTGATAACGTGAAAATCATTTTTAAAAGCTATCACAAAATAGTGTTGAGGAGAGACATAAATTGCCTATTAAACTGAATAGGTGAAGAAGGTCTGTACTCCCTCATCTATGATAAAGATCCCATCAAAATTTTTTCTTTACAGAATCAAAATAGATGTGTGACAGCCGAGATGAATCCTCTGTATGGTCTTGTCAGTAGCTGAAATCATGTTATGCTTGATAACAACTTCTTTATTTATAACATATAACATTTTATAATAATAAAATGTTATGAACATTTTTTTACAATGTAGTTGCCAAAGCTTTTATTCCAGTGTCAACGATACTGTCAGCAATAACATCCTGACTCAATCCAGTGTTTCCTTCTGAAAAACACTAGCAAACTAGTTAGTATATTATTCTTAGCTCTGACCACTAATTCCATGCCTTTATTGAAAAATTTTCAAGTTAAATAATTTAATCTTTTCAGTTTAATTTAATACAAATCAGCTGTCCCACAGTTCATGACCACTGAGCTGGTAACGTACTGCTAGAGGCATCCATTTCAAGTGTAAGCTCTGGTCTAAGTCACCAACCAGCCAGACTCTTGAGTGATCTACCACCTGCCATGTCACCCTGGTACAGAGGTCTCCAAGCAGTGCCAAGTCAGTGGTAACCAAAGACATCTCATTACTGTCTGTAAGCCTTTTTCCTTAGAGAGGGTAAGGATTTTTAATCAAATTGGCCCCATAAGTCTCTACAATCAAAACCAGGTTGTTCATCCCAAATCTTTTATTCTTCAGGAAAAACGCTCTCAGGAGTCCTGGAGTCTTCAGAGTATAACTCTGTGGATTATGGATCACACCGCATGTATACGTTTTGCTGAGAGAGCAATACCAGCTCAAATCTGCAAAGCAAACCCGACTTAAAACATAGATTTTGGTGTGTACAGGCTAAAGAAGGGAGGAAGCCTTAACATTTAAGAATTGTATTAACTGTAGAGTTTATTTTTATAATAATAAAATCCAGCTTGATTTTGTTTCATCACACTTGACAACATACAGTTTCCTTTGAAATGATTTTTACATAATAGGACCACAAACTGGGCTTTTATGAATGATATTTTGATCTGTATTTTTCAGGGACTGGATGGACGTGTTCAGCCCCCCCATCATTCCTAGAAGCCAACAGCTGGAAGAGCACACTAAATCTTCAATAAATCAGAGTACTCCAGGTAGGAATTTATAAAGACGTTGAAAAGGTCCTGAGTAGAAAGGACCATTTTGAAATGGACCATTTTGAAAAGTAGAAACATTTTGAAATGCTGTTTCTGTAGTGCTGGTGCTGCCTTTTCATAGTTTTCTATACTGCAGCATTTTGGTTCCAAGTTCTTTTATTTACTTTTCTTAGCTCAAGCTGGTAGAATTTTCCATGCAGTATTATTTGCCTCTGACAGAAGAACAACTTATGCAGTTGCAGTTTCCTAATGTTCTGGCTCAATACAAATTAACTCAAAAAATGCATCTTATGCTAGTGGGGATGGCAAACCTATGAAAGAAGGAATGCAAAGACTAAACATGCTTGTTCAGAAGCAGAGTTACACTTATGTAAGTGATATTTCTCTTACAAAGAAAAATTTCAGATTTAGCTTTAAATGAAATCTCAGCGTGATTTCCTGAGTAAAGACTGTTGTTGCCACCTAAAATGTTACAGGTTTTTGTTTATTAATGGTGTTTGCTTAGTAAATGGCAAAGAACTCAGCTGAAACTGGAAAGTCAACAACAGTAGAATAAAAGTAATACCTTGGTTTTTTCAAGTGCCCTTTTTTCTTATCAGTTGTCTTAAGAAACGGGGTGGGTATCTACATTTTTCTTCAACTCTGGGGAATTCAATGTGGACTCTCATAAATCTGACCTGTGTATTTTGGCTGCCCAAGGGGTGATGCCTCAGTGAGTCACTGTCTAAAACAAATTACACCCTTCAAATGGGGAATGTTTTCATAGATGTATATTTGTAATTGTTTATGACAGCAAAATAGAATTTTGCTCTCAGGAAAGGACCTTGCTTTGAAGAATCAAAGCATATGTTTTCTTAAGAGTCTTAAGTAAGCCAAAGAGAATTGGACAGTAATCCCTGAGTTAGAGGTATGTTGGATATGAATATGTGATAGGTCTCTGAGAATTTTTTATGTTAGTATTATGAAATCCGAGGCTTCCTGCAGAAAAGCTACAATTTCTGTAGATTTTAAAATGGTATTATCTTAAAAAAAAGAAGTATACTTGGGAATTTGTTGCATTTCTTCTGTTATTCACACTAGAATTTCCACAGTTTTTGTGAATTGTTTCTAAACTCATTTTCCTTTATGCTGAAATACTTCATATCGTGTCCATGACTGCACATTTGGAGAACAGAATATCTCTATATACCATAGCTTTTTATGATGGCTTTTCATTTTTGTTGTGTTCTGTGGTATGTCTCTAGCAGTTAGTTTTTCTTAGTCGCTTCACTTGAGGTTAGGTATTTATGTGGTGAAAGAACAGTTTTGTTAGTGACAGTCAAGTACCAGATCTGATCAACAAACTGAATGATCAAATTCATTCCAGAAAATTCTGCTGCCCTACTCATTTTTTTCTTAAAATTACCACATTAGAAAATGAATTCTTTCTCATCTTGGACAGTGACTTAATTGTTACAAGATTATTTTTTGTGTGTGTGCAGTTTTCCAGTATTCCAGTTATCACAGGATAACAAAACCATGCTATCAGAACTGAAAGTCTGCAGTGATTCATAATGTATTCAAGGTATTAATTTTATCTAAAGCTACCCTTAAAGAAAACCAGGTAGTATAGCATTAGTGTATTTATAAAGATTTTTTAATTCTTATATTTAGAAAAAAATCTTTAAGTTGGGGCATAACTTTGGGGAAGAAAGGTGATTCATTTCTAAGAAAGCATTTTACTCTATAGTTCCTTTCTTAACATTTGCAGCAGCATTAGTTAGATAGGTAGACATAATGAGAAGTAGTCTTCTATTCAACAGGTTTCACAAGACAAGAGGAAAATTTAGACTCATAAATATGATAAATTTCCATAGATTTTTCCCTTCTTGGGCATTAATAGTTCTGATTTATAGACAATATCATCTTGACATAACAAATCATGCAAGAAAGTTTCCCCAGTAAGTGACAAAGGCAGAGTCATGAATTCTAGGAACCTCAGGAACCGCAGCACTGAATAGTCTTTCTTGGATTACAGCTGTTGACCACAGTCGTATGGTAACCCTGCAGCACATAATTACAGTATAGATTTGAGCACCATAGTTCCATGTTCAAGGATCGTATCAGAAAAAATATTAGCAGTGTTCTTTTCAGCGTCCCTTCTACTGATCCACTGCAGTTGACTTATGTTGGGGTCAGAATATGATCCATGTATCTTAAAGTGAGATTGGCTACAAGCCATTTTCTAGTATTAAAACCTAGAATACAGGGAAAATATATTTTTGTGAAAAAGGAAACTATTTATTTTAGTTCTCCAGACTGTGGTGACTGTGGAACCAGTGTTATCGTAAGCCAAACAACAGCAGTTATTTGTACATTTATTTCAGAGTTCAGAAAAAGCTGCTACATGCTGCCTTCATTCTTTGTTATCCAGGTTTAAACATTTTGAGCAAAAGCCATTCTCCATGAAAAAAATAGCTCCCCTGATTTCAGTGGGGCAGCATTCATTTAATATGACAGGTATTCAGAGGTATTAACTATCCTCGGTCTTTTAACTCAGAACTAAAAATACACTCATCCCATTATAATGTGTTTCTCAGGCTTGAGGTTTCATTTAAAATGAAGTTATTTTCTAGCCTAAAATACTCTTTAATTTTGTAGTGATTTACGAACAAAAGCTTTGATTTCGGTTTCACTGTGATGTTCAAGTTAAACTGCCAAGAGGTTTTTTTTTCCATGCAATCCTGAGCAACTTCAACTCCAAAAGTGTGGACGGTGGCAGTTTAAACAGCTCTGGAAATGTTCTTTGAAAGGGACTCATCAGTTAATTTGGACATGGACACTTCATTCCCACATATGGTCAAGTTGTACACAAACTGAAAGTAGAAAGATGCCTTCTAACACAACCATTACACGTTAGCTGAGTCATGTAGAAAAATGTCACTTAATTTGATTAGTACTTTTTAGGAAGTAGAGGAACAGAAGTGACGTTTTCATATGTTTCTTTTAATCTGTTCAAAACTGAATACTTTATGCTGCCATTGGAAATTTGTTGCATCATCTGGATTTGCCTTAAAATGCATTTGAGGATATTGTGCTAAAGAAGCCTAACTTTAAAAACAAGATATATGCAGAAAACTAAGTTCTTGTTCACACGAAAATACATGCAGGGAATTACTGCTATAAAGGTAAAAATCCAGCTAGTCCTGGGTGCAATCTAATTCTGATCCAGTATGAATTCAAGGTATACAGGGAAAGAGGTATACATCAATGAGTATGGAGAATTCTATTTCTATATCAAACCAGGTAGTATATTGAGAGGCCAGTTCCCAGGTAAAGAGGGAAGGAGACTTAAGCTTAGAGAAGAAAAGAAAATCACTTTGAAGCACAGACAGGGAAAAGCAAAATAATAAAAGGAAAAATTCAGTGGAAATAACGTGATTTTCAAATGAAAATGTAAAACTATGCAAGGGAATGGGTCACGAATGGTATTTGCTTGTGTACTATGATCTGAAGTGTAGAAAATGACATTCACTTCTATGCCGCCTTTTCTGCACTGCATAATTTTTCCCAAGACCTATCCAAAGTATCTCAGTTAACCTCATTTAGCTCACCAGGACTGATGAAGTACTCACAGCAGGGAGGGCAACAACTTAGCTTTACCTTTTTACCTTTGGTTACAGTAAAAGACAGTTTCTTTCTGATGGCATTTGTTAATGCTACTGAGGAAACAAAAATGAAATCTTTTCCGAAATGCTAAAGCGCACACTTTTTCTGTCTGCATTAATGCACAAACCTGCTTTTTGGTCTCTAGATAATGTAACCTATATATTGTGGCGTGATCCTGGCTATAAATAGATTCTGAGCACTGTGAAACTGCTGCTGTTAGCATAACGGACCATTACTTATTATGGAGTGTTAGGGCATACAAAGCATTCAGTTTGTATTAGCAGTCTAAGAATGAGATGGACATTTCTGATGAAATTCAGGATCCAGATTGTGTTCAACTGTGAATTATTTCCTATCAAAAAGCTATAGATCATGCAACTTAGATTTAGCTTATTTGAAAGACCGGTTTAGAAAAGGAACTACACTATATAAAGCATCTGTAACAAAGATCTGTATGGCTTTAGCAATGTGTTTTAGTTACCTGAAAACATTCTTGCATTTTACATAACTTTAAACAACCTAGATTTAGATTTTTTTTTATTGTTTAAGATAATCTTATTTCCTCTCCAGTATTGAAAGCTCTTTCGTACAGATTTACCTATACTGGATGTTTAGGTGACATATTGGGTACCAGACATTCAAATTCTTTAATTCTTAGAGGCCTTAAGTACACACTGACTGTCTGACTGCTAAAATATTATTGTTTAAGAAAGTCATTGAGAAAAATATCATTTAGGAATACTTTGATCCACCATCAGTAGAAGTACTTCTGGACAACTGCTCCATTTGGAAAGTCCAATTGTTAATCAATCTCTGACTGACGTAATTTCACCTCAACTAAATACAAGTCTTCAGAAATACAATAAAAATGCGAATTGCTGTTATCTTGAAGGTAACAATTCAGGAGTCAAAAGATTATACACTTCAAAGAAAAATTCTGTCACATCTGACAGAATGGAATTTCCATGTTATTGTCTAAGTGAAGAAGAGTGATTTATTCTTACTTTTTCCACTTGACACAGGTGAAGATGACCTCAATGCTGAAGAAGATGAGGAAATTTTGACTCTTTTGTATGATCCATGTCTGAACTGTTACTTTGATCCGAATTCTGGGAAGTACTATGAATTGGCATAGTCGGATTGTAAGAGGATATAATTTTGTATTTAGAGTAGGTTTATCTTTCAACTCTCTGTAAAGTGTGACTGAGCTGTATAATTTATCATGAAACTTAAAACTTGAGTTAACCAGTAGTTTTACAAACAGATTAATATATTTTGTAAATAGTGTCTTATTTGTAGTTTTCTATGAAGTTGTAATGCAGTGGAAAATCACAAACATGAAAGTTCCTTGTGACTGTGACTTTTATTTGTTAGTCTAATTTTTTTTCAGTATTCAGAGGTTCTGTATCAAACAAAAGTTGAATCAAGAAGGTTTGTGGTGTTTATCTGTAAATTATGGTTTTACTCAAATAAAATGTTTTCATTAGTTGCTTACTGTGTATTTTTAATTGGTTCTCTGCTATCTTATTCTTTGTACTCTAAGTTATACACTGTTTGGAGACCTCCATTTCGTAAGCTGTCCTGTTAGTCATCAGAGAAAGCAGTATTTTCGTCATCTTCAAGAAGTTCTCTACTGTTGCATATTACAGTAATGGGATGATGTCAAAGCTGCAGTGTGTACAGTGTGGTGCATTTTAAACTGCATGGGCAATTTATAAATGGAGACCAAAACCCGGGTAAATATGGTAGGTTCTGAGAGACCAGCTACTGTCTGCTTTACTGATGTAGAGCAGGAAGAATTGATTGCTTCAACACTCCAAAACTGGAGCCTTGTTTCAGGTAAGGCAAGGTGTGTACACAATTCATATGGGAAGCTGTGTTCAGAGTGCAGCTCTTACATGTTTGTATTAGTTTTTCTGTTACACCTTGCAATATAACAATTGTGTTTTATATAACCTGTCTGTATTGGGTTTCAGTGCAGTTTTCAGTGAGCATCCTGAAGTTCCAACTTGGAATTTTAAATTGCCTGCATCAGTGTGCAGTTATTTTCTGTGGTACATAAGGAGGTTTAGATTGTATATTAGTAAAAAATAATTCATAAAAGGATTATCAAGCATTGGAACAGGCCGCCTGGGGAAGTGGTGGAGTCACATCTCTGGAGGAATTCAAAAGACCTTTAGATACAACACTTAGAGACATGGTTTAGTGGTGGATGTGGCAGTGGTGAGTTAACAGTTGGACTTGATGATCTTAAAGGTTTTTTCTAACCTAAATGATTCTATAATTCTATAAAATACCCCTGTTGACCATGGAGAAAGACCATAGATATAAACCAGACCATACATAGCCTTTGAAAGTGAAATAATTCTATGAAATTAATAAAATACTGTGCATAGAGACATGTCAATCTTTGCTCTAAAAACCAGTTAACCTGATCTGATGTTTCTGCCTTGCCATTGCTGCTGCTTGGCTCCAAGCAGTGCCTGACATTTCCAGGCAGGGGAGATTTTGCAACACTGTGCAGAGCCGCTTGCCACTAGTGTGCCCCCCAAGCAACAGGACACTTGCTCAAAGGGTAAATAAATCATTGAAAAATGAGCTGCCTGGTATTGAAGAAAAGGTATTGGGCAGGGATTGCCCATGAGAAAAGAAGTCCAAGGAGTTGTGTTTTAACAGAGCTGAGTTAGTGGAACAGATTTGGAATCCACCAGTTGAGTACACAACATGTTCCTGGAGACAGTTGAAGGGAGTGTCAAAAATCACATGGCACAAATGATCTATAGGCATTTCTGGCAATTCTTGTTCTCGGTATCTACTTGATGATATGCAGTGCTATTCCACTGTAATTATTTGCAAGCTGATAACTCAGTGAATTTTTAAGAATAATGTATTTGACTGTCATAAAGCCAGCTTAGTAAGCTCCCTGGCAAGTGATTTAAAATGCTATGTCTGTAAATTATATGTAATTATGGATCCTGGTTAATGAATATCCTAGAATCAATTGGAAATGCAGTTGTTAATAGTGACTTGGCATAAGATCAGATTGTGTATTTGGCTTCTGTGGCAGGTACAAACATATCATTATGAATTGATTCGAGTAGCACCGAAATCCACAGGAAGACAGATACTGTGCTCAGATAATTTACTTGCCCTGCCTTAGCCTGTATCTCCCAGAAGGATTTGTACCTGTTCTTGCTAATGCCATAATCAGTTTAAAAGTTCAATGAAATAATAATTTTGACCTTCAAAAATCAGATGCTGGCTTGTACATGCTTGTGCATATCTAACCACTTTCTCTTTAGCATCATTTAGTGATCAGGACCATGCTCCCTGGTAAGTACTACTTAAAATGTGTCATTAATTTTCCCTTCATAGCTGCATGTCTCACAGGAGTGGCTGGATGTCCTAGAGCACCACCGTGAATCCAGACTGGGTTGCTGATGCTACAGAGGTAGCTGCTCACTTTGGGAAAAAGAACAACAAAAAACTGGCTGCAAACTGGTCTCTGCTGTTTACGAGGGAGAATTCTGTAAAGGTCCCATGGATTGTGTCCCACTGCCTGCCTGGGTAGTTCTGCTGGTCCTGGGTTCACAGCAGGCAATCACTAATGGGTCATATACAAAAGAGTACCAGTGGACATCTGAAGCTTGGACAAGAGGGAGTTCTTGGAGGCTTCACAATCTTATCATAGAATTACAGACTGGTTTGGGTTGGAAGGGACCTTACAGCTCATCTAGTTCCAACCTCTTGCCACAGGCAGGGCCACCTTCCACTAGACTAGCTTGCTCCAAGCCCTGTCCAGCCTGGCCTTATCCCCACCACTAATGCAGTAGGGAGCCAGGCAGGTAGTGACACTAGGTTCAGGGTGAGTCTGTTGTTCCAGACAGGCTCACAGGCAAGTCCAGCTATGCTCTGTTCTCCAGTCATTAGCACAGTATTTTATAGGTAAGTCATGCTTTTCAAAATCAGCAGTTTGGGATCCTTGCCCTTTGTATTCTAGTTAGCAGCTTTATGTCTTCAGCATCCGTGGGGATTGATTGCCGTAACACTGTGAGCTGAGCGGCTCTAAAGCCTTAGATACAAGGACTGTGAGTTTTGCTCACAATGTTTTTCTTAATCATCATCCTGTGAACCTAGAACTAAAGCATTGCTGGCACGCAGCATGCTTTTTGTTTAGCCAATTTGTCAATGCCAGCATTTATGGCAAGTGCTGAAGAGCACGGAGGTTTGCTCTTAGCAGTCATGTGCGACGTTTTAGCCCATGAAAATCACAGTTTCACTAGAGCATGCTTTCCAACAGGTTTTCCTGGTTTCAGCTGCGATAGAGTTAATTTCCTTCCTTGTAGCTGGTGCAGTGCTGTGTTTTAGCTTTAGTGTGAGAATAATGCTGCTAACACACGGATGTTTTAGTTGTTGCTCAGTAGCACTTACCCCAATCAAGGACTTTTCAGTCTCTCGTGCTTGGACAGTGAGGATGGGCATGGGAAGCTGGGAGGAAGCAGACACAGGACACCTGACCCAAACTAGCCAAAGGGGTATTCCATACCACAGCACGTCATGCCTAGTATAGAAACCGGGGGGGAGTTGGCCAGGAGGGACCGATAGCTGTTTGGGGATAAGCTGCATGGTGAGCAATTGTATTGTGCATCACTGGTGGTTGTTATGGTTTTTTTAATTTTACCACCCTCTTTTTATTACTTTCATTATTAGTAGTATTATATTGTACCTTATTTTAATATTAAGCTGTTCTTAATCTTAACCCACAGGGGTTTTTTTTCTAATTCTCCTCCCCATCCCACTGCATGGTACTTAATTGCCAACTGGGGTTAAACCACAGCACAGGTGGAAAGATCTGTGTCTGGGCATAAAAGTTCAGATTAATGAAACTGCAGGGATTTATTTCTACAGACCCCACATCAGTTATGATTTTGGGAACAGAAATTTTGAAATGCAGTAAATTGTAGTAAAGCTTCATTAATGTTGCTAGGATGTGCATTGGAAATAGCGGAGTTGAAGTTAGCTTGGTGGAGCTGCTGGAGTCAGCAGATCACAGCCAGTTGGTGTCAGGCCTTTCTATGTTCCTTATGCATGTGAGACATCTCTGTTGCCAAAAAACACAGTCAGCTTTCAGATATCTCAGGAGGAAGAATAAATGTTTAAAACACTTCTTAGCCACAGCCCAGAGCAGTTTGTTTCTGTGACTGGAATGATTCTCCGCATTTCTCATTCCCTTTGCCCTAGGTCCATCTACTGAGGTTTTGTCCAAAGCCCAACCAAATAACAAGGTTCAGCCTTTAGATCTCTATGGACTGCAGCAGCATTGAGCTGTTGGTTACAGACAACCTGGTTCATGTGAGCACCAGCACAAAACTGGTTAGGTTTGTAATCTTTGCTCTTGCAGTACTGTCACTTGTACCCAAGTGTTGTCTCTACGTCTGAGCCTCATTATGCCGAAGAACAGACTCTGTCCTAAGGAGCTTACAGTAGGACATCAGTATTGATTTTCCCCCCTCTGCTGCCACTGTTACTAGGTGAGAAACATGAGAAGTCATGCTTTATTATTCACACAGCCTTCAGCCATAAAGCATTCTGTTTAGCGGCACATCCTTTCAACTTTGGGTCAAACAGCAAGGTTGCATGGGCAGAAAAAGCCTTGACAAGAATTTTGTATAATGCATTTCATATTGGAGTTATTTTTCATTGATATTTCTGTATTTTAGAAAAAAGGCTTGGTTTTTCTTAAGCAGTGGGATCCATGTAAAATTAAAAGACAATCCAGTCTGTCTTTTCTGTGTGGTATTGCTGATAATCACCACTTTCCTCATGGTTACTATAGTAACTTGGCATCCTTATCTGCCACCTTTTTTGGCACCTTGAAAAAATCTACTTAAATTCAGTTCCCTGATAAACTGAAAGCTTGGCTTCACGGTACCTATGGGAATATGTAAGTATAACAAGAATACTTGCCATCTTTGTTTCTTAGGCAGTGTTTAACCTGCTCGTTAGTTCTAACAGTGATATTTTGCGATCGTGCTGCAGGTACAACCAGCACAAGTGCAAACACACTGGATGAAACCCCAGAGGCAGCCGTGAGCTCCCAAGGGGTCACAGGGAGCAGCCCACGATGCAAAGACCTGAGCAGGATTTTGCTCTTATCATGCCACTCGAACAGCAGTTCTGTTTCCAAGCTTCTCGATTCTCAAGAGGAAAAATAATCTGTGGACATCAAACTACGTGGTAATTTATTATGAAGGTTCCTGTGGTAAATCAGTGGTGAATCAACAGCCTTGTGATGCAGTAGCAGGATGAGGGGGAATGGCTTTAAACTGACAAAGGGGAGATTGAGATAAGCTCTTAGGCAGAAGCTCTTCCCTGTGAGGGTGCTGAGGCACTGGCACAGGGTGCCCAGAGAAGCTGTGGCTGCCCCATCACTGGCAGTGTTCAAGGCCAGGTTGGACAGGGCTTGGAGCAACCTGCTCTAGTGGAAGGTGTCCTTCCACCCAGGGTGGGTACATCTTCATGTAGCCATTGTGCTGGTGTCCTTAATGCTCTGTGCACAGAAGTGCCCTCGCATCTGGAAGAGTAAAGGAGATGTTGACACCTGAACACCACGTGTTAGCTCCCAGCCATCGGGTACAATGGTCCAGCATGGCTGCAGAGGGGCTGAACTTCATATAACACATTTTGCTGAAGCCAGAGCGTGTGATGATCCATCCCTGTAGCTGTGGCCTCTTCAGCACATCTCGGGGCTTTTTCTTTGTTATCATGTTCTTTTGCCCGGAGTTTTCATAGAGCAGGCAGGTTTGACAGAGTAGTTGGAAAACAGGGGGAAAATGCTATAAGAGACATTAAACAAAAAGCAGTTTTTCTTTTGCAGTGTGGCTGGAGTGCTGCTGGGGCCTGACACTGTGTCCTCATCCCGTTCCTGACAGAGAAGAGATCCGGGCTATGCCAACAGCAAGTCCTCTGTGCTGACCAGGTACAGACACATTAAAACTTCATAAAAAAGACAGCGAGGCTCCTATTACAACTGTTACTACAAAGGTACTGCCAGTGTACTTTCAAACTATGTTCATATTACGCTGCTCGGGGGTTTTATCTCTTAAGAAGTTTATTATTGGATGATTGTGCATTTTATCTGCGTGGGGGACCAAAAAACCTCAGGTCACGGAAATTACGGACGTTGTTTTAGAGCACTGCATATTTATTAGCCCATCTGCTACTGCAGTGCTCAAGGCAAAAGTCTTTGTACAGGCAATCTATTCACAGATACTGTTTCACCACATGATGTGCAAAATATCAAAGCTCTGGATGCATTTATTATTGTGCTGAGTCATTTTCTAATGAATTCATGAAGCTCAGGAAACGTCCCATGCAAGAGTTTCCTTTACATCAAGCTGCTGTTTTCTCACCAGCTCCTGACAGGGGCCTCTGTGGAGGAATCCCATCATGTCCATAGGTTTGTTGTGCTGAACGTGTGGTCCTCAGTAAGACTGATTGTAGCTGGAGGGTCTGGCAGATACCCGTATGGCATTTCCCATGTACCCGTGTAAAACTCAAATGAAAATATCTGCTGTTTTCACAAGGAAAAATTATAAAAGCAAGTAGCTTTTAGAAACAGCCGGTTCCAAAGTAGCATTAATGCCTGGGCCAGCACCCTGGTGTTCACAAGAATACCAGAAAGTGATCCAGCTTTTGGGTTTCCTCATCCTTTCTAGTAAGCAGAGTTCCTCCTGGTGCAGCCCACTGCATCCCCTTTGTGCCCCAAGCATCTTTACCCAAGCGTATTCCCATGTCTTCTGGGACTGAGCCAGGATCACACCAATGGCTGTGATAAAAATCACCCCCAGTGCTGAGCTAAGTGCATTGGGTTCTTGTGTTGAGAGAAATGCAGATCATGGCATAGCAGCAACAGAGGTTGCCACTTGCCCACTCAGAAATACAGTGCTACCTTTCCATGTGCGTCTGCGCCATCCCGGATCAGAGTTTTCAGCCCCATTCTCCTACTTGCATCTATAAATCCCTGGGAGCAGGGAGAGCCTGGCCTGCATCCTGCACCCCATGGTTCCCACCATCCTCTGCAGAGTCATGTAGTCCTCCCCATGCACCAAGGGTCCCAAAGTCGCCAGCCCAAGAGCTGCCTCCTCTGGAGTGATACTGAAGGGATCAGAACTAAACATTTGTCTTGCTCTGAGGCTCCCAGACATGAACTGAAGGCATCGTGTCCTGAGCAGCAATGACAGAGGGATGTATTTCAAAAGAGAGTCTCTTACAACAACAGACCCTTCCCCTGCTCTGTGCACACTTACAGCAAGCCTGGAACTCTACACTCAACCTCTTGCAAAACACTGAGAATCCTCCATCTGTGCACTGCAGTAGCTTCATCCTGCTCGTGTCTGCTGTAACAGCAAAGCTGGAGGTGAGGGCCTGACAGCTATTGTGCTGCTAATACATTACTCTACAGTGCCCTTGGCTCTTGCAGTGCATTACACCTTATTTAATATGATCTATAAATCCTCACATGCCAATAGAAGGAAATGTCTCATCGGTCCTTAAGGTGCTCAAAGGACTCATCTTTTTCTGACTTCTTCTGTTACCTTCCAGCTCATGAGTGAAGCCAACACATGCCAGGTGCCGAGACACCCAAGAGGATCACGTCAGCTCGCATTGATCCATCATTCTGTCTCCTGCTGCGACTTCCCCTCCAGAGCCACCTGCAAGCTGCACAGACAGAAGGTATTTATACCTTCCTCCGTGTGAAACAGGGGGCTTGATATTACTTTGCACAGGAATCATGTTGAATGTAATCATGGGAACACTTTGCTGCTGTTACAAGTTAATGATGCGTTCTGTAAATGGGACAGAGATGTTTTTAGCCAAATTTATAGCTGGAGTTGTAACACTGGACCCCAAGCACTAAGGTGCTGAGCCACAGCAGTGTTGCTATTGCTCGTGGTAGGGAAGCCGTGCTCAGCTCCCGCAAGGCTGGTGGCCCAGGGGGACTTCTGCACCAGCCCTGCTCCCCTGGGACACGCTGTACCCCTCCTCAGGCTCAGCTGGCCTGGACCTCATCCGTGTGTACAGCCCAGCAAGCCTTGGCCATGGGTGTTTGCAGGTTCCTGGTGCATTTTGAGCTGCCCAGTGCAATAAGCATAATGGCACTAACTCATAAATCTGCTCTCCCTGGCTGGTCCTCTGATACCTCCAGCTCTGCAGTCCTTTCAGCTGTAAACTCAGTGCCATGAGATTAAAATGTACAAGTATGTGACACCTTATAAACCACGTAAATATGAACTGGCAAGGCCCCTTAACGATGAAGGATTCTGCACAAAATCTTCAGGCACTAATTCAGTCTCAGGGCTCTCTTTCCTTTGCAGTGGGTATGCGGTGCTGTTAGGAAACCTTGACTGAATTATAACCTTTTATTCTTCTAAGGCATCATTTTTTAATCTGAAATAAGGTTTTATTTTGACCCAATCATGAACATAAAAAGCATAAGAGATACAAATGCACTTAGTGATAGATATGTTTTCTCTGGATAAATGTGCAAGATTGTGGTGCTAGGGAAACAGCTATTAATTTGGAGCTTATTTTAAAGCTAATGGATAATTATTATTCCGTGGAATTTTTTTCCCCATGAAGAGTTTAGTTTGCTGAATGGCCCCTTTCCCATTTGCAGCGTGGATGTTTCTCTTCCCCTGCATTAATGTGTTAGCGGATGTTATCAGAACAAATGGCTGGGCTTTTGGCTTTGGATTTTTCTCCCACATTTTTGACAATTGTTTTTTATGGCCTGTATAAATCACTGTAGCACATGATAAAGTCAAACATATTCGATGCCTGTGAATAGTTAAGTTGCTGCTCCTCCTTTGTGTAACTGCCCATAACTGTATTTTAAAGCAGTTAGAGTCTTTTATCAAGCACATATATTGGCATATCTTTGTAACTAGATTACTGAGCATATTCTAACAACTCTTAAGCAGCTCTCACGGACTATCATGTAAATCCTTCTTAATTCACGGTTTCTTGACCACAGTGGTTCTGGATTGAGCATCTGATGCCAATTCCCTCCCATGGGCAGTGTGCCACCTGCTACCATGGCAGTTCCCAAAGTTCCTCTTGAAAAACCAATCTGTGTGTTGCAGACCATTACTGTTTCCATAGGAAAACCAAGCCAGAGAGATGGTTGATGAATGGACCCCCATCAGTGGGTTGATGAATGGAACAGCCAAGCAGACAGAAGCACCCTACAAGACCATAGCAAAAGCCTCAGTCCCTACAAGAAGGAGGGTCAGGTACTGGGGAGATGGGAGGTGACACCTTGGGGACATTTGTTTCTGTAACCAGCCTTACAGCACCCATGTCTGCAAAGCTCCTGGGTGTCCCACATCAGTATATAGCAACACCCAGGACACTGTTTCAGTGCAATCTGCAGGCACTGTGGGTGGAAGGGGGTTATTTTGCTCATTTTATGGGCTGATTTATGGCTTGTTTACTTCGATGCTTAATCCACATTGCTAATGTTGCAATTAAACCTTGTTAAAGTTCTCAAGCCCCCCTCAGGCATGTGGTGTAATGTAAATGTAACCCCTCCCAGTGATCATTATACAGGGGGGAAAAAACCCCTGCATGGTGGGGAAGGGTGTCGGTAACTTGATTGAAATAAATACCTATTTAGCAGGCAGAGGATGTTTAGTCCTAAATCAAATTGTTTATTAAAAGTGGAAATTGCTGAGATTGGTGTTTACCTGTGAAACCAAAATTACTTTGTGAAGAAAATAATTATAGATGCAGGCTCTCTAAAAAACCCCAACACAACAGTTGTGAGCCTTTATTAATAGTTAAATATATATATACACATTAATATTTAAAATCAAGGTGGTGCTGTGAGGCGCAACATCAGCATATCATGTGTGGGTCAGCTTGGAGGGAACTCTGTGTGTTCACATGCCATATAGAGCTCTACCCCCCATTGTTCTGGTGCATTGCAATGTCTTCCAAGTTTAAGGTCATCAGGGAGATAAACACAGTCCATGAAGTAATATTAAAACAGGTGAAACCAGGCACAAGGGAGGAATCTTATTACCAGAAAAGGCTGATGAGTTCAGGGAGTTAGTAGGGGAAAAAATGAAAATGATATTAATAATAGTTGTTTATGATCTGTATCAAGGCACCAAACATCTTAATGAGCACGTACAGAGGCACAGTGCTCACCCTTGGCCATGGAGCCTGTTTTGCAGAAGCCCTTCCCCTTATTTTAGAGCAGCTTCAGTTCAGCTTAACTCAGTGCTGGATCTGCTCAGGGACCCAACAGTTACTGCCAGGAGAAAATATCTATAGATGCCCCATCCTTGGAAGTGTTCAAGGCCAGGGTGGATGGGGCTCTCGCAGGGCCAGGTTGCTACTTGCTGTCACCTAAACCTGCTATCCTTTCTGTGGCAGCAGAGCCAGGAATAGTGTGGCCCTTTCCTGTAATTCTCCTCCAACGCAGCATTATGAGACAGCTCTTCCAGGAATGGGCTCCTCACATTCAAGCTTTACAGCTTGAACATGCTGGAAGCTCACCAACCACTGCCTGGATGTGGGCTTTCTTTACTCAACCTGTCCAAAAGCAGAGTCTTCCTTGAATTATCAGGTGTTCCTGCTAAGAAGGGCTTAAACCAGATGTGGGAGAGTCACTCAAAGGACAAAGCTGCTGCTGAGCCCTCGGGAAATGGTTTGGGCTGAACGTGGTGCACAGCCAGCAGCGTTGGTGCAAACAGCTGCTCCCCAACATCCATCATTAATGTGCTGGGACATGAGTTACTCACCAGCACATTGGCAATGTCTTAAAAGGTACGTTACTTGGGAAAGAACTGTTGAGGTGTTAAGAACAGCAGCTCACCGTCATGGACACAGCATAAAGGGGCTTGGATTTAATGAAATATGTCTTTAATCAGGCTGAGCACTCTCCCCTCCCAAGCATGACAGAGCTGTGGTGAGGGACTCCTGACAGACCCCAAAAGCCTTGACTCTCACCTAATGGGGTGAATTTGGCTCAGGAGCTGCAGCACCTCTCCATGGTGGGAAGAAAAAGGGGAAAAATAAGCTCTTTCTTGTGGAGCTGCCTGGAAAAATTTCTTTATAAAGTTTTTCAGGCAATTAGCCAGTGGTGCCAGATGGCACTTAAAATTGTTCCTAAAACCAAACTGGTTATGGTGCTGCCCTGCATAGAAGCTAGTGGACATTAAAGGCATGTAGTTTTCAAAGAAATACAGACAGAAGTGAAGGCAGTTTGCAGCCTGCTTGATGCAGCTATACACTGTGTGTTTGTGTTTGCTCATTCAGGAGAGCCATGAGCTTTAGCAGCAGTTGTCCAGAGTCAAACACAGGAAACCAGATGTAAGGAGAGCCCCGCAATGAGCTTTTGGATGTGCCATTCATTGGTGGGAGAACAGCTTCTTGCAGTGCCTCAATCATGAGGGTATTTCTTTACCGTGTGTTACCCTCATGTTTGGCTGGTCTGGCCTGAAAATCTCTGGAGTAACTTGTACCTTTGCAAATTTTACCATTTCCTTTAGTTTCATCAGCCATTCCCTCCGGGACCAAAGTGCTGCTGTGATGGCATTGAACCACATCGCTGATGAACATCCTCTTGTGCACAGCAAACCTGTGGGGAAATAGGAACTACTGAGATATAGCAGACAGAAGAAAGATTATTTCACCCTCTAAGACTATACTGCTTGAGCTGTTGGTGCTTTTAAACTGCTCAGGGCTTCATGCTCTCTCAGGCACCTTCAGAAAGCGAGGAAGGCAACTCCAGCCTCTCACTCATCAAATCCCTCAGTGCACTTGTCTTAACCAAGAGTAAAGGCTAAACAAACACATCTAAACAACTGAAAAGCACGTCAACATCCAATTTCAAAAGAAAATGCAGTGAAGTGTGAAATTATACCTTTTATTCCATAAATCTCCAGCAACCGGCACAGTTCTATAACTTGTATCATGCTTTAATACTGGCAGAATTTAACACACCATGCAAACCCCACAGAGTAATTACTTTTCATCTCAACAAAGGAACGAAATCCCAGCTCATTCAACCCCCTCCATCTAAGGAAATATTATCGACAATTCAGTGCATGTCAATTTTTCTTGGTGATGAATCCAAAGCAGGTCACCAATGAAATGGTAACGTGGGTTCCCAAGGCAGATTGACAGGGAAAAATGAAGATGCTATTTGGTGTCCTTCAAGGCAGTGTCACCCTGCTTTCAGAAACTTCCTGAGGTTTATCCTTTACTTGAAATACGCTTAAAAATATAAAGCTTACCTTGAACAGACCATTTTGGCACTTGGAATTGCCCCTGGGCATGGTGGTTACATGCTTCACACCAGATTCCCATTCAGCTTTTAAGGAGTTCTTTCATTTTGCAATAAATGAGGTTATGAGTGATGATGATAGAAGGCCAGCAGAAGACACTTGCAGTCCCACACCTTGCAGTACTGGCCAAACCCCAGCGGTTCGGGCACTCCAGACCAATACTTGTCATCAAAGCATGTGTTGCCCACCCTTCTGCCAAACCAAGGGTATGTCTGTATACAACAAACCACAGTTAATTAAATTAATCAATTAAGCTATTCACTGACCTCAACTGTTTTGAGTGTAATGCATGGAGAGGTAGGAGGGAAACCAGCACGATTGCTGAGACAGAGTGAGCAACACAGGGCAGTAGCAGCAGAGAGGATTACATTATGCTAAGCATCACCTGAACACAGACTGGGCTTAGTGGAAGACATCAAATTTGATAGGAAATTTTTGTATCAAAAAGCTCACAACATTCCTAGGAGACTGTGAGCAGTGGAGGACCAAAATGAGGACAGAAACTGCAAGGTGAGAACTAGGCAAGTTGCACAGGGCAAAGAATTTGATAGTATTATGATCAATTATGATGAAATAGGAAGACAAAACTAGAAAGGGCTCTGAGAGACCATGAAATGTCATTGGGTTGGGAGGCAGTGAGCAGCAAGCAAGAAAAAAAATCAGGTTTCTGTATATAAACCCAAGCCAGGTCCCTCATTCCAGCTCTGCTCATTCCTTTTGCCCTTTAGACTTTGCAAAAAGCTGACACCATGCTATAGCTGTAACAATCCCAAGTCATTCCTCCTAGTGACACCTGTATTCAGATTTATACTGTATAGTGAGTTGGGGTCAAAGGAGAGGTGCAATAGGCACCCTGCGGCATGCTGGCCACTGCGGTTCAGCGCATGTGCGACACCAAGAGAAACCCAGCAGGCACAGAAGAGTTCCCTGAGTTATTTCCTATTCTCTGTCTAGCAATAAAGACACAGTTACACCGGGTGGTAACTCCTAGCAGATGGTGACTTTTTAAAGTTGATTGCTGTATAAACGATACTTTCTGAGTTTGTTCCTTTTAATTCAGATTCTCAGTAGCATGTTGAAATGTCAGAGAACATCATATTGCTATCTTTTATTTCCTTTGTGAGTAGAAATCTTCTCAAAGAAGCATAGGAATTACAAGCTTGGGAGGAAAGATTGGGCTCTCCTAGGATCTACTTTGTAAATGCAACAGAATACAATAAACAGTAGATGCAAAAAGCCCCACTGGCTTTGTTCTCACTGGACAGGTTTAATTTCTAGAGCGCTTTTTAAAGAGACATTCTGCCTGCACTGCACACTGGATTGGGGAGGTCCAGCAGCAGCACAAAGGCAGGATTTCCTCTGCTGCAAGCACAGGGAAGTTGGTGGAGTGAGGTGGAAGATATCTAATTAATCTGCTACTACAGTAGACAAATAAAAACAACAGGACAGCTGAGTGAGTATGTTACTTACCCTCCACTGCCCTTGCAGTCCCAAGGTGGGGTGCCAGACCCCCACAGCATACAGGGTGTTGGGGCTTTTCCCACAACCCAGAATGGCAGCCACAGGCTTTAAGGCTGTGCTTTAGCATAAACCAGATTCAGACAGACCACAGTTAATGCCCTTTGGCTCTGGCTGCAAATCTAAAGCCTGTACAACAGCTCCTGAAAGCAAGAGGGCTGTTATATTGCTCTAAGTTATCTACCACCTATGGCTGGTGAGTTTATCGCTTACTCACACTTCTTTACTCACCTGAGCAAGGTGGCAATTCATATTGCTATACCTGTACCTGGAAGCTACAACCAGAAGGCTTTTCTGGTTTTCTGCAAGATACATGTAGATGCTGTCTTTCTAACAGTGTTGTAGCTGGGAACTGTATTCCCCACCTAACCTCTGTAGCAAGGGAAGGTGTTCAAACCAGCATGTGCTGCTTACACAAAACTCAGGAGGATGAAGTGCTCTCCCACAAAAAGGAATCCCTGTAAGGACGATGGGTTAGGCTCTGAGGGCTTCGCTCCGCATCCACCAAACCAAGAGACATCTGTCAATAACTACAATATATTTTACTGCAATTTGCTGCAGCACAAGGTGCCAGCAGCCCCTGCACAATCCTGTCACATACACCAGACCTGCACAAGCTTTTTTGTGGGGGAGGCATAAAGGAGCAAATGAACCCCCAAAGTCCCCTCTGACAGCCAGTCAATGTGCTCGGGCACTCCACATCCCCCTGGCAAGGGATCCTGCAGGGCCAGAGAGCAGCCAAGGGCCCAAGGAGGGTATTGCCCCCCAAGACCACATCCCCACCTCAATGTCACTGTGTTTCCCACTGCAGTTCTCCACATGAGCAGCCCTTCATGACTCACTCTTATTACAGCAAACAGCAGGAGGTTTTGGAGCATTCAGATGATACATCCCCATAGTCCAATCTCTGGATATCCAATAAGCAAATCTGGCCAGCCCAGGATGCAGGATTACCATGTGCTCCTTCGAATACTGCTTTTCATTGACACAGAAATAATAGAACTGCCACAAATAAACTCACCCCATTGACCCAGCACTGAGGACCATTGCCTCCTGCTAACACATGAGTAATTTGGACAAAATAGAGGTGACGAATAAACAAACTACCTGTGTGATTTGTACCCCTGCAGACTCCTTACCACTGCGGGACATCCCCTGTGTCCCCAGCTTGGGGAAGCTGTACCAAAATTGGTGCCATTGTGGCAAACCAGGGAGATGCAAAGGGCTTTGCTGCAGTCACTGATCTGCACTTCGCTTCCCCTCAGAGTCTGTGTATTAGCCCATTAATTTATTGCACCTCATTGGCAAAAAAATGGAAAGACATCCCCTGGCCAGAGGTAAATGTCCCAGATAAAAAGCAAATGACGCAGTAAACCAGCAGAGTATTCTTGAGAGCAGCACTAAAAGTGGCCACCTCTTCTCCTCAATTTATGCTGCTCCCATCACCCCAGGCATTATAATTGTGCTGACAAGGATCAGTTTAACCCCTGCCTGCAATCTAATAAAAAGCTGGCGTGGGGGAAGCATGCATAATCCTTCTGCAGTGTCCTAGGAATGGGTGCCATAAAAAACTGCTGCTGCTTGGTGGCCTCAGCCACTGCCTGGAATAAATAACTCCCTGCCCAATGCCAGCAGTGAGAAGTGCTTCTGTGACCAGAAGCTTCTCGGACCCTCATCCCTTTATAGAATCATAGAATCATTTAGGTTAGAAAAGACCTTTAAGATCATCGACTCCCACCGTTAACCCACCACTGCCAAGTCCACCACTAAATGATATCTCCAAGTGCCATATCTATGTGTCTTTTAAGTATCTCTAGGGATAGTGACTCCACCATTTCCCTGGGCAGCCTGTTCTAATGCTTGACAAACCTTTCAGTAAAGATATTTTTCCTAATACCCCTAGATACTAAATTCCCAAGATGGGTTACTCACCAGCTGTGTCAGGAAGTTCTCTTCCACGCCCTCCAGGAACCTCCTAGGCTTTCTCTTCTCACCTGTGTTGTGTTTCCAGCAGACATCTGATGAGTTGAAGTCCCCCTTGAGAACAAGGGCTAGTGACTGTGAGACTTCTTCCAGCTGCTTATAGAATAATTCACCAGCCTCTTCATCCTGGGTAGGTGGTCTATAACACACTCCCACCATATTTGCTTGGCTTTCCCCCTCATTCTTACCTATAAACACCCAACACAATCTCATGCCCCAGTGCATCTGAGCAAGCGCATGGCCAGTGGTGGTCACCCACCATCCCTCAAGTATTTGCTAGGGGCAACGCAAAAGAAAAGGTCCCAAAGGCTCTGCTACCAGTAAACAAACAATGGGATCTTTTCCCCCCCCCTCATTATTAATTGACCAAATCATTGTGCAGTGCTGGCATTATGCTCTGCTACACTTTGTAATGAAATCACTGCCTGTGCATAAGAAACAAATTTAATGATATGATACTAATAGGGTTAGAAATTTCCCATGCAAATATTAATAATTTATATCCACATTCTCTTTTCTTACACTTGTAGCCTGTAACAAGGAAATACTGAGATCTACCAGCTCCTCTCACAGATCTTGTCTGGGGAGGGCACAGTCATTGCCAGGCTGGAGACTCCAGCATGATTTCGCTGGAGGTGCAAATTAGCATTTGGAAATCATGTCCTGGCCTGCAATCATGATCTGAAAAGGAGATGATGCTTAAAACACAAGTACTGCTTGTGTAGCACCCACTGGAAGTGGGTGGCAAGCCTTGGTGCTGCCCAGACGCCTTCCCGTGGGCATCTCTGCAACACCCAAGAGTCAGTTGCCCCTGCAACAAACCCGGGTGAAATGAGCCGTACATGGGTATAGATCACACCAGGCACCTCTCTGCGTTTTGAGGCAGCTGGCAGCAAAAGGAACAACTTTTGGGCTGCAGAGCCAGAGGGATTTGGGGACTGGGGAGGGGGGCACATTTTGTTGTAGAAGTAGGGAGGGATTTGTGTTAAATGTCCTCTTTTTTCAGCGGTAAAAAAGTATCTTAAAGGAAGGGCAGTGACTGGGGAACCGAGGGATTGAAAGAGAAGCTAATTCCCTCGGACAGGCATAATTGCTGCAATTCAGAGTGCTAAAAATGTGAAATTAGGAATAATCATTGGCTGTTTATGATCTGTGTCTATACTGTGAATTCAGCTAATACAGAGTAATTACACTCTGCTAATTCCTAGTATTTGTCATCGTTGGGCTGCAGAGGAGTCCTGCGAAACAATCAAACCAGATTGGCGGCGCTGGGCCCGCAGACTGAGGGCTTAGCACCGCACGAGCTAATTTCTCTTTTAATGGTAAAAGCAGTTATGATTTCCCTTATTTATTCCTCTCTCCCAGCAGCAAAGTCGGCGTCAGTGGGCTGTGCTGCCAGGGATGCAGCGGGCGCAGCGGATGCGCTACACAACAGCACCCCCAATAGCCAGCATCACTGTGCTGCCGGGAGACATCCACCAGCACCAACAACCCTTCTCCTGTGTGAAACTGGCTTTCTCACCTTTTTTCCCAATGTTGTATCATCCATCCTATCAAACTTCGTCCTCACACAGTTCTTCTTCCAGCCCATCCGGCTCAAGGTAATCCTGCCAGTGTTTCACCCAGATGCTCGGTCACCAGGATGCCGGTGAAACTTATGGATGTGTCACAAGTTTGGTGCCGTAATTCACCTTTGTAAAAATGGGAGAGGAGAGGTGAGTATTGGAGCAGGATAGGGAAATAATCCCCAGTGGGCACAGATGGGAGGTGTGGAATGCAGAGGCAACCCTCGCCCTCATCCACCTCTCACATGCGGTGTGCGGAAAGTGCAGGTGATGTTTAACACTAGATAAACAGAGAAGTAAAAGGCTATTTCCTTTTAAAGGTGCATTTCCACCTAAAGGTGCACATTTAGCAGCTGTGGTACATGGCTTAGCCCAGCATGAGCCATCTGCAACCATACAGCCACAGCAGTTCACAGGACAAAGTTTGCCATGTGGCAGTGGCCAACCCTTTCCTAGGAGAATTTGCCATGAATTTATCCCAGCAAACACCTCCCTGAAAAGCAGCGTGTCCCTGCGGAGCCCCACAGCCGAGGGATCTTTAGGGGGAGCATCTTCCCTGTGCTGAGCTTTCATAGGTCACAGCTCCCAGGAGGGACAATCCTGCAGCCACTAGGGCTTTTGGGCAGGAGCCACCAGCACCCCAAATGCTGAGGTCCCCCATGGGGCCCATGCGCCCAGGAAGGATGATAAGAAGGGAAGAGGAAGAGGAGGAAAACATCTCACTCCTACCATCGTGATCCTACCATTGCGCTTATCGCAGTGCAGTGACTTTGCACCACAGATTATGCATTCCCCACCCAGCAGCTTTTTGGTATCACATCTATAATTTTTTTGTTAATTTCTCTGTATCATGTGGAAACCTCCCAGGGGAGCTGGAGATGAGACTGATGTAATTCCATTGCACTGCACCACTTAATTATTTGCGGAGTCGAGACCAAGCTCATCCCCTGTTCCCAGCACTTGATGCATTCACAAGCGTTATGTGTGATTTAAAAGCACCTTTCTGCTGAGTGCCACAGTGGATGGGAAAACCCTGGGCTACCACAGGATGTGGGGACAGGACACAAGGGCTCCCCACACCAGCACCAGGGCTGTGCCACAGCCACCTCCTCCAGGGACAGCACAAAGCTCACCATCCTTTCCTCTGGTTTCCAGGAAACCTCTTGGATAAAATAGGCACTTACAGAGAGCAGAAGCATTTCATGCAAGGTTTCCTCCTCAGGATGACGAGGCTCCCAGCCCTGCCACTTCCTCTGCAAGCAGCAGCAACATCTCCATCTCCATAGAGAACCCAGGGTAGATCAGGTCCCTTGAAGCAGGAGAAGAAATTCATAGTGAAACAGGCATCCCCCAAGCCCCGTGCCATGGGCCAGCTCCTGTGTGGGCAGGGAACAGTGGGAAAGAGCAGAGACACGTGCTGCAGCATGCCAGGGCTCGGGGCACTTTGTTATTGAGCTGAGCCAGTTATTGCCAGCAGCTAAACAAACTAATAGGAAGGATATTTCCCCAGAGAGAGAGGAGGGTTTTGATTTAGGCTGCGCTGTTTAAGCCCAGACTCTCACCACAGTTAAAATCTCCTTCCGAGGGCAATCATTATCCCAATGCAAAGCCTGGGTCTGTGTTTGCTTTTCTGCTCCCTGTCTGGAAGGTTTTGATGTAAAGCCTGCAATTTCCTCAGGTGTACAGCCCATAACCCTCTGCACCCCTTGCCCAGCACTGGCCACCAAAGCCAAGGGGAAGCAAAGCTCAGTGCATACTTTTACACAGAGACCATCCTCAGGTAGTAAACTAATTACCAGGGAACAGCAGTGGTCCCACAGGAGCTCCACTCCAGCCCTCTGCAAGCCGCAGTCCCAAAGGCAATGCTGCTGGCCCCGTGTCTCCTCTGCTGGCTCTTGGATGAAAACTGCTTTAAAGGCTCCAAGGGAAGCTCCTTGGTTATTCTAAGTGATGGGAATAGAAAAGGAATAAGGAATGGGAACACTTTTGTTCTCTGCTACCAGGTAAATGAGGTTCAGCTCTGGAAAATGTATAGGGCCTCTAGAGCTAACTGCAGGGCTGGAGTCTCTAAGGAGTGATTTCTTCCTTCAGAAACATAATAATAACAATAAATGATTAAAAAGAAAATGGCCTAAATCTGTATCCACAGTTAACTCCAGATTCCTTTGGAGTTCAGGACTGTTGCTGGATAAACAAATGCTTATTTGAAAAAGGAACCTCCAGCCTGCTGCAAACAACAGTCAGTGAAGTGGTGCTCAGGGCCAGCTCACACACACTCTGGAGGAAAACCCGCCAGATCAGGTTATTCTGGATTTGCCTTGTGTTGGGGGACACTAGTCCTGGCTTTGTGCCCACACATTCCCATTGCGGCACCCTCCACCAGCCATGCTGCCTGACGTGCTGGTGTACTGCTAGTGCAGAGGGTCAGGATGGTGCCCACCCTGGGAAAGGTTTTCCTCTTCTGATGTGGCAATATAACGAGTGCCAAAGTGGATAAAACCTGCAAAGGACATGTGTGAGCTCACAGCTGCAGGAATCACTTTCTATTTCCCCTCCTATAGCACTGCTGGCTGTAGGACAGCACACTGGCTGCCAGCCCTGTGTCAGGCAATGAGATAAGGGATAAGGGAGGTACCCTGAGTCACAGAGGGCCTGGCCAGGCTGGGCTGGGCAGCCACAGCACCCGAGCACATGGTGTCCCAGCTCCCCAGGATGCCCAGGCACCCACACCGCCCGCAGCAAGGGACAGCGCTCCCGGGACACTGAGTGGTACGTAGGCTTGTCCCTTCCCTGATGGGCAAATGGGGTTTACAGAGCATGAACAAAGTAATGCCTTTCTGCTGCACTTTTGTTTTGACTTGCTGACAGGTTAGTGGGTTGCACAGGAAAGGGTGTAATTGTTCCTCCTTCTCATAGCATGGAGGTGAAGGGGAAGCCCCAGGTGCTTTGTGTGAGGTGCAGTTGTGCTGGTTTCAGAGACAGAATGAATGAATTACCCGTGTTAACGGCAAGAGTTGAATCCGTGTTTCCACCCATTATGGGATATGTGGTGGAATGAGCCATGCGATGTGTGGTCCAGGTCAAAGCTCTTTATCCATCACGGCTATGGATGAATTTGCAGGGGGTTCATGATGCAAAGTGTGCAGCTTCTCCAAGGCCAATCTGCTGTTCAGGATACTATCTGTTTTTATTTGCACTGCTGAAAGAGCTTGTGTAGGGACCAGGTCTTGCTGCCCACACAAGCACCAGTATGGAGTCAGGTGGAGATCTGAGAAAGCAGACTAGATGGAAGGGTAGGAAGACACAAGGTACCAAGTGCTTTCTGATAGAAAGCAGCAGTCACTGGTCGGCAGAAAACCTCTGACATGATAACAAAAGCAACCATGTCTCCCAAGAACAACTTCTATGTAGTCAGAGCAGCCAGGGCTTGGCTGCACAGAGGGAAAGCAGATGAGTAAGTAGGAGAGCCGAGCTCCAGTATGAAACCCCAGCTACTGGGACATCTTGTATGCACTGACCAGGAGTCCTCAGGATGCTGGCACCCAGGGCTTTGCTAGCTGCCAAAAACTCATTTCAGGTCCTTCCACGCATGCAGTCACTAAAACCAGAGCTCTTCCCCGTAGCTGCACAGTGGAGGGACTACAGCACGGTCCACACTTAACCTTTCAGCCCCAAGAAGCGCCTCTACCCAGCAGACAGCTTGCTGCCAGCCATGAGCACCAGCACTTTTGTCCCTCCTTTTGCCTTGGGGTTTTGGCACAGGCCACTTTGGTACAACCTGTAATTCACAGCACAGGGATCCCCTCCAAGCTACCGGCTGCTTTCCCATTCTAGAGGGGATGCAACTGCTTGCCAACAACCCTCATCACTGCTACAGCTCTTGATTCACTGCTTGGGTAAACCTTGATGGAGAGTTAAGCTTATTGTGATTTAGCTTTGGGCTCAGAGATCAGAGAAGAGGCCACTAATGACAAATAAAAGAGCAAAAGATGGTATTAGTGTGGCCTTGCATGGGTACAGCACCTCCAAGTGTCACATCCCACCTTGGCTGCAGATAGGGCTCAGCATCCCTGCCTGCCACCACCATGCATCCTGTTTGGCTTCTGTTTCAGGATTAGGGCCTCACCCCAGTTAACTATTGACTTGCACTGGGGGCAGTTTCACTGTAAGATGCCCATTCCAGCCATTTGGCAGATGCAGCAGCTGGCCAAGCACTGTTATGAGCTGAGGAATTTATAAGCCCTCTGGCAAACGGTGTTCTCCCATTGCATAACTCAAAGCTCTATCAGATTAACTCCTTTTGAGGCCAAAAATGGCAATATAGCGTCCTCCATTCTGTCCATTCCTGGACACAGGGTGGATGTGCTCCCACCCCACACCAGTCCCTCTTGTGCATCCCTACCTTCATTTTTGCAGTAAACCCTTGACTTTTGGAGGGGTGACTCACTGGGTGTTGGCACTGGTGACATCTGGCAGCACCCTCTTCAGAGCCACATCATCACACCAAAATGATGTTTCATTCATGGTCAGGGACCTGGTGGGAGAGAGGGGGATGTGTGAGGCTGAAAAGCAGCAAAAATATCCCAAACCCAAAGGGAGGAGTTTCTGGGGAAGAGAAATGAAGTTTTCCTGCAGTGCTGGGAGGAAACAGGAACATTCACCTCCTGCCTCCTGGAAAACTTCCCTGTAAAGGCAGGGATCTGCCTGGGTTCCTTCTTGGCAGCAATAACTCAGTGCTGCCAAGCAGCAGTTTGATCCTGAGGAGGGTCAGGGTGGAGCCTTTGCTTTATGACACCACAGACCTCTTTAGCAATATTTGTCCGAGAACCTTTTTGTTCCTGGAATG
Organism: Strigops habroptila; assembly: GCF_004027225.2. NCBI lineage: Eukaryota > Metazoa > Chordata > Aves > Psittaciformes > Psittacidae > Strigops > Strigops habroptila. The sequence goes on from NC_046360.1 coordinate 35,524,405, forward strand.
TTTTTTTAAGCAAATAGATTTCAGGTTTGTTAGACAAATAACTATCACCCACCACGGTTCCTTCCCTTCTTCTCCTGCAAGTTGCTCTCTTGTAGATGCCAGAGCAGAGTCATCTTTTGTTCCAGCACAGCCTGGGAGGGGGAGGAAATCAATCCAAACAATTAAAAGAGAATATAATAGAAATCCCAGGACAGGGCTACCCTCCTGTAATGCAATCAAGCTCCAGGAACTTGGAACTTCGCCCAATAAATTTTACCTGGGATTAAGGTGAAGATAAATAGCCCAAATAAATACACGACTTCGCTAAAGCACTCGTGTTTGTAGGTTTATTTTTCCATTTCTCTTTCTCTGCAATGAAATCAATATGTACCTAGAAAAAAAAAAAACCACAAGAATTTGGCAGCAAGCACTGTGCAACAGGCCCTGGGGAGGCCGGTGCCCCCTGCAGTGCCGGGGACCAAACAGGGGTGGTTTTGCAAACCCAGTGGAGTTCTGCTTGTCTCACTGTGTCCAAATCACAGCCCAAGTCCAAACCCTCACCAGCTCCAGAGTCTGCTCATGGTATCTGGGGAGAAGGGGAACTCTACAAGCTCCAAAAGCAAAGTGATACCAATTTTGAAGCCTTTTCAACTTGCCAAGGCAGGTTTTAGGGACAGCTTTTCTGCATCCATCACTCCCATCACCAGATCAGGCAGTGGGCTGGGGACCCTGGCGTGGAAAGGCTCCCTGCATTTATATAGCAAAACTTCATGCGGAACGGAGCAAAAGGCAACAGCCCAGATCCAGCCATGGGCAGCATTTGCCCTCCAAAACCTTTAAACTGTCCATTTGCAGGTCTGTGGCTCTTCCACCAGGTCAGTAAAACAGGCCTGTTCATTCCAGCTCCAACACCAGTTTAAAACCCATTTCAGGGATACTATGCCAGGGGCTGGAATGGGGCCAGGATAAAGTAGCACGAGGAAGGGCTGGGGACATCAAGGACCCTGTGCCACCTCCTGCAGAGATAGTTTCCTGCTCATGGCCACCTTCTTGGTGGAATAGCTGCAGAAAAGAGTAGTGAGATGCTGCTGGGAAGGAAGTGTGCTGAGCTGATACGCTATCAAAAGTGCATTGCCACGTTACGCAAGGGTACACAAATACATTCCAAGGCTTCTTTAAAAGGCAGGTAAGCCAAGAGGCCATTCCACCGTGGGAAGCCGCTAGCTCCCTTCTGGAGTGGCTTTGGCAGCTCCTCCTTGCCACAGCCTCACAGCGGAGGGTTCCCACAGGGAGCAGTGCCAGGCTCCAGACAATGGGATGTCGCTCTGACCTGGCACCAGTCACCCTGGTCCACTGCAAGCTCCCTTTGGGGGTTTCAAGCCAAGGAGAAAAGCAACAGCTTTCCTCCTACAATGCAGATCATTGTCATCCTGCTTTTCAAGGCTAAAAGCCCCATATGGTGATGCTGCAGCCGTATCCCCCAGGGTGCAGGGGATCCTGAAGGGGAGCATTTCCCCAGGGTGCTGCGGAGGGATGCTGGGTGCATCAGGGGCTACATCAGTTCCCCTGAACTCAAGCACTGGGAAGTAACTCAGAGGAGGGCCGGGCAGGAAGCAAAGCTCTTCTCTTCTTCCTCATGACGCAGCAGCCTGAAATCAACTTTCAGCCCAGCCCTGCTACAACCCAGTGCTCCTTATTTACCCTTCAAACAGGAAAAGTGACTCTCAGCATAGCTCTTCTACAAATTCTCCACGCCAAGCCTCACTGAAGGGCTCCTTTCGTTAACATGAGGCTCTTTAACCTGAGCACACATCTCACATGTGACAATTTGCCTTAGGACTCCAGTGGGGTTTCCAGGACAGACGTTCATCAGGCTGCAGTCCCAAATTTCAAAGGTAGGAGCATATCCCCAGCACCCAGGAGGTGCCAGTCACACACATCAAGGTGGCAGCAGGATGGAGGAGATAGATGGGCTCACTCAGGTAGGAAATAGCTCACACTCCAAATTACAACCACTCCCCATCTGTGGGGGTGAAGATGCTGCAGGATTTGGACAAGCAGAAATATTTCTATTCTCAAGTCAGGCATCCCCAAACCTGGCTGCCCAGTGCTGCCCTTCTTCCCTTCCCTTTCTGGTTTTAAGGAGGACAAGCTTATTCCCACAGATTCCCCTGACTGGGCAAAGCCAAATTGCAGCTTGTCCCCAGATGGCATTTTGCAGCCCCTAATATTTGAAACCTGCTTTGCATCAACCCAGAAGGAAATACACCAAAGCAATAATCAGAGATAGGCTCCTTGAGCTCACCACTAGCAGCAGAACAGAAAAGCCTGATCCATTACCGAGAAAAGGACGTGGAAAAGGGGCACACAGTGAAGAGTTCAGAGGCTTAAAAAAGAAGTAAGTTCAATCAGTGCAGACTGCTCCAACTTACGAGAGCCAGGATTCCGATATCAGCGTGGGACTGAGCACTGATAGGAATTTATATATCTTTGGTGACCTCGTAGTTACTGTAAATATGTCTAAACATAGCATTGCTTTTTTTTTTCCATCTAATACCTGCCTGACTTTGGTGGGTTACAGGAATGCTCTAAGGTATTTCCTTCTATTTCCTCAGGGTAACCTGTGACCGTTGGCCACCCTCTTGGCTGTGCTTGCTCGTCCCATCACCATGCGGACGGCAGGTAAGGAGGGAGACAGATTTACTCTTTGTCCATTTTTCTACAGCTCTTTAGGCTTCCTTCTCATTTACATGACCCCTTCCAAGCCCATCTATACCCTGACCTTCCCCTGCCAGGAGCATGGGAAAGGGCCTTTGCATACGCATCAGGTTTTTCAGCTTTGTGGAGATTTCAGGCTGTTGTATTTTTCCCAGTGAAACCCTTTGCAGCTGGGAAGAGATGGCTATTGAGATATTCCTGGTTCCATAAGAGCCATTCAGCTGCAGTATAAGTGTATTTTTCTACTCTCTTTCCATGCAGGACTGGAACGTTTTGCTCCGATGAGTGCTGCTTTAAAGCCAAATGCCAATCACTTTTGTATTAGCAGCTGCTCAGCTGTAGCTAGTGACTAATTGGGGGATAGCAGCCTTCCCAGTGCTGGGAATGTAGGAAATATTCAGATTTACATAGCTTTCTGACTAATTATCAGATTTACTTTAATGCAGAGAGAAATATGAATAGTGCCTCCCAGTAGAAGGGTAATGTCTATCTGAGCATCGCCACATGCTCTAGAGATATTAATTAAGAGATCAGAGTTCTTTTAGAGGAGGAAGGAAGGAGTGTTAGCTGCATTCCCACACCACACAAGCACTGGCTGTCACTCAATGCCTGGTAACCTGGGGATACACAGACTAAGTCCCCAAGAAGCCAGAGGGATGCTCTGGTCCCCAACCCATGCTGCTGCTCTCACCTGGCTCCTTTTGCATTCCTCGCAGGCCTCATCCGGTACGCGGCCGTGCTCTTCACACTGCTGGGCACATGGTTCATCCTGCAGACATATTTCAATCAGAGCTGGAAAGCCATCAGCCTGAGGAGCTGGATTGGTGAGGCACTGGGGGGCTCCAGCTGGGTCCAGAGGGAGGATGCAGGAAAATGCACTGGGATGGGTGGCTTGAGTCATGCTTGCAGCCACAGAGAGCAGTTTTGGAAAGCCAGTGCTTGAACAGCTGCTCCTGGCTTGAGGAAGAGCCAGCAGGTCTCCACCATGTCTAACCCTTCTGCTTGGTACCCACAGGTGACACCGACAAGCCCAGCAGTGAGTACCACTCTTGACTGCATCTCCATCACACAACATCACTCCAGGCCTGCGAGTGATGGTGAAAGGGTGATAACTGCCCTCAAGAGCCTTTTTCACAAGGCAAAAATCCCACCCTCCCAAACACAGGCGAATTTCACTATTGCAGCAGTGTCTTTGGCAGGCTCTGTAAGCACACAAACCTTCATGTGATCTCCCTGCCCCAGCAGAAAAGCCCCTGGGCCACAGGCTGCAGCAGGAAGCTGGTCATGGGCCCATCTGGGTGGCTTGACACAGATCCCTACCCTGGACAAGAATGGGAAAGCTCCAGGTGGAAAAACCCCAAAGGGCTGGCATTGAATGAGCACCAGACCCATCACATCAGCCCTGCCATCCCACTGCTCACACCGAGCAGCACCCAGTGCCCCAGACAGCTTGTCCCACACCCCCAAAGCCCCAACACCATTAACCTTAAAGAAGCTGGTCCTAATCCCAGGAGAAGCCTCCTTCATGCAGGAAGGTCCAGATGTTCCCCCTCCTTAACGGGCCACTGTGCCACAGCCCTTCTCAGCCCCTTGGAGACATGGCTCATGTCCCCCTATGGAGCCAACACCATGGCTTGCAGCTCCACTCCTCCCTCACAGGCAAGCAGCTGCCCCAGCACAAGTGTGGGAACCGTAAGAGCTGCCCCCAGAACCATTTTGCCTTCAAGATCATCAGCGGCGCTGCAAACGTGGTGGGACCCTCCATCTGCTTCGATGGCATGGTGTAAGCAGCACAGCAGGGATGGGGCAGCCATGGGTGGCCTGGGCCTGAACAGGGTGAGTGGCCTTTGCCAAGCACATCAATGGCCATCACAGCGCATTTGTGGTTAGAAAGAAATTAGGAAGTAGTTTTCATTGCTACGGTTTCTGGGGATGTTTTGCTGTCTGCAACCACTTTGCCCCACCACAGTTTCACCAGCACCAGCATCTCCAGGGCATCCCTGCACTTACTGCTCTCTGCTTTCCCTTCCAGCCTCATGAGCAGTGTGAAAAACAACATTGGCAGAGGCCTGAACATCGCTCTGGTGAATGGTGAGTCGGGAGCGCACTAACCCCCTTCTCCCCACGGTCAAAGTCCCTTCCTCCGCCAGGAGGGAACCGGCCACTGGGTCACCATCCCATGCACCATGGCCAAGGTGGAAGTCTATCAGTGCAGTGTTGCACAGGGTGCACAGCCAGAGTTATGGTTGCAAGCACTGCCAGCAAGATCGAACAAACCCACCTGGCCCATTCACTCGAAATCCATCGAAGACCACATTGGCCATCACAGCAAATCTAACACACTGAGGGAAGAGCAAAGCATTTTGGAGCAGGAACTCTCCAGCTGGTGGCCAGGCAAAGCCTGGAGCCACCCCAGCATGATCTCACTGTGCTCTGCTTTGCATTTTAACCTTTCAGGAACAAACGGGCAGCTCCTGAAGGTTGACACGTTCGACATGTACTCTGGAGGTAAGCGCGGTCACTTTGCTGCTCTGTGGTTCCCAGCCAGGGCTCACACTGGCGCTGCTGGCTATTCAGGCTGCTCCTCTGTGGTGTATTTAATGATAAAGTCTACTGGACTTTGGCCAGGCTTGCCATCTTGGGCAGTGAAGGCTCAGCAATCTCTGAGGCTGGCGTCCTTGTAATACATCTGCATCCAAAATTGGCTTCTCACTCCTTTTACATGCATGTAATAGCCTGAAAACCATAATTCCACTAACCTGAATATACCAGGGCACTTAAGACCTGAGAGAGACTACTTTCTGAGATCAGGTAGTTACAATGATCCTGAGATTTTGCAACTTTCAACTCGGTTTTCTAATGCTGGTGGTGGCTGAGCAGCAGGTTGTTTCCCTGCCTTTCATAGGAGGGTAAATAAGGAGCTTGGGGCATGGTACGACAGATGTAGCTCCCTGCCCCAGCAAAGCAGATGGAGCAGAGCCTTGCAGCAGCAAAGACCATATCTCTTCACCTGCCAGCTTTAAACAACCTTTCTAACAGCAAGAAGATGCCCAGAGCAGGGACAGCCCCTGCGCACTGCCCGGCTGGCACTGGCTTGCAGGATGCTGTAAATCCCAGTAGTGCTGCAAAGCTGCTACTAAACTTCTCCAGAGTTTTGGCAGGACCCATTCTATGACTCCTCAAAAATCACATGTTAAAACCACCCCATAGTGCTTTTGATTTACCCTCTGCTCTTTGAGCCTTCCCAAGAGATCATCACCCTTTCTGCTGTTTGGTTTTGCAACCTCCTCCTGGTAACTCTGGAGTTTTAAGGAGAAACGCCAATATCATGAGATTTCAGGCTGAATTTGCAAGCGAGATGAGTAGTGGGTGGCACTGGGAAGGAGAAGGCAGTCAGCTCCTGTGCCACTAGATGGGGCGTTGGACTCGAGCATACCATGAATGCAGGATGAGGAATAATTCCTACAATACAGGCAAAGGCAGGATCACAGGGCAGGCAGCTCTACAGTGAGCAGGTTCATTTCTTGCAATGAGAAGCAAATTTAAGTAACTAGATCTCAGTGAGCAAAGTTTAGGGAGCAAATTCCCCTTCGCAGTTGTACCAGCAGCCTTGGGCACTATAGGAGAGCCCAGGTGGGAATAAAAGGAGTGCAGAGCCTGTTCTTCCCCAAGCCCATGACCCTAAATCCTGGCTAGCACCAGCACAGTCAGGATATTTCCCACTGACCCAGAAGAGGTTCCCCCAGCTTTCCCTAATGCTCTTCTCTCCCAGACATTAACAAACTGGACACCTTCCTCCAAGAGATCAAGCATGGCACCATTGTGCTGACAGCCAGCTACGATGACCCTGCCACAAAGTGAGTTTGACCCCAGGAGCAACATGCGGCTCCCCAAAACCCCACAACTGGGGGGAGATGGAGGTGCTGCTGCCAGCAGCAGAGGGGACCAGAGGTAACGCCCACTTGGTACCACACTAACTCCTTGTTACCCTCTTTCAGGATGAACGACAAAATACGGGCACATTTCACCGAGCTGGGCAGCAGCCACGTGAGCAAGCTGGGCTTCAGGGACAACTGGGTCTTCTTAGGAGCGAAAGGGCTGAAGAACAAGAGCCCCTTTGAAGAGGTGTGTGGGTCTCCCCTGCCACCAGCTCTGGAGGCTCCTATCCTCTTCATAGCACCTCCTGAGCTACATCTCTCCTACCTGTCTGCAGAAGACACTGGCCAGTGGTGTTATCCCCCACACCAAACCAAGCTGCTGGTTTTGCCCATTGCAAACTCACACTGTGCCACCAACCTCCTCATTCATTTTCTCTCTCTTTTTTCCCTTCAGTATATCAAAAACAATAAGACAACAAATAAATACGATGGCTGGCCTGAGCTGCTGGAGATGGAGGGCTGTGCACCCAGGAAGACAGATTAGCATCAAGACCCAGCCTGCCATGGAGGGCAGTGTCCACCAGTCTCACAGGGACACCAGCCCCACCGTGGGGTCCCCAATCCCACCACACTGATCCCAGCTTTCCAACTGCTTGGTCACACAGCCCAGCAGCAGCTCCCAGAAACTGGCTGTGTAGGGCTCAAAAGAGTTGTATAAGTGCCTTCAAGGCCTGAGGCTTCAGCTGAGCTGTCCTCATCTATGGGTCAATCCGGGATATTTTATTTTTCTCTTATTAAACCAAAACTTTATACAAAGTTTTCTTATTTCTTCAGTAAGATATCCAATTATAAACCAATATCTTCTCATTTCCATTTTCAAGCATAATCCGTGCTTTTCCCTGCATTGCACAGCATGCCACATCCTCTGCCACTAGCTGGGCATCATTGTCACCCATCCCACAGCACTGCACATGGATGCTCCCACCTCCCAGCCCCACACAGCACCGGGCAAAGTCATCCCTGGGGTTGCTCAGACCTCAGTAGGTTCCCCCTGGAGCTCCTGCCAACCCCCTTGCCGTTTCCTAAAGCCACAATAAGGCCAGAAGGCCACAGGGATATCTTGCAGCAATGTAGGTTAATATTTGCAGACCAAAGCATTTCCTCCACCTGGTTGCATCTTTCCTGGGTTAAATCCAAGCTAAATCCTCCATAGCACATCCTCAAAGGTCAGGATAATGCCAGGCATGTGCCAACCTGACTTTACCCTCAAAGAGGGAGGGATGAATGGGAGTATCTCAGGCAGCTGAAGTTGTGCAGTATAACCAATAGGTGGAAGCCTTTTACCAGGAGAGCCGGAGCCAGCATCAGTCTGGAGAGACCCAGCACATCCAGGCTGACACCCCGCTGCAGGCACCCTCAGACCCACTTTGCTCTGGGAGCTGCACCCCAACCCAAGGCTTGATGACACTGTTGGGAAGGGAGAGATCCCTGCCCAAAGGCCAGCAAAGCCCTGCAGAACTCCTTCCATAGTGGTTCCCATGCTGCTGCCCAATGCTGAGGAGGTCCTGGGGGAGCATCTGCCCCTCACTCATGTCTGGATGCATTCATCCAAGCACTGTCTGTACCCAAAACCTCCCTGAGCTCCAGCACTGCAGAGATCAGATAAACTGTGTGAGTGATGGCCCAGGTTTATCTGTCATCATGGACAGGGACAAATTTGCATCATCCAGAGACTTTAATTTCCTATGATTATATCTGTTTTTTCCCCATTATTTAAAGCAAAGGGTGGAGCATTTCTGCTGGAGCACTGGGATCTGTGCAGGGTAACAGGTTGTTCTGCAGAGCTTTTGTGCATCTAACAGCAGGGTATGTCCCAGCACAGCCTCTAATAGGCAGCTCACATCAATCATCAAAGCCTCAGGTCTCTCCAGGGGAGCAGAACAAGTGAGGAACATCAGCAGGATAAAGCCAGGAAGAGACACATCCTTAGGGATGAAACCTTCTATCCAAAACTCAGTACCACCATCCAAAAAGTGTGAGGCAACCAGTTTTCCCTAAACAAGGAAAAATATTTAAATAAAAGTGTAACATCTATAAGAACTTCCAATTCCAAAACTGAAATAAAAAGCCCAAAACAACCACCTTGGAGGAAACCCCCCGTAGCTGTAGTATTTTATCCCAGCTTATCCTCCTGGGGTCTTCAACATTCACCTCATCACACCTAGGGAAGCCTCTGCCATAAATCGATCCCTAAATCTGCTGCAACAGCAGCGCTTGATCCCAAACGCTGAATCATCCCTACCCGTGGCAGCAGCGAGAAATAACACAAGGCAGCAGACACAACAGCCCTCACATCACACAGCCCTGCCAGCAGAAACATGCCAACTATTTTAAACCCCCTCAAAGGATCTAGATTCGCTCCTAAGCCAAACTGAAAATAGCCCGAGAGCTGCATGGTGTAAACCAGGGAACAGCATCAGTTCCAGCCCCTTTCAGCCATGGGAAACTCTTCCCAGCCCTTTGCAATGTACATTAGAAATCTGGTTTAAAGCCAAAAAAAAGGAAATTTATGTTTCAGCATGCTACAGACTGTTCAAACTAGCTCTGAATCCATCAAAAGGCTGTTACAAAGGTACATCACTGGTTTCAACAAATAGGGAGAGCTAAAAGTCCGACCCCTGTATAGGGACCTCAATCAGCAGCCAGTGTTTTGAGGAGCCATTCCTGCCAAAGCCACTGTGTCCTGATAAATAAATCAGAGCTTTTCAAAAGTCTGGAATCTGGGAGGCTTCAGGAGTCGAATTTAACTTCCTCATGTTTTAAAAGGGTCTGAAAAGGGTAGCAAGTGCAGGGACAGCAATCTCCAATGAGGTATTTTTGTGCCTTAGCATTTTGGAAGCTGTATTACTGCAGAGACAGGCACCTACCTGGCTGGTTTCCACCATGCAGCATCCCCCAGAGACTTCAGCAAGCACAAGCCCTGACCTGACACAGCTCCAGGTAACCTGGGCTCAGGTGGGGACCACAGTTTGCTCCAGCACTGCAGCAGCAAACAGGCAGCGTAGGGTGTTTGTAGGAGTGAAGTTTGCTGAATCCAGTGCTGCAACAAGAGCCAAGAGCTGGGATGGAGACAGGCAGCAGAGGGATAACCCTCCTTTAATTTGGGGGTACAGATTTATTGCGGCAAAGCACCAAAGGAGCAGCTAGGAAGGATGCCATAGGCATGGACTGACGGGTGCCGGGGCCCCGCAGCCGGGCGAATCCGCGTCCTGTGACATCTTGCCCTGTCAAGTGCAATTACTGTAATCTTCCACAGCCTCTCAAAATACGGATCCCGGCTTAGAAACCGGGCATCCACAGCATGAAAGCTGCCTTTGTGCCCGGGCAGAGCCTGGGCGCGAGCCAGCCGTTAGGTGCATGAAGAAAATGAGTTCTCCACGTGCTGGGAGAAGGGAGGAAAAGCAAGCTTTCCCGCCCGACCCCACTGCAGACGGGCTGGATTTCACCCGCGTCTCCCCGCAGCAGTCACGGAGGAGTGGGGAGCTGTACAGCCACGCATTCCCACAGGAATAACAGGCGCCAGTGACCACGGAGAGCTGGCTGTCCTGCACCCCGGGTGAGCAGAGCACAGCCGACACGTCGGACCATGGGGGCAGCTCACGGGAAGAAGGTAACGGGGCAGTTTTAATCAGGGCTGTTGGAGCAGTGGTGGGATGATGGAGATGGCACCATCTGCTCACGTGGTGCTTGTTTTGCCCTGAAGGCAGCCGATGGCAGCGAGGGATTAGAGGGAAAGGACCCACTCCTGGGTGTGGGTGTCACTTGTCAGGGCTGGATTAAGTAATTGCACCTGATGGGGTGAGCATCAGGGCTTTCAGGACAACAAGGAGGAGATCAGGGCACTGCACTGGGACAGGCAAAGTTTGGCTTTCTGGGAAGAAACAGCAGGCTTGCTCGGAGCACATCCAGCAGCCTGAGGGCTGTCTCCCACAGATGCAGTGCAGAGTGAGTCCCAAGTAGTTCTTGGCCTGTGATTGTCACCAGCTCCCTCCTGGGACATCATGAGCACCCTCTCTTCTAAATCCCCCAGGAAGAGCGGTCAAACAGCTCTGAAAGGAAACAGGGCTTTATGGAGTCAGCGAGAGATTGTTGTGCTGAGGATGCTGATGTCATTTTGCTTTCACATCTGATGACGTCAGCGCCTAGAGATGCATCATCACTATCCAGTTGTGATGCCCTGATCTGGTATTAGACTTCTGTAGCTTGTCTCACAGTTTATAGAGAAATACACTCATGCACCACACTAGATCAATAACTTCTACTGCAACGAGGACAGTAGTGACCCTTTGCTCCTGGAGGGACCCTGCATGCTCAGCTGAGCATGGTCTGTGGCCTTCAGAGCCGTGGCCACATCCAAGCCTTTTGGAAGCTTGCAAACTTGTTGGGCTTTCTCCCAAATCCAGAACTAGACACTGTTGCAGGGGAAACAAGCATAAAAGCAACCCCCTGCCCAGTGTTACCAATGCCCAGAAGGAAAATCAGGGCTCATGTGGGACTAGTAAACATCTATTTTCCTGGACCTCGGAGAAGTACCAGATACAGGAGGTGCTGCTCCCAGCCAGCCCCCTGCTTCCCTGACACCCACCCCAGTTGCCGATGCCATGCCGTATCCAGCAGACAGGGAACCACAGTCATTCCCAGTGCTCAGGCCTGCAGCAGCACACTAAGGAGGAGCCATGCTCTGCCCACAGCTAATCCCAGACCTTTGCTCACGTGGCCGTGACCTTCAGGCCTCGGCACATTTATACAGGCATTACTGAAAGCAGGGAAATAAGCTGGTTAGGTCAGGGTTGGCTCAACACCACCCAGTTCAGCCCTGCTGCATACAAAGCCATCTGCGCCAGCATCCCGACCCCCAGACCAGATAGTTCTTGGACAGCTTTCCCCATTGCTCCCTCTTTCTGAAACACCAGGATCCCACCACAACCCAGCACTGAATGCCCTGGCTTTGAAACGCTCCAGGGAGCTCAGGCTCTCGCATTGCACCAGCTTGCTGGCAGCCCCAAAAAGCTCCAAAACAGTTTTATTTTCATGGGCATCAAAAGGTCAGAGATGTCACTCCAATTTCAGCCTCCCAAATGTTGTCTGGGTTGACAAAAGCCTGTGCTACCACCTGGCTGGCACAGAGCAAGGATGTCGGACTGGCAGCTCCTGGATCAGTGCTTTATCCTTAGGCTGAATCTGATGGGGGATGGAAATAAGACAGCTCCTTCTGCTGCATTTCCAGGTTGGGCATGGACAGCAGGCTCCAGCCCTTCCCAAGGCCCAGATCAGGTCTAGATGACAGGCAGGAAAGCTCTCCTTGCCCAGCCCTTATAGAACCAGCATGGCTCTACAAGGGCATAGGGATCTGCCAGGCATGACCCCATACACCAGCTACAGCCCAGAGAGGACCCACATGGGAGCGCAGAGCAGGAGGAAGGCTCAGCACCCCTCGCCAGCACTGCCTGCATTAGCAGTCTCTGCTGCACCCCTTTTAAGTTTATTCCAGAGCAGCACTCCAAGGGGATTACAGTAGTGGATTGTGGAGTGCAAGGCAATCCCCAGCTCCGCAACAAAAGGGACCGGAAAGGCTGCCAGCATGGCTCCAAGGACATTTCTACTTTCAAAGGCTGCAGCTGCTCCCAAACAACCTGTTCTGGTATCACCACTGCCCTGTGGGTCCAAGCCAACAGCAGGGCTCCAGCAGGACAGTCGCCTGCAGGAGTACCCTTTGCTTCCAGACAAGGACTACAACAGAGACCAGTTCAAGGATGCTGCAGAGCTGGTGCTGATTCCTCTGCTCTGCCCACTGGGTACAGGAACACTGGTAACATCCTCTAAGCAGAGCAAATCCCCTTCAAACAACCCTGCAAGTGCAGCCTCCCCATGGATGCTCCCAGACCCAAGGCAGGTTGCAAGGGGGTTGTCTCCAGGCACCAGCACCTCTCCACTGCTTTCCTCCCTGATTCCTCAAGGCAGGGTTTGCATAGCGGCTGTTTCCCCAGGGAAAGTTTTCTGTCCCCAAATTCCCAAGCGTGTCAGTTTACAGTAATGTCAGATGAGCTGAGATTACCCTTGCCACTGAGCAGGCAGCTTTGCTCTGCAACTGGTTTACAACAACAAGAGGCAGCATGCCAGCGCCAGGGAGAGAGGCTCCGCTTGTTCAGGCAAACCAAAGTACCTGGCTGCTCATGCTGAGAACTGGGGCTTTGAGGGCATCCTTTAGAACTGCTTCATCTGAGCATCACAGGACAGGACCAGCATTTCTGGGAGCTGCTGGTGGTATTTCCTTACAAATAAACCTCACCCACTGGCAAGGCTTATCCCCATGGCCTGGCCAGAGACATGCTTCTGCCTGGTCTTTTATCCACCCTTCTCTTCAGGGTACAAGAGAGGTGGCCCAGGACACACACCATGTCCCTCAGCCACCCATTATGTCTGGCCCAGAGCAGAGTCCCATTGCAATCAACTTTGGCTTCTGCCAAGCTGCTCCACCAGCACGCTTAACTGCACTTCACAGTTTTCTCACCAGCAATCACACATGTTACTCACACAATAAGAGAGGTGAAGGCTACAAAAACCAACACTTCAGTGCCACAATAAAAAGCAAGACCCTAAAAAACTCCTCTGCAAAAGGGGGGGAGGGAAAATAATTCTCTTGCTCTGCCCCTCGTTAGTAAGAGGCTCTCAGAGTAAATAAGTGCTATTGCCCTTCCAGTAGCTCTGCTGTGGGTAATAGCAGGGTCATGTTTCTGCTAAGCATCTCTCTAGAAGTTAGTCCTCTGACTTCGATCTTGCCTTTTTAAGACTTAGACCCTTCTCCTGACAGGCATCTGCCTGTTGCTGTTACAGGGCAGGGAGAGAATAAGAGATGAAAGCTATGGTTTTCAGGGTTTTCCACCCTTCCTGAAGGAGCAGGAAGCAGCAGTTGTATTTTCACAGCATCACTTAATGCTGAGCAAGGGCTTCTCTTCCCCAGGCCCTCCCACAGGTGAACACCCAAAAGCACATACCACTCCAGTGGGACTAACCCTGACAGTTCAATTCCACATGCACATATCCTGCTTGGCATCACCCCAGCACCACATACACACAGGCAGGGAGCAGAGCTCCAAAATGCCAAGACAACAGCTAAAAGGAAATATGTGAAAACCTCTATTATTAAATGAAAGATCCAGATTGACCAAAAAGTTGTCTCTCAACATTCATGAGCTTAGAAACTCTTACCTCAACTACAAAAGCCCTGAGCCCTTGTTTTGGAAAGCACAGGAGTAAGTAAGGCAAACAAGAGGAGCTGTGTCTGTGGCTGGCAGAGGAAAGGTTTATAATGAGAAAGAAAAGGGCTGTTTCATGCCTTGCAGCACAGCACAGGGAAGAACCCGCCACAAAGGGACCAGCAGAGTGGCTCTCCTGATACAGGGACACCAATCACATGAGGCCAAAGGAGGCAGCCCTAGGTCCTGTCATCACCAACATCTTACCTTCAGCTACTGGCATGACCAGCAGCTGGAATTGAAACTGCTTCAAAAACAAGATAACAAATAAGGTCCAAATTACTCCCAGAGGGGATGGACCATGGAAAGACAAAAAGGCACGAAAAACAGCAGCTTGTGACACCCAGGAGAGGCTCCATGGTCCAGCAACCCCTCTCACATGAGGGGATAGTACAGGCAGCACTGCTGCCCCATGGTGCTCTGCAGACCGGCTGGCACAGCAGGATGTTCCTGGCTCTCCCTTACAGCTATTTCAGAAGGCCAGTAGCCAGTGTCCCTGCCAGTTCTTTCAAGGCATTCCTGAGCCCAGGCTGCACAAGAGCCCTCGGAGGGACCGTGCCTGCTCTGCTGCTGGAGCAGCGGCCGTCCCCCCCTTGCTGGCCCGTGCTGCTTTCAGCAAGAGGGGCCGTGGGTGCCAGTGCCCATGAGCAGAACAAGTCCCACCAACAGTCACTGAATGCCACCGCTTGTTTGGTGGCACTAGCCCCAGGAGCAAAGCCAAAATTCAGCTGGCAATTGCAAACCACCATGATCCAGTGTCCTGGAGCATTGTGCTGCTCAGGGAGAAGGGTTTGCCTATATCAAGGTTTGGCTTGGAGGGACAGGAATGAATGCCGATGACTTTGCACACCAGGAAAGTCCCTAACTGCCTTGTGAGAACAGCAAGATCGCTGATAAAAAGCCCACTTCTGAGCAAAAATAACATACACCCTGAAAACAACTCAGGCTCACAAGACAGCAAATACCTATAAATCCTCTAATCTGTTTTATACAGCACAGCATGGAAGAGCTCGGATAGAGCTGGTCCCAAAACCTCCACAGAAGCCCCCCAAGGTGACATTATCCTGCCTCTTCTTCAACCCTTTAAAGTCACACAGGTGGTGACATCTGGGGACTCTGATTAAGTAGAGACACTGCTCCAGGCTTCTGTAGCTTTCAAAGAAAGTAAAATGCTGTAGCATCTCATTACAGCAAGTTGCTCAAGCTCGTGGAAAGACATCACAGTTCTATTTCTTACCTCTTCATTCAAAGCCTCCACACGGCACAGGTAAAACAGCTCCAGCACCAACTGCAACCCACTCCCTACCTCCAGAGGAGCTGGTTCTCTGGTCCTGAGAGGGCTTACATGGGTTCAGTACAGGCAGGAACTAATTTGGACACAGCTGCCCCAGCTTAAGGCTTTGCCTTTCCCTACTGCTGCTTCTGCAGCTGCACTAGATCAGCAGCTTGTATGCTGCACCTTTCATCATGGTGCAAAACCAAGTGCCATGATACCTATACTGACTCTCTAGACAGCTGACTTTGCCCTGAAGCAGCACAGGGGTGTGCACATAAGCACAGGACAAGCAGTCAGTAGGGTAACGGAGCACATCACACCAGTCTGTGCATGAGAAGCTGCGGTACAGGGGTTTGATCCATGGCTGAAGGTGCTGGGCAGGATGTAGGGCAGGATGCAGAGCAGCGTGCTGCCAGCCCCTCCAGAGGAAGGGCAGAGGCTGGCCAGTAGCAGCCGGTGCTGCCTGCATGGCTCCAAAGGAGCTATGGAAGAGTGCTCCGACTGAAGGGAGCTGCACAATACACTAACGGGAAGATCACTGCATGGGAAACGCAGCAGCTCCCAGGTCTGGGAAGGCTCAGCAGCCCTCAAATAAAAATGGATTAAAGCAATTAAAGGCATCGCTGCTTCACTCTGCTCCTGGGGGGCTTGTTCAAGTGGCGCCTGCTGCCTCCTCATGAACCCTGCGCTAACAGGGATGCTTCACCTCCTCCTCCACTGCCTTCTCCATTAGCAGCCTGTGGGAATGGGCAGCCTGGTGGGTAGCATCTCAGCCCAGGTAACAGCCAAACCTCCTGCCTTTTGACCTCTTCCCTTTGGGGTCCGCTCCAGGGAACAGCCTACCCCACTCTGCCTCACCAGCTGCTACCAGAGGTGCCTGAGCAATTTCTGACCTTATGTTTCCCAGACCTCCTTTTTGCAAGCAAAGGACCAAATCTAGTGACCATGGGCAGGTAAAGAGCACAACAAGGTTGTTGTCAGAAGAGCAGATTTCTGATGCAGCACTATCCTTGGCCCCTGATGTAGTCCCTAGTTTTGAAATGGAGTAATGATGCCACTGCAGCCTGGCAGCTCTAGAACAGCATGGCACACTGCCAGAAGCAAATATTGTCCCTATTAGTCATGTGGCATAAGCCTCACTTTTGCAAAACACTATTCTTCAAGGCACTTTAGAGTGTCTTAATGGTCTCTCTGCAGCATGACAGCAATTTGCTCCGAAACTGCTGGAGTGCTTTTGTGTCAATGACTGATGTGCTTCCCATGCAGTCAGAAGCATCCCCAGGAACAGTGGAGTAGTCTTTCACATAATCAGTGGTACCACAACTCCAGCACAGGGCAAAATATAAGCTCCTGAGACAGGTAAAGAGTGGTTTATCCCTAGCAACAGCTTAACTACTGCTAACAACAGTGAGGTGGGCGATGCAGATAAGGAGGGTGAGAATTTGGCTTTGTGCTGGCATGCAGCAGCATTATGTGCTCTGCACATTGCTAGGGACTGGATTAAAAAGCGCTGAACTGCAGGTGAGGATTTCCTTAGGACCAAGGGAGAAAAGCAGGTCCATTGTCACCTGATGCTGATGGATGGATGCGCTGCTCCAGTTTGTGCTGAGGAGCTGCTGAGAGCCTCCCCATGCCCTTCACAGTGGGATGTCAGGCTTCACAGTCAGCTTGAATGTTGACAAATGAGCCTTGCGCACTGGCTGCCATGGGGCTGAGCCCTGCCACTGATTGCTGTCATTAATCTGCAGCAAGTTTTTGGCTGACATCTGGTGGATCACGCTCCATCTCCCCATCCACAGGGCATCTCCATGCAGCCGGGGAGCAGCTTCAGTGGGGCTCCATACCCTGGGGCTTACAGCTCCAGCAAGCTCCCCTTCTCATCCTGCTGATTCCTTGCTTTAACTGGTGTCTGCACTTTGTTCTGGGCAGCCAGTGTGAAATCAGACTCAATTTTCCAGTGTTCATGGCCACAGGAGTGCTGTGCTAGCCCCGCTGCGAGGATTTGGGAGGGGAATGGCATTGGTGACAAAGACAGGCGGAGGTCAGCACGGCGCTCATCTGTGTTT
Source organism: Strigops habroptila (assembly GCF_004027225.2). Lineage (NCBI taxonomy): Eukaryota > Metazoa > Chordata > Aves > Psittaciformes > Psittacidae > Strigops > Strigops habroptila. The sequence continues at coordinate 35,541,638 of NC_046360.1, forward strand.
TCTTTATGAATCTTTAAAGATTGTGTTTTCTTTATGAATAAAATAACAACGAGTGCTATCGGGAGCATTTGCTATTTTCCACTCGACTAGGCAGCAAAGTGGCCACCTGCCTGGTGCTCCCATGGAGCTGCAGTAACGTGAGCCTGGCCCCGGATCCAGACCAACAGAGAGCCTGGTCTGCTTCTGCGAGCCTAAATTTACCGATTGATGCTGTCAGAAATCCCCAAGGCTGTTGGTTGCCCTCATGAGGGTGGCCAAAAGCATCCGGCTGCAGCTCCGCTTTAGCCCAAGAAATGCTGCAGACTTGCAGAGGTCAGAAGAGCGGTAATGAAATGTTACACCAATAACTCGATATTTCATAGAGTCCTTTGCAATATGATAGTGAAACCAGCTATGGTTGTGGCCAGGGACCAGGAGTAATACAAGATGACAGCTTCAGTTGAAAACCTGCTCACCCTGGGGAAGGTGTGCATGGAGGGATGGACAACGGGGCCAGAGAGCGATAGGGCTGGTTTGAGCTGGAGGATGGAGCAAGCTCTGAATGATGTGGTGGTTCAAAGACCCCACTGAGAGCCCTTCCCATGACACAGGCAGCACCACAGCGGCAGATTTCATAGCTGCTGGCTCAAGAGCACTGGCATATGCCTGGACACCGACTCCTGGGTGCCTGCCAGTCCCGATTGCAAAACCTGCCAAAATAACAGTGTCCCATAATGAGCTGGGAGCAGAGGAATGTGCACAGTCAAGCTTCCTGCCACAGAGTAACCCTCTCAAACCCATTGCTCTGCCCCTGCAAGAGAGAAGAACCCCCAGTTTCTCACAACAGCCCCTATAGCAGCTATGTAGTGACCACCACAGGGAAGGCAGAGCCAGCTCTGGAGGGAGGAGGGTGTTATACTGCCTTTTATAGCCCTCAAGATATTGTGGAACTTCATCCAAACTGCAGCACTTCCTCCAGCCAAGACCAGTGGGGAATTAGCAGTGATATTAGGCACTGGGGCATGCTGCTGATTTTCTCTCTTTTACAAGAAAGTGGTATCATCTCAGCAAACATGTGCACCAGCTTGTTGAACCCAATAAGCCTCAACACCTCACATGGGAAGACTTTGCAGCAGAACAATTGAGCTGGCAGATTTTTGTGCACTGACATCACAGATGGGAAAAAGTCTCACTAATCCTCAAAGTTTCTTCCAGTGGATGATTTCATTGAGGTCTCTGGATCAGTCCCAGCTGCTGCAGATGGGCACAGATAGACCCGAATTCATCAAAAACACAGGAGATTTAGGCAGCATTTTAGATGGTATCTCAGCATCCCGGAGCATATAAGAGATGTTTTCATACAGAGCACCAGGAGAAGAAAGAGGGTATTTGGGGCTAATGGTAAGCAGTGGTAGAGTGCAATTTGGGTAACCTCTAAATCACATGTTTTGTGGCTTCTTCACACACATTAATACTGGCTTTAATCTGCCAACCATCACTGCCTTGTTCCAGGTCATGACAACTTCTTTTAAAGCAATAAGACTATTTTAATCAATTGATGTGTTCATTCATTGAACACTGATGGCAGCAGCTGCTACAGCACCTTATGGACAAAGTACCTTTCCCTGAGGCCATCCACTCCCAAATAGGTTGGGCAACTTCCAGCCCTGCTAATGGGGCCTCCCTCCCAAAACCAGGTCTGTGGAAGAGTCACATCAGTTCTCAGCCTGGGTGGCATTTTGCCCACTTTAATACCTCTTTATCACTGTGATCTGATTGCAGCAATTTCTTGCCTAAGTTATTATCTCAGACTTCAGCTACAGTGCAATACAGATGCTATGATACTACACCTTAATGGCACCTGCACTGATCTGAACCTGCCTGAAATCATCCTTGTCGCCCTTTCCGTGGCTCGTGTTCTGACCACGCTGACAACTAATCTCCCTAACTGCTTTCATCAAAGCACAAACATGGTCCAAAATTACCAGCCATCAATTTTGCTGCAAGTAAATATTAGAGCACCCACGTGCAGGAGAAGTAACTCTGATTAATGGTTTCTACATGAAGGCTGGCCTTAAGCTGCAGTAGGAGCATTGCACTCCCCAAGTAGGGAACGATGGAGGAGGATACCTGCTAAGAGCTGGTGGTTCAAAGCCAAGCTGCCTCCAGACATTTGCTGTAGGAGCTCTTTGTGCAATGGAGTCAGGGCCAGGAACAGTCCTGCTGGGATATAATGATGCCCAGGATGTTTGGGAGTAACATAAAACAGTAAAATTACAACATGAGTCTACTTACTATTTATACTTCATGTAGCTTTGTTGCATTTAACCCCACTAATTCCAGCTCAAGTGGTGGGTGTCCTTACTGACATGGTCAAAGCAGGCTGGGGATCCCAGGAGGAGCTAGCCTGCAGGTTGGAAGTGGTACCTGTGCCCAAAGGCAGTGTTCTCCAGGATCATTCCTCTCTTGCTGGAGAAATTCCCTGGCGGGGGCCACTGCAGGCTTGTTGCTGCTGCCACCGATGGAAGCATCAGGCAGGCTTGGGGCAGTTCCTCCTTCATCCTTCAGGATGCTTAGTTCTGTCCTGCTCACCTGCAGAGAGGCACAGTGTTAGCATCCGATGATAGATTTTATTACTATTGCTTACTCCTAGATGCAGTCTCACTGCACACAAAAGTGATTTTCCCATGGAAATGGGAGGGTTTGGGAAATAATATTTTCCACTCATTTACTGCAATACACCCTCCCCATCTGTGACATTTGATTCCATTCCCCTCCCCAGCTGTCAAGGACAGAGTTCCATAACCCATTTTGTCCCATGGGGAGCAGGCAAAAGTCTCTATCATCTGGGCAATCATTAACTGCCTCCTGTGAGCTGGGGAGGTGCAAGAAGCCGTCCTGCTCTGCAAACACACTAATGGCTCGAGTGGAGATTAGCAGGAGTGTGTTTCCAGCCACCTCGTGCCATGGAGGTGATGGTGTATCAGGGACCAGGCAGAGCTCTGACCAGCCTACATGTCCCCTACCCTTGGCTTTGCCACCACCAAGGTCACCAGAACAGTGCAACCAGCACGACTTAAGGGACTTGCATGAAGTTTGTGCAGGGGCTGTGGCACACAGGGTGGGAGGGCAGGCTGGGCTGCCCAGTCCCCATCACCACGAGCAGTGCCTCAGCCAACATTTAGCATTAACCCAGCAGAGGAATGTTTAACCAGCCTCCAGGACCTCCCTGCAGCAGGAGGTGAAACACTGTCTGCCTTCAAATCCCAGCCCCGGGTGACTTCAGTGGGGACAATATTTTGTCTGTGGATCAGGAGCCCGGACATGACTGCCAGCAATGCTGCACTCCCAACCCTGTGCTGGGAGTAGAGATTTAATAAAGATACAGGCAGGAAGGGCCAGGCAGGGCTGTCTGCTCCGTAATTCATAGTTTGCACCCAGGCTCCCCGGCGCTGCGACCGGGTGGACAACAAGCCCACGTTGCCGGCAGTGTTATCTCACTGTCAGAGCCTTCACGTCATCTGGCTGCATTACACAACCAAGGAAAAGCCAGTATTTGTGCTGGGTACTCACTTGACACCTCTGGGGTTATTAAATACACAGGAGATGCGTCTACACAAGAAAACTCCTGGTGCCACAGCAATTGGCTGGAGAAGTGACAGCCAGCAGCAAATATCACTAGCAAAGTAATCCAGCAGCTAAAAGTCAATCTAGTGTACAGCCCCAGTAATAAGGATCTGGCTGTGGGCTCCCCCAGGCCCATCTTCCTCTTCCCAGCATTCATTAACTGTACAGCCACCCATCTATGACACTCTGGGTCCACATGCAGAACAATGAATGCTATTTTACCTTTACATGACACTGAATGAAAAACCATGTCACTTCCTCAGCAAGACAGAGTCCAAGTCCCGAGAAATGAGCCCTCTACAGCTACACATGTCAGAGAGCTGTGCTGGAGCTGTTCCAGAGCTGTGCCAGAGCTGCCTGGCTCATAGGACAAGGAGGAATGACTTTAAACTGACAGAAGAGAGATTGAGATGAGCTCTGAGGCAGAAGTTCTTCCCTGTGAGGGTGCTGAGGCGCTGGCACAGGGTGCCCAGAGAAGCTGTGGCTGCCCCATCCCTGGCAGTGTTCAAGGCCAGGTTGGACACAGGGGCTTGGAGCAACCTGCTCTAGTGGAAGGTGTCCCTGCCCGTGGCAGGGGGTTGGAACTGGATGAGCTTTAAGGTCCCTTCCAACAGAAACCAGGCTGTGATTCTATGATTCTGCCAGCTCCTGGCACTGGGAGTCCCCTGGGATCACTCCCTTTGGGGTGATACCTCCAATCAAGACCCCCACCTGCAACCCCCACCCCAGCATTCACAGCAACACAGGGCAATGCCGGGCACAGGAGATGCAATGAATGATGCTGGAATGAGCTCTCCATGTCACCTTTTCCTGGGACACAAAGCTACTTCATAAGAAACACGAGGGCAGCTGGTGAATGACGCAACTCCTTGTCTGCAGGAGCCACTCCAGATAAATATCACCGAGCAATCAACCGTCTCCACACAGTAACCTTCAGTGAGCTACAGGGGGAATACAAAGGCTTTTTGTTGATCCCAAAGACTCAGGAGCAGAAGGTGAGATTGCTTACCAGTTCACACAGCAAAGAGAATTGCTGTGCAAGGAGCTCCTAGAAAAACAGCTTTGCCATGAAAAGTCCTTTGCTACAAGACAGAAGGACGTAAGCATGCCACAAACCCACTTCCTTGCAGAGATGAGCCCAGATGTGCAGCAAGTCAGGCACTACTGTGTGTCAGACAGAAATATGTCCATGAAATTTAGCTGGCCTTTTTCCAACTGGTTTGACTCAGTCGAAAGCAGGTGTTGATGGATCACAGCCCTTTTCCACTCCCGCATCTACCAGCCATAACCACACTCAGGAGCTCAAAGCAGGTTTAAATTGATGCTCTTTTCCCCCTTTGACATACCTCCAGTGAACTCACACCACCAGGTTTTGAACTTTAGCTTGTTTAAAGGCAGTCCCAGGGAAGCAATACAGATGTGCATCCATCTTTTTCAGTTCTAGATTGATCCAAATATGTTTTTGGAGTGTGCAACGTGCAGCCAGACTACAGGGCAATAGGTGATGTGAGCAGAATGTGCATGGCCACAAAAAGCTCATGGAGCACACGTGGGCTGCGAGGCAGGTTGCAGTTTGAGCAGACAGGCTGCACAACCTCCCCACTTCAAGCCCTCTCCTCCACCACAGCCTTGGTCTAGGGGCAAGAGCTGTGTGGGATCTTCAAAACCCTGCCTCTATCTATCCCACAGCTGGTTGGATTGGGCTGACCATGCTCATGTAAGCACATGCATGCACACACCACACACACTGGGGAACGCAGACCAGCCTGCCTCTCATCTCCTGCATCTGATGCTCCATGGCAATTAAATTTAACAGCTTCTGGTCAGGAAATTAAAAATAATAATGATTTTTTGAAGTCTCCAGTAGCAAATGACTGGCAACTCCTCCTGCGTTTCATCTCCTGTGACAGAGCAATGCCTCTACAGTCCTTTCCCATTTCTTTCTTGTCTTTTCTTCCAGAAAGAATATTCCCTTCAGCCCAAGTGTCCGAGTGGAAGTGGGAAGCCCAGGAGTGGTGGCTCAGGTGAGTGCCATCAGGCCATGCTGCTCCATGGAGGGCTTTGCGAGGAGAGCAGGGACAGGCTGGGGTTCTCTTCACACCCAGCACTGCTGAGTCCTTGGCTGGAAAACATGGCTGGGGAGGGGGAAAATGCTGGGATGTGGAGAGGAGCAAAATGTGGAGAGGTGAAAATAAGTGAATAAGCACCCCTGTGCCCATGGCAACCTGGCCTCATGCTCCAGACCTTCACAGGTCTGAGAGCATCAGGCCTGGACATGGTTGTGATGGTGTACACACCCATGGGTGCTGCAGCACGTGAATGTGGCGAGGTTCCATGGCAGTGCCCCCTCAGCTTCCTTTATCCCCTTCCTCTGAGTGGAAATGCGTTTGTCCCATCCCTGCCCAATTGTTGGGGCTGAAACAGTGGTCATCTGCAGGCCGGCACAGGTGACCTGGGCAGAGTTAGACCGCAGCACCCATGTAAGAGCCAAAAGGAGCTGCTGGGGTGGTTTAAACTCCTTCTCCTCCCCCAGCTTTGCAGCCTCTGTTTTCCCAAGCCATGGCAATTCAGGGACAGCCAACACGGTACCTCCAGCCACAGCGAGGATGGGACAAGGTGCCCAACCCAGGTAGGGTCTATAGCTCAGCAGAGTGAGACCTGGCGCAGTGATGCAGCAGCTTCGCACAGCCCTGGTACCACCAGGATGCCGGTAACCCCACACAGGGGCTGCTGCTCCCTCCTGCAGCCCTTCCCCACGGGGTGCAGCCACTGCTCCCCCTGGACCCACAGCAGTTGGTAGACGACAGGGTGTTGCAACACACCAGGGAATGATCACGATAACTGGAGCGGTTGCCCTGGTGCCGGGCTTGGCTGTTGCAGTGGTTGCTAAAGAGAGTGGGCGTGCGGCTTCCTCTGGGGCGATCTGATTTCTCCGGGAGCGTGGTGAAGGCACACTTAGGAGGAACCGTCCTCCGTGGAGCACAGACACGACCTCTGCACCGGCAGCAGCGCTGGGCACGCACGGGACTGTTTGCTTTTGGCGGGGGGGGGGGGGGGAACTCTATTGGCTTGTTCATCTATCCCGGGAAAACATCATCTGGCAACGAGAAGCAAAGGGAACAAGTTTGGAGGGTGGCAGAGAGAGCAGCCACCGGTTGCTGCCGGCCAAGCTCCAGCCCTCAGCAGGGTCCCTGTGGGGTGGTGACAGCAGCAGGGAGGGACACCAGTGCAGCAGCCACTTCCACGTGACTCTCCATCCCTGCTCCCACCGGAGAGACCGGGCAGCTCCGTCGGACCTGGCCATAAGTCACGCAGGTGTGAGCGCAGCTGGGCAGGAGCAGCAGCCTCAGCTCCCGCAGAGCCATGTCGTGGGGCATGGGGCAGCACTTGCCCCCCGGGCTCCCCAAGGCCACGCTGCGGAAATCAGGTAAGCACAGAGCACCCCTGAGCTGCACCGGGGGGTCCCCACTTCTCTGCTGGCTCCCCATTGTGGGGATGGGCTGCTGAGCCCCCATGGGATTAGTCTGTGGTGCACACATGGTTACACACAGTGACTTTGGACCCTGGTTTAAATGTTATTTGAGATATCTTGTTACTTTAATACTTCAGTATCTGGTTGAGAAGCTGTCACTCTGCTTCTGCCTTCCAAAACGGACCTGTATCCCACAGGAAATGCCCTTAACTGTAATTCAGACCTTCTTGCAGAGGCATTGGGCTGGACAGGGGGCACTTGGCAATACAGTCCCTGCAATTCAACATGGGAGGATTTTCTCTGCATTCCACAAAATACCTTTGAGCTACCTTAAAACATTCATTAATGATTGATGCATGTCTCTATCATAGGCAGACAAAAGCACAGGGCAAATATTTGGTGAGATACTAAAAGTAAGTTTGGGATTATGGAGAAAGACTGTTAAGCATCTGTCACTGCTTAACAAAACTAAACATGCCGCTCGCAATAGGCACAGGACTGACGTCCCTTGGTGATTGCTAACAGAGTGGGATCCCAGCCTTGTTATCTTTGCTTATCACAGTCCAAGGTAATTAAATGAAATGATTAACCAGCACACCCAATCCTGCCTGCCTGCAGGCAGAGGGGAGCTTGCTGCTGCCTGACTGTACAAGCATTTCCAGCATTAGCCAACACAAAACAGGGAACCAGTAACTTCTGCACACCAGAGAGCTGAGCTAGCCCTAAACCTGCTGGGATTCCTCTCTTTCAAACACGTGCGTGAGTGCAGAGCTCAGTGGGTGACCACGGTGACACCTGGGGTCCTTTACATTTTCGGGTTATGGTGGATGGTGGTGTGTGAGCAGCCCGGGCTGAGCCCCGTGCCCACTTTATGCCCTCCTTAGGTTGGCACAGTGCTTGGCAAGGGTAGGCAGAACTGGGAGCACTGGCTGGACTGGGGAGATTGGTTATGCTGGTGGGAGAACACTGGCTGTACTGGTGGCCAGCCCCATCCCCAGCATGTGCTCAGCAGGGAGGTAAAGCAAGAATAGCGGCGACATGTGGAAGTGATGCCGGGAGCTGCAAGGCCATATCCCCCTGCCCCATTCCATATCTTCGTTAGGGATCTTTCCCTTTCCAACACCATGATCTCGTGGGGGTTATTCCTGAATGCCAGGGCTGAGCAAAGGCAAGGGGATCAGGGGCATGCACGCCTGCTGCCTCAAGGCAGCCTCTTGATAGCAGGGAACTGCTTCCCACGGCAGTCACATCAAGTTACGTTCACCCTATTGCATTATAAGTACCAGAATTAGCCTTGCTTAATTATTTAAAACTATAGATTAAAAGCAGACAAAGGCTCTTTGCCTCCTTTCCAGAGCACACGTATCACTTATCAGTGATATGGTCGCCTGGTGACAAGCAAGGGGGAGCATGCCAGGTCCATCAGTGCAAGATGTTCCTGAGCTGCCGGCATGGCAGGAACGAGAGGAAAATCACAGTGAGGATGAGAGCTGGTACATCTCATCCAGGGAAGGTAACGATTAGCATCTGCCAATCTTTGAGCTCACCATATTATTACTATTATCATCACCATCAACAGCATCATAGTTATTAACATCATCATCAGAGCATTAAGCCACAGCAGTCATTAAGCTAATGTGAAGGAATGACAGGTATTTTGTTCTGGGTTTGACTGTGTAACAGCCACACATGGATTACTTGGGGCAATACAGGGTGTTTTGCAGATTTGGCTGTGGGGACTCACCCACCAAAGAGCTTCCAGGACCTGCAAGCCTCCCCTCACAGAGCATCATTTAAGGGTCATCATTTAAGGCCAGGCTGGACAGGGCTTGAAGCAACCTGGTCTAGTGGAAGGTGTCCCTGCCCATGGCAGGGAGTTGGAACTGGATGAGCTTTAAGGTTCCTTCTAACCCAAACCATTCCATGGTTCTATGACCCGACCCTCTATAGCTGGCACCTGGGTGCCTCGCTCTGCCCTGAACCTATCAACCATGCAGAAAGCAGCTTCCAAAAGCAAGTGCCCAGCTTTGAGGTCAAACCACTTTGTCTTCCCAGCAGCAGATCCTCCAACAATGCAGTTGCACATCCAAAAATTGCTCTGGCCACACAAAGCTTTGGGGCTCAGAGACAGACACACAATTTTTTCCCTGCCTTATGATGCCAACCCCAGCTATTCTGTGTTTCTGAAATACAATTAATTAACATTAGGAAAATCACACAAATTAGCAAAAGCCATCAATTCAAGAAACCAAAATGACAAACTTTCAGCTTCATTCTTTGTAAGTCTTAATATACAGCAGTAGCTTTTCTGCCATTACACTCTCATGGGCAAAGCTGTAGGACCAAATCTCAGCTTCACATCAGACAGTAGAAATGCATTGACTGAAAGTTCATGTTCTAAAATGAAAAAAAAACCCCAATCTTAACTTTTAGTTAACAGGTAGAAGTGTGTGTGTATCAGTGCTTAAAAGGAACTGAGGCTAGTTTAAAGATCCCATGCCCTCTCCTGTCAGCCTTCCCAAGAAGGGTGTGGGGGATGAAACCCTCATCCCAGGGAGAGGAGGGCTCCCTGAGGAGTAGATGCCATAGCCCAGAAGAGGGAAGGTTCCCCCATGATTGCAATTAAATGTGTTAGAAACTCTTAGCATTTCCCAGGCTCAGGTTCCTTGTGTAAACAGCTTAAACCGGCTCTGCTGACCCGTGCTGTGTTGGTTTTGCTGTCGCCTTACTTGCAGGATGTGTATGACCAGCTTCTTTCAGCAGCCCTTCCTTAATCTGTTGGTTCTTTAAAAGAGATGCATTCATGAATAAACCCCAGGCATCCAGGAAACCAGAGGTTCTTCTCTGTAGCCACAGTTTTAAGTGATCATTTCTGCCCTGGAAACAGTTCCTTGGCTCAGTGGTTTTACAAATCCAGACCACGGCTCTGACCCAGGGCGTTCTGAGGGTTTTGCTCAGTCTCATCCCTTCTACCAAGTAACAGGGTTTCACAGAATTACAAAGAGCGGAATCCTCTGAGCTTGAATCCCACTCCCAGAATAAAGCCTTCTGCCTGTTTTTATGTGGCACTTCACAGAGGCCCATCCTCTGCCCAGGAAGGGGTGCCCATACAGTATCTTCAACAAGAGCAGTTTGGTCATCATCTGCCCCTATTGACGAACCTCTCCTGAGATGCTCTAGTTGGAAAATCAGTTCTTAAATGACACAGGCAGCAGAAATAAAAGATTATGAACTACTTTTGCTTTATAGATTTCAGCTAAAGCTAAATGCTGACACAAAAAGCAGCTGGCATCCTGCTGCACCCTCCATTCTCCCAAGCAGTCACAGGTGGGGAGGAGCCCAGACCTCCACCCAACAGCTTTGGATTAATTTTGTTTTCAATCTCTTTTGATTTTCCCTTTGTAAAGAACAGACTGAAGCCATGCAGGCAGCTGTAAGCAGAGCTGGACCCCTGTGGTTACCTGCCCTTTCCAGGGCTGTTAATCCCCTTAACATTCCTGAGGATTATTTCCATCCCAACAGGATGGTGGAACAGGCTGTCAGCCACAGCGCAGGGAACAGCACATGGCATGCAGTCGGGATGCAGAGGGGCTCACAGGGCAACCCATCATGGAGAGACAAGCCACTTAATCCTAAATAAATGCTCTGTGAAGCGCATGTCCTCCAAGTCAGGGTAAATCAAAGAGCAACAGCAGCAAAGGGAAGCATAGCTCAGCCCTGGCCATGACCGAGCCCCTGTGTCCAATGCCTATCCCTTAGGCATGAACCAGTCCAAGCAGCCCATTGTGGTTTATGTTCCTAGTAGGGTATATTTAAAGTATTACTTGGAACATTCAGGTTTTCAAAGGCATTTAATGTTGCACCAAAACTGCATGAAGCCCTGTGCCCCTAAAGATTGGGGCTGAGCATAATCAGAATTTGCCCCAGTATTGCAGACTGAGGATTCTTATCACAAGTTTCCCAGGAATTGGGGGATTTTTAAGCATTTCCAGGTGGTCTGATCAAGCATTTGGGCTCTGCTTTAGATCAGAATAGACCAAGATACTACAATGTCACTTTTCTCCTCCAGGCAGTCCCACACCCTAGGGCAGGAGGGTGGTTGGTCTCTGGAACATGTCAAAGATACTGAATATTCCTTATGGGGTCTCCTAGAAAACTAATTAAGACTTGGAGCTCATTTCACAGCTAAGGCTGGGAAAGAAGATAAACCCACGCGTAAAGTCCACATATCTGCCTGTGGCTCTGGCCTCCTCATCCAGGCAGTCTTGTTTTTTACTTACAGAAAAGTCACTTTGGTCACTTTTCTGTAAGTAAAGGTACCTTTCCTAGAAGCCTCAGGCTTCTAGAAATGAGAAAAGGGAAAATATTTAAAAGCAAGCAAAAGACTGAAGCAAACACAGCTATGTTTTACAAGCAACACTCCAAACAGATCTATTTGAAAGGTCACGCTGTTTTTCTGAGTACAGCAGAGGGTATTAAAATGCACATGTATTTTTTGTTGTTGTTCATATCTTGCCAAGAACAATATAAAAATGTCTAACACCTTTTGCTGATTTATGATGGTGACCAAAGAGGTGCCAGAGCAGAGCCTTGTTCATTGATCTACGGCTGAATCATGCAAAAACAGACATCCTGCTGTAAATCCACTGCAGAGACCTGGCTTGATTTATACCTCCGGCACTATAAATAATGACAAAAAGCAGCCTGATAGCAGTCTGTCTCCCCTTACAGGGACATGAATTACATCAGGTCTTGAAGATGATAGATCTACACGAGAAACATTTTGCGCTGGGACCCTATCTGCCAACCTGCAGGAGAAAGGATGCCCTGTCCTTACTCCCAGCATAACCCCAAGCCATGTTTCAGATGCACCAGTATTTTTACATTCTCATTTTTCTTTTTCTGCTCAATGCAAATGGAGGCATTCCTTAAATTGTTCCAGACTAAGGTCTTCTGAAGGTTTAAAATGCTGTTCTCATAGTGAGGTTCAAGTCTCCTTCCAGTCCCCATCAGGGGCAAGGTCAGGGCTTTGACTTTGTCCCCAGGGCAGCAATATGAGCCAAACCTTCGAGGCTGGTGTCTGCACACCCCTAAGCACATTTAGCACAGTGAAAAGCAAGCTCAGAGCTACCTGCTGTGTCCTGGCTCTTGCAGCATCATTCAGGCAAATTGCACTCATTGTGAGGACTTGTGCGTGCTGATTTAACAGCCCTGGCCAGAAATGCTTCCAGTCAGTTTCAGTTCCTCCCACTCCTTCCTTCCCAGTATTTTCTTCAATTATACTAGTTTCAGGGAAAAGTTCCCCATCTGCCTCCAGTAAATAGGGTGATAAATTGCTGCTGCTTTGCAAGCCTCAGCCATGCAATGTTAGATTGCTGCAGTCTGGAAATAACCACAAGACCAAACTGAAGGGTTGGATGACACAGCGAATAGAGTTGCACACTATTGGGTATTAGCCCTATGTGGATGTGGGAACAGCCTGCCCCAAGCAAATCTCCTGGGATCTGGGTCTTGTAAGCAGGGAAGAAGGGACTCTCTTGAGCTGCAAAAGGAAACCCCTACATCACAGAGGAAGGGGAAAAGAGCACTCTATAAGAAACAGTGCTGCACCGGCTGCCCCAAGTAGTGGAGCTTAGCAGCAGGGCCCAGGAGATACTTGGTATAGAAAAAACCCACCAAAGTCACTAGAGTTACAGCCATTTACAGCATCTAGGTTGGTCCTTCAGGCTTGATTGGCCACATGATCCTTCCATACTCACTGCCCACTGCATTATCCCTTGGCAGAGCACAATAGGCAGATTTAGGATGGATAAATCCAAGATCAATACCGATATGCCCCAGCTCTTCTGCTGTGCAGCAGAATTTGGTACCCAGCACACAGCAAGCGCAGGCATCTCTGTCAGTGGAGGTAGCTCTGGTCTAAATGATGGGACAGGAACAGTGGGAAAAGGGCAACAGGACACCACAGAGACATTGAGGCTAGTTTGTCACTAGAGCTGTCCAAAAATGGTGTTTCCATTAAAAACACCTGGCATTTTATTTAAGTTTCAACATGGAAAGACTTTTTTGCTTGAAGAATGAAGACATTGCTTTGCCATTTGAAATGGGAGCTCATCCATTTCATTCATGACAAAACAAACCTTTGCTTTTGTACCTTCCTTCCTTGGCTTTTGTCTGTCTCTTCTATGAAAAAAAGACCAAAAAAGGGAAGAAGTAGAAGGAAAAAAATAACCAAAGTAATATTACCCCAGTGAAAACCTGACATGTTTTCTCATTGTTCAAAACCTGGCTTTCATCGAACAAAAATTAGCCATGAAATTGTGCTGCCGTAACCCTTGGCTGTTCTTCAATCCCTGCATCCCTCTGGAAGGCAATGCTGAGTCCCTAGTTTCAACCTGTGGAGTCCAGCCCTGCAGGTGTTTGAGTCAGCCTGGCACTTGCCATCAAACATCAAACCACGCCACCTTCCTTCTGCCAGCACTGATGTGTGATCCTAGGGGAAAATAACTTGATACAAGAAACCACTGGTTCCAGCTTCCAAGCGCCCTCTAAATATGTACTGAACTATTCACCCCAATTACACTCGTGTAATGGGCTCTGATTTGTTTTCCTTTGTTCCCCAAGCAGTAGGGCACTGCCCACATTAACATTCAATGAGAAGTTGTTTGATATTGAATCATTTCTTCAGCAGTATTATTCCTTACACAATTCTGTTTGATTGCAATCCACTTCACATTTGATAAGTACTTATTGACTATGAAAGAATAACCTAGACTGCTTTCCCTTGTCTTCTTTTTTATTGATTTCTCCTTTAAAAGAAAATGCTTTATTCCTTTTATACGTGAGATTGCAATAAGGGAATGAGGCAACATTACTGAACAACTGTTTTCCTTGCCGTTCCACTAACCCATACAGCTTCACCCTAGGCCCCCAAAAATACTGTAATAACAAGACACTTAGAGACATGGAGCTGACTATAGCCTTTTCCTGGGACTTTTTGTTCTTACTGGTAAACTTCCAAATTGTTCAAGTGAATAGTCAGGAATAAATTGCTCTTTCTGAGCCCCTGATTAGACCGTACATTGAATAATTGTTGGCAGCCCCACTGTGCTCTGTATTTAAAGACACAGCCCACTGCATGCTGTTTGTCTTATAACCTGTGCTTTGCACTCACTTTATATAGGGCTTTTGTAAAGGGGAAATATAGAGCACTTGGAAAATACTAACAGTGAACATGCCCCGTGGTTTGCCTGAAATCCAAGCTGCCATCACTTTCGAAACAGTGGGCTCTTGTTCTTACATCCACAAGGCACAAATTATTACAGCACGATCACATACTGCATGGGCAAATTATGCTTTTCTTAGCATTGGGCTCAATCCTGATTATTAGGGCAACAGGATATCAGCAAAATCTTTCCTTGACAAGAGGTTTCAGACACAGCAGCACTTCTTCAGCCGCATGTTTTGGAAGCCCCTCACACCTCACAGCATCCCCTTGTGCTAAGGGACCAACAGCCTCAGCCAAAAGGACCAAAGCAGCATCTCAGCACAGTCCACATCCATGGCTGTTTCCAGTGTTAGTTAGACCTATCTTGCATTAATTAATCCTTGGCACTAAACACTGCAGCCACTAAAGCAAGCGGCTGGCAAGTGATTTTAGTGATCTAATTAATACATGTCTCATCAACAACACAAAGGGAATATGTTTTAAAGCCTCTAAAAAACCCTCAGCAGCACATGGAGGCACGTGCACACAGACACTGACACGGGTATCAAGCAGCAGGGCAGGCATCATCTCTTCTCCTCTGTCTTGCCCTGGGGTTAGGAAATCCAGAGGTTTCCCACACCATAGCAGGGAGAGACTTCTCATGCAAACACCTCTCTTTTCTTCCAGCATCGATGTACACTGAAATACAGCGGGAGCAACCAGACACTGGGAATATCCTGACTCACCCAGACTACATAGATGGAAACCCAGACCTCATCAAACCTAAAAAGCTCCTAAATCCTGTAAAAGCCTCAAAGAGCCACCAAGAGCTTCACAGAGAGCTGCTGATGAACCACAAAAGGTAAGAGGAAGTGCTGGAGCAGTCTGAGAGGTGCTGAGCCATCAGAGCTCAAGTGCCATAACAGCCTGTGAGTTGCAAGGGCACAATAAACCCTTCCACTTGCAGCCAAACAGAGGGTAGAACTTGCTGTAGCCCTTTCCTCTTTTCTCTGATGTGACAATTTGTTTTAAACCAAAAGCAGAATGAAAAGCCCTCTTCTCTGCCATAGCTAAGCACAGGTTAGCACCTCTCAGAGCTGCTTGCTATTTCCACCCACCCTGAGCCACAAGTAGCAGAAGATGCGAGGCATCCCTACAGCCACTTTCTTGGTGTCCACATATATTTTCTCCCTGGTCCTGGTTTTTCTATCTCCATCACTGATTTGCCAAGTATAGCATTCCTGTGTGCTTTAAGGTCAACTCAGAGGCAGTAAGAAGTGCAGGCTGAATGGAGGAATCAAAAGGGAACACACCACGGTGAGATCATCATACAAGGAGGAAGCTAATCACTGTCTCCCTAAAAATCCAATGGGTAAAGATAGGCTAGAATCCACATTCCTGACCTTCTACACCATAACCGTCATTTAAGTTTTTGGGGATAGAAATACCACACCAGGAAAATTACATCAGTGACCGAGAACCTATAATCACATCATTCTTTTGCAGCAAATGTTGGAACATCAGTGCAATAAAAGCATATTCAGTTCAGAGGCTTTTAAGCACAGCAAGAAATCAGCTGGCTTTATATTGGCATTTTCTGAACACCCTGAAACACTGTGGCACGATAGCACTTTGGCCATCTAATTAAAAGGAGCACAGCCTCTCCAAAAGGATACAGTCATCATGAGAACCAGACACATATTTTAACTCAGCGAACAATCAAGCCTGGCAGCAGGGTGCATTAATCAATACTGGCACTGCCTGGGCTTGGTTTTGATTTGATTTTCCCAGAATCAGAAGAATTACAGGGCCCATTCTGCATAACAGAACTCAGGCTGTTCTCCGACATCAAGGCAGAGGTAACTAAGTCAGCCAGATATTTTTAAAATGCTCTGGCTTGAGAGTGACCGTATCCTGCCTGGTGGTGCTGCTCAGTGTAAAGGCTCCCCCACCAGCATTGGCTTTCATCCCACAGAACAGTTATTTCAGTCTGAGCATGATGGAATCAAGAAATCCCTGCAATAGAGGGCACAGAGACGAATGGAGGCAGACAGGGTGCAGACCCCATGGCGTCAGACTGAGCTGAACTTCAAACAGCTAAACAAGAAGTATACCATCACTTTGCATTCTAGTTCGATGCCTGCCACCACATCACATCCACATGTGCCATCAGCAAGACTGCAGCCATCCTGCACCTCCTGACCCCTCTGCTTACAGTCCCGTACATCTCAGACACCAGTTTAAACCCACTTTGGCTCTGGCTTCCAAAATATTCTTCAGCAAACAAACCCTACTGCAAACAATAATCCATCATCTCTGGTTTCTTGTCACTCTCAAACCCACCAGTTTTGCTTCCTGCTACATGTTATTATAGAGGGAAAGAGGGGAGAAGGGAAGACAGGATCTACAACTTGCTCCTGTTTCTGCTTTGCCATTGTTTTTTCCCCTTAAGCAGCAGGGAGAAGCAACTCAAATCAGCATCTTGTGCAACAAAACTCTTATCTTAGTCAACACCTCTGGGTACTAACAACACAGGCTGATTAAATCAAAGAGTAATAACAAATCCACAGGTAACACTGCAAGCTGTGTCTCCAGCAAGCCAAGGCAGGTTTGCCTTCTCTCAGGCCTTGGGAAAAGGATTTCTACAGCATCCAACTTCTTCCTGCCTTGAAAAAACATCGTGAAAGCTCTGGGGCCAACGCTGTGGCTACTTTCACTGATTTTGCAGTGAACTTTGTCGTGTCAAAAAGCAAAAAACCCAAATTACAACAGGAAGCATCATTAAACATGCCACTGGAAGGATTCAAGCAAGCCGTTAGCACAGACATGAGTAAGTACTCTCCTCACCTCAAAACAGACCTTCACCTACAGGAACAACAAACACCCCACATTTTACAACAGGACTTGTAACTATTCTCAGCCCATTGAATTTAATAAGTGTTAAATACAGTCCATGAAAGTGGTCAGGCCCCACTCCTTCCCCATGTGTGACATCTCTGGGGTCTTCAACACCTTTTCCTCAAAAATACAACTTCAGCCAATTACTTCCAGTTCTGTGTTTTCTTGCACAATTACTTACATTCCAGCTGCTGTTGCAGAAGATAGATGTGTCAGTGCAGCCTTCACCACTTCATAATAATCTGTTCTTCAGTGAAGTTGCAGTTGCATTAAAGTCTCCCCTGAATTCAGCAGATGTCCAACTTCCCAGCAGCTTCGGGATTTGCTTCTCTCTGGATGGGGCTCAGCAGGGCAGAAAGTCACCACTTTCAGTGAACTTTTCCCATCTCATTGCCTGCATGTCCCGGCCGTGACTCCTTCCCTGTGATCCCACCTCTCACAGAACAGGGCTTGGAGCAGCCCTTATCCATCTGAGATGCTCCGGAGCAGCCCCACTTCATCTGGGATGCTTTGGGCGGCTGAAGAGGAGCCAGGCGCAAAAGCTCTGGCTTCCAGAAGAAAAGTCCTGGCTTCCAGCAGAAAAGGACGTTTCATTTTGGCTTCTTGACCCAAACTCTCCATGTCACCAGGGGGATCGCGAGCCCTCAGCTCTGAAGCAAAGCTGGGATGCAACAGGGAGGAATGGAACTGCCGGGACAATTACTGCAGATCAATGACTACCCCTGCTGGTGGAAAAAAAATCGTCATTACTTAAAATGCCCTCGACGCAGCTGAATCTGTCACCGACATCGTTAAACTGGCAATAGCAGGAGCCAGGGAAGGACCCATTTCCACACCCGACCCTTATGTACCACCTCAATGTAATGGCATTAGCAAGACTTCCAGCCCCATACGAGGACAGCAAACACTGTGCCCGCTCAAGGCAGGCAACCCCAGGAGCCATCCCAGCAGTAAGGTAATGCCCTCAAAACGTTGTGGATGGATTTGTGGACCAGGTCCCTGATGTTTCAATTTAGGACTGAGACGACTTTTTAGGTTTCTGGGCTGCCAGTGGCTACACCATAGGGTGCTAGTGCTTTTGCCCTGATTGATCTGCTTTTTATCCACAGAGGTTTGAGCATGGAGAGCAAGCCAGAGCTGCAGCGGGTGCTCGAGCACCGACGGCGAAACCAGCTCATCAGACAGAAGAAGGAAGAGGAAGAGGCAAAGAAATTGCAATGTCCTTTTGAAAAAGAGCTATTAAAGAGGCACCAGAGGCTGGATCAGGTAGAACTGAGTTTTCAATCATCCTTAGGTTATCCTAATGACCCTGCATAAGGCACAGAACACAGAGGAGATAGGTGGGCTGAGGCTCAAAACAAGGTATAGCATTGCTACCCGTCCATAAAAAGGGAGACACAGTCCATCCTGCAGCACCTTCGTCCTCACAGTGGGATCCACCTCATTTGGACCATCTCACCCAGGACCCCCTCCACACACCACTGGCCCTGGGTCTCCTCCAGGTCTCAAGTGGTGTCTTTGGGGTGTGCTTTCCAGTTCAACGCACCCCAAACAGCATGGGGGCTGTTGCAGCACCCATCACAGGGGCACTCAGGACCCTGGGGTGCGGGGTGAAACACTGTGGAAGTGCTGGAAGGTGCAAATGCTGCTGCAAATGCTGCTGCAATCACACCCAAGCTGCTTTTGGGAGCAGTTTCTGGAGTGTTCCCTGGCCAAAAATATGCCTGGGGAAAGCAATATTCAGCATAGGTGCTCGTCAGCAGCAGAGCCATGCCCCTGCCCCTCTTACCCAAACCAGTGCAAGCAGCAAGCAGGCTTGTTGCCACTGAAAATGAAGTCATTCCCTGTCCTACTTGCCAGTATTTGCACTGCAAGTGGATGAAACTAGTTTATTTGATGATACAACAGCTCCCTTGCAATAACATCAGCCAAGAGGAGATGACGTGAAAAATCAAAGCCCAGCACTCTTAGAGAAGAGCCAGGAAAATGAAACAAGGTGGTTTAGGGGCAGATCCATAAAGACTTTGCAGATAAAGGTGAATATAAGGACTTACCTACCCCCTTTAAACAATAACTTAATGCTGAGAGGTTTTCTCAGGCTCACAGGCTTCATCGCTGGGAAGGATTCAAACCTCCTCTTCCCTCCTCCATGCCAGGTCTGAAGTGAAGCGCTCCCTTGCTTTTCTGCTGGAGACATTCTCCCTGGAGGAAAACAAAATGAATTAATGTTTCAGTGGGCCAAAGAAAGAGATTAAGGGTGGACATGGCTCTGATATAATGGTTTAGGAAAAGAGAGCACCCATGTACTCTATACACTCATTCAACTTTGGGCAGTAATAACTGGACACCCCTCAAAAATGAAGCCCACCGTGTTAATGTAGCTAATGCACTTTTGTCCTTTAGTATGCACAGATAATAGTGACTCTTCATTCTTACAGTTGGAGAAAGAGCAGGAGAAGCAGGAAGACCATGCACCAGAATTCATTAAAGTCAAGGAAAACCTGAGAAGAACATCGGCGGTGACTGGGGATGAGAAAGCAGCATAGCTTCTGCCAAAACTCAGCGGGGATCCTGCCAAGGCCGGCGCTAACACACACATGCTGACATCTCTGTACATGGTGGACATTCACAGTCACATCGTTGGGGCTACTTATGGTTATTAACACTTGCTCCAGTAGAAGGCACAAAAGAGGTTTTCCCAGCCCAGGAAGGTATCACTGTGGAAAAGGTGCAGTATTCACTGAAGAAGTACTCACACAAGGAGATGCAGAAAGAAATGATGTTGTTTTCTCCCCAGATTGTGGGTGCATGCTAACCTCCAGCTAACTCTTGGTTAACCCTAGAGACACAGTGACTGTTTAAGCCAGGGAAGCCTGTGGAGGGATGGTTTGGGGGATCCCTGCTTCTTCCTGGAGGCAGGATCATCAGGCATGGGGTAACAGGAGGGCAGCTGCAGGTCTGGAACCTCCTGGAAACCTGGTGTGAGAACTAAAAGGGACAATCTGTGTATTACTGAGAACAGACCCAGTGACCACAATGGTTTTCCCAAGGGTCACTGTCAAGCCTGGCTGAGGCCATGTCCCAGCAGCACAACCCTACTATTAGAAAAGTCAGCCCTTGTGTGCTCACACCAATGCAGCACAGGAGGTGCAACTGTTCTTCATGAGCACCTTTAAACTTCATTTCAAACCTGTTTGAAAAGAGCTATTTAGGCAGCTGCATGCTCAGGCAGGAGATACATTGGGCTATATCATCAATGCCCCAAGTGGGAAAGCAAAGGTTGGGTGTTCTCAGCATAGGTGTACATGGAAGTGTGCAATGACCAGACAGCAGATCCCTGTGGATGTAGCAGACAGACAAACTGCTTCTTGCCCCTGAACTACTGAGCTCCAGCCCCCCACCCAGTGGCTGGACATGAGCTACCATAGGAACCCACAAAAATATGTCCTGTGATTGAGAGGTGGTACTGATTGCATTAGGTACTGATGCAAAAGTATGTCAGTGCTTCTTTTGCCCTTTTCCAGAGGTCAGAGTTGCTTCATTTCAGTTGCCATCTTACAAAGATCTAAAAGTCTTCTTGTTACTGGTATAGCAAAGCTGAGATAGGCTGCTCAAACTCAGGTTGGACGGGGCTTGGAGCAACCTGCTCTAGTGGAAGGTGACCCTGCCCATGGCAGGGGCTTGGAACTGGATGAGCTTTAAGCTCCCTTCCACCCCAAACCAGTCTGGGATTCTAGGAGATAGAGGGTGCATTTGTACCATGTATGGACAGAGCCTACCACAGTTATGGGACACGCATGCCTTGAAGCGTCTACATCTAGAGCTAAAATTGCACCTTCAGGAATATCTCAGCTTCTTGCTTCTCACATCAGCACTTACACAAAGCCTAAACAGCATAACTTACCAACTGCCTTTGAAAACTGGCTCACACTGGAACAATGGCAAGCCTCAATGGACTTAGCTGGGAAGGAAATACCTGGTTAAACAATATCTACTATCCACATCTTCAGTGGATCCACAAGTAAATTAAGGGAAACTGGGTCTTTATAATATATTTATTAAAAGGTTATTAATCCATTCCCTAATCTCTCTGGTCCAGTGGGGGTGTTTCACTTCAGAGGGATGTTGCTCTACCTGACAGCTTGAGTCACATCACGTGTCAAGAGCAGTGATAGAGGTATGGGGCTTCTGCAACTACTAGAGCCCTTAGCTCAGTTTCAGTCCCATCTCACAGCACTGTCTCTAAGAGAGTTTTTAAGCCCCTTGCTCATCATCCAGTGCATATAGTCACTATGGTGTCAAACAAGATCTGACAGGATCAATGATGTCCGTTCTAACTGTGAAGCTTTTCTTATAGGTTATGATTAAAACCATGAAGAAGGAGCAGCAGCAACCATTTTTTAGGGGGGGGGAAAAGCCAAATTTCTCCAAGAAAAAAGGGTGTTGCTAAGGATGCTTGTACACAGCTGTAAAGAATGCTGCATGATGCTCCATAGACAACATCAGTTTAAACCACAAACCAGAATTACAGTGCTGGGTTTTGTGAGAGGTTACAACAGAGATTAAGCAACCTTGATCAAAGAGCTCAAAAAAATTCAGCAAATTAATGTGTAATTTTGCCACAGATGGAAATGCACTGCAGGAGAGGCAATCTGTCACTCCATATGCACTAGTGAAATCAGTGTTATCAGCTCACCCAGGCTGGGATGGGGGCATTTATGCAAGTCCTTGGGTGGGAGCCATCCAGTAAGGGTAAGCTGAATGCTCAGATCAGCACTGAAAAGGTTGAAAACATTTTGCTGTGGTCTTCTTGAGTATAAAAACATTATCTGGAAATAATAATTATAATAATCCAAGATGTCTCCCTTTGATGTGGTGTGCACCAAGCACATGTGGGGCTGCATTCCAATGCAGTCTGTGATTCCTAAGGGGCATCTGGGTCATTTTCAGTGCATGTCCAGAAGGGAAAGAAAGGACCAGGTCACATTGCCCTAACACAGGCTGAGCTAATAGAGCCACAAGAATTCCTTACAGTGGTGGAGACGCAGCAGAAAGCCCTGACCCTGAGCCCACTAGGACCTTACAGGCTGTGAGCTGGTACCCAGCCACACATCCATACAATGACCCACCAAACCAGCCACTGGCATCTTCCATGGGGCCAGGATGGGCTGTGGCAGCCCCATGGCACAAGCAGGACACACGGTGCTTCATTCCTGCCTCCAGCCCTCCCTAACAGCACATGGGAAATGGCTTTTACCGTTCAAGCATCTTCCAACACAGCTCTTCCACCCCTGTGAACTGGGAACCACCTGGGCTCAGAACAGAGCCTGCACAACCTTCACCCTTGCTCTTGTGCTTCATGGCATGGCAGCATAGAGGTGGCACCCAAAAAACCACCACTATAAGCATCACCAGGAAGATTTGGGGGTATCTGTGTCTCTTTTTCTTTTAAATTAATTCCTCCCTATGCCCCTAAAACACATTCCTGACTAAACATGGTGTATCCAAGAAGATACAGGTTATCAGAGTATTGATGGAAGACAATTTTTTGCACTGTGTATGTTGCCTATGTGGTATATAGTCTATATTCTGTGTTGGTGTTTATACATTTATATGAAATTATACGTCATGCAACTCAACTGACGCTGTTTAATGTGGATGCTTCTGGAGAAATAAACTAAACAATGATTGTATATTTTGCTCTCTTCCACAACGAACTGAAAAAGCTCCGAGGATGCAAGAAGACAACAGCCAAATAAACTGAATGGACATAAAAATCAGTGAAGTCTGACAGAAACTCTTTTGTTAGTGCTGTGTTAACTTACTCATCATCTGTCCCCAGTGCTGCACCCACTGCTCATCCCCAGGCTTCATCTCAATTTGCTGAAAGTTTAAGGGCACATCAATTGTGGAATCAGGCTTTGTGCACTGAAACTTCCCATATGTTTGGTTTCTATCTGGCCACGGATGCCCACCTGCCTGGCAGGGTAAGACCTACAAAGACAGGGAAACACGTTGCCCTTGGGTTTAATGTAAAAGCCCAGTTTTGAGCTGAAAGGGAATCCTGACACTAGTGAGCTCACTTCAGTATTTTTTAATACCTTTAAAGTGTTGTAGCAGCACCAAACACATTCTCTGACTCCAAGTATCTGCTGGGGTTACCACACTGGGAGGTACACAGCGTTCCCAACGCTCCGCACCCTGCAGCTCTGGTGTGGGCAGTCAGCTCATCGTTAGAGATAAGGGCTCATTGACTAAACATCTTCCCACCTTGTTGCTGCTTTTAATAATAGCTCATTTGTTGTCCTACCATGGCAGGTTACACACTTCATTTCCTGGCAGAAACCACACAAAGGGAAAGGTCTTCACTGCAGAGTGTGGCCTTTGGCGAGACTTGAGACCAGGGGCTCAGGCAGGACTTTGTAAAACACTTTATCAACCTTCCACAGCCCCAGCTGGGGAGGTTTTAATGGGCTATGCCCCAGGACTGCTTACACTAATCACACACCTCCTTTCATGCACAGATGTCACAGGCAGTCATTCATATCGGGACAGTTCTTGTGCAGAAGAGAGTAAGAAACACTCATTTCTGCTCTTTAAAGATATGCTGCCTTTCAGCTATGCACAAACTGCTCCATTGCCTGGATTTCTTCTTATTGCCAGAGTTTTCAATACCAGCTTTGCAATTTATCCAGGTCATGCTGAGATCTCTTTTCCTATGCATTTACTCCTGAAGCGCTCCTTGATAGCTTGCTGCAGTGGAATTTCCTATCAGGGAAACCTTATGTTTTGCTGCCTAATTCATTACTGCCTCAGCAATGGCAAACAGCGCTCAAGAAGCACAAGGCCCAGCACTTCTGACTCTGTCTGAAGAAAATAGCAGAGCAAATAGAGAAAGCCCACAGAAAACTTCAGAAAGAAGCTGATGCCTCCCAAGTGCTGGCAATCCCGAGTCACCACAGGATGTGATGCTGTGCAGTATGGACTGGAATACCAAGCAGCATATCCACAGGACACCCTATTGCTTTGGCAGGGTGATGGAACCACATAGCATCTTTAATCTAGCAGATTCATCCCTAACACACCATCCACTGCCTGTGAGCACACACATTGCATTACAGTCAGGTGCTCTGATTTGTTGTTGCTCTTCACGGCTGCTGGGCTTGGTTCACTCAGGCTGAAGCTTAAAATGATAGATATGCAAAACTACATCTGATTTCCCATCCTTTGCTCAACTTCCCACATTAAAGCACCTCTACAGTTCGGTGAATCCCACCTGTTTCACCTCCTTCCCTGACAAAGCAGTTTCCAGTGAGAGACAAGCAAGTCTGAAGCAGCAGCACAGACTTAGCAATGAAGTGTGGGCAGGAGGGACTCCTCTCCTGCTGTAGCCAGAGGGGATGAGTTGCCAGCTCCTGCCCACTAGACACCAGCATATAATGCAGCAGATTCAGGATCAATGGAGATGAAAGCAGCACACGCCCCGTGGCAACCTCGCTTTGCGCCCTAGCACGTCCCAGCCTGTGAGGCACATCCTCAACCTCCTGATTTGCATCCCAAACAGCAGGAAGGGCTTAGGAAAATGCCATAACTAAGGTGGGAAAACCTTGAGCAAGCCAAATCCAGAGGCAAGGAGCAGTGAGCACCCGAGGTGTGCTCTCCTCCATCCTGAGCAGGCTACAGAATAGAAGTACAAATTAAAAATACTAGGAGAAAAGCAGCTGGAAGTGTAGCCTCCAATGCACAAATAGCCTGAAGCGAGGTCAGGAAAATGGCATGTTATTAAACAGAGAGGCTCCAGCCCTTTTGGCACTGGTTGCTGTGGGATTTTCCTATGGGAAAATCCTAGCAGGCTCCCAGGCCGCTGCCTGCAGAGGTCAGCTCCAGCACGCCGCCACACACATGCAGGAACACCCATGGGATGGGCCAAGCTTCATTGGCCCCAGGGATAAGGTCACTTCGGTGGGGACACCAGCAGGCACAGCCCAGCCAGGCAGGCAGCAGCCAGGTGGCTCCCCGAAGGGTGCATGGGACAAGGTACGTGGGGTTTTGCGTCCGGACACAGCGGACACACGCAGGGGTTTTCTTTACACAGCTTCACGGAAGAGGGAGCTGGCAGCTGAATCCTTCCGGTGCTCCAGCACTGAGCCCGACGCTTCCTGGGACACCTCAAGGGTAGGTCTGGGTTACCTCAGTCTTGTGAAATCAGCTTTGAGGCTTTCCCCCCTCCCAGGATAATAAATTAATGTTCTGAACATCAAAAAAGCAGGAATTTAGAACATATTCACAAGAGTTTCCAGAGTTTAAATTCCTTACGGTATTAAAAGTGTCTCGGAAAGGCAGACAGCCTCTTCGGGGGAAAAATATGCTTTGTTTTCTGCACACCACTGTTTTACTAGCACCCTGTGACAAATCCTGCTAACATGGGAATTAAAAGGTTAGGAGTTAACGTAAAACCAAGCCCCAGGGGAAGCAGGATCGAGGCAGCACAGGCAGAGCTGCGAGCACAGGTCCAGGAGCCTTTTAGGCACCCATGGGTCAGGGCCAGGAACTCTCTTAAACATTAACACATAGCTATGAGATGTTCCAGCAGTGACTTCCCATAACATACTGGGGACGGACTGGTGAAAGAAAAAGATTCTATGTTTTAAAACAATATCACAAACCCTCCATTTTGTGCACTTAGAAGTGCCCTAGATTTTTATTATCCTATCACTGCAATGAGGATAAGACAGTGTGTCAACATTCACGCAACCCCTGTGCAGGTGCCAACCACCTTGGCCAACCTACTGAAACCACTCCTCCCTGCACTCAACATCAATCACCCACTGAAGGGGCGCCAGCACCTAAGGAGCTCCCATCCCTTCCCAGAGCAGCCTCCGGGATGGCTCTGCTGGAGACCCACAAGTACTCACAGGGCTCAGCCCTTGGTGGTGTGAATCCTGACCTTGCCAGCGAGAGGCAAACACCCTCCTTCAGTGTGGAAAAGCTCACAGCGCTGCTGGATGGTGGGGAGGAGAACACTCGGATACGGAGGGCAGTGGGTGAGTGACCATCACAAGGCTGCACTTGACCATGGCGTGCTACATCTCTGCTGTTTCTGCTCCTCCTTTGCAGCATGGTGGGGTTTGCGCTCCTGGGTGTTTGCTTATCGCCCATGTCTTAAAGAAGGGGGAACATGGAGATGGAGTTCCCTGTTAGTGTAAATCATGACTCCTCCACAGACACTCCTGCTGTCTAAAGCTTTCTCCTTTCCCTGCTCCCATCCCCAGTATCTTTGGTAAGATTGGTTGAACTGGAATACAGGGACTGAGAGTCACCCAGGCGAGCATCTTTGTGCAATAGGGATGCATGTAGGGGCTGGGGATGCACGCCATGCATGAACTGAGCCGACAGCCCTCCTCACCACATCAGGCGCATTCAGGTGGGGAGTTCCTGGCGTGGGTTGGCTCAGGCGGGCTGAGCTGCTCTCACCCATGATGGGTGTGCCGAAAAATGACCGTGCTCAGAAGGAACAGAGGAAAAAAGACACAAAACCCTCTTTTTTCTCTATTACTACTTCCATGTTATGCCTTTATCAAATGAAAATGGCACAGATCACTGGGATTGCACAATTCACAGTGCAACTGGAGTTCAGTATAACCTTAAACATGCGCGGACTCAAGGTTTCAAGGCAAAAAAGGAGCAGCGGGAATGTTCGGGCTGACACTGAAAGAGCAAGCCCGAGAGCTGCTTCACAGTGTTGCGAAGGGCTGGTACAGCCCCGAGCCAAGGCACTGGTGTGAGCAAGACACTCGGCAGCTCGAGCTGTTGGCTGCTCTCCGGGCAAAACCCAGCTAACCACAGATCTTGCTGCCATCAGAACAGCTATTTGGATAGAAGGATCCATGCCCATTTCCTGCCTGAGGCACAAAGTCACCTCTGACACTCTGACCAGGGACAGTGCTTTCCCTGCAGGGTCACGATTTCCACTCAGCAGACTCCTCGCAGGCCTGCTGGGTTTCCTTCCCCTCCTCCTTCCCCAAATCTCTGCTTTTCAGAGTTAGGTGTGACAGCCATCAGAGCCAGCAACAGCAAAATAAAACCTGCCTGCAGCCACCCTAAATAACACAGCATCAGTACCCACCACTCCTCCTGAGCAGGGCTCAAGGCACTGCCTGCACCTCCCCAGCCCCAGGAGAACCAACTCTTCTGTGTTGCTTTGCAGTCGAAGCTATTGAAAGTGACCCTGTATTTAGCAGAGAAAATCAGTATTTCCAGAGCCAGAATGAGAAGTACGAAGCAGCAGTCAGAAAGGCTGTTCACCTCCAGAAAAAGATGCACGAGATGGGATGGACTGAGAATGGACCCGAATTTAAGTACATTTACAGGTAATTTTATAATTTTTTTAATGTAAAAGTAATTTTTTTCTTGAAAGTTCTGTATGCCAACAAGAATAGGCTTTAGCAAAGGCTGGGAGAGGCCGGCAGTTGACAGATAAGGTTCTGATACAAACGTGCTGCAGGTTTTTACTTTAGCAGCACACTCAAGAGAAGGGAAAATGATGATACACGGCAGGGAACTTCTCAAAGAGCAGCACACAGATACAGTGCAGCGTGATAGATCACAGCAGTTCACATCCCAACGTGATACTTCCACTTCAGCAAGCTCCTTGTGGTACAGCTCTGATACCACCCCTCAGATGTTTTTACATGTATAACCAGAATTGGAAGTGCTGCTCTTTCAGTTACATTGCTGACTTCCAGATGAATTACAGATGACATTTTCTCTAACTAGAAAAATCATATTGTATTAAAACAAAAAAAGGAAGAAAAAACCACAAACTTTGGTTTGTAGGTCAACAGAACAAAACAGTTCTTGCAAGCCTTTCCTTAAAACACTTTTATTGACACTTTGCGTGTGGTTGAACTCCACATTTTAATTGCTCACCTCTCCTTCTTTCTCCCTTTGCTAAATATTACTTGGCTTGCTGTTACCAGTGCACACTGGTGGGGTTACACACCCAGTAAGAAAGTGCAAGCGCACAGGTCTTGCTAAAAAGTTTTCCCCCATTACATGAAAGACTGTAATTTTTTTATGCTAAGCTTTTTGCTGCCTACAGCTAGTGAGGCTGATAAAGGGGGAATTCTTCTACCGAGAGCTTTTGGACCCGATCATTATATTCTCAATAAAAAAAAAGAAACAACAATCCCAGCAGATTTGAAAGACCTGACAAAACTCAACCACATTTCCCACAGGTTTGCTTTTATCAGGCTCCCTGATGCCAAGGGCTGTGGCAGGACCAGCCCTGTGCTACCACATTTTGCTGGATTAAGAGCACAGCAGCCTGATGAAACACCAGATGAGCACCAAGCTCTTGCCAACGGAGTCCTTGTGCCTCCTGGTGCCAAACACAGTGAATCACTTGCACACATTTAAAAGACAGCTCTTTAAAATTGCAGTTAAAGCAGCATCATTTCTGGATGGGCTGCCAAGGGGTCATTAAGTCTTTTTCTGTTAATCAAAGCAATTTCCCTTCATCTACTTTGTTCATATTTTTCCTCCCACTTTTTCAGTATGACTGATTCTCTCTCAGGGCCAGGATAAAAGAAAGGTCATAGTCATTTGTTAACAATGAAAGGTATCTATCTAGAATGAGAAGCTCACTAGAGCACTGCAGTAAAGCAATGTGCTAGCAGCCATACAAGCTACCAAGAAGAGCAGAGCCACTTATTTTTACATGTGAGAGCACATGTACTTATATCTGTGAGGTGATTCAACCTATTCTGAGGAATCCCAGGAAGAGGGACTATATTCCTCATATTTTCTTAGGATTTCTTGCACACAAAAAAAAGGCTTAAAATGAATGAGTTTCTGATTTGCAGCATGGAAATTACAGTACCCAAGTTCCCATACACAACTTCTGGAACAGTGCATTTTAGGATGCATGCAGCTCTATCAGCTGGCGATGGTGAAGGAGCCAACCAGACAATAAACCAGGTGTTACAAGGATGTATTTGTATCTTCCACAAGGAAAAAAACCCATCTCGAGTCAGGCCAAATCTCCACGAACCCCACTATTGTTCACTGACAGTGACTGACAGCAAACACCTAGGGAATAGCACAGCAACAAGCCCAACAGAATCATAGAAAAGTTAGGGTCGGAAAGGACCTTAAGATCATCTAGTTCCATGGGAAGGCACATACCGAGGTACTTCCCCAGAATGGGAATGTTCAAGAAATCCAGGCCCCAGATGCCCACGTATGTAATTCAGTCCCATGTGTCCCACAGTGAATTGCCAAGGTTTGGGGGTTTTAGGGAAGGGTAGTGGGGTTTTTTTTTTAGCTCAGCCTTAAAATGTAACTTAAATAACTAGGAAAAAAAATAATCCTGTGGCATAAAATGAAGACACAAAGGGCTCAGAAGCTATCAGAGCCACAAGAGCTTCAGAGCTGGGCTATGTTTTTAGGAGTTTAGCATCTGCTAGTTGTCCAAGAACAAGTGAAATAATTAGCTAGCAACACTTAAGCAAACTGTGTTAAGAAAGAAGGAGCGAAAGCAGGTTGGAAGAGTGATTTTCATAGAATAATAGAATGGTTTGTGTTGGAAAGGACCTTAAAGCTTATCCACAGGCAGAGACACCTTCCATGAGATCAGGCTGCTCAAAGCCCCATCCAATCTGGTTTTGATGCAATATTGCCTCCAGTGTTGATGCTGGATGTTGGGTAAGGTAGGACAATGCAGAAATCAAAAGGCTGTAGGTAGTACAGTCTGGTGACCATTGCAATGTCACTGCCTCATTCATCACATCCCTGGAACTTCATCCATGTACAAAAACACCCCGTTTGCCTTCTCCGCAGGGCACTGTCAGGAGAAGTCGCATTTCTCCTTCACACCGTCTTCATGAGAAGTATTTCAGTGCTGGGCTCCGACAAACAGATCACCAAATGGATTCCTCTTGCCACCCAGTATCAGCTGATCGGAAGCTACGCCCAGACTGAACTGGGGCACGGTAAGGCTGCAAAGAAAACACAGCATTTCCATAGGACAAAAGGCCCAGATTCCCAGGGGAATTAGAGTTCAAGCTGTCTGTGCTTCACTGGAGAGGGGGGAAATGCCATCTGTGTGTTAGAGGTTGATGTTCCTCAGTGTTCCTCTGCAAGATGGAGATTTGCCGGCTTTGGTTTTGCCAATGTGGGAAAAATAACAAGAGTGAGGGTGAAAGCTCATTGTTAGATTGCTGCTGTTAGCAGCAGCTCATGGTTAGATAGCATGCTTAGATGGCAGCCACCATCAGTGGAGGGGATCAGCCAGGCAGCTTGCCCAAGCTGATGGTTGTCACCATGAACCAGGCAGCTTGCCTGAGCACCATGTGGCTCAAGAGATCTTCACAGGAGATGGTGTGGGGTCACTGGAAGCATCATCCCATGGTTCTCATCAGGAGGGTAAACCACAAAATCCTGGCAATACCCACACCAGCCTCCAGGGATTCTCCACTCTTTGCATCCTTGTGATACAGCAGGAGATAGAAAGAGATATAAATACATACATACAATGTTTTGGGTTTTTTTAAAGGAACTTATCTTCAGGGTTTGGAAACAACAGCAGTCTTTGATATAGCTACGCAGGAGTTTATACTGAACACACCGAAGATCTCTGCCATGAAGTGGTGGCCTGGAGACAGTAAGTACCACACAAAATACTTTGGTTTTCCTCATTGGCCTTCTTCAGTTGCTCACTCTGCCCCACTCAAGCTCTGTGTTTGAGAGCTCAGGTTCTAGCAGAGAGCTTCAGTAAGAGATGCACAGATCAAGAGGCAAGTAAGAGACCAAAGGGTTTTGTACAAGTTCAAAGGCCAGAAGGGAGCCACCATCATCTATCAAAAACCCTAAGATGGCAGGGCTGGAGAACTTAGCTCAGAGAAATTCCTGCCTCTGCAGGAATTAACCTTCTCTTCTTTGTAAACAATACTCAAACGACCAAAAACCACAGGGAGGTCATCAGCACAAAGGATCAGCATAAAGGATCAGCATAAAGGATTCACATCATCAGCCAGTCTCAGCATAAAGGTTTCAAGTGTGAAATTCATGGCTCTCCTCAGAAAGGTATATCACAGCAAATCCCTGGAGTTGCTCTATCAGCCCCAGTTCTCCCCATTCAGCTCTGCAAGATCTTTAGCTATTTATTTTTTCTCCTTTGCTGACACAAACTGCTCATACAAGCCTCACGGGCTTGAATAATGATGCAACTTTTGAGAGCCAAGAGCAAGCTCAGAGCGCAGATTTAGGCAACCTCCAGCTTCCAGCATCTGTGGATCACACCCACACTGACCCATATGTTAGTGAGACCTAAGACACAATCAGCACAGACTGCCGTTAACTGTGGAAGTGTTTGTACTGTACCTTGTCTTAAGGGAGCATGGCTGGTTTTCTCCTCACAGTGGGAAGGTCAGCAACACACGCAGTGGTCTTTGCACAGCTGGACATCCAGGGGAAGTGCTACGGCGTGCATCCCTTCATCGTGCAGATACGCAGCCTTTGGGACCATTCACTGTGCCCAGGTAAATGACCCCAGGCATCACAGTGCTTGTGCAGGTGCTCTGCCTCTTCTGCCCTTAAATGTCTTCTAAAACATTGGGCCCAGGGAGAGCTATAGTGCCAAAACCAAACCAAGACAGATACTCAAGGCATAGTTATCATTAACCACAACCTTTTTATCTAAAGGAAGATTTAATGGCATATCCAGACCGAGCCTTCTTAACCAGAAGCCTGGGCTGCTCTGACCACCTCTGCATTAACACCTCAGTTCTAACCCTGGCCAACATGGGTGACAGATGGATCATGGAAACAAACTACCACGAGGCACTCAAATGCCTGTTTCATCCCTCAGGCAAGATCACCCATGCTGGGGAAGAAGCAGAACTGAACATGCCTTTCCTTTTTCCCCAGCCTGGCACAAAATGGGGAGAAGAGTTCAAGTGGAAGTAAGCAGCTGTGTTTTCTCCTGCTCCAGGCATAACTGCAGGAGACATCGGTCCCAAAATGAATTTTGACCACATTGACAATGGATACCTCATGCTGCAGAACGTGCGTGTCCCCAGGGAGAACATGCTGAGCAAGTTTTGTGAGGTATGTACAGACTCATATCACACGTCAGATTCTCACTGCGCAGCCAGAGGGACGACAGGGACCTGCCTGAATTTAGGACAAAATTCTTCCTTTGAGGTGTCTGCATGTCTCTGTGGGTTTGTCAAGGGCAGAAGTTACCTGAATCCTAAATGAAACTCAGTGTTAGGAATTCCATGTTCAGAGGCTTGGGATCATAGCGCAGGGAGAACCTATTTGAGCCAGAAGCAGTAAGAATTTGTCTCTTTAAATGGATACGTTTCATCCATCGTACATAAAGATACTTAGGTTTGCACTCAGCAAAGGATTTCAATGTCCGTTTTATTCTATGCATAGAGATGACACTACCAGTATTGAAGTACTGAAGAAGGTGGCATCTAACATCCTTTCTCTACTCTAGGTTCAACCAGATGGCACCTATGTAAGACGGGGGTCCCAGCAGATTAACTATTTCACAATGACTGCACTGCGCGTCGCTCTCATCTCGCACGAGGCTGTAATACCCCTAATGAAGGCTTGCACCATTGCCATCAGATACTCTGTGGTTCGCCGACAGTCCAAGTTAAAGCCTGGGTAATGCCATGCAAGCCTGCAACAGTGGGAAGGGGACCATGCACCATGTTCCCCTGCACCAGTCTGTGTTTCGACTTCTCATCTTATCTTTTAGCACATCACTGGCTTATTTCCTGGGCCAGAGAGGGTATTCCAAACATGCTTCCCCATTATTTACATTAACGAGCTTCAGTCAAAGTACAAGAGAATGTTTACAGTTCTTTCTAAGATAAGTTTCATAGTTTGAATAGCTCAGCAGCTCACACAGACAACTTATTTTTCTTGTAACTGGCCTTCCCGTGTAATCCCATAACTCAGCAGAATCCAGACAACGCAGACAAGTTGCTGAATTCTTATTCCATAGCATCCTACTCATAGGCACAACATTAAAATACCTTCCAACATCCACCCTTCCAATATCCACGCTTTACAACATTGAATTTTATCAGTCTGGTGAGAATGCCTGTAATTTTTAAATAGGTATTTTTCGTTTGAATGGATTTCAGGAATTTCCACTCACAGCTCCCTTCAAAAGCAAGATCATCCTAATGAGAATGTGGTTTGGATCGAACGCAAACCAAACACAAGAGCACAGCATGCTCAACTATTGTAATAACCAGTTCCATCATTTGAAGTCCTAAGTGTACCAACCACAGCAAGAGTGGAAAAGAACATCCAAAAAAAGCTCAGAAAGCTTAAAATAATGTAGACTCAAATGTTTTCAGGGGCCACAAAGATCCAGTTGGAAAAGTAAAAGTTCTGCAGGGTGCAGGGCCACTACCTCCTCTGTAACACCATACATCTCACTGTCCCTGCGGGCCTCATCTTCATCCCCTCCTTCAGTCCCTGTTCCCCCTCTGCACCAACCCATTACACAGAGCCTTTTCTACTCAATGCTGGTTCACCAACACAGCAAATAACCTTTCTTGTAGTCAGGCTCATTTCTCTAACAGCTTAGCAAGCCGGGCAGAACCGCTGCCACGACATCAGCTCAGTCCCCTTCACAAACTGCTGCTTGGTAATGAAAAATGCATGTTTTCATTATGTGATAAGTAAACTAACAGTAGTTATGCCTGTGTTCACACTTTCCCTACTTCATCAGCTGTCTTCCAACAGGGAAGAAGAAGCAAAGATCCTTGACTTCCAGACTCAGCAGGAGAAATTGCTGCCCCACGTGGCAGCAGCCTATGCCTTTCATTTCATCAACAACTACCTGGAGGACCTATTCAACAGGGGGTACGAAGAGATCCAGAGGGAGAACTTTGACATGCTGCCGGAGGTGAGCTGCAGCAGGAGTAACTCATATAGCATTCTTCATCTATAAATGTCAAAGTATTTTGGCAAATTGGACAAGCATTCCTCTCACCACTAGATAACTAGAGAAAGAGGAAGCACTAAGAGATCAAATGATGTGTCCTAGGTCCACAACCAGTCAGCAATAGCATTTGCTTTACCACCCCAACTTTTTCATTTTGGGAACTATTGCAGAGTGAAAAGTCCTTGAAAAGCACGTTCATTTGATAAAAACCTTGTTCCAAGTAGCTGGTGGCACAAAGTGTTATTTCCCAACATCATCCACAAACGCAAATATTCACTTCTGAGCCAAAACCAAAAATGTGACTTTTTAGATAGAACATAAGATTTTGCAACTGGAAGCGTGAAATGAAAACACACTTTGAACAAGGGTGACCAAAAGCACTGCTGGTTGAGAGAAACCCAAAAATGTACCCACTGACCACAGCG
Organism: Strigops habroptila; assembly: GCF_004027225.2. NCBI lineage: Eukaryota > Metazoa > Chordata > Aves > Psittaciformes > Psittacidae > Strigops > Strigops habroptila. The sequence continues at coordinate 35,576,221 of NC_046360.1, forward strand.
TGCCCAACACAAGGGGGTGCAGCATCCCAGGCAGAACCCAAAGGCCAGGCTCTGGGAACTGGGTGCTATACCAGCATGCAAAGGAGGATCTGACAGGGATTTCCTGCCCAGAAACTGCACAAAATTAAAAGAGGAAACTGATTCTGAGGATTCCTTTGGACCATTTTCACCATTAATACTCTGCCTTACTTTTAATTTCTCTTTCCAAACAGCTCCATGCATTTTCTTCAGGCTTCAAAGCCATGGTTACTCAGTATTGCGCTTCAGCAGTGGAGGCATGCCTTCGGGCATGCGGGGGCCATGGTTACTCTTTGCTGAGTGGACTCCCTTCCTTGTGTACTAGAATACTTGCCTCTTGTATTTATGAAGGGGAAAACACCATTTTGTTCCTGCAAACTGCCAGGTAACAATCCAAACCTGTTCATCTAAAAGCCTGCCCCCTCATTTATTCAAGCTCTACCACTCCTTCCCCAAAACCAGTAAAACCAGCTACTCCTTTCTCCCAGCACCTTCTAAAAATAATACAACTTAGTCCATAAACTATTCATGTCTTCTGTCTAACAGGCATAAAGGTGTGTGGGAATTGGATTATCTATCTCTTCTATTTTTGGGTTTGGGACGTACGCGGGTGCTGTTCTGCATAATCTCATTTTCCTCTTTTTCTGGGAGCGCAGCAAAAGCACTTTGCTACACAAGTTTTGCAGTTTAGTTTTTAAGAAGCCAGTGTAATGTGATATTGGCAAAGTGAGGTTGATTCAGAGAAGGCAGAGCTGTAGGATATTGAAAGCAGATGAGTCACGCTCCAAGAACACCGCTTTCCTCGGAACACGCAGACTGATGATTATCCAAGGCTAGATTAAATACAGGAGAAAGAAACCACAGCTGCTTGAACTTTTAATAACATGTGTTTTTACTAGAAGGAGAAAACCGGTACAATTCCTAGGGACAGAGATGCTACCACATAGCTCTGTGCTTGCGTTCTGCACTTCTGCACTCATTGCTGCCTCTTCTTTCAAGATCAATAGCAAGATCAAGAGAAATGCTGTAAACCCTTTACTTCCAGACCGGGTCGGTCTAGGTCATAGCAGAGGTGCCAAAAAAATAAGGGAGTGGGGAATGTGTTTAGCTCCAAGAGACTCATGTTTGTTAAAATGTGATTGTATGTTGGGGATCATAGAGGGGAAGACCAAACCACCATTAAGATGCACAGAGCATTAAGACTCAGGCTGCAAAGTTGACAATTTTCTAATCACCATGCTGCTAATAGCCACAGCAAGTTTCTTTCTAAAAAAACATCACTACAGCATTGCATATAGTAGACAGACTACCTCTGAGACCCATCATAGATCAGGTTATTGCAAATAAGATATAAAACATAAGGTCACTACTGGTTCAAGTCCATTCTGGACCACTGACAGGATGGGTTACATCTTGCTGCTCCTCACCCGAGCCTGCTTTACTTTTTGCTCTGACTGTTATCCTCTTCCCAGGTTCCTGATTAAGTGCTTCATGGCAGCCAGCGCTGGCCACCCTGTCCCACCATCTGTCACTTACCTGGCTGCAGTGAAACCCGGGAAGTGCCCAGCCAAGAACAAGTTCGATTTCCTCAGTCCAGATACTTACACCGAGGCATATCAACATGCAGCAGTCAGGTCAGTACAGAGATGGGAGACAGGCTTCTTTCTTTGATACCAGAAATGTGTGAAGAGCTCGGCTGCTTCCTTGCTTTAAAGGGAGGTAAAATAACATAAGTTACACAAGAATTGACGCCATCTGCTCCTGAAGGAGGAAGACTCGCACAGGTTTAACAGCCATGTCAAGTGTTCAATATGAAGCTTTCAGATTCAGAACATCACAACATTTTAAGCCACATGCTACCAAACAACTATATTGCATAAAGTTGATTCTTTACCAAGCTGATGGCACTGTTTATGTAAACCCCAGACCACATCACTGAGCTGCCATCCAGTAAAACCTTCAGCCAGCTGGACCCTGTGCAGTTCTATACTCTATATAAAGCTAAAATTTCATATACCTGTGAAACTGATGTTTGGTTTCAGTTAACACCACAGCAAACACAGAGCCTCTCATTGTGTCTGCAAGCCTTTCACCTACACATTCAACTATTCAACACAAATAAAAATAGTATCGTGAGTGGTCTCATTGGTATTATGGGCACAGTCATGGGCCATACATGTGCCATCTCTCAAAACCAGGCAAACAGATCAACATCCCTGCTGCCATTCAAATCAGTGTGAAAACAGAGCCATTCTTCCAAAAGCTTCAGGATCAATGGAAGCATGATTTGGATCCCTGTGTAGAAAAGTAGAAACATAATGAAAGAGCAGTCCAACACTATCACTGCTTTATTTTGTTCTGCAAACTGTCCTTACACACACACAACACAAGAAAAACTCCTCAGAACCGCTGGTAAAGTACCATGGAAGCTGAGAAAGCAAAAATCCTTCAGCACCGGGGTGGTTTGGGTGCTTCTCACAACTTGTACTTAGATTTTGCATAATGTAAGTTCACTTATACTGAGTGTAAGTAACTTCAAATGTCAGAAATGCCATTTTGCCATGCGATCACACACGAGTCTGAATATGAAATGAGTGCATGTGGGCTGCTAGAGTCACATACAATATGCTTTTTGGATTTTCCAGACTCATCAGCAGCACAGCAGCTAAACTACAGGACTTGATTCAGTCTGGAGTCAAAAAGCACGACGCATGGAATGAGTGCACGGTGCAGCTGGTGCAGGCTGTGAAGGTTAGTAAAAAAATCATCTGCTTATGTGATGTTTGTCTTTGTAATGTGCAACAGAAACACATGATTAGCTTAAAGTCTCAGCACTGTTCATTGTTTTCTGTTAGCATCTAAGGGACACCACAAAGACCAGGGCACCACTGTGGTCTGCATGGTGGGAAAATCATCATAAGAAGCAATTCCTGATCTGAAGAATTTGCCATCTGAATAGGCCAGGTAGAAAAAGACTAAGGGGAATAGAAATGAAAGGGGAGGGAAGAAAACAAAATACATACATAGCTCTGCTGCCACTACTACCAGAATCATACCTCCCATATCATAGAGTCACAGAATGGTTTGGGTTGGAAGTGACCTTAAAGCTCGTTTAGTTCCAACCCGTTGCCATAGCAGGGACACCTTCCACTGAGTAAGGGAGCAAAGACTAGATCTCAGCAGCAGCATGTTCTGTGGTCACCTGTCGCCTGTGCATCACCTCCCATTTTCAATTACACAGACTCAGGGGAAACAGCAAGTATTCAATGCTGTAAGCTTGAAAAAGAGCAGAAAAGCTGTGTAATTGCCTCTAAAATAAAGGACACCTCCTATAAACAAAGTGACTTCGCAAATTACTTTCCCAATATTTTTTTTTAAATGTAAATATATTTTTAGTGGAATGAAACAGAAGCAAAATGTTCCTGTTTGAGATTGCCTCTAGGAAAGGCTTTGAACAGCACACAAACCTGAACAAGCTGTTTCTTCCTGCACCCACTCAAATGGGTGGCCAAGGTCTCTGGTCTGAAGAGCAGGGAGACCACGTGTCAGAGGAGGAGCTGGAATCCAGCCCTCTCTGAGAAACAAGGAGGAGAATCTAGCGAGAAATCAACCATTTCTGAAGAGCCCATCACATGCAGAGGGCTGGCTGTGGTATTGTCAGTGGTGACTGTGCTGCTAGACTCTTCAGAAAATGAGATCTGGGCTCCCAAAGTTTCTTAGATACTTCAGGGAGAGGAAAAGTCACCCAAAACGCTTGAATTTCCCCCATAACTTTAAAATCTTGATAGCCTGCTGCCTTCTTGGGGAACTTCTGGGTTGGAACTAGATGATCTTAAGGTCCTTTCCAACCCTAACTACTCTATGATTCTATGACTTCTTATTCCACACCTTCCCTGGAGACTCACCCACACGACTGGCACGGCAGCTATATGAAGAGATGCCTGCCAAGTGGCTCAGGCGCTGGGTACGGCTTTGCTGCAGACTCCACACAGGTTAATTGCTTGAGGAGACACCCAGCTTCTCAGGCAGGTTCTGCAGTCCACGCTGGCCTCCACGCTGCTTGGCAGTGCCGGCAGGAAGAGCTGCAGGGTGTGCCTGCTTACACCCACAGCGGGGAGGGGAACTGTGCAGTGGGAGAGGGAACCCACACAGATACCAACACCACCAACCACCCACAGCAACGACAACATAACAAGAGTCACCCCACAGCTAATACTTCTGTAACTTGGCAGCTAGACATTCTATTGTTGTCTGACCCAAAAACTATCGGTTTACTTGAAGCCACAAAAGCAAGAGGTAAGTTTGCTTGTTCTCCTGTGACAACAGAGGTTTTCAGAGCAAAGCCCTACAGACACTGTACCCAATGTACCATGAGCCCAAGGTCGTCAACGAAAGAGTTTTCTCCTATTGATGTATGACCAAGCTTCACTTGCTAGAGGTCAAAACAAGCCCATTCCAATATGTGTTTCCATCACACAAACTCTTTAGGGTATCTATCAGAAATATTTAAAGTACCACTGCGATTTCTAAAGTGGTTTTCTAGAGTTTACATATATCACAGTGTTGACTGTTTACACCCCCAATTCTCTCCTCTACTGTTGCTGTAAGACATGAATGCAAAAGGCCTTGTGAACCAACAAACAAAGAATACAGACTGGGAAAGTGCCAGGGAAATGAAAAGGTTTTATATTCTTTGCAAGAACATCTGAGTCACTTGGCCTACTAAAAGTGTTTTGAGGTGCATTCACTGTTGATTGCATTTGTTTTCCAGGCTCACTGCCACTACATCACAGTGAAAAACTTTGCAGAAACTGTGGAAAGACTCGAGACCAAAGGTGGCATCCAGAGGATTATGAAACATCTCTGTGACCTCTTTGCGTTACACGGGATCTTCTCAAATGCAGGAGTCTTCTTGCACGATGGATACATATCTGGAGCTCAAATGGACATGGTCACAGCATCGTACCTGGACCTTCTGGCTGTCATTCGGTGAGCTGCTCTAGTATGAGAGGAGATACACAGCTGTGATAGATCTAAAATGGTGCTGCCGTACCTATGGTAACATCTTCAAAGTCAATGCACCTCATTCGGGTTTAATTTTCATTGCCTGGCAGCACTAAAAATTGATTGAAGCATCTATAGAGCTTGTTTTCAGCACAAAACAAGCCGAAGTGCCCAGCTCCTCTGCAAACAGCAAAGCTCTGGAACATAAAATCTTGAATTATAAATCAAGAAATCTTGAACACTTTCTACCATTTGCAGTAGAGCAAAACCAGGCAAATACGTAGTGAGAGCAACACTGGTAGGAGGCAGCAGATCAGACACTGCAAAATCTGCTGAAGCGACAGCTAATACAGCCTACTCTGTTGCCATGGCTGAGTTGCAACCTGTACCCAAACAATCCTGCCTACAGCTAGTTCAGATGCGTCTGCTCGACACCATTTATTGCTAACTACATGAATTCTGAGATACACTAAGGTTTTAACTTACCACAACACTCACAAAGGCTGTTTGACAAGGGTTCTTGCACTTCTCGGTGCTGTTTGTTAAGAAAAGATTCACTTATGGTGCAGAGAATGAGTTGCGACTCTGTGTAAAATTCTAATTAAGACACCTGGAGAGAAGCAAGAATAGGCAGGAGCTGAGCAGGACTGAGATGAACAGTGAGCATTTTCAGAACTAATCACAGAATTCAAGTTAAGCAATAAGCTTAACGTAAGGCTTACAAAAGCCTAACACATTGCCATCTCTGGAATTCATTGCAACTTCTGTTAGTCCATGCCTTGCTAAAAGGATTCAAGAACGCACATTTACCTGTTTACAATTAGGATACAAACACTTCTTGGTCTGTAGCAAAACCCCAGCCTTTCCCAAACCCCCAAAGAGCCCTTCCCCAAAAGGAACTGGTAGATGCAAATGCCAATATTTGAGCAAACCATTTTGCATCCCTCTGCCTCAGGTGTGGGGTGCAGCCAGTTTGACTTCCTGCACCCAGGACGATGGGAGGATGAGGTAAAAGAAACCATCTTCTGCTTAGGAGAAGAAGCTGTCACTACATACTTGTCTTTACGCTCTAGCTATCTGTTGCTGACTGCTGTCAGATCAGCCTCTGGGCTAGACAAGCTTTTGGTGCAGTTCAGGGTTGCTTTGTTCTTACGGACACAAAGAGAGTAGGAGACCTTGATACCCCATGATGAGGTAACAGAAATACTTGAGAGCAGATGAAGGTTGGAGATCAGCAAAGCACTTCACATGAATTTAGCAGCAACCTTACAACCAGTTGGTAGGAAAACACATATGGTATAAGAAAAACAAAAGAAAAAATCTACAAAAACCAGAAGCAAGAGTGCGCTGAGGAAACATCTGACATGACATTGAGTCCTATATTAGGGAATTAGGGATGGAAACCAGGTGATTACAAGCCCCATTCAACAGTACAGACAACTCAGAGCATTAGTAGAATATGCCTCTGAGGAATCAAAACAGGCAGGATTTCCTCCATAGCCTCAGCAACGGGAAAAACTGGCACAAGCTTTTCCGGCTGAGGAACCTGGAACAACTGACTTTGCAGTTTACCTTTGCCTTATTTTCCTCCCTTACAAAGCAATACCTGCTTCAGTAACACGAATGTCATTCATCTGCTCCGTAGGAAGGATGCTGTTCCACTGGTGGATGCCTTTGACTTCACAGATAAGACCCTGAATTCTGCACTTGGCAGTTACGACGGCCAGGTTTACCAGCGGCTCTACGAGTGGGCTCAGAAGTCACCAACCAACACACAGGTACAGATGCTGGATTACAGCTGGGCAACTTCTGCATTAGCCATAGCAGAGATTGTTTGCTTTTCTTCTAATAAAAGCTATACAGATGAAAGCAAATGGAATAGGAGCTTTTAATTCTTAGTATCTCACTCTGAACAATGGCCTGGAATACCCCAATTATGCCGCCTATAGTCTTAGCTCAGCCATTGATGACTTACAGCCCCCAGAGTATTAGAGCTTGTAGCAGGGAGCTGGTCTGTGTGTGCCACCAATGTGGGTTTGGTTTTTAAGCTTACAGAGGTAATATTGCACAAAATCAGCTAAAACAAAAGTCTGTTTACAGACAAACTTACATAGTTTACATATTATGGAACAACATATTATGCAAGAGCCACTAAACACAGGGTATATTCCATCCCCTAGTACTCCTACTAGTGCAATACTTAATTTTTCTAATAATATGTTTAACCAGAAAGAGTATAAATGTTAAACAAGGCAATTTCATCCTTCATGGTCTTTAGCACTTTACTTTCACTTCTTAATTCATCCATATTGTGGAGTTATGTAAAATTCTGCACGATGTAAATAGCTATTGCTCCATTTGAAAACCCATTTTGCCTTAAGTGAGATTTTTACTGTGGTAATCAGCAACCCTTTGAAATTCTACAGCTGAATACAGAATTTGCCTTCAGCAAATGTTCAAGTCCAAGCATATTTTCTCAAGTTAAATAGTATGCTGTTCCATTTGGGATGAGTATTGTGTACTGGTTATGAAGGACAGCACATACTATAGGGAAAGAGATCTTGCACTTATCTGAAGAAGCGGGCGGTTTGGTTTTGATTTTTAAATGGTCTAGCTTTCTGTATTTCAGAGATCATTCTTTTATCAAAAATACAGCCTTTTCCTTCTTCTTAATCACCATTAATTCCCTTCCACATTCTCTTTCTGAACAGATGAACCCAGCCTACGAGAGGTATTTGAAGCCACTTCTTCACAAGAAGCTATCCAAATTATGAAGACCATGATCTAAGTGAAGGCCACACATTTCCTCCTGTTCTTTGTGCAGCAGTACATTGATGAAGCATCAGCAGTGACTAATCAGAATTCATAATCAGTTGCTTACTTGCAACTGCATACTAGCGAGTATGAAACAAGATTCTTAGCCAGCCATTTGCATTTAATCAGACAGAAGCCAAACAACGCTAAGTGGTGCCCACTGCTATGAGGCAATCTAGGCTGAAATAGCCTAGGGTTTGCTGTTTCCTTACCTGATGTGTCCCAGTAGCATTAAAACTATGTCATTTGGCTTTCTTATTCTTTTTCTGAATCCACTCTATGGTGATTAAAGGGCAAAAATACCCAAACCGCATTATGAGCTCCCCCCTCAGTGTGTTATAGGTGTACAGTGCCTTGAGAAAATCCCCAAAAACCCACAAACCCAACCTTTACTGAAAAACTCGAGGAAGGTAAAATGATGGTACTTGGTTTCTAGGAAAAACTTGTTCTCTTAGATCAAAAAGTATACTAGGAAGTGCATCTGTTTGGATAATTAACACAGCTCTTAACTTGCTCAGCAGTGGAGTATTCCGGGCTAATGAAGATTCAGACAAAGCTGATGCAAACTCCAGTCTGTGGAATTTTGTTTCCCGTTAATAGAGCCGCTTACATGGTCTTTCTATAAATCTTGGGCTCCAATAAGGTGTATTATTTGGAATACTGCTTCTCTAATTATTATACTTCATAATTATGGAAAAGGCAGGCTGATCCAGGCCAGTCATTAATTTGCTAGTAAATGAAGTGTTGCAAAGAACATCTTGTGATGGGAACTTGGTGCCAGTTAACATGGGTATTTCTTACCATGTGTTGCAGGAAAGAAACAACCACTTTTCCTGAACTTCATCAGTTCAGTTTTTCTTTCCCCCCTTACAGGAAGAATAAAGCTCTTACTGCTTATTACGAAAGTCAGAAACCCTGCAATGTATGAAGAGGGGGAGATAAAATATGAGAGAGAAATACAAGCCTGTTGAGTGAGAGACGGGATGGAAAGCTCCTGCCCTCAAGAACCAGCAACTGCCATAGAAATCCAGACCCCCTCTTACATCCCCAAAGAGCAAAGCAGTTGTGGTAAGGAGCACTTGAGCCAAGCACTTCAGGGGAGAACAGGATCCATTCATCCAAATGGATATCAACTTTTTTTGCTCCCAACAGCATTCAAGTTAGAGCATAACCAGAAATTCCATTAATAATGTCGACAAATTGCCCAAGATAAGCAGAAATGGCTACACAAAATTGAGTAAAAACACAGAACTTGAGTGCCTTCACTTGAACATATCAACAACAGCACTCCACAGTTAAAATTCTATCTATAAAGTCATTAGATAAATCACTGACAAACCAGGTAACGCTACTTAGCAGCTACTCAGGCTCTGTGTCGCCTCCATCCCCACCCCTTTAGCCAGGACAAATACTTGGCATCTTCCTGTTAGTCCTAATGCAGTTCTCAAAACACAAGCTTTTTCTGTAATGAGGACAGTTGAATCAACTAATTAATATAAAAAGGCACAAAGTGCATCAGTAATGGAGGAGAATGGAGCCCTATCAGAGCATCTGAACTACTCCACAGCACAGAAAAACAGGGTTTGGATGGGTTTGAGTTGGCTGGTTTTAGGTTTTTAAGTATTAAAGTTCTAGAAGACAAAAACAAAATACAAACTAGTATTCTGTATTTCACATTTTTATTAGCTTCTTGCTGGCAGGCATTACACTTGGGAATAATATTGCACCAGGCATTAAAAATATGAATTCTACCACAGGGACATTTTGCATTTAGAATCCAATATAAATATTTCTAATCATATTTCCATGGCTACAGATAATATTTGGTTGCTTGATTTATATGCATAGAAAGAAACAGTTGTCATAACTGTAAGAAACTGTACTTATCAAGTACTTTTAAAAGGGGGGATTTGTTTTCCTAGAATATTACAATACTGTTTATTGATTTAGAAACTAAATTAGTCTACATGATAGCAGCTTTTCCCCAACTGCATTTTAAATTCTTTTTTGTTTCTTGCTCCCAGTGTCATCGCGTTAGATGGATTAGAAACCATTTAAACAGAGGTAATTTTAGCACTTTGAGTCAGAGAATTGTGTTAATGACATAAAATACCCTATTGGACTAATTCTTCGGACTCCCTCTTTCAAACAAAAAAGGTGTCTTGACTGAACAGGCACATGCACGGTTTTCTTTTCAGAACAGGACAAAAGGACAGAGCTGCTAGAGAAGGAAACTCCTCCAGTCCTTACAGAGAAACAATAAATAGTCGTATAAAAAAAAGCCCACATTGTTGCTTTAGTCAAAATCCAGACTCTCTTGGGATTAGTGTCCAGTTAAGTTGCTAATCACTGAAGTGGCTCCTGGGGAGCCAGAATCAGTCATCTGTTTTCCGTGCCAGTCTACAGAAAGTCCAGTTATGCTCCACTGTGTTCTCGTTGGCCCGCTCGCTCATGTGATGAACTCTGGTATTCCTGATCGTGAAGCCTTGCTTTGTGATGTACTCCATGAGGTGGACTCTGAGCGACACTTCCTGGTGGTAATCGCATGGCCCAAAAGTGAAGGAAACCTGGCAGTCCCTGGTGTCCATCATATGCTTATTCCACTTTGTGAAGTGGTTTGAAATACCTTCCAGTAACGAATGGACTTTTGTGGTGATAGTGAGCTGTGTGATGATTACAGCCACCGGGTTGGAGTACTTGGAAAGCTTCCGGGTGCTGGACAGCTCCACCACCTCCTCAAAGGTATCCACGGGATACAGCGGTTTGGGGTCATTAAGACACTGAATGAGTGGTTCTATCTGATAGAAGTCCGCTTCCTTCCGCAGCAGGTCGAACTCCTTGAAGTCCAGTGGCAAAGTGAGCTCTGAGGTCCTTAAAAAGTTAAGAACATAACGGAAAAGTGGTCCATCTCTGTCAATAAAGTAATTGCCCTGAGAGTCCCTGGCAGTGGGGAAGTCTCCCCTGAACATGGCCCCAAGCATTGAGTCAGGATATCTCGTTAGAGTTGTGAGGGATGTCGTATACATGTGTCCACCCACATTTAGCGTGACTGGATCAGTCATCTAGAAAGAGAGAAATTGCAGAGTTTATCAAGCCACCACAAGAAGATTCAATCACCTCACTGACACGCATGGCAAATACTGTTGGAGAACTGCAGGCTCTGGAGAGAATCACACTTCTCCCATCCGAAGCCTTTAAGCAGTGGTGAAACCCGAACGAATCCAAGCCACCTAGCAACAAGGCACAACTGGCAACTAGACAGGGTGATAGTTAACATTCAGAATGCACATTTCCAGAATGCTTTAGAAATCTTAACAACTGAGCTGCTGTCACAGAAGCAAGTTTTGCATTTGGGCAACAAGTTTTTTTCCTATTCTACAGATGGGGAAATGAGAACAGAGAGATTTCCTGAAGAACAAGTTAGTCTGAATGAGGCCCTGCAGTGTTCCTTACTTTTACAATCTGTCTCGTTCTAGAACAAACAAAAAAGGGGAAAAAAAAAAATAAAAGGAAAAAGAAAGAAAGAAAAAAATCAGCTGAACAAGTCCTAAGCTTCTTTCTCTCCCTCAAAACAGGATGACAGTGCAAGTTTAGACACCAGAACAAGAGCTCACAATCAAAATAATTCATGCTCTGGTTCAGAGGCGTCATTAAAACAAGCAAACAAAAAAAGAACTTTCAGCTTTTAAGTCTAAAAAGAAATATTTATTAGCAAATGAGCATGCTGTGTAGAAGAGGGAGGCAGAGCACTACCAGTCTGCATCAGCTTCCAGATAGCACATGAGGAAGCGAGAGAGAAAGGAACATAAATCCCATCTGGCTGCCAACCCTAACAACTAGGACTGAGGCCAGACAGAGAAAAGAGACATATGCATGGCAGCAGAATGTTTAGAAAAGGAGAAAAGAAGAAAAAAAGAGGCATTTGTCTAGTTCGAGACAGAGTTTGCAAGGAAAAATATTTTTCCTTCATAAATAAAATGACAAAGTCCTTAAGATCACATGCAGGAAGCACTATTTTCTGCCTTTGTGTTAGGAAAAAGGTAACAGTGAGCTTAAGGCATCACTTTAGTACTCACTGACTGCACCTAGGAAACATGAACCTGAGCTCTCCCCACAAACAGCACGCAAGGTGAAGCACTCCAGAGAATGTAAGTAAGCTGTTGTAACATGCAAAGCTTTTCTTCTCACATGACTGAAGCTCTGCATCTACCCAAGACAGATCTGGAAGGACTCTTACTGCAGGGTCTCAAAAGCCCAGCTGTACCGCACAGCGCACAGGCTCCATACGCACTTACCATATATCCCCAGTCTCCATTATCCATCTGTTCAATTGCTTGAACTGTGGTATTCCAAGTTTAACAGAAGGCTGCTGGAAGCGTACACGATTCACCTCCTCTTATCTCCCTGCAGGAAAAAACACACGCAAAAACACAAAACAAAGAACAAAACATGGCAGACCATCAGTACCTACAAGAACAAGCAAGGGGAATGCTTCCTAATCAAAGGCAGGCTCCCTGCCAGCAGAGCATTCAGCTACAAACCCACATGAGCAGGGGAATCTACAAACATGCTTTTCCCACCTTCTCCCTTCATGCTACCCACAGGACTGCCTCCAGAGCACATGGGTAATCACTCTACCGGCTGTCTGACCATCCCAGTTTTGTTAAATGACAAGCAATCTGCTTCTGAGGATAACAGACATTCCCAGACTGCCTTCCACCTGGGAAACTGTGAGTACTTTGAAAGACAGATGTCCTTTTCCCAATTAAAAAAGTTGATTTAGCCACCACTGGTCATACATGTGAGCTGTTAATATTGTCAGAACTCCCATGCTCCGGTTTTAAACTGCACAGAAGAATAAATCAAGCATGAAAGTCAATGAACAGCAAGAAGCAAAAAAAATATCTCTGTAGAATTAATAATTCAGCAGTGGAGAACTGCAATTGATAGCAAGAACATTAAACTACAATATGAATGGACTTCACAGACATACACACACCCTCAAAAGAAACCTCTTCAGGGACAAGCCACAGGACATCAAACATGTTTTCAACAACGCCCCAACAAGAGCAATTTGAGAAGTGGTTCAAGCTCTGACTTCCCTGTCCCTGAACTGCTGACTTGCATAACAAGGGGACTCTCTCCACACAAGCACACCAAGGGAAATCCACAGCCTGGGTTGTGCAACTTGAGGTGGGGAGTGAATGACTCCAGACACCAGTGGAGGTTTTCCAAAGGTGGCCTGCCAACCATGTCAAGTGATGAACAGACCAGAAGCCAGTCACTAATAAGCCTTTATCCCTACCCAGAGCCTGCCTCGCTGCTAGAATTGCTGGAAATTTAGGTCAGTCTGTTTTAAGTAGGGTACAGCTTCTCAGCTTTGTTTATTTTTACATCTTACAGACCACACAGTTACCAAGACTTCTGCTTCCATCCTCTTTACTAGCAAACTTCAACACACAGCCACCCAGCTAAAAGCAGCACAAAGATCGAGCCAAGCCAGAGCCCTACATTCCAAACCAACTGAAGGTTCACAGTTAGTTCCCAACCAAAAAGATGACTTGCCATCCTCATTCCTAGCAAACCAGGCTGGCCTCATTCACCAGACGACAAGGCAGCACATCCCACCTCTCTGGGCTGTGTTATCCCATCTAAACCCACAGCCTGGATACAACAGGGTCCAGCAGGTCCAGCCTTCAGGGGCCGGCAGCACGAGCACAGCCTCAGATGTATTAAAGAGTAGAAAAACCCAAATCACTGTATGAAAATCATGAGGTGAGACAACAGAAGACTAAGGAATAGTCAGATACAGAACTAGTCATACCAGGATCCTATTTTAACAAATTAGAGACAGAGCATGCCTCAAGAAGGTACATTAAAGCACAGCCCAACAGCAGATAAACCTGGAATGCCAGCTCTTTTGCCAACCTCTGTAATTACATTATTTAAACTGCTCACAAATCAAGAAGTGAATTCATTCAGGTTTTCTTTACTTGGGATTGTCATTCAAGTACAGCCCATGAACTTTTATCAGTAGCCCATGCCTTTTCAATTCCAGCACTTCCAGGTGTTATTCTGGTCAAGCACACCACCAGTGTAACACATAGATGCATTAAAACCATAGGAGAGACTGGTCCACGCTTCTGACAGTCAAAGCAACATTCACTTGAAAGTGAACTGATGCAGCCAGCCAGAAACTTCCCTAGTCATCATGATAGAGGAGATCTGCAGTGTTAATAAAATTAACTGCAATTACATAATCAGAATATTTCACAGACAGATGCCCATCAGTTATGTTATTTTGGTCAGCATCTAAATCCACCCTACAGATGAATCAAGACTATCAGGGCAAGAAACAGATGATACTGTATGGAGGCATGAACTAATCTTTGATCACAGCACTGCTACGTAACATTGGAGTGAATAATTTACAAGCAGTTTGCTGAAGCAAACCCAGCTCTCGACATAGGAGTGGCACTGAGAAACCTTCACTACCTTTGCGTAAGGACCCGGAATCACTGGGCACACACAAACCTCCCTGGCAAAGCCTGTGCTGGAGCGGGACACACAATGCAAGGGGATGACACCAGGAGGCCTCCCTAAAATGCTTGAGTGTGATCACAACTTCCCTCATCTGCCTGGGAGCTCTGAATTTCTAGACAACTTTACAGGCAAAAATAACTCTGTTCGGGTGCAACCCGAGGTAAGGACTAGCACCGCATGTCACCAGAAGGATAAGGACGTGCATCCTTCCTGATGTACACCTTTCCAACGATGCTTGATGTTCTTCCTGAATGAAATGTGGTGCATCTGTGGGGGTGGGCACACTCCATCCGTGCCCTGGGATGCACAGCCTCAGGCCAGCTCTTGTCCCTGTGTCAGACAGCACCACAGTGCACCCAGGGACAGCTTCACTAATGTGGCTACTCATGTCCAGACAGCAGATAAGAGATGACACACAGCCATATCCCAACACAACCTGCCTTTAATAACCATAAGAAATAGTCATGTAAGATGAAATTCAGCCAGACAAACCGCTGACACCATTTAAGCCAAACGGGATGTCACTCTTTGTTGAGAGCAGAAGCACACTGATTGTCTGAAACCACAGTCCTGCTTTCGTTGAGCTGCTTCTGCAAGCAGGGAGAAGATACACAGCGCTAACATGGTCATTACAGCTGCTGCTGTAGCCAAGCACATCCCAAACTAGAAAGACACAATGAGAAGCAAGTACCTTTGAAGAAAAAAGACCCAAGTCACCATTTTATACTTACTACACCAAATTGAATACCTGCGTTTATAAAATGCTCACTCTTATTTCATATGTTATGACTCAGAGGATCACAAGGCTCTTCACAAGCAACACTACTACAACAGGTATTCCCATCAACTTCAGCGGGGCTTCTCCGAGGGCAGAGCTGCTAACATGCAACCATTCTACAAGCTGAAATTCAGCAAAAGCCAGTAAGAATCTGGTGAATTTCTGCATCTGTGAACGCACACATGGGCTTAGGCAGGCCAGAGGATGCTGGCAGCACTCCCCAGTGTTTGCATTGCTGGGACCCATGTGCACTGCAGTTGGTCAAGGCCACAGGCTACACACTGCATCTGGAGAAAACCACTGCACTGGCACCACATGCAGATACTTGAAAGAGGAGCAGAAATAGACCTAACAGTTAAAAGTCAAGAGTCATGCACCACCTGGTTTGCTCTGAATGGTTTTCAGCTAGTCTTTCCAACAAAAGAATTAAAGGATTTACTTGTGGCACCATCTTCAATGGACAGTTTGGTATCAGTATAACACCACAAGCTGTTTAACCTCCACACAAATTGTTTAACCTCAATAATTATCTTAGATTTCTAGGTCAACATAGAGTTCATAGGAATTCTACCAATGCCAACTTAAAAAGAGCAAAGCTGGGCCTCTACTTATACAGATAAATACACTTGGTATTTCAAGCTACTCACCCACTTAGTGAGCTCCCTACCTCTCACATTTAGATCTCCAAAGATGAGAAGAAACTCCTGCCCTCAGCACAGTTACACCGTACAGAGACAACCTTTTTATTCCCCAGCCAGTCATAACATTTGAAAGGCGAGTTTTTATTATAAATCATTATCAGTGACTCACCTGAACTGACAAAAACTAACTAGCACCAGAGATGACTGCACTCCACCACATTGTACAGCAAGACAAGTCTGCAGAGTGAACCCACGAGGCTTCAACACTCTGCCACCCTAACCAAGGGAGGGAGGAGGAGGCAAGCTCTTAAAACAACCAGTTACCAAACCTTCTGGCAAAGCAGATCAGCTTCACTACAGAAAGCACCCATCACCCTCTACACATGTCAAGTTTATAACAACTAGTAGTTTATTAAAAATTAACTTAGTTCTTGCTTTTCTTTTTTTTTTTAACTAATACTTAGTCTTTACCCCAGACAGGAGGGAAAAACGCTCGCACCAGCCACTCAGCATTCTCACTCCTTCACGTCTAATTGCTTCACTATAAATTCCAAGCTCCCGAAGTTTCCTTCCCTCCCCTGAGGAGCTCTATTACATCCTGGTTTAAGTCCAGGTTCCAAACTTTTATTTTAATTGCTAGTCTGAAGAGCCCACATCACGGTATCATTTGGGCTCTCCTCTCACGAGAGCCAAAGGAAGATACAAGTATCTAGCCTGGTCCTGCTGGCCCTGTGCTGCTGAAGTAATCCAAGGCACCCGGGCTTCCAGCACCCCTGACAACAGTTGGGTTTTACCCACGTATTTTGCTTCTTTGGAACTAATCAGTAGTTGGTTCTGTGTGGAAATGTGTCTCCAAACAGTTCTGGAGGAAGGCAGGTGTCAGAAACACCAAGCCTCCCTGCACTCACCAGTGGGGCTCAGCATGAGCATGGACCAAAGAGCAATGCAGCAAGACAGGGGCAGAAATCCCTCCTATGAGCCCAGACCAGAGAGGGGCCCAGGCCTGCAGCAGGAGCTGGGAAGGACTAATTTCCATCACAGAGGAACCAGCGAGCTCATGGTGGAGGGACTCTCCCCAGAATCACAATGATTCAGCAAAGATGCTGGAAATGAACCCAGACATTTTGCCTCCCCCCTGCAAGTGACCCAAGAGCCCACACCCTCTCCCCCACCGCAAACCAGTGACCCAGCTCTGCCTCCTCTCCCGGTGGGGCAGAGGAACCCACTCCCCTCTCTACGTGGGGCAAGACCCACATATCCCCACCCTCCCTGCCAGAGATCGCCGCCGGGCACCCTGTCTCCCACCCCAGCTCCTTCCCCCGCCCCATCTAGGAGCAGGACCCACGCACCAGCTGTCCCACCCCGACCCTAACACTGGGTCCCCGCTATCATATCCCGCAGCCCTCCCCCGGCACAGAAAAGACCCCGGGAGCCCAACCCCGTGCCCTGCCCCTCACACCCCCCCGGGTCGGGGCCGTCCCACCCTAACGCGCTGCCCTACAGCGGTGCGGGCACCCCACCCGCCCCCTGGGCGCCCGGCCCCGCGCCCCCCAGCCCCTGCCCGGCACTCACGGGTGCGACTCCCGGCGCTGAGGCAGAGCCCGGCGGCGGCGGCAGAGACAGCGGAACGGGAGCGCGGAGCGGAGCCGCCAGCGCGGGCGGGGACGGGGCGAGGGCGTGTCCTGACCAAGCCACGCCCCCAGCAGGCCGCACCCCCTCACGTCGGTGGGGCGAGGGGCGGGCGCCGCCGAGCGCCGCTCCCCTCAGGGCCTCCGGCCGGGTCCCCGCGCGGGGTGGGAGCGGCGCGGCCCGAGCAGCCGTGTCGGCGAAGGGCGAAGCCGTGGCCGCGGACGGGGCGCTCCGCCCCGGGCCATGCGCCTCCCCCTCAGCGCGGGGCGGGCGCACGATGGTCCCCGGCGGGCGCAGCCGCTGCCGCCGCTGCTACTACTACTACTACCGTTGAGGGGGAACCGGAAGTAGCGTTTAAAGACCGCGCCGCGTGTTCTCGCGAGAGCGCGGGGGGGGGGGGGGGTAGGCGGCTCGCCAAGGCGCGCGGGGCGGGGCCGCGGCGTCACCGGTAGCGCCGACGGTCGCTGGGAGCTAGAGGACACGGGCAAGATGGCGGCGGCGACGGCATTGCGGCAGCTGGCCCCGCTCGGAGCCCGCCTCACCCGCATCCCGCCACACGGCCGCGCCGCCGGCCGCCTGCTGCAGCAGCAGCAGCGCAGGGGGCTGCGCCTCTCCGCGCCCGCCGCCATACAGGTAACGGCGAGCCCGAAGGAGGGGTTGTGGGGAGTAGGGGGAAAAGAGCTCGCGCCCCCTCAGGGGAGGTGAGGCCCTGCCCCACCGGCTGCCGATGTCTCGCAGGTGACGGTGCGGGATGCGCTGAACCAGGCGCTGGATGAGGAGCTGGAGAGGGACGAGCGCGTCTTCCTGCTGGGCGAGGAGGTGGCTCAGTACGATGGCGCCTATAAGGTGCGTTGGTGCCATTACCGGGCCGGGAAAGGGCCTCAGGCGGGCGCTGAGTGCTCTCTCCTTCCAGATCTCGAGGGGCCTCTGGAAGAAGTACGGGGACAAGAGGGTGATCGACACTCCGATCTCAGAGGTGAGGCTGTCCTGTCTCTTGTCCTGATGCTGCCTTTACCTGCGCCCCCAGCACTTACCCCCTTGGTTTCCTTCTCTTTCAGATGGGCTTCGCAGGAATTGCTGTTGGTGCTGCTATGGTCTGTAAATGTGCATTCCTCTACTTCCAAATTAAAGAATTAAACCTATTTCTACGTTAAAATATACTAATATACATAAACGTATTTAATAGGCGGGGTTGAGACCGGTGTGTGAATTCATGACGTTCAACTTCTCCATGCAAGCAATTGATCAGGTCATAAACTCGGCTGCCAAGACCTGTTACATGTCTGCAGGATTAATCGGTGTTCCCATCGTCTTCCGGGGCCCCAACGGCGCAGCAGCTGGAGTGGCCGCACAGCACTCCCAGTGCTTCGCTGCTTGGTATGGGCACTGCCCGGGACTGAAAGTTGTTAGTCCTTGGAGCTCAGAAGATGCCAAAGGTCTGCTGAAAGCAGCCATCCGGGATGATAATCCAGGTGAGCACAGGCAGATCGTGGCAATACCTAGCATCTGATCCTGAAAAAAAATGACTGTTTTCCCCTCCTGCCCCATTTAAAATGAAACAAGATTATTAAACCTTAAAACACTCAAGATTGCTTTACTGCAGGTTCAGGGTACTTAGAAAAGCACAGAAGTATTTATTGTTTTCCTAACAGTCACTTCTTTTATTAGCAGTAGATTAATTTTGTGCTGTTGCCACAGCTACATATCTTTAGTGCTGGTTTGGTGTCAATCAGGAAGGTTAGAAGCATTTATGAACCTGTTGTAAAGAGCTTAAAAAGGATAAAGATGGGTGCCCAGAGAAGCTGTGGCTTCCCCATCCCTGGCAGTGCTCAAGGCCAGGTTGGACACAGGGGCTTGGAGCAACCTGCTCTAGTGGAAGGTGTCCCTGCCCATGGCAGGGGGCTGGAACTGGATGAGCTTTAAGGTCCCTTCAACCCAAACCAGTCTGGGATTGTATGAAGTAAAGACTGATTTATTTTAATTGCTTCTGCAAACATACTCAAGCCCTTGTTGCCCGATGGGTTTAGTACAATGAGTGAGTTTACTGCAGTACTGTTAGTGTCAGGACAGCCCCGTGCCTGCAGACATACACATTAATCCATGTATGTTTTCTTCTAGTTGTGATGCTGGAAAATGAGTTGCTGTATGGTGTTCCTTTTGAACTGTCTGAGCAGGCACAGTCAAAGGACTTTGTTATTCCAATTGGAAAAGCTAAAATAGAAAGGGAAGGTAAGCCGAGAATAGTTTATTTCCTTGTTAACTGAACTGCCTGGAGACCTTTTTTAACCTCATAGTTCTTCAGAATATGGTTGTCATAAGGCACAGAGAAGTATTTCAGATGTTAAATGTTGAAATGTTACTTTATCCAGTAGAGTGCTTTATTGTCTGTTGCTCATATAAAGAAAGATCACCTTATTCTCTCTCTTACCTAAAACTATAACCTTCCAAAGGAATTGTTCCACGATGGCTGAAAAACTTCTTTTCCTCACCTTAGTATGTATCTGAAAACTGTCTTAAGTATCTCTTCAGCTCCCTGAATTAAAGGGTAAAGTTTGTCTTAGCAGAGTCCTGCTTCTGCCACTCTTCATGCTGTGTGTGGGCACAGAATACTGAGCGTTTCAAATGAACCTAAGAACTTAAATTTCCTAGGATATCCTAACATTAACTTGAAAGGAGCTTGAAGTCTAGAAAAATTGCTTCTAAATCTTAGGGGATTATTTTTTAACCTTTGTTTCTGTTCTAGGAACTCATATTACATTAGTGTCACACTCAAGACTTGTCGGACACTGTTTGGAAGCAGCTTCTGTACTTGCCAAAGAAGGTGTAGAGTGTGAGGTGGGTGAGATTTCTGTTGCTTTTCTCTTTTCCTGAAGTGGGGAAAAAAAAGTCTTGTAAATGCCTTAACAACACAGGCATTTCATGGTTCTGCATCTGACCTTTTCATCACCCAATTAAGGCAGAACTACTGATGATTTTGAGAGTGACCCAGCTGTATGGGAAGCAGAACAATGACAGTGTGTGTTAGTATGGTTGGATCTTGACATAGCAAGACTCGCCTACCAAGGATTTTCCAGGAGCCACCAGAAACTGTTCCTCACAGTCTCTGCCAGAATAAAAAGTTAGAAATGTTATTAATGTTAAGTCTTGTCTTCAAAGTGAGAATAGATGAAAGTGCTAAAGGGCACCGTTACCCTTTTATTAAGTAGTAACTGACAGGCTTAGATTGTAGCAAAACTCAGAGTCTTTCTTTTTCTCCCCAGGTTATAAACATGCGTACCATCCGACCAATGGATATTGAAGCAGTGGAAGCCAGCATTGTGAAGACAAACCATCTAATAACCGTAGAAGGAGGTTGGCCACAATTTGGAGTAGGAGCTGAAATCTGTGCCAGGATCATGGAAGGTACATGGAAGTTTTGCAGTTACATGTGTTGATCTCAATCTCTAATCTAAATCCTGATGACTTCTTGATAAAGCCGGATGAATACAAAGTCAGGGTTCTAGATCTGAGGAGCTTGGACCTAGATGTCTTGCTCTAAGATTTTTTCACAAGGTGGATCCAGCTCATCTTCATTGCAAGTAATCCTTATCCCAGGAACTTTACATTGTTTTGCCCGAACCATAGTGCATGAAGATAAACAAGCAGGAACAGCTTTCTCTGGAATATTAGAGCTATAGGAACAAGACTGTTTGAACAGATTAAGGTTTAGAAATTGAATTGAGAGAAAACCATAATGTATAGCAGCCTGACATCTCTCTTGTTTCAGGACCTGCCTTTAACTACCTGGATGCTCCAGCTGTGCGTGTTACTGGTACAGATGTTCCTATGCCCTATGCAAAAATCTTAGAAGATAGCAGCACACCTCAAGTGAAGGACATAATATTTGCAGTGAAGAAAGTACTGAACATCTAAGTTGTAAATACATGCTTTAAAGTCCTGCTTTACGAAGTGTTTATGTTGTTGGGCAAGTTGTATGCATAACTTCTGTTGTATAGTTATATGAACTTTTGTATAGTGGGGAATGTATTGGTGACCTCCCAGGATGTTTATACAGGGTCACCCTCTAAGCCACATGTCATATAAGCAACAATGTGGTCATGCTTGTTTGTTCAGCAGTACTCAGAGTGAGGAAGAAATCCTCCATTTCTGCTTGGCTTGTAATTAATTACCAGACCAGCTGCGTTAACTGGCTGTAGTGGTGGCTGAGGGAAGAACTGCAGTGAGCAAGGGGAGGCCCCAAGGCGAGCCCTGGAATGCTGTGGCTCCCTAGGAGCCCAGGTCACAAGGCTTATTAGGGGTGAAGGATCAAACAGGAGTGAGTGAAGCTTCACTTGGTGGTTCAGCAGTTAAGTTCTGCTGCCTGCACACAGGGGCTTTGGCCCTGCACTCCGAGCACTCTGCTCATGCAGGAAAGCTTCTGCGCAAGAGCTTTATTTAATAAAGATCCTCTTCAGTATGTGACAGGAAACACTACACAATTCTTCTTTACTAGCAGGCACATACAGTGATAAAAATGCTTTGCGTTTCTGTTGTGTTTAAAACTCATCACATGGGCTAACAACAGCATGCTCAAACTGTAGTTCTTACAGTGCAAAATAAGCTATTTTACTCAGACTCGCTGAGCTCTGAAGCAGCAGTTGTGTAGATGGTGTTTGGAGAGCTGGGGAAGTGGCAGAACCCTTTCAGCAGACGGCTGCGCACCGGCGTTCAGTCCAGGGAGGGCTCTGCTGGCCTTTGTTCAGCACCTTCTGGTACAGAGAGAGCTGCCTGTATCAGCCTGGCTTGCTCCAAACCCTGGCTAGGGTGGCTTTCCAGTGAACTGTTGGAGAGGAGACATACTTACCTCTGTAAGTAGCAGAACAGCTTGGATCCTGTTTCCATGAAGGGCCAGGAATACCTTTCAGGGTATTCCCTTTCGCAGAACTGCTGTTAGGTTCTTAGGAAGCCTGGCTTCAGGTGCAATCCTGGGTGAACATACCCACCACCACACTGCTGGAGGAATTCCATTAACATTTTAATAAAAATGACTGGATATCACAGGTTACATGAAACTTTGTACAGACATTCTCTGCATAGTAACAAACACGGATGTACTTGAATTTAAAAAAATGGATTATCTATAATCCTTTAAAGTGCAATTTGTTTAAGGTTTTAAATCAAAAAAAGGTTCTTTCAATAAAGTTTAAGCTGTAGAATTAATTTGGAAGTAACTTTGCATTTAACTAAATCAAGAACAATATCCCAGTGCCCTATTAACTCCCCTTTCAACTCATTTCCTCATTTAAAAACACTTCTCCTTAGAGTTACAGGTAGGATGGCCATTTAAACAAGTTTAATGAGACAGCGTTTTTACTCCACCAGCAACTAGGGTGGGAATAAGATTTAATTCTCCAGTTCCCTCACCTGTGCAGTACGATTTAAGGATTGGGGGGGGTTGGATTATCTAAAAACAAAACTTGCTGATTCAAGGCAGCAAGAATTAAGATGAGTTACAAATGCATGAAAAGAGCTGAAAAACTGAGCAGGCTAAAACTACAGACCTGTAATTTGGAAAAAGGAGTGGAACAGAGCTAGGAAAAAAAAGCATTAATTCACCATGATCATGGCAATTCCTATTTTCAGATTTTTGTTCAGCTGTATAGAAGTTGCTGTACCCCTGAAACTGTAGCTAGAGAGTAATGTTCTTGAAACCAAGTGAAGAATGGAGAGTACTTATCGCAGCGTGGCAACGCAATTCAGCCAGGGCAGGGCTGCTACTCAAGGAAAGCTGAAACAGAGTAAACGGAGCTACAGCGTGACAATGTGCTGGTGGATCAGTCACTGGTCAGGAGGGTCTTGTTCCAAGACAGCACAGGAGGGGGAGAGGGAATTCAATCCTGGTGTGCCCAGCGGCCTCAGCTGATCCTGGGAGCGCTGTAGTCACAGGTCT
Source organism: Strigops habroptila (assembly GCF_004027225.2). Classification (NCBI taxonomy): domain Eukaryota; kingdom Metazoa; phylum Chordata; class Aves; order Psittaciformes; family Psittacidae; genus Strigops; species Strigops habroptila. The sequence continues at coordinate 35,599,577 of NC_046360.1, forward strand.
GTGTTTTCTTCAGAGTTCCTTTCTGAAAGTTCTGAATGGAGCTGAGTAAGGCTCCTCGGCTTGTGCTGACATCAGGCTGTGGGCTTGGCTGCGTTGGCACCTCTGTACTCGGAGGAGGAGGAGCTGCTGGTGGCAGGGGTGGCGGTGGCGGTGCTGGGGGTATCGATGATGCTCCTGTTGAGTTGAGGAGAGAAGATGTAGTTTGATTACGCCCTGGAGGTCCTGCTGCAGAGCACTGCGGCTGCTGAGCTGGACTTGGTCAGTCCTGCTCCAGTCACGTCATCCCTTAAATGCCAATGGAGTGTGAAGAACAGAACAGATGAAAAATGTCAAAGTGATCAAATCCCTCTATCTGCAGGTGGGTCGTGCCATCTGAGACACCTCTGACAGGAAGCCTGAAGTGCCTCAGAACTGGGGGATGCAAAACATGACTCAAACACGAGATCACTCAACAGGACTTCCCAGCTTCAGCTTGTCTTGCTTGCCCCCAGTGAAGCAGTTTGCTCTTTGGGTCATGAACAGTAACAAAGACTGGAAGTAAATCTCACTCTGTTCTTATTTACATGACTAACTGCGTTCTTAGGACCAACCACATCACTGTAGTATTTGTGATGACTGCTTGGTTGGATTATACTCCTTTTTTAGGTACTAACTGCAGATAGAGTTTTCTGGAAGTGCTTTACACTTCCACAGTACTGACTTTCTCCAAACATGTTATAACAAATGCTTGTTCCACAGGCTGAATGAATCACAACAATCTGCCACTCACACCCCTTGCCTGCCTCTGAGTTCCCACCAGTTATCTCTGCACTCTGACCCGTGCTTTTTGAGTCACATCCCTCTCATGCTGCTCATCCTGCCCCAGCCTCCACATCCCAACTCCCTGGTGCACACAGGCAGCTAGCCCAGCAGCGAGGGCCTGCATGGAGGTGCTTCCTGGCAGCTCAGATCCAGGCAGTGGCCTTATTTGCCCCTGCTCTTGTGCAACTCTGCTGCTGCACATTGCACTACACTCTCTACACAACCAAAGATCCAGGTAGGACTAAGAATAAAGAGCTTCAGAGGTGACCATGTGCCATTCCACAAGACATCCACGTGAAGGTGGCATTTGCAGCCCATCACCCGCTGTATGGGGAATGATGGACCTTTCTTGTCATATTCTGGAATGAGTAGGGGCATAATGATTAATACCTTAAAATTCACTGTCAAATAGTTCTAACTCCATCATCTAGATCATCTAGATCTAGTTATTCCATAGTAAGACTTAGAGACACAAATGTCACCTATAGTCTAACACTCACTTCTGGTAGCTCTAACCTACAAACAGGAATACACAGGTAAGTGGCAACAACTGTGATACTAAAGGACAACAAAGAACAACAACATGAGGCCAACCAAAAGCCTATGGTTCAGTTCTACTGAAGTAGAACTGCTTGCTGTGAAGCAAGCAAATATCAAGCAGTTGACATTATGGCACACGGACTCAAGAGGTATTTGATGAAGGATAAAGATCAGCTATGGAAAATAAAGAGGGCAATGTTCTCTGTGTTTCACTTCTCTTAATTCCTCACTAACAAACACTTGCTCTCAGACTAACAAGTAATAGGAAAAAAGTAACTTCTGTAACTGAAAGAAAAAGCATTTATACTAGATGAAAGTCGTAACTCGAAGCTCCCTCAATTTCTGTTTGTACGAGTGTTTGAAGAGAGACTTCTCCCATACGGGAATAAGCTCAAAATGCGGAGTATTAACACAAAGCATCCCATTTTGCCAGTGTACATTAATACATGCTGTGATTGTAGCACTTCCAACTCTTCAGGAGAAATTTTCATTGGCATGAAAACCTGTGACAACACAACATGGAAGTACATATTGGGTTTGTCTTCACTGTCCTCCCTTCCAGAGGAAATACTCAAGTCCTAGTAGAAATACCAGAGAGCAACTGAAACAATTTAACATGCCTGTTGCATGTGGATCAACTGCTCTCTTCAGTAATTACATTACACAATGTTAGCACAGACTGAAATAAGTTGTACATTGATGCTTTGGGGCCATTGAACTTCTGTAACCCTACTTTTTACACCAGCCAAACATGTAGGTCAGTTTATTATTAGAAACACTGGAAAACCATCCTGTAGGTCAGAGTCCTCCTGTTTCTCATGTGTGTAGAGTGTGTCAGCAAAGCACAGCAAAGCAAAATGTGACGCTTTACCAAAGGAAGAACAAGACCAAGAACAGTTCAAGTAATCACTTTTGTGGTTAAAGTGGCCAAAGCAGAATGCTGTAGGACTGGCGTTGCAATGCTAGCACCAAACTGATCAGATGAACTGCTGTAAAACAGCCAAGATCAGCTCATCACAGACGAAACGGCTGCAAGTGATGCAAGAAGTGCAGAGAACAAAGACAAGGTTTCTGGCTGGGATTGCAAGGTGAGGCTGAAGAGGCTATGCAAGTAGTTGGACAAGATGCAATAGGGAATGACCATGAAAAGTGGCCAGGGGTCTGCATGGAACACAAATACAACAGTTACATATTCAGTGAAAGAATATGACAGACAGGGAAAAAAGCCACAAAGTGCTTGGATCACTAAGCATTGTTAGGCCAAGATTCCATGTGTTACCTTCAACTTTTGGTCTGGTTATTTTACCATGGGGGTAGAAAAGACAGAGAAGTAGGGGGAGAGGCCACCTTCCCTCCTGGAAAATGGTTAAATTCCTCACTATTATTGAAATTGAGCTGCTGACAACATCACACAGTTAAAGTCTTGGGAGACTAATTACAGACAATGATACTCTTATACCTGAGCTCTGCTTTAAAACATCAATACACACAGTTCTTAGAATGGTATCTGACTAACTATGAGCATCACATATTGAACCTATTAATTAAGGGCATGATTCTGGAAATCTTCAAATCCATTCATTTCAGTCAATCAAAACCAAGCTGTCCTTCCCTTCTTGACACGAGAGGGGCAAAGGAAATCTTAGTTCACATTTGTGTTCTCATATGCAATTACATCTACAGATTAAACTGTTCTTCCCAACAGTGAAATATTTTTCTATTTACTAGAAAAAAAACCCACATTTGAGACAAGTGCTCAGTTATCACTATATCTTTCTAATACATATGTTGGAAGAAGTTGCCTGCAAACACACATTTTACTCATTCATGCAGTTGTAAGAATAAAACACTCAAACAAGAACTTACCAAGGGTTTTTTACAGGGACATTTTTGTTAAAAGAGTGTGTTAAAAGGAATAGGAAGTAAATCAGATGCTGTAAACTTGATGCCTGAATTGAAACAAAAACTTCATTATGAATTTAAAGTGACAGTAATTGTGCAAGCAGCATTAAACACTTGGCTGAGAATGGGGTGCAAAGAAAATCATTTTAGTGAGAGAGTTTTTAAAGATGCTGTATTTCGTTAAAATAATCCATCAGAATGTTCAGATCTTTTTCTTCTATTCCCTCCCAATCCTAAGGAAGTGCAGGTTTTGCATTCAACTTTCCCACACAGAAACAGAGCATCTTTAAAGAGAGAAATCAGCATTAGCTTACTTTTCCGAAAATTCACGTTCAAAATGATGCATGCTCTATTGAAGACAGCAGAAAAAAAGAGAGGACACAAGTTAATCACCCGGTTCTCGTATCAAAGTGACAAATACAGATACTGTTAGCTGAAAAGTTAGTACAAAAATCAATACGTTCTTATTCACTGACAACTCTGAGGATAACAGATGAACTACTTCATGGTACATATGCAGTAATGATTCTGAATAATGAACCACAATTTTCCATGCTGAAAGCATTATTATACTTGATGAACAAACACACACACATGCTTTCAGGTGCACATGCCGTAATTCAAGCTTTACAGGATTAAGGTGCATTTAAGAGACATTTATCAAGAAATCTACTGGAAGATTAGCCATAGAAGACGAAATCCATTCAGTTCAAGGAACTTCTTGTTGTATTAACACCTGTATTTACACTTACGCTGCATGGGTCAGAGACACTCAGGAAGAGCACGTACTAAAGCATTCAAATTGTCTTACAGAAAGGTGAAGGGCAGAAAAGACGCACCATATGGGTGTCTATGAAACATATGTCAGACTGAAGGACTCGGAACAACTGGCACAGAAGAAAAATAGCTGAAGTACAACTCTTTCACTTGATTCCCAAAGGGAAGCTCTGGGAAGCAAAAATGGCACCCTCCAAACTCTTCTCTATTGTAGGAAGTTTGCTAGTATCTTATGGGCTTATTGGATTTAGAGAAGATGTGTTAAAGTTTTAAATAACCTATACCACAGTGCTTTGCGTCCCTTCTGATCCTAGGCCGCAGCCACAAGGAAAAGTAACAGATTTTCAAGGAAGCAACAAATTGTGCTAGCAGAGAAAAAAAGAATCAACAATCAAGGAAGAAACATGGGAAGTTACATTAGAATCACTTGCCACATCTAAAGAGTGTATTTCAAAGATGTTATTTAGCTGAGTATGCGGGAAAAAAACAGCCCAAAATATTCTAGTCAATGAAAAAAGCCCATGAGAGCCTAAGTTTCTACTGGACACCCTTCCCCTCGAAGCAGCTCATGCACTGAATCCTACAGCTGAAGCTAGAAGCCAGCATTTTATTTCTTAGCATGTTCTGCTGGAAGCTGAGTCTCACAAGGTCTTTGTCCAGAGGCAAAGCACCTCTCAGCGTGTGAGAAACCCCCTGAACAAGTTCCTTCCCCAGGGCATTCAGCCTGGAGCCCCTCTGGTCAGTGTTGCTGGCTTGGCACATACCCATACACTACATTGGTTTGGTTGGTTACAGGCCAGGACAAGGGCAAGAGCTACTGTTGAGTACACTTTTCCATGTCAGCTTTCATTTTGCCATGGCATTGTATCAGCAAGATGTTTTGAGATGCCATGATTCTAACACAACCATGACCAAAGCACAAAGCCAGACTGAAAGCCCCATTCATTCCCCTTTTGAGAGTCATCTCACCAAACTGATACCCACAAGCAATTTTGGTTTACAGGTTAGTATCCTTAGTAAGTACAAGGAAACTGGAAGAGAGAGGTACAAGCTATAGATGCATCACGTGTCACAAAGAAAATCCTACCATGGGGCAAGTCGAGTCAGTAACAGCATACTTGCTTAGACTAGCTAAAACTGCAACATTCCTGGTGACAAAAATCAGGCACGCTAGCTTTCTCTCAGAACTAGTATCTGAAGTTTCTTCTATGAATTCTACTCACAAAAGCATTCCTGAAATTGTAACACTTGCCCTCACACACAATCAAAAGGATCAAAGCCATCAGCACATTAAAGCACCTTCCGATTTGAATGCAGGGAGGGCCATGTGCACCATGTCAAGCAGGGCTCGTCACCACAAATCACCATGAGTTTGAACAACAGAGACAAGTTTTGAGCCCAAACTTGAGCCATTTGAGCCACATCTACACATAAACCTACATCACAAGCTCACAACTTGAAAAAGCTTTCCACCAAGTTCCAACAGGTTCAAGTTAAAACGTAACTAAAAGGTGGTTTTATTGCAGGGAAAAAGTTGTTTTCAAAACATCTGTCCCTTCTGGAAGCATGAGCTTTTCTTTTGCATTTTCAGCTACTTTCCTTATTAAAACACACAGAACTTGAAATAAACCCTCCAGCCGAGAGCCAGGACACCCAGAGAACAGCACTGTTATTGTGCCACACAATAACTGTAATTATCTTGTTTAGACTAACTGGGAGAAGTCAGTTCATAAAACCTACACTTCAGCATACCCTCAGCTCGAAGGAGAAAGGACTCATTTGCATTTCAGCATGACTGATTTGAATTACATCACACAGGCTGCAGTGTCCTTTGAAAGACCATCCACAGCAAACACAAATTTGATTGCTTTAGTTAAGGAGTTGTGCTGTGCAGAAAGTTCTTGGGAATAGAAATCATATGGCGTGAGTCATATGATGGCAATGCTACGGATTGCTTCCCTTCTAGAAATGTATTCCATTCACACATTTTGCTGTTAATGTTTGCCAGTGCTCCTGTTCTGGTTTTTCAGACTGAACCACATCCACTACCACTCAATATTCAGATTTGTAATCAATCTTTCATCAGCATTTCTATTGCCCACTCAATCAGATTCTTCACCACTTCCCACCACTTGTCCTAAACATTAGCAAAACTGTCTGCACAGCTACTCAGCAAACTGGAAAACAGAACTGGCCACAGATAATAAAGATATTATTTTTAACTCAAATCAGTCTTTTAACTTGTTTCTACCAGTTCTACTGGTGTTATCAATGGGCTGCAGCAAAACTGGGGAGATTTATGCAGCCCAAGCCACTGAATTTGTCACACCCCAAAATCCCAAAACTACATCCCAGCATAGAGGTGTAAAGAGACAATACACAGAAACAAAGGATTAACAAACAGTATTTCAGAGTCAACAGACCATTAACATCACAACAAATGCATACTGCAACATGAGGCCCAGAAAGGTCTGGAAAGTAGCAATGCTGGTAGGCCTGGAGTAATACAGACTTACACTCGGTGGGATAAATCATATCATGTATATCTCAAGAAAGGTTATTCAATGAAAAAGAACAGTATTAAAAGGTTCTCTGTGGCCCTCAAAAGAGGGAACATGCCCATGCTCTGACTGACACAAGATAAATGTCATCTCCGTGTTCCATCTTTGAAAACCACCATCCCTCAACCATCCTTGGGAATAACACCCACAATTGAGGAGCAGGGGGGGAATAGAAAACCAAAAAGAGACACTGTAATGAGTCTTGAACTTACCTGCTGTAGAGGGCGGAGTGGGGGATGATGGAGATGTTAATGGGGAACTCGCCCCAGAGCCTGCTAAATAAAACAACAGTAACTAAAGCTGTGACATTAAAATTCAACAGTCAGACAAGACACATTGTTGGAAACAGGCCAGTTTTATTGAGGGAAGATCCAATCCTGCTTCCACTGAAATCTTGGGAAGGATCCCCATTCACAGGAGCAGTGCCACTAAGACCCGATCTGAACACAGAGGCTTTACAGTACACACTACCAGAGGAGGTCCAAACACAGAAGCAGCACACTTAACAGTACTCCTCAATGGGAAATATCTCTTTTCTGTTGCTTAGGCTGTTGGATTTCAGCGTCCAAATTCTGTTCTCCTTAAGAGCTGTGCCACTGCATGGATGGCAGCTCATTTCTCCTTCTAAGAGATGATTTTCAGTCAGTCGCTGCACGCCGCAAGTTACTCTGATAACTGACTATTGCACAGTAGGCTGCTTCTGGGCATTTTTTAGCCAATTCAGAGTTCCACAGTACTGACCATTCCTTTTAATTAAAGGAAGACCTTTCAAAGGCCCCATTGTTTTAGAATGGGGCACTGAAGCAGCAATTAAACAGATAATTTTCTCATTCATCTTAACACCTTATTACAGAATACAAATCACCCATAATCATTCTGTATTACAGAATACAGTTTATCCCCAAAGGCTGTGTTATTAAATGGCCCAAATAATGGATCTTATTATTACACTCAAATATCAAACAGAATGAATAGACTGGGTTTTTTTGAGGTATGGAGCACAGAAGAGAGGACACGTTGCTTTAAATTAGGCAGCTGAAAATCTAACACTGACAATATTTTAATAATAGATAAATAATGGTTTTACAATAGATAAATCTTTGATTTATCTACTATTAAATACCCAAACCAGTGGTATCAGGCTTTGGTAGTCCAATATTAATGTGTGAACTGATGGTGAGCCTGGGTCTTTTAAGCCAGAAAAATGACAGCAACAACAAACACATTGCCATAGCTGTGTAGAAGCAAGCTCTTCTCTCTGTAGTTACCTGAGTTATTTGAGTTGCTGTATTTTGCTGAGTGTTCTTCCCCACTTTCATAGGCAGAGCGTTTTGACTTCTTTAAAATGGAGCAGAAGAAACAAAAGATTGGAATTAATAAATTGCTTTCCATTATAACATTGATCAGACACACAGATTTGTAACAGCCATCCACTGTATCACACAAGGTTTACTAAAGGCCAACATATCTCTACCCATCCCCAACACATGCTCCCATGATGACAACAGCAACAAGGCTGTTCTGCACTTAAATAACTCCAGGCAGCAACCGGAACAACTCCAGTGCCCTCTGACCACAAGGCAGAGGCAGAAAACCAACACACCAAAAAGGAAGGGAGGGAAACACAAGCAGCGTGATGCAGGAGCAGACTGAAAAAGGCTCCAGTACCCTCACCGGGCAGCAGGAAGCAGCACGGGTTGTCATCTGTGTATGAGGTTCACTGGTTTCATATAGCCACCTCAAACAGGTTAAACCAAAACGCAAGCCAGCTACCATTGTAACTGAGACTTCTTAAGAAGTCCATTGCCTAGCTACACAAGTGAAAAGAATCAGGAAGTAGTACAGAAAAACACAGGACAGAACAGAGCAGCATACCTGTGGTTGTGCATGCTAAATATTAAATATATTTACACATATATATATACACGTTTTTTCTGTGTGGGAAACCTATTCAAAGATTGCTTACTTTCCGTGCTAAGATCTTCCTTTTCTTCTTTTCTTCTTCAGAGCCATGATGAGATTGAGCTCTTGTCAGCCTTCTGTGCTGGTGAATCTTCAAAATGAAGGGAAAACCAGGAAAACACTGTGTTAAGATCTTAAATGTTCTCAAAAAAGGCATATGTTTGGGGTACAAGAAAACTTCCTGCAGTCACTTTGCATATTTAGTTCTTTTTTCATTATTAGTTTTTATCTTTACTGTTGCTGGTAGAGGATGAAGCCTCGCACTTCAGTTAACACGATCCCCTAACTTAGGAGCTGCTGCCTGTGAAGCATCGCTTAAAACAGTGAAATGCCACACAGTCAACAGCTGTTCTACACCTCCTGATACTGCATTTTTGGGAAGGCCAATCTGTTGATGAAAGCATTTATTACTCAAAATCTCTTCTGAGTAAAAACTCACTTTCCCCATGTAAAAGTGATAAGAGGAAATTAAATGTCTGTAGGAAATAAAGAAATGCAGACGTTACCAATTTCTGTTCTTCTGTTAGACGCTTTTCTATGCATTCCTTGGAGGTTTTCAATGCTTCTTTTAGCTTAGTAGGGATCTAATACAGAATGGGGAAAAAAATCATAGCACAAAATATCATAAAGGAAAACACAATTTCACTACTCAAAACTCACCATTAATCTTGATAATCATGTCATACAAAGCCCCAAGTTCTGACACTATTCCCTTACTGAAGGGGAAAATAAGACTCTAGATGCATGTTTTCCACTCCAAATCTAGCTATGTACCTAACAACAGGGACAAAGAAACACCAAATAATAGAAGGGATACTCTAATGGTAGGGACAGCTATCTATTTATAGATAGGACAAGGGGGGATGGCTTTAACCCGCCAGAGGGGAGATTGAGATGAGCTCTTAGGCAGAAGCTCTTCCCTGTGAGGGTGCTGAGGTGCTGGCACAGGGTGCCCAGAGAAGCTGTGGCTGCCCCATCCCTGGCAGTGTTCAAGGCCAGGTTGGACACAGGGGCTTGGAGCAACCTGCTCTAGTGGAAGGTGTCCCTGCCCGTGGCAGGGAGTTGGAGCTGGAGGAGCTTTAAGGTCCCTTCAACCCAAACCAGTCTGGGATTTTATGATTCTATTTTATACTCCAGTCACATCCTCTAAGTGCCATGAGGCTGCCAACACAAGACACATAGCGCATGTCCCCCAGGACAAGTGCTCTGGGAATGCTCCAGCACAGGAACTGCACTTGAACACTCTTGGGCCACACCTTGCCCCTCTTCTAAGGGGGCATATGTTCTTGGGTACAATTCAGCAAAGGAATCCAAATACTGATGGCATTCACCATAAAGCCAGCTCTCCTCTACACTGTCAATTAACATGTGTCTACCCACAGCCGGGCACTTCCACAAACATCAGCAAATCAATGTTCATCTTTACCTTAAACTGTGGTTTCTCAGAGTTTGTTAGCAGGACATCACTGAATAATCTGTGAGGAGATGAAAAATGAAAAAAAAAATAGAAAAAAGGAATATTACTCCCAAGAAAGAGGCAGAACTACAGTAAGAATACTAGTGGCACTGTTCACTTAACTCCCTCTTTCTCCTTTTCCTTCTCTGTCCTCATCCCCAGGTCACTGCTGTGGTTTTTTTGTTTTCCCACAGGTTTTTATATACTGCTTTTTATTTTCCAAGCACTGCCGTAAAATAAACAGCATCCAACCCTCAGAATGTAGCCACTACTGATGGCAGAGGAAGCCAGACTGTGCAGAGTATTCTGAAAGTTGATAGAACAGATAGAGAGGCAAAGGCGGAGAAGGGTTCTCCCAAAAAAGAATGCCTCTTCCTTAAAATATACGGATTCTATAATGACAAAAGATTGACAGGGACTTCATTTTAAATTTCACCTAAAGAAAATAATTGCTCTTTTAAAGAAAACTCTGTTAGCATGACTATTGTTTTAGCATTAACAAGAATCATGTGAAAGATCAATGAGTGAATGGAACATTCCTGCCTGTACTCTGGAAACACAACTAAAGCAAGTATTCTGATATTTTCGCTCTCCCCTCTACGGTATCAGCAGCAGCAGCATAAATGATTAATCCTTTTCCATCCAAAACAAAGACACTAGAGGGCAATGGTAGTCTGAAAATAAACTGGTCAGTCCATTTCGAGATACTTTGTCCTGGAGAACATACTAGAAAACTGTCCCAGAAAGAGAGCTCAAGCCTGGCTCCGAGAGAAATATTTCAGAGATCTTTTGCTGCTGTTCACTATGGAAAATTATCACAGGCCCATACTAGAGAAAACAAATTCAAATCTAGAATCAAGTTTATAAGAGGAATATTCCATGAAAAATTCAGAAATACAGCAAATTTTAAACAACTTTTGAGAACTACCACCAAAGTTCACCCTTGTTTACAAGCCATTTTGCTGAGCCTTACTGATTACATGTCCTTGCAAAACTAAGCAAACACATAGTTTATATGGTTATAATAAATAACAAAGCTTAATAAGTATTTAAATTACATTAATTATTTTAAATTACATTAATTGCATTGCACATGCATGTAGAACACTTTTGTGAAAGGTATGAAGGGAATGTAGTATGATATCCTACATATCAGATCCAGCTGGGCATGGAGTATTCAACATCTTTTGAGACCTGTATATTCCTGTATTCACAGAGTTTTCTTACACTATTTCTTGCCTGCTTACATTCTTCTCTCTACCTCCCACCTCCTTTAATGGCAGAGGAAGAGAGAAGTAGAAAGAATTGAAGGCTGAGACAAGCCTCCACTCTTCCGAACCGGGAAATATGAATCTTGGAGCATGCTCTAAATGTACTGCAATCTGTACACTGCGAGATCAGACCTGGATTTAGGTATGGGCAATCTGTCCGTTATTAAGGTCATGACTCTGGCACCTTATATTAAGAAAAAATAAAAGAATTCTCCACCAGGAACTGTAGTTCTGTGCTCAGCATGCTGGTGACATGTCACGGCACAGTGACAGCAGACTGTTGTGTCCTAATTGCAGGCAGGGTGGCACTGCAGACAGGTATGATCACCAGCTCAGTCATTTGTGCGCTGACATTGCTTCCTCTCTGCATCCTAGTCTTGCCCTATCTGCTCTTAATACTTCACTACATCACCTTAATGCATCACCAGGACAGCCTGCATGGAAATTTATTCTGTCTATGCTTCAGAGAGTCCCTAAGCCAGTCCTGCAAGAAACCAGCCAGAAATTCCACACAACATTTCATACCCAAACTCAGTCTAAATATCACTGTGGAACAAAGCAAGAGATCTATTTTGCTAGTCATAAGTAAACTGATAGCAAAATCTACTGAAGTAAGTCTGAAGGGGACATGCAAAAAGACTCCTTATTCTAGATGCTTTAAACGTATCTGTACATGATCTTAATCACACTTGCAGTACTTTAATAGCTGGATCAATTTAAACCATAGCACCATGCTAAATAAAGTACATTCATAACAGCTCCAGCACACCAAGAAACAATGAAATGTTAAATGAGCATCGATCACACTCAGAAGGGATAGGTTCTACAAAGCCTATCACTTTTAAAGCTTCATTTGGGAGTCACTATACATCCCTCAGAATAAGGAAGACATCTTTTTGAAAAGGAACAAGAGCAAGAAAGTTCTTCCTCCTAATATAATTAAAAACATTGCTATGACCATAAAACAAGTCAAACAAGACTTACGGCATCTGTAAGAGCCGTGAGACAGTTGGCATGCCATTCTTCATAGCTTCACAGGTCAGAATGGATTCCAACACAGACACTACCAAAGAAAGAATAAGAATGAACACATTTTTGCACAGCAGGATAGCAAATGATTTAGAATAAATGTCTGGCACTGCTGTGTGATGTTCCCCTAAGTAGTGCATCAACTGAGCAGGGATGAAACTCTGTGCCATGTGGTTTCTATTATAATGTTACTATTACACATAGAAACGTTTCAAGAATGCTATACATGAGGCAAGAGAACCCAGGCATCTAATTACTCACTACACACTGCTGTATCACTCAGTTTAAATATATATATGTTACATATATTTCAGGAAGAACACAATTTGTGTTTTCACAAATTACTAATTCTTTCTGATCACATGCTGCAAAGATCTTAGGCTGCTATTTCACAGCATTTCAGCTTAGGTAAAAGGTAAGAGTAGCCAGGAAGCTGAGACTGACATGTTCTGAACTGTATACTAACCAACAAACACTGATGGTGCAGGAGGGAAGCTCTCTACTGGAATTGTATCTGGGGGTCTTCCATATGTCATTTCATACAGTAAGTGTCCAAAGCAATGTACATCAACACCTTCTAAAGTCTGTGGAGGAACAAAATAACACAATTTGTTAGAACTAATCAGATTTTCACAACTGGTTTGAAAACATGCATTGATAACTCCTTAAAGAAAAAGACGTCTTGCATTTGAAGATAGAAAAGAGGAATCATTAAGACAGTTCCTCACCACAGCCACTTCCCTGCATTACTTTAGCTCAAATGAAATCTTCACACCTCAAGCTAAAGCAGCTCTTGCTGATTTTCTGTATGTGATGATACAAATGAGTAGCAGTGTAGTCATGTTCTGTAAAAATGTGTAAACTCTTTTCCTACACAGCAGTTTAGAAGCCATACATTGACAGGAATCACAACCAAGCATGTTTTCCTAGCTAAGTCAAACTGCAAAGAGTGAGATTCATAGTAAGACCAGCTGCCACTTTACAAAGAGGTGGATAAAAAGACAGCAAAAATGCATACCAAACGAACCTAGGAGAGCCTCTTGCACTCCTCCTTAGGTTTGTCCAACCTGCACATACATGCTAAGTTCCCAGACAGAGTATCTCAGAGATTTCTGAATCATGTTTAAACAGAAATGTCTCCTCTTACTAGAAAAGGCTTAGAGCTTTGATTGCACTAACAGACTTGGACTGACCATGAACTTTTGATCGTTTCTTTGACAACACAGTAAAACTTGTTTAGCAAGGTCAGCAAGCAGCTGTCTCGTGATGCTGTATGGAATTTATTACAATGAGCACTTGAAGGCAGGGCAGGATGCTGGCTAAAAGACTGTATTGCTGCAAGAGTAAAATTTGGTGGTCTATTTTTGTAGGAAGATAACATTTTGTTTTGCAAGCCTGCAGTTAAGAGATGTGTGGCTCACAATATACACATTCTTGTGAAAGATTGGGGCGGAAAGAGACCTTAAAACAACTGCAGTTTACCTCTATGCCAGCACTGTTGTCACAAAAACACTCACCTGCACTCCCCTTCTACCTGCTTACCTTTGGCCTTAGCCGCCAGTGTGCTGCAACAAAACTTCTGTGCAGCCAGACAGTGATTTGGAGGAAGCAGAAAAGGGATTTGATGGAGAAAAGCTCAGATTAAAGAAAGGGGGTTGAGAGAGGGGGTTTTTTTCATTCTAGTCAGTTCTTCACAAACAGTAGTTGAGGATAAAGGGATGCAAAAGCGTCAGCTGAATTCATTGACTGAATCTTACATTAATTTTCCGAAACTGTGAAAAGTATGATCGATAAAATGATGGAAGTCCCAACAAGGAATTTTCTAGATCCAGTAATTTGCAGGTATCCCCATCCAACATCACATTGGCAGAGTGAAGATGGCCGTAAGGAAATCCTTTCTCATGCAAGAATTTTAATACCTGAAAAAAACCCAATGCAGAACCCAAGTCACAAGGTGCTCTGATGATCTCAAGATCTTACATGCTCCAACACAAAAGCAGATACATAATAAATGAGGCTCCTATTTGGAATGATTGCTCAACTTGATCTTCCATCCATATCATCTTTGCCTGACTATTCATTTCCATTTCAGTGGTAGCAATTCTCACAAAACAAACACTTGATGCTGATCCTCAAAGCAGGCTTATAGACACCTCCCAAAGAGATCTGGAAACTAAAGTTCACAATTCCACTGAATATTATAGTTGTAATAAAAGAAATAAAAACCCACAACACATTAAGGACATTGAATTTATGGCACATGTTCTGCAGGCTATGAATTACTTCTTCCCCTTCTTCCATGAAGAAAAAACTACATTATCACCTCTCTCCCACTTAAGCTCCACATGTACCACCTTCTCTTTTTTTGGGTCAGAAATCGCCTCACACATACATATCTAAATTCAACTCCCAGCAGCTAATCTCAATTTACATTTAGCTTTGAAGTCTGCTGCTGAAATAAACCTTTTGTGCTCGGGTTTGTCTACTTTTTCTAGTTAAACCAGTTGACCTCAAAAAAACAACCTCATGAAGGCTGGTAAATAAAGCAACAAAATACCTCTAGGATTTGCCTTCCATATGTTTTTATTTGCTGAAGTTCAAGACCTTGAATTTTTTTAGGATTGCAATACTTCTTCAGGAATGGGTCTTTTGGCTTTGCCTTTAAAAGAAACACACATATCAAGTATCATGCCCAGAAAAGCCAGTAATTGTCTTAGTTTGCTTAGCAATAGATGGTAAACAGTTTTATGAAAGACATACTATGGTCATTCCAGCAAACATTCTACCATTTGAGTTAGGGGCTGGGGAGAGACATTACCTTATAAATAAGGTCCTTTAGTGTCCCTTTTTCACTGAATGGTCTAATAACCAGCGCTGAAGATTCATTGGCAATGGCAAAAGTAATTTTGTAAATATAGGGATGCTACCAAAAGAAGAAACTGTAGGTAAGTTTTAGATGACAGATTCTGTAGTTCATTTTCACTTCACAACTAAGAAAAGATCTGCCTGAATTGTATATTTAAAGCAATAAACTGGATTCTGTCAGTGATATTTGCTCAAGTTATTTGATCTTAACCTGGAATAAATGCAAAGAAAACTTCACACAAAGACACTGTTCAAATTCCACATAAATTAAAACATACAAACAAACAAAATAGCCACTCTCTTTTTTTAACAAAACAGACTGGTAGTTTAGACAAATGAAAAATCCAGGTCTTATACATGAGCAGCTTTACTGCAGGTTTAAGCCATGCTAAGCTATTAAATTCATACACAGTTTTATACAACTATGGCTCATAAGGGAACCAGCATTAACAGCTGTCAGAACAGTTTTGTCTTCAGAAATTATCGTAACAACTTCCTGCAACTTTGTGAAACCAAATGAGACAGCACAGTTGGAAATAAATTATACATGCAATACATACACCAACTGAAATTACGAGTTAGGAAAAGAGCCCTTGTTCATGTCTTATTTTAAAGCATCAGTTTCAGTCTGGTTTGGGGGTTGAGAAGCCTAGCTACAGCCTCTTCAGTTGTGCATCTGCTGAGGACTGCACAGAGGTTTTACACGCATTTCAGCCAGTCTCTCACATGCTTAATATCCTTAAAGAGAAACTCCTTTTGGAGTTAAATGCCAGCTTTCAGAGATGCCTATTGGATTTATAATGTGGCATTGCACCAGAGCTTGAACCAGCCTCCATGGTACCTTTACTAAGATACTCCTGTATTAAGTTCAAAGAACTGAAGAAATAACAATACTTGTTCCATTGCCTTACCCACTGCTGCCTGAGAATACCCCCAGCACAAGGGTTAGCAATTACAGCTAGACACCTAAAGTGTTGAGGAGCTGAAATAAAAGCTCATCATTTCACAGTACTGCACAAGAAGAAAAAATATACAATTAAACCACAACTCTGAATCTCCTGTAATAATCCTGCAGGATTATTATTTGTGCTGAGAACATGTTACCTCATATTGTGTGGGCAATGTAATTAAAAGGTTCACACACCTTTAAATGAAAGCAACCCTAAAATTACAAACTCTGCCTGCTAAGCTACATGTGTTTTTGCAAGATTAGTCCTTGACAAGCACTTTTGTGCTGGCACAATTTAAGCGTCTTCAAGTCATACTCACAGAACAGGAAGAAAGTAGTTTCACAGCATACTGTAAGTCTTTGTCAGACAAGTATTTATCAGGGCCAAGATCAGCCTGGAAATAAATAGTAGAAGAAAGGCATATCATAATAGATGTTGCACTCCAAAAAGAAAAAGTGGTCTATATTCTGCTCTCACAAATTAAGACAGCTACTTGAAGGTATATTTTGAAGAGCAAGCAAGGAAATGACATATACAGAATGAAACTTGAACGTGCTGAACAAGGCCATGGTTTTACAATAAAAGCGTCTGACCATAAATAAGTATTATTGCCTCCTTCCTCCCCCATGTCTGACATGCATTACTACCACTGAATGAACTCTGCCAACCCCAAACTGGGGGACTGTGTGCATTGTGAAGTGCTAAGGCTTCTTCCTCTCCTTCTTCCTCCTTCTTCCCACCTTCTTCCTCTCCAGCAAAAACAACTTCCCTCCTACTGCAGGCTTTAGTGATATCCACCCTCCAGTGAAGTCTCACAAACAGCTATGTTCACATAACTAAGAGGGCAGCACATTTCAGCACAGGAGCATAAACAAGCATTCAGTAATAACACTGTTTGGTGTCAACACACGTCTACTTTAAAGGAACAATTCATGCTTCTCTCACCTATTAAGTTTCTCAGTACAACTAAGGATCTGACTATGAAAACCCACCACTTTAAAAAGGATCACCTTGTTATTTTCAGTGAGGAAATTTATCAACAGCTACATCATTACAACTAAAGAAACCTGAGGTGCAGGAATGGAAACGAATGACCATGCACAGAAACTTGCAAACTGGATTTGCCACCAGAAGAAAGAAACACAAGAAGTTCCCACACCACACATGCACCTAAGGGCTTTCAAGGCTCTTTCAAAGCCTGAGCTCTTAGGTCTATCTCTCTATCACTCATATATGGTAGTTAATATACATGAAATAAGACAGGTTCATTATGAAGAATTAAGTATGTGATGAAAGCATGTATACCCAGCTTAACACTAGCCGTTCCTTTGGTTGATTCTTAATCTTCATTAAGAAATACTTCTTACGTATTCGCCAACCTACAAAAAAAAAAGAGAAGTCAACAGCAGCTTTAATTAAACACCACTAAATCACACAGCTTACAGGTAGGACAAGGTCTGTAAGCAAAGATGACATTGTAATCTTATGACAACTTGCATAGTTAGGAAAAAGAATCAGACAAGTTTTCATGCATAAATGCTCTTCTTACCTATGTCTTTTAATGGTTCTACCACTTCCCACTTTGGTTCTGATCGGAAGAACATTGAGACATGCTGTAAGGCAATTTCTGGAAAGAAAAAAGGGAAGAAGGAAAAATAACATTCAAGAGACTATATACTGTAATTACCCACATACTAGGTAAGGTTCAATGCCAGAAGGAAGCCTGCAGGAATTTAGACTGAAAGTCAGCAAAATCACTTCAAAAGGAAATCAGATAAAAACACAGTTAAAAGGCATTTGCATTTTTAACCTGATAACACAAATCCACTTAGAAGACAGAGAAAGCATTGCCTTTGGAAAACTTAGCTGACCAGTCTGCATTCTATCTGTACTAGATCTACAATTCCAAGTCTAAATCCAATGCTCACAGCTAAGATTTCCCACACTAGGTGTACTCTACATTCATCATGAAATGTTTCTGTTATACCTGTAAAAGTACTGCCTTTTACATCTCTTTAATTTGCTTCTACATTACTATTACTACATGTAAACTGTAAACTAATCAGTTCTGTTTCCAGTATGTGTTGTTCTGCCCTTTTCCATGCAGGCAAAGGTATTTTGATAGCTATCATAATCCTACACACATTGGGGGGGCAGGGAGAGGACACCCCTGTGGTTACTGAATTGTTCCACAGCTGGGAAAGCAACTGGTTTGTTCAGATTTGAGGGGAAATCTCAGTGACAAGCGGTGACAACAGGGGGAGAAAGGGAATCACGCCAACAAGGAGATTTCTCTAACATGGCTTATCTTGGCATAGAAACACAGCAAAAAGGTAAGGATGCACTGATCTTTCTGTACTGTATCTTCTCTCTCTAAAAATATGCTAGGAAAAAAAAGAGAATGGTGCAATAAATATCAGCTCGCTACTCCAACATTTAAGAAATTACAAACTGATGGTGTCTCCAAAGACCATAGGCAATGACTTGCTTGCTACGAACTTCCCCGCAACTTGCTGCAAAAGCAATCTTGATGAAAGTGCTCAGAGTTAACACAAAAGTTAGTGTTTCCTAGAGGATTTAACTTGCTTGCTCAGCATTAGCCAGACAAACTGCATCCTTAAAGAGTTACTAATAATTTACAACTCCTCCACAGCTTATCATAAACATCCGGGAAATGTTCTTTGCACTTTGAAGCCGAAGGCACAAAAATGTTACATAAAAGGAGAGCAAAAAGACAAGTGAAAAGGAAGCAGAAGTTCCTGCTTCAGTAGGCTCTGCTTTTATGAAAACAAGCTTTGCATTTTGCACAGAGTCAGTTTGACCATGAACTAAATCTGCAGAGTGGGTTGCATCACTAAGAGGAAGTTTTTTTTCAGTCTAGAAGACAAATATTTAACAATTTCCAATGGCTGAAGCTGAAGTCAGACAAATTCACAGAAGAAACATTTAATCAGGAACTGATCCCTGCAATATCATTCTAAGGGATGCAGTGATTTTCCAGTATTTGGAGGGAGAGTGTAACTTATTCAAGCCTTGAAAAATTACTCAACC
Source organism: Strigops habroptila (assembly GCF_004027225.2). NCBI lineage: Eukaryota > Metazoa > Chordata > Aves > Psittaciformes > Psittacidae > Strigops > Strigops habroptila. The sequence goes on from NC_046360.1 coordinate 35,618,742, forward strand.
TAGCTCAAACAGTTCATTCAAGGAAGTCTCACAACCCAAAGTGATAGACAGGGTGACCACAATTGTTCCTGTCGATGTGAAAAATCTCAGAACCATGAAGAAAGCAAGATTCAGTGTTCAGAACAGCTGTTTTAACAGAACAAACTGAACTCCACTTTACACTCTGGTAGTCAATTTCCCGACACCAACGCTCCCCTCCCCATTTATCACAACCTGTGTCACTCTCACCAACCCCCCTGCTCCATGTGCTGCTTATATAGATGTTGACCCTCAACACTCCTCTGTAAAATAAGTCAAATATTTAGATTTGACAATCACAGCATGATTCATGCACAGAGCTGGGGAAACATGATCATAAATAATTATATGCACAGCATGATAATTTTGAAGGTTGTCACCCCATTCAACCCCCATGTTTCAGTGTAAATCCTTGCCAGCATTAATGAAGATACACACACATGCTGAAGGGAAACTGTAATGCAGCTTTGCAACTCCTCACTTACCAGTGTAGTTTACAGAATAGCTGTTTGGGTCCAAGAACTTTTTTACCACTTCACAGTTGGACAGTATGTGATGGGTAGTAATTATATCGAGATAGGCCTGGAGTCCCTTCTGTCTTTCAGCTATGAATTCGCGCTCCATATTTCCAATCAATTTTTTTGGAGGAAGAGGTAGACTTAGAGTTGAGATCTTGAAAAAGAGAAGAAAAATTACTAACCTCGCTTCAAAATGCCTCAGGGATATAAACTAGCAACCCAGAAAGTAAAAGACTCTCAGCAGCAAGTTAACTACAGGATAACTGCTTTTGTACAGTGTATATACAAGCCTTTATGGTTTTTTCTAAGCACTGTTATCAGAGTGAGCTAGTCAGACAACAGCTCATATCCCACCAGGAGGAGATTAGTAAGTGGCACACTACTGATAATGTGAGATGAATTTTTGCTAGTGAGTCATGGATTCAAATCACTACACAAAACTTTCAGATGCTAAATGGCTCTCATTTTCAGCTAAATCCTTTCTATGACATATCTCTGCCACAGCACAAAAACAATTCACACCTCACCATTTTCTCCAGATAAGATTTATGCTTTCTTATTTCATGAAGATTAGTAACTTCCCATTGTCTCTACTGCCTTTATAGGTAATTTAAAGCCTTTACTGCCAGTATTTTAAATCTGTCATTTCAAATATGATGCAACTTTTCCATTTTCTCTCCTGAATTTACTGCTGTACAGAGCAACTCTGCATCTTTCAACCCAGAAATACCTGCAACCCACCAGTGAATGTACAGTACTTGGTTTCTGTTGACAGAAGTGATCCAAAACTTCAGATAAAAATCAGAGAAATACTTTGAAATGGGATGATGAAAAAATGTACAAAAACTTCAAGCGTTATGTAACTCAGATCAAAGAGCTCATCTTTAGTGTTTATATCCAATTATATCATGTGAATTGCCAGAATGTATTTTGCATGTTGTTAACACATCCTTGTCCCACAGATCAAAGCACCTGCCTTGGCTATGCTGAACCTCCATGGGAGTTATCTGTAAGAAATGTGTATTGCAGGAATCCTTTACACCAGATGCAGTGACCTCATTTCTAAAGCAAACAGTTCACCAGGGAGACGACGGGGACTTTTGGTGTTTGAACAACTTTCATTTTAACCGGTGGGAAAAGTAAAGGATCAGTTCAACCTGGGGCAGAAGTAGCAATCCCTTGCCTTTTCTACCTCCTTTTGAACACAGCTGTCCCCACGCTAACCTTAGCGCTTCTACTTCTCCAGTTTTTAACTGCAACTCATGGGCTGAAAAAGAACCATAACTATGTCAGAATTACAGAAGATGTTAATAAAAATCATGCTACCCACTGAGCAGTTTTTAATGCTCTTTCACACCCAAGGGGAAAACAAAAATAAACCCAGGAGTAAACCCAAAAGCAACAACATACCACTTACAGCCAGTAATTCACCACATTGGTTTTAACACCAGAGGCATGCAAGAGTTTCATTTGGTGGACCACTCTTACTTCAACTCAAAACCAAGTTTCTAAACTAAACCTAAATCCATTTCTCGTATTACTCACTGGAAAAGCATGTCAAATCATAATCACCTTCACCTTCTTGACCTGACAGCTAGCTGACATCAGAGAGAAAAGGACCATCAGAGAGAAAAGGACTCTAGTTCAGACATTTTACTTCAATAAACCACACATCTGCTATTTTTTCAGCAGAAAGTAACATTCGCCCCCAGGTTTTTGTAGCAATCTATCTGCCAAAACACACAGCACAGTGAGAACACTGTCTAGCACAGAACACCACCTCACCAAAGCCCTGACCTTGCAGAGACCCCGCATGCCTTCAAACATGAGCAGTACTTCTCCATGGCCCCAGCTCAGAGCCAGGATGGGCTTTGCGAGAGAAGAACCTGGGAATTAACATTCTTATCTTCAAACCACAGCCCGCTCAGGAATGTCTGCTCAAAAGCTGCAATAAAATGCTTCACAAAAGCCAGATATCTTGCTGTGAATACTGTACTAGTAGTTCATTTGACAAAACAGAAGAGCAGCCAATGATCTCCACATATCTCTGTCTAATAAGTGAAGAGGAAGAAATGCAGGGTGGTCTGGAAAAAGCTTTTCAATCCAGTTCACAACTGAGCTTTCAGGGAATCTGGCTTGAAACTTTCTGATGCAGATCAGGGCCACAGGTACACACCTCTCGTTGTTTTCCATGGTGTTTGGTTGCGTCCTGGCTTCAGCTATAGCAGTCATTTTTCTCCTGCTTAGTAGCTGGTGCAGTGCTGTGTTTTCAACTTTAGTCTGAGAACAACGCTGATAACACATCGATGTTTTTAGTTGTTACTCAGTAATGTTTACTCCGATCAAGGACTTTCTCAGTCTCATGCTCTGCCAGGGAGGAGGGGAGGCCAGGAGGAAGCAGAGACAGGACACCCAGTCCTAGCCCAGACACTAGCCAAAGGGGTATTCCATACCACAGCACATCATGCCCAGTATAGAAACTGGGGGAAGCTACTCGGAAGGCCCAGATCGCTGCTTGGGTCAAGCTGGGTATCGGTTGGTGGGTGCTGAGGAATTGTATCCTCTCCCCTTGTTATTTCCCTTATAATTATTATTATTGGTGGTAGCAGTAGTGGTTTTGTATTATACCTTAGTTACTGGGCTGTTCTTATCTCAACCCGTGGGATTCACATTCTTTCAATTCTCCTCCCCATCCCTCCGGGAGCGGGGGGAGGAAGAAAAGGGAGGAGTGAGCGAGTGGCTGTGTGGTTCTGAGTTACTGGCTGCGCTTAAACCACGACAGGTAGGACTGCATCCTCTATACTAGACAGTTCTGAAATTCCCAATCCTTACTATTACATAGGCAAGACGAGATTAAGAGCAGAAAAGTCACATTCCAACTCAATTGCAGCTGTGTTCAAACACAACCACCCAAACCTATGGAGAGATCAAGTACGCCACAAGAACTGGAAGAACTTGTATCTTTACACCCAAAAGAAGCTCCAGCAGTTTTTCCAGCAACATTTTAGTTCTGCAAGAAGGAGATCAGGGTTTGGTATTTTCTTATTGTTCATTGCTTTATACTGTTGCGGGGGGAGGTATTTTGTTTGGAAAGAACTGAGGAGTGCTGCATTATCTTAATGGATCAGAAAACCTCAGCTTCAGCATCACAAAAAGCAATTTATTAAAAACTTCAAAACAGTGGGAGAAAAGAGCAATTTAAACATGCTTCCTGACAGCTACTGTCTGCTGTCTCTTGAGCCTGGCATATGGAACTAGGCTGGAGGAACAGTGATGTTTGTCAATAGCAGCATTGTGCATCTTTGATAAAGGCTTAAAACTCTCCTCCTCTCCTTCTGCTGAGCACATAATGAAGAATTACACCTCTTAGGGCAGCTCTCTGTACTAGCCAGAAAAGGCTGTCTCCAAGCAGAGATACATCTTTGCCTTTCCTAACTGTGGAAAGCAGAAATAGGAGTTTTAACATCAACAGTGAGCAGCAGTCTGCACTGAAGGAGACCAAGTGCTACAGAACATGGCCTGTTGCCCTCTGCATAGCCTCCTACCCAAGTTACAGGTATGCCTTGATGATTCTGTTTGATCTTTTCTAGCCATCCAAGCAGCTCAAGTTTTTGACCCAGATCTTGGTACCTGATACCTGCAAAATCTCTCTGTCTCTTGTTTCAAATTCCTTCTTCTCCTACTCTACAAGTTGCTGTCAAATAACTTCCTGAACCCTCCACTTTCATCATTCACCTCTATCCCAGATACAAAGGCCTTTTCTTTCTGTACTACATCATACATAACCTATTTACCTTCACTTTCCAGACCTTCCACCTAGGCCTAACCTTCCAGTACCTGTCATTTCTGAATTTTAAGTCTTAAAGGTCCATTGCCTTTTCTACTAAAGCTGCCTCATTTGAAAGTTAAATGAGAAGGCAACAAAGCTTTTTCATGCCTTAATATATTCTATTCCCCTTGCTTAAGAGGAGCTTTGTTATAGCTGGCTGCAAAAGTAAACTCTTTCTTCTTTTTAAAACCTTCTCAAAATGATTTCTCTGCGATCTCTATCAAAACTTGACTATGGTTAAGGCAACAATGACCATTATGTACTGCATCAACTAGCATAATCTCATTTTCTTGTGTTCCCATGGATGCTTATCTAATCTTAAATCTTGGATTTCTGGATTTCTGCCTCTTGGAGCAGGAGACATCTTTGTACTGCATTTATTCAGCACATCACACAAGAGGTTTCTAGTCATGATAAAAGTTCCTACGAGCTACTGCACTACTCCACTCCTACTGCATAATTCCACACAGCAACCATGTTGCATCTGTTGAATTTATGACTAATTTGCTCATCCCCATCCTCCTTCTATAGCAGACTATCGGAATACACAATTCAACATCCTTACATGGCTTTGATCACTGAAGTTCATCAAGCAGATAGCTGATTTGATTGAGGGAAAGGCAGAGGAAGTGGAAGCAGTATTAAGCTCTTGAATTACATAACATTTAACAGGGAAAATAATTTCAAAGTCACAAAAATCTATCCTCAAATCACAGAAGCATTCACTTTTTATCTTGTTTGCCTCATACTATGCAACAAGTTTTGCTCCTGTAGATGCTAGTCACTGCTGCTTCCCCCTTTTCCCAGACACACTCATATACCCTGCTTTTTCCCACACAAACTAAAAAGAAAGAATTGTCTTAAGAAGCAAAAGAAACACACACAGTAAGTCCAGTGTTTAACTAAGGAACGCTTTCCAGTGATACAGAGAACCATCACATGATAAGCAGCATCTGGTAGTGCTTTTAGACGGATATAAATAATGAGACACATAGCACTTCAATGCTGAATTTGGAAGGTTGGGATGTGCCTTGGCGTTTCTCAACTCAAAGGAGGAACAAATGACAACACATAAAACCGGAACAAATCACAGTATTGAAGGGAAAGATTCAGTAGCTGCCAATTTCCTCCATTTCTATATAAATTGGTCCAGTTGATGCCAAAACTTCAATTTCACAAGAGAAAACATGAGTGAAAAAAGTATACATTCGAGTTACATTTGAAGACACAGTTTCTCTTTACATTTTTGTGAATTTGTATTTGTTCTTCACTGCACTATATAAAACTATCACAAGTCAATTTAAAGATATCCTTCTAATGAAATTTTATATTTATATATCAAGGAGGAAAGTTACCTGCAAGCTGTTATTAAGCAAGTCAAAGTCACTGTATCGCCTCACGATCTGTAAGATAGAAAAACAAAGTTCAGGAAACATATTACTTTTCCCATTAGCATTTTACTCTTCAAAAATCCCATCAGAGAGAAGTAATTCCTATTTATACACATCTTCTTTTAACCATTTTTGTACAAATTCATGACTGCTGGATTAATGTCACAATACCAGAGAGCAAAGAAGAGTTTTAAATCACATCTTGACCAGAACGAAAATGCATTCTTAAACATTATCTTAAAACAGCTTAAAGAAAATATTTGTGAGCCAAGTTTTCTGCAAACAAAGCATTTTTGCCATATGAGTTGCAACAACTTTCCACAGTCGTCTTCATTAGTTGGTCACATATCAAAAACGTCTGTAATTTTAGCACTAAGAAAGGCAAACTGGCATTTGAGATTTACAAATTATGGTCATACCAATACACAGTTGTAACCCACAGGCATTTTTGCTGGAATATTCACAACAGCAACAGAAACAGCCTTCTGTAGCTGGCAGCAGTACTGTTTTTCTCTTAGTTTTTGACCAAAAGCATTAAAGCACTTCATGTTCTCAATTCCAAACCAACAATTCCCTCTCCAGCTCATATTTAAAAAGCAAGGAAGACAGAATTTTCAACCTCTTCCTAAAAAGGCATCCTGGTTCCATGAAGCACAGTTTAGGAAATTACCTGCCAGCTGTTTTCTGTTGAAATTCCTCTCTGGACACGGATGATGTATTCCTAATAAAAGGAAGAAGTTATTAGAAATGAGAACTAACAAGGTGAAGAAAGCTATTAGGTACTTCTCAAAATAGGAGCACTATCCAATTAGGAAACAGTCAGAAACAGAACATTCAGATCCAGATTTTAAGCTGGGTTTGCTGAGACCCATCACTAGCAGTTGTTCCCTCTGCCCCACTGAGTAGAAGACAAAGAGAGATCCAAGAGCTGGAAGACCTGTGAAGCACCTAAACAGTTTAATTTAGTTAAGGAAAAAGATAAATAGAGCATACTCACCACATATCTCTACCAACAACAGCTGAAGGAACCTCTCCTCTCCTCACCTTCAACATCTAACAAGTAGCCCCCAGGTATTACTGCCACCATCATAACAGAATAAATGCCAGTAAATACCCACAGCTGCCCAACCTCTAATTATTTTTGTGCAAGAGAAGTTACCATGAAAGCTTTGGAGTATGCTTGAGTAACTAGAACTTACCAGCTTCTCATTATGACAATTCTTCATTTATAATGCATGCTTACTCTTAATTATTTATACATTAACTATGCAGATATAGCTAAATCTCAGTGAACCACTTTCACATTTGAAGAATTAATAATTCTCCCACCACAATTACATTCATAAAGCACAATTCTTTTCAGTCTCTTCATTTCAAGCTCCACTGTACCTTTCGTAGACTAATACCTGGTCAATACAGCAACATCATTATTTGAGATTTATCTAATTATCTCAAGAATAGATATCAAGTATTTTGTACAGCTACTCAGACAGACTTCAAGGAAGCTGTGATTTAGTTTTGCCCTGTTCCGTTCAAGTTTGAAAACAGCTCTAAAAACATTTCTGACATTTCAAAGATCATAAACAAGGCAAGTCCTTTTCCTAGAAAGCCTACAATCTCCATTCTAGATATTGTTTAATTAGCAAGGGAATAAAACTAATCTGGGCTAAGTGTAGTAACAGGTACTTCCTTTACCATTTGCACACACAAAGCTCTATAAATGCAGCTCTCTTTAAAGTCTTATTACACAGATAATCCCATGGCCACATAATTTACATTGAAAAACTTGAAAACAGAAAGCTGAAAGGTAAGGTGCTGCCTGAGAAAATGCAACTCCCAACACTGAAGTGAGGTGGAGAGTGTCCGGAATGAGAAGAGCGGAAGAAGCCACAAAAGAACCTGTGCTTTTATACCTCCTTCCAATTGTAGAAGCCTAATGTTGCAGGAAAGGCTCATGTCCCCAGTGATTTTTAAGCATATTCATCTTCTCTGCTATGCTTGGCCAGGGGAACAGGACCCACCCCAGTGCTCAAAGTACCACTAAATCCCCCCAGCTTCCTCCCTGAACATGCTCAGTGGCACTGAACATCCACAGCTACAAAATCTACAGTGAGAACTGGAAACTCTAAACCAAGCACCTATTCAAGCCATGGCTCACATGGAACACGCGAAAAGCTCTTTGCACTTGTGCCAGGCGACTCGTGAGTACCCACCCAGCTATTGCCTGCAGTGCAGCAAGCATCACATGATAAATCATTTGTTATTCAGCTCAGATGACTTTGCTCACCCTGGCACAAACTTTCTATCGCATTTTATGTGAAGGGCTGAATGATTTTTTGATGTCAAACACCACCTCATTTTGTTGAACTGCTTACATCAACAGGAGTCTTGCACGAAAATGACAGACCAGAGCATTATGTACATTTTTTTCAGATATTAAAATTAAGACTTCATTCCAAATTATCATAAACAGCCAATAATGAAATAACAAATACACAAAGGCATTTCCAGCACCTTAGAATTGTAGAATCAGAGTGGTTTGGGTTGGAAAAGACCTTAAAGATCATCTAGTTCCAACCCTCCTGCCATGGGCAGGTTCCACTAGACCAGACTGCTCAAAGCCTTGAGTCTATATACCAAATTTGTCCATTCTGTAACAGTAATGGCATGTACCTGCATACCAGTTAGATAGTTCAGTTAATTGAGTGTTTGATCCATGAAGTACTACAAATTCAGCTTCACAGTCAAAAATCCACTACAGGCATTTATTAGTAACTTCCTTCAGGTACTGTGAAGCAACTTCTGGTTTTGGAAGTTGCCTTCAGAACCACTCAGAACTAACTCTCCTCTTTCAAATTAATTTAAATTAAAAGCTAGTATACTGAAAAACATAAACCCCTGGATGCAAGCAAAGTGGGGCACGTCACAGAATCCCTCCATAGAATTAAATTCCCATTTAACATTTACCACTCTGAAAAGTAAATAGTGTAAATAAGGAATTATAACTATTCCAGACAAGAGGCAAAGGCAACACTTACCAGATGGCATTACCTTGTGTGTTCAACCTTAACTAATCCAGAATTTATTTACTGAGGTTTCCTTCTGAAGCACAATGCTGCTCAGGCAAAAACCTATTCCAGTTTCTAAAATTCATTTCAAATATCCTTTATTATCAACAGATGTCAAATACCTGTAGCGTTTCTGAGCCATCTAGAACAAATTCAAGACTCGTAAGCATGAAACCAAAAGTTATTTTAAACACTTTATATCATAGAATCATAGAATAGTTTGGGTTGGAAAAGACCCCCAAACGTCCTAGCAGTTTAGTTGGAAATGATGGAAATCCAAGATATCACAAACCAAAACACATAACTATTACACCGGAATTAAAGTGTCTGTTTCAGAAAGCCAGCCTGGCAGCACCCTCCATATTCCCTTCTCTTCCCCATTTGAAATTATAATTAAGGTCTTTTCCTGCAAAACAAGAAGCCCAAATCCTCATAAATAGTAACAAAAATCCACAGAGCTGACTGCAATTCAACCAGTGGAAAAACTGTGCAACAGAAACCGATTAAAGGGACACCTGGAAACCCAGATTAGCCACTAATGTGGCTTTTCCTGTTTTGTGATCGTTGCTGCATTTTGGGAAGTAGGAAGAGGCTACTCCACATACAGCCAAAAAATTGCAGCAACTGCTTATTCAGCAAGTCTCAAAGGAACGTTGGCTGTTTCTCTGAAAAACCATGTCAGTGATGATTCACCATGTTCAGTCATTCATCTTTTCTCTGCTATTCTAAGAAGCAGAGTTACTGCTCGATCCCTGGTAGCATTTGCTCTTTATACAGAGAATAACCTTTTCTACTGCACCCCAAGAGAATGCTCTTGGGCAGGCAGAACACACAAATTCATTAGACAACCATCAAAGCATCTTTTGCATGTCACTCTGATTGATACGACAGTTGCCTCTTCTGGAGAGCCTAGTGATAACCAGCTTAGGGTTTAGAGCTCATTCTCACAGTAAGATTTATTAAAAACCCCCACAGATTTGGGCCACAACTATTGTTTTCCACACATACTCGAGCATTTGCTCATCCAGTTCTGCTTTGGCATCCTAAAGCACTAATTGAGCCCCTGGTTTATGTCATGGGGTTTGCAACCTGAAGGAAGGGAGAGCATCACTCTTCAGACGTGGTTGTTAGTTCTGTCTGTATGGGAAAGATAAGTTCCCCCCACGCTCTCTCCATCTGCACTGACCGTAACAAAGAACTGACCACCTCAGCACTTTCTTGTCAATACAACTTCTGTTGTATTGGTTTTCTGGGGTTTTTTTTCCTCCCCAAAGTTGATGATGAGATTGAAACTCAAAGAATAGCTATAGCAGAAAAGCCATAATAAGAAATACAATCCCACTGCCAATATCTGCCATAGCTGCACATCATCAGCAGACCACAATATGCTCAGTTTTAGTGAGAAGTTGATACTTCCTATTGCCTCCACACAGCAACCAGCTTGTCTTGTGATTATAATTAGCACTGCTGATATATGCTTCCCATAGGACCAAAGAAGAGCTTTCAACTCCTCAAGGAAAAAGCCTAAATGCACAAAAGCTTTTATTACTCTGCCAAATTCTGTTTTGCTTAGGGGAAAAAACTATCTGAATTACAACGATTTGCTTCTGAGACAGCCTGATTTGATAGTGGGACTGAGACTGTGCCCGTGGGAAATAAATGCAAGTATAAGGAAAACCGATAGGCACACTCAGAATCATTTCTGACTAGCTGCATCACCTAACTCAGGAAAATATGATGGAAAAGGCTTCAGAAAGGGCTACCAGAGTTCACTCCTGCTGACAATTTTAGGGATCAGCAGCCCGGCTCAGTGAGGTCTAGGCTAGCTACACTCCTGCAGAAATTCCCATGGCATCTTTCACTCCTACATGAATGGCTCAAAATCTTTCCTATGCTCAGTTTACCAAACAACTTCAAAGGAGCCCCAACAGCTGCTGGTTGGCAAAGAAAGGTCTCAGCCTGCGGGAGAGAGACAACCTCTCTTAGCCCACAGGCAGCAACTACATAGGAGCCACTAACCAGACAGGCCATAAAATCAACCCCAAGACAAGCCCATCTAGATTCCCACACAGGTCAGGTCTGCACATCTGCTGCTCTTCCTATCAATACTGCCAAGCCAGATCCTGCCACAACCTTGATATTCCAGCAGCAGTTCAATATTCATTTTTAAAGATGCTAAGCAAAGCGGTTTTACCTATGGGAGCATTTCCTGGTTGTTCTGATAAGTCAGGAAAGCGGAAACTGGTGCTGGGAGGAAGAGGTCTGGAGCAGGGAAAGCTATAGGAGCTGCACTGTCGTTTCCTAATATCTTCTTCTTACTACTACAGAGGCTGGAGAGAGTCTCTGAAAAACTATTTTCCAAACATCCCCATGGATCAGTGACAGCCACACTGCATTTCTCCAGCCCTCTGCCAGTAACAGTTTCACAATCACTGCCTGGGATTAACGTTATCCTGAATTTACCCATTTTCATGCAGAGCCAACATTTAGGTGGTTATTTTCCCCCAAGATTAGTCCCTGGTATTCCAACACTTGTAAAAACATCAGCACCAGCAGCTCAGAGCTGCTCAGATAATTTTGTTAGCATTCCTAGGTGAAAGTTACCCAGCAAAGCATGTCCAAATGTTTAACAATTGCTGTTTATCGTCTTTCCTAGTTTTGAAACAGAAAGCAAATGGGAAAGAAAGGCTTTTGCAGTGGCAAAATAGGAAAGCACAAGTGGTGAATTTAGAGATTCATATAATAAAACGTAGAGAGTCTTGCCAATATTGGGTAATACATTCTGTTTTCCTAAGAAAATAGTCTCTAAATTTCTGGCTCGGGATAGTCAGTCTGTTTTTCCACAGATTTCTGCTGTACATCTGTTTAATCCAACAGGCTTGAAAAGCCAACTATTATAAAGATCCAGGTCACCTTCAGGTCACATCAACAAAAAGTTTGAAAGGGCTTTATTTTATAAGCTTTAAAGAGAGGAAAGCCTAATTAAGCATGAATACAATCCCTGCTTAAGTAGGCTGCATTGGAACCATTTCTAGTAAGAAGCTCTTTTAAATGTTTATTTAGAAAATCTCCCATGTGAAAAGTAGCAACAAAATGAGGAAAGCTGCTCAGACCCAGGAACCTCTTTGCTACGGGGCACAGTAGTTATTGGCTGTTGCACAACCTGCCATTAAGCCCATCTGAGCAGCCACAGTGGTGTTTACCTATGTTTTAAACAACACGCATGTTTGCCCAGGGACTTTATAGGGTTCCACATACGCTGTAGTAATGAGTAAGCCATTCAGTAAGTGAAAGCTATGAAGTAGGACAACTGCAGAAGGAAAATAGGACACACATTTGCATGTAATGAAACTCACTGAACAAGAAAAGCTCTGGAGAGACACAAGAGAAATCATAGCTTCTCAGTAGCCTGCATCACCATGGCCTTCAGCAGGAGAGCAAAATACTCAGTATTCTTCAGGAAATACTCAGTATTTCCAACAAAAACATTCTAATTGTAATGGATTTACTAAGGTATGATACTAATACTTTGCCTGCAATCTTTGCAGGAGCTACAGATGCAATACTGATTTAGTAGGCTCACCAGTGGAAACCGTAAGGTTGGGATATCTAAAATTAGGTGTAATGAAACAGCTTTTCTGAGCTCAAGCCAGGGGGAGGTGGTCAAACTTGCTAAGTCCAGTGGAGAAACTGCATTTCCAAAACCTCAAACAAGTGAACTCTAATAGTTCCCTGTCTAAAGCCACCTCTAAAAGTAACTTCAGGATTTCCATCCCCCCCAAAGGGAAGGCAACTTTGCAGAGATTGAATTCCTTATGAAGCAGATGTGCAAAGACCTTTACAAGCTTTTAAAATAAACCCCACAGTTCTAGAAACACATGGCTCCATTTTCGTATCACAGAACAATAGAGGGAAAATACAGAGGAAAAATGCTTTTTCAACGTTTTTCTAATCTAAAAGCTGTGAGTGTCAACATTCATCATTGGAAAAGGAAAAACTCTGAAAGTATGTTACGAGAGGGATTTATTTCAGCTGTTCATTTCCAAATGCCTTTAAGACAACAATGTACGGCAGCAAAATTGGCTGTTTCACTGCTTCAATCTCAACATGAAATGCGTGAAAAAGGAAAATCACTTCAGGAAAGACTTAAGGAATGCTCAGAAGTATATTATAACTTGCTAGTGGTTTTACTGCTCTAAACTACTCTAAAGCTTGTATGTACAGATGTGCAGTTCTTATTAAAGAATATGTCTAGATTACTGGGGTAGAAAATAGCATCCTATTTTAAGGCTTAAAAAGAAAGCCACTTAAAAATAGCGAATATGAAACATAACAACATGAAGCGAGTTCAATAGCCAAAATTTATTAAAGCTTTAGTGCTGAAAATGCCCCTGTTGTCAGAACACATTTGGCCTTAAGATGAGACACTTGGAAATGGCTTAATATATTGGATGTAACTCCACTCCTGTTGAGTTCAAGGAATGCAGTGGCAACAAACCAACTTCATTTGGTTGGTACACACCCCTACCAAGAGCACTGAACCGTGCCTGTGAAAGGTGTGCAATGCACCCCTCCAGTTATAGTTACTCCTAGAAGTTATGTTTACTCTCTCTTCTCATGCAGTGCTAGTGATTGAAGCATACAGCAGGAGACAAAATGAAGCTGACAGGGTTTGCTCATGTAATTTAAAATCTATTAAGTGAGGTACCATTGGAATGTGACTGCAATACAGATTTATTTGGCTTTCAGGATGAAAAGGACTCCATAAACACCGCACTATAGAATTATTTGTATGTAAGAGCACATTGAAGCAAAACTCAGGTTGCTTGTAACACACTTAACCGGGGAAACAACTTCTGTAAAAAAGAAAAGGCACCATTTTCATCTTCAGTTATCACTGGAAATAAATACGTAAAAAGAAAACCTCAGCTGACAATTTGTTGCAGCACAAAAGCGTGGAGATGATGCATCATCCAAGGTGTAAGAAAGGAATTCTGAGCTCTTCTGACTTAAAAGGAACATGAAGAGCTTGAGAGCATATCAGAAAATGCTGCAGTTGATCCCCAACAATCTAAAAACCACATTTACTGGGGGGTTGACATGCTCTTACTAAGCAAAAAGTGCAAACCCTCAAAGTACACTGTAAATAGTAGCTTTGTCCCATCTTAGGTTTCTGGAGAATTCAGGTAAGTACAGAGCAGTTTTGGGTTTTGCTTTCAGTTCTGGTTTTTTAGTTGCACCTTCATCCTCAGGAAACAGAAACTCAGCCTCTGCCAAGTACAGCCCTTGATTCAATGCTATGAAGTTTACACTTAGCCAGTCTGTTGTCTTAAATTTAAATGAGCAGAAGTAGCTTAGAACAATAGACAAACAAACTATTCATCTGACACAAGCTTTGGTCTTTTGAGTGATATTTCAGCATGTCTACAGAGCTTTTCCTGAAATTCTTCACCTTTTCCTTAGCTGGTTCTTCAGAAGACTCACTATTTCCAGCACCCACAGAAGGTTTATAGTATTACTAAAACAGTTGCCATGTTAAGGTTGCACCTAACCTTGGCCTAGATCATCTTTATGAGACTGCTTTTATAAGCAGTGTTCTACAGGAAAAAAATTGTAAATGCAAGTTTAAAGCAATTCTTGCCACACTAAGCAGCATTTTAAAATCTTAATACATACTGCTGACAAAAGAATAGAGAATTTATTCACGGATGCCTTTGAATTTCAGCTTTAGAACAAGCCTGGCATGTGAAGACCTAGTTCTCCAAACGTTAGTTTGGGATGAAGAATTGTACAGATCTGTATCTTTTGAAGGTACTGCTTTGAGGTGGGATGAGGAACAAACCCAAAAAGCATTCAGTTAATGACAAAATACTTCCTTACATCTATACTATAATGAAGTAAAACACAGCCTTAATGCCCCACAAAAGCACTTTGACCCTTAGTTCTTAGAGGACCTTCATTTACACACCTCTTCAAACACAAGGATCTGTTTGTGTGGTTTATTTAAACCAGGAAAGTTCAAATCAGGGACAGCATCACGCACCAATAAAGAAATTATTCAGATACCAGGGACATAAGATGAAGTGTCCAAAATGACAGAATAGTCGACTTACATGAAGTAAGAATCCAAGTCTCTGTTAATGGCTTCCTGTATTTTGTTATCCCACACTGCCTCTATACAAACCATCTGTGCTACACACACTTCAAGCCATCTTTCAACTATCAACAGGGCTTCTGCAGTAAAACAAACAATTACTAATAGATGTATCTTAGAGACAGATTTGAAATCAAAAGGCGCAGTGCTCCAGCATTCTGGTATTAACAAAAGATCAGAACAGATCAGTTGAGAATCTTTCCCGAACATCCGTTAGTAAGAGAATACAGAGATGAAAGGTGGGAGGGGAAGCAACATTTGCTATCACACTCACCCAGACAAGCAACACACACACAGAGTCTGGACTGAAAAACTACTTTCAAGTGCTCATGCTAAAAGAATTTCATGCCCTTTTTTTGTAACCAAAATCATGCAAACCAAAGGGAAGAGCACAAAAAGCTATTGTCGTTTGCACTGTGTAAAAAAAGAAGTGTAATAAGGCATGATGGAAACAAGTTAACAATGAAACTGTGCACTGCTAACCGGGGAGTGTTTGAAGCTACAGAGCTTCTCATAGGGGTTGGCACATGCACCCCTCAGCTACTCAAAACAGGTGAAAAGTATCAGGATTGCCAGAAAATAAACCTCATGAGTTCTGTTTGTAAGAGGAGCTGCAACAATGAGAGCCACAGCCAGCTAGATTCACAAGATCTTCTGGTCAATTTCTCACATGTAACTTCTGTTCAGAGGAAGGCTGGAACATTAGTTAACATGAGTGCCTCACGCAAAAAACACCTCTTAAGTGCAGATTACATATAGGAAAAGTATTTAATAAGACAGTTTACGGATGAGCTGTATATTCTGCGGTGAACCTACAATTATTGTCATTCAGGTTAAGAGTATTCACCAGATGGAAGGAACCAGGAAGAGAGATCAACACAGGAATGGGAGCTGTGTGAGGAGCAGAACAAACACCCTCTCTCCATTTCAAACACGCTTCCTGCTTGTGTACCTGCTGCTGAGGTACCTCTGGCCTGCCTTACCCCAGCATTCCCGCTATCAGCTAAAGCAGGAATCAGAAGTGACAGCCAGTTCTCTCTCTGATTCACAGCTCTGCTTGGTCATGCCATAAGGAAACCTAGTTTTTAAAGTGGGAAATAACTGCAAACAGGAGATGATGAAATTTGGACTGTTACTGCACGCTGGAACACTGTACGGCTCTTATGGAGGCAGTGTGTGTGTGAGGCATCCCAGAAGATTAATCTCTGACATAAAAGTCACGCAGGGCTTGTTCTATGGAGTGTCATCGCTCCCCACAACAAAGGCAGCGGGGCTGTACCCTGTTGTGTCTCTGCAGCTTTACAGCCCCCACCGCAGTCACGCAGCACGACCCGGGGTCGAATGTAACCCGTTCAAACCTAACTTCATCACAGCTACTGAAACGAGCAACAGGAGCCCATCTCTGCCCCAAACACTGAAACAGACTCCGAGGTAAAACAGCGATTACAACTCGTGTAGGCACAAGGCCTCCCTCGGAGCGGGACAACCCGGAGCCCACTGCCTGCGCCCCGACGGGCCGGGACCGGCGCCGGGAGCCGCGGCAGGCTGCGGAGGGACAACCCGCCTCGCACTAAGGAGAAGGAGCACAATCCCCGGCTCGCTGCGGGGGACCAGGCAACGGCGGCACCGCCACGTCCCCCGCCGGGGCTGCCCGGAGGTGAGACCCCGGAGCGCGGGTCTCACCCCCAGCCCCACACCCGCTGCCCCGGGCTCCCAGCGCACCCCCCGCAGCTGCCCCGGGCCCTGCTCCCGCTCCCCTCGGCCTCGCTCCTGCCGCAGGCCCCCGCCCTGCCCCGCTCCCCCCGCGCCCCGGCACCCCCTTCGCCGCGCCCGCCGGTACCCGTTACCTCCCCTCGCCCCCCCACCATCCCCGGTACCGGCCGCTCCCGCCGCACCCCCCCACCAGCCCCGCGGCCCGGCCTGCCCGCTCACCGTGTGGGAGTGCAGGCTCTGGCTCGCCTCGATCTGCGCTGTCAGCGGCACCGTGTCATCCAGCAGCACCTTACCGGCCGGCGGCTTCTCCATGAAGGCCATAGCGGGGAGAAAGGAACGGGAGCCCGGCGCCGCCAACCTGCTTCCCGGGGCAGCTCCCGGCGCGGCCGCCGCTGTCAACACGGCAGCGCCACGACAACGCCGCCGGGCCTTAGCGCCGACCGACCGGCCGGCTTCCCACCGGCGGCCGCCAGGGGGCACCGCGCCCGCCGTCCCCATGCGCCGCTGCTCCCGCCCCCCCGCCCCGGGAGCGGGTGGCGGCGGGACGGGAACGGAGCATTCCCGGGATGGAAACGGGAAGAGGAGCAGGGGGACCAGCGGAGCGCATGTGACCGCCCGGTGATGCCCAAGTCACCCGTACCCGGTGCTCTGTGCCGCGACGGTAGCACCAGCTTCAGCCCGAGGGGGGGTAGCGCCAAGGCACCGCTGGTGCTCGCAAAGACAAACTGGAAAGGGCTGGTGCACCAGTTGCTCTGCACCGTTTAGGGTTTATTTGTAGTTAAAGCATCATTAAATATCAAATAACATCCAAATTCTTCCACTCAATGTGTAGATTTTAGGAGTTTGGGGCGGTTTTCCTGCAAGGAGGGTTAAATTGAGTTCCACATCCTAACTGCCACTGCAGCAGTCGGAAAACTATTTCAGTACTAAGCGCATGGGAACCTGCTGCCTGTTGAACATTCGTCTGTTTCCTCTTGTCCTCTCACACTCCTCGTACAGCAAGAGGGAGGTCAGACATTGACTCGATTTGCTCTGTTAACAGGCACTGATGTGACAGCTTCCCATCTGGAGAACACGGAAGGAGGGAAGGAGCACACCTGCTAAAAATCACTGGCAAAAGATCAGGCAGCTACTCACATCAGAAGGCAATGGGAAGTGAAATAGCTCTAACAGACAGGAGGTAAGGAAAGCTCTCACCAAGCACCGTTTCTGTGTTGCAAACTGGTTCTGTGTTCCTTTGAAAGCAAAGGGCACAGTGAAGTCAAAGATCAAACTGCGAGTGCTGAGGCACTGGCACAGGGTGCCCAGAGAAGCTGTGGCTGCCCCATCCCTGGCAGTGTTCAAGGCCAGGTTGGACACAGGGGCTTGGAGCAACCTGCTCTAGTGGAAGGTGTCCCTGCCTGTGGCAGAGACTTCGAACTGGATGAGCTTTAAGGTCCCTTCCCATCCAAATCAGTCTGGGATTCTACGACCTTAAACGCAACCCCTCCCTCTGATCAGTGTGACTCAGCACCAGGGGTTCCTCCTTACACTGCAGTTGCATTTACAAACAAGACATCACACCCAGGCAGTGTAACTGTTTCACCAGTAGCTTTCATCACAGTTTGAGGACAAACTCTTTTTCTATAGCAAGCAACTTCTGAAGTTACCTGCACTCAACAGAAGTTACAAATGCATTTTGGTGGCAGAGATAGGGGGGAAACAGATGTTTTGCCAGAAAATTTTGAGCCACCAATTGAAGACAGCCTGTACTTCTACTCCTGATGGTCCTAAACAAAGCTTCTTAGTGTACAATAATCTTATGTTGGTACTAAAATAATTTAACGCAGATGATATACAAATGAATTTACCCAAAGCCTGCTCTATCAGCAACCCAGGTACTTTTAGTGGGCAAAGGGGAATACATGTTCACACAGTCAATACCTCCACTTCTGTTCTGCTTGTTAAACCCACAGCACCATCCCCTCCCTCCAGTGCTCCTTAGCAATACAACTTTGTAAAGAGGGAACAAGTTTTAACTGATCTAGTGTGGACCCAGAAAGAACAGCCTCAGCCTGAACCCCGCCACTCCAGGCTCCCCACAGCAGCAAAGACTTGTTTAAACATGACACTTCTATCACAGCACATGCCTAATTCCAGTGGTTTCACCTTGGCAGTGGCCAGGGGAAAATGAAAAGCTCTAAGTTTAATGCAAGATCTTAATCTATCTCTATCAAGATTAAGTTTGGGCACCGCCTTTGAAACACTTTGAAGGGCTTTTGTTGCAAATTTACCAGATTAAGTGACGTCATGTAAAAAGACAGAGTCAAAACCAACTGTACATTTGTGGCCTTTA
Organism: Strigops habroptila; assembly: GCF_004027225.2. Lineage (NCBI taxonomy): Eukaryota > Metazoa > Chordata > Aves > Psittaciformes > Psittacidae > Strigops > Strigops habroptila. Next base: position 35,637,768 of record NC_046360.1, read on the forward strand.
TAGTAGAGAAGCACAGGATCAACAGCTCTGACGGTCTGGCACCATGACTTTCACCATCCCCTCCATAACAGTCTTTGCACTGTCTTTGACTTTACAGGACACCGAAATGTGAGCAATAGAACCCTTCAGGTGTTGCACTTCTGCTCCAGCTACAACCTCCTCACCAGGATACAAAGGAGCTGGGAATCGGATCTCCTGAGAAAGAAATATACATCCTTGACCTGGCATTTTAGTACCCAGAACCGCAGAAATAAGTCCATTGATCAAAACTCCATGTACAACAATTCTCCCAAACCTAGACTGCTTTGCAAAATCTTCATTTAAATGCAAAGGATTTGTGTCACCTGTTAAATGAGAAAATGTAATAACATCATCCTGGGTAAAAGCTTTGGCAATTTCAGCCTTGTCTCCAACTTTTATGTGTAAGCTCTGAAGTACAGGACGTCCAAACCGTGAGTTGATAAAGATGAGCTTTGTCAAGGCTCTTTGTGGGAAAACCCCTCCAAAAATTCCACGCCTGAAGAGTTGCAACATCTCAAGCAACTTCTGCTTCGTACAACCAGACCAACAACTGTGTTCAGTCCAAGACTAGTTCTCTACTGTTGCCAGCTAACGCGAGAAGAAATGGAGACGTCTGATTTGGGGGAAAGAAAACAAACAACAAAGCAAGAAACAAACTTAAAGCACTGAAGAAAATAAATCACTCAAAGTTTAAAATACTTACTTTCCTTTTACATAAAAGATTAAAAACTTAAGAGCTATGCCCCAGCAGAGCTTTGTTAAGCCAGGGCTTCAGAGCAAAGAATTCTCGGAAATCACTTTATTAAGCAGCATCCTCTGGAAGAACTAAGCTCTGGAAGTGCATGTTCACACATGCATTTTTAAATGACGTCAGGTGACAGTGATTATTAGAAAGGGAAGAAATGGGGTAGGGAAAATCAAATATTGGACCAAGATGTTGACAAAGAACAAAACCTTTCCAGAAATTATTTTCTTGCAGGTGTATTAATGAGATTAGGACTCATCACTGGAACAAAGCCATAAAGTAATGAGACACTCATTAATGTCACATTTTACAAGGTTCATTACACGAATTGGTCAAGCACAGGCCTACACACCTGCACTGAAACACATTTCAAATCCAAACCAAGATGTTTTTGCATCCAGGGCATCTTTCTAGGACGAGGCAGTGGGCACGGCCAAGGCTCAGCTGCCCAGCCAGGCTTAGAGTGAGAACTCATATCTGGGGGAGATGAGGCCAGGTTGGACGGGGCTTGGAGCAACCTGCTCTAGTGGAAGGTGTCCCTGCCTGTGGTAGGGGGTTGGAATTAGATGAGATTTAAGGTCCCTTCCAACCCAAACCATTCTGTGATTATATGACATCCAGTCCCCACAGGGCTTTACCTGCAGCACTCGAAAGGCACACCTCCTGTTCTGGTAGAAGCCCAGCAATGTCAGAGCACTCCACAGCTTGACAAGGCCACTAAGAAAACAAAGTGTATTAATGAAATTTGGTTTTCTCAGTTTTCCTGTGGCATAAACAGCTTAAATAAAAAACATGTTACATACAGAGCAACGAAACCTTAACTGAGTGTAACAGCAGGTATTTCACCATTGAGTTCTACCAGCAAAGTATGCCCTGAAGGGATAGTGCGGTGATGACAGTTTCTTGCCCTTGACATAGAGACACGTACTGTAACCTTTTCAAGGTCACTTTACTGCCCCTGTTCTTGTTCTATCTATGCATCTATCTATTAAAATCATCTGCAGTTGTTGTCACCATCTACAGACAGTAATCATTCTCATCTTTACTATAGTAAGAGATTTAAAGCCATGTGTTTCAATGTAGTTCCTGTCAGACCATTCCGTTCCAAAGCAGGAGTAATGTACTGATGTATGTAGGTGACCAAATCTTGGTGATTTTTTTATTTCTTTTCTGCATGCTGTATGCAGACATTTGCAAGTCAGGTTTAATTCTTCACAGACCATTCTCAGCTTAAGAGTTTTCTTATGAAAAGTATTTTCACGGCAGTACCTGAAGTGTGTACCTGCTGCACCTTACCTGCTAACAACTCTTAATATGGCAGAGAGAGTTTTTTCCTCATATGTTAAGATGTCAACAGGCAAAGCTGCTCCAACCTATGAAAAAAATATGTTATTAAGCAAGTACCATCTTATGCTCTCGTAGGGATGGTTTATAAGCAAGTGATTTCACTTCCAGCACTTAACGCAGAAGTTGTAGCTATGTTCACATCTCACACGAGTGTTTAAGCACGAACACCACTAGATTTTATGCAGCATCCTTCCCCTCAAGAGCTCTTTAGATAAAGCCACTTTTAGTTCCCTATTACAGATGGAAAACAAAGGACCCAGAGGTGACAGGACTCATTTAAAGATGCCCAGCAATACAGTAAGCAGGCCAAGAACAGTTTCTGCACACTTGCCCAGCCAAGAAGCCATTCCCTTCCCACTGTTCTCTTTTAAAGCCTCACTACAGCGAAACCATCAACACCCCAAGCTCTAAAAATCAGATATGCCGGAGCCACTTCACCACAGACCCTAAACCAAAGCGTACAACCCCGGCTGCACCAGCAGCAAGTTACAACGTGGGCTGGCGAACCGGTAACACGTTACCGGCGGCAAACCGGGACCCCTTAACCCGCCTCCTCAGCCCCTCTCCGCAGCCAGGCGGGTGCCCTCCGGCGGCAGAAGCCCGCTCGGCCGGGGCTCACCTCTCCGTGCAGCTCCCTCAGCGCCGACACCACCAGCTGCTTGAACTGCGCCACGTTCGGCCGGGCCCCGCCGTCCGGCAGCTCCCTGCGGGCAGCAGAGCAAAGGGGCGGGATGAGGGGGGGTATCGGTCAGGGGGTCCCCGCGGACCGGGGTGTCACTCACAGCCGCACTCGCAGGTAGTGGTGCTCCGCCGCGCTCCGCAGCACCCTCCGCTCAAAGGTGGCGGCGGCGACCTCCGGCCCCGCTGGCGCCATCCCGCCCCTCCCGGTCCCGCCCAAGCCAATGGCGGCGCGTCCGCCGCACCGAAGCGTGTACGGCGGCCCCGAGGGCTCAGCCCTCGCGTTGCCATAGCGACCGGGCGGTGCTCCGCGTCCCACCTCCGGGACACAGCGGCGGCTGATGGGGGAAGGCTGAACCGGGAGCGCGGGGATGAAAGCGCCGAGCCTCCCGCCGGGGGAAACAGCCGGTTCCCGGTTGTACCGGCGAGGAGAGAGGGCGCTGGATGCTGCCCCGGTGGGCACGGGGTGGCAACGGGGCAGGGCCCAGGCGAGCCCCGTGCCCAGAGCCCGAAGCGCGGTGTGTGGGCAACCTCTGAGAGGGAGGGAGGCAACAAGCAGCCTCTGGGGCTGAAATGAATCCCTGGGAAGCTGTGGGAACAGATGGTGTTTCCGAGTGCGACAGGGCGGCTTTTAGCTGCGGGAAGGCAAATATTGGGCGCTCCACAGTAAACATGCTGTTGGAGAGGGGCTCGCGGAGATGCTCCATCGCTTCCCTTTAAATCATGTTGGTCCTGATGCGGTTCGTGGCAGTGCTGTCTGGCAGGGTAACAGGTTACAAACATTGAGGGCAGTGGGGTTTCTTAGGCTCTAGTTTGCAGTACACACAGCTGAAACAGACTTGAAAAGTACAGAGAAGTAGGTTGGCAGCATCTTTGCACCTCACTGGCCAACACCTAGTTGAGGAGATAAAATAACATGACTTTAGTACCTTGTAGCTGATCTGGAGATTGGGGTGAAATACATCCTTTGGAGAGAAACAGCAGGACAAGTATCTTTGCTCTGCTAAAATGATGAAACATCATCCTCAGTGTAAGAACGTCACAGAATCTTACTTCTTGTACAAAAAGAGGTTTATCCAGGAATGAATAGTGACCCCAGCAGGGTAACACAGCAGCAGCCTAACACCCCTCTGACGTGATTGACACCATTTGCCTTTGCCATCGAGCTGCTCAGAAGAACTTCAGAGTTCAAGATGTTTTCTGTCTGGATCTGGGGTTTTCTCTCTGCCCCACAGGCCTCCCCTGCCCCAGGACACCCACCTGCATGTCGGGCTGTGAAGGGCACATCTCCCTCTTCTACAGGCGCTGATCTGTCTTCATCTTCCTACTGCTGATGTGGCACAAAGCTTGGGGATGGTGTATTTGTGTCAGCTAAAGCCCACAGTGATTTTAAGGAGGTATTCATTAAGAAAACAGCAACAAACCCAAGAGGTTTTCTGATCCACCCCTGCCCCAGGCAGATACCGTGAGCATTCAGCAGAGCTCATTTACAACTGTTAAATAAACAAAATTAAAAATAATAATAGTGCTGGAAGATTTCATTCCCCCCCACGCAGTCTCTTCTAGCTCTCTTCCAGACAACTCTTTTTAATGCTTAACAGCTTCCCTGCTGTTGCTCATGTGCTGTATTAATAGGTCTGTCCTAATCAATATGGGATCATCCCTCCTTGTTTGGATATTCCCTGCCCCTTTTTCCCCCAGTCCTTCTTTCCATAGAAAAAAATCCCAGCTTTTCCTTATCCTTCTGCAAAATGAAACATTTTCTGCTGCCCTCTGGCCCCTTCAGGTGTCAACGTCTCCCCTGAGCTGGAGTGCCCAAAGCTGAAGCACCATATTCCAGCAGAGGCTTTGGCATCACCATCCATCTGAACCGCTCTCCCAGACTAATTTACAAACCATACATTAAATACTGCAAGCTTAGAAATAAAGCTTCAGCAAAAGCAAATACTGAGTATTTGAACAGGCAATTTCACACGTACCAAAGTAACTTTCCTTACAAATTGTTAGTTAGGTTAAAAAAAGGAAGCTTGGCACACAAAATTCTTGGCCGGCAAGAGACCTTCTGTAATATTCTCTCCTAGGAGCAGAGAACCAGTTAGCACCATCCTCAAACAACAAATGAGTTCTACGATAATTTGGCAGACATATCAGAGCAGCCAGTTTTATTGGGAGCAATAATATCTACAGAAACTGGGATTATTTTTAAGGTATAAGTAAAATTGTATCACCAAACAGCACAAGTTGGTGGTCGGGTCATGGATAAATCTCTTTTGGTTATTGCAACAGGGCGAGTGCTGTTCTCTGTAAGGCTCTGATAACACAAGCAACTCAGGCACTCCGAGTAAATCCAGTTAGCTGCTGGGAAGTCCGCTCTGGAGGTAAGCACTGGGGGTTGTGTCAATAAAGAGCACACACAGGGTTGTACAGGAAGGCTGGACACAACATGTCAGGTTTTTATTAACCAAAAGTGAAGCTGAACCCCAGAGTGGCTTGTTAAAACCATATGTTTATATGGCAGATGTATTTCTTTCATAGCGCAAGAACCATCCTTTGAGAATCAAGTACGAAATGTAGAATGAATTAAAATGAGGGTCCCTCAATAAATCAATTTAAAAAACCCACTTAACTCTAAAGAACAGACCAACTTTAAGAACTGTCCTATTAAATTCTCCCAAGTGAAAGACCTTTAAAAGCACTTGGAGCCTTGAGGTAGCAACTTTATGCAGAATTTAATTCCCCTCCTGCCCCAGAGCAGAGGAAAATTAGTAGCGCATTATTAGCTCCAGCCAGCTAAGCTGAGTGTTCTCCTATGAGGTTAGTGACTCTCTTTTGCACCTTGACAGAGCAGTATAGTGCTGCAGACCTTCGGCAGGAAATCCACGAGGAAGGCCTCTTGAAATAAAATACATGGTTTGAAAGAAGTGGAAATAATCAGCAATAACTGTAACAAGAAAAATTACCTGGAGTGAAAAAAAACCAACCCAAAGCGTTCGTATTTTGGCAAGACGAGGTTACAAACACATCAAGAACAAGAGTCTGCTTTCAGCAACAGAAAAGAAATCATGGAAGTGACATTCAAAGGGGTTTCAGGCTTTGCTCTCTGTGCAATTTGCACTTTGATTTTAAAGTTTTGTCTGAAAGTTTCAAGGTTTGCACTTTTGCCCTTTTTTGTTCGTTTACATTGTGAAACCTGTGCTGGGACATTAAACAGAAATACTACGCCAGGGGTTTTGACCACTGAAAGCTCCTCTCACTGACTTCACGACAATCACAAGCAGGGAATCACAAACAAGAGACTTTTCCTCCTCCAAGTCTCAAAGACACTTTCCTCTTTGCCCATTTTGCTGCTGACTAATTTTATTCAAAACAAGATTTCTCTCTCTGCCAATTTCAGAGCCTCCTCGGCAGATTTACACTGAGTAGTAACAACAACACACTTGGGCTCTTTCTCCATGACAATTGGGATGAACAGTCAGTGAAAAGGAGTGAGCTGAGGTGCAGCGATGTGGACAGATCCTCACAAGCAGGCACCTCGCTTCACTCCCTGGTCGTGGTATCACCACTCACACGCTTTCCAACTTTGCTCATTGCTGATTCTCTAACCCAATGTTAACCTGGCAACGATGAGTATCTTACTACAAGCTTCTCTCGCTATCTTCATGCTCCAGAATTGTACAGAAGGGGTTGGTTAAACCAGACCAAACTCATCGGGCACATTGCAAATTAACAGCTTTTAAATGGCTGAACCTCCTCACAGGCTTGTTCTCTTTCAGCTCAAGGTCAGGTTGTCTCTCTACACCTCACAATGATATCACACAGATCCTGGATGCGGGATGGCATTGCCCAGGATGCCTTTGCTTCAGGGAGTTGAGGGAAAGGTAAAGCTTCAAAAAGCTTGTTCTCGCTCACGTGCAATCCCAGTCTTTAATTTGACATTCTCATCCTTTCCTCCAACTTCTAGAAGTCATCAAATCAAAGTAGTTGTAAATGCCCCATCCCTGGCAGTGTTCAAGGCCAGCTTGGGCAGAGCCTTGGGCAACATGGTCTAGTGTGAGGCATCCCTGCCCATGGCAGGGAGGTTGGAACTAAATGATCTTAAGGTCCTTTCCAACCTTATCTATTCTACGATTTTATGAAATCCTCCCTGCCAGGCGGAATGACCTTAAGAATCTAACACCAGCCTTGCCTGGATTTTTGGTTAAGCTTCAGAACAATTGCCATCATTTGCATCTGCTGAGGTTTACAATCCTGTCCTGCAGAGAACCAAAGGCTGCGAGAAGCAGGATCCGTCCGCAAGGCAGCTCAACCCGCCAGGCTCCTCTGGGCAAAGGAGAGGAGGTTCTGCCTGGGAGCAACAAGGCTGGCTGTGATGAGCCACAGCAAGTTCTCTTCAGTTCACATGGCAGTGTAAGCAGCACAGACACTGGTCTGAAGACCAGTTTGTGTCTGGTTCGCTGGACAGCCACAAACTGGCCTCAGACAGACTCTTGTCTTGGAGCCCAAAGTATCCTAAAGTTTTATCTGTTATCAATGCAAGGACCCGGGGCGGGGGGGAGGAGGGAAGGGAGTTCCTAATTTTTTCTTGGGTTCTGTTTGTTGGCCTTTTTAGGGGTTGTTTTATTTTGGTTTGGTTTATTCTTTAATTCTGTAATCAAAAGAATGATTCTGTCTTTGGTGCTAAACCTTGGAAGCATGAATGAGAAGTACCTGCTGCTGCTTTGGCTGTCATGTACAACAAAAACACAGCCCAGCAAAGCAAGGGAAATTCACTGTTCTAAAACACATGCAGTTAGAACAGCCACTAGACATCACAACCAGGACTTTAATAACATGGAAACACCTAGTTCAGTGGTGTCCATTACAAATCATTTGCATTATATAAAAATATGACTCCAATTACAGTAACTGGACAACAGCCATTCAAACTTATCGAGTTTCCATCTTACTCATATTGCAGGAACTGGGAGGAGCTCATCCATTTAGGAAAAGAAACTGTCCAGAAATCAACTTGAGAGTTGCAGCTAAGCATCTCGTGCCTTAGAGAAATGTCCACTGTGGTAACTAGAAGCAGGAATTCAACATTAGCATCCTTCTATTCTTGCTCACGTGGCCATGAATAAAAAGAACAGATTCTGTTATACTAGCATCCACAATTAAAAGTTTATAACCCCATAAAACACCAGGAAGTTTTGCATGAGCTGCAGGAGAATGCAAATTCAAAGGGTCACTAGATTTATTACCTACAAATTCAATGTCTTAATATAAATATTCTGTTTGTACACCATAAAAACGTCCTTCTTATGGTCTGATCCTTATTTAGATAATACTCTGGTAAAATCTCAGCAGGATGCCAATTTAAGGTCATTAAAGCTATAGAAATAGAATCTACCTAATAAATGCTGCAAATTTAACAGGTATTTTAGATCAACATTAGCTTAGTTATCACCTAAACCAAAAAGACTCCTCTAACACACCAACTGCGTGGTTAGCAAAGACATTGGCTTTACAAAGTCAAACGTTGCCAACTGTTTAGCAAATCAACGTGGTATTTGGAAGCATCCAAGTGTCTAATGAAGTCAGAATACTGTTGAAATGTTAGGACTGGGGGGGGGAGCTCCTGTAAACAAGTACAGAAGTTGTCTTCATTTAAATTACAAAACATTCACCTCCTTAAAAAGCTTTAAAACTGACCCAGTCAACAACAGCGCCCTGGGAAATCTAGCAGTATAAAGGATCTCTGTAAGCAAGAGAAGGTCATCTATTGTGATCTCACCACAATAAAATGTTCTCAGTGTCAGGGACAAGGAGCAAATTGGGGGAGATGACAATTATGACACCTTCAGGCCATTTGATCTGAACCACTGCACTTTTTTGGGCAGCATAGAGTAAAACATTTTTCTTTGCTGCTCAGAAAACACTTCAAATCTAGTAATGCTTCATCTTCTGCATTTTGTTGCTAAGCAGACTCTCCCATGTCCCCAGCTTGTTTTACTTGGTTTAAAGAGCTCTAGTACCTGCTGCTTTCAGCAGGTGGAGGAAAACTTCAGTGCCACCTTAGTAATTGGCTCCCTTGATATTTTAACTTCAAACCCAGATGCTACAATTAAAAGCAAATTTGACATTGTGTAAGGAAAGCATCAGAGGAAGGTAATAAGCCTGTAAAAGGCTCGTATTCCACTGGTTGCCTCTGCAGAACAGGCAACCTGCCACTACAGAATCTGATCTGAAAATTTATCCCAACAGTAACACCAGAAGGAAGGAGGCTTCTGTATCTTGCACACTTTGGGTTTCGTATCAGGCACTTGAACTGCTGGACAGATGCCGTTCTGAACCAAGTAAGTGAACATAGGGTTACAATGATCTTTAATCTAGGTCTAATGATGAAGTATCAGCAGCAAGGTGGAGGCAGGGAGTGAGCAATCCATCTGTGCTGAGACTTGTTGATGATTTCTAAAATGCCCAAGAAGACAGCAGCAGTAACTGTTCCGTAGTGTCCGTTTTCCTTGTGAGTTGTGTTGCTGATAGGAGGCTTTTCTGTGTCTTGAACTAAGAAGGCATTGAGGTACCCTGTGCCTAAATCCCTGGATCCCTCAGGTCCATACTAGAGCCAAACATTGCCACCAGTTGCTCCTCATAATGCGTTATATTCCTCTTCATAATGTCCATGCAGGGTCCAAGCAACCTCTCAAATGCTTGCACATCCATGACTGCAAAGGAAGAGAGGTGAAAACAAGATCGTTTGTCAAAACTCAGAACACAGACCTCGAGTCCAACCCGTCTGGGTTTGAGGCTTCAGTAGAAGCTACAGAAACAGAAATCCTATTTCTGATTTCCCTCTGTACTGTTATTTGGAGAAACAAGATTCATGAAACAGACACCTGATCTCAAGGATAAATAAAGGAGGCAAATACACAAACACTGGCATTAAAAGATCACCTGAAAGCTGTGTGTGACAAACGAGCTGTAGACAAGAATCTGATGCTACTCGTCCCGTCAGAGAGCACAGCCCACACCAGCAGAAAAAATAGAATATGCTGGAAGGAAGTAGCAGTGCTGCTCAGCCTTCAGCCTGGAGATCTCCTCCAGCCCATGTTCCTAGCTGCTGGTGTCTGACAACCAGTTACCAAGAGGCTGCTAAGTTTTAAACAGCTGCTCACTAGGGCATGAGCCACGAAACAAGCAAAGACCAGGAAAGGATAACCAGAAATACACATCTACTTACCTAAACATTTGACCTCCCCAACAGCATAGGCAGAGGCTGCTCTGGGTTTGTTGGTAACAAGTGCAAGCTCTCCAAAATACTGCCCTCTCTGACACCGGGCAATCTCCACTTCTTGGTTCACTTCTGTACTCGTCACAGTCTGTCAAACAGTAAGTTTGGATTATCTGCACACAGTTCTGTCTTTGAACGAGGCTGCTGTTAATCCCAGATATCTGAGAGATGTGTAACAGCTCGCTGGTTTAGGGCTTTTCAACTAGCAATCCCCAAGTCATGCTCTGTACTGGTACCACCTTGACAGCACATTCAGTTAGAAGTTTGATAAGAGAAGTGTATGTCTGCCCACAAGTTTTGAGATTGGCAGGTATTTACCATGAGAAGTTTGGGAACTGCTGTTACTTTGACCTCACACAGGTTTTATCATGCACAACATGTTCCCAAAGGCTGTTTCAGACTGTACAGAGCTCCTTTCAAATGCCAACATCTAGTATGTCGCTAGAGATAACAGACCCCAGGCTTAGTAAGTTGTAGTTTTCTGTTATCCTAGAAGAAAAGTTTCAAATCCACCCCTAAAGCCAGGGAGAGTGTATCAGGTTAGTTTGGAGAGGAGCAGATACAAGCAGAAGACTTTAAAACTTCAGTAAAGTGACTTCTGGCCTCTTCAGAACAGGTACGGGGACTTACATACAGCCTACATCACATGAGTGATAATAAGAAATAAAATCTTATAAGAAGTCAGGCTAGGCTTTTTCATACCACTCATATTTATCAAATCAGGGACTAACCTAAAGCCAAACCACCCAATTTGAACTCACCTTGCTTTTAATCAAGATTTTTACTTCACCAGTTTCTACAATGTAAAAACAATCTGCTTTATCACCCTGAAAGAGGAAAAGGTAAAACAAATTATTTTTTAGTTTACTGTAAAAGTATGTATAAATGGTATTAAAGCATTCACTCTGAACTAGGCCTTGTGCAGAAATCTGCCAGAACTGACAAACACTCAAACTCTTAACATTGAAAGGTGCCTGGTTAGGTAATTTACCAGAGGAACCCACAGGGGAAGGAGGGGTTGGTGTAGTTCATTCAGTGAGAGAGGAGGCTTCAGGGAGACAGAGGCTGGTTAAGGAACTGATAAGGGAATGGGAACAGCTCAGCAAAACAACTGTGAAAGAGTGTGAGGAGAGATAAACGTGACGTTAAGTCAAGTGGGCAAGGAGACTATGAATGTGATGGGAAGGATGGAAAGAGATGATTACAACTTGAGTATGAAATATGGGCTGGGAGAAGGTGATGCAAGATTTAAACATGGAGTTAAAGAAGAAACGAGGCCTTTAGCTAAGCTTCCTGGGGATGTTGTGAACCATCCAGTGCAAAGCTTTCCTTCACTGTTGCCATCTATCACAACATGAACTAATCCACTCAGCACACTTCTGAAAGAGTACTGAAAGAGTACTTTAAAAGAGTGAAAATCAACTGAATGGGAAACATCCTCCTAATACCAGCAGGCACTAACAATTCTCAAGTGCTTCCAAGCATACTGCCCTTAACTAAAGGGTCAAACTCCAGAAAAGTAAGTAAAATGTAAAATTACCCATGAGAGAAAAGGGGATCCTGGTGTGGATGAACTGCTGTAATGTTAAGAGGTATCACATCTTTTCCAAGCATAAAATTTCATCATCTTCAGCAGTGTATTACCATCACCCAGACCTATCCAGACTATTAATCCTCCTTTTAAAGGGTAATTACATCCTAGTCCTTGATTCAGTTATTACAACAGATTAAAACCAACTGTGTAATTGGATCACTGATTGCATGGGTTCACAGTTCTGAGACTGATTTATAAGCTTTGATATTGCTAAGAGTTCATTTTTCTCAGGGTCTTATGCAACAAGGTTTTCAACTTACTAAATTGAAGGTATTTTTTGACAGAATAAAACTAAGGTTTCCTGCATTCAGTTATCTGACATTGAAGGTAATTAAGATTAATTATTCAAGACATTATCAAGGAGTCATATTTTGTTTATAAAACGAGATGACAGTTGTGATCACAAACCTGCAATTTCAGGTAAGCCAAGGACTTTCTTGAATTAGTTTCCACTTAACTAGAGCACTTTTGCAACAAAGCAACCCTGAGCTAAACTTGAGGCAAAATTCCAGTGTTTCATCAGTAATAGCGCTCCAAAACGTTGTGTCACAGCCAAAAAACTCCCCCAGGTTTAGCTTGAGCTTGTCCAGCTTCACGTTCCACCACTCTGGCCTTCATCTATTACAGCAGACACCAGCAACCAAAGGCCGTCAACTGAAACTAGACTAACCATCGAAATATTCTTTTTAAGAGTATCAGGGAAAATGGTTTTGGTTAACCCTGATAGTTACTTAGAGTAGTTAACTGAGTTGGATCCAACTAGTGAAACATTCCAAATGACTTCATTTATTTTCATCTAAGTCATACTCCTGTTGAATTCTTTGGTTGTGTTGTTTAGTCAGACCTAGGAATTAGAGATGCCTTTACCACGCACTTGTGACTCCTTGTTTAATCTGGTTATGGGTGCCCGTGAAAAGTCTGGCTGGGGCCTTTCATGGAAAATTGCAGAGACACATTTAATGTCAGCTTCTTAAGGCACACTCCTCTGGAAACCTTGCAAAGACCATTTATAAAAGACAAACAGATGAGTGAAGAAAAACCCAGGAGCTAGAGTAATGCAATAAATTTGTAGCAAAAGATATACTGGCCATTCCCCAGACATTCAAGAAGTGGTTAAATAAATTGGAAGTATTAAAAGAGTAAGTGCCAAGTTGGTCTAAGTAATAGGATTCTGTAAGTCAATTCCAAACAGGAGAAAAGAAGCAGAGAAAGGAAAATGGTAAAGAGAAATATAGACTTCAAGTACCTGAGAAATGATACGTTCTCCATCTTGATACACTTTCTCTCCTATAACATCCACTATCTTCATTCGCTCTGATGCCTGGAACAAAGAGGAACATTAAACATAATCATCTCTTGTAGTACATCTCTGGTAAACCTTGTAGCCCTGAAATGATGAGGCATTCATTAAACACACAAACAATCAGTATCTGAGTACTGAAAAATACAGCCCCTACAATGATGACAGTGTCATACTGCACCACAGCTTTCAAGACTACCATGATCAATAGGAAAGAAAATTGTCTTGTGGCCCATCTGTGTGCTTTTCTTACCCCCAGAGATAATAAATAACTGACTTGGCTTGTTCAGAGCAACTGAAAAACCAAATTATTTCCCCTGAGATTCAGTTGAAATTTGAAGAAAACACTCCGAAAAGTGTAATAAACTCCCTAAGAACAAACTTCAGTGAGAAACACCAGCAACACATTTTCTAAATATTTTAATCACCATATCCTGGAATCTGTGGGGGGAAATTGTGTCCCAGAATGCAATCCTGGAGCGGAGAGAGGAAGGGGATACGAAAAGGATGCTGGCTCTAAATTGTAAGCAGGCACTGGAACAGGATACCCAGCAGCAAGGGCAAGAGGTACTAATCTGACATGCAATGAAACATGCCTGAGGTATCGTAAGCAGGAAGGGAGAAAGAACAGTTAAATTTATCTCTGGTGTTTCCCACTGCCCACCTTGAACAGCACAAAACAATTCTGTTGTTTCAGAGCAGTGTAAAAAACATATTAGGAAAGGAAGAAAATCCTACAGTTAGAATTAGTATCTTCACAGATGATTCAATTGTAATCCATTCATTCCACAAATGCACCTTCATCTAGCCCATATTTGAGAAACTTAATTCTGATCCATGCATGAATCAACTGCAGTGTGTCATGCAAAAAGCCACCCAGTGCTAATGAGGGGTTTTTTTATATCTTTAAGTATTTATGAGTCATTTTTGTGCTCAAAGTCACACTGATAGAACTAGTTTAAGCCAGGTACAGAGGGAGAGAGGGTGTTGTGCGATTTACCCCTTCCACAGCTCCCAACATACATCCAATACGTTATACATTAGGGGTTGCTACTTCCAGCTGATGATACTTTGAAGTTTTGTAATCTTCTCTCAAAGAGATTAAAAGCTCTACTCAAATAATGCTGAAAAATATTCTTAGGATGAGAAAACAAAGAAAAGCTAAGTTATGGTGTAGGACAGAGACAGACATAAAAGCAGTTTGGTATGGCTCCAAAAGCCCTCTGAAGATACAGCTGATTCAATAGCTTAGAAGTGACAATTTACACGTTGTTCCTAAAGTCACGCACTGCACACATCAACATGGCATCTGTCACTTTGTTCCCAGGTAGCAGTGCTTCCCTTTAGCCCCTTCTTAGTTTACCTCCTGAATACTGGTTAAGGTTAAAGCAAGACCTACCATGGCCCACATCTTTTGTCTCAAATTTAAAATCATTCATGGCTGATAAAGGGCAAACATCCCTGTGATTGTTTCACTACTTCAATATCACATCCTCAAAGGAAACCACAGCCCCAAGTTCCAATTTTCACTTTAATACCTGCTCTCTGACATTTTACAGATGTTTTTTGTTTGTGATTTTTTTACATCTTTACACAGAATGAGAATAAAATCAGCAAATTGCTGTGAATAAAGGATATGAAATCAAAGTGTACAACTTCCACAATACAAATTAAGTTGTACAGCAAACATGATACCAAAGCTGCTCTCACAGTATTCTTCTAAGCAAAAATAACAGAGATTTATGACAGAGCAGAACCACGGACTGTAGAGCTAATGGTAATGCAAGAGTTTGACGCAGAGGCTTTACCTCCAAGGATTTAAGAAGGGGCACAGACTCAATAAATAATTCATAGGTCTTCCTCTTCTTTGCATTGTTTTTCAATATAATTCTTCTGAATGTCACTCGATCCTGCAAGAAACAGTGGAGAAATACATTATTCCTCTTCACTGAAATGCTCCCTGTTGAACTGACAAATAGAAACAAGTATTTGCAACAAACACTGGGGTTGAGAAGCCAGCTGTTAATATAATACTATATCCATCACAGTGGTGATCTTAACAGCTCTTGTGAGAGCACTTGTTGCAGTCACAAACTGAAAACCAGGGAGCTGTAAGATCTGGTCCTTCTCACATAAGCATTTAAGAGTTCTATTTTTAGTCTATCTCTTACTGTTTTTCACAGCTGAGTTTTGGGGTTTTATTTGGCTGTTTTGTTAATACATTTCATGCTTCCACCTACAAGGAAAAAGTTGCTTTCTTCCTGCTGAAGCCATTGGAAATCGGCATTTCCATCACTTACTTCTTAAAGCAACTGCAGGACTAAGCCTGAATTGGATTCTTCTGTACTTGAATCACAGATTTCAAAGGTAAGTTGGAGATTTATTCTGGTCTCAGTAGATCAGGAACAGAATATCAAACAGCAACAGGCTTGATTCACTCCTGCACCTTCCTTCCCCTCTAGGATCCAAGCGCCAGCTTTTTGCTTCCTAATTGCCAGCCTGTGTGCTGGGCTGCACCTTCAGAGCGTGAGCAGCAGGTCGAGGGAGGGGACCCCCCCTGCAGTCCTGATCCAGCTCTGGGGCAACAGCACAAGAGGGACATGGAGCTCTTGGAGCGAGTCCAGAGGAGGCCATGGAGCTGCTGCAAGGGCTGGAGCAGCTCTGCTCTGGAGCCAGGCTGAGAGAGCTGGGCTGGGTCAGCCTGGAGAAGAGAAGGCTCCTGAAGGGGAGACCTTAGAACAGCTCCAGTGCTCCTGGAGAGGAACTTTGGACAAGGGCCTGTAGGGACAGGCAAAGGGGAATGGCTTTAACCTGCCAGAGGGGAGATTGAGATGAGCTCTGAGGCAGAAGCTCTTCCCTGTGAGGGTGCGGAGGCGCTGGCACAGGGTGCCCAGAGAAGCTGTGGCTGCCCCATCCCTGGCAGTGTTCAAGGCCAGGTTGGACACAGGGGCTTGGAACAACCTGCTCTAGTGGAAGGTGTCCCTGCCCGTGGCAGGGGGTTGGAGCTGGATGAGCTTTAAGCTCCCTTCCAACACAAACCAGTCTACGATGCGATCCTGCGATCTCTTCCCCAGGCAGCAGCTAGCGCTGTGCGGGCTCCGTGGCCACTGGGCGGCGCTGCGAGCCCGCAACTACCGCTCCTGCCTCTGCCCGCAGCGGCGGACATGTTTGAGCCTTTATTGTCAGAGAGCTTAACGAAACGCTTTCCATTTCCACACAAATAAGGCAGGGCTCAACTCCTGGCTAAGACCGACGAGAAAAGCCACAATAGAGCTGAAACTAAACAGCACGCCCAGGCTGAGGGGAAGGTATTGCCCTGCGGGTATGTTCGCATTACAACAATGCCCATGGTCCCTGTTAGGATCAGCAATGAATGAACAGAGAGCTGCAGAGTTCACCTGGCACAGGGCGAGGTGTAAGTGTAAAAATCAAAATCAGGGGAAAGGAGCAGAAGTTTGGTTAGGAAAATAGCACAAAACCCCCCAACTCTTTTAAGCTTCTATGTACCACAATTAGCAGAAACATCTGAACTCCTTAGAGCCATTAGAATCATAAAATGGTTAAGGCTGGAAAGGACCTTAAGATTATCTAGTTCCAATTCCCCTGGATCTCATTTTCTGAGAACATTAACTGATACCTCAGCAGTGACACTTTGAGATAAAGGGGTATTTTCAAGTTTTATGAGATGCAGGCTGCAAATACTTGGAACCTGGTACAGTGACTGATATAGGTGACACTAAGGGAATATAAAAGTTGAAGGAGGGGAAAGATGAGAAAGAATAAGAGATGATAAAGCATGCGGGATTGCTTTATTTTATTATTTTAATTAACTCTTCAGTGGTCGAAGTCTCTTCGAGTGTATGTGTTTGAAGAAGCAGAACGGTGCAGAAATGGTCAGGGGACATTGCAAAAGCATAAGAAATTCATTTTTCATCTGTTTGAGAGTATCAGTGAGGGAGGAGAAGCAGCAGTGTTTTAATAAGAAGGGCAGAGCAGTGAATGAAGTGTGTGTGATCATGAGGTTCTCCCCAGACATGTTCAGTAGGAATGACTGAGGACATTTCTCTGCTCCAGAAGAGACCCACGTTTGATAACTGCTTTGGGCCTGAGCCTTCCACCAGGCTTTCGTTGGCCTAAGTGCAGCAGGAGTAAATCCACATTTCCTAAATGGCAGATAGCCCATGAGCTTTAGCAATGACTTCTGCAGACTAGTAACAATATGTTTAAATTACATCAGGCACAAAATAGTACAGTCAAACATGGCAACGACAGAATAAGTGGAAGAAATAACTGATGTTATAGGCAGGAAAATGCAGCTTTAGTTAGTAACATATCCACTGGACAGATGACTAGCAAGAGGTGCCTCTTCACCACACCTTGGAATTAAGTGAATGTAATCACAGAAAAAACAAACCCAAAATTAACTCAATTTGTGCAGCTCTTTTCAAAGGCAAACTGGAACAAAGAATCATCATCTCATTTTCTTCCTTTTATGAATGAGCTCAGTTTGCAGGTAGCTGCTTTGTTCCGTCTTGTTCAAGAAATTAGATTCTGACATTATTCCCTGGTCGATTTACCAAAAATCTTTCTTTTTGGCTCACAAAGAAAAGGGAAGGCAGGCAGCTCTCTCGGCAAGCGCTGAGATTGCATAAGCACGCCATGTGTAGCAGCTTATCAGTCCCATAATCAAGGTCACAACACATGGGCAACCCGCAGCGATAGTTGCCGAGGAGCCCAGCGCACACAGAGCACACAACACTTCTGGCTTCAAAGGCTTCGCTGATCGCACAATCCGCTTATTATGTGAGCCCTCGCAGATGAGTAAGAGAGCACTGTGAAAATAACCCTACCAAACAGCACAGAGAAAAGGACTAAAAAAGGAAACTCATGTCTACAGCTTCACATTCGACACTGTGGGGCTAGAGACAAAGCGACACCATCATTTAGGTTGGTATCTCATAGGTCATGCTGACCTGAGAACCTCTTCCAATGAAGCACAAAGGGACCAGAAACATCATGACAGTTTATTTTGAAGGAAAACAAAGCTCTGGGCAGTTTTCCTGGCTCTTCAAATTACTGGTATCTTCAAGAAGATATTTAACACTTTCCCATTCCCCTTGAAATGGTAAAAAGGTGAGTTGAAAATAATGTCATTTAGACACTGTTTCCCCCTCCCATAACATACGTGCATTAATGCCTCCACTGTCCTCTGCAGGGTGAAAACAAAACCAGCTTTCCCCTCGCTAAACAAAAGCCACAATTATAGCAAACGCAAAATAAAAGGGACAGATAAAACTAGTGATAGAGTTTTTACAGACAAGTTGTCCTAGAAAGGTGGCCAAAAAAATTTGCACAATGGATCTCTTTTGTCAGAAGGTGAGACAACAGATCATGATAAAAGAGCTATTATCACAAGGAGCCATTCCAAGAGAAGCACTGGACACAGCGAGTTAAGTGTTTAAAATACTATGCATATGAGAGCAACCTCCTTTCCTTACCAGTCCCCAAAGGGCTCCTTCTGTGGTGGCAATAATGGTGGCAGCTCTAGGAGTGTTGTACATCAAGGCCAGTTCCCCAAAACTGCCGTGATTATCATAGCAGCCCACACAGCGCGACTGGCCGTCTTTTGCTACAACGATATCATACGTGCCCCTGGAAAACAATGGAATAGACGTTCTGTATTAGTCAACATTTCAGTACAACGTTAAAACCAGCTTTTTGCTGCTATACAAACAGTCCTCTTATTGATGGGTGAGATGGAACATGTTTTAGTGACATTTCCAATTGCCTGATACCAAGGTGCTTCTATCAGCTCTATTTTCACAATAATTCTGTCTTTCAAAAGCATTTCACTCCTCACAGAGCTGGGCAGGATCCACTTGGTTTCCTCTGCATAGTATTTTGTCATTACTATTGTAATTGTTCTTACAACATGATAGGTAGTTCTATTGGTTTTAACAGCATTTGTCTTCTCACAGCATGCATGTTACCCAGTGAGGCCTCTCCAGAGTGACTCAGCTCTATCTATGCCCATTTTCTCAGTGATGGCATTGCTGCAGTACCATTGGGACACACTCAGACCAACTCCTCACCTGCTCCTATGGTCTGCCTCAACTCCAGTTTAAGGGTACATCTATATCATAACCCCAAGATGCAACTGTAGCTTGCATATGCCCATGCTAGATTCAAAAGATCCAGCTCTTGTACGCACAACAGTGGTGCCAACTGTTGTCATGCCAAAAGCACAGAGATCACAGAAAGGGCCCTCCTTTATATCTCTCAGATACTGAGTGAGTTTTGCAGTGCAAACTGACCAGTCTTTTTATAAGCAGCACATACTGATCCTCGAGCGGAAGGATTTAAAGCTAGTTGAGGAATTTCATCACCATTTTCATGGAGGTGTGGCTGCTGAAGAAGGCAGGTTACAGCATGCAGTGCTCAAACTTGAAGAGTTGACACCCTGGGTTTGGTAGTTATCTTTGAACACTGCTGCATCTAAAATAGGTACCACAGGACAGCTTTATGCCAGCTTCATTTGTAGATGATTCCATAAAGTGGACATCACATGAATCAAAGAATTAAAACACATCAAAGTGAGGAAGCTTCGCACAATGACTTGAGGGCTTATTGCATTAAAGCCTTTGAGATCCAGAGGAAAGTTTGGTTACTGGATCAACAGCAGATGGGCCAGATTCAGACATGTCAGAAGATCCAAGAAATGTAGTCTCTCTCTGTCACCCAAAAAGCTAAAGGAGGAAGCTGGGCACAGGAAGACTGCATAACATCCTTACGAGACACTTTTTATACTCTACTGCTTACTCACACCTAGGAGACAGAGAAAGAAACCAAACAGCATGCTAATAGTAAAATGAAAAAGGATTAGTGTTGATGGAAGAGTTTCACTAATTCTTTTAATGCCCAATATCTACTTAATGATTCTCTGAGAGGCACCAGAGGCAACGATCTTCAGAGGGTTTTTTGATCTAGAAGAGCTATATGTGAGCACCTTAAGCAAACACAACAACCTCTTCCCATCCCTCAGCCTGAAAGTCACTTACTAGTGCCATTTATTTCCAAAAACTACAGCCATGTAAGCTTCAGCCAAGCATTGAGCTGTCTGTGCCCCAAGGACTAAATTGGTGAGGCACCACTGGGTGACCTTGGCTCAGCTTTATTGAGGAAAGTGTTACTGAGCTGGGAGACAGTTGGTGAGCTAAAGCCTGGCAAGATAAGAATAAAGACACAGCCCCAAGTGTAACTGGTGAGATGGTAATCATTATGAGCTCAAGGACACAGAAGAAAAATACTGACATGAAAAAATATAAAACCCCAAAGAAAAAAAAAAACAAGGCAGAAAAGGGCAACTCAGCAAGACTGTGGATCAGTCTGTCCAAGAGGCACCAGAGACCAACACTGCCCCTCCTGACTGATGACTGCTCAATCAGCAGAGACTCATCAGGTGCCTCCTCAGCAGTGATGAGCATACTAATGTTTAGCCATGCAGCACATCTGTCCTAGCTCTCCCTTCCACGTAGTAAGCACTATATAGCTGCTGCATCCTCAAGTTGCACTGTGCTCCCTGCTGTCCCTCTGCGCGTGGTCAAAGATGCTTGGACAAAGTGATCTGGCGAGGAAGTACTACAGCAGAAGACTTTGGAAAAAACCAGACCTGCCCCTGAAAGCCTGTTTTTCTATGCAGACAAGAAGCTAAAGAGTTACACCTGCAACACAAAGTCACCGTTATTCAGACAGGAAAAAACTAATCCTCATGGATATTTAGGCATCCATGACTTATTTTAAGGTAACAAGACATGCTTCTGACGCCTTGAAAGAGAGAGTCCTCTGAATTTGCACTTGTAAGCAACTGAAAGTACTTTAGGTTTCCATAAGTACCAGTATCCTGCTATTCTTTAGCATGAAAAAATGAGGGGGTGGGAGGTGGAAGAGCACCAGAAGGGAAAATTCATAACTGTAGAATTCTTTCTAATAACTGAATAGCCGACATAAGAGTTACAGCAGAGTCAGTGTTCACAGCAAAGGCTGCTATGCTGTATTACTCAACAACACTGAGTATAGACTTTCTGCCACATTCTTTTGGCAACATAGAGTGGCGGAATGGAGCGCTGGCTCAGGCTAATGGATGGTATGATAGAGGACAAGGGAATGGGCATATGGTCAGAATATATTTGAGGTGGCAAGAAATGCAAGAAATTGCAAAATGGCACCACGAACTCTGCAAATACAAATCACATAACCAACAGAAGCAAAGTAACCACAAATCTCTCGAGTCAGTGATCAAAATCAACTGTACAAAGTCCAGGTTGTTTCATGGTAGCCTCTGCCACGGATTCTAATGTCCTGTATTCTCCTTCCCCAACGATTTCTATTCCTGCTCTTCGCCCTCCTTCCTTCAGTAAAAACACATCCTCATCTAGAGACAGCATGTAATATGTTTGGTTTTAAGCTATGCATATGCTGATGAGTACAAAAGCTAAACTGAACAAATCATAGGCAAGCTCACGCTGCAGCCCTTCCTCAGAGAAAATGATATTTCAGTTTTCATGCAGCCACACAGAATGTGTTAAACCCAGCAGGTTTGAAATGTCCACCTCTGTCAAATTTGATTGTCCCTGGGAAAATGATCCAAAAGTCAGTGTGGGCGTAAAGGAGAAATAGAAAGATCAAAGAAAGAGGCAATGGCTGCAAGAAGTCCGTTTCCTTCAGAAACTGTCCCTGCCATTTCTAAGAAACTGAAGAGAAACACACTACACATTTCAAAGGCACAGCTGCTTACCGCTCAATGACATAGAAGTTGTCTCCATCATCACCTTGGTCAATCACATGTTCCTGAGGTGTCACCTTCCTCTCAAACATGGCATCAAGGACCTGAGACAGCTGCTCCTATAACACACAAAGCAGAGGGAAAGAAAATAAAATACATTTCGAAAACCCTCAGAAAATACACGTTAGCATTACTGCTGGACAAGGGCAAGTTCATGTGACAATCTGGATAGTGAAGCACAACATGCATTACATTGTTTTTACTGTATGGTAATACAAGTAATATTGATATTAATGTTGATTGCCACTAACACCTCATGTGTTTCCAGCTTATTAATATAAGTTCAATAATGCAAACATTGATATTTCCATTCCAGAAGAGCCATTATCTCAAATTCATGTCCAAATGGCTTAACCTGTGCATACCATTTCAGTGCCAAAGCACACGTGTACAGCAAGCTCTCACTTGGTATAATCTGATACAGCTTCTCTGCAATGGAAACATGTTGATTTATGCCAACAGTACATATATTTCATTATATGTACGACTAGAAACTGCACCATGATATATGAGTCACTTATATGTACCGTCACATCGAAGAGCCTCCATCATGATCAGGACTGTACCGAACAAGACTCTGTACAGAGTTATGTCCCTGGATAGCCTGTATCTTCGGGAACCTACAATCCCAGCACAAGATGACATCAAACAGGTACAGATGGGGAGCACATACAGAAAATGGGCTACTGCTGGTCTGCACCACTCAAGCTGGGTTTCTCTGATGAGCCATGACTAAACGTGTTTTGTAGGCAACACAGGCAGGGAAAGCCAAGAGAGATGATGCCATGTAAGTAAGTAGCTTGCCTCAATGCTGACCTGCTTTACCATCTTCATTATTCCAAAGTCTATTAACAATAGACTTTCATTGCATTTCAAAGTTGAAGATGTAAATCACAGCTCAGTTTCTAAAAACATACTGCATGAACACTCAAACTGGTCTTTATGCTGCTAGATACACGTGAAATATTTACTGCACTCTAAGTTCAGAATAATCATTTCAGCATCAGCAGGCACCACTATATTGAGAATATCTTTTCAATAGAATCCTATTTTCTTGGCTTTAAAAACTCTCCTCATATTTAAACTAATCAATCATTACATGAAAGCCATTTATTTTAACCACGTATTTCACAGCATGCCTTTAAGTAACAGTTGTCAGAAAACAAGCAACGCAGATTCTAAAAAGGTTTTTAGAAACACCGTAACTCAGTAATGTTTTATTTGGGGGATAAACAGGAAAAGACTTATTTTAAGTAAATAAAACACTGAGCTCTTCTGTCAATAAAAGGACAAGCTTTGTCAGATTTCTGAACTGTAACAAACCCTTTTGGTTTAAATATGGGGGTAACAGTCACTGCTCTCACCCAGTACAAAACTCAGTTGTAACTAGGATTCTATAGGCTCATTTATAAGACACTGTGGAGCCTAAGCATGATACACCATACAGAGCTTTTAACAGGAGAGAAGTTACCTCCTCCCCAACACTGTATATTGACACATAAATCATGTTTATTACTGGAGACACTCAAAATCTCAGGGTTAAACGCGGTGACAATCTGAACTGATTTGAGTTCTTGGGGTTTGTACAGCAACCAAGAACTGGAGAACTTCCTGATTTTCAAGGAAAGCTGAGCAGCATTTCTGAAACCATAAGCTACCACATCCATCCTTTTTCTATCACATTGAGGCAAAGCTCAATGATTCAAACCCAGGAAGCTGCAGGGCCCAGCACTGCTCTTACAGCTTTCATCCTCCCCAACCTGCAGTAGAGATGTCAGTTCTGTTGTGATGGAAACACCAGACCAGAGGTGAGATGCCTCTCCAAGGCCGGATTAGAGGATCTCCAAAGGTCTGTTCCTGAACTATGGTCTTCATTAAAAAATTCTTACCAATTAAAATTGCTAAGTGCAAGCAATAGAGAGTTATCATTAAAACTCAATGCTGAAGCAATGAGTAATTAATAACCAACTTCAGCAATAAAAATCAGTGAGAATACAAACAACCTAAAAACATTAATTTACATTCATTTACAGAAAATTTACTGACATATTGGCATTTCAGAAAATGGTGCAACAACCTGAAATCATGCCAATGTGGAAGGTGTTCAATATCACAACTGTGTAAGTAATTTCCTTTTTAAATCACCCATAACATTATGAGCTATTTCCTAGGAAAAAGGAAATCAGGTGCAATGGTAGCCAAGAAAAGATAAAATCTCATTGAAAGATAATCAAAAGAATTAAAACCAAGACACAACCAAAAACCTTTTCTCTAACAGGAAGAAAAATAAAATGGAATTTGAAGCAAGAGGGATGTGACAATGATGGTAACTGACAATTTGATGTTTAGATTGTTCACTGGTTGCTCATCTATGTCCCAACCCAGCCTGCCTGTAATTAATAATTCATCAACTATCACAGTGCAAACAAGTGTCTGGACTGTTAGGTCATGCCATTACCCGTATCTACAAATCATCAACTCCAGTTAAGAATGGAATTACCTGATCGAGGTTTTTGAAGAGCAGGATATCTTTACATGCCTCCTGCAGTCTGCATCGCTGTTCGTCAGTTTTTGGATGAACTATCTTTAAAACAAAGTAAAACAAACGTCATGACAACCAAGAAATACGATCACTGACTGAACCCGCACTTCAGAGTGAAAATGCAGAACACAATTTACGAGTATCAAAGTATACATTTCTTTTGTTGTTTCCATAAACAGTATTTATGTATAAACATACAAAGCAAGACAGAATGAAAGAGACCTAAGAAATATATTATGCTGACAACTAACACATGCAAAATAACAGTCAAGACAGACAAGAAAGAAGGATGCCTTTTCCTTCCCCTTCTCTCCTAACCCAGCCACAGACAGAATCAAGGTGCAAGCATTTTTAACAGAGGAAAAAGTCAACAACTTTCCTCCTAAACTCTGGCTATACTAATCCCAATATATTTATTGTTACCATACAGGTGGTTTGTATGATTTATGACACATGTATCTCAGCCCATCTAATAAGAGAAGTTACCTAAGAAGCACTTGGGGTTGTTTCCCCAACAAAATGACTTTAATAAAAGCTTTACTGTTTGAGAGATTACTTCTCAAAAGGTTACTTGTTTCCAATTATAAACATCTCATCAGGTTAAAGGAACCAACACTCACTGTGTTATAAAAATGTTTGTATGTGTATTTGTTAGGGCTTAATTATGAAATCATATATAAAAAAGTTAATTACCTCACATTCACCACAATATATCATTAACTATATTTCTGGATTAACAAGGATTCCAAAAACCAGTTACATTAGTAGGATTATCTAAAAATTCATTGTCCAAAGTAGAGCAAAGCTCAGATCCCTGTTTTAAAAGATAACTGAATATTGAATCAGCGGTCAGGAAAATTAAGACTTTTGATGGAATAAATGCATCCAAGTTTAAAAACATTTGGATGATCAGACACATTCATGGTCTTTTCTTTTTTCTTTATATAGCATCTTCTAAGTACCTTCTTTTTTAAGAGAAATTAAATTAGACTTAGATTTTCATTGCAGAAGAGTAAGCATCCTTGAGATGGAATCTGGAAAAGGAACACCAGAAGTCCAGAGAGGAAAATGCTGACCCTCACCAGCCAGGCTACAGGATTTACTCACATAAAGAAACACAATTCCAGTATCTGGACTAGAAATTCCCAACTTTCAAAACCAACAGAAGAACAGGTGGCCACAGCCTCAAAATGTTTCAATGAAGTATTTCTCCTCCTCAGGCAGAACTGCTCTGACAGGGCAGCAAAAAGCATGTGAGGAATTTTAAGTACCCATGAAGAAACAGCTGTGGTCAAGCTTAACTAATTCTTCACAACAGCATCGATGCTCTAGGAATTGCCTCAATGAGCCTTTAAGATAATTAAGAAAGGAAAATATCCAACATTTTAAAGGTAGGCTTAAGCACAGCTCTCAAGTCCTTTGAAGTGAAATTACATTAAAGCTATAGCGACTACAGAAGAGCACGAGACAAAGTGGCCCTAAATTTCGGAGCGATGTCATGTTGTCAGTGCCAGCACACCACGCACAAGTGGTAGGGAAAGGGTGATGTACAGACATCTGCTGTCAAACTGTAGAGAGAAGCATGCATGATGCAATTCATTCTTACCTTTTGTTCTGTGTCTTCTTCCTCTTCATCTGGATTGAAAGCTTCAGCACAAACTTGGAAGAAAAAGAGAGAGGGAATTAGTAAAAAGAAGCAATTACATGAGAACATCAAACAGATCAAGTCTGAATTCCTTTCTTCTACATTTTATTTTTCTACAGGAAAAACAAACTCACTTTTAGTGATTTTCAATTTTTATTAAAGCACAACAGTCTCCATTCAAATTTATTTACAAGCATCTTCTCTAAAATGCAGGGGAAGAACACTGCAGCTACATTGCTCTTTGCAGTGCAATGTGTGTAGCAAAACACATCAAGGAAAGAGTACAAGGGGGCATGTGGCATTCACGGCACCTCAAGTCGGATTTGGAAATGACTGTCTATTTTGGGGTATTTTTCAATAGAGTGAAATCACATTTGCACAGAAATTAACCTGGGAAATGGACAATCAGCATCAAATAGTATATTCTATGCCAAAACATGTTCAGTCCCCTCCCACATATCTCCTGTATCTTACCACATCTGAACCAAATGAACGTCAAGTTGTGATAGAAAAACTCTCAAAAAACACACAAAATGATTCTCTCTTTTAAAAGGATAGGAACTTTTGTGGAAACCACACACTGGAGTGCACAGGAACAAGGCTCTGCAAACATGTCAATATAACTACAGGATCAGTTATGAGACAGGCAACGATAATGGTGAGCTGCTGAAATGTCAAACCATTTTTGTTCGATTTTGATGCTTCAGAAAAGGCTGATCTTCACTTATCTGAACAGTTACGCCGTTACACCATTCTACAATGCTAAACACACACACCTTTGGCTGCCAAAGCCTGCAGCTCTAGCTCAGACTTTCTTATTAATTCGTGGACATTTGCAGATCTTCCATGTCAAAATGAACTCCACATTCTAACTACCTGTATAAAGTGAGAGTCAGCCCTGTTTTCGTCTTACTTTAATAAGTGTTATCTTACTTCTAAGGCTACACACTACTTGTAAGGTTTTACATGAAAACAGACAAGCATTCTTCTTTGTACTTTATCCACCATCCTGAGAATACTGAATGCTTGGCAGAAGGCCCAGGAGTTCACTGCAATGACATCTAACTGCTGCACGGACTTCAAAAGTATATGAAAAAAAAAGAAGCAGACTAAAAAAAAATAAATAAATCTCGAGGGCCAAGCATTGAGCAACTTGCAAATGATTTGACAAGGCAGACAGGACTATTGACCTTGTCATCATGCTTTGAAAAGGACTATGAAAATGCACAAGTCCAGCATAATTTGCTAAGAAAGACTTGCCTCCCTCCCCCAAAGGTACAGGTCTTTCCTAGTAATTTAGATTTTCATAGAATCAGGGAATGGTTTGGGTTTGAAGGGACCTTAATGATCCTCTCGTTCCAACCCCCTGCCACGGGCAGGGACACCTTCCACTAGAGCAGGTTGCTCCAAGCCCCTGTGTCCAACCTGGCCTTGAACACTGCCAGGGATGGGGCAGCCACAGCTTCTCTGGGCACCCTGTGCCAGCGCCTCAGCACCCTCACAGGGGATAGTTTCTTCCTAATATCTAATCTAAAGTCTTACCTTCAAAATGTTTCACAATATCTGTGCTCAAGCAGTGTTGCTTCTCTATTCTTCTGACTGAAAAGAACCCCCATAACCACCCTGAACTCTGCCAACCCCTGTCAGAAATCCATGGAAGTTAATCTCAGTACTCCTGAAGGTTAGTCATTTGTGGGTTACAGTACAGCCAGTCCCAAGGGAAAAACCATTTGATCTTTCACCTTGACAGAGTGAAAACATACTTGCCCCACTATTTTATACATGACTGAATTCACATTAACTATTTCAGTGTCCCGATAAAACAGGAACTCCAAAGCAAGCTTATTCTTACAAGATTATCCTGCAGAAGTGTGTTGGGCAGCATCTTTTTAGACTCATTGAAGCAGAAGGGATCTCTCTCTGAAGGTCATACAGTCCAACCTACCCTTTCAAGGAGAGCTATTTGCAATGCTAGATGGATGCTGACCTGGAAACCTCCCTGGGAGAAGATTGCCCATCTCTGACTAACCTGCTCCACTGCTGCACTGTCCTCCTGGGGAAGAAGTTTTTCTTAATGTGCAACCTAAAGCTCACAAATTTGAAGTGACTTCTGAAATCACACCTTTCCTATGTGAGATTTTCAGCACAACTCTGCCCTTGAGCAAACGCCAAGCACGAATGCATCAGTGAAAGTTATGTACAAGCGTGACACACACCCTGATTATGTACTTCCATTAACTACAGCTATATCAGCATATATCATGCAGACCAAGCTTCCTGCCAAATCAACCCACATAGTTCAAGTAGCTTTGGAACACAAAAAACAGTTTTCAATTTTAAGAAGCTTTAAGATAAAAAGAAATTCCGGCTTTTATCCTACCATCTACATTTAGTCTCTCTGAGCTTCTGCAGCTAGTTTAGTTTTCTCCTCATACGGCATCTTCTTTGGCTTTCAAGAACAGGCACATCTGTTAACATTTCTGAAGGCTCAGAAATGATACAACTCAATCGCTGCTTTGTTATGCAGGTGACAGAATCTGAAAGCAACAAAGATCTTTCTAGCTGCTGCAATAACTTAAGCAGTGGATGGGGTAAGGGGGAAGCAAGGCGTGGAGAGAGAGGAGAAGCAGCAAGAAAACTTTGCCAGTACAAAGACCACCTTTGTTTATGCAAGTTTTAATTGCTCCCAAGATAATACTGTTCTGCAAAACACAGGTTTTGTCAAGATCAAAGTCCTTGCACTCGCTGTAAATCGGCTTTTAGCTCCCATAAGCAAATGAGATTTAGCTCCCATAAGCAAATACAGCCTTTGTGAGAAACAGACAGACCAAACATCACTGATACTCTTTTTCAAAATAGTAGGCAAAAGGGAGGAAATGAAAATCCTACGTTTTTTGTAAGGTGAATGCATTGTTAATATTTCTATTGTTAATGGAAGAAGTAACAAAGACACGTTCTGTCATTCACTCTTTGCAATTTTGGATAGCACCTTCTGAGCTCCAGAGTGAAATCCTGTTCACTTGTTTTTACTTATGAGGATGCTTCATCTCCAATTCTGCACTTGATCCCATAAGACCCGTCAATGAAAATCCACCCAGAGCATCACAGAATCATGGAATGGCTTGTGCTGGAAGGGACCTTAAAGCTCATCCAGTTCCAACCCCCTGCCACGGGCAGGGACACCTTCCACTAGAGCAGGTTGCTCCAAGCCCCTGTGTCCAACCTGGCCTTGAACACTGCCAGGGATGGGGCAGCCACAGCTTCTCTGGGCACCCTGTGCCAGCGCCTCAGCACCCTCACAGGGAAGAGCTTCTGCCTCAGAGCTCATCTCAATCTCCCCTCTGGCAGGTTAAAGCCATTCCCCTTGGCCTGTCCCTACAGGCCCTTGTACATGCAGAACAACTTTTCCAGTTATTGACTTGGATCAGTAATATCGCACTATGCTTAAGGTGATGTTCTTCACATTTGAGTTTTCCAAAGCTTCAAACATTTTGAAGTCTGTCTCCCAAAGGACAGATTTAAAGCCTCTTCTGGGAGCACTGCGCCAGCTGGAAAGGTGACCACTTCCAGTGGCTTGTCATTCCCTCTTTGACAGCTGAGTTGCTAAAGCAGGCCCTTCCAAAATGATGCAGTCAAGAGGAACTTAGGAAGCTTAAACAGAGCTTATACATAGGTCTTTGCTGGCACAGCTCAACATGATTTTCTGCATTTGGGAAACAACTTCAAGTCTCCTCTCGCTTCTGTTGCTGGATAGCTCGGAACTTTTTGGTTTAGAAATTGCACTTTGTTTCCTGAGTTAAAGATCTCACCACGTCAGAGCAGTTGACAGATTCATACCTCGATCCAGCAAGTAGGAAATAGAACCTGCAACCATTTGTGCTACCTGAACAATTTTCACATATTTTCGACAGTTAGAACGAAAAGCAACACTGAAACCTGAAAGCCAGCTAAGCCATCTGCAGGAAAATCAGGTTTCAGCCTTCAACTCCCTAATGAAAACTGACTGAAATCAAGTGTAAATTTTTAGTTAAAAGGAATGTCATTGCACCAGCCCAAAACTCAGGCCTCAAAAGACTGGTTTTCCTCTTTTACTTGATGGGGCACATGAAAATCCCCTGATGCAGGAATGCAGGAGTACCCCCAGCACTGCTACCTCCCAATTTCATTCTTGGATCTCTAAGAGGCATAACTGAGACATGACGTACAATGACTGTGACTTGAGCAAACAACACCCCCTCAAGTCTTTGTCAAATACCAACGCAGAACATTCAAACACACAACCATTTGCATGGCCATGTACGTCAAATCGAGTGTACAATACTGCAGAAATATTTAGAAATAACGAATTTAGGTGGCAAAGGAAAAGAATGGATGTTCTGTTCTGGAAACAGCTTCAAATTTCGTTAAGTTCAATGGAAACTGAAATAAAATCAACTTGGTTTTATTCACAGGCAGAACTATTCTGCGTTACAGATTAACTCCAAAGATAAAGTCACTCAGCAAGGCTGTGCCAAACCAGCTCAGTCCAGCCAGGATTACAGGTTCAGGCTCAGCTCCATGCATGGTCCCAAAGCCTGCTCAGGTTGGAAAGCTGCACAGATCGTTTCGTCAGCCAGAGAAGCCTATGAGACACTGATAAGCCTGTAAGGCCCTTAAATCCTGCACTGTCTCACCCAGCTCTGTGAAAAGCCAGCATTGCCTCTCTGTACTATTGAACAGACACAGCAACAAGTGAAAATGTTCACCGGGCTCACCCAAAGCTTTGCTTGTACTCCCTAATTCAACTTGAAAATGCTCATCTCTGACAGGGATGCTACTGGTATTTCTCAAGGCCCACTATTTGAAAAGAGCAGTAAAACTGAGGTCACAGGCAGAGCTGGAAAGGACGCACTCCCCTTTGCAGCTACCCCAAGGCATAATTCTGGATGGACATAAAGAGAACTGGATGGTGTATTACAGCGCTTGCTTGGCCTTACCTTTAGAAACCTCTGATAATCATTCCCTCAGTATGACTAAGTACTTTCCAGTAGTGCTATTTAAACCAGACCTCTCCAGCTTGTTTTCTTTCCACCCAGACAGAAATGCAACAGTTCCAGTGATAATGGCCTGTGACAAAACTGTAATGCCAGTGTCACACACTCCTACTCCGTGCTACGTATCAGTCCTGAGTTCAGAACAGGCTGCATAATCCATTATAAATGTCACCTTTTGTGATAATGTGTTTTTCATTCTATGCAGGAGATCAAACTCCACATGCACAGACGTCTCTTCGAAGATGGGTATGTACAGGCAATATAATAAGCCCTTTAAAATGATGACAATTGGTTGACAGCTATTGCTGCATGTACATTTGGTTTATATATTCTGAATGCACTTTCAAATATTTTTACTACATTCATATCAATTAAAATCTGCTTTTAAGTGTTTATTTAAAAGGTCTCATCGTCAGATACGGAGTAAAGCAATTGAGATGATGCATTACAGCACAACAGCCAGTAAAATGATACAGCTACAAATTAATTATTTCTCCCCACTATGGAAAGATTTGGCAAAGAATTTAAAAGTACAGTTCCCTGAGGGCAAACAAGAACTTCCATAATGAAATACCTACAATAGTAAACGGAAAGTAAATAACCGCAGTCTCTCCTTTAGATTTATATCTTCATGTATGTATCATGAAGCATTACATGCAGACAATACTGCTTCGACTAGGTTGTGAAACACAAAGCACCTTTAACTTACAAGACAATGCATTCCTGCTTTCTAGACTTTATTCAGGGTTTGGGTTTGTGTTTTGCTTTGCTTAGCTCCTGCAACATATGGTATCTAGTGTGGAAACCACCCCAAGTTAACTGATGGGCCTCGCCTTGCCACGGTCACCCCACACATGGCAGGGGCAGGCAAATAACACACCAAAGGCTCCTTGGCATGTTTGAGGACCTGCTCCTGGGATCTATCATGGAAGGAGATTTCCTGTAAAAGCATGAGGCAAATTGGGGAGAATTAGGGGCATCCTATTGAACATTCAGAAGACAACCCTCAGTCTGAGTATCTTTCTTTAAATCCTCCTCCTGCTCAGGAGTAATGAAAATAAAAAACTTGTACCAGTGCAGGACTGGGGACAGAACCCTCTGAGGCTCTTCTCCTGCCTCTTTGGTACAATCAGTTGAATATGACATTCATCTTTTTCTTTCTTTAATTAAACTAACAACTGTCTGTCATTGTTTGCTTTATGTAGTTGCCTATTTAATTACACAGAGGCACAACTTTTACTTAAATGCATTTACATATGAATTATGCAAAGCGCTTTAGCTTATCCTTCCACTTTACACGCCCAGGAGTGGATAAAGGGTCATACCCTTCCACCTCACAGGAGCCAAGTGCTGGAGAATAATATACTAAAGTCATTTTAAGGTCCTTTCCAACCCTAAATATTCTATGATTCTATGAGGCTACCTTGTTCCATAGCATAAAACCATTCCAAAAGTAACTGAATACAATGCTTCTAGATCATCTAAATACACATTTGTGCATACACTCCAGTAATTCTACATAATTCCTAGACTAGAATTTCTCATCATTTGAAATCTTACAGCTCACAGAGGACTTACTGTGAAAGCACTCTGTGGATAAAATACAGCATTCTGCAAGTAGTCTGGAGAAGCCAAGGGACAAGATAACCTGATTTCAAAGAAATCATCTGCTAACTAAGCTACAACGAGGGCTCCTGCACTTTGAGCTTCTTTGTCTCTATGTGGGCCTCTATGTCTTCTATGTCTCTATAACTCTAGAGCCCAGTATTCCTTCAGACACACCAGTGTGCTCTGGACCTTGCAGTAAGACGTAAATCTGCATGAAAAATAACAACAAAAAGATTTCCATCATGGTAGAGGCTTAATTAAAACTAAGAAAGCTTTCCAGGTGGCAGATCAAAGAATTCACAGCTTGGACATAGTAACAACCTAACCAAAATATTGCCCCTTCAATCTTAAACAGTAATTTACAATTTGCTACTTCTTTTTCCAACTCCCTTTACTATGTGTAAACAAGAATCTTTAAATGGCAGCAGGGTATTTTAGAGTTAGACATTCATATTTCATTGAGAAATTCAAGTGAAGCAAGCTTTATTCTTGCAAGTTAAGAAATCAGAAGACTGAAATGGATAAACATGCTGCTGACCTTGTTCAAGCCTTCTAAGAGAGCCTTACTGATGAGATAGTCAGCCATAAAAAAGGTCTCTTGGA
This sequence comes from Strigops habroptila, assembly GCF_004027225.2. Lineage (NCBI taxonomy): Eukaryota > Metazoa > Chordata > Aves > Psittaciformes > Psittacidae > Strigops > Strigops habroptila. Next base: position 35,670,999 of record NC_046360.1, read on the forward strand.
AAACATGATGCTACTACTATTTCAGAGCACCCAGATTCACAATTGTAGAAGCCTTCTGCTGTAATGATCTTCTGGTTTAGCCCATCGCATAAATCTTACCACATTTCTAAATGGCTACATAAGCAAGGCAGATAAAACCAGAAATTAAGCAGCAAAATGTTTATGTGCCTTATAAACACAGTGATACTTTCTCCCAGTTAAAAACAGCATGGAGAAGGTTCATTTTGCATTCAGCTTACATCAAAACATCACAAGTTCCAAGAAATGGCTCAAATATACAACTTCCAAGAAAGACAGACATGTATCCTACAGGCTTTCAGTTGCAAACAGTAAACAGAAGAGAACCTAGCTGAGGAATAAAACAGAAGTGTTTTTCCAGTCTAGAAATAAGAAATTCTCTTTCAGTTTCCAGACCAAGGCATATTTTGCTTTTTATACTTGCAATTCTGTTATATGAATTGCTAAACCTGTAAATAAGGCACATTCAGTATTATAAAGAACCACCAGCATCTTGAGAAGTGCACTGGAGCACTTGTGTGTTCGAGCAGAGCAGACATTTAGCAATGAAAATTACCCACGTCTCTCCGACATCGATCGTGACAGAGAATTGAAGGATGTCAAAAGTGTTAGAAGACATTTACGAAATTAATGGTTCAGCAACTCGGATATGATTTTTAAAGATTTCTAGAGAGAGTCCAAATAGATTAAAAACCACATTACCCCTAATTGGAACCAGTAATGCCTATTTACCTGCAGTGACAGGGAACAAGATAAAACAAGCCTGGCTCTGGCACCAAGGACTATGCCCAGAGCAATGATGTGTAAGCTCCTGGACCCTGGTGTGCAAGCAAAGCAGGGATGTAGAAAAAAGGTCCCTTGAATTAAAACCCAGCAGCTACCCCCATTTCTGTGCAGCTGCTGAGCAACTCGGATGCTCTGGTGATTGCTAGTGATGGGGAAGGCAAAACTATTTGCCTTGGTGCAACTCATCTTCAGGATGAGACAACTCTTGACTTCAGCGGCTTACTGAACAAATGGATTTCATTTACAGGAATACACTGTTGAAGTATCCTGGCAAGAGACTAATATTCGGCAGAACTTCATCAGTTAGAACTTGTGCGCTTTATTTATAACCACTTAGTTCTGTGTTCTTCCGTTACAGAAGATCAGTGAGTTTAAGAAGATTAACACTCCTTCCCATCCCAAAGTTTGGGGACATAGGAAAGACATACATTCAGACATGCTAATCTGAATCAAGTAAGTGCTTCAGGCAGCCACATACCCATGCACAAGCCATCTCCCAAAGCCAAACGTTGATTTAAGCCTCTCTTCAAATGAGAGCACTATAGAAGCGCTCACAGCAATTCCTAATTGAGGCTGCTGTAAACCCATTGTATTCCCTGCAGCTAGTTTTCGAGCATGCTGACTAAAGCCCTGCATTATTTGGAGTACCCACAGCCTCATCAAGGTGTGCTGGTGTTAAAATGAGTGAAATTTCTGAAAAGACACAAGATATTCCTTTATATCTAAATCAGGTATGTTTAAAATTTTCTGTTCTACATGGACATCTACATTTCACGTTTAATCTGAGGTTACAGCAACCTAAACTTGCCATGAGTGTGTTAACGGGTACAAAAGCATAACATCTATGACTCTGTCTGAAGCTTTATATTAAAGAAGAGATAAAGTGCTACCTTATTTATTCACAAGAAAAACACAAAGCAGATCAACTCCTGAGGTCATTCCACATACAAACATCACAGCACCATGCCTGCACTAAGTGTAAAACTACCTTTTTAGCCTATACCGTGGCATTTTGAGATTTCCTCCAGTGTTTGCTTTCAATTTCTTGTGCACAACCAACCATGGGGGAATATTTTCATTTGGGCTCTAATTCACATGTTAAAAAACAGTGTGGGTTTAAAACAAAAGAAGAAAAAGGCAATTCTCTTTTCCGTCTTATCTCAGAGAAAATTAAATCCCAACCCCTCAAGAAGTGAGAATGAAATTTTATTAAAAAAAAAATAGCTGAAGGCTGACATTTTCAAAAGTGTTTATGTATCTAAAGATACAGACTAGCATTTATGTAGGCTTTTTAAAGATCTTTAATGTGAATTACTCAGTTAATCACCTGCACATTTTGCCACCTGAATACTTTTGAAAACTGGTTCTTACTGCATTAATCACTTAATAAAAGTGTATAACTATACCTTGTTCTCCCAGTTAATAGGAAGGACTAATTTGATGCTCTGAGGGCTGGAGCAGCTCTGCTCTGGAGCCAGGCTGAGAGAGCTGGGCTGGGGCAGCCTGGAGAAGAGAAGGCTCCTGAAGGGGAGGCCTTAGAGCAGCTCCAGTGCCTAAAGGGGCTCCAGGAAACCTGGAGAGGGGCTTTGGACAAGGGCCTGTAGGGACAGGCCAAGGGGAATGGCTTTAACCTGCCAGAGGGGAGATTGAGATGAGCTCTGAGGCAGAAGCTCTTCCCTGTGAGGGTGCTGAGGCGCTGGCACAGGGTGCCCAGAGAAGCTGTGGCTGCCCCATCCCTGGCAGTGTTCAAGGCCAGGTTGGACACAGGGGCTTGGAGCAACCTGCTCTAGTGGAAGGTGTCCCTGCCCGTGGCAGGGGGTTGGGACTGGATGAGCTTTAAGGTCTCTTTCAACACAAACCAGTCTGGGATTCTATGATACGAATTTGACTTCAGGTGAACAACTTTTGTTATACAGCACCATAAGCATAAACAATTATCTAGAAAGAATAAATTTAAAAAAGAGGAAAAGTGAATGAATTTTACTCCACTTCAGCACTTCTATTCATTTGCATTTGCATTGAGTAGACCGGATCAGATTTTGTCTGACCAGGTGTTGCACTGACTTAAGTTTTAAATAAGGATGCTCATTGAGTGTTGTATTTCTCTCTATGTCATTAAAAAAAATCTAGCAGAATTATTCACAACAGTGTGAAATCCAAGTAATTGTCAAGTCACAACTGTTAATTTCCAAAAATAAGCTTTTAATTATTCACTGGATGCCAATTACATGCCAAGAATTATTTAAATAAGTCCCAATATTGCAAACAGAAAACAAGGTTTGTTTTTTTTAATGAATAATGATTCAGGCACTTTCCTACAGGAGAGCACCCACACAATTTATCACCACTTTCATCTGTCATCCCACACACTTGGCTTTTGCTCATATCAACATTTTTCAAAATGAATTATTTTCACTCTAGTTATGATATCAGTTTTGCAATCATTAGGGCTAACAAAAAAAGATGAGAGAAGCATCGGGTTGTTGCAATAGGAAAGCTGTTTGTGCCATTTGTAAAAGATGTGGATTCTTGAACTCAAAAGTGTCTTACAGTTTATCATCTGCCTGAAAACCTTTCGGCAGAAGTTATGAAGCCATCAGTTTGGTACGATGGTGAATAATCAATATAGAAATTCATTAAATAGCTGCAAGAAAAGAAACCAGATCATGATTTTCAAGTCATCCTCTGGTAATCAGGTAGTCTGGTAGTTAGAAAGCAAAGAGAATGGCACAGAGAAAGTGAATCTTCCTCCCGTGATGGTCTGAAGTGATGAGATTTTATCACTGAAGTAGTAGATAGTATTCTGCAAGAGAGAGTCCTCAAAACAACCTCCCAGAAGAAATGTTGCCTCTTGCTTCATTGCTACTATTTAGATGTCCTAACTTATCAGGACCCCAAAACAGTATTCTTTACCAAATACTAACACACTGTATGGCAATAATTAATACAAAAGCTTGCTTAGAAAATTTTGTATTTTAAAGCTGCCATCTTGAAAGGCTGAAAGCTAGTAAAAAGCTACTAAAATACTATGGGTAGTATTATCCATATCGTGACATCTCAGCTTGCCAGGGTGCGAAGAAAATGCTCTATCTGCCAAGAGAGATATCAGACTTTAACAACATATCTATTTTAGAGATGATTGCTCATCTTTAGTAGGAGCAAGAAGAATGAAGTGCTCAAGGTAAAGAGTCCCCCACTGTCAAAATGAAGAATCACCAGTGACTCTGAAGTACCAGCAGTCATACAGGTCTCTTAAGGAAGTTTATCTTACGAGGAAAGAAAAAGCCAGAAACTGCCAGGGAACACTGATTTACACATTATTCAAATACAAAAGTCTATACCAACACCTTCTAAAAATAGCATGTTAAAATGTTACATGAAGATGGGGAAAGAAACCCACAACAACAACAAAAAAACTACCCCAAAACAAAGTCAAACCCAAAGCACACTGTCATATCAGATTGCTAGAGAGAAGAGAAACGTCAAAAACACCGATTCCAAACCCAACATTTGCTGGGGACTCTGACAACGTTAAATGTCACCGTCCCCATCAATGTTCACTTTCACTACACACAGGAATTCAGTAACATTCAAACAAAATTATCTTCTACAAATGTAAACATTTATTCAGCAATGATTTAGGAGAGGGCTTAGCACCTGATTCCAGGGACAGCAGCTTTGATCCTTCTCACTTCACTGAGCCTCTGCTGAAAGCTGCCCTACCAAAGGGACTAACTGAAACGAGTCTTGTTCACCTCATTACTTTTTATATTAACATGAAAATCAATAGTCACAGATCCTGACAGTCATGTTACTTTGCTAGTATAAAAGTATTAGAGAAATAACTATCATATATTGCTTCCCTAGATTATGTTCTGCTTATATAGCTGTTGAATGTGAAAACCTTCATCTCATTCCTATCCCACAGAGGCCAAAAGAAGATTGAGGAGGGAGCACAGGCATATGCAAGAGAAATAAATTACACCAGGTCACTCAGACAAACAGAAAACTATAAAGACCATTAAGAATAATATGTCTTTTGTATCAGTAACTAAACCACAGCAAATTACATCAGATTAGTAAGACCTTGACAGACGGCTGCATTGGGAAGAACTCCAAGTGTTGTCTGGACTTCAGAGAACTTTAGGGGGCTTGTTGCTCTATTTAAAATAATTTTCTAAAGACATGTTGCCCTGGAATGAATCTGAAATGATCTGCAATTACAGGTGAGACTACTGGATATTCCCAGTTCATAATTACACAATGTTCCATCTTATTGAATTTCTGCTCTCTAAGGAGTAAAAAAAAAAAAAAATAAAGGATGCACCAAAACAGATGCTCCTTTTAACTTGTGCTGCTGGATTTTTTCCTGACTATCTGCAGGGATGCTGTCTTCATCTATCACACTACACCTTTGATTTGGCTGCACAGTATCTTGTTTCTCCTGCCATGTGTGTACGTACCTACCCCACAGCAGATTTACCACATTTCATTTAGATGGTGAATGCAAGTTATGTAGACACCACCATCAAAATTAACGTGGCAATTACTTTAGCTACATCTGTGCAGAATTCTTTCCTTAAAGTGCTAACTGCTTCTAGTCTATGCTGCAGCTGCCCCTGCTGCACCCCTGTGAGCGTTTCAATGCAAAGAAAACCAAAGCCAAGCTTAAAATCCATTTTTCTCCACAAAGTGGGGTTCTGAAAGAAATGTGTCTGAAAGAAAACACTCCACCTGGATGGAAGTCTTTGTGCCTGAGTCAGAAAGCAAAGTCTCAAATTACTGAGTTGAGCAGTAACTATCAGGCTTCTACTTGCGGGTACATGTGCCAGCAAAAAAAAAATCGTAAGTTGCTAGACTCTGCATCCCACAAAGATATAAATGAAGAAATAATTAATTCTCCCATTACCCTACACTATGTTTTAGTCAAGTCAACTCTCACCGTTATTAGCACTTTTCAACCATGGTATCTAAACCACAGAACCTTACGCTGGTGATCATTCTACAAAGGGTGAGATGTTGGCATATCAATACACGTCTGTACTCTGATGTGCAAAATGTAGCACTGAATTTGGTGATGCCAAGCTCCATCCATGGAGGTTTGAAAGGGCAGAGATGCTTTCATCATTTCCTGTTGATGACTTCAGAACTGTATTCTCAAGCTTTGCTAGTGCATTTGTGACTTGGAACTTGGCAGAAACATTCCTCCAGATGCAAAAGCAATTTTTACCCATAAATTAAAATTTGGCAAATCTTAAATCTTTACTCTAAACATGTAAAAATCAGCTTTAGCCTAACTTTTTCTGCTACATCTTCATTATAGACATCTCTGCCAGCCATATAGTAGGTGTGCATGTTTGATTTCATTTTTGATTTTGTCCTCTTGGTAAAGTGAGCAATTTTTGGCACTGTGGTGCTCTTTGCAGAGAGAGGAAGGGGAAAGGAAGGAAGATGAGCACTAACCAGGGCTTTTTCTACTGTGTTTGGGACAGGGCTTGGTATCCTGACAGTTCTTGAACATAACTTTTGATACACCATGTCAGTCCATCCCAGTAGTGAGGATTAAAATTACCACCATCATGACATGATGTTCCTCCTAAGTATACCAGGGGACTAAGTGTTCTCTTAATCCGCAAAGCTGTTAAGGTTTATGGTTGGACTCGATCTTAAAGGTCTTTTCCAACCTAAATGATTTGATAATTCTATGAAATAATTGGAGAAAACAGAATAAAACCTTCTGTCCCACGTGTACGGTACTGGGTGTCGTATTTTGGCAGATTTTTTTCTATCCCATGAAGAAGTCAGTAAGTCTGCTGGAGAGTGGGTGTTCTGTGGAATCAATCAAAAGTGCCTAGAAATGGCAATACAGAAATCTAGCAAAAAAAACTTTACTTTTCTGAAGCACACTAGAACTAAAAGAGAAACTATGCCCAAGTGAGACTATAGTAGGCGTCACACTCTTCATTCTAAAAACCACAATTAACTTTCATTCATATACTGCCAGGAGCAAAATTCTCCCACTATTACATATCAGCTGTTATAGTGGGATAAATATCAATGCTCTGTTCCCTCTAGTTTTGAAATAGCTTTGATATTATTATTTGAGAAAGGACGTATTGCTGATTTCTCCCACCTCCCTGCACCCTGCAGTCACTAACCAAGGGCTGAGATGCTCACTGGTATTCTCTGCAGTCTCTTTCACTGCAAGAAAGGAAGTGACTAACAAAGTTTGTCGGGAGCCCCTGTGCTTGGAGGAAGATCAAGAAACGTAATCAAGGAAGTATGAAGTTTGACACAGTCCAACTCTTGGGAAGAAGGAATCCGTATGGTTTTCAGGCCATCCAGACCAAGGCTGGGCAGACTGAGTCAGTCAGCAAACGTGTAACATGAGTTACTCACAGTAGCAGAAGGCTCAGATGTTGCTAATTCACTTAAAAGAGCAGCAAGACAACTGTTCTATTGGGTAATTAGCACTCAAATTGCCCATGGCACCAGTGTATAGCATCCTATAGCTAGGAGACTTTAAAATTCATGGTTTGGGTTGTTTTTCTTTTCAGTTTCTACACAGGGATAACTTATGAGTCTGCAGAGCACTATTTTAATCAAGTCAGCCACCAGCTCACACAAATTAGAACTGACCAACACTGGTGTTTGGGTGCACACCATGGAACCTCAACATGTTACATGGCCAAACATGCTACACACAAGTAATCTATTCATTAGATGAATTTCTGGGGGAACACCAAGCACTAATTTTTCCTTCTCTCTCCTAGCAGTTCCTGGAAAAGGCTGTTTCTCTTCATGAGAACACTACTTTACCACTCTGCACTTCTATAAATAATTCCATGGACATGATTAGATAAGTCCCCCTTTTCCAGGATGACCCTCCTGCACAGTCTGTGGAGTTTCTCACCCACAGACCTCTGCTTTGCTGCCTCAATCTCTGGCCAGCACACAAAGCCATGTTTCTCTGGTCAAGAAGCAAACGATGCTCCCTGCAGAGCCTTTTAGCTGCCAAACCATTTGGAAAAGCTTAATGCCAAGCCAGCCAACACTATCCCTCCTCCTCAGGGAACACATCAGCCTAGGAGATGCACAAGTAGCAAGTGGTACAGAAATGGGGAGCATAAGTGAGCAGAATTAATCCCCCTGTTCTCGGTACTACAGGGTGAGAAAGAACCAGTAGTATGTACAAATGTGCTAGTATCATTTATGGAACATGAAAGAAGTATCACCGCTTTTGGTCAATGATGTGATAAATGTGGAAATAAAATCCTTTCTTCTTTAGGACAAAAAGAATATAAACAAGATACGTTTTAATATATTTAACACAAGGTAGTAAAGCATACATATTCTATTAGTGTTTGTCTCCATGAGAATTCTAACATGTACTGTACTGAATTATTCTAGTTCTCCCTGGAGCAGCAATGTTATTAAGCATCTGAACATCCTTAATCTAATTGCATAAGTTAGCAATTCAATTTTACATTTGCTGTTCAGTTGTTCACATTAACCTTTAGACCCTTTCAATGAAGGAACCTGTTTTTTTAACTAGGAGTAGCTCAGTACTCTGAGAGCACCAATGTTCCATTTCAGTAGTGAAGACACAAAACGATTACAATTACCCTCTAATTAAGGCTCAACTTTTTAACTTCAGAAAAGAAATAATTCAGCCTTTATTTCAGTTTAAATCTGAGATGTATTCACTTCTCATTTGTAAGATTTTACTCCATCAGCAGGTTCCAGGATGGATTAGTTTTATTAGCAGAGAAATGAAAATGTTTTGGGACGCTGCATATTAAGATACTCGACAATCTATGATTTCCAATATTTACTATCAGAGTAGCAAACTCCATTATTCAAGACCCAATTTTGTCTCACCCAAATCCCTCATGTAATAATATATCAAAACCAGCACCACCAATTTTTAAGAGCTATAAAGTTCTCATTATACGCACAATTACTTATATGTAGTGACATAAATGCACAGTCATACCCTTAATCATACCCAAGCAACTAGTAGTAAAGCAACTGAACTCCACAGGCACATAAAATTAAACATGTATTTATCTCATATATACTTATATACTAGAGATACATTATCAACAATGCCCCACCATAACTCTCATACCAAAGAACATGACACATCATATACACAAGTTACAAACTGGGTAGACTTCAACTGAAAGCAAAAGAGAACACACTGAATGCACTGGCAATTTTTATATATAGGCATTGTTCAAATTGGAACCATAACAACTTTCTGGACCAGTTAAATCTTCCATTTAAATATCTGAAGCAAAAAAGTAACCTATGCAAAGCAATCCACACTGCACCTCAAGTGAAAAAAACAATACAATTGCCTTTTCACCTATACATAACATTTTGTTCACGTAATGCTGTCCAAAAACAATGTTAGAAAGCATTTGTTGGGAGTAACAGCTACTCATTAACACATTTAACACTGGTTAAGATAGAAAACAAACAAGCAAGCATAATCTGCACCTACAGACCAAACGAAAAGCCACAAATCCAACAACCTCAAGTATCAGTTGCACAAGCAAGAGGCTAAAACAACACAAAGAGAGGACACCATACCTGATACTCTTCTGTTGTATCGGTTAATAACCGCAGCTGCAAAATAAACAAATCTAAATTAGAAGTGCTGTTTATCATTACAAATTCAAAGTTATCACCTTGAACAACCGTAACATATTTTTACTGCATAAATCCCACACAAATCTCTTTAAGGAAAAAAAAAACCAAAAAAACAGCTTCAATATAAAGCGTTCATCCACTTACTTGCCAACCAGTAAGTGTTTGTTCAAAGTTAAAACCTGATAGTCCAGAAGGCCATTATATGCCTACATGCAGGGTAAGCAGCTTTGGGGTTTTTTAGGCAGTTCTGAAAAAAAACCCCACACCTCTACAGGGGTTACCCAATCTTAACCTATCAGCAATTCCCAGCCCACTTTACTTAGCATTATTACAAAACATTCAAGTACTCCAAGTCATCAATACCAACGTAACACAGAGCAGAGTGATGGAACTTCCTAGCTAAGCCATTCCATACTCCTATACAAGCCATGTAACTACTCAGGCAGTGCTCCTGTACTAACTCCAGTCACCTATCCTTGACCAAGGCTAATTTCCATAAGGGCACACATTTCAATTGAAAAGTTCTGAGATGGAGGACCCATTGCTTCACTGTTCATGCTGTTCGCTATACAAGGTATTTAAACGTTCTCTCTCATTGGGAATGAACTTCCTGACTTTCACTATTTCAACATTAAGCCGATCTTTAGTAGAGAGTATTCTTTCCCCCTTTCACTGTAACCAAGTTTCAGTCTCAACACAAAAAACAACCTGTAAAACTTCACTCAGAACAAAGCCAAAAAACTACGCACCCCTTCACCACTAACCACCAAAGTAATTTTGTTCTGGATGCTTCATGCTTTCCCATTCTTCTTCCCCTGAACTGAAAACTGTAGTTTTCCTGACACAACCAGTGACTTTTCTATTCCATTCTTTAAGCATTTAAGAATTAGATGACCCCTTATACCACATCAAAGCACAAACATCACAGAGCCAGATTTATTAAACACATGCTACCAAAATCTCAATGATACCACCATTTTTTAGAAGTTAGAAACTTTTGATTAACCAAGATTAATATCACAATACTGGGGGGGGGGGGGGGGTGTGTGTGTGAAGATAAAAATTATCATCATATGTTCTTTTGTAATGATAAAGGAAATCAAAAGAGTTTAGAGGGCACAGAATTATGAGGCTAACTCCATAGAGTTTTCAATCAAATCTATCAACCAGGAGACAATGCTCAGCTTAACAAGAAGCTAAGGGTTAAAAGCAGTATTATTTTGTCTTTTATAACTTAGATCAAGTCCTAAACTTCTGTAACACAGCATAATCCTTACGAAAGTAACACTGACGTGTTTTATGCATCAAGCTTGAAGAGGCTCAAAAACGCTGAATGATAAACCTGAGAACTCAAGAAACTTTATTTTTAAACCTTTAAGCAATTTCTGACAGCAGCAACCCTTCCTGCAAATAAGGGCAGCATATATTCACTTGTCAAAGGACACCGTGGATGCAAGAAGTTTATGTCTCCTTAAGGGGAGACAGGCATTTGGAACAGAGCTCCATTCTGGTTTATTAAATAAACAACAAACTCATGAAACAAACTGAACTGAAGATGTTCATACATTTCGCCCTGTTCTTAACTTTTCCAAGTGGGAATGCCTGTGGCCACCAGCGGCAACAGAACACTGCTCCAGACTTTAATTTGCCCGGCCACATCACATTCGTTCTTATCTCTAGTTTATTGAGCTAGTTTTTGAGTACTCAAAGTTGGCAAGCAAGACCTTAAGAAACAGAAAAACTCACAGACACTGATCTAGAGACACAGATGCCCACCAGTTCTAAGGTACTGAAGAACTAAGGACCAAAACCAACTAGTTCATTTCCTGCTACAGTGATTTATTACAAGAAAAATACTAAATTCAAAACAATTTAATAAGTTCGCAGTAAAAGCACCTCATCTAGCTCATAACATTTTCAAATGTGTAACTAGTTTCATATATTGATTTGGATACTTTAACACTGTTAGTGAGCAAATACATGGTTTATTTCAGACAGTCTTGCACATGAAGACTTTCTTCTCCATCTTTTGACTACTACGCCCATTTCTTACTCATGTTTAAGAATAACATTTTAATGCCTTTGAACAGAATGAATATCCTACAGAAAGCTCTGGCATACTTTGAGTACCATATTAAAAATCCGCTTTCCAAAGACTATGGCTTCTTTTAGAATCTTGATTATTTTATCCCATAGCAGAGTTCAGCGTCATCAAAACAGCATCAAGTTTTCCACACTGTTAAAAACGAGGAAAAGAAAACAACATAACCTTTTAAGGACAGTTGAGAGAGCACTATTATTCTGCCTCCATGAAGCTTTTAAGACTAAGATGATAGTTTGCTTTTCTTACACCACTGACAGTTTTAACATGTATAAAATTTCAGGTTCACTTTTATATGTTGTCAGAAGATGACTATTTTTATGATAAAGAGATAAAATCTGACATTTCCTACTACAGAAGATTAGCATTTTCTTTTCTTCTGGCTTACCAGTGAAAAGCTCTCTTTATGACTATTTTCAATGTCGCACCAACAGTATAGCCACTCCCGCGGCATACTTGTGTTTTATCATTAGAAGTACACAGAGAAAAGCTTGGCATCGAGGACTGCCAAGAGAACAACTCCTGAAGGTTCCACATACACCTAGATTAGTCTGTGGACACATTCCAACAAATTAGATGGGGCAGAAGGGAATAATATGTACAGTTAACTCAGCCCACTTCCTAGACTGAACACTAAAAGTGTGTCTAATTTAAAGCAATAGTGATAGATACACTAATAGTAACCTCTTGGACCAGTCCAGCCATTACAGCACACTTCTGCCTATGCTGTAAAGTGAATCCAGCACATTAACCTGGTACCACTCAGATCTGGCATCTTCAAAAACAAATTGTTGCTTTGAAACAGGGAATAATTTGGGGTTTTTGTACCTACACTTAGTATTTCCTTCCTGCACACCAATGTGCCGTGTTTAAGGTCAGTTTTACACTGATTGCAGAAATTATAATGAGATTAAGAGATTTTGCTGCAAGGTGATTGCATTGCAAACTCTCCATTATGTCAAAACCTCAGGTGCAGCAATATTCAAGTTTAAAATGTCTCATACCTTTGGCACAGTCCCTGCTTCTACTCGGCTTCTGGGAGCCAAGACCCAGTAACTGGATAAACACAACAAAAACAGAGGCAAATTAAACCATTGTACCAGAAGAGACCAAAAGGGGCCAATTTCCTCCCTGGCAGCCAAGGGCAAGTGACTCTGCAGTGGAAAGGCAGCTCAAGCTGTGCATTCCATGGCTTTGCCAGAACAGACTCTGGACAGTGATCCTGCTCCACTGCTCACGAAAAAACCAGGGATATCTGCTGAACATGTGTGTATTTTCCATACTGTCCTGAGGCACAGACTGAATTAAGCACTAGACAGGAACACTTAACAGGGGCTGTTTCAGATTTGAAAAACCAATACAGGTTTCTGGCTCTAGGATTTTTTATTATTTACGATTGCAATTTCTAGAACCAGGCAGTTCTCTGTAAGTAACCAAATACTTATTTAATAAGTAGTTATCAACTTTATGTAAGTATCACTTAACCTCACTCATCATTCTCCTTTTCCTGCACCAGGGAAAGAAGAAAAACAACCAAAAAAATAGTGCCCATTCATTCACACACACACATATATATACACACGAATATACGTATGTGTGAATATATATACACACACACGTATGTATGAATGTCACATATGACAAATAGTCAAAGAAAAGACAATGTTAAAAAGTGGATCATCTCCCAATTTCAAAACCATTTTATACTACCTTTAATCAGCTAACTGCAAAAATATTGAGTTACATGTATTTGCTAATAAAAGGCTGCACAACGTTTCTTCCTCAAAGTATGGCATTCTGTTTAATAAAAATTATTTGAATTGTTTGCAGAAATAAATCACTACTGGGCACTGTGTTAGCTAAATTCACAATTTTATATATCCAACAGCAAACAGCACTGCTGCCATGCAGTTGTACCACCACTTGCTAGTAGCTCCATTCCATTGGGTTTTCTCACTTGAAAAATTAAGGATATAAATTTCAGAAGCAGAGATTGGTATGTGATAACGCTGGGAACCACTGACCACAAATTTATATTATGATGATGATTATGATGATTATTTGAATACTTGATAGTAAAATCATTCTCCAACTTTACAAATCACATCTAAAAGAATGTTTTTCCTACAGCACATGGATCCCTTGTCAGTGCACTGAAAAGTGACTAGTGAAAAACACCAGCAGGCTTTTTAAAAGTTACACTACTACCTTAAGTGTAAGGTATTTCTCTACTGCTCCTAAGGTTAAGTCTTCTAAGTGCCTTAGAAATCAAAGCCATAGTAAAAAAAATGAGTTGAAATATGCATTGTGCAGTTACAGAAGATACTAAAGTTTGAAATGAATGGGAAGTTACAACAACCAATCTCCCAGCTATTGCTTATACACGTACTAGGAACATTAAATTCTTACAGAAAAGATAAATAAAACGCAAAAGATCATTTCAGGGTCACAGGGGAAAAATTCAGGGACAAATGAAGAACTGGCATTCCAGGCATGACATTAGAGTACAGGATGTTACCACCCTGTACTGGATACCTTGAAAACTCTAATTCTCTTCTTCCACAAGCAAAGTGCTTTTTACTGGACCCATGAACACTTTCTAATTACAGCTGGGGTTAAAAAGTCCTCATGTGCTGATTGTTTCTGACACTGGACACAATTTCTAGCAGGAGACTAAGTTAAGCTATTGCGCACACAAAATATAATACAGATCTTTCATGTAACACTCTAATCAACTCAACAATTTTTTGAAGGTTTCCCGATGAAAGATGGAGCAAAGTTTACAGTAGGTCACAAATTCAGTAGTACAGTACTCAGAGTTCCAAGAGCACAGGCATAAAATACCAGCTTTATTAAAACAAATCAGTGACTTCCAAAGTAATGTCCCATCAAATCACGACACAAAACGTGACCAGAGACAAAAAGAGAAACAGAATGTAAACTGTTCTGATTTAACCAGTCAATCAAGATTATCCAAACAACATGTGAGTTGACACTATAAACCATTAAAGCCGAAATACCAGAAGCAGAGAGGAGTATAAATCTGAGGCGTGACTGTCTCTATGGAATGTTGTATCAAGTTACGATAAGGAAGTGCTAGACTACAGCTGTCAAACTGTTTTTCGACACACCAACATGTTAACGGACGTACATGAATATGAACCATCACAACTGTGAGAAAACTCAGAGATTTGAGTATCGGTTTGTTAGGATTTCTAGTAATTAGAAAGTAATGCTATAGCAGAAACAAGGCGTTCATCATCAGTTATGGCATCATACTTTAATAAATGCAAATCTGAACAAGCAAGTAAAATAATGGGGTTCCCTGTGACTATTACTAATGTAAGTTCTGTATCCATGATTTCCTTCAGGATGTCCTGTTGAACAGTGACAAATTCCTTCTACATCTCTGCTTGATATGGTGGGGAGTATGAGTGGGACTACAAACTACTTCAATTTCTGTGGAACCGAACAGTCCACATGTCAATGTTTCCTTCAAACAAGCAAAACAGACAGAAAGGGATGAGTGTTTTATAGGTACCAATGTTTTTTCTCCTCCTTCTATTCCCTCCCCCAGAAGAGGATGGAAACTCAGAACCTGGTTAGCGACAGGCAGCAGAGATTCTGATGGTGTCAGCTGAAGCATGCCAGATATGAGGTGGAAGACAAAAGGTCAGCGAACAGTAGGGAGGAAGCGAGGTTTCAGAGGATGAACAGAGGGAGCATGGAACATAAAATAAAGATGAGGGCCAGAAAAATGGAAACTGTGATCCAGGATTGCCTGCGTACACCCACACTATCCTAAAGGAGACTTTTAAATCTATTAAGTTGGAAAACAGAAACAAAATTTACATTAATATTAAACACAGTTTTCCTCTCTGCTGCAGAAGAGAGGCAAATACCTTTTCATTCCCAGCACTAAAAACCAGCTCTCATCAGTAGCAAGAGATAATAAAATATAAACCCAAAGTAGCCTCATCCTTGCTGCCAGAGATTTTTAGAGCCCCTCTGATAGAAAGAATGTAGTAACTGTTTCTGAAGGAAAAAGTTAAGTCAACAAGCAAGGCATCTATGTTGGTTAAAAAAAGATGTTTTACGAAGTTATTAAAGCCGTTGGGCTATTTTGAGTTGGCTTTTATTTGTTTTTGAAAGACAAGTAAAATTAATACGTACTCTGGAATGGACAGACTTTAAACAGCTGATAAAGTCAAGAAAAATAAACCTTTCCTAGACTCTCTGAAAGAAATCTGGATGAACCTCTGGTTATAAAAGCACCTCTTGACTAAGATGTTCAGAGTTATGTTTGATTTTAATGACACTTTACAAAAATGTATCACTATCTCAATATTCTCATCCCACAACCGAGTTTGAACAGTCATACACGGTATTATTTTGGTCACGTTTCTCAGCAGGTATTAATTCAACACAAAAAAGGACCGTGCCCCTGTTATGTGATGAGCCCTGCTCTCAGAATTCAGGAGTTAATGCAGCCTGACTGAAGCCTACGCGCAGGAGGACGAATACCTATCAGCAGCACCCGTATTATCTGACACTGCAATGGCATGACCCGCACAGCCCTCTCCTATTTCTTGCTGACATGTCTCAGAGCCAAACACAGCAGTTTTTTTGTTGCACTAATTTTTTATGAGTGATCTATATCACGACGATCAAAGAGAGAGAAACAAGCTACGTACTTGCTGTACAGACATGAAATTAGACAAATTCCCAGTGCTGAGGTACGATCTCAGCTGAAAGGACACATTTCACAGCGATTAAAGATATAACTGTACGCTGATACTACAACAACGGAGATTGTCAGGGACTGAAATGAAAGACTTGGGAATTTTTTTAAGGATTAGAAAGGCTAAATTATACACTGCACAGAAAAGTAAGGATGCTGCAAAGAACTAGGAGAGTTAAGCAACTGACAAATCTTCAAAGTATTGTCAGAAGAGGCAAAACACTGGAGGGTACGGCAAAGCAAGATACAGTAAGCGAAGAAGGGAAATCTGCTTGGCCTTTAGGAGTAAGCTTGAAAAGGAAGGCATTTCAGAGATAGGGAAGCAAAGGAGCCACATTGGTAATATCACAAAAGCTTCAAGAGCCAGAATGACATTAGGCTTTCAAACCCAACATTAAGTAGATGATAAAAAGTAAAGATCCTGCACATATTTGGAAGTGACTTTCACAGGGATTCTCTGACAATGAAAAAAGCCAGAAAGGGTCAAAGAGGAGTCCGAGACTACAGAGTAGCAGAAACATCACATCAAGGAGAAAGAGCTGCAAGTTTCCTTAAAATAAATGTTTCATACAGGATAAGATAGTCACATCTTATCTAGGGAACCATGAGGTATTTCCCAATCGGCAAGAAACACGGGCAAGTGACCCTCATGTCTAGGTGCAGCCTCTTCCTCTGCCAAGCCTCTCGATTCTTCCCTTCCATCTCTCCAGTCCTGCTTTCAAACACCACCTCTTTATTTACAAGGCTCCCGTCCCACCAGAAGTCATAGACATATGAGGTGGGAGGATTGATACTTCAGGGTATTTAAGATCTTTGAAATGTAATGAAGACATATTTTGATTGAAATCTTTTGGGTAGAAGCTTCAGAAGTGCTGTCTGAAGCAACGTTTGACAAGTACAGTTCTTTTAAAGCAACACTTTTGTATTTCAACTCATTTTTTACTACAGCTTTGATTTATAAGACGCTTAGAAGGTTGAACTTCACATCTTCATATCTTTTAAAACATCAAACCCTAAAGACTTTTGACCACATTTCTATCCTTTGATTGGTCATAAGGTGCAAAACCATCGCTCTATGTTACAAATTAACAACATTTCAACCTCTTTTGACTTCTTCGCAAAGCTGAGGTTTACCACACATACTTGGAAATCCTGGAGATAATTTCTAAGTGAGTCATAAAAAATGTCATTTAACTATGACTAGTAAGCTACTCTGGTTTTATGATTTCTAACTGTGCTTCTTGCATAAATCTCTTTTCAGATTAATGAACTGTGCACAGGTCCATGTAATGTGAATAAAGCCAGAACAAAAGAGTCACATGAACCTGAGACAAATTCTTACACATTTCACTATTATTAAATTTACATTCTATCCCAGCACAGAGCTGTGTGTAAGTCTAAGGTAGGCAAATCACTGCCCCAAAGAGCACAGTTTAAGTCACTCCTGACCTGCCACTGAAATTAGCCAAATGACTTGGTTTTCCCATTTTCAGAAGCTTAATTAAAAGTCCCACCATTACCCTGAACAACTGAATGCATTAAACATTATGAAAACTTTGATGAGAGCAACAACCCACCGAAGGCCTCTCATGCCAGACAAGTCTGATTCACCGGGCAATTTCTACACTCCTCCCTCAGGGAAATGGCACCCACACGTCTGGTGTGGGACATCATCATCTAAACCAGCGTGAGTGAGGTCCAGACACTGCTCTTCCTCACCCCTCACTGCTATCCTCCCCCAGGCTCTCTGTGCTCAGACTCATCGTGGTCTAGATTTTAAAACACTGCAGCAGCAAAGAGGAAAATTACAATTCCCACTCACACCAAAACCCTTCCACCTTCTGTTCCAACACCACACTTACCCTGTTATTTCCAAGGCTTTTAATATATTCCTACTACCAAGTCTTTACTCCATAGCTCAAGGGCTGCCATAGAGGCATGGTAAATGCTTAGGTAATTAATCCACACACTTTCACAGCTGGATTGCTGTTGTTTTGTGACAGCTGGTTTTGGGTTTGCAACACGCTCCACTGCAGTGCACCACTGATGGTCTTGTCACGCTCTTCATCTCCCCGTTTTATACTACTCCTCCTACCCAGGATGAACTTTTCCTAACACATCTCACGTACCTTCAAATCCCAATTGAACACACACACCTATATATACTTTTACACAGCGTCTCTCAATGAACAACTCAAGTAACTCATGGACATCCTATATTTCAACTGTTATCTACTGCCTCATTTTTGTCCTTTAGGCAGAAGCATATTTTAAGGCACAGCAAATGTTGCTTGTGTTCCTAATATTTTTCTAGGTACATCTGGCATTTATGACAACTTCCATGAGGCATAATCCTGTATTTTTACTTGGGTGCATAATGAAGAGTTGAGATCCTCCTATATGTAAAGAAAGATGATGGCTATACATCAGATTATGCCTATACACAGATATTCTTGCGGTTTAGCAATGAAAAACACAGAAAAAAAGATGAATTTTGACTGCCTCTCAGTTTCCACCAGAAACCCAACCTTAATTTTACATTCTCTGCATTGTATTTTAAAGACATTCCATCTGCTCTGTCTGTAGCACACATTAATATTCAGAAGACATCTGCAGTGTGCAGACCAAGCTTTTAATTGGAATCATGTCACAGCTACCATCACACAACACTGAATGTAAATGTTGGCTATCCGCACTTGGCAGCTGCTTGGCAGGCTTAGTATAAAGTCCTACTGACACTGTCTTTAAATAATGTGGTATCAGGACATAAAAGATATCTTGAAAAATCAAATATTTACTATCATGAAACAGTTTTACAATGCCATCCATACCTAAGGTTTACTAGCTAGTTTACTATCACTTAAACTACTTATATTCAGCCATAATTTTCAGAAAGCCAACTAACTGATACAACTGAATGCTCACATTCTGATGGATATTTAAGCAAATCTAACTTGTACACAAAAGAGGACAAAGAAAACTGGACTTCAGTGCAACTGAAATTGTGTAGTGAAGCTTGAAGCATTTATAAGCATCTAAAACTGAAGCACTGCTACCTATGTAAGAGCACCTGAATAAAAGAATTCCATTAACAGGTGTGCTCAGTGATTCAAGACACTCTCCTACCATATCAGACTAATTATTCTAGAATGAACAATATACTTACCTTCTATTAGCATAAAAACCCCAATCCCCTGAGCTAATAGCATCATCATTTGCTTCAAATCCTTCCCAAACCATGGTAACATAAAATTACTTCATTACAATCATCTGCATATTTTCAGCTTGTCTCTTCTGTAACTTTCTCACAAATGAGGCAGTGATCAGCAAACTGTATGGAGAAAAGTGTATGTGTGTGTGTATATATACACATAAACTAAAGTTATCTGTCCAATACAAACAACTAGTTGTTACACCACCAACTGATCTTACATGTTGCAAGTTATTTAAATCTTATCAGTAGGCAGAAGGGACACAGGAACTTTAAAACCAGCCACAATTACTTGCCATGAAATACACATTTTCTTGGTGAATTCGTCTTTCACATCTTTGCCATGGTGTAACAAACACTTCTTCACAAACCTAAGGAAACTTCAAGACCACAGCTCATTAAGATATAACTGTGTTGCCACAACAATAATTACACAAGTAGAGGCAACATCAGAACAGGAAGTCATGATGATCCAACTCCTCTAACTCCAGTGCCCTTCTGCGTTAGAGTAATTGGCTTAAAGGATACTGCTCAGCTTCCAACACAAGTAAGTGAATTACACAGAAGGGGAAGATGCAACTCTTTGTGCTAAGGGCACACAGACATATCCAGCCTGTAACTGCACATACCACCACCATTTTAGAACACTTGATAATGGAAGGGCAACAAAGAAAAAAATAAATCAGAGGACAGAACAAGGTTTGAGCCCCAAACCTGCGCACACAACGAGCTGACTGATGACCACTGACTGCAGCAGCACTTCCAATCTGTTTCAATGCAAAGGAAAAAAAAGGGTTGGTCTTTGCTTCCTCGTCACTGATATACAGCTGGTCTGCTCAAGATGGCACTGAACAGAAAGGATGAATTAACGTGGGCAGTTACAGATGAGATGCATTATAAGAAGCTCTTCCTTTTGCCTCTTAGCTATTACAGTCTCAGACAAAACAGATTGGAACCACTCTCACAGTCAGGTACCGAATCTCATGTGACAGTAAGAAACAGCTATAACTGAACTACAAAAAAAGAGCAATTTAGAAGAAAAAATGAAAAAGGAGATTTGAAGCTCAGCAGAAACAATCAGCAACAATGACAGGAGATGGTGTTTTATATACCCAGCATGGATGTTACACAGCTAAACTGCCAGGTCAACCTGAGCTCAGGACGGTACAATTATAGGTACCTAGGCAGCATTTGAGAATAGCATCCTACAGCTAAAACAGGAGGCACATAAAAGCCCATCGTTTTTTGGTTGGATTACTTCTAATTTCATTACCAATTCCTACTGTCATTACTGATCCGGATGATGAAACATAAGAGTGTTTTTACAGAAGACAAAGCTGGAATGGGTTGTGCTATCATCTGATCTGTATAAAAGCAAGAGGAATTTCAATCAGAAACACCAGCATCAAGCATCACTTCAAGCTGATTCAGAGCCTAATCTCACACATCCACATTTAAATCAGGGTGTAAGTACACTTGTATAGAGTAGGCAAGACACGCTGGTTTCCTGGTATCCTGGACTGCATTAGGAGCAGTGTTCCCAGGTTGATGGAGGTGGTCCTTCCCTTCTACTCAGCCCTGCATCCAGTTCCAGGCTCTCCAGCACAAGAGAGACATGGACATACTGGCAGAGAGTCCAGCAAAGGGCCAAAAAGATGGAGAAGGGACTGGAGCACCTCTTGTATGAGGACAGGCTGAAAGAGCTGGGACTGTTAGCCTAGAGAAGGGAAGGTGCAAAGACGATGGAGCCAGGCTCTTTTCAATGGTGCCCAGTAACAGGACAAGAGCCAACAGGCACAAAATGAAACACAGGAGGGATCTACCATAATGAAACACTTCTTTACTCTGAGGGTGACCAAGCACTGGCACAGTTTGCCCGGGGAGGTTCTGGAGTCTCTCATTCTTCAGCCCTGCTTAACTTGGGGGTTGGACAAGATAAACTTCAAAGGTCCCTTTCAACTTCATCCATTCTGTGATTCCATAAAGATAACTCTAACAGCTCATTAAAACTCATACTTTGCTTCCAGTTTAAGTTCCAAAGGCAAGAAGGCAAATAGAAGTAAACTTCTGTTTGCAGAGAAATACATTAAGGGACCCTCTAGATAAATTTTGACAGAGGCACTGGTTTTGGGCTGTTGGGGTTTAATTTGTTTGGCTGGGTTTTTGAAGGGGAAGGAGAGAAAGGAAGGAAGAGAAGAGGCTGAGAAATAGCCTGGGCTTCTAGAATTTCCTACCAGGGACATATTCTCCATATTTACAAACTCAACTCTTTCTTGGGCATTTAAAAACATTTTCAACGATGACCCTACCACAACATACTAAAGCTCTTATTCTCTTAATGCCCTGTAAAAGCCAACAAGCACCCACATCCTGAACCAACCTCAACATACGCATCAGCCTTCTTAGCCAGTGTCACAGGAGGCATCTATTAGCAGCTGATCATCTGCGTAGCCTCTGCAGGCTTCCCCACGTCACTGTTTTCTAGGATTTAGCGCTCTATCCTGTACACGTAATCACCACTGAGGACTCGCTCTTGCCTGAAGTGTTCATGAATGACCTTTCTCAAACCAGCCTTTCCAAAAAGATCAACGATTTCAATCCTAACGCTTCTTGAAGGCTGATTTTGTCAGGCTTTTTTTAATTGGGTGCTTAAAAAAAGACCGAAGATGTGTTGATTTGTGAAATAAAATAAGTGTACTCAAAGAACGAGTGTCCCCATATGTGATATGCTGAAAAAAATACATTTGAAGAAATTGTATCGTGCATCATATCACATTTTTTTAATAACCCAAACCAGAAAACCTTGGTCAGTTGTTTGAGATATACTTGCAAGTGAAGTTATTGGGATTCCAGTTAAAAAACACAGGCAAACCGAAAACAACCACAAAACCCCCACACCACCCCACAACTTGTGTCCTATATACAGATTTATCTACAGTAATGACAGAAGAGGTACATAGGATTTACAGGATTTTATCCTGTAGTGGTCGCTTTGGAACCACAGTGCTGGGCACCAGGTTTTCTGCCTCACTTTGCCTCACGATCTCTCAGGTGCAGGATCCTCTGCATGAGCACAACTGACTCTACAAAATTCATGTCCATTTTCTTGTCTGGTGCTTTACAATGGACCCAGCCCTCCCACATCACTGCAGTGAGCAGCACAGCCTCAGCTCTGAGGAAAGATCATAGATAGCACATTGAGGGGTGGCCAAAAGCAATGAGATAGAAGGTAGAGAAGAGTGTCATGGATTCTACAGAAGTATTCCTAACATCTCTGGCAATTCTGTGACTCTACATTTATACAACATGAAATACTACTTCATTACCAGTACAATTATATTCATCAATAATTCATAAGTGGATCTTGTAATCTAGGCTATCTTCAAGTTGTGATGCACAACCAAAGTATGAGCAAAAATAACTTCTGTATCAGATCTCAAAATAATGTATTTTATAGCTTTTCTTCCTTTGTATTTATGCTTCCAACAACATTAAGTCAGCATCAGTGAAGTTTACTTAAAACATATAGCTGTAAAAAAATATTCTCCATGTTAAAAAGTATTTTGACAGACAAGCCCTGCTCCCCTCACACACTTCCAGTAACTGCATCCTGTGCACTTTCACAGGAAGAGGATTTTGGGGAAAGAGGAAGGGTGAACTGAGACAGATTTGTCCTGTTGCTTAAGAAGGAATGGCAGTAAAAATCAGTGTGTTCTCCCCAGACCAGGGAAAATCCTATTTTACAGAATCATAGAATCATTTAGGTTGGAAAGGACCTTTAAGATCATAGAGTCCAACCGCTAACCCAGCATTGCCAAGTCCACCCCTAAACCATGTCCTTAAGCACTGTGCCTACAACGCTCATGAACATCTGAAGTCCCTGCAAGAGGGCACAAGTTAACATTCATTTGCCAACACCAATAAAAAGAAATTCCCTGACCAAAGTGAGCTGCAGCAGGTGGCAAGTACTACATGGTTCAGCTTCCACATAAACTGGTTTTTCAGTAGCAGTACTTCTAGTATAAGCTCCCCACAGTCACTGTTATGAGTTCAAAACAAATGGTACACATTGCAAATCTTTTAACTACAAGAACTTAACAGTGTCTGCATGTACAAGCTATGAAAAGCTGAAACACCCACTAGCAAAAACAGTACACATCATAAAAATACTATTTCATAGTGCTATGAAAAAATGACACAAGGCACAACAGTTAAATGTTTTCAGCAGCAAGAAATTAAAATTACTTCACAGAGATATGAGATGCTCGTACGGAATAGAAAAGAAACTGAAGCCAGTTTATGGCTGTTTATCTGACGTTACACAATCTCAAGATTAGAATTTGAATCATCTATACAACTACAACCAGTAATGTTTAATTTTCTATATGCTTCAGAAACTGCAGTAAGTAACATCACCACCCCAAACTGTATTAAGTTTGGGGTGCTGATGTTTTAAGCATTTTGGAACAAAATCTGTAGAATCTTTCCCCCACCCTTATTCAAAGGTGTCACAAGACTGAATGTTAATCTGTTTTAATGAACCATCTTTCGTAACCTCTCCCTGAGAAAGCTTTGAGTGTTACAAAATACTTATGATTTTAATCAAAAACTTCGAATAACATGAAATGTTAAAAAACTGTTTCAGAACAAACTACCTTCAAAAGGAAAAAAAAAAAAAAGAGAGAGAAAGAACAAGAAAAAGTGGTAACTTCATATCTCTGAATTTTCATTCCAGGGCTGTCCGCAAGACATCTTTCATAGAGGATGCTCCCCATGTCTACGACAAACCTGAGACCCACTAGTTCCTTACACGACAGCGTATCCCTTTGAGGAGACATATCTTCCTGAATGCTGGAGGACTGACACAAGTGCTGCCATGCAAGTGGCAGTGTTTACTGGAGCCCCAACAGGAAAAAAACAGACAAATATTTATATTTTAATTTTCCTAAAAATCTCATCTATGGAATACAGTTTTCTCAATAGGAAGCAGAAAACAATATGCTATCCCAAGGGAGGAAGAACCAAAATGGAAATGAAGGGCCATTGTGACATCCTGCTTTGTAACAGTCTGTCAATATACAATCACCAAGAACAAGGAACTTGGCACTACAGGTTATTCAAAAACACATAGGAAAATTACTGAGTAGTTTCTCAACCCTCATCCAAAACCCACAGAGTTTAGTCCCCACACAAACTCCATACATGTTTTTAGGATGTTCTGCAACAAAAGAAGCAGAACTTTAAGCTTTGCAATCCTTCACTGACCACTCAGATTCAAAGGACAGACACAGTTACTGATGGAAGAACACCTCTTTACTAAAAACGAGTGCTTCATCCTCCAACTTGAACACTAATTCGTTCTTCACATAACAGTTTAGAGAGAGATTTGTCACAATTCACTCAATTTCGCTGGTACCGACCCCTGATCAGAGACCATCTTGGTTTGGACACCCAAAAAAGGAGTGCAGGGTTTCAGGCTTTTGTAAGATGTACCTCAGAACGAAACCTGACATCATGCCAGTTTGGAAACCGAGTTCCTGCAGGCCGTGTATCCTCTGACGAGAAGCAAAGCTGTTCTTCAAGCCACCCTCAGAAAGTTATCAGGAAATAGAAGGAGGGAACAGAGTGTAGTATTAAGAACCAAGCCTGGTTGTTGCTAAATTATCATAAAGCCAATGCTGCAGGAGGAATACCTGCAGTCCCTCTGACATGCCCTGGAAGGCAGGCCTGCCTCCTAAGAAGTCTTCTGCCCTAAAGGATATTTCCAAGTCTATACAAAGAGCAGAATTGCCACTGCTCATCATTTGCAATTTCTACATAGAAAAGAAATGCCCCAGTATGAAAAAAAGCTAAGTAGCAAATCTGCTACTGATACAATGCTAGGCTTTATTTACATAACATTGTATATTTATTAAACAAAGTCCAAACCCAGCAGTGTAACTGTAAGACAGGCTTGCTTCTTCCAAATCTCCTAAGTATCCTAACTACTAAAGCACACAGAGAACACTGCCACAACCACCAACAATTTTCACAACCTCACAGACCAAAACAGAAATGACCACAAAGCAGCTGACTTGCTCTGTGTAACACATTTCTGGAGTTCCTACCTGATACTCCCTCTTTCAGATCCATACTTTTAAAAGGATCCTTCTGCATTAAATGATCTCATAAGCATACACCATTTAGTTGAATTAGTATCTTGGTGCAAGGAGTTACACCGTGGATGTTTTGCCTACACTCAGATTTCTCAAATTCCTCACTAGTTATTTTCCCAACCAATGTTGTTCTGATTTATGATTCACGTTGTCTGTTTCATATCACAGTGATGCCTATAGATACTAAAAATGCAGAGTGCAGAAGAGTGCACATCACTTGCTGTGGAACTGATGGTACCTCAGGGGAAAAATAAATGTATGTGAAATAAAGGAATCTTCACATATCAAAACCCACCAAACAATTGTTACATACCAAAGAAGTACTGATGCAAAGCCAGGCATGGAACAGTATATAAAGGACCATGACAGAGGCAAGAATAACATCCTTCTAAAAGAGGAACCACTACGTTTGTTAGAGTTATATTTGTCATTGTCTCCCTCTTCTTTCACAAAAAAATATGAATGATCATTCATGAAGTTGAAAACGTTCCTAAAGCCAGTGAGAAACATTCATAGCTCATCTTGGCTACACTTTCAGTCTTCATCTGAATAATGAGCAACTGCTCTTTGTTAAACATTAATGCTGTTTAATGACTGCCTGGCGAATAATTGGAAGTGAGCTTGTTCTCCATTGTCTCCTCCTCTTCCCCGAGATCTCCATTGTTCTATTTTAGGTAAGAGGGTACAACTGAACTTCAGTATTAGCAGAAGGAGAAGATGGCACTCTGCAACACTGATAGAATTGTCTCAGCAATCTAATATTAGTTTATTAAATGAAACAAAAAATAGCAGTTTAACTAAGCTAGTACTCAGTACAGTATCTAGTCTTGCAATACAATCATTTCCTTTAGCTTGATTTTAGAAGTAGCTAGAAGAATCCCATTTTATATGTTTCATACAATTTTCTTACAATAAAACGTTTTCAACATGGAAACACAAGCTTTTCAGAATTCAGCCATTACTTACAAGGGGCTACTTTATCCACTTCCCTTATACGTTACTTACGCTTTTTTTAGAGGCTAGTACACAGAGTAATGCAGTTTCTATTTGCCCAAAGTAACAGCAGGGTACTAAAAAGAGTGGAAATCAAGTCTAGAATTTAATTTAGCTATGCAGTTACAGCTAGTATCAAAAGCTCTTTCAGGAAATATCAAGCTTAGCAGTTAAGTGAAAAGTTATTACCATGCAACCACAATTATTAAAATTAATTCATTTAAGACCACAAACATTAACTTAAAAGAAATTTAAGAAGAAAATATTGCTTGCTTCCTCACATTTTAGGATGTGCAGATCACTCAGCAGAACAATTATGTCAAAACACTAAGAACAAACTGGAATAAGAGGATACCTTTCTCAAGAGATTGTAAGGACTGTTTAATAGATGCTATGGGAATAATAACAGTGCTGATGTGAGGTACAGGCTACAAATAACCCTGTAAGTAACTACGGCAAATTGCAAGAAATTTATCTTTTAACATAGACGTAAATCAGAACACATTTAGCAACATAGAATCCCAGACTGGTTGGGGTTGGAAGGGACCTTAAAGCTCCTCCAGTTCCAATCCCCTGCCACGGACAGGGACACCTTCCACTAGAGCAGGTTGCTCCAAGCCCCTGTGTCCAACCTGGCCTTGAACACTGCCAGGGATGGGGCAGCCACAGCTTCTCTGGGCACCCTGCGCCAGCGCCTCAGAACCCTCTAAATTTCAGTTAACTCATCTACTATTCTCTGTTTCTCAGCCAACAGCTTCTATCCCTTCACTTCATACCTGCAGTTATTTTACCATCTCAGGTAAGAAGGACATATTACACCTGTATTTTAATTAAATTGTCATTTGTACTGAAGATTATGATGAATACTTCC
This sequence comes from Strigops habroptila, assembly GCF_004027225.2. Classification (NCBI taxonomy): domain Eukaryota; kingdom Metazoa; phylum Chordata; class Aves; order Psittaciformes; family Psittacidae; genus Strigops; species Strigops habroptila. The sequence goes on from NC_046360.1 coordinate 35,698,533, forward strand.
TTTAGGCTCTGCTGAGATATAAATGGTGACTTCCTTAGAACTACATCACTTAGCTAACAAAAAAACCCTAGTCTGATCTTGTAATAAAGTACAATCTTAAGAACAAATGCTGAAAAGTGATTCCTTTGTGATAAGGAAATACAGAAGCAAAAAGATGTCCAGAAAAAAGCTTTAGATATTTTGTCCAAGTAACTAAAGAGAAGTGAAATCAGTCTTCCTTAACGCTTCGTTTACCTTCAAAGTTCCCTTGTGTGAACACGAGAAATACAGCGGATGAAGTTACATTACTACTAACTGTAGTTAATCCTTCGGATGTAAGGCAGTGAGAACTGCCTCGCATGTGCAGGTACAGCACAACAGCAGTCTTTCACTTGGTATTTTTTTATGTTAAACACATTCAACATACACTATGCTGCCAAGGCCTACTAAAATTAGAAAATCAAATGCAAAAATATATTCTTAAAACATGGATGCATCACTAATACCTTGCTTTATAACTGATTTCACGTTATTGATGGAGAGCAAAGAATAAATCAAACTCTAAAGCTTCTTCTACACCTCCAGGTTGCTCGGCTTGCACACAGACACATCCTTCTAAAACAAATGATAAAGAAAGCATGTGTATTTCTTTCTTAGTATACTAAATTCAAAAACCCAATACAGTTAGATCATAGCCCCGAGCTTCTTCCTCCACCCCCCTAAAAATCTAGAGACTATTTCAGTAGAGCACAAACCACCTTTATTATAATTACTATTAAGCTATTAAGCCATATGAGTCAGTCAAACAAATTTCAAAAGAAAAAAGAGAAAAGAAAAAAAGATGGAGCACTAGTAATTATCTGATTATGAATGTGCCCACTCTGCTACCGAGGTTTTAAATAGAGCAGCTATTCCTTGGACTCGATTTGCATTATACGATGCAAGAATACTGTAAAAAAAAAAAAAAAAAAAAAGATGTTCTGCAAGGAGAGGCTCTTTTAATGTTAAGGACACAAAAAAGAACAAAAAAAAAAAACAGGAGAGAGCTCCTGTGCTTTATTCCCTGTAAATTAGCAATTATGGAGGAAGGAGGTAGGTGAAAGTACTACTAAAAAGTTAAAAGCACTTTCATTTTAAAGGTGACAGCAGCTCATAGGAACACTCGCAATAACCCATGAATCTGAGTTACATCTGGAAACTTGAACAGTATTCTTCTGAAGAACCACTATTCTCCTTATGCTATCCTTCAAAAGTCTTCACATCATCTGACTTCCATCATTCAAGAAATTTCCTTGAATTATTTCAGGAAGTCAGCAAGGAATGAGGCCTGACCTGCAAACTGATGCAGACAAAGCATAAACACTTTGTGATTAATGTAGCACAGTAATTCCTAAGGAATTCCACAGGACATATCAGCCAAGTATAAAATAAGAAAACATGAGCAGATGATGCTTAAGAAGTAATCTGAAACAGGTTTAGTTTAACGTTAAGCACTTCTGTTACCAGTTAAAGAGAGAAATATTTCAAAGATGGACTGAACTATGATTCCATATCACATTCATGATCTAATGATGTACAAGTGCATTTCCCTACTCCCTTCTGCTCAGATATCCTGTTGATGTTTTAGAGATGACATTTAGCTAATCCTTGAATTTTAATTGAGAAGCTCGGTGCAGAACTAAACAGTATCTTTTCACCTGTTCAGCCAGATTCACAGGCACCATTTTGCTTCATAACAATCTTCTTCAGTATGCTCTATTATTTCAAAACCCAATACATTACTAAGCGTTCTCTTCTGCTCAGGGAGCAGCTGAAAAACACACAATCTTTCCTTCAATATCCAGGTGAAACCCTGGGAAGGAAAAATTCAATTTGCACTAAAATACCTGTCATGAGTTAAAACATGCAAGTTGCTCAAGTGAGATATATAATCCCCAAAATATTTAACTTCTACTGTAAAATATCTCCAAGAATAAGCACAGGTGGGGTTTTTTTAATGAACTGATTACTATTACAAAAAGAGAGACATAAAACTGGAAATTAACAGTGCAGCACCTTGCACCTTTGTGCAACTGCCTCAGCTGACAGGGAAGGAAATCTGCCCGCCTGCCTTCAGATGTGCTACTCACAACAGGTTTCCCAAAGCCGAGACTCTGCCTCAAACACTGGACAGACCATTTCTGCGGCTTTCATTTCACTGCCTTAACACATCCACTCAGAGCTTCCCCGTTAAAAATCACAAGCATCATGGTCAAGGACCCATTTTAATACAGATCCATCCTTGGTTACGTCCTCAACCTGACTTTTGAAGCTGTCACTTTGCATCTCTTCCCAACTCTAACAACTTGTCAATTCTGCACTCCTACCAATCCAATAAAGGCTCTCAGGAAAGCTTCGTATGCATACGTTTTCTGCCACAGCCCACTGGATACATGTCTCTTGAGGTTCTTCCCCCCAGTATCATCATCATCTTTCCACACATTCTTTACACTCCACACTCTGCTGAACAGCCACATCCTGATGTCCTTTGATCACATATACGAAAACAATTAAAATGAGGGATGAAACTCCAGGGAGGGTCAGAGAATAAACATAAAACTGGAAGTAATTTCCCAAGTGACACAAGAGAATAGAAGTCTCTTTTGTAGTCTCACTAGTTTCAGTGACTTTTACCACATTGACAGAGTGCCATTATGGCAGAAAGGGAACCACTGGGGTCACTATGACTCCACGAAGACATTTGCCACATGGTTTAACCAAAGGCCAAGAGCTCATTCTGATTTTAAGTTATTTTTCGCTTGTTACTAGATGCACTCGAAAGCATACCCAAAAACCCAGATAACTTATCTAATGTGTTCTCTAACTCATAGCATGCAGACGCAGGCCTAGTGAGCTACACAAATTTAATACTGAGCCAGAAGCAGACACATGAAGATAAAGCACACTATTTGTGCAGACATCTTTCATGGTCCCAACATACAATATCAGGTTATTTTAAACTAGCTTCAATTTTTCTTAACATAATGACTTTTAATAAAACAATCACTCAATTTCATATTTGTTTTTAAACACAGCCATGGAAAGGTTTTTAAAACATTCATTTGACCTGCCTTTGCAACTGGAAGGTCACGAAGTGTTAACCTAGGAAAAAAAAGTGAAATTAATGTATTTCCTAAGTTGACCAAAATGAGAAAATGTAATATTAATAAACAGTATTGGGGTCTGTCCAATGGGATTATCTGGGACTCTCACATCGTGTGTGTTTTCTCTGTCATTAAGTGTCCTTTAAATGCTAAGCAGTCTATAAGCACACAGGATCTGGTCTTCCACAATAAGGTAGAAGTATTGTCCTATCTGTAACACTCATAGAAGACAGATATCAGAACCTCTGACTTGACATATACTCATTATCAAAGCCTTCTATGACAACGGTTAGCAATGGAAACCTAGAAAACACAAAGCCATGGCTGACTGCCACCCACACTGTTCAACAACCTAAGAAAGAACTGTTTCCCTGACCCTACGGAGTGACCATCACCTGCTGTTCAATAGCACATAGAACTCTTCCTCCCTCAGGTCTTTGAAACTGTAAGGAGGGAAGAGCACTGAGTTTCCAGATAAAGCAGTGACAGTGCCACTTGCCTAAAGGGCTCTGACTACAGGAAGTGACACTGAGCAGCCTTGTTAATTTCATTTTATCTTTAAGATGAAAAGATGATGAACAGAAACTTGAAGCAAAGGAACTGCTCTTCTGCTCTGGACAGCCTCATCACGTAAAGCTGTATTTGATAAGTTGTTTGCCACCACTGAGGTTTTAGAGTTTTATTTGAAAAGGCTGAACTTCAGAGGATCCTTTCAGCTGCACTTGCCAACATTCACAAAGAAAACTTTACACTTACTTCCCTGGAAAAGGTCTTTCAAACCTTAGAACAAGATAAACTGAACAAGAAATAGAAAAGTTGCCTTCAATGACACCCAAAGCTCTGGTGGAGTGAGGGGTTTTGTTCGTGGTTTTTTGGTTGTTTTCAAAAGGAAAACGCCATATACAGAGATATTACACATCTAAAACAATTACATACAACTATTTACTGCAATGTTTCCAATCTACAACTTTATTTTAATATATTTTACAAGACATTACAGCTTCTTTTCTATTTAGAGGTGCTTTAAAATATTGCTGGCTTGGGTTGCAGGACACACAAAATCACTGTCATTATCATCATAAATCTGTGCTCACACTCACACATCCCCTGAACTCCAATCCAGTCACTACCAGCGTCCTCCTCTTCACCTTTCATCTTTTCTTCTGCATGCCCTAAACAGAACCTCTCTCTCATTAGATAAAATAAACATTCAAATCTAGACAGTAACCGCAAACTGCTCTTTACTCCCTTCTGACTGTACAGTTTATTCTTGTCCTCTCGCATATTTCATGTCATATTTAGGTTGTGTATTTTCAAGAGCAGAAGCCGTGTTTTGCTTTGTGAAGTTCCCAGCCTGAAAGGGCTGCAAAAATAAGCTGGTCTCTCAATGCTTCCTTAAGAAAAACACTGATTTGTTCCACAGTTTACCTTTTCCTTGTTTCTTTAAAACTGTTAACTAGAGAACAGACGTAAGAACACACCACATCCACAAGGTGACATACAGTAAATGGTCTAAAAGAGGATCCTCTATCAATAAAAGTCAGAAACCTTTACTCATGTTATAGGTCAAGGGCACAAGACCTCCAAACGAGGGCACTGGAAGTTTAGGGAAAGCACGCCTTTTCCCACCTTTCCCTCCCCTCTTAAGTTACCTTCTAATAATGAGGGAGCATTCAGTAATTTCAGGTCCAAAATTCTGGGTATGCCAAGAAGTACCATTCATAAACATTTCAAATAACATCTTGCACTGAAGCTCAATTACAGTCCGAATTATAAACACTGAGCGTTGCATGACACACACAGGGTGTTCTCACAGTGGTGTTTCATTGTCCAGCTCGGGTATGTTTTCTTAGAGGGCTACAGTATAAACAGGAGTATACAGGTGGGTTTGAATTTTCACTATTTAGCAACAGATTAAAAAGTTATTTTGATGCTTTATAATAACCCTTTTAAACACGCAACAGCAGCGATAAACATCCCCAGCTTCGGCGAGAAAAAACACACGCTTGTTCACAACGATTTAATGACACAAATGTAAAGAAGAGATTGCACAATAACACATGATCTTCCATATCACATGCTTGGCAGTGTGCTCGATTCACCGTGATAACTCCGGTCAGACCCCGGGTGCACTCCGGGCCGTTACACGGCAGCTCTACATCTGCTTTCTGACACCCCACCCAGGGAAAGAGCCTCTCGCTAGACTCTGCGGGCCTAAAGTCAGGGCGACCCAGGGTCCCCCCCGAGGCACCGCTCTGCGAGGGTGCAGCTCCCCGGGCACGACCGCCAGCGGCGACGGGAAGGACCCCGCTGAGGGCACACAGCAGCGGGGCCGTGGTGCTGCGAGGGGACGCGGCCGCAGCCTCTCCCCCCACCCCGTCCCCATTCAATCCGTCCCGCAGCCCCGAGCACCCGGGGCAGCCGCACCGAGGCTGGGGTGGCGGAGGAGCCCGGCCGGCCTTCGGAGCTGCTTCCCTCCTACCGCCTAGGGCAGGACCCCGCCGAACCCGGCCCGCCGCCGCCCCTCAGAGCCAGCACTCACGCTCGAAATCGTAGTCGTCGTCCTCGTCGCCGCGGTCGGGCTCCTCTTCGCCGTTGGACTCGGTCTGCATGGGCTCCCCGTCGAAGCTAACCACCTTGCGGGTGCCGCCGCCGCCCTCCTCCTGGTCGCGGGCATCTCGCAGGCGGGCGAAGTAGTCGGCGGCGAAGCCCAGCAGGTCGGACGGCCGGTGCCGCAGCACCTCCACCGTGTAACCCTGCAGCAGCTCAGTGAGGCCCGGCGGGATCTCGATGTTCATGGTGCCGGGGACCGAGGAGGCGGTGGCCGCCACCTTCCCCCCCCACCCCCCGTACCGCGGCCGGCGGCGGTGGCAGTGCCGGGCTCCGGGGCCTCCCTCCGCGGGCGATGACTGAGTCCCGCCGCTCCGGTCACACGAGCCGCGCCGGAGCGGGGAAGGAGGGAGGGGGAGCGGTACCGTGTGCGCGTGCGCGGCAGCGGGCGCGGGGCCAATGGCCGCGCTGCGTGCGTCACTGCGAGGCGCGGCGCGAGGGCGGTGGCGGCAGCGGGGGGCGGGCACCGGCTGACCGGTAGCGAGGCGGGGAGGGGCCGGCCCGGTGTGTGCATGGGCTGAGGGGCGGGCACAGGCCAAGCGTGCAGCGCGGGGCTGGGCAGGCCTGGTGTGGGAGGGGAGGTGCGTTCTGGTGCTGCCGTTTCACACAGACTGGTTTGTGTTGAAGGGACCTTAAAGCTCACCCAGTTTCAACCCCCTGCCACGGGCAGGGACACCTTCCACTAGAGCAGGTTGCTCCAAGCCCCTGTGTCCAACCTGGCCTTGAACACTGCCAGGGATGGGGCAGCCACAGCTTCTCTGGGCACCCTGTGCCAGCGCCTCAGCACCCTCACAGGGAAGAGCTTCTGCCTCAGAGCTCATCTCAATGTCCCCTCTGGCAGGTTAAAGCCATTCCCCTTTGCCTGTCCCTACAGGCCCTTGTCCAAAGCCCATGTCCAGGTTTGCTGTAGCCCCTCTAGGCACTGGAGCTGCTCTAAGGTCTCCCCTTCAGGAGCCTTCTCTTCTCCAGGCTGCCCCAGCCCAGCTCTCTCAGCCTGGCTCCAGAGCAGAGCTGCTCCAGCCCTCGCAGCATCTTCATCAGTGACCCCATACACTGATTTCTCCTTCACTTTCTTCACAGTGTCTGTGAGGGTGTTTCAGGGCTCCACAAGGAGCAGGAGAAGGCAGGTTTTTTTGACCTTGCTCACATCTAATCTAAATTCAGATCTAATTCTTGGTTGGAAATAGATTTAGGACCTCCAACTGCTCTGGTTTCTTGTCAGAATTAAGTCATTAAAGAACTATTCTTAAAACTAGTGAGCACAAGAGAAGCAGCATGCTGGTCTTCACACCTTTTGGTAAAAGCTGAGTAAATCCATAATGCTATCATCTGTAAAACATCAGCAATCATACCGATCTGCTGAATGCTGAGAGCATTCAAGACAAAGAATTCCCAAAAAGTGAAGCATCTCATTGATTGCTTATACATGTGAGCTTTGGAGATACCTATTCGCATGTTGTTAAACGTGCTTTATTCAGATTTTTGCTTGGATTCTCTGTACAAAACCTGTCATCTGTTTGTGTGTCCAAGGGAGGTTTGGCTTATGCCCAGGGGTCAGTGACAGGCTGCATGGCTCCGAGCCATCGGCCCTTAAGGTTTGACGTTGCTGGAAAGCTAGTCTTGGAAGAAAATAGGCCTGTGCAAACATGAGTGGCTGCTGCATGTTGTCAGTGTAAATATTTTTATTTAATTCTCCTTTTGTTTCAACAATAAAAGGGCAGAAATCAGCTTGTACTCAAAATACACAGTTTCACTACCAAGCCCAGAATTGGCTGAGGCAACTTACTGCGTGTTTCAATTTGCTTGCTCATGTGCCAAAGGGTCCCCTCGCTGATCCAGATGGTTCTCACCACATTCCCGTACAAAGATAGTCTGTTCATCAGTGTTGCACAGAGGGCATCCATGACAGTGGATCCCAGAGCACCCCGTTCACTGCTTTTACTGACTTTATTCCGAGGAGAGAGGACAGTTGGAAATCTCATTGCATGTACTACAGCACAGCCTCTTTGGTAAAAGGTAATACAGCTCCCATATTTTTATGTGAAGTACAATTATATCATGCATCCATACAGAAATTAAACATTAAAAATAAGCACAGGAGGTAGATTTGCCACATCTCATCATTTCGTCTGGAGGTTTCATATGAAGCTGTTTCTCTTCATTTTTATTCTACAGCAGGCACAATTGCCATATCCCTTTTCTCAAAAGCTAATTTATACTGATTTGTTATTTACCATCCCTACTTTACTATCTTTTTGATAGTCTCAAGAGCACATTACTTGTGTGTCTTAACTACTGATAGAACTGGTAAAGGGAAATCGTTCTGCTCAAAGTATTTGATTAGTCCCTCACAAAAGTGAGATGTCTGATGAGATCTTTCCTTCGCCAGTTGGGTGCTGTGGTGAAATGGCAAGAAATTTTTAAAATGCAGAAAGCCCCAAAATATTAATAAAAATCAAATAGGGACAGAGCAAGGAAGAGAAGGTCTAATTCCAAGTGAATACACTTATTTTCCTTTACCACTCTCTTGCACAACAGCCAGCCACCTGACAATTGCCTGCTTTTGGCATTAGTGAGCTCTTGTACTAGCTTTTAACGTTTGTTGATCATTTTAATTAGTGCCTGTGGATATAAATCTGATTATTTATATGAAAAAATGTGTGCTAGTAAATATTGTTAAATCTCTGAAGAGCTACATTATGTTAGCCTTCTGATATTTATATGTCCACATATAACTAATCAGCTTCAGGGAAAAGCAAACAGCAGAGGTCTGTTTAGCCTCTTTCTGAAGGTCAACAGATAAAATACGAAGCATCCAAGGTCACACGAGGCACATTTGCAAGCTGATGTGCACCAGAGTTTATCCCATTTCTTTATATACCTTTTTATTTTGTGAGCATCAGAATTGATGGCACATACATGCAAGAGACTTGTCTGCAATGAAGTTAATTGTAATACTGCCTGCTGTGCATATATACAGCTCATCATTTGCTTTCTTTCACCCTGAATTTGCATAACCTTTTTAATTATTACTGTAATAAGCATCCACATTAAAAGAATGGCAGAAAATAAATTAGGAAATGCACTTTGCAGCCTTAATTTGATCCCCTTTATAATAACAATTTTAATTCATGCAGCATGACCAATGCAATTTCTTTCTGCTGGCTTCATGCTGTATTCAGCACCCAGTATGGAATTAGATAAGAACTGTGTAGCTAATGAAGCTATTCCCACAGTATTCCCATGAAAATATGTGTATTTTTCAGTTCATACTGTCTCCTAATAATTTCTTAGTATCTGAAAGCTGTTGCCATATTTATCATGTGTCTGTGCTCCCAAATGTTGAGGTCTCTTCACTCTGCCTGCCCTACCCAGTGCTGTGTGACTTTGATGCACCCTTAATGAAACCATGATGAAGCTTCAGTGCTTGTCCTACTAGCAGGAGCAGCGAAGTAGCAAGCTAAAAAGCAAAATAGTCTGTGTAGTCTTGCACTGGGGAAAAATAATCAGATTAAAGCTCCAGGCTGGCTCCTTAAAACGTAAAATAAATCCCTTTCTAACAAGTAATAATTTACTTCTCATAAACCTGTCAGCACCAGCCAGAGCTCAGACACTATATAAACATACGTACATCTTGGATTAATTACACTTGCCTTCAGATTCGCTGCAAGTAATTCAGTACAAGGATAATGCAAGAAAACACTAAATTTTCTGGTGGTTGGTGTTAGAAAAGAGAATCTCTTGTGTAAGGGAAGTTAGATTAATTACCATGAGTATAGCTTTTGCGTGTTGTTGCAGGTGACACACTAGGAAGCCCTCTCAAGTCAGGCGTGTCCCAAAGCAGCCTTCCCTGCAAGCCATGCTCAGAGCCTTCTGCAAGCAAAGTGAAATCCTGCCCGTGCCCTGCTGAGCTGTGGAGTTCAGTGGTGTGGGATGCTTTTGGCACAAAAAGTGTGAACTGATGAGGAGTAGATTCAGCAGCAGCTTTGAAATTCAATGGTTGATTTAGTTTTGAATTATTTGCCACTTCTAGACATTTTCCTGTTTCCTGCCTGGCAACTACTTCAGTTCAGTGCAGATTTCTAAAGCCCTCCATCCAACATCATGGAGCCATACAGCTGAGGACAAACAGCTGTTTGAAATCTTGGGCAAAACATTGTAAACCACAGGACACCACACTTTCTGCACCTCCCTGTGTGCTGAAGCCAGTGACAAGGGTTTGTCCCTGTCTCCTGTTGTCTACCATCTCCAGTTCTTCTATTAGGGATGTCAGAGGGTACATCCATGGCTGTTTCCATCCATTTCCAGTTAGAGGACTCCTGTTCATGGCTCTCTAATCTTGTTTTGAATCTTCAAGTACAGTGTGCTTCCATGGTGCCTCAGGGCAGTAAGTTCCAGAAGTTAAATACCTGATAAATAAAGCAGCACTTCTCTTTCCTCAGTTTTTAAATGCTCTTCCCAGATTTACCAACTGCCCCCTTCTCCTGGTATTGCAGGATTTGGTGAATGATGGTTCTGCATGTGTTTTGTTTGGTGATTTTGTAAACCTTGCAAAATGTCCGCTTGCTTCAGCCTTCTTAAAATTAAGACCTCAGGGTCTTAACCAGTCTCTCCTTCAAAGGCAGCTGCTTCATCCCCAGGAGCATGTTAAATGTACCTGCTCAACTTTACTATGCCTTTCATGAGCACTGTGCACAGGTCTGGTCTCCACCTCTCAAGACATGGGCTTTCCATGGTTTTAACAGCAGAAAAACGATGCTGCCTGTTGGGTTCTCTAACACATTACTTGGGGTTTTTTAGCTGCCACATCATAATGAACTGAAGGTATCCAATCTTCATTTTAAGATACAAAAAGATGAAAAAAAATCCCCCTTCTCTAGGTCTGTGTCCCAGTGACCACCCTCCTTGAAAAAACATATCCTGAGTTTCGTATTTAAAGTTTTCTGTTTAATATTCAATTTTGCTTTTCTAACTACTGCATACTCCTGTCGCTGTAAATGTGCATATACATCATGTATCTTTGTGCATAATGTACACAGAACTTCTCAGTTGTCATTTTAGCAGGGAAAGTAGCACTAACAAAGGACAGAGTCATATGGGCTTACCCACCAGGATGCAGAGATCCTTCAACACAGTGCTCAAGATAAAACTGCTTCTCTTGCCTCTGTTTGGTTTTCTTCTTAGGAAAGCACTAAACCCCAGAAACCAAAGCTGTGGTACTCTAACAGCCAGTTTGCTTGTGGCAGTAAGCAAGATTCAGTGTATACTTTTCTTGTTAGTTTTTAGAGTGAGGAGCTTGAGCACTGTGTATTTCAACAAATGATATGGGACCGACTACCACTAGTACAAAAACAGGAGAAAAAAAATCAGACCTTTGAATAAATATATATAAATACTGGTGTCAGCTGAAATGCATTACTTTGCCAGTACCGTTAGTCCATCAAAAATATTTTGGATAATTCTTGGGAAGATACTTTGCTGTATTTGTTGATAAATCTCAAAGTACTGAGATGATAGGAGAAACATCTGAATAAATGCCCAGATTTCCATCGGCATAATTGAGTTTATGAACATACAAAACACTGCTTCTGTTCGTAACAATTACAATTTTTCAGGCAATAGAAAACATCCGTTCTAAAATACCTGCTTTTGTAAAACATTTGTCCTGACTGTTACCTAGATGTAAAAAGAAATATCTCTGAATATCAGTTGTGTCATACTGATAACGTAAAATGGCACGTGTATGAATCTAGATAAAACTAGTCACTGCGACATAAGACACGTGGGATGACCGTGTCGTTTAAACTACCCTGAGCAACACTACGTAGCAGATGTAAAGCTTATGGTTTCGGTGTCAGAGAAGCCCTAAGCAATGGCACACCAGTGTGTAAGCAGAGGAGATTCAAATAAGAACTTAGCTAATCATTTGGTTCTCTTGCATACAAAGTGAAAACCCTACTCAGTTGTACTTTAGTTTCTGTCCCCAGCACTGAAAACATTACATGAAGAACTCCTCCGATGAGGCTGGTGTGAATTCTAGGCAGAGGGAACAAATTTTAGATTGTTTTGTTTCAAGAGAAGACAGAAAATTAACCAACCTATGCATTGTTCAAGGACTAATCTGAATCCAAAGTATCAATTTCTATCGGTGTTTTCCAGCAGAACCTGTTCAAACCGAAGTTTGTTGAAGTTAAGGGGTGTGTCTCACAAAGAACTCTGAAATTCATTTCTTCCTTGAGCCTTTGCTTGCAAATCTGGGATTATCTTTCACTGTGTGTACTTGTCTCTTCCCTCCCTATCTTCTCACATTTCCATCTGACGCAGTTCAGATTATCAGTATTTCCATAATGCCACTACCCATCCCATGGAGCGCTTCAGACACATCATTGCTCTATCACTATTGCTACAGCACCTGATTTCTCATCTTCTGTTGCCACCTTTGTCCATTTCTCATGCATTTTCCCATTTGCAGCATATCTTCACTAGCTTCTTGTCAAATAACCATTGCCATTCCCAAAACTTCACTTCTAAGGTACCCCAAATCCATGATCTATCCCTCGCTCCATCTTGCTCCTCTCCCCGATGGGGCACCTTGAGCCTCCTTCCAGACTGAGCCTGTCTCCCTCCTCTTTCAGCACTTGATCCCTCGCCAAGCCTGGAGTCACAGTGTCTTTACTCTTTGGCCTTGTTTTATGGTAACAGCAAGAAGCAAGAAGCAAGCCATTAACACATTTCACTGTTCCCAGTGTTTATGTCCCTGCCCTTTGGTGTCCACAGATCCTCTCCACACACAAGTGCTGTACACGAACACGGGGCAGTACTACAATGGATGGTGCATGAAGGTTTCATTTTACCAACTCAGCGCAGTGTGTCAACCAATTCCACGTACTAAAATTGCAGTATTAAATGTAAATTACAACAGTAATAAATGAGCTTTACCCACCAAATCCCCAGCATCTTACATTTCACTCTGAAAACCCTTTTATGAGCTCTGTTACAGCCATTAGCACATGTTTTAATTAAACTTATAGCACAGCATGGAGCTCAGTTAACCTGTTTTCAGTTCTCAGAGAAAATCAGTAAGCAGTTCCAACTGCAATTTTCTGTCATTCTTCGCATGCTGTGCTTAGCACGCATTATAAAAATGATGATAGAGGATTCTATATCTCAGGGGAGGATAATGGGGACGTGAAACTTCTTTCTCCGAGACTATTCTTTCCAGCTCAGTTTAGGTTCTTAAGTAAACTGATTTGTTTGTAGGTTTGAAAAATGCTGCCTTCAACTACGACTTAGATCATGTCTGTATCAGAAAGTAGTTGGCTGGGTGTTTGTGTACAGTGCCTCTCCTGAGGTTTGTTTTGTGGTGATTTTAATTCCCGATGCTATCAGCCGAAAAGAGTTGTATAAGGAAAAGAAGAATCTGGTTCTAGAGAATGCAGTGGCACAACCTTTTGTTGCAGCTGGTTTGAAGTGTCTCTCCATTGACATCTAGTGTCCGTGCAGAAAGATCTTTAGATTCCTCACAGCCGTGCTGGCAATATTTATCTCTAAATGTTTAAACTTGTGTAGTTATTAAGAGCTCTTATGGATAATACCATGTCAGCCAGTGGGTGAGACTGATGGTGGAATCTCCCTGCAAATAACATCTTGTGGTGTCAGTGACATCCATAGATGTCTGTGTTCCAAATGGCTCCAGAAACCCTTCCAATGCCTCGCAGTTCAAAAATACTATCCTTTTGTAAGTTATCCTGTAAATACCTAAAAATACTTTCAATCTCCCTCCCTTTCCTCAGAGCATAAAGCAGTCATGAATGAATAAATATTCAGTACAGATTTTACAAAGTGTTGTACTTTGTATTCAGGCATTATTCCAATTTTCTTTAATTAAACAAGAGCCTTTTCAATGATAGAAACCTCTTTATTACACTCCATTATATCACTAAAAGCTATTTAATAAAGAAGTGTTTTCATTTTCACAATGACAACAAGAGTTATTTTTATATTTATGCTGTAGAAATTCCAAGTTTTTCCAAGGATTTGCTGTTCTGCCTTTGCAAAATCTCGAACCGTGGCAGTGAGCAATTAATCATGTTGTTATTGTACAGTTTGCTCCTTAAGCAAATCCACCTTCCCAGTACTTCCTCCTGCTCCTCAGTCAGCCTGAAGCTGGGGTAGTGCACACAGGAGCTATGCTAGAGTCACAGCCCCACCATGCTTGGTCCTAGGCTGATGTGGAAAAGTCCTTCCCTTCTCTGGAAGCTCTCTGTAGGTTCATATTTTGATCATTTCCATTGTTACCTGTTTTTGAAAGGCCGTTATTCCAAATAAATTACATTATGAAAGCTTAACAAGATTTGTTGCCTTAATATTTGTGTAAGTGTTGCAGCTTCAAGAGAAGAGGACAGGTCCAAGAATGCACACTGTGCGTGGCTCCCATCCATGACTCTGTGACTCCAAGGGATTCATGGATGTTTCTTGGCAGTGTTTTATGATCCAGCCCTTTCCAACCTTTCCTCAATATCTCATAAGCTCTAGAAGAGCCCTTTTTTGGTTTGCTGACACCTGACACAGTGAGGTCCTGTCCTTGCTGGCCAGTGGAAGCTACTAATGTTCAAATAATAGATATTTGCCTTGGAAGAATAGGAAACTGTGCTGAAAAAGCTTAAACTTCTTCTGTGAAGGTCAGACGAGAGTGATACAATATTTCCCCCAGTTTCTGGAAACAGAGCTGTCATCAGTTTCTATGGACAGTTAAATATTTTCCCTCCTTCTCCTCTCAGTGTTCTGTTATTTAAAAACACTCGTTACATTAGCCCAACTGTCAGAGAGTCTGTACAGAAAGAACCTGCTGAATCAATGCATCTGGAATAGGAGTGAAAGCATCATTAAAATGTATCCTGCTTGGATTATTCATAATTTAACTATAAAGCAAAACGTGATCATGAGCAATAAAGGAATGTGACATAAATAATTTCATTCAGAGCAGTGCAGTAGTGCGGGCACCGGCAAAACTGCCGCAGCAGTTTAATATGCAATGGCTTTATAATTAGGGTTATGAATATATGTTTGTATCTGTCCTTGCCACGATCCTTCAGACAGACAGACTTTTCATCCCCAGCAGGACTCAGCGCTTCCAGCAACCCCAAATTCTCCCTCCGTGGTGTCAATGGAAGGCTGCATCTGAGAGCATCGTGTTGCTATGGCAACACATTCCACTTCCCCAGGGACCGCGTTGCCTCGGCGACATCGGTGGTAGATCAAATTCTGTCAAAGCAGCTGCCCCCTAAAAAGCAGGACAGCCCTGGCCCTGGTGACACGAGTGTACAGAGGTAGATGACCTGATGGGTGTAGAACCATGCACTCACAGCCTGGTCTGGACTAGGAGCGGGTGACCAGTGCATGGTTCTTCACAGGTAGTGCGATGAGGTTACTGCCAAAAGGAGCTTTACCATTTGGTAAGTTAAAATAAGATGGCAGGAAAAACATTATTAGCAGGAGGGGATTAGCTGAAGGGGCTAAGTGCTGAGGCCACTGTTCTTGATTTGTATAATCTGGACCTGCAAATGTCCTGCAACATCAGAAACAATCGTCTCTTGTTGTATGATGCATCTATGAATGGAGGTAATCTTGCATGTTGATTTTAGAGTAATCCAGTACACAGCACCACGTAGACAGTGGATTAAAGATCAATTTACAACATGCCTGTATTCACACAGAGCCTCCCGCTTGATGTGCCTTCAGGCAGTCCAACAACCAGACCCAGCCCGTGGTAAAACACTGACAAGTTCTCAAGAGCCCATAGACCCTTTATCACAACCGAATTCATGGAGATCTGCACCAAACACATTCTGTGGACTTCACTGGAGCCATCTGTGTAACTGCTAGTAAAATGAGGGGCTTCAAGGTTTGATGCATGGATGTCAAGTTATCCACAGCACTTGAAGAGCAATTTGAGAAGCAGGAAGATGGTAAAGGACAGAAGAATTTACACAAGATGATAGGTAAAATCCTTGTCATTTGTCGGTTGTTGTAGGAATCTTTTCTTCCATTACACTGTTGGATTAAGAAGCCCTTGAATAAACAGCATCTCTTGAACACAACCCTCTGGTTTTGTGTGCTAGCAGTGCTTTGCTTTTCTTTTAAGCTTACACTGAATCTTGCAGAAGAGCACAGCCTGCTTCAGGGACCTAGTGTTACTTTTTGCCTCTGGAGACATTACCATATGCTGCAGTGCTGTGTCTCAATGATGTTAACATATCTGGTTTTAAGTAAACATTGCCTGTACTTACAGCTATAGCTGTACTACTTGATTTCATAGAATCCCAGCCAGGTTTGGGTTGGAAGGGACCTTAAAGCTCATCCAGTTCCAACCCCCTGCCATGGGCAGGGACACCTTCCACTAGAGCAGGTTGCTCCAAGCCCCTGTGTCCAACCTGGCCTTGAACACTGCCAGGGATGGGGCAGCCACAGCTTCTCTGGGCACCCTGTGCCAGCGCCTCAGCACCCTCACAGGGAAGAGCTTCTGCCTCAGAGCTCATCTCAGTCTCCCCTCTGGCAGGTTAAAGCCATTCCCCTTGGCCTGTCCCTACAGGCCCTTGTCCAAAGCCCCTCTCCAGGTTTCCTGGAGCCCCTTTAGGCACTGGAGCTGCTCTAAGGTCTCCCCTTCAGGAGCCTTCTCTTCTCCAGGCTGCCCCAGCCCAGCTCTCTCAGCCTGGCTCCAGAGCAGAGCTGCTCCAGCCCTCGCAGTGTCTTTGTGGCCTCCTCTGGCCTCGCTCCAACAGCTCCACGTCCCTCTTGTGCTGCTGCCCCAGAGCTGAACACAGGACTGCAGGGGAGGGTCTCCCAAGAGTGCAGCAGAGGGGGAGAATCCCCTCCCTCCACCTGCTGCTCACACTCTGGGGGTGCAGCCCAGCACACGGGGGGGTTCTGGGCGCAAGCACACACTGAAGCCGGGTCATGGGGAGCTTCTCCTCGCCCAACACCCCCAAGTCCTTCTCCTTTGGGCTGCTCCATCCAGTCTCTGCCCAGCCTGTGTTCGTGCTTGGGACTGCCTCAACCCATGTGCAGGACCTTGCACTTGGCCTGTTGAACTTGAATTTATCCGTGTGTTTCTGATTTGCCTTACTCTCTCTGAGCCATTCTTCGTGCATTTTCCACATGACATTAGCTATCTTTCTTCTCACAGCAAAGCTATGGTTAATTGTGTTTGCAACGCATGCCTGAACTGTGAGAAATGTTTCTCAGAGTGCGCAGTTTTTGCATCATTTAGCCTTGAAAGGATGCTGCTTTCCCTGACCTCTTGCTGGGTTTTCTGAATGACTGTGGTAATTGCAGCAGTAGCCTTGGGAGTCACATTTTCCTTTCACATCTAGGAAAGATCCAACCTTTCCTTACTCTCTCCCAGCTGAATCACATCCAGTCCCTACATTATTCTGTGGCTCAACCACAACCAGCTGTTTTTCTGGCTCCTGTGGATCTTGTTTCTCTCTTGTCCGGAATAAACTCTGCTGCTTTCCTGGCTCATCATTTCCACCACTTCACTTTTCTGTGGACTCCTCATTCTTCCTTCTCCTCCCCTGATTCAAACACGTTTCTTACCTTCTCCATCAACATCCTTCACAACCATCTGCAGTTGAGTCTGTCAGCAGGTGCTCTCCAGAAATATCTGCAAAGGGGGCTTGGCACACAGAGCTTGGCACACAGAGACCAGCGTGGTACCAATGTGCTCCCTCCTGTTGGATTCATCTGCCATATTCCACCTTATACTTAAATTCAGGCTGCCATGGGGAAGGCCTTTTGTCCACGTCACACTGAGAAACTCAAAAACAACAGGCAGGAACAGATCCCAAACCCACACGTTTTGGAGACTGATCTCACCTCAAAGCTGCTCGGTCCCCACACTGTTGCTCCACATTATCTGCATTTGTGTGTGTGGGTCCCTTTCAAATGCATGGCAGCGATGTCAGTTCCTTGAGGTTTAACTTGCAGTCAGCAAGAAACTAGAGGCAACATGCAGAAAAAGAGCTGTTTCCTCTCTTTCTTCACACCCCTTCAAAGGTGACTGGTTTTTCTGAGTCACAGCTAACGCAAAGCTGTTTTAAAAGATTCAACCCAGATTTATACTACGGCTTAGAGGAGCGTAAAAGACCATTTAGTGCTCAAAGTTAGTATTCTGAATTATTAATCAAGCCCCCTGTCTGCCTGAGCTCAGTCAGGACCTTCAGATTGTGTGGAGTTTATTTCCCTTGTCATCCTGAACAATCTTTAATGTGCAGAGCACAGGTTTGCCAGTGAAACGGGAAGATTGCTGGCAAAGCTCAGCTCTGCATTTGCAGGAGGATCTTGGTGCAAGGGATATGCATTGCAGTTGTTCCTTTGTTCCTATTTAATCATATGAGAAAGAAGAATGTAATTATGGCCTGTCTCCCTCAATCTCCTCCCTGCCTCTGAGTATTTGAACTCTTTATGATAAAGGCAAGTGGGAATGTAGCTTTTTCTGACAGCGGAGTGCATCCCAGAGCAGATCAGAAGTGATTCTGCCCCCATCACCCTGCAGTTTCCATTTGACAGCAGTTTCCTGCTGAGCTGTTTCCCGTGTGAAAGAACACGGCCATTACAAACAGCATGGCAAGTACCACAACCTGATCAAAGCTAGAAGCACTGTGTTTCCTCTTGGATTCCTCTGTACATTTGACAGCCCAGTCAGACCGTGCTCTGCTTTTCCCCTCAATAGCTGCCTGATTCTCCTTATCTGAAAACACCCTTATGCAGTTATGAGATTTGAGGATGCCGCATCAAAATGGGGCTTGGCTCAAAAGCAACTTTTCTATTTAGCTATTTAGCTGTTTATTTGCTGTTTAGCTTTGTACTGGAAGTAAACTCACTTCATTTACACTCTAAACCCATCAACACCTTTAAAGCTGGGCACAGGGTTATGAAAGATTTGCTGTCTTATTGAGAAGGGTGTTTCGAGCTTGAAATGTTGGTTAGCCTTTGGCTGTAAAGAAACTGTAACAGCAAAGAAGGGACTGGAATAGGGTAAAGAAGGATGAGTTGACCTACCCAGGTGCAGTAGCAGGGAGGCAGTTTGGGATGCTGATGGTGAGGGATGGTGTTTGAGCAGAACAAGGAGAAACCTTCCGAGCCTGAGCAGTGTGACAGTGCCAGAGAGCTACAGAAAAACCAGTCAATGAGAAGACAGTTGATTGATGAAATGGCCTGAAATGAGGAAGGAGGGAAAAGGCTGTAATCTGTAAACACTTCAATTGCAAAGTTGTTTAATCTGAGCTGTCCTAGGAGCTGATGGGGTAAGTGTTATTGCTGCTTCCAAGGCTACGTAACAGGCACTGAGACTGACAGGGAATTTTCCACTTAGTGGCAGGGATATTAAATTATAAAGCAGATAAGAGTTTATCTCCAAAGCAATGAGCCGCTGTTTTCTCAAGGCCTTGCTGCCAAGCAAATGCTGTGGAAATGAAAGCAGTGCTCAAAGGAGAGAAATCTGTTACAGAAAGAACGCTGATTTAAATCTTCTTTCAGTTTGCAAAATTGTTTTTACCTACAGAGAGGCTTTAAACAAGAAACTGGGAAAATGCATTCCAGTTGCTTGGGATCAAGCTCCAAGTCTCAGGCACACAGAAGAAGAGTCCAGAGAGAGAAGCCAATAATTAGCTGCAGAAATGGCAAATGAGAAACTCAATAGGGTGGAAAGTGAAGGGCAAAAAGGACAAAAGGATGGAAAATGTCATTGCGGTAGCAAAAGTACAGCTAAACCAGAGGATTTGAATATGTGACGAATAACCAAAAGCTTATATGGGAGGATTTCTTCAGAGTTAGCAAGTATGAAGGTTGCACAGTGGCAGTGCTGGTGCTTAGAGGGAAAGCTGTGGGGAGGCTGGTTTAACTGGGAAGAGCCTATTCCCACTGCAGAAAAATACAGAGACAATAAGCTTGGGAAAGAGGAGGTTAAACACAATGGAAGGGATCCTCCTGAAGGGTTTCAGTGATGAGGAAATAGGGGTTGGTGCCAGGTACCCACGGTGGCTGCCCCACCCCTGGCAGTGTTCAAGGCCAGGTTGGACACAGGGGCTTGGAGCAACCTGCTCTAGTGGAAGGTGTCCCTGCCCGTGGCAGGGGGTTGGGACTGGAGGAGCTTTAAGGTCCCTTCCAACCCAAACCAGTCTGGGATTCTATGACTCTATGAAAGATCTGCTGCAGCAGCTGTTTCCTGCAGCTCAAGCAAAGGGAAGCCGTGCTCTCTTTACTAATGTCTTTCCAGACTGAAGCTGTACATAAGAATAAGGATTGATGGTATCTCGTTTTAAAGGACACAGTTGCTTGCCCAGTTATTCCTATCACAGGGTTCAACTTCTGCTCACAGTCAAAAGCAACGAGTTTAAAATGTGCTTTAAAATAGGGCAGTACTTTGGGAAAGGTCAAATTCTCGTTGGATTTTTGACCAGTATGTATTTTTACAGGAAAAGACCCAATAAAGAAGGTAAAATATAGAAGGCAGCAAGCACTCATTGTATCAGCAGTTCAGGCTCCCAGACTGCTGAGGAGAACTGTCCTCAGAGAAATGAGATTACATTTTACTTCTGACATATATGGAATAACAGATTGCTCATTCATCTCTCAATTCATATTGAAACCGATTAGGAAAGAGCTGCTGGAACATCAGGAACATCATGGCCAAACCTTAGAAGCAGTATTTGATCTCCAGATGAAGTCTCAGGGACCACTCTTTTGGAAATGAATACTCTGGTCACTGGAATGAGTTAAAGAAATTAAAGATATTGCTCCATGCTTTCAGTACATGAAAACCTCTTCATATAGTTATGTACTCAGGAAAAGAAGTTGCTTAAGCAATATTTAGGGCAAAGAAGGTCTTGAGGGAAAAAGTTATTCTTGATGTCCAGTTGGAAGCATCTGTGTACATAATGAAGTTGGACTTCCCATTTTCATCACCACCGTCACCCAGGTGAGGTTAGCACTGCAGTTAGCCCTCACATTCCTGGATATAAACATCCCAGGAAACCAGTGATTTTGGCAAGATCCTCCCCTTCGAAGTTGAATTGTGGCAACATTCAGAAGTGACACACGGCTGCCAAAGATCTTCAGAAAACACTTGTGAGCAAACATTTAGCAGATTTCAAGTTTCCTAGCAATCGCATTTCAGTGACTCTAGAACAGCCATATGACTAATATGATAAGCAGCTCCTTTAGCAAGTAAAACTAAGCATAAAAATCAAGCTGAGCATCTTCTGTAGGCATCTCACTTCGAGATCTTACCATTATTCTCAGCAAAGCTTTAGCAGGTGAGCTGGAGTGTGAATAGAAGGGACGTAAAGTAAGAAGACACTGTAAATGCAGTGGGCTGAGCATTGTCAATATTGCCATTACTAGAATGGAGCCAGGATAAAGAAATAGCTGGGTAGTCTTCTGCTCAGAAAAAACAGTTCTCGTTTATTGATGGTGTAAATGTTGCTAGGCTACATGGATTAATTTAAAAAGCTCATCATTTCCCAATGTGTACATCACCTTCAGCAAAGGATGTGCTGCGAATTCAGTGGAAGTTTTTCCAGATAATTCAAATTTACCAAAAATGATGGACCAGAGGGGTTTGATTATAGAAGAACCCATAGAAGACAGAATATTAGCCAGCTACTCAATAAAGAAACTTTTCAGCATGTTTAGAAATCAATACTGGTTTTAATCAACCAACTGTGCCAGTGCCCAGAGGAAAAGAGTAGAGAATAAAATAGAAAATATCAATGGAACTATTATCTTTATATAAAAAAAGGGATGTAGAACTAGAAGAAATACAAAAAAGGGGGAAAGCAGGATTGTGGCTTTGTGCAATGAGAGGTTAAACAAGACATCAGCTTGGAAAAAGACCCAAAGGAGAAGAGCCCAGAAACTTATGGATTATTTCAGAAAGGTGAAGGGGAAATAATTTGTCATGAATTCTCACAGGACAAGATTTAAGAGATGCCAGTGAAATCACCACTCAGCCCATCTGAAAGAAAGCAGCACAACATTAGTGCCACTCTCTGACAATGGATATTGTGGAGACCAAATCCAGGAAGGTGTCCAAAAGGTGATTATACTGAAACCAAGTCTAGAGCTCTAGATGCAGACAGTCTCCATCCCAGTAAACCCCAGTGCGTGGCTGTGGGTGGCAGAGCTGGAGGCTCTGGGGTGCTGCGTGCTTCGTGCCTCCTGTTCCCCTCACTGGGGGCAGAGCTTTGGGCTGAGACATCCCTGGCGTAAGGCAGTTCTTGGTGACACAGCGTGTTTTTATCTTCTCCAGAAAGAGTAATCTTGGCTGTCATGTCAAGAATTACATGAATTATAGTCACTGTTTGAGGGAGTGAGGTAGAGGAGCCACGCGTACAATCCAGCTTCCATTGGGATTCTTCTCTGCGGACATCCTCTACCCTCCCTGTGCCTGGAGCATAGCACGGGATGAAGCAAGGGGAGAGGGTGGCACAGATCCATCCCGGGAAAGGCTGCTGTCCTGTACCAGCAAACAGCTCTGGCATCTCTAAACGTGCATGTGCTGGTGACCGGGACAGCTGCTCGCTTCATTTGAGAGCGTTAATGAGGGAAATGCCAGGAGGGAGCTGTGCCTTTGGGGCAGGCGGTATGCGGGACAGCAGGGTGCTCCATCCCCTTCGCTGCACCCATCGGGAAGAGAATGGGAAAACCCCAACAATTTGTCATCAGCTCATGAGAGAACTCGTCCGTATCACACGGAATTGCTCATCCCAGGAGAGACAGACATTTCACACCGGCACCACGTCACCCTGCCTCATCCATGTCACCCCTGGCAGTAGCAGAACCACCTCCAACCACCTCCCCAGCCCCAGAAGCAGGACTTTGTCGTCCTCATCCAGCTTTTGCTGCTGGCAGAGGGGACCGGGGTCAGCTCAGCTTCCCCTACGTGGAGCCGCTGGGGTGACGGGCAAGGATGGAGATTGGGATGGCTCTATCTACACGCCTTCCCCATCCCGGCTGCAGCAGATCCAGTTTCCCAGGGTACTAACAGAGAGGAGGCCCTGCTCCAACCTCCCTCCCAGCGCAGCTTCAGGCCCCCTTCCCGGAGCTGCCTGTGCTGTTGGAGCCGGCGCTCGGCCGCGCAGCAGCAGCTCTCCCGGTGCCTTGCGGCTGAGCACGCCCGCCTCTGCTGGGAAACGGGCGGCCGGGGCGGAGAGAACAGCGAGTTCCCTCCGCCGAGTGATCTCCTGCCATCCTCTGCCCGTTCCTGAACTTTGGCTCCGGCCAGGAGGCATTAAACGAAGCAGATAATTGCCTGGCAGTGATTGATGGGGAGTCAAGGGTGAGCGGGGAGCGGGGGGGGATGAGCTCGGGGATTGTGTTTCAGAGGGAAGTGTTTTTTTAGGGTTTGTCCATGCGGGCGGTCGGGAGCTTCTCTGAATCACATGGGCTGAGCCCGAGCAGGAATCGCTGTGATTTTACCCCTTTTTCAGCTGGTTCTGCTGCAATCTGTGTATGGATTAAAGATGGGAAGGGACAGGAAGTTTATTCCGTTGGTTTTGGTTCACCAAGACAAATATTCAAGGGTAAATCACAGTTCAGCATTTTTTGGTGGTATGAACGGGGAGAGGAAGGAGCAAGCAGCTGCCAGCAATAAATAACTATTAGGAAACAGTATTAGGAAATAGTACCAAGAAGAAATGCTGCTGCTGGGGTATGCTTTCAGCCCCAGGGAATCTAAAACCAGGCAGCTCAAAATTTACTTTGGTATCCAGAGCTCATGTGCTCTGTCAGAGCCAGAGCAGCAACAGCAGAGAATCACAGAATGGGCTGGATTGGAAGGGAGCTTAAAGCTCACCCAGTTCCAACCCCCTGCCACGGGCAGGGACACCTTCCACTAGAGCAGGTTGCTCCAAGCCCCTGTGTCCAACCTGGCCTTGAACACTGCCAGGGATGGGGCAGCCACAGCTTCTCTGGGCAGTGAAGAACTTATTAATCTAACCTAAATCTCCCCTCTGTCAGGCCGAGAATCCCGAGCTCAGGTTTCTGACAGAGAAGGGAAGCCAGCTCATGGCACGGATAAACATCCCAGGCTTCCACTCGGCAATGCCGAGGGGTAGCAACAGCGTTGTGTACTTCAGCAAATCTACACTCAAACTGTCACCTGCAATGGGAAGTGAAGCTTATCTGCAGCTATCGCTGTAACTGTGATACTGATCTTTACAGCCAGGCTTCTAGTAAGCCTGGGGAGAACCTATGCACTGTAAACTGCTTACACTGAACCATCTGAGCTTAAAAGTGTCTGAATTCAGAGATGTGTTAGTAAAAATCCTGTCCAATCTCTGCTTAAGGTTTACATTTTTACCAGGTTTGAGATATACTCGCAGAACTATTCCAACACATTGAGGTAATGGAAAATGTCCTCAGATTTATACACAAATCTCCCTAAATTAGAAACAGTTTTTCATTTCAAGCATCCAGCACCAGGCAGCCCGTTCCCTCTCCTTCACTGGGCGGCCTTCTTGGGGCAGGACCTGGTGGTCAGAAAGAGAAAGCATGGGGTAAAATACAACCACATCTGAGCAGGTGCTGAACCCACGTTATGAATGAGCATTCGGATCACCCAAAATGCATCCCGGAGAGCAGGGAAGGGGCAGGAATCCCAGCAATCCCTACAGCCCCCTCCCCTGGGAAGCCCCTGTGCGAGGCAGGCATCTCCCTGTCATCCTACAGGTCAGGAGCAAAAGTCCCCAGCAAGCAGCTGCCGGGGCAGCTGGGCTGGTTTTCCAATGGGAACAGTTGGGCAGCACTGTTGAAGCCCTTTGGTGCAGAGCACACCAGTGACACCAGCGCTGTGCTGCAGTGAGTGTGGCTTCGTGCCACTGACCCTGCAGGCAGCTTTGTTCATGGCATGTACAAACAAGCAGCACAGTCGTGTTGTGGTTGGAAGCAAGATGTCATGAGAAGAACCATCCCTTGCTGCACATGTGAGGTGCATTCCTGCCCGGGCTCTGCACGCCACCGGATGGGACTGTTCTGGCCATGGTGAAGGATCACTTGCCCAAGGACAGCTCTGAAATGCCAGCACCAGTTTACTGAGGCATTTCTTCTACATCAGCCCCTGAGACCAGAGCGAAGGTCAGCAATGGTGAGATGAGTGATTGAGTGCTCTGAGGACAGAGCAGTGGAGGTTGTTCATCTTGGCTTTTGATGCTGCCTCCCATGACATCCTCCTGGACTGATCGATGAAGTGGACTGAAAAGTGGTTGAGCTGCCACACAATGGGCAGAGCAATGCAAGCATGGAAGATTTGAAATGCAAGCGTGGAAGATGTGTGTGTCATGGATTACTTCTGGAATACTCCCAGGCACCTTGAATCACCACTGGAAAGAACTCACTTGCATCAAAGCAGGATGGGCCATCATGAGAATCTTGTGGATTCTGATACAGCAAAAACATACAAAAGGAGCATAAAGAGAAATGTCATCAGTACCCTTTGCTGGTATGGAAACCCAGCTTACCAGCCTCTACTGAGCACCATTAACCTGTATATACATTACCTGAATTCCCACAAGAAGCTGGGCAATTAGAAAATAACATCTGAATTCAGATCTGAGCTTCAGAAAGCCAGAAAGCCTCTCAGTGTGCAGGAAACTGTACCTGTGCTCAAACCCCTCTCTCACTCTGACGCCAAACACACCCTGGGGCAAGGATTTGGCATATTATCCATGAGAGAATGTTAACAGACACAGGCAGCTTTTTAAACATCTCCAGGGTGCCTGGGTTTCAGGTTTTGAACCAGCAGATGTGTCTGATCAGCCTTTCCAAAGCTCCTCTCCTCCCACCACTGCTGTTGGAAAGCAGCCCCTCATTCCCAATTGCCTTCTCGCGTGTTTTACTTACCTAAAGCACCGAATGAAATGGAGCATGTTTAAACAGGCAGAGGTTTGTCACGCAAAATGCGAAGGTCTGCAAAAACGTCAGACTGGGGAGAATATAATTTGCATAATTGAAATTGGGAAAAGGATTTGAAATGCTTTAAAAAAAGAAGTATTTAAAGGGATAGTTTGGCAGGAGGGAGACATTTATGGTTACTAGTAACAACTGAAGTGTTGGGGAGTGTAAGGAGTATTTCAGTCTCTCAGAGCAAGCCTTGCTGAAGGGCACAGAGGGGTGAGCCTTGGCTGGTGACAGCACCAAGGTAAGTGCTGGAGCACCAAGCAAGAGGCCAGCACACAGACTAAGGCAGCTCTTTGGTGCCCAAATGGAGGAGTTGTGCTCTTGATCCCAGCAAGTGAGTCCAGGACGTTACTAGTCCCATATTCCATGTCCAAGAATGACACATAATCTGCAGCACTCCAGACTAACAGAACTGGGGAGGGAGGGAATACCAACTACAGAGCACAGCTCATCACCAAGCCTGGAGGTCACAGTCTTCCTCAGCAGGACTGAGGAGGGGAAGAGGCTTTTCCCGTCCAGCTGCCTGCCCGTCCTGACCCAGATGTGGAACTTCTGCAGCCCATCTGGGACAGTCGCAGCAGCCACAAGCGGATGCAGTGTCCTACAGCAGCAGCAGCAATGCTGGCTTCAATGCCTCTGCCCTTGCCTTGGGACCTGCAGGTTTGTCCGTCCTGCTGGCAGCCCCAGACAGCCATCTGCTGGGCAACTGCTTCATAACCAGCCCAGAGCAGCCACGATGGTTATGTTTCAGTTTTCCCTGCTTCCTGGGAGATGAGGAGGAGCTCAGCAGGATGCTTTGCACAGGGCAGCTGGAATAGGCAGTTTAAGCATCACTGTCTGGAATTTTAAGAAAGATGCACGTCTCTCCCTCCCGGTAAATGTATTTCTGGATCACACGGATAAAACGTAAGGAAAAAAATCCATCTTTGTAACTCTTCTTAAAGCTGAAAGTTGCTTTTGGGCATAACAGCCCCAGCAGAGGAGTCAGAAAGGTGGCCAGAGCAGCTAAGGAACCAAAGCAGTACAGGAGAGCATCTAGGGGTTAGGCAGCACAGAGCCATAAAAGCAGACCTGGTCTTCTTGAAACTAGTGTGGATTTAGCCTCAGTAAACCTAGAATTATGTTTAAAACCATTTGAGAGGTTAATGTTCTTTAACCACCACTTCTCTGAACCACTATTAACTCGGTGTTAATGCTTTAAGCATTTCACTCATCCATAGCTGCAGTGACTTTCAGAAGCGGGAGCAGCATCAGGTTCCTAAGCAGGAGGGAAGAGGGAAGGTCCCCAGTGGGTTGGGCAGCAGCAAGAATGTGGAGGCAGCTCCAACTGACTGAGATTCTCCCATGCCAGGGGCTACCCCATTGGTTTCACACCCATAACCTGTAAAGCAAAGAGGTGGCTGCTGAGAAAGGCAGGTTCCCTTCTGATCCTTCCAAAGAACTGGGAAGGAAAGTGGGATTCAAGGTTTCTGCTGCACCACTGAGGGGGTGGAAAGCTTCCAGGGCTGACCTTGCCTTTGGAAAGCCAACGTGCAGACTACGACCTTATGGTACAGGCGAACAGACTGCACCAGACCAAGGACAAACTCTACGTTCAGGCCTCTCCCTTGAAAAACATGAACCACTTCCCACAAGTAAGATGTTATTTTAGTGTTAAAAATTTGCATCTGCAACACAGCTCCAAACAGGACTCGCGTAACAAACATGTGAAGAGCAGAACATTCATTTCGATGTCAGAAATCCAACAGCTCAGAGGCAAGGGGTTAACAGTTATAGGCAGCACGGCACAACTGACTTCACAATCACATCTCAGAATTAAGAATTGGGAAACTTTTCCAAAACTAACCATGCATGACCATGCAAATAGTGAATGAACGGCAGCACACGGTCCAGACAAGCAGCAGTTAGCTTTATTGAGTTCTGTAACACTGCATCAAAACCAAAAGAAATTAAAATTGCTTTTTGCTTCTTAACATTAGTCATTTCTCAACAAAAATGTGATTATGTTTAATAATATTAAGGGAAAACCAAGGAACAGGAGCAAGAATAAAGTTAGATAAGATTGCAGAGCCAGTGTCCCCTCCATGTACCCCCTCGTGTCAGAGCAATGGAGTTCTTGTAAGTGCTGTTAAATGTTCTCAGGTCAGTGTCAGGGACTGAATCCCAGGACAGAGCATCTGATGAATCAAATATACCATGGGGTGCTGTGAACTGTGTTGTACATTTGAAATCACATTTGGGTATCTTCAGTGGGACAGAAAGGGATTTGTGAGAAAAGTTCAGGTTAATCAAACACATTTCCCCTCTGGCTGCATCAGTAAAGCTTAGTACAAATGTTAAGCATAATTCCTTATGGTTGTCATATTAAAAATAATAAGCATTTTCCCTCTTAGTTCCACAGAGAAGTTCAATGTGCAAGATCTGACAGAGCATCTGCAATACTTCCAGCCCCCTGAAACACAGCTCTGGCCTCCTCTGCTTAGTTCTGTGCTTGCTGCATTACGTGCGTATAAGATGAAAACATAGGAATAGCCACAACTAAAATAAACTACAGGAGACAAGAATGCTGACACTGCTTGTAGACACTAGTGTGTGCAGCTGCTAACATATGCCCTGAGTTAAGTACACACTGCCAAACAATTGTTTTAAGGAAGCTTTTCAGCATTAACAGCTACATGTTTCTTCAGTAAATAAAAAATTACATTATAAGAAGTGTCCCCTTCCTCCACGAGGAAGGACTTAAGGTAGTGTGTGATTGTGTAATAGTGATAGCTGTCTGTCAGCAGCAGTACTGCTGTGGTACATTGGCTCAGAAGACAGGTGAATCACCTCTAACTCCTCATCAACTCTGTTTCAGAACCATGGCTTACGTTTCTGAACGGCACATAGCACCACCTAAAGAATGTGAGGAAGGCAAAAAGGTATTAGGCAAGCAATCATTCCTGAAACTTGAAGTGATCATTCATTTATTCCTTTGAGGCAGACTTGCTCCCTTCTCCTCTCCCATTTCCAGAGACTTCTGAGTCTTCATAGACCTGGTGCAACCCAGTTAAGAAACTTCATAGCAACTTCAAACCCGAGGAAGCATGCCTGGAAAAGAGAGAACATACAGAACAAGTAAGTATTCTAAAAACCTGTTCCAAACTGGTTTTGAAATGCAGCACTATAAATACCTGATGGGGCTGATGTGGGACGAGGAAGAGAACAAAAAAAGACCAGAGGCAAGAATTCTACTATATCCCTCCACGCAAAGGCACAACTTCTACTCTGTTCAGCTCATTATTTACTGAAGGGGAAGGTGGTCTAAAATTAATCACGGATTTCTGTCTTCTACTGGATGTAGGATCAGTGGAGAAGGACTGTCAGAGAAAGTCAGTAAAGGGCTTTCACACAAGCTTTGAAGGAAGGTTTACTTGGTGTTCCTCCTAGACTAAGGTACATTTTTAGAAGCCAGACATCAACAGCTACAAGCACCTGCAGAGACAGGAGTGTCACTGAAATGGTACAACATGGATCAGCCAGTTGTCTCCTCTGCAGACCGCAAACATTCCCTGTGAGTGACCAGCTCCCCAAACCCCAGCTGGGATCACAATTTACTTACTGCATTAGCAGGAAATGCCCTGATCATTACAGCTGTGAAGCCCTTATACAGAGATGCAACTCCTTCCTCTCTGATAAGTTCTCTCAGCACATCTCGAAAGCCATTTGGGTACTTTCCTGGAGGAGCTGAAAGGGATGCAAAACACATTAGTTGCGTGGCACGTATGTAACAGCCCAGGATTTTCAACAGGTTCATACTGCTACACCATCTAGGTGACACGAGAATCCAACTACTGCGTAAGGTATGCTGTGACAACATCTGCTCAGGAAAATTATCTATTTCAGTCACAAGAAAGCAAGCAAAAAAAGCCACCTTACTAAAGGCTCAGTAAACGGAAGGTGGGTGCTCACCATCACCACAAAGAATTTACATCATCAAGTCCACCAAACCACCTAAAAAGCTAGGAACATACTTGGGTTTCCCACACGCTTGTCTCAAGCAGTGCTCAAGACACGCTCCCTCCCAGATGCCATGCTGTGATGGCATCTTCCATGGCTGCCCAGGCCATTCCCAGAAGCACCACACTGAGCATGGCCCTGAGAAGCTGACATGTAACTCACCAGTCTGGAAACGGGATTTCAGCACGTCTGGAGGAATGGCAACTGCCCAGTTAAAGATCCCAGCCAGGCCACCAGCAAAGAGGATCCTCGCCGCACTGAGGTCACTCACACTGGGGTGGGATTGGGGTGGGAGGAAGAGGAAAAAAGAAAACAAAACCAGAGAAAGTTCAAAATAAAAGTAAATGCTCATCAGTTTTGGCTAAGGTGACAATCAAAGAGGCAGCTCAACCGACAGCCAGCAGGCAGCACGATGCTGCAGACACACACAGAGCGCAGAGTCTGAGCAAGATTTCCAAGAATCAGAGCTCTGTGGGCAAAATGTACTAACTCCACCCTGAAGGTTCAAATCTTTTCATTCAGCAGCACACACAGATGCTCTGGGGAGAAAAAAAACCCCAACAAAACAACAAAAAACCCAACAACAAAAATCCCCAGCTCTGCGCACACATAAGGGTGAAATTGAAGATATTTGAGGTATTGCTTGCTTGGCTAATAAGATCCAAGGCTCAAATCTGAGAGAACCTCAGAATACTATTTCCATTGTCAGTTAACCCCAGATCAAATCAGCTCAACTCACAAGATGAGCAGCTATTTTATTTTGCGTTTCATTTGTTTTGATGACACTGTTCTAAATCTCTGTGTAACTGGGGAGATTAACCAGCAGTGCCTGGGAAGTCCAGAAAATGATGACTGCTTGATCTCACTCACCTCCTTCCCTCAGGGGTCAGAATGTTCTTCAGCCACTCGTACGTCATGAAGTACATTCCGCTGGCTGGGACGTCTGGTGGGTAAACAGCAAAGACTGTGAGTAGTGGGAAAGGAAGCCTAGAGGCAGAGCAGCCCCATGCCAGCTCAGCACCACCGCTGAGTGCAGCCAGATTCCTTTCTGAACCTCCTCTACAAACAAAATAAAGTCTTCTGTTGCTCTGGACAGAGGAGCCTGAACTTTCCCAGGGAGAGCAGGTGCTAAAGGCAAGAACTGGGAAAACACCCTTTCTCAAGCACTTGTACAAGCAGCCTTTCAAATCAGACTGTAACCTGCCCGCTGGCTGTTAAGCTAATGATGAGACAGCTCTAAGCTTTCTTAATTACTGCACAGCAGATCAGAGCAGTTCAGGAACTTCAAGAGTTTCGCACATTATTTGTCTTAGTAATTCTGTTTTGGGGCTTTTTTTAAGGTACTCCCACAGCCCATTCTTAGCTCATGCCTGAACTGGAGAACCAGCCTGAGTTACGTTGCTACCCGCTATACTTCCATGAGAAACAGAGGATAGAACCAATTCCTAAACTGGGATATCAAAGCACAGAAATTGGGAAACGCTGCCCCAGTACAGGGAACAATCTAACGCTTTTCAAAGAAGAAAGTACCAAAACATGGATAGGATTCAGTGTCTGGCACAATTACTTTGTTGTTGTTGTGAGAGGGGTCATGACATCCCAGTCCAAAATAACCCACGCTCAAGTGGGTGGAAAGCAGAACTGCTGCAATCACATCTTCAAAAGCAGTCAGCGTGATACAGCAACAGTCACAGGCCTTCTCCCAAGGAAGAAGGAAAAGGAAAGGGAAAAAAAAAAGCCCACTTCTGTATTTGTCTTTGCTCTTTGTTCTCTCTGCTCCTCTCCTGAAGTCTTTCGTTTCTCTTGGCTTCTCAGGTCTTAATTACTTTCTATATCCCTCTGATCCTTGTCATCTAATCTCTTTCTCACTCACTGAGAATCTCATGTTTATTTCTCAGCCCCTTTGAGACACTGGAGTAGCTCTGCAGACTACAAAGAAGGGTGACACAGCATCTCCAGTTGGCTAAAGGGACAGCGAGACCTATAACATGTCAGGCTTCCTCTCCTAAAGTACCCCACACAGAAGCAGCATCACAATATCCCCATCAGTTACCTCTCATGAGGGTGAGAACTGTCCCCTTGTACACGCCACGAATCCCAGCCTCGCGGTACAGCTGTTTTGCACAGTCCAAAGAGCCATTGTATTTAGTTTCCCCTGTAGCTGCCTGGATCTGAAGGATTAAAGTGATAGTTTCTGACTAGTGAAGGTTTCTGGCTGGTGAACAATCATTCAGCTAATAGTTAGAAAGCCACGTGCATGTTTCCAGACAGGAAGGAGCACATACTCATCCCACAGGCACTCCTGCATATGAAACCTCTGTGTCACTTCCTCAAACAGCTCTCTCACATTCAAGCTGAGGATTTGTTTACTGTTCCATGCAGAACAGTATGGACTAGATTCTCCCTTATTTTTCCAGAGCATAGGCTTGAAACAACTGAAGTCAGTTAGGTAATTCTACACTTGCACTGACAAAAAGTCACCTTCAATTTGTATGTGTAGAAAAGCTTCCAATATATCATAATGTCACTATTTCATGTGTTTGGAACTGCGTTCCTTAGTTTTGTATTGGGAACTTGTCAAGGTAACATTTTCATTCTGAAAAAAACCAGACTTTTCCACACTTTGAAGTGGACTGAGGCATCCACCAATGCCTCAAATAATACTACATAGTATAAGGCTTGTGCTCTGTAAAATGGCTAGAGCAGTGAATGCTGTGTGTACTTATACTGCCATGGTGAGTTTGCATAATGCTTCTTCATGACACAGTTGCATTAAATGACAGTTGTCTCAGTCCTGTCAAAAAACAGAACAGGGTAAACACACTAACCAAAGAAATTCCTGGTATGGAAAGACCCCTAAAATTTAATCCCCATCACCACCATCCAGTGCCTTACCTGTAAAAGGCACTTGATTCTCTCTCCTGGAGCCATGATTACTGTTGTGAACACACCCGACAACATGCCAGCAGCAAAGAGCTGAGGATATCTGCCCGAAGAAACAGAAGAGACATTGACACACACAGTACATAAGAAATGAAGGGCAGAAACACCCCTATTATCACCAGATTATGTTGTTCCACACAGTAGCAGTGGAACTAGAAAGGCATCCGGTGCTTCTTGATCAGTGCAGAATTGCCTCATCAATGCATAATTAGAGCTAAACATTTAAGATCTCCAGGATTCAACATGCTGGTTCCCACAGCAACCATAACTCAGCTCTTCACATCCGCTGTATTTGTTAGTATTCCTTGTACTTGCATATTTTTACTACAGCATTCCCCATTCATTTTTATTCCCAGCAGTCTCTTCCTCCTCCACCTCCCAGTGACCCCAGCTTCCACATGTATTCCTGCTTGTGCAGCCAGGAGCCTCATTTCTTAACCTCTCAGTCACTCACTCCAGCCTCTGCCATCATCGATGCTGTCATCCCAATCATTCTGCATCTGCTTTCATGTGGCAAAGTCTCTGTGACAGAAATTCCTTACAGAGGCATCATAAACTTATCTTTGAGCCCGACCTCCTGCTACCTCCTTTAGTAAAATGACTTAACATCTCAATTTAACTAAATTCCACCCCTCCTGCTTCTCTTCACTTGCCCAAGAGATGGCATTCTATTCAGGTTTTCCAATTCTTCCACCTTTCCTTACTCTTAAATTCCCATTAAATCTTCCAGACCATTCAGACCTCCCTCACCACTCCACATGCACCTCCTGCTCAAACTAAGCTTTGAGTTTTCTAGCTGACCTTGGGATTATTCAGGACCCGAAAAGACAGAGAGAAATCTGAGGAGCCTGTTCTATCTCCTTCTTTCCAAATCTTCCCTGCATGGAGAACCACTGCCACCCTGCCTGCCTCTAGACCTATAACCATGGTGCTAAGAGTCTGACCTTTATTTTTAAGCCTCATGTCCAAGGCACACTATATCTTACTGTGCCAAGCCACAGCACAGTTGGGCACAACAACAGTTCCACCATCTATTTGTTCTTTCTCTCCCACTGCTCTGCTTGAGAGGAGTTCCACATAAAGACTCAAAAAACTACACTGCCCTTCTCCAGCTTGCACCTTAAAGCTTCCCTTTGGTATGATGTGTATAAAACACAAGGAACTGAGGCAATTAGGCTGCTGGAAATAAGCCCACAGCATTTGTTTCCTTGTACTGTCCACTCTGTACTGTCCCCCTGGTCTTACCCTTCAGCCTTGTCTACATGAGGACACTAAAACAAGGGGTGAGGAGTGCCCCAGCATCTCAACACTGCTCCCTCCGAGCTGCCTGAGCAGAGGGAGCTCGCTCTGTCCCAGCAGTGGTCAGTGCTGTGGAGCCACATGCACTCACACCACCCAGGCAGTCCCCACGCAGGGAAGGCTCCAACAGAAGCCACATCTCCCCACCCCACCACGCCTGGCTCAACACAATGGACTCCTGATTCCTGACTGAGCTCCTATGTATTGCACAAATAATAGAATATAATGTTGCTAAGCTACAGCTCTGTTCCTGTAGAACTATAAATCACAACTAGTTAACGGAGCACTTTATGGGTGGGGGGCCTTTTTCATGCCTAAGTTAGCTTGTAGAAAACCACACAATGTTTTCTTAGCTTCCCATCTCTTTTCCAGAAGCTTAAACAGGCCTGAGGGCAGGGCTGCTTATAAACACCTCTCTTCAGAAACTAGTAATAAAACATTTCCGTGGCTATTATTATATCCTAACATAAGGCCACAGCAAGAGTTACAGCTAACAGGAGAAAGAGAACCAGGACTGTGAATGCTATCGAGACTGCTTGGCCATGAATTTATTTCTCCCATAGCTTCTGTTAGTAGCAAGACTGTTGGCAGGCAATCATTACATAGCTCATACTGTACCCATCTAAACCGGAATTGTTGCTTAATGGCTCTTTCTTACGTAGAAAGGGAATTGCACAGCACCTGCCCACATGCTGTCTGTTTTTAGCCTGTGCTATCAGTCCCACGCTTCCAGAAGCATTTAAACACGAGTGTTTTAATTTTTAGAACTATATTTATAACCTAGGAAAGGAGACAAATTTACACCACAACTCAACATGCAACAACGCAGCAGCCTGCAAGAGCCTTGGAGTGCCTTTCCCAACTGTCTGATTAACTCAGAAACTCACGTCAAAACGTCGTCAGGTTTTCTCTGTTGGAGCCTTTTTCCCAAGCCAAATCCAAAGAAGCACACAGCAAACATGGGTGTCACTCCAATAATAGGAGCTGCCATTCCTCTGTATAAGCCTCGGACTCCCTGCAAGAAACGATATCACAAGAATTAATAGGTTTTGCATAGACTTCGCACACATTTCAACTTACTGAGAAGAGAACAGCTATAATACGGTATCAGTCGGACAGCCAAATTGATGACAGGAATAATGGGGTCTGTTGTTCATTTGTAATTATACACGTTTAGCTGGGGCTCAGGGGTTGTTACAGAGGAAAGTTGTTCTTCCTGGGAAACACTGGCACGACTTACACCCTTCTGTTCCAGTACTGGTCATCCTGTACTTACATCTCGGTATGAGGAAATTAAGTTAAAAGCCAACAGAGTAATAGTCCTAAGGATTATGTTGAAAGTCTTCTCTTATTAATAAGTGTGCTTTATTAGTAAGTCATCAAATGCAGTAGTGTAAAATCCTGACACTGAGCCTGAGAATGCTGAATTGATTCACTCTTTAAACAAAGGAAGAGCCAGGGAGACCAACCTGAACGACTTCACTCCCCACACAAACTCAGTTTGAAATGAGTTCAAGAGCAAATTATTCTTCCTTTCGTTCCCCAAGTCCAAACCTTTTCACCACACAACTTTACACTCCTGATGTTCCCCTTCTGCAGGCTACACACAGGGAAAAATTCTCATGCAGACCCCAGCAGCAGCAGTTATTTCATTTATCTTGCCTTTGAACTGAACTTTTTCTAATAAAAAGGAGTTATCTTTCTAGATAAGGGCTAGATGCACATATTAAATATTTGCTGGTCCGTCCACCCCTTTTTTTCTCTCCCAAAATAAATCAGTGTATCACAGTGTCTGTATTCTTACAGACACAACTGACTGTAATGATACTGGATCTGGCCGAGAAAGACCAGACACTCCTGCTCAACCTGGCCATGATCAGTTCCCTGTTTCCATTTCCCCCAGAGGGAAACAAAAGGCCTTGGCAGGGAGGTTTAATAGTTTTCCTTATAGAAACTGATGAGTATTGAGTAGGAGTAGAAAGGCAGTATTACTTTGAACTTCACATCACAAGGCTATTATTATGGTTCAGCTCTGACGTCTGTGCTTCAGCAGGCGTGTTAAAAAATGCAAGGGATTCAAGGCTAGAAAAGCATTTCAGTGCTTTGTGGGAGAGACTAGGGAAGCAAGATTTATTTTGGTTGCATAACAACCTGTTAATACCATCATGAAAGCAGATTTTGGATATGAGGCAGATCTTAGTTACCCAACAAAATCCAATGGTTGGAAATCAGATTTCAGACTAGTAAACAAACAGTTGGGCTTTACAGCCATTGTTTCCAAGTGGTAAATAGCTGCTGGGAAAACTTATAACGCAGAAAAATAGATTCTCTATCGCTTACAAGGCTTTAAACCAAGGCTGCCTGTCTTTCTAAAACCAAAATAGACTAGAGTTCAGTCACATGATATGGCTGATTCAGGAGTGAAAACCACTGTCCACCTTCTGAAAATTGAACAAAACTGCTATAACTGTTATCAAAACTATATAACAAAACTGCTATAACTGTTATCAATAAAAACAAATAGAAAAAGAAATAAAACCCCCTATTAATGCTCCTCTGCCTTCTTGTAGATGGCATAACACATTATAGAAGAAAGTAAAAATACTACTTATATCCACAAAATTCATTGCCTATTTCAGGATTTCCAGAGACAACTCCAAATACCAAGATTCCACTGACTACAACAGCGAAGCTGGCAAACAACTGCGAACATTCACTCCAGCCTATAACTTCAGGTATTAATATCAAGCTATTTTGAACCAAAAGCATTTAACAAAACAGAGACATACACCTGGAGCGAATGTGATGCCAAGTATTCCCCAATTCTTGTAATTTGCCTATAAACTTGGATTAGAATCAATTCAACTGGTAACCCCAGAATGGTGTAGTCTCCAGAGGGGCAACATTCCCACACGATTCCATTCCTGCCATGCACAGAAACAACTGATGTTTTTGGCAGGCACTGCGGATGACGTGCTAACACAGTACCTCTCCAACCAGAGTCTTTCTGAAGCAGTCAAAGGTCCCAGAATAGAGGGGAGGCTGACCCGGCTGCGGCTTCGGCTGGGTCTGCAGCCTGACCTAGTGAGACGGGATAAGAAAACATTGTTTTATTAAGTATTACTATCTAAACTTTAATTCTGAGAATACCTCTATACGAGATATATCCCTGGCAGTGTTCAAGGCCAGGTTGGATGGGGCTTGGAGCAACCTGCTCTAATGGAAGCTGTCCCTGCCCGTGGCAGGGGGTTGGAGCTGGATGAGCTTTAAGATCCCTTCCAACACAGACCATTCCATGATGTAATTATATGAGATAACTGTTACGGAATAAGTTTTGTGACTGGACTTTATGATATTGCTAGAGAGACTGACACCACTTTCACCCTTTGCAAACAAGATTGAGTTTTAATGTATTTAATTATTAATATATCCAATTAATTAATTGCTGGGATGACATCAGGATTAACAATCCCACCTCAATACCTGAGAGCTAATGCTGTGTCACTGCTCTGCCTCCTCTCATGCTCAGTGTGTGGGTGCACCCTCCTTCTGCACCCCATTTGTGTCTGTCCTGTGTGTCCCATGGGTCACTCCCGACCCCTCTCCGGCCCAGAGACGCCGGGTCCCTGCTGCAGCCTGGTGCTGGCGGGAGCAGCTCAGCCTCCCGACTCCTTCCAACGCCAGGAACACCGACGCTCTTACTTTAACGTTTACTATAAACCGGGGGCTAACGGGACCCGTTGGCCTCCGCGCCGGCAGGGGGCGCCCCGCCGCACAACCGGCCCCGCGACCTTAAGGCCGTCCAGCCTCCCTCCGCGCGGTGCACGCCGGGATGTGTAGTCCTCCCACCGCCACCCGCGGGCAGCTGTCCCTTTCCCCGCGCAGTGCCCGCCGGGAACCGTAGTTCCCCGCCGGCTGCCCCAGACCGGACCGGACCGCGCGGCACCGAGCCCCTTCCGCGCCCGCCGCCTCACCTTGATGGTGTCTAGCGGGTGCCCCACGAACACGAGGCACACGCCCCCGAAGCCGCCAGCGAAGAAGTTCTTCACAGGGCTGATGGGCTGCGGCTGCTCCGCCATGGCGGCGGCGGCGGCGGCGGGTGAAGAACGGGACCGGGGCGCTGCGTCCCCGCCGAGCCAGTGCCGCCCCCTCCGCCCCGCGACCTTTACCCCAGTGCCGGGCCGCGCGGCACGCCGGGATGCTGGGGGTGGTGAGCGCGGGGCACGCCGGGAGCGCGGCGGTAGCGGCGGGACCTTCCTCCATCGAGCGCTGCCACCGGCCGAGGTCCCGCCGGGCTGACGGCGGCTTCTGAGCACGCTGAACCGGCTCCTCGGGGCGGCCCCGCGCCGCCGGCCCGACCCGCTCCATCACCTCACCCCCTCCTTCCGGGGCTCCGTTGTGCCCCGGTCTTGCTGCCCCGCCCGGCGGAAGTGACGCCCCGCGGAGGCCGGTGCTTCCGGCGCGCAGGCAGCGGCGGCCCGGCAGGAGGAGCCCGGCGCCGCTCCCTGCCCGCCCCGCTGCCGCACGGCCGCGCTCCGCGGCGCCCGGTAAGCGCGGGGGGCTCCGGGGCGGACGGGCCGTGTCGCGGGGCCGGGGAGCGGGGGGTGCCCGGCGAGCGCTGTGTGCGGGGCCCGTGTCTGTGTCTCTCCGCGGGAGGCGCCGGGGGCCCGGGCGGCGCGGCAGGTCCCGGGGCGGGGCGAGCCCGGCGGGAGGGACGCGGTGCCGCTTCCCTGGAACTTGTGCTCGGTTTAGGGCCCGGGTCGGGTTGCCCGGGGAGGAGCCGGGTAAGGGCAGGGGCTGTGCTGGGGCTCCCTGCTCCTGGGCCTCCACGGCTCCCGGTTCTCCCGGGCTTCCCTCCTCCTGTTCTGGCCGTGTGGGACAAGTAGGGTTTAGTCTTGCACGCTTTGCAAAAGTAGTGGAGCTGAAGTAGTTTAAATGGACCGGGCACCTTTCTGCCCGAGCTCAGAGCTACCATGGACGGAAGGCTTGCATAGGTATGTGTAGATAGAGTAGAAAAGATGAGAATGAAATAGGTTGGATGAGTTGGGAAGGACAAGGCAGCTGTGTTAGTATGAAACAAAGACTGGGCAGTGGGAGGAGAGCACGCAGATTCATGAGGGATGTGCATGGAGGGCTCTGCAGAGTCATGTGGGGTGGAGAGCACGGGGTGTTGTTCTAGTTTCTTGCTTTTGGGATGAAAAAATCCTATCTAAAAACTCAGTGGAGAAGGGAACGGTGTGGGGGGTGTGTGGTGCATGTGTGGCAGAGAAACTGGGGATAATCCATGGATTACACATTTGGGTGACCTAAGGGAAGATGTGATTAACATTGATAGCCAGTGTGGAGCTGGGTTGCAGATGGTTTCAGAGAACAGAGTGTCGGCCTGTTTACAGTTTACATGGGCAAGTTGTTCAGGAGATGGACTTGAGTTGCACTTTCCCTGGTTTGGAATTGTTAATCAAGGGGTGAAAGAAGAAAAAGCCATCTCAGATGGTCGAGAAATACTGCAAGAAAAAAAGAGGAGCGTCCTCCAAAAGATGAGAGAAATCACACAGAGATAGAGACACAGGGCAAAAAACCAGAAGAGAATGATGTGGCGGGACAAGATATGAGGTGCTGAGGTCAAAGAGAGACTGATGGTGGAATACTTGGAGGCATTTTGTTTCAGAAGGCCTTGTGAAGAAGAATTGTGTTGCAAAGCAGGAGCCAGCAAGAGGGATCTCTGCTGGAGCCGCAGGCAGCGGAGCATAGGGGTGGGTTTGTTTGGGAGTTCCTGCAGGGAGACTGGAGAGAGCAAGGGGATTAAATTGTACCAGTATTAGTGAAGATGGAGTGTCTTGGATGAAGGTGGTAAAGAAGGACCTCATCCTCCCTTGGGTAGGAAAGCAATCTAAATACGGTTTAAAATTATATAATCTGATTTGGGAGATTATGGTAATTATTTAATCTAAATACTCTTTGCTTTTATGACCCTCTTTTTTGAGCTTAACATCTTTATTATCTTAAAAACTACTGCTGTCAAGTATTACCTGTGTCTTGCCTTAGCTTCAGAGAGCTTGTGATTTGGTCATGAATGAGGGCATTGGGCTGAGTGCTCGGTGAGTTCTGCTCCTTGTTTTCCTGGTGCCCTCTATGCTTTGTCCACAGAGCTTGTGCCTTAGCCTTCCTCTCTCCATGCATGTCTGTGTGACGTTCCGTTATGCTGGAAGTGAGCTCTTTCCTAGAGTGTTGTGACGAGTCATGAAAGTCATCAGGTCTGCAGACTGTTTTCTGCTTGATGTGTCCCATTTGCCCATGCAAACAGTTCCTCTGTTCAAATAAGTGTGTTAGTGGCACAGAGAAACATCTCTCTGCCCTTCTGAGCCTCCTCCCCAATGTGACTGGTACATAACTGCTGAGGTACCAGGTGGGCCTGTTATTCCACTTAGATATATAAAAACATCTCCTTGCCTGGAGGAGACCCACTAAGCGTTGAGAGAGCAAATGGATCCAGTGTTTGGGGGGGGGGGTTTCCATCTGTAGGGTGTGGGATGATCTGAGTGAGTTTGGGAAGTTTCCTGACTGGTGAAACTTGCTCGGGCTTTGTGATGCTCTGAGGTTGGCCGAACAAAGCTGTGGCACATTGGGCTATTGATTGCTCTGTAGGAATGCTCACGGTTGTTCCTTTAACATAAGGTTTAGCAGGAAAAGATCCAGTACTTTTTATGCAAAAGGTCAGTGTTGATACAGATTAAGCCCAGAACTGAATCATTAACTCTAAGCAGGGTAGAGGGAGGGATGATTTAGGTTTGCCTCGTGTCTGTCAAATCAGATTTCATGCCTGTCTCCTTCCAATATGGAGAGATGGTGCCTCTGCTCCTCCAAAGTTCAATGGGAAGCAGTGCTATAAAACTACAACTTATCTACTACTACTGCTACTTATCATGTGAATGGCTGAGGAATCAAGAGGCAAATGGAGGGAATGGATAGCAGAATTCAGGGGATAATGCAATTAGCTGCTAGCCTTCATCTTCTCTCAATGGAGGTTTGTATCTGCTGCCCCTCAAATTAATTGTACATCACATCTCTTCCTGGTTATTCTGTGCTGCCTGGCCAGGTTGCTGGAAACAGAAAGCAAACAAGTTGAGGAAGAATAATGAAATTTGTGGTTGTGATTTCCTGTGCTCTAAAATCAGGATTCTCAAAGCTGGGTTATGGTTTCCCCAGCAGCTACAAATTGTGATACAGTGTGAATATATTTGAGTAGCAGAGCTAACAACACAGTGATGCCAAATGCAAACATGTATAAGAAATCCAGTACATGCTGCCTGTGGAAAATACAGCTTTGCTTTTACATATATATTTTTATATGTAAAATTCAGTTACAGCATTGTGTTAAGTCTTCTGTAGCTAATATGTTCTTTCTTTAAACTAAATGATTTGGTTAAATGGAAATTTGTGACTACATGAAATGACACAATTCAAGGTTGATACATGCTCTGCTGCTGAACCTCTTAGAACTCAAATTCACGTGGTTTAGTTACACAGCAGAAGGTTTGTAGTTCAGTTGGCTCTTCTGATTCTTCTTGAATAGCACCTGTCAACAGGAGCATAAATCTCTACACTCAGAAGGTAAAAAGTCTATATTGAGAAGGTAATAAAATGAGATGACTTTATTTGCCCCCTCAAATGCAAGGCCCAAACCACATCACATCCAGGAGGACCTTCTTAAAAGGATTCCCTAATTTCACCATTTCTTTTGAGACAGTATTGAAGAGTGTTACATTGGGTGTATGTGAGAGATCTCTTTGCTTGTCTTAATCTCCGAAGTCCCACTTAATGGCTGTGGTTCTGAAGTGATGTGGACTTGTACAGGGTGTCATAGGTGGCCTTTCTGGCTACTGTGGTCATAGTTAAGGGGTTTGTGGTTTTCCTGTTGAGGAAATGGATGTGATGCTTTTCTGCAGCACTTCAGGCTGTTGGTAAAAACTTAATATCATAAACTTAGTTGTGTATCTCTGAAAAGATCTGTAGTAAAGGTTATGCAGCCGCTTTCCAAATGTCAGAAGTCTCGGGGCCCGCTCTGCGAACTAGGATGCAATGGAATAAACCAATCTCTGAGGTTTTAGACCTCGCCTGTAAGAGCAGCTTTGGCTTTGCAGGTACAAGAGCCGCAGTGGATCCAAACCAGGGAGCTGCACAGCAGAATCGTCTGTAGCCGGGCCTTTGGGTCGGTCTGTTCCTGGCTGTTTGATCACCTGTTTGATGCTGACGTGGCCTCTCTTGCACTTCCTTAGGCAGCAGAAAAAAACTGTTTTTCCCCCCTTAGGAGACAGAGCTCAGATGAAATCAAAAGAACGATAAAGTTTGGAGGAGAAAAAGAAGCTGCAATTGCTTTCCTGGTCTGCAGTTTGACAGGGCATTAAGATGTCCGTGGACATGAACAGCCAGGGCTCTGACAGCAATGAAGAGGATTATGACCCTAATTGCGAGGAGGAGGAAGAGGATGAGGATCCTGGGGATATTGAGGATTATTATGATGGGGTAGCTAACGACGTGGAGCAGCAGGGAGCAGATGCCTTTGATCCAGAGGAATATCAGTTCACCTGCCTGACTTACAAGGAGTCGGAGAGCACTCTGAATGAACACATGGCCAGCTTGGCTGCCACGTTAAAGGTGAGGAAAGGTTTCTGACCCTAAAATAAGTCTGTGGTTGAAAAGGCGAATGTGGAGTATACCCATTGAAATAAAAGCTGTGGTGATGTTGCTGTTATGGGGGTTGGAGGAACATTATTGAAGGTCCCTGGTTCAAAACTGAGCTCAAAGGTTTACAATTGTTGCATACTGGTTCTGGGGCCTGAAAAATCTTCCTTCCTGAATGTTGACTCTTACAAATTTGGGGTTTTTACAGAGCTGAGCTTCATAATCAAAATTCCTGAATTATAACTCTTTGCATTAGCACGATGCAAAGAGGATATATAGAAAAGAAACAAACCAAATCATAAATGGTGCAGACTGGTACAGCTGTGTTTGAGAAATCTGACAGATAGGAAGACATGCTGAAACTCTAATTCTAACAAAACCACCTTTCTTTGTTGGTTCTGAGAGAATAATCATAGACTTTCAAAGACAGATCAGCTGTCATGCCAGTTATTAACCCTACCGTTGCAGTGACAGCAATTAAAGTACAATGCACTTGCCAGCTCTTGTAGTGACTAATTCATCACAGAAGAGTCACACTCTGAGTCAGCTCCATGGTATTATGCTCAATAAGAATTTTACAAAGTTTTTCTTTCTCTTTGGGCAAGCAATTTACTTTAGTGCAGGGTAGGAATAAGAAGAGGTTCCCCCCCTGCCTCATCAGTGTGCGTCAGTCCCAGTGCGGGTCAGAGGAAGGCAGAGTTTTCTAAGCTCTAGATGTTGACACTGGTTTGAAATTACTGATGCATCTACTTTGTAACAGGTCTCCTAGTGCTTGTTCCTTGGAACAACCTCTGAAAACAGGATGGGTAATCATAGCATATAAAAAACCCATGTTGGATAGGTTTTGATTCCTATTAATTTGGTCTAAATCAAACCTAATATTAAAAAATGACAGGGATCTCTTGGTCCTTATTTGCACATTAGTGTCCTATAGAAACAGTATAACAAAAAGCCTGAGGATTGTAAAGCCTAAACCCACCAGGCTCTGAATTGCACTCATACTTTTTGCTGCGTCTCTAGCTGATTTTGCCGTCTGTTGTGCTTGTTCCCAGCTTTTACCATCTCAGAAAATGAAGTTTTACTCTTTCTTGACTGTCAAACTTGTGTTTTGATTTCTTCAGAATGTGCAGTTTGAGCTCTGAATGCCTGCTGTTCCCTACAGATTGTCAGAAAAGGGAGGCAAAAGAGATGAACAAATGAGAATAGTTGGTCCAGCTGCCAGTTGCTCTTGGTTCTTAGTGATTAAGTAAAGATTTAGAACAGC
Organism: Strigops habroptila; assembly: GCF_004027225.2. Classification (NCBI taxonomy): domain Eukaryota; kingdom Metazoa; phylum Chordata; class Aves; order Psittaciformes; family Psittacidae; genus Strigops; species Strigops habroptila. The sequence goes on from NC_046360.1 coordinate 35,742,411, forward strand.
TTTTCTGCTCCTTACTGTTTGCCTTCAAATGGAGCCCTCTTCAAAAAGGTGACCCCTGCCATATTGCTCTCTTGAATTAACAAAAGCAATACTTTATTTAGGCTTTAAAATTAGGCTTCCAGAGCTAAAATAAAATTTCCAAGAATTCTGAAGGCCTCATTGAGTTCCCCAGATAATGCCAACCTGCTAGCTCGAATCTCACCCCAAATATGATCCAAGCAGAGGACATTTTAGATTCCTTTTATATGAAGAATATGCCTACATATTTTTGTTAAAAATAAAGTGCTACCTTTTGGTTTGTGCATGAGAAGAGAAAAATGTATTTGGGTAGAAACCTGAAATACTGTGATCCTGTAAGCCACAAAGACTTTAGCTCTTGAAGTGCCACGTTAACTCTCTGTTTGCTAGCAGCCATCGTGCAAGAATTGCTCTTTTCTTGGAAATCTGCTGTGGATCTGCAGCATGTGCTTTTTTGTTTCCTGGCATACTTTCTCACAATACTTCAGTGACCCTGTTTCTTCCTTCCCCTCTCTTTCCCCAAGGAAACTTGTCATTTTGTTAGTTTTCTGAGACAAACTGGAGTGGAAAGAATTTGCATTGAATTAACAAGCTTAGAGAAGAATTAAATTGAATAGAACATGTTGAGCTATTTGTTATCGTTATTTTCCATTGACTTAATGGATATGAATAAACAAGGGCAGACTTTTGTAAGAACTGTGTTAACTTCTTCCCCCTAATCTGCTTGAGCTCTAAAATCTTTCTTTTGAAGACTACCTTTCATAATGTTTTGCGGGTTTTGCATAGTGGTGGTGGCTCTTTTGCAGCACACTAGTTCATTTTGTTGATTTAATCTCCTTTACCTTGTGATAGCTACTGGTTATGTCCAAGCATTAGCTTGGATTTAGGGCAGAGTGGTTGCCCCTGACAAAGATGAAGGTAAATTGAAGATTGTTCAGGAAGTACAATATTAAAGTACAATGACATGGTATCTGAGCAATTTGCTATCGCAAGAAATTAACAGACTAATAAAGTTCCCTAAAACAAAGAAAAAAGTGAATGCAATAAATGGACTCAATGTCATGTTTGAATGTTCTGACACTGTACATTGTCATTAGGTGAGTCACTTTCCAAAGGTTGAATTGGGGGGTATTAAACGTGATTTTAATCTGTGACATATTTCTATACACTTTTAAAACCAGTAATGAGTATTCAGAGCTTTGTGTCTTCATACTTGCAATCTGTAGCATTACCAGCTAATAATAATCTAAATAAATAATCTTTAATTTGCTGTGCTCGTTAACCCTCAACATTTGGTTTTTAAACTGTTCAGCTGTTTCAGGCTGATGGTTGAATTCTTATGTTCTGAACTGTGGAGGTAAAGGGTGATCTTCCTTGGAAACCCTGGCTAACTTTTAATTTCCCATGAGTTACAGCTGACTTTGTTCTCACTCCTTCTGAAGCTAATCAGACAACTGAGCAAACCTGGTGTTGGCTGGTGGACTTCAGGTCAGGTGTGAGAGCCTTGCATGTGTTTAAAAGTGTGAATGCAATGCTGGGTTTTTATATATGCCAGAGAGACAAAAATCAATGAAAAGCTGAAGTCTGATAATAGCATGAAACCCAGCATGTAGGTAGATGTATGCCCTTGTATCTGTTACTGTCATAGGAAGCTTTTATCTTGAATTCTTCTGACTCTCTTTTTATCTGGTGGGGAGTTAGAGCATAGAAAAATTAATACAAACAAGGTAGTGGTAGATAGAACCAGCCGTGCTGTGTGGCAGCTTTGCAACTACAGTAGTGGTTGTCCCAGAACCATGCAGAAGCAAGAGAGACTTTGTAAGTGATACTCTGAAAGTTTCTCCTCATTTTGGTTTTAGTAAGAACTAAAATCCTTGCTTTCCCATAAAAAAAGGAGGAAATGTTTGCTCTGGGTTAGCGCTGTTAATCTGAAGGCCTGTTTGTGGAGGGTTCAGTTAATACCCTGACTAAAATTAGGACAGGCTATCTCTGTTGCAGTATGCCAGAAGCAAATCTCAAACTGATATCCAAAACTGTGATTCTCTGACCAAAAGGCCTGTGAATTGAAGCAGATCACTCTTCATTCCTCAAAAGGTCACTTGACCAACAGTCAGCGCTTGTTAAGGGCAATACTCTTGAAAGCAGAATGGCCTGCAGACCAGCAAAGGAATTACAACAGTTGTTTTTAAAAAGTAAATACACTTATAAGATCCATTATCTTTCAAAAATAATGAATTGAAAGTGTATAGCCATAAGTTTGTTTTCAAGATAACTCTGTCAGCGGTCACTGAGTGATTGTGGGTCCTGGCGTGGCAGTATCAGTCCATGCATACAAACAGTACGATAGGCAACAGTTGTGCAAACAAAGTTGACCCTGTCACTGGCAAGCAATTAAGTGTGTGATGATGTCACATTGTTTTTGTTTGTGAATGACACTTCCTGGCTCTGCTGAGGGTCTCGGTGCAAGTGTGGAATATCTGTGCTGTTCCACATGACTGGCAGTCGTTGCTCCGTCTCAGTGGTGACATGGATCTTTCTAGGTTTTAGCAATAGTTTTTTAAAACTGGTGATATAAACCACCAGATAAAACAATTACAGTTTATGAATAAATCATTACTTGATTTTAGATCTTTTCAGAAGCCGATTGTCAGTCATGAGGAAGCTAAGATATTTCTCCACAAGGGAACAAGGAAAAGATAGTTGCATATTACAGGCAAGTGATACTGATGTAGTCTTTCCACTAAAACCAAAGGAACTGTAAAATTGAAGAACCTGGAATTTTCAGTTTGCTAATGCAGGTAATGTGCAAATATTTACTAGACAGCAAAAAGTTTGCTTTCTTTGCTCTTTGAAGTAACAGCTTGTGTTGTAGAGGATATTTTAGCCCTGTTCCTTGAAGAATAAAACTTGGTAGATGCAAAAAGTATTTGATGACATGACATAGTTCTGAATCTATTAATGCATGTTATCACTATGGATCTTTCAGAGATAAACCAGTTTTTCATGTGTTCTTGCTCACCTAATTGATGTCACATCTTTTAATGCAACTTGAATTAGTGTTTGCTCAGAAAAACACGTCCCTCTGAAGCTCTTCCCCACACTCAAATTGCGCTGACACAGAACAGTGAGTTTGTAGAGCTGCCTGGTGAATGCTGGCAGCGGTCCTTTTCAAATACCATCTTTAGCAGATCCAGAGTCATATGCGTGGAGATTGGCAGCCTGTGTGAGCAGCTCTACCCGCAGGAGTTGGCGCTTGCAGGATGCCCGTTTAACGCGATCCCAAAAAGTCCGTAAAGATCCAGATGTCAAGACACCAGTGTGTGCCTCCCTGCACCACTGTATAGACCACAACGAGGCATGTGGTGTGGGGTGCTTATCTGAACAAACCTGCTCTGTGGCATGGGTGTCCTTTTTTTTGATGCCATAATGGCTTCATCAAACTTATATGCAACATAAAATGGAAGTCACAGAAGTCGAGCTGTACCAGAGTTCCTCAAGTACAGGAGAGGTATGAAAGCCCCTTGAAATATTGACATGCACATATATAGGAACAGGTTTTGAAAAATTTATGTTCCAAGTTAATGTCCATAAGAGCCAACATTGGTAAATGTTAATGTATATTAGTAAGCAGTAAATATTTAAACATCATTTATAATAAATGGTAGAGCCTGATAGGCAAATTTAACTTCTCCACAGAACCCCATGGTGCTGTTTGGCAATGATAACATGCTATTTCCAAGTACCTGTAAACCCTAGATTAGTCAGGTTTATATCTGTACCATGTTCTGTGTGTTAATATCAAGCCAACATTATGTGGGGCATCCAGTTTGAAGCTGTAACCCTTTGGAGCTCACACATTTGAGCCATACGTGTGTTCTTTACTCACTTTTTGTTCCTAAACAGAAAGATCCTGGAAGTTCTGCTGTACAAAACCCTACCAGATTCACAATGCCTGTACTTTAGTAGTATGTTAAACATCAAGAGCATGAATATGTCCATAACTGTCATCAGTGTATGTTTTATTTTGACTCCTAAAGGTCTTTAAGGAAAGAAAGTGTAGTAGGTTTTCATAGACTTCTGTCCAAGAAGATAAGAGCTGACTGGAGATCCCAGACCTTGTGACAACTTCATGAAGTCATTCGAGGAGAGAAATCAGTTTTGTTCTTTATTGCTGAAATTCTCAACTTGATTGGGAAAATGAGCCACAAATGTGGAGGGTGATTATAGCCCACACATTTCTTTGTGATTCATGCCTTAAGTGTATCTTGCAGCCAGTGTGACTCTGCAGGGAGCAGAAAAAAGTCTGTTCACAGCTGTTGATGAGTATGATCTTGGTGGGAGGTAGAGGCAAGACACAAGTCATTAAAAATGCCAAAACAATCTTTCAGTAACTGTTTCATGTTGCAAGCTTACAGCTGGACAACAAGATCACAGGAGCGGCATGAAGCAGCTAAAGCACATTGCCAAACCAGGGTGTTGTGCCTGTTAAGGATGGCGCAGCGGGAGCGAGTTGTGCTGTGTGCTATGAAACACTGGCTCTCAAAGATGTTCCTCCTCTTCATCTTTTTATAACAGAAGAAAAACTCCCTTAGAAGCTGGGATTGTCAAGGAAAGGATTATGTTGTTTGGGAACACTCACTGCACACTTACCTAAACCCTGCGCCCTGCTGTGTGCATGCACCAGTGCTTTCCAGTTCGAGTTGGCAGCCCTGCGTCCTGAGTGACTGGGTGTCACAGTTGAGTGGACTCAGGTTATTACCTGCCCTTTGCTTCCTCCCTGTGCATCCTCAGCATCCTCCTTCCTGTCAACCAGAAGGAATTGTCCAGTTCTCCTGAGTTTTGCTGGGAAAGCACCTAGGCAAGGGCTGAGCTGAGTGCTGTGGGGCATGTTGGCAGCACATCGGGAGCGCAGTGTAACGTGCACAGGGCACTGATGCTCTCAAACACTACGTTAGGTTGGAAAGAATAGCTGCAGCGAGTACAGCTGGGGAGTCTCATGTCAATCTTATATCTGTGTGCTGTCTTACAGCTTTCTTGCTGCATTTCTTTCACTCTGAATCTTTCAAAGAAGGAACCTCATAGCTATTCTGTAATGCCTCTGGCATAGCATCTTGCTCAAGTCTTATTTTTTGTAATTTATTTCTGAATCTCCTCAGGAAGAATAGCCTAACAGCTTGAGAAGTACGTATGTTGAGATTTCCTAGCTGAGTCCTACTGATCCTGTTTGTTGGCAGCTGCAGCTGAAATTGTTGCTATCCTGTGTAGGAGAGCGGATGGATTAAAGCAATGTGTAAGTGTGGAGAAGGAGTTAGAATTTAACCCAAGGTCCCCTTTCTTCAGTATGTGGCCAACTAGGTTATGTGCCAATGGCTTCACAAATCATGTGTATAACACCAGCAGTATTTGTCATTCCCAAACTGCATTCTGCCTCCTAAATATGCTTCTAATCTTGTGAACTGACACCAGATCTCTGCATGCTAGAGGGTGAGTGATGGGGTACAGATTAAAACCCTGTGATGAAGCACAGCTCATGTACTGCTGCTTGTCAAACCCTTTCCATGGTATTGAGACTGCAGCTACAGTTTCCAAATTGCATTTCTTTCCCTGCAGTCTGTAATGAGGAGGGGGGCTGAAATGTCAGACAAATTGTAAGCAATACTGTGAGTGAAAAGATGGAGGGCTCTTTCTCACAATTTTAAGCTTGATTGAACCCACCAAAAAAGAGCAGGGTGTCTGATTTTGTTGTGACTTTATCTTTTTATCCTTGATAAGTGAAATTAATTTGAATTCAATTTCATAAACAGCCTTCTAATGCTCAGAAACCTGTAACAGATAGAAAGGACTTTGACAAGATGTTGAACACTTAGGGTGTTTATGGTAGGTGATGTTAATCACAGCATAAGCCCCTTCAACCTGAAGAGTTTTCTACCAGGACTGCATATTGGAAGTCTGTTTAAGAGAGAGGTAGCTCAAAGCAAAGGAGAAAATGTGGTCCAAAAAAAGCCTTTTGGTTGCCCTTTATTTCTTCTTAATTCCTGATATTTCTGCAGTTTTCTGAGAAATCCTCCAGTAAAAACAGGGCAGTCAGAAAGCTTTTTCCAGTGGGCATGGAGGGAGTGAGATCTCCTTTGCAGAAGAGAAATGTGTGTGAGCCAGTATTTTTTCTATCTGTGGGTCACTTTCTTTACCTCAGTAGCCTTAATAAAGCAAGTCTGAAGGGGCTTTTTTTTCTTCAGCAGGATTATTCAGTACAAATTATGGCTTCTCTCTAAGGTGTTACTCTGTCACCATCTTAATTCAGTCTCTATTTTGCCCATAGTTGCTCACCAACAGCAGCAATTTCAGAGGCTCTTGCTCTCTCTATTTTTACTCTTGTAAAGGATTTAAGAGTATGTTTTTAGAAATTTTGATGCAACACACAAGCTAATACCTAAAGTTCATCTTTTCCTTGTAGAACTAACAAAAACCATTCATGGATTAAAAGAATTGCTTCTCAAGAGTAATCCTATTTGCTTAAATCTGTCTGGATAAAAACCTTTGATTAGGGAAAGGACAAGAAATAGAAGCTGCATTTCTTTATGCCAGGTTTGTGTTCATCTCAGCCAGACATTTCAGTGCAACCCTGATCTAACAGGAATTGTCAGCTTGGTGCAAAGCCATGGGATGTCAGCCCCAACCAGATCATAATATCTCCAACTCATTCTGAACTGAATCTGAGAATCATGTGATGATTCTTGTTTTGAATTCCTGATACCATATCTCTGTGAAAGCGAGGATTGAAACACACCTCCAAAAAATAGGCCATCCCTTGGAGAGAAGTGAAATGAACTCATGAGATATGCATGTGACATAAATATGCATGAGGGGGTTCTGTAGAATGTAAGCTCTACAAAAGACGGTGGTTTTTGAGCTTTTAGGAAACATTTCTGTCTGAATTAGCAACTGTCAGAGTGGCATGGTTGGAAAGATTCTCTGCTGTAGAGAAGCTTCAGCTCTTCAGTTTAGCTTACCTAGGGAAGCAAGTTGAGGCACAATTGTCTTAGAGCTCTATAAACATAAGGTACCTGCAGAGCTTCTTTGATATTTTGTTCTTTTAGTTCTTTTTAGTTTGATATTTTTGTTCTTTTGATACTGTCTTGTCCTAAAGAGTGCCAGACTCTCTCACTTTGAAGTGTGAGAATTTTGCTTATCTTGGAGAGTAAAGAACCCAGAAGATAAATGGTGATAGAAATAATAAGAAAAAATAAATACTGTGCTCTCTTGCAGAAAGCGAATAAATGTGTTTAATTGCAATGACATTACTTCTTTGTTCTACTTTCAGAAGCTAATTTTATCCAGCACTATGTAAATTTTTCAGGCTCTTTTTTACAACTCCTGTAGAGTGTTTCCCTTATGCAGAGCAGCTTCCCCTTGGCACATCCTGTGTGCATAGGCACTGCACCCCTTTTCCAGTGAAGTGGTAAACATGAGCATTTGCTGCCTGTTTCTGGCAGTCAGCAGCCTTCTATCACTGGTAAGTCAGAGTTAAGCTGGTGGAGGTTTGGAAGAGGCTCCTGAGGTGATCAAATTCCTGTTTTAAGGTGCAGTTGGAAATGGCACGCTGGATGATATCCTCTTTTTTCAGCTTTGCCACCCCATTACGAAGAAAGAAGCTCGGTCTTCAGGCAAATTTTCCAGGTTCAGATTTAGACTGAGCTGATCTTTGATGTTAAACTTTTAAGCTGATGGTGAGAAAATGGGGAAATGTGAATGAGGGAAAGAAAGAAATCTTGTAGCATGTCTACTTCTTTCAGCTTTCATCTTCTAAACTTTAATAAATTTAATCACAGCAAGAGGAGCTCTGGAGAAGTCAAGTTATGTAGAATTACTGGCACAATTCATCAGTTGCAGACAAGATCTAAGATAGGACTACAGAGAAGGGACTACAGAAGGACTACAGAGCCCTGGGAGAGGTGGTTAGGGGCTCTGGAGCTCAGATAGTTTTCTCATCGATTCTCCAGGGCAAAGGGGAGGACCTTAAAAAAGCTAGGCGTGTCTGGCAGGTTAATAAATGGTTAGAAAGCTGGTGCCATAGTCAGGGGTTTGGCTATTTAGAACATGGGGCTCCATTTGGGAGGCCAGATCTACTGGAGGCTGGTGGAGCTGGTCTGACAAAGAAGGGGAAGAGCTGTTTTGGTAGGAGGCTTGCCAGGCTGGTCAGGAAAGCTTTAAACTAGATGTGTTGGGGGAGGGGAGCATTGATCCATCCCAACATTCCTGGTCAGTTGCCAGCACCTGTAATAAGTGCTTGGAGCGATGTAGAGATGTTCCAGCTGCCCCAGCCATTGAGTCGGCTTCATTTGGAGCTCGGCTCAGATGCCTCTATACAAACGCCCGTAGTATGGGGAACAAGCAAGAGGAATTAGAGATGTGTGCAAGGTTACAGGAATATGATGTCATTGGTATCACAGAAACATGGTGGGATGGCTCCTATGACTGGAATGTTGGAATGGAAGGTTACAGGCTGTTTAGAAAAGACAGGCCAGGCAGACGGGGAGGGGGCGTTGCTATCTATGTCAGTGATAGGCTAGAGAGTATGGAACTCTGTCTGGGGACGGGTGATGAGGTAACAGAGTGTTTGTGGGTCAGGATCAAAGGGAAAACAGCAACAGGGGACATTACGGTGGGGATCTGTTACAGGCCGCCTGATCAAGAGGACTCTGTGGATGAAGCGCTCTACAGACAGATAGGAGCAGCCTCACGCTCGCAGGCCCTGGTCCTCATGGGGGACTTCAACCATCCTGACATCTGTTGGAGGGACGGTACGGCCCGGCACAAGCAATCCAGGAGGTTCCTCGATTGTGTGGAAGACAACTTCCTCTTTCAAGCAGTAGAGGAGCCGACGAGGAGAGGTGCCATGCTGGACCTTGTGCTCACCAACAGGGAGGGACTGGTTGGAAATGTAACGCTCCAGGGCAGCCTTGGCTCTAGTGATCACGAGATGGTTGAGTTTGAGATCCTCAGGACGGTGAGAAGAGCGTGCAGCAAGCTCACTGCCCTGGACTTCAAGAAAGCAGACTTTGGCCTCTTCAGGAACCTCCTTAGTAAGGTTTCATGGGATACAGTCCTAGAGGGCAGGGGGGCCCAAGACTGCTGGTTGGTATTCAAGGATCACCTGCTACGTGCTCAAGAGTGTTGCATCCCGACTAGAAGAAAGTGCAGCAGGAGGGCCAGGAGACCTCCATGGATGGACAAGGAGCTGCTGAGGAAACTTAGAGGGAAAAAAGAAGCTTATAGAAGGTGGAAGCGAGGACAGGCGGCCTGGGAAGAATACAGGAGCATTGCCCGAGAAGCTAGGGACCAGGTTAGGAAAGCTAAGGCCCAGCTAGAATTAAGTTTGGCAAGGGATGTAAAAGATAACAGGAAAGGATTCTATAGATATGTAGCAAATAAAAGACAGGCTAGGGACAATGTAGGCCCTCTCCAGAAGCTATCAGGAGAACTGGCTACCATGGATTTGGAGAAGGCTGAGGTTCTTAATGACTTCTTTGCCTCAGTCTTCACCAGCAAATGCTCTGACCACACAACCCAAGTCTTGGAAAGCAAATGCGGGGACTGTGAGAACGAAGACCTTAGGCCCACTGTAGGAGAGGATCAGGTTCGAGACCATCTTAAGAACCTGAACGTGCACAAGTCCATGGGACCTGACGAAATCCATCCACGGGTCCTGAAGGAGCTGGCGAATGAAGTTGCTAAGCCACTGTCCATCATATTCGAAAAATCCTGGCAGTCAGGTGAAGTTCCCGATGACTGGAAGAAGGGTAATATAACCCCCATTTTCAAGAAGGGGAAGGTGGAAGACCCGGGGAACTACAGACCAGTCAGTCTCACCTCTGTGCCTGGCAAAATCTTGGAACAGTTTCTCCTGGAAAACATGCTAAGGCACATGAAAAACAACGAGGTGGTTGGTGACAGCCAACATGGCTTCACTAAGGGGAAATCCTGCCTGACCAATTTGGTGGCCTTCTATGATGGAGCCACGGAACTGATGGACAGCGGCAGAGCAGTTGATGTCATCTACCTGGACTTGTGCAAAGCATTCGACACTGTCCCACATGACATCCTTGTCTCTAAATTGGAGAGACATCAATTTGATAGATGGACCACTCGGTGGATAAAAAACTGGCTCGATGGCCGCACGCAAAGAGTTGTGGTAAATGGCTCGATGTCCAGTTGGAAACCTGTAACGAGTGGTGTCCCTCAGGGATCGGTGTTGGGACCGGTCCTGTTCAACATCTTTGTCGGTGACATGGACAGTGGGATTGAGTGCACCCTCATCAAGTTTGCCGATGACACCAAGCTGTGTGGTTCGGTTGATACGCTGGAGGGAAGGGATGCCATCCAGAGGGTCCTTGACACGCTTGTGAGGTGGGCCGATGCCAACCTTATGAAGTTTAACCAAGGCAAGTGCAAGGTCCTACATCTGGGTCGGGGCAACCCCAGGCACTGCTACAGGCTGGGCAGAGAAGAGATTCAGAGCAGCCCTGCAGAAAAGGACTTGGGGGTGTTGGTTGACGAGAAGCTTAACATGAGCCGGCAGTGTGCGCTTGCAGCCCAGAAAGCCAACCGTATCCTGGGCTGCATCAAAAGAAGCGTGGCCAGCAGGTCGAAGGAGGTGATCCTGCCCCTCTACTCTGCTCTTGTGAGACCCCACTTGGAGTACTGCGTACAGTTCTGGTGTCCTCACCATAAAAAGGACATGGAGCTGTTGGAGCGAGTCCAGAGGAGGGCCACGAGGATGATAAGAGGGCTGGAGCACCTCCCATATGAAGACAGGCTGAGAAAGTTGGGGCTGTTCAGCCTGGAGAAGAGAAGGCTGCGTGGTGACCTCATAGCAGCCTTCCAGTATCTGAAGGGGGTCTACAAGGATGCTGGGGAGGGACTCTTCCTTAGGGACTGTAGTGGTAGGACAAGGGGTAATGGGTTCAAACTTAAACAGAGGAAGTTTAGATTAGATATAAGGAAGAAGTTCTTTACAGTGAGGGTGGTGAAGCACTGGAATGGGTTGCCCAGGGAGGTTGTGGATGCTCCATCCCTGGCGGTGTTCAAGGCCAGGTTGGACAGAGCCTTGAGCCACATGGTTTAGGGCAAGGTGTCCCTGCCCATGGCAGGGGGGTTGGAACTAGATGATCTTAAGGTCCTTTCCAACCCTTACGATTCTATGATTCTATGATTCTATGATTCTATAGTTATGCAACATTTAGAATATGCATTCCCTTCTGTGGTCTGGAGAAGTATTTTACTGAAATGACCTGCTGCCAGCAAGACACCAAGTGGGTTCTCTCTCCATCTTTTTGGGGTGTTAGTATTCTAAAACAAGAATAGGAAAGTTTAAACAAAGCTGACTATTTATCAAAAGCATCATTTTTATTCAAAGGCCAGGTTGGACGGGGCTTGAAGCAGCCTAGTCTAGTGAAAGGTGTCCCTGCCCGTGGCAAGGGGTTGGAACTGGATGAGCTTTAATGTTCCTTTCAACCCAAACCATTCTATGATGCTATGATTTGTTTTGTGTCTGAGAGAAAGCGTTATTGTTCCTGGATAAGCTGAGGTTCTTGTGGCACTCAGTGACTGGTAGGAGACTGAATCATAGCTCTTTCTGACATGTTTTGTAAGTTTGAGATCTTTTATTGGGTTAAACTTTTGACTGTCCAGGAAATGCTGTATTGGGCAGTGTGCCTGGACAGCAATCAAGGCTTATTTCCAAAGCTGAGAGGCTGCAGTGGGTGCTTATGGAGGGGGCATTGATGTCTTCTAACTGAATAGTTCAGCCAGCAGTATCTGCTTGTGCATTGCTTCTCCAGTACTGTAAGGTAATGAATTATGTACATGTGGACCAAACTTCTGATTGCAGTGGTATTTTTCTGCGCTCAGCATGTTTTGGCTCCTGCTTACATAGAAATACTTCAATTATTCTGGGGTGGTGTTGTGGAAGAACTGGCTGACTTGGTACAATCATTCACTCGTTGTGAATGTACAATCATTGAAGAGACTGGAGAATGCTGCTAATCAACAGGAGCGGGCTTTTGTTAAATGGTTGTTTTTCTTTTCATGCTTGTTTTCTTGAATCTCTCCAGTAGTGTTGGCCCCTGATGGTAGATTCACATTTGCCTGCTGAATTACCAGCTTTGCTGGTGGTGAGCAGGACATAGATTGTAACGTGGTGAGACCACACAGCAGGCAAGGCTCCAGCCTCATCAGTTACCTGCTCCTTTCCCATCCCTTTTTCTTACAGTTTGCATGTTATCTATCTTTAACATGTAAGAGCTTGTCCTGCCATGCCAAGCAGACCGTGGGTACATTGCTGACTCTGGGACTTCCTTTGTGCAAGGTGGCATACACTGCAACCAGGTAGTATCAAAAACTTTTCTGCTTCAGGGCTTTTATAAAATGACATGAACCTGGCTTTATGAATTGAAAATGTTTTATTCTTGGGTATTTTTATGGTGAAAGCAAAAAAATTAGCATTACAGCTGATCCTGTCAGTGTTTGCGGTTGGAGCAAAATAGAAATGGTCACAGAAGCTTTATTATTCTTCTAGGTCTGTTAATCTGACATCTTTCTGGAGCGTTAATTCCACATTTTGCCTGATAAATAATTTGACTTAAAAGCATTTGATTCCATTAGGATAGTTTGTTAGATTTCAGAAATGTGTATGCTGGTATTTGTATGTCTCTTTCTATACATCTTCATTCTTGAATGTACTTGGTTCATCCTCTGGGAACAAGTAACTTCATGGAGTCATGATGCTGCAATGGATGCTACACCTCAGGTTCTGCAAACCCAACTGAAAAATACTCATTTTCATATATTACAGTTGAACGTCCTATTTCAGTCAGGTGGCTTGTTGTGTTTTTTGTCAGGATGGTATTTCTTCCTTACTGCTACTGAGGAATAATTTCATTGCTGTTAGCGAGTGATTCATTAGTGTGTGGTTTGCATTTGCAGGAAGCCAGTCTTGTAGACACCACATTCTTCATGCTTGTTTGTTTTACAAACGCGAAATGCAGATGTCTTCCTTGTACAAGCAAGTCAAAGGTGTCTGTCTGGGTTTGCCAGGCTGGGGGCTTAAGATAACAACCCATCTGAGGCCGGCAGCGGCACTTCGTCTGGAAAACTAGAGCAGACCGTATGTGCTGTCAGCAGCAGCCCTGCGTGCCACGCTCCAGCTCATCCAAGCTTCTGTGCTGGGAGGGAGGGCAGCCTTTGTTTTCTGAGGGACACGTCACCGGAGAAGTTGAGGAAGGTGACACATCAGAGCTAATGCTTCAGTTCTGCTAGAAAAGGGATTATCTAAACATTGAGAATTACTCTTTTATTACTGGGATGTCTTAGTGGCCAGCAAAGTGGGCAAATGGGAAAGTAGAGGCCGATGAGAGACAGTTAAAACCTCCATCTGTATTGTAGGTTGGTGCTACACTGGTTTAGCTCACTGAATCCACCATCCAATGCTGACAAATGCCAGTGTAGGACCAGGGCAGTATCATGTGGCAGCAATAGGTCAGTTCTGTTGTGAAACTGCACCTCTTCAGCGGGGTGGATTTAGAAGAGTAATGAATATGCTGTCCCTAGGTGTGCAGGCCTGTCTGTTTTGAAGGAGTGACCATTGCTTGGTTTTCCTTCCAGGGTTGTGGTGGGGTTCCTGTGTATCTGCATTACCAGTACATGGGATCCTGTGATTCACCTTTGGCAGGATTCAAGAAGGCTTATGGCTTTTCAGCTGATGATTTGGACTGACAGCTTCTTTAGGGGGAAAAAAAGGAACTCTTCTTTAAGCTAGGATGGAAGGAGTTGTGTTTTCTAGATGTATAGTAAAGGTGCTATGGTAATAGCTTGTTTTGGAGTGTGGGAGGTAGAACCGTTTAACATCAGAGGTTGGTTGAATGCAGAATGTGCAGACCACTGGGCTTGCACCCATCCTTCCTAGCACGGGAAGAAGTAAGGAGACAGGGGTCATGAGCCTTCCTTCCAGAAATTCCCCTGGAAGAGGTGTCTTTCCATGCTTTGTTTGAACTCCAGGGCATGAAGGGGTTGAGAGGCCGGTTGAACCTCCAGCAGCTCAGCAGATGCCTGTGGTCTTGGTGGGTACCAGCCTTTTTGTGCTAGCAAACCAGTCCGTTTCCTTCTGAAATAAACTAATACACAGATGCAGAGGAGAACTCGTTTGCTTGTACCCTTGTAACATGACTTTAAATATCATGTTACAGTATTCTGGAGAGTGCTGGGGCTAGCATGGACTGTGCCAGTGTTTGCCAGAAGTCCACGTAATGCAAACAACTCTGCATGGGAATAGCCCCTGTCACAGTAGCTTTCTATCTTCCTATTCCAGTCCAGCATATAACTCTCCTCTGCAGTGAAGGCTTGGGAAAGTGTTTTGGTTTTTTCCCTACCCTTTGCTGTCACAGCATGCCTGTGTTTGCAGCGTGTTACTGCTCCTCCAGCTCAGTAAGTAGCATCCATCTGCCCTGTGGTTCCTACTTTACGCACTCAGTGAGAATCCTGATCCCAGCCTGGTCTGTGCTTCTCAAGTGGTGACTTCAGTCAGGACTGGTTATAGGGCTTCCATGAGCAGTTAAGCTAGTCCAGTGAACTCTTGATTCCTTCCTCTCTGTGCTGTTGTGACTCAGTATGTGAGTTTGGGTACATCTGTGTTTCATTCAACCTGCAGGTGCACTGGCTGTTAACTTCATGTCTATTAGTTCAATGGGAATTGAGTATTGTGGGGGTATTGTACTGAGTTTGTACAACTTACTAGTCTTATAAAATCATAGCCCTAAGCAGAGGTGTGGCCTCAAAATATGCCTAACTTGACTTTTTTCTTTTCTACGTAGGTATCACATGCTGTTGCAAAGCTAGTATTAGTTAGTTTCCACTGGCAAATCTCAGAGATTTTGGAAAGGTAAGTGTAAATAGTCTTCTCTCTTCTGTGCTCAGTGCTTTTCCTTCTTGCTTGGCAGGAATGCTCAGGGTGGTCCATAGGTGTCATTTTGACATGGGTCTTTGAACCTGAATCAGGCCACACAGTCCATTCCGGAAAGCAGAGGGGAAACAGTTTTGTTGAGGCTGCATTGCCTGTAAGTAGTCTGTAAATAGGGGAGGGTAGTGGTAGCAAATGTTTTCCAGTTTGAGGAATTCGTATCATGCTGGAAACGCTGTGGATGCATTAAGCTTAAACTTTGAGGTAACAGATTGTGAGTGCTGCATCTGTATTTCCTTATTTTAACAAATATAAAGATAACATATGTTCTGTTTTGAACATATGAGCCATAAATCATAATGGAGCACTGAACCTTCGCTGATGTATCCTTTACTAGCACATTCACATTGACGTTTTTGCTCCTTCTGAACATATGTTCTTCTCCAAGCTGACTGGCATTTGGAGAGCAGGAGAAGATGGTGTGAGAGAACTGAGAAGTGCAGCCCCTTTGTTGCTTGGTCAGTGTCACTGTAACAAAGTCCTCCAACTGATTTCAAAAGGAGGGTTCGGACTCTGCCCAAAGGTATACGGGAAGTGTGTCAGGAGGCACTGCTGTCTGGCAGCCCCTCCAGCAAATACTGGCTCAGAACTGAACATTGTCTGAAAATAGAGAGCACATCAGGCTGAGTCATGCTGCCATGCCATTTTAGGCCCTGTAGCCAGCAACTTCATCTAGAGAACATATGGGAGATGCATCTCATGTATGGATATTGTTGCAGCATCTTTGGTAATGGGCTCGTTGGTTGCCGTGCATCCTGTGAAAGGTTTCCTCTGGGGAATGTGGAGAGTGATATTCCTGCATAGCAGCTCAGGGTGATTCTGCAGGTTAACTAATGAGATTTAAACAAGAGGAAGTATGGGGAAGGGTTTGCTTTATGACTTTGCAAGTTGTTCTCCACTTGATGTGGTCATCAGACTTCTGTCTTGGTACGAAGTGACATTATCAAATGAAAGCTCCCTAGTACAACTGAAAAGCGCTAGTGGGGAGGGAAGATTTACAGCACTGTCACAACAGTGATGCTGCTATTTCTGCATTCATTGAGATATAAACATTCCTCTGCAATGGAAATCACAAAGAGCAAAGCACGTTTAATTCTAAGGCTGCTGATAGACAGCTTCATATGCCTAAAGGGTGATAATCTGTCACAGAGTAAATGCTTAACTAGATAATAGACTGAAGTCAAAGTGAGACCTAACCAAGATAGCTTGATTTTACAAAGGACTAGGAGACAGACAGGAGCCTCTTGGGAGCATGTTATTATGGGCAGTGGCTTAGGACTGCTCTAGGAGCATGGATAGAAAATCTGAGCTTCAAAAATAATATTTCAGGGGGAGGAAGAGAGTTGTAGGAAAATATTCACCAAGGAGTAGGAGGGAAATGTTAATCCATTACTGGGAGAAGTATTGTTCCTGTTTCTGATTTGGAAGAAAATCTTGAAGTTGTGTTGATGAGAGTTCAGCTCACTGTGAAGGATCCGTCACACAGGACACGTTTTCCCTTTCCTTATGCAAAGCTACTCTACCATTTGCACAGAGCCTGTTATTTATTCAGGTGAGAAAGATCAATTTAACAAAATGTATTCAGAGATTGATTTGATCGTTCTTCAATTGCCTTTTCAGACACAAGTCTAATGCTGCCCAATTGCTAGTAGAAGCACGAGTTCAGCCCACCTCATCCAAACATGTAAGTATGCTAACTATTTTGGTCTGTTCCCTTGGCAGACACCTCTGACCCACCTCACTGGAGGATTGCATTACGAATAGCATAGTCTGGCCCATGTTAACCCTTCACAAACTCGGGTCCAACACCTTAACTCAATGCTGGGTTTACTTTTTAAATGAGGATGCATTTGAGAGGTGTCTGACATTTAAAGAGCAGCTTTGTTATTGACTTGCAGACAGTGTTCAAGAAGTACTTGCCTCAAGAAAATTAAGATCCTTTTTTTTTGCGTGAGTGATGGTACACAATGGAAGGAGCAGAGTGCATGGGCTTGGCTACCTCTTCCAATTATGCTATCTCTGTAAAAGACACTCAAGGGAAGCTCTGGCTGCACAGGAGGGACAGAGCTTGTCTGTGCCTGGAAGAGAGATTTTTTTAATCATTATTGTTATTTTCCTGTGATGACTGTTTGCTGCACTGCTCTGCTCAGGAATGCTTAAGCCAAATCTCCCATATTTGAACCAACAGCTTGTGTTTTGCAGCCAAGGCTACACAGGTCTTTAGATACTCTTTTTTTCCCCTCTTTAAGTAGAAACTTCCTGTTGCATGTTTACAGGTTTCATTCACAGTGGGTGTCTTGGTACAATCCACAGTTACCCCAAAGGAAACACATTACCATGTGACAGATTTTGAGTGGTAAAATATTACATCTGAGAAACACTCTTTGGGTTGGGGGAGAGGAGAGATTTTAAAAGCCTGATTTGACATCTGAGCTGACCTGTAACTAGCAGATAGTGAGAATGCTAAAAGAGCTGACAAGAGTAAGCTTCCAGGGCTCTGCCTAGACTCCAGAAAAAAGTCTGTTATTTGACATACCTGCAAATCAGTCCATGTATTTTGAGGCTTGTCTGAATCGTGTATCAGCTGTCACTTAAGTACTCTTCACTGCAATGATGATTTCATTTTGGGAAGAAAGAGATTACAGTTAAAAGGTTAGTTTAAGTCTTGACAAACTTGGATTGGTAGGCAATTCATTCCAGTCTTTTTGTATGTGCTACAGCAAGTTGCTTTGTGCTTTGGCTCCTACTGCAGCATGATGATACTTTGGGGATAGATGCTCATACTGAGTGTCTGTAGAGCAACTGGCCCAGTATGGAGAAGTTATGGTGGTGAGCTCAGAGGGTCAGCTTGTAAAGGTTTGGGGCAGTGCATGTGCTGTTCAAGTAGAGCAGTTGATCCAGGCAATCAGTGCAGTTGCAGACTCACTGAATCTTGTTCTGGTCCATAGGTGAGGCTGTTGGGAGCAGAGTCACATTATTTCCTTTTTCATGTGGTCCTGCTCTCAGACAATGTGTGCCTGTAGATCATGCTGCTGCTCCTCTGCAGCTCTGGCATGGAAACTGATGGCTGCTGTCTCGCACAAGCTTCTACAAGAGTAGCAAAGGTTTAAGTACATCAGAAGTGATTGTATGACTTCTCTGTGAAAGGAGAAATAGGAACATAAACTCCTGCTAACAGCTTTGTAGAGCCTTGCTTTTGATGATGCTGAGCTAGACCTAGTTCTTCAGGTCCCAAGGGTGAGCTGAGAGGTGTTGAATGCTAGATCTGTTGTCAAGGGACTAGCTCGGTGCTACCCAAGGGGAGATCCAGACTGCTTCCCAGTGGTTTGGTGCAGCAATAGCAGAATTATGCCTGACTTGAAACAAACCTTCTAATCCTTTTCAGCTGAAGGGATGATGCCTGCTCTGCCAAATGTAGCATGGACAGAAGAGATGTGAGATGATGGTCTGCGAGCTCCCTTTCCTCTCTGTACACGCACTGTTGCCTCTCCTCTTACCCAAAATCATTGTCCAGTAAAAGGGCATTGCTAAGCCTGCTTCCAGCTCTAGCTGCTCTCTCAGGCATGTGGAACAATGATAGAGTCTGACGCAGCTAACAGAGTATCAGTAAATTCAGGGAAGGACTAACATGATGTATTTCCTCCTTTTTCAAACAAGGCAAGAGTAAGAACCAGAAAAGTACAGGTGAGTTCTGGGTAGCACTATGTTAGAGGCAGGAGCTGTTCAGTGGCCATTGATCTGTTGTGCTCTGTGAGATTAAAGAGGTTCTCAAGAAGGGCAGTGCAGCACCCCAACACACCGGCTCCTTACGAACCTGTTCTGCCCTGCAGCTCACTAGAGACCATTGTCACAATGCAGGTGCCTGTGGATGAGGTGAGAATTCCCTGGCAGAGCTGGGATGCTTTCACTGTAATGCTGGTTTGTCTCTCTCCCAGGCAATGGTACATTCCTCCCATCACTGCGCCGTGTGCATGCAGTTTGTCCGGAAGGAGAACTTGCTCTCTCTGGCTTGTCAGCACCAGTTCTGTCGCAGCTGTTGGGAGCAGCATTGTACAGTGCTCGTCAAGGATGGTGTTGGAGTTGGTGAGTTCAAGGTGGATATGGTGCTGGCTCTGTGTTTGCCACGTTGGCCGTTCTGATGCTGACTGGCTGAATTGGTTTAAAACATCTCAGTATGAAGCATGGAATGAATATTTGTGACAAACTTAACTTGAACTAGTGATCTTCCATGAATCCCTGGTTAGTGTTGGCATACCACCAGGAGAGCTCTACCTCTGGCTAGGTTAGAAGCTGCAAATCTGCTGCATTTGGAGTTTACATCTCCCGTGATGTATCATTGCACCGCTCCTGGAGTGCTTGTGGATGCAAACACGTTCACTTTGTGTTGGGTAGCAGCCTGTAGCTGCCAGGGTTGCTTTGGGCTTTTCCTAGCCTGTCTCTCATTCTGGCCTGGCAGTAACATGCAATTTTATACTTGAAGTATCTGACCTTGTGAGTACTGTTTGAAGCACTTAGTGGTCCTGGATGCACATGTGGCCCTGTCATCTTTTGGTGAAGACAGTTGGGCTTCAGCTTTTCAGCAGCCCTGATAGATTTGTTTCACAGTTGTGTCCCTCTTGCCACAACAACAGATGGTACCTAGGAAACTGCCTTGAATGCTCTCTGTGCATTCACTCTTTAGTATAAGTTGCACTGTGCTAAAATGGTGCTTTCTTGTCTCAGGGGTCTCCTGCATGGCTCAGGACTGCCTACTTCGGACACCAGAAGACTTTGTGTTTCCATTGCTGCCTAGTGAAGAACTGAAAGACAAATACAGGCGCTACCTCTTCAGGGATTATGTGGAGGTATTGTGTGTTTTTTCAGTCAATTCACCAATGACTTGCAGAAATCTTGTTTGAAGTGTCTTGCATCTTTGATTAGAACTGCAGTAACTGCAGCAAAATCGTCCCTGAGAAGCATGATGTGGCTGCTCCTGTAGGACAGTCTCACTGACAAAATGCTCCAGCAGGTTGCCAAAGTACATTCTGCTCTAAGGTCACCCACTAACTCCTTGGCTGATGCCTCAGAATTCTCAGAATGGTGCTGCTGAGAACTTCAGTCAGAGTTTTAAAGTCCTTCTCGCTCTTGCATAGATAATTTTTGGAACCTAAAATAAGTCCTTCGTCGTAGTGTACTCCAAGTGAATTGGCTTGTTCAATAACATTTTATGTGAGGATTTTGATATTAAAGCAGCAGTTGTTAAGGTTGAATGTGTGGGAGCATTCTGGTAACTGGGAACAGAGTGGGAACACTCAAGAAGCAACATGAAAGAGGGGTGTCACCTCTCTTCAATAAGAGACCCTTTGGGAGGGAGCAGCTACCAGAGGAGAGCAGCTGAATACATGTTGGGGAATGAGGAGAGGGTGGGGAAAGAGCTCAAATGGAGTAAAATCATTTTTTCAGTATCTTGGTGGGGTCTTATGGTTGTGTTGCTGTGCTTACTTGGTCTGTAACCCTCCATTTCAATTCGCTGTTCTAGAGAGGCTGTAAGTGATACTCCCTCTCCTAATGTGGAAGAGGTTTATCTGCTCTGTTAACCAAGACCTGGTGACAGTTTTCACTCTTTTTCAACAAGAGATAACTGACTTGTATGGTTTTGAGGATAGGAGTGGTGAAACTTGCATAGATAATGCTCTTCTGCACCCAGTGCTGATCTTGCCACCTTGGTATGTTCACAGAGCCATTATCAACTGCAGCTGTGTCCTGGTGCAGATTGCCCTATGGTTATACAGGTACAAGAGCCAAAAGCCCGGCGAGTGCAGTGCAATCGTTGCAATGAGGTCTTCTGGTAAGAAACAGAGAAGCTTAAAGATCATGGGGGAAGTGTATGCTGTCCTCAGAGCAACTCCATTTGCTTGCCAACAGGTTTAGAGTGTAGAAACATCTCAAATGCTTTGCTGGAGTTGTTTGTAACTTGAGTTAGCTTGAGGAATTGGATACTTGGGGTCTGGCTTCTGCAGATGGTCAGCCATCCCTTTGCTCCATGAACTCCTTGGGCGCTGGGTGCTCTGACAACCAGAGAGTTGAGGGCTTGAGTAATGAAGGGGTTCTGCCATTCTCATGCTTTGGCTAGGTTACAAAGTTTGGTACAGATGTAGTGGCTGGTAGAGATTCTGGTAATGGATGTGGAGGCCTCACCACTATCTGCTGGTATTGAGTTTTAAGTTTTTTACAAGTATTTGAGTCCCAGAGTGTCTGGTGCGTTTTGGGGCTCATGTGAGAACACATTTCTGCTGAATGGCAATGCTAATGTTCCTCATCTGACTTCAAGTGTATGTGGGACCAGGGAAAAATGACAGTTTGCATGGCTGCTGAAGTGTCTCCTGCATCTCCAGAATCACGCTGTTGAGAATGTGGAGCACAATACGTACTGGTTCAGAGACCCAGCTTATTGCTATCTCCACACAAATAGCCCTTACTCACCTGGGACTGGGCAGGTCATGCTAATGCAGGTGCCTGATATCTACTACTGGAGTCAGGCTACTTGTAAAGCCACTGGCATGCCCTTGGCCTCTGCAGTCGTGTTAGAGCAGACATAGGTGGAGTCTAGGGAGGGATGTGTCAGCCCTCAGACACGTCATGTGTCGGAGAACACCTCTCAAGTTCACTCTCACCCTGAGTCCAGCTTCTACACGAGAGGGTGGGGGTTTATTGGGAGTTCAACCTTGGTCTTTGCACTCTAGTAATACACAAGTGCATTTCCCTCCCTTGCCCTCGCTTGGCCTCCAGATTTTGGTTATCAGGGAAACCTCAATTCCTGAGTCATTCCTTGGAAATCAATATGTCTTTTTTTTTTCCCCTCTTTCTTTTCCCCCTGTTCAGCTTTAAGTGTCGGCAGATGTACCACGCACCTACAGACTGTGCTACCATTCGGAAATGGCTCACCAAGTGTGCAGATGACTCCGAAACAGCCAACTACATCAGTGCTCACACTAAAGATGTAAGGACAAGCACCTGTGTGTTTTTTCTTGTGTCTTGCTTCCCAGGCAAGACTTGAGGACAATTCTGTACATACATAGCATTGTGTGCTGCTTTTTCACTGACTGCAAATCCTCACAGCTCCCTAGGGACAGTGATATAACACATCAAATGCCTTAGGAATGCTTTGTGCAGAAAGCCCTCTGCCCTCCTGTGGTAAGGACCTAGTGGTCCTTATTCCAGACCTGATGTGAATGTCTTTAGCAGCCACGTGTGCTGCCCTCCCACTGGCAAAAGAATTGTGACTACTTTGAAATGATTGGTGGAGATGTATTTAAATCAAAGGAGAGAGTGTAGTAAGTGCAGAGTCAGTGCCAAGTAAGGCACTAGTGATGTTTAAACCTGAACTGTGAACTGGAAGGTGAAGGAGATAAAGTATTGATTTGGCAAGGACAGCAAAATGGGGTAGATGAAGTCTGTAAATGAGAAACTGAAGTGCTTCTAGTAGATTTAGACCCAAGAAAAAGAAATAGTGTTGCATACTCTGCACTCTACCTGCAGAATTGTGGTTTAAAGTTACAGATAAACTACCTTTATGCTCTACATTAGCTGTCTGCAGATTGGAACTTCTCATGTCTCTGGGGGATTTTGTGGCCTGACTTCAAAACAGTTCTTAGCTGGCACTTGTTCTACCATAGCCAATGACAAGTGTGACAGTGCTAATGGGCCACAAGCTTCAGTTGTGTTCACTCCTTTTTAAATGAAGCTCTCAGGAATTGGTGGGAGGCAGGCTGTATGTATGTTAATATTCCCATATATGCCTATGGATGTATATAAAAAGACAAGCAGGAGGGGAATAATCACACAAGTGTTGTCATTCTGCAGAAGGCTGCTAGAGGCAGAGTTGGATCTAACAAATGCTTCTGTTTCCCCAGTGTCCCAAGTGCAATATCTGTATTGAAAAGAATGGAGGCTGCAATCACATGGTGAGCAATTCCCTGAACACATCAAACCTTCCTTGTTCTAAGCAGATATTTATCTCCTTACACTTTTCACTAACCAGTGCCTCCTGTCTCTTCTTTTTTAGCAATGCTCCAAGTGCAAGCATGGTAAGTTGGATTTGGAAGACGTTTGTTAGTGGTGATGCTCTTTTCTCTTTTTTTTTTTGTGATATGGAGACAAATTATGAACATTGACTGAAATATTTTTCCCCAAGTCAGAGGTGAACAGGATAGTAGTTACAGACTGGAGTGTGGTAGCTTTATTCCATATATTTTTCCTCACTGTCTATGATCTCAGCTGGGTTCTGATTCAGTGCTGGTTTGGCTTCCTCTTCCTGACATGACCATTCTATAGAGAAGTCTCCATCTCTGCCACAGTATTACCAGTGGAATCCATCACTCTCCTCTCACAGAGGAGAGTATTAAATGCTTTCCATGTAATTGTCATCAGCTGAAAATACTGGCAGAACTGAGCCATTTACTCAGATCAGCTTAAGCCCTTTCTGCTTAGTGACGGAAATAATGAGCTTCAACCCAGATGAAACTGCAGGAGCTGTGAGTTGTTCTGTGTAATGTCAGCTGCTGGACTTCTCAGTCCACCCCTGTGCAATTAGCAGCCTGAGCATCTTTGACCAATTGTCTGGTCCTACAAAACGACAGCCTGTTCTTGCACTTATCTTTTCATGGCAGAATTAATTCCTGTTGCCTTGGAGCGAGATAGAGTTTGTATTCAGCCCTCTAAGTGAAGTGTGCCACAAGGAAATATTGTAATACCTTATTTGGAAGATGATTAAAGATTACTGTCCTCTCTCATTTCCTTTGCTTTGGGGTCCTCAGCAGCACTGGACGTGCTTTGATGGAGCTCTGTGACAAGGGTGAGCAGGCAAGTGCCAAGGTACCACAGGGACTAGCACTCGGGAAGGCTGGTGATCTCTGGACATACAATTACGAGTAACACAGAAGTGATTCCTGTTGTAGCAACTTAATCTTCTTCTTTTTTCCTTCCCAGTAGAACACTCACAGCCTCACTGTAAAAGCAGGAAACTATCACACGGGTGTTGCTATTGCTCTCTTTTCTCTGCTTTCTTCCCAATTCAGCAGCTCCTAACCTGAAGTGTCATCAACCACTGATCTCTGAAGTTATCTGGGTAGTTCCCTCCTTGAGAGAACTGAGGGCAGAGTTTCTTTTGCATGAGTTCACTTTTGGATTTGGTTGTTCATGTTTTATTTGCCAGTGATGGGGAGGATGCAACTCACAAATAGGACTGCAGCCTGCCTCTTCTTTAATCTAGAGTGACAGACAGCCTGTGTAGAGTGCAGGTACAGTTCTGCCCACTGGTCCTGGTGTACAGGATGCAGCACTTCAGGATTTACTTCCCATAGTTGCTCAGGAGGCTGTTACAATGAAAGTCTTCAAGACAGGCTGGTATTTTTGTATATGTTTCTTGGCTTAGCAGAAATATCTGAGAACAGATGGGCTGTGTCTCCTGAAGCTTTTCTTTCTTGGAGGTATTTTTTCCTGTGTATTACAGTGGGTTTTTCACTGTTTTCTGCAGACTTCTGCTGGATGTGTCTGGGAGACTGGAAGACTCACGGCAGCGAGTACTACGAATGCAGTCGGTACAAAGAGAATCCTGATATTGTAAACCAGAGTCAGCAAGCACAGGCCAGGGAGGCCCTTAAGAAGTACTTGTTCTATTTTGAGAGGGTAGGAGACATCTCCTTGGCCAGAGCTGCTGTAGCCTTTTAATGCTCCCTGCCTGGTGCAAAGGTCATTGCCAGCAACCTCCGTGCAAGAAACTGCCCAAAGAGAATCTGTGCAGAATATTCAGGCCCTGTTTGTTTTTTCACTCAAAATCCTGCCCTGTGAGTCCCATCCAAACCAGTAACGTTGTACCCAAAGCAAATCATATTTGCTCCTGTATTTCCTTGTGCTAGAGAAAATCAGTTTTACCTGTGTGCCACTGTACTGTTTTCCTGCAGGCTGAGTGCTGCTGCAGTAGATAGATACTGCTCCAGTCATTTCCTTCCAGGATCCAGGGAACTTCATTTCCTTGCAGTTTGTCTTTATAGAGACAAAGACTAAACCAACTCTGCCATGTTCAAAGCTCCAGTGGTTGTAGCAAAGTTTCCCTAAAACGAATCGCATAGTTAAAAGTTGCAGTCAGAGCATCTCTGTCCACACAGCAGGCTCGATGCACCTGGCCATACAGTGCAATTCTAGAGCAGCATCTCTAGAAGAGAATGTGGTAGAGATTAAATGCTGCTGCATTTCAGTTTCCCCCTTAAAACGAGTTTATTCTTCACATCATGAGCCAAATCCTGTGGTAAAATAAATGTGTTCATTCCTGGCTCTCCAGACCAATAGGGTTTGCGAAATGGCCATGTTTACTATGTGCACATGGATGTTGGAGTTCACTAAGCCTGTGTTAAATGTTAAACTCTTGACCTTTCTGTAGAAATCCTTTAACTAGGGGAATCACCATTACTATCCATCTTGTTAGACAAAAGGTCGTTGTGTGACCAGAGGGCATTCCCACTCTGAGGAGCTGGGTTTGGTCCCTGCTCTTTGCTGCTGTCAGTCTGTTGTACACAGCCTCCGCCACTTGCTGCTGGAGGTGCTGCCTTGCTGTTCTTTCCCACAGCATGTCTTGCCTTGCTGGACTCCTGCCCCACTTCAATTTCTGCTTGCTAGAGCTTGTGCTTTTACAGCAGCAGTACTTCTGGCCTCATGCCGTGTTCTTCTTCCCCTGTCTCCCATCCCTCACCCCTTGCAGTGGGAGAATCACAACAAAAGCCTACAGCTGGAGGCACAGACGTACCAACGAATCCAGGAGAAAATACAAGAAAGAGTTATGAACAACTTGGGAACATGGATAGACTGGCAATACCTACAAAATGCTGCAAAACTACTTGCAAAGGTGAGTAGTTGTGTCTTGGTTGGCACAGAGAATACACACCAGAATGCTAAATTCACAACACCAAGTAAGGAAGGGAATTTGGGGCTTGTGGTTATCTGGGACAGCACCTCTGGCCTAGGACATGAACTAGCCAAAAATCATCTGGAAGTCACCTCTGTGAAGTTATACTTTAACTGCACAGATTCTTCCAAGGAAGATGTAGGAAATTCCACCATGAAGTGCCCAGTTGTCCATGTCAGAAGGTGGCTTCTTAGCCTGAAGTGGTCACACAAATGTGACGGTGCTGACTTCCAAGTCTGAGACTCTTGTCCTTCTTTTCTTTCTCTTCCTCCCACTCCCCGACAGTGTCGTTACACCCTGCAGTACACATACCCGTATGCCTACTACATGGAGTCTGGTCCCAGAAAGAAACTGGTAAGTAGTTTTGCTCTTTCTGTGCTGATGGCTTTTTGGGCTGTAGCTGGCAGCATGCTGGGCTGAATTCCAGAGCTTGGCAGTGTCTGACATATTAGTGCTGAGTTTGAGGTAAGGACAGGACAAATAGTAGGTGGTTTTGCACCTTTCCTCTTCACTTTGAGTTACCAGCAGCTCAGTCCTCTGATACATTACATTATTTTCCCAGGGCACTTCACTGCATTTTCACTAACAAGCAATTTATCCAGAATGTTTTGAGGCTGGAAGTGTGCATTTGTTCCTTGGTAAGACTTACCACAGTGCTGTGGGCCATATTTCATGTGAAGAGCTGCTGGAGAATAGCTTTTCCAGCCTTGGATCAGGGTGTAGCTTTGCTTTTTATTCCTGCTGTGAGTTCCTTGCTGGCTTGGTGCATGCCACAGGCTGGACAAGTCCAAAAATAACCCTGAATTCACTGAAGAGGTGGTTTCTTTGACTCATTTGTCCAGTAAAGCCTGTTACCCAATCTCTCCCCACAGCACCATGTGTATTCTCTGAGGCTGTGGACAGATGTTCTCGGCTGGATCTGACTTTGCCAGTGGAACAAGTTACTGCTCCCAGCAGTGGTTAACAATCACACAGAATCCCAGCCTAGTTTGGATTGGAAGGGACCTTAAAGCTCATCCAGCTCCAACCCCCTGCTACAAGCAGGGACACCTTCCACTAGAGCAGGTTGCTCCAAGCCCCTGTGTCCAACCTGGCCTTGAACACTGCCAGGGATGGGGCAGCCACAGCTTCTCTGGGCACCCTGTGCCAGCGCCTCAGCACCCTCACAGGGGAGAATTTATTCCTAATATCCCTCTGCTCCACCTGCAGAGCTGCTCACGAGAGCATTTTGGGACCTGTTTGTGGCAAAATATGCTGAGTGAGGAGGTATTTGTCACTTGTGGTGTTTTCAGGCTGACTGGGTTAATTTTGTTTAAGCATTCCCCAACCTGCACCACTCAAGAAACTCCTAGAAGGAGTGATGCTGTGTAGCTGAAGGTGGATAAGGAGGAGGCACAAACCTGCTTTGCCAGCACAGCTGTCAGCAGAAGACATTTGTCTGCTCCTCGAGTGTAGTGTGTGGTATGAAACTGCTCCACTAAACTAGTTTCTTGTTGCTGTCTCCAATTTTGCTCTCTGCAGTTTGAATACCAGCAGGCCCAGCTGGAAGCTGAAATTGAAAATCTCTCATGGAAGGTGGAGCGAGCAGACAGCTATGACAGAGGGGTGAGTGTTCTGCTTGCTGGAGTCTGCTTTTGTTTGGGCTTCACACTTCTGCAGGAGTGCTAAGGCAGTTAAGTGAGGGTTCTGAGAAACTGCATCAAGAAACGCACCTTTAGCCAGTAGGTGTAGAAGTGGAATGCTCACTGCCTAATGGGAGAGGAGGGAGGGCTGCAGCGAGTCTCCTGCAGACTGAAACAGGACCAACAAAGCTCTGGAGGAAGCTGCATGTAGCCTTCTGGTGAAGAGCAGATTCCTTAAGTGTGTAGCTTTCTAGACAGAACAGGAGCCAGGTAACTGCAGAGGGAGCCCTTGTCAAAAGGAAGAGGATCTGCAATCTTGTGATGCAGAGCGCGTGTGGTGTGTGAATGTCGGTGCTTCTCAGGCTGGAGCTTAGTCTCTCCCTAAAGAAAATGAGCTCTTCTCTGGGGAGCTCGTGCTAACAGTTTCTACCTTCTGTTTTACCAGGACTTAGAGAATCAGATGCACATAGCAGAGCAGAGACGGAGGACCCTGCTGAAAGACTTCCATGACACATAAGACAGGAGGAAGTGACAAAGTGCAGGGGTGAGAGCAGCGAGTGGAGTGATGGCAGCTTCACCGGGATAAGCAGGCACTGCCTCTGGGAGAACACGGCCAAGGACAAAGCCACCCCTCCCCTTGCAAGTCAGACACATGCAAACACCACATCTTAGTCCAGTTTGTTCTCTTATCTTTCTGTTTCTGTTTCTGCCAGGCTAGAGGCCAGAGTTCAGATTGGCATATTTCCTGGGACATTTCCCTCCTGCCCTTGATGGTTTTCGAAGGGGAGGGAGTTTTTCTCTGAATGGCTGTTAATAGTATTAGATCATTACAATTTATGTAATTTTCAACGGTTGTACAATTATACAGACAAACCTTAGAATAACACACAACCCTTTTTAAAAATAAATTGGCAGTGGAGTGTTTTTCCTTAATCTGCTTGTAAATCTAATGGGCTTTTCCCCCCTCTCCCTTCCTCTGACCCAAAAATCCTCCTAGGCACTGAAGGAGGTTACAAAATCTCAGCTACATTTCCCGATGCTCCTTTAACCAGGGCATTGTAGCATTGGCATTGCACGAGGAGAGTGGCTGGTGTTACGAGTGGCTGCTGCTGTGTCTGACCTGATGGTACCAGCAGTGGCCATGATTTAGGATGATGACATGTGACATCTCTTGTGAATCAAATGTGCAAAATCCTGCTACACCAACAAAAGCAAACAGAGGAATTGTAGGGGAGAGACCAGGTTAACACTGGGGGATATGCCTTGAGTCAGGTCATATTCTGCATTTGATGAATTTTAGGTCTTCCATGTAGATTTTTTGCTTTACTTGTTTTTGTGGGGAGGATGTTGTATTGCCAAAGTGAGTGATGAGGGACTAGTAGCATACAGTTGTTAATCAAGGCTTGGGGCTTTTGCAGAGTGAAACAATCCATGTTATAACAGTGCCATGTAGCCTGGTAAAGATTATTTGTGCCTGCTGGGTAACATGGCTGAGAGAATGATCCCGTTCATCAAGGTGAGACTAAACACTGCTACGTTGTGAGGAGGAAGGATGATGTACAACACACTCCCTGGCACATGTTGGCAATGTGGATGGACACTTGAATACAGGTGCACTGCTTGTGCAGAGCCTGCACCAAGCCAGGCAGAAAAATTAACTAGCAAAATTAATTTATTTGTATATTAGTATTGATACTGGTGGGGACTTATCCGAAAAATTGATTGTTAGGAGCATGTGGAGCTTTTTTATTAACATTCTTTTTTCTAATGTAAAATATACACTAAAATAAAAATATGAAAACCTAGTTCATCTTAGTAGGGGTTAACATGGAAAAGGTTTACTTGAATGCTGATCCTTGCCTGTTTGCTGGAGGAAGCAGGCCTCGTGTTAAGAATTCACAGGCATGTATGTCACCTGCATCAGGAACATGCTGTTTGCAGCCAGTCAGGTGGAGCTGGAGTCTGATCTGGGGAAATCTTCACCTCTGCGGGGAACTCATGGGATTGTCTTCCATGCTTTATGTTGAAGTGTTGCTTTTGATGCATCCCTGTATTGCTTTTATACAATGTCACTTGATAAAGGTTAAACTGGAGGGGGGGGAAGTGCTGAATTCCTGCATGTCAGAATAAGCTAACTGCTGTTGGAGCCTTTTTCATGTACCTGTGACATGAGCAACCTGGTCTAGTGCAAGGTGTCCCTGGGTGGACAGGGGGTTGGAACTGGCTGAGCGTTAAGGTTCCTTCCAGCCCAAACCAGTCTGGGATGCTGTGATTTGCAGCACTTGCAATTGGATGGATGAATTTCAACAAGCAGTCACAAGAGGAGTAGCTGTCGTAGGAGCTAATCCTGTGGCTGTGATTTTAGTACACAGCAGAACATTTCAAACTGAGAGGCCCTTTTTCTTCCTCCCTCCCTTCCCTGGTGTGGGATGTATCCTCAGGGAATGGAGGAATGCACTGCTCAGGAGCTGCAGTGGGAGTTACAACAGAAGCGGCTGAAGGTAGAGTGGGGTTGCAGAGAGGTGGCTGGAGCCAGGGAGGGGGACAGGGAAGGGAGTCCGTGGGTTCTGGGAGCAGTGCTGCTTGCTGTGCAAGAGTGCTCCATAACCATGGCTCCTTGTGTTCTGTCCTTGCTCCAGCCACTGCCTCCTGACATCATTCCCTCCTCTGCTCCCAGCAGCAGCCTCTTTGTGCCCTCCTCATGGTGTATTCTAAAGGTCAGCCTCTCCGTTCCTCTCCTCTTCTGGGCACTCTGCACCCAGGGGAAGGGACAGCACGGGCTAAGGCTTGCCAAGACCCAGCAGTTTGCAGTGCCTAGAACCAGTGTCTAAACTGTTCTTTAAAACTGTAATGTGCAAAGTACTAATTAGGATAAAAGCTGCTGTTCTTGTTGTCTAAATGTAACTATCACAACACCAACTCTTTGCAGAACAGGTATGTGGAGTTTCCTGATCCCAAAGAGCTTTCTCTGCTGTTATGTCCAGCTTTGAGCTAGATGAGAATGGGGTTTTGTCTCTCTCCCTCCCTGCCTCCTGCCCTCTCTCCCTCTCCCGTGCCCCCACAAAATGCTTTGCTATGAATCCTTGTTTATAGACAAGCCCGACCATACAGCTGAGGCCAGACTTTCTGAACAGGCTGCTGAGATGCTTGGCTGAGGAACAGTAATAAATATTGCACAGTATGTCCCCTAATTCTTCTAAATTTCCTAAACCCAGGCCTTTGTCAGCAGTTCCCTCTATTTGAAAAGAAAACAAAACACCCTTTCTGAAGGTGCTGAAAGTCCTGCTTTGCATGAACAGATCCTGTTTATGTGCTCTGGGAAGGCAACAGGACTGACTTGCTTTTGCAGCCCAGGCAGGGTGACTGCTGTTTGTGGTGTCATACAGAAAGTCGTAGGCTCCGGGATGAAGCCTGCAGAACACAGGGACTGTTGGCTCTAAGTGGTTCAGGAGCTGTTAATTCCAAGGTACGAGCTTCCCTTTGGTGCATTACTGCTACGGATATGGAATGTTTGCTCTCTTTTAGTTTTCCCACCCATTTCCAGTTCCCACACCAGCCTGACACCTCCATCCTCGCATCCCATCCTCTTTTTATTTCAGCTTCGCTCGTGTTAGTGCATTGGCTGCCTCATCTCTAACAGTCCTCAGGCTTCCCAGACTGTAACAAAACATTTTCTATGGATACCACAGACTGCATGACTGCCGCTCCTGCCCGCGCGGGGCCGGGGCCGCAGGAGGTTTCTGTACTATAGCCTTGCACTCTGAAGTTTTAAGACTTTTTAAGCAGGAAAAAGGGGGGGGGAAATAAAAAATAGAACTTTATTTTTAAATGCAGCACTTGTTCTGGGAATTCCTTCCCTTGCTCCAGGCTGGGGCTGACCTCAAAGGGGTGCTGCTGCCCCTTGCTTTCTTTTACAGGCACTGGAGAGGGGCAGGAAAACCGCCCGGGAGACGTTTTGCCAGCGGTGTGCCCATGGTTTATTTGAAATAAATCGTGATTTCTAACTCCGGAGGTGTCCTGGCTCTTGTTGGGATGGGGATGGGGATGGGATGGGGATGGGGATGGGGATGGGATGGGATGAGGTGGGGGGGGCTCTTTCCCGCCATCGCCACGCCCCCGCGGCGCGGTGACGCAGCACGCCGGCCGGTTGCCGTGGTGACGCTGCGAGGCCTGGCGGGCCGGGGGGGGCGCGATGGCGGCGGCGGCGGCGCGGTCGGAGGGTCCCCCGCTGCCCGGCCCGCCCGGCGGCCGCCCGCGGCCCGTGTGCTCCCGGCCGTACTTCCTCGTCCTCATGGTGTTCGCTCACCTCTACGTCCTCAACGTGCTGGGGCTGCTGCTCTTCGTGCACCTCAGCGCCGGAGAGCCCGGCGGGCCGCCCTCCGCTCCCCCGCCGCCGCCGCCGCCGCCGCCCGCCCGCGCCCTCCCGCGCCTCGAGGGCATCAAGGCAAGGCCGCGCCTGGGGGGGTGATGCTGGGGCCGGGGCTGCGGCCGCCGCTCACCGCTGCTCTCCCCGCAGGTGGGCCACACGCAGCGGGTGGAGCTGGTGCCGGGCAGGGTCCACTCCGTGCGCACCCTCAGCCTCAAGCCGCTGCTCTTCGGTGAGTACCGGCCCCGCAGCGGCGGGCACCGGGCACGCCGGGAGCGGGCGGTTCGGCCCCTCTCCCCCTTCCCCTGCGGTGTCAGCGCGGCCGTCACCCGGTGTCGGGGCTGCGGGAGCGGTGCCCGCGGGTCCCGGCTGGCAGCGGCCGGCAGGGATGGGGGGTTCCTGTCTCACCCCCTCCCGCTGCCTTATACCCACCCGGGGGAAACGACTTCTCCGATATTCGCTTCTTCTCGGTGCTGCCTTATAACGGGTGTGATTCTGTTCAAGGCATTTTGTTACCGTATTGGCAGGGGTGACTTGTTCTGGGTGGCCCACTTAAAAGGATTTGGAAGATAAACCCTTCCAGGTTTTCCAGATTCCCTTTAAAATTCCATGAACAGGCAGCAGATCGCTGAAGAGGACCTCGAAGAAGCTGCTCAGTATTAGGAAGGGACAAGACATGCCCAAAGTTTTGGTAATAAATGGTGATAAAGCAATTTAGTGTTGGTGCTTCAGTGCTAAGCAAATGACTGACAGGGGAATTGACAGATTTAATGTCTGCCACCATTTTGCATCCTGTTCCAGTTTTACCTTTATTTCTGGCTGCTCTGATAAGCAGCCATACAACATCCGTCTTCCAGATGTTTTAAAACCTTCTTTACTTTTCTGTGATGACTGGTCAAGTCTCATTAATTGAACTCTTGTGTTCTGCAAATCCACTGAGAATATACAAATTGATTTTTTGGGGGACAGATGATTACAAAATTCCTACTACTGCAACATCAGAGAAAACCTGTTGTCTGAAAGACAGCAACGAGGGTCTTTTGGATGTTTTCTCAATAATATATAAAGAGGAGGGGTTCCAATTGCAAATGGATTATAGACACTGAAAGCCTGGCCATAAAGCAGATAGATTTCTTATTAAACTCCTTTAATGCAATAAGTATCTGGAAGAAATATACAGAGTTCTTTTGTCATCTCAACATATGTGGTACTTGTGGTTAGCAAATTTCGGAGTGGATTTCTGTCTGACCCTCAGAAAAGAGCCACACCAGCCTGGAGCTGACACCCCACAGCGATCACAAACCCAGTGCCATCGTCAGACCCACAGTCTGGGGCAATCGCTCTGGTTTTCACTTGGGAAAACTCTTGTTTCCACCTTCTCTGCCCTACTGGGACCAGTTAAGTAAAAGAGTTGAGCCTGGCCTGTGAGGATGCTGCTGAAGCTGATCAAACGCAGGTTGGTCGTGGCAGCAGTAATCCCACAACTTTTAACTTGTCACTCCGGCACCTCCGTGGGTTCCAAGGGAAGCTTTGCTCCCTGAGGATGTTGTCTGACAGACACTGACCCACGGAGTTTGTTCTCCTTTGTCCTCTGATAAGGAGGCCCCTATTTAGAAACTTGGAAGCTGCAAGACAGCTCTTATCTCCCAGATGAACCTACCAGGAGCCAGCTCTGGCTTAAAAAGACTTCCAGAGGCTTTTCTATCTATGCAAACAGAACCAATCTAAATCATCTGGCTTAAAAACACCCCTGATTTATTATATCTCTGTTGTTTAAATTAGTGGAAGTGTGTATTTAACTCAGTTGTGTTAAACCCAGAAGTCACTAGCAAACAAGGACTCTTGCATTTTTGGGGATTTTACTTAACACAAAGTGGTGTGGTATGTGAAAGCCTATTTAAGGAAGTAAGTGGCTGGTCTGTGATCTTTGCTTTGGGCTGTAGTGGGACTAAAGCAATGGACGGCTCATTAAGGACTTAATGTGAGCTCTGTGCTTTGGAGTATGGCACTGGCACCATGGGGGAACTTGTGGTTTCTCTTTTAAATGTAAGTCATCTGCATTGAACCCAAGTGTATTTCATGGAGCTATGAAAAAGTCCCTGCCCTATTTTTCCCCCTGCCTCTGGCTACGAGACATCGTTTCTAAAGCTTGTAAGTCAGACCATCTGTGCGCTTTTTAGTTAGGAAACATTAGTGATCAAATAATCCTATTAATGGAAAACAAATATCAGACAAAGCCTTTTCAACCTTCAGAGCTTTTATGTGTTCTGGTGTGTTTTCCAAACGTAGTTCAGAAGATGCTGCCATTGCCAGGACCACCTGACAGTGGGTTCTGTGGATTGGGTGGCAGTTTGCGAGACAAGGCAGCGGGGAGGAATGAAACCTAGGAAATCTGGCTGTGTTTTTCTTCAGATCCTCAGGGAATAGAAGTAATTGCTGCACAAATGTCAGGGCGCAGCTGAATTTCACTGTGAGTGTTTGAGGGCTCATCTCAGCCCACACTGAAGCTGAAGAGATCACATCACGGGTTGTCAGTGTGCTTTACGAGCACAGGGAGGCAATGTGTCTCCATCAAACCGGGTGGCTGCCCACAACCGAGACTGCAGGCGACGTGAACCACACAGAAAAGCTGGTTTTCCCTTTATTTCAGTCCCAAGTTTAATCCAGTGTAGAAAACTTCCCACTTTATTTTTGTTAGGCAGTAGAAATCCGACTTCTTTTCTTGTTTGGGGATTTGCTGTTTTCTGCTCTGTGGTTTGGAGTGCAGGGAATTACAGTCCCTTCTTGCCTGGGTGAGAGTGAGCTGCAGAGAACTTGGTGAAACTGAGTTTTTCCGCCTTTTCTGTCTTCTTTGCATGCAGGAGGAAGGCCAGACAGCTGTGTAATGTTTCTCCCCCCTTCCCTTATCACAACTGCAAGTAGCTGCTGTCGTGCTGGGGTTGGGGCTCCAGTTCCCAAGCAAAGCTGCTGTTGCCCACGAAAGCAGAGGTTTCAATGGCTGACGTCTCACTCCCGCTCTGCTCTTTCTCGAGGCTCTTGTGAGATCTCGATATCCACAGTTACTGAATTTCTGATGTTAAAAAGTGGTTTTCCGTGTTATGCAGAAGCTCTCAGCTATCTTTGCTCTCTGCCTTTCCTGCTTGAGAATGGCTCTTTCTTTTACCTGTGAGGATGCTCATCAACTCTCAGCACAGCAAGCTGAAGAGACAGCCTGAGTTTAGTATTAATTCTCTAAGGGACAGGCATTGCAGGGGTGGGTTCCTCTCCCCCTTCATTTATCCCGGTCTGTTCAAGAGTAAAGTATTTTTTCCATTACACAAACAGCATCGCTTAGCAGTCAGGAGGACTTTCGTGTAATCTCTCTGGACAGAAAGCAAGCAGGCACTTGGACAGCATCAGTGGCTCAGGTTCAAATAATGAAGCTGAAATGGCTATCGACTTTGATGACAAGTACTAGGGGGAACTGGCACCAGAGGTCTCTCCCCTGCAGAGTTCAGTTTGGTTTTGTTGTGACCTTGGATCCTACACAAAGCCATTCACTGCAGGTCCTGGATCTGCAGAGCCTTGTGTGAGGAGCGTGTTAAACCTGCACCCTCAAGTTCTGTCTCAGTAAAACAGGGATCTGTACACGTGTAGTGAGGCCCTATCTGTGGACTATGACTGCTTTGAATCACCTAAAAATATTGACTGTACATCTCCAAAACACCAGCTTCCAGGGAAAGGAGTTTTCTAGCCGTAGGGAAGGGAGCAGTTTCTTATTGTTGGAATTGAGACCTTTCAGACCTTGCGGCCAGCCTGGTCAGGGCAGCGGTGATGTTTCCACCTCCGCACCGCCTGGTGCAGGTTCCTGTTCTTCTTCTGCCAGGCGTAGGCCTTGTTCACCACCACCTTGTCACTCTGTACTTCACCACTTACAACGAAGACCCCTGTGTGTGTGCCTCTCATGATGTTGTGGACGCAGGTCGCATCTATGTCCAGCCACTGCTGGAGCCTGCCGGGGACTTCGGTTCTGAGGAGGGGGCCGTGCTTCAGGACCTCCACTCTGGAGGGGTCCAGGTCGAAGTCTGAGATGGTGGTGGTGACGTTCTTCCTCAGGATTCGGATTTTCACTGCTACATGGGTTGGAAAAAGAGCTGTTAGTTCTATTTACTTTCTTATAGCTCGTAACTACTTAATCACACAGCAGCACGAGACTTTCTTGCTGTTCCTGTAATGTGGTGGTGACACATCCATCCCTTGTAATTGCAGTGAGCTTATAAAAGCTCTCATTTGAGGTTAGTTTCCATTACTGAACACCATTTTTAGAATCACAGAATCATTTAGGTTGGAAAAGACCTTTAAGATCGTCGAGTCAAACTGTTAACTCGGCACTGCCAAGTCCACCACTAAACCATGTTCCTCAGTGCCAAATCTACGCATCTTTTAATACTTGCAGGATTGGTGATTCCACCATTTCCCCGGGGAATGCTCAATACCTAAAATCCCTGCAGCCTGCTGTAAAAGCTGCAGCTGTTTTCTATCCATGCCACTACCTGGCAGCAACCAAAAGGAAAGTGTGGGGGTACTCACCAAAATCATTGGCACAGAGGTTTTCTAGGATCTCCCTGGCAGTGCTGGCTTCCTCAAGCTCACAGTCCTTGCAGCTGGCTCGGGGTACTGCTGCAACAGGAATCTGGTTAGAACACCCTTGTCAAGCATCGTTGGAAAAGGCATAATGATGTTTTGAGATCTGCAAGCAGTGGCTTGCTGTTCCTGAGTGGTGCTTCCTCCTGAGCTACCCACTCCCTGCAGGGACATCTCAGATTGCCAGGGTGGGAAATGTCAAGTTCTCCTTTCTGTGGCTGGGGCAGATGCTGTTTGTCGTGCTTTGTTTAGGCCTGTGTGTGTTGCTGCACGTTAAAGCAGCAGTGAAAATGCTTGGTGAAGATCTCCTAGTGTGGGTGGAACAGTAAAACCACTGGTATGGCCTCACTCCATCCAGTGATGCTGAAATGAGGTGTCTGTCCTCCCTTAACTGCTCTTGGATCTCCCCCAGTATTCACCAGTATGTGGGTGTTTAATTCAGTCTTTCAGTCTTAAAGATTCCTTTTTCTGGTGTAACTCATGTCTGCAGAGGCTCATGCCCCTTAGTGGTGTTTCCTAATGTTTAAAGACAAGGCTTGCAAAACATTTCTCCTTTTTTGCATGTTTTTAAACCCTGGACGCACTGAAAGATGAGGACTGCAGCTCCGGAGCTCTGCTGGAAGCACATCTCACCGCCTGGAGCCTGCATGCCATGAGCTCTCACGCTGTGCCTGGGCGTTAGGCTTTTGACAGCAATTCCTTCCCCTTGCCCCAAACCCTGCGTGGTCTGATGGCACCCAGGGAGCTAATGAATACAGCAGAGAGGGGAACAAGCTGCAGTCAATGTTACACTAATTTTCTAGACACAGTGGCGCTCCCACAGAGAACAAAACTGGAATTTATAACGTCTTTAAACACAGCTTAAACCCAGAAATACTGAGAATAGAAACAAGGCACAGGCTGATCCGCTGAGCTTTCAGTTTTGCCTATGGGAAAACACAGGAGAAAAGAACCAAACTTACTTCTCCTACTGGAGGAGTTTTCATCCGTGGACACTGCTGCGATGCACAGCTCGTGATCAGCAGGGAACTTGTTGCAGTTGAGGATTTCGGGCCAGGGATACCCATAACAAGCCATGACGGGAGCGCAGCTTCTCTTGACGGCTTCGCACAGGCTGCGGCAGGGGTAGATGAGCCTGGGGAGGGGATGGGGATTGCAGCACCTCTGGGCTCCTCCTGGCAGCAGGCTGAGGGGTTTGCTGCTGCCCAGGGCTGCGCTGGTGGGTACCAGCAGCTACTGCGGTGTGTGAGAGAGGTGGCTGGGAGAGATGGCTGCAGTGCCTGGATGGGAGAGCAGGAAAACCCACAGCAGGGAACATAATATTCCTGCTCCTGAGAGATGGAATGTTCATGTTTCACTTTCAGAGGGATGCTCTGTGCTAGGAAATCCATTGCCTTTTGCTAAGAGGGACAGCATGGCTTCTTGGGGACAGCACTGGTCACACTGTACAGTTGTGCTCTTGGGGATTGTTACTCACTACAGCAGAAATAACTTGTAAAATCATCTTACCTGTCCAAGCAGATTGGTGCAAAGAGGGAGCAGAGGAAGATCCTAGCATCTGGGTGGCACTCCCTGGCCAGCAAGGGCAGCCAGCTGGAGGACTGCTGGATCACTTCTGGCATGGTCTCGTGCTCCAGCAGGTTGGGAATCCTCATCTCGGAGTAGCCGATGTCGTAGCACAAGGCCATGCGGGGCGGGATGGGCATGCAGCTGGAGGATCTCCTCAGGTAGCTCGCCCAGGCCCCTGGAGAGCCCCAGAGCAGCAGGTACACCAGGACACCCAGCAGCCATGGGCCACTCAACCTCGAGGGGTGCCTGTGGTGGGCTGTGACCATGCTTGGAGTTGGAGGACAGGCAGCACACCCCGGACTGAGCTGCCTCCGACTGTGGGATGCCTTTTATAGCCTAGGAGCCACCTCTCCGTCAGTCTATCCTCATTAAGTGCGGCCCTTTCAGAGCCCTCATGGGGAAGACAATGCTCCAGTTTTCATTTGCCAGCGGCCCTGATTGTTTGGATTTTAGCAGGGGTTTGGCTTAGATCAGCAGGTGTGGAAATGAGGGCAGTCGGGGAGGGATGAATGATTTGGCCCATGTGTCTTGAGGCTCTTTCCGCCAAGATTGAATCTCTGTTTGACACCAGTGCTCCAGCCCTTCCCCTTTCTCTAGCTCCAGGATTAGTCATTATTTCATAAAGCCCAATGTTTTCCTCTCTTTTGTTTTTTGTAAAAGCTCAAAGTCAATTAGGAGGCATTTGTTTAGCTGGATCTATTGTTGAGCGGGCAGGGAGATAGGATGGTCTCACAGCCAGAAGTTAACTGTTTGGGAGAGCTGAGGGTAGAGAGGAACTAATTTGCAGCTCTGGAGCCAGGTTGTTTGCAGATGGGATTGGCAGCACCTACCTGGACCCCCCTCACCCCACAGCCTGCGTGACAGAGCGCGCTTTCCGCTTAACAGAGTTGTTCCTTCATTCAGAAATCCCGTTGGAGAGCAGGATTGTCCTTCCTCCAGCACGTAATTAAGATTCCAGAAGCTGTCATTATTATAGCCCAGTCTGGGGAACTGGAAATACTGGGAGCATCGCTTGCCAGCACAGTTCATTCTGGACCTGGTGCCGTGCCATGAGGTTCAAAGCGGTCAGTGGAAGCTCTGGCTCTGAAGCATCCTCTGGGATGCGCTGCCAGTGGCGGAAATTGTTTCCTCAGAGAGTGTCACGGATACAGGCGGCTGCATTGTGTTGCTGGGGCTTCCCAGGAACAGCTCCTTTTCCACAGGGCTAGTTCTGGTCTGTACTTAGCAAGAAGCCAACTGCTCATTGACAGTTTGAGCTGATAGGGTTGATTTCAGGTCATGGACGTAACTATTGTTTTCTACCCTTTGAGGGTTGCTGCAGTTGAGATGTAACGTGTCCATAGCATGTACCTGCAGGAGCTCTAGGGAGCTGCAGTTTGGAGAGCAGGACCTTGGGCTTAAGATCACTTAAACCTGCCCTGTTTTGGTGTTTTTTCTTTCCCTCTTCAAAACACAACTGACATAGCACTGACAGACATCAACCGGAGGGATCTTCTCAACCTGCTGGACCACAGTGTAACTGTGCTGTGGAACAGGACCTCACCAGCACTTTGCAAGTGCTCTGTGCACCATGCAGTGAGAAATCTCTTTGCCTCATAGTTGTTTGTGTATCTGCATGTAAATCTGCCTGGGATCCTGCTATTGCCTGATTGCTGCTGGTGTCGTGCTGCAAAGAAAAGCCGATGACACCCCGGTAGCATCTCAGTATGGAATGTGGCATCCACCATGTGCAGCGTCTTCTCCTTTAATAGTGCATTTAAAGACCCTTTTTAGTGGGGGAGCAAGGGAATGAGTAGGAGTAAGTTTGGAAGTTTTCTCCATGCTGTTTGGGTTTCATTGTGCCAGGTTCACAGCGCTGTCCTCCCCAAGTGAAACGAGGGAAGCCTGAAACCCTGCAGTCACCACTGCCCACCACAAAGCTTTTCTCGCGTCCCTTCCTGCAGAGCAGCAGTTCCCAGACTGTGATCCACATGTCACCTTTGAAGTGATAATAGGTGGTGATACGCAGGTGTTTGTTCACTCCTTTGTCCAGTGTGGTTTAAGGGCTTGACCTCTGCATCCAAACATTTAGGAACTGCTGCTGTAAAAATACCCACCCCCAGCAGCTCAGGTGTGTGGTGTGTGCTCGGGTGTGTTTGAATATCCCAAACTTAGGCAGTTCCTAAATTCCGCCCCCCCCTTTTTTTCCCCTTCTTCTGAGTGCCCTGCCATTGGTTTGGGGTCCCACTATAACAGTTGCTCAGTCTCTGTTGCTGCTCACACTTCTGCTGCAGAAATCCCTGACTTCCTGACAGAGGAGGAGTGCAAGCTCATCGTCCATCTGGCCCAGCTGAAGGGGCTGCAGAAGAGCCAGATCCTACCGACGGATGACTATGAGGAAGCCATGGAAATGATAGAAATCAGCCAGATGGACATTTTCAATCTGCTGGACCACAACCAGGATGGGCAGCTGCAGCTCAAAGAGGTAAAGTGTGGGACAGACCTGGGGAGGTTTGCTGGGGCACCTTCTCAGAGAGGTCTCTTCATTACTCATGTGCTTGGGTAGGGCCAGACCCCAGTATATTCCAGTCAGTACTTGCTTAATTCTGTGTCTCAAGACTTGTGCTGGCCTTCAGCATGGAAGTTTCTAGGGAGGCATACAGCAGTTGTGCTGCTATTGAGAGGCAGAGGTGGTCTTTGGCAGGAGATGTGTGTTTTTAATACGCTGGGTAAAGCGTTCCTGGTGCTGTGGGTTTTACTTTCCCTTCCAGAGGAAGAGCTGTGCCCCCTCCACTTCAGGACTGGTTAACCAAGTCCCAGCAGTCGTTTGCCATGACCTAAACTGGAACTAACAGCACTCATCAGCCACATGCTGTGTGTGGCTGCCAGATGGTTCTCACTGCAGTCTTCTGTCTGCAGAGACGTGCTGACGCCTGGCTGCAGAGCAGAGCCCGCCAGGCCTCAAGCAGGGCAGCCGTAGGGTTTGGTAGTACAAGAAACCAGTTCCTGCTGTTGATCCGTTTCTGAATTTCAGGTGTTGACCCACACCCGGCTTGGGAACGGCAGATGGATGACCCCCGAAAACATCCGGGAGATGTACACTGCGGTCAAGGCTGATCCTGATGGGAATGGTAAGAGTAGCTCCATGGGAATCCCTTCACCCTCAGCACGGTGGACACCTCGCACGGCCATATGGGGCAGAGCAAGAGCCATGTCCCTGCCCAGGCCTGTTTCTCTACCTATGTTCTTCCAAGGAAAATAACGCTGCTTTAGAGACCTTGGCAGAAAAGTAAAATCAGTGTAAACCTCTTCATCACCAGTCTAACAGCAGCCTAGTTCTACCTCCTGGGCTTGGATCTTGCAGAAGCAGGACCAGAACACAGCTCTGTGCCCCCTCTCACCTCTCAGACCTGCCTTGGTTCATGCCCTGTTATAACAAGACCTTCAGAGTGTGCTTCTGCTCCTGTGGTCTGAGACACCACTTTGGCTCTATGTAGCTCTTGTTACCTGGGCTGAGGTGTTAAGGTGCCACCTTCCACTTCCACCCTGTTTTCATGGAGACTTCTGCAGCAGGCTGGGAATCCTGCATCATGGACAGGGTAGGGTGGAATAAGTGGAGGTGGTCTTGTTGGTCAGCCTTTGGTGCTGACCCCCTTCCCTGCCACTGCAAACTCTTGTATTCCATGAGGCCACTTCTCCTTCTGCCCCTGGTCTCCCGGGGCTCCTGCTGGTCCGGACGAGCATTCTAACCTCTGCTGCTCTAATTAGAGCGGCCTCAATTAAGCAACTCTCCATTTCCTAATCAAATTAAGTGAACACACAGGCTCTGCACGCTGTCTTCCAGTGACCTGGCATTGAGAGCTGCCCAGGAGGAGCTGCTTTGGAGTTGAAGCAGTACCCATGTGAATGCCTAAATATCCGGAGGGCACCAGTGGCATTCTTGGCAGGGGTAGGAGCGTATGGCTGAGTCCTCGGTGGCTTTTCCACCATTCCGGACGTTAACAAATGAAAGGTCCTGTTAAAGTGCTCTTGGCAGGACCTCACTTCCAGAGTGCCGCTTCCCTCTGTTGTTAGATTGGTACGTGACACCAAGAGACCAGGTCACAACCTGGATGTGGCACTGCGTCATCAGACAGCATGGAGTAAGGGAGAGTGGGGACAGGGAGACACTAGAACTAATAACAGGGAATAATGTGGTCATGACCGCTGGCACCCAAGGACCTGTCCCAGGCTGACCCTGGTGGCTGGGTGCTGTGTCCAAGGGAGCAGAGCTGGTGCTACAGCAGCACTGGGTTTGCTGCCTGGGCGAGCTCTGCTTGCAGCCCATGAAGTGTGCTGGCTGCTGGGCAGCCCAGTGCAGCGTGCTGGATGCTGTGGTCTCTGGGACCTGGTCCCCAGTGTGAATGGGGTTGGTTTGAGGAAGGCAATTTCTGCAGTGCCCTCAGCTGGTGGCTTCTCTGAGTACAGGACACCAGGAACTGTTACCTGCAGGAGAGTCACCGGCTTTTCCTCTCTTCCCGTAGGTGTGCTGAGTTTGGAGGAGTTCAAACAATTGAATATCCGTGATTTCCACAAGTACATGGGAAGCCAGAAAGTGAAGATGAGTGACTTGGTGCGCAACAGCCAGCACACGTGGCTGTACCAGGGTGAGGGGGCTCACCAGGTGATGAGATCCATACGGCAAAGGTAAGGACCAGGCAGCCGAGGCGTGGTTGGGTTTGTGTAGGCACAAGGACCACATGTGCTGGGAAAGGCAGCAGCAGACTTGCTAATATTCACACTTTCTAATTGTGTGAAAAGTCTTTGGAGTATAAAGAGCAATGAACACAGCCCCAAAATGGGGAGAGTAGGTTTTCATTAGAACAAGGTTTTGTACTGTCCCATGGAAAAGGAGAAAGATAAATCAACCCTTCCAACATCTCCATTCACTTTTGGGAACAGCCCTATGAAACCAGGAAGACTTGGCATTATATGAAGTAATTCATTCTAATTAATAAATGAGCTTACTGGGAGAAACTGCCCGTTTCCAATGCTGTCTGGGTGCCAGTAGTTGCTGTCATTTGCTTTAGTTACTCATGCATTTCACTGAAATCTGGCTTAGCTGTTTCAGAGCTGACCTTTTAAAGAGCGCAGCTTCACCTCAAGGAAGCCAAGTTAGTTTAATCCTCTGAGCACGCATATCACAGGGCAGCTCACATCAGAGAGGAGAACCTCTTACCCTTCCCTTCATCTCAGATTTGGTAGTGGGAAGCGTTGAAACCCAGCACACAGGCCAAGCATTTAGCTGTGGTGAGTTACAGATAATTGGCTGGAGACTCTCTCGTTCTTGTGGTGCTGGTCCTCACCCAGAACATGGGTGGGTAAAATCTGTCCCGAGGCTTGAAAACAGCTGTTGGCCACTCCTTTTCTTCAGCACATTCCAGCAGGAGAATGGGGTCACATATTGCCTTGATTAGAGCAGACTGTGGCTGCCACCTTCTCCGTGCCAGCTAGCCAGCGCACACAGGCATCAGCACACTGCCTTTATGCTCTTCAGTTGGCTGCTGTTACATGAGGATGTGAAGACACAGCACTGAAAGAGGCTGTTAGTCCTCCCTCGGGACCGTGCGGTGCTCACAGGGGCTTTGCCATCCTGCCTGGGTGCCACATTCCCTTTGCACCTGCCCTGAGGGCTTCACCGGTCCAGATTCTCAGAGCTCTGAGTGTTCTTTGGCAGGTCTCGAGACGTACCTGCTTGCCTTGGGGATGATCTCAGATGTAGCAGCGGAAAAATCCCAGAGCAGCAGGGCTCCAGTCTCCTTGGTCACTTCCAGTGCCCCTCTGCCCTGGGAGGGAGGCTGCTGAAAAGGCAACAGGGAAAGGTGAGTTAGGTGACAAGAATATTCCTAGAGCTAGTCTCTCCTTCACTCTCAGCAGGGGCCCTGTGCTTTGCTAACTG
The DNA here is from genome assembly GCF_004027225.2 of Strigops habroptila. Taxonomy (NCBI): domain Eukaryota; kingdom Metazoa; phylum Chordata; class Aves; order Psittaciformes; family Psittacidae; genus Strigops; species Strigops habroptila. The sequence continues at coordinate 35,786,478 of NC_046360.1, forward strand.
TCCCCAAGGTCTGTAGGTGGTGAGCAGGAGTCCAGAGAAGTGATGAGATGGCACATGAAGGCTCCAGGGACACACACACAAGGGATCTTGCTGGGCAAGCAAAGTCTTCCTGAGAGCTGTCCTGCTGGAGATGCACCCTTCGGTTTTGTTTGGTTTTGAAGTAACCTTGATGATGACTTGCTGAGCTGATGCTGCTGGTCCAACAGATCTCTAAAGACCTAGTTTGCCTCTTGGCGTGCTTGCTGCAGCCCATCCGTCTCTCCGGTCTGTTGGGAAGGGGGTTCTCTTTCTCTAGCTTCATTTCCTGCTTGGGAGTAGTGGCTGAGCAGGGTGTTGGTGCTTTCCCCTCACCTGCTCTGCTCTCCTCCTCCCCAGGGTAATGCGCCTGACTCGCTTGCCCCCCGAGATCGTGGAGCACAGCGAGCCCCTCCAGGTTGTGCGCTACGACCAAGGAGGGCACTACCATGCCCACATGGACAGTGGCCCTGTCTTCCCCGAGACTGCCTGCAGCCACACGAAGCTGGTCGCCAACGAAAGCGCTCCCTTTGAGACCTCGTGCCGGTAAGGTCTGCCTTGGAACCATCTGGAATGTGCTAGAGGAGAGGAGGGGAGAGATGTTTGGCCTTACCTCATGTAGGAGTCAGTGCTCGGGGGGTGGGCTCATAAACCAGCTCTGGAGATCACTGGTGTGAAGGGGTTTAAAGGGGTTGGTGGGCAAATCCTGTGGGTCCACATGAGGAGGGCAGAGGGGTTCTGCAGAGCTGCTGGGCCATCCCCATCACAGACCAGAAACACACCCCCACTGCTGCGGGTGGGGATTTTCTTTGTTGTCCTTGTCTTGTTCTTGGAGAAAAGCTGATGATGCAAATCATCAAAGCAGAGAGCTGGCCAGGCTGAGAGCTGGGCTGGGTCAGCCTGGAGAAGGCTCCACGGAGGCCTTAGAGCAGCTCCACTGCCTAAAGGGGCTACAGGAAACCTGGAGAGGGGCTTTGGACAAGGGCCTGTAGGGACAGGACAAGGGGAATGGCTTTAACCTGCCAGAGGAGAGATTGAGATGAGCTCTGAGGCAGAAGCTCTTCCCTGTGAGGGTGCTGAGGCGCTGGCACAGGGTGCCCAGAGAAGCTGTGGCTGCCCCATCCCTGGCAGTGTTCAAGGCCAGGTTGGACACAGGGGCTTGGAGCAACCTGCTCTAGTGGAAGGTGTCCCTGCCCGTGGCAGGGGGTTGGAACTGGATGAGCTTTAAGGTCCCTTCCAACCCAAACCAGTCTGAGGTTCTAAGAAATCCCATATCTCATGATGTCTTGGAGGAACCACTGTGTGTACAGTGGAGGGGCAAGGTATGGACAGCCCCTGTGCATCGCCTCCTGTTCCAGTTGTGTCCCCTGATAGCCACTGTGTCCTGCAGGTATGTGACAGTGCTGTTCTACCTGAACAACGTGACTGGGGGAGGTGAAACAGTCTTTCCTATAGCTGACAACAGGACGTATGAAGAGATGGTAAATGAATCTCACCTACACGTTACCCCTGGGGATTTTGAGACGCTCTTTGAGCGTCTTTACTTGCTATGGCTGCAGAAGGGGTCTGGTGTGTGGGGTTGGAACACGTTTAACCCTCATAGCTAGAGCATGGGGAAGCTGCACTTACCATCTTTTCCCTCTGAGGGGAGGAGGCACAGGGCTTTGACAGCCACAGCTCTCCTTGCTCGGAGGTGCAAGGGGTGGTCTGGTGGCCTTGCTGCCATCACACGGGTCCTGCTCGCTTCTGTCTGAGCAGGTTTCCTCAGACTAAGTCTTGGCAGGTATGTTGTGCTCCTGTCAGGCAATGCGTTAAACACTGGGCGGCTGCTCAGAAACAGGTTATGGACCTCCAGGGGCCTGAAACTGGCTGCTGCGGGTGGGTTGTGAAAGCCCTGAGCTGTCCCTGCGGGGCAGTCAGGCAGAGGGCAGGATGAGCACTGGCAGCCCCGTTTGCATCACCTTCTCTGTGGTTTCTTGCCAGTCTTTGATCCAGAACGACGTGGACCTGCGAGATACACGGAAAAACTGCGACAAGGGCAATTTGCGAGTGAAACCTCAGCAAGGCACTGCTGTCTTCTGGTACAACTACCTGTCAGACGGAGAAGGTATGGGCTGGTTTCAAGACTTGGCTCATGGGAGGGGTAGGACTGCAGGAGGTGATGGCCATCATCTTCTTGCAGTGGCTGGGAGCTCAGAAGGGAGCCAAAGGGTGGTAGCTGCCTGCTAGTGGGAACTATAGAGTCTACTTGTCACCAGCTGGGCAGGAGCTTCCTGACTCTGAAAGGCCTTTGTTTACAGGCAGCAGGTCAGTGGCTCCTGATGCCTTTGGGGGACAGGACTAGCTAGCAAACAAAGACCTTGGCTGCAGTAGCCATCGCCAGCTGCCTTCTGTCCCACTGTGTAAGCTCCAACTCCTGCTGGAACTTGGTCTGCAACTCAGAATGTTTCACTGATGTGGTGTTGCCCAGAGGGGAGGTACACAAAGGCACAGCCATCAGCTCCGCAGCACAGGGAGGCACGGTCTGCCCTGTGCAAGGCTCTGCTGTGCTTGGGGCCAGCTCCTGCTTTATAGCTCAGCTGCAGCCTGGTGATGTGTCCTCGGGGCTGTTTTTCTCCCAAAGCACAGTGTGGTTTTCCTTGACAGCCAGGCTGGGGGATTGACACGAACCTCCCAGGTTGCTGGAGAGTGACTCCAGAGAGTTTTTTTAGCAGATTTGGGACAGTGGTGGAAGGAGGTCCCCTCGGAGCAGCTCATGTTTCCATCTCTAGAAAATCCACAGAGGAGGTCACAAGACCACTGTTTGGGCTGCTGGATGATAACATCAAGACCATCTATCTCCTGCAAGAAGTGCCCTGTTGTGTTTTTACGAGCAAATTGTTCCGAAATGGAAGGCGGCTGCTGATGCAAGTCTGCTACAGAAAATAACATGGAGCCTCTGTAAAGAAAAGATCATTTAGAACTGCTGGAATGCAGTCTGTAATGTGGCCATGAGCCTGACTTCTACAGGCCTTCTGGCAGCAGCACCCGTCTCTTCTATGCCATTCCCTTTTGGAAAGAGTTGAGACAAACAGTGGCTGGGATGCAGAACGTGAGAGGCCCTTGTGCTGGGTGGAGACAAGACAGCAACGAGCATTTTGCACCTGGGGAGCCTGCCCTGGTGCACTCCTCGTAGGTGCTAGGGTGGGGTAGCACTAAGATGGAGGGGTGCCAGGAGGAGCCAGCTCCTGTAAGATACACCTGAGCCAAAATCCAAGCCAATGCCGTGGGTGGGAGAGCAGCACTCCTCACTCCCTCCTAACGTGGCTTTGCTCCACAGGCTGGGTAGGAGAGCTGGACGACTTCGCCCTGCACGGGGGCTGCCTGGTCACACAGGGCACCAAGTGGATTGCCAACAACTGGATCAACGTGGACCCCAACCGCCGGCGCCAGCTGCAGTTCCAGCAGGAGATGGAGAGATACGCGGGGGCTGGAGCCCCAGGAGCCCCGGGCGAGTGGACAGTGGATAAAGCGTACAGCGGGATGCACTTGGAGCTGTAGAGCTGGCGGGAAAAGGCGGCCGGGTGGCGCGCACGTGGCCTTTTCCCGCGCTGGGCCGGAGGGGGCGAGCCCGCGTGGCGCGCCAATAAAGCGTGAGAGACGGAGCGTCGCGTCCGCATGCTCTAGGGGCGGGGCTTCGGGGGACTCAACCAATGAGCGGTGGGCGGGGCGGGGCGGCGGGGGTCTCGGCCAATCAGCGGCGACGGAGGTGCCACCGCCAAGATGGAGCCGGTGGCGCTGGTGGCGCCGGTGACGGCGCTGGAGTTCGCGGGGGACGCGCTGCTGGCGGGTGAGCACCGGGACCGGGACGGGGACCGGGCGGGAGGCGGCGGGCCCGGCGGCGGCTGACGCGGTGTCCCGCAGGCACGGGCCCGGAGGTGGTGGCGTTCCGGCTGAGCGGCGGCGGGACGGCGGCGGCGCGGCGGAACGTGCTGCGTGAGGCCAGCGTGCTGGGGCTGCGGGCGGAGCGCGGCCCCGGGGCGGCGGCGGGGCGGGTGGCGGCGTTCGGCGGGCGCTGGCTGGCGGTGCTGGAGGTGCGGGACGGCGGGGAGCGGCTGGCGGTGTGCGGCGGCGGCGCGGCGCGGGAGCTGCGGGCGCGGGTGTGGGAGGCGCGGTGGGTCCCGGGCGGGCGGCTGGCGCTGGTGCTGGGCTGCGGGGCCGTGGCGCTGTACGAGTGGCGGGGCGGCGGGTGCTGGCTGCGGCGGGCGAGCTGCGGCGGGGCCGGGGCGCTGCGCTGCGCCGTGCTGGCGGGGACGGGCTGGACGCGGCTGGCGCTGGCGGCCGGGACGGCGATGGGGACCGTGGTGGTGTGGCGGGTGGCGGCGGCCGAGGTCCCGCAGCTGCGGCTGTGCGGGCACTGTGGCGCGGTGCTTGCGCTCTGCTACTCGGCGCCGCGAGGGCTGCTCGCTTCTGCCTCCGAGGACCGCAGCGTGCGGCTCTGGGCTGTGGGTGACCTGAGCGGTGGGGATGGGGCCGGGGACGGCTCCTGCCTGCTCGTGTGCTACGGGCACGGGGCGCGGGTGGCCGCCGTGGCGCTGCGGGGACCGTGCCCGGTCAGCGCCGGTGAGGATGGCGCCTGCCTGGAGTGGGACGGCGGCGGCGGCGTGCGGCGGGACCGGCGCGGGCACCGCGGGGCTCTGCGCGCCCTGGCCCTGCGTCCCGCCGGCGGCTGCCTCGCCACGGGCGGCGACGACGGCGGCGTCCGGCTCTGGCGGCCCCGGCGGGCGGCCGCGGCCCCGGTGGCGGCGCTGGGGGCTCCGCTGCGGCCGCGGTCCGTGCTGCTGGCGGGGCCGCGGCGGGTGCTGGCGCTGGGCGAGGCGGGCGGGCTCGTGGTCTACGAGGCGGCGGCGAGGCGCTGGGCTCCGGTGCTGCCCCCCGCCGCCGGCGGGCCCCGCGCGGTGCTGGCGGCCGCCCCGCTGCCCGACGGGGAGGACACGCTCTGCGCCCTGGCCGGTAGCGACGGGCGCCTCCTGCTCTTCGCCCTGAGCCACCCCGGGGACACCACCGAGCTGAGACTGTTCGAGGGGGCCGTGCACGGGCTGGGCTGGGCCCCCCGCCCCGGGCTGCCCCCTGGTGCCGCCTCCCTGCTGGCCTCTGGGCCCGACGGGGAGATGCTGTGGCTGGATGTCACCCACCGGCCTGGGCGGGCGCCCCAGGTGCAGGTCATGGGACGGTACCTGCTGCCACTCTGCAAGCAGCGCTGGCATACCTGTGCGGCATTCCTGCCCCAGGGACGGCTCCTGCTCTGCGGGGACCGCCGGGGGTCCCTCCTCCTCTTCCCGTGCAGCAGCTCCTCAGGACAGGCTGTGGAAAGCACCAGCATCGCCAATGGCAGCACCGACCCAGTTGGTGAGGACAGCAGCAGTGAGCCGGACCTGTCTTGCTTGTCACACAAAGAGGCTCTTCCCCTCGAGGCCCCGCTGTCAGTGCTCTTCGGGCTCCACGGGAAGACCGGGGTTACCTCAGTGACCTGCCACGGGGGCTACATTTACAGCACGGGCCGGGACGGGGTATACCGGCAGCTGCGGGTGCAGGACCAGCGGCTGGAGGTGCTGCGGAAGCACAGGCCCTGCAAAGGGCTGCAGTGGATCGAGGAGCTGCGCTTCACCACGGATGGAGACCTGCTGGTGCTGGGCTTTCACGCTGACAACTTCGTGGTGTGGAGCAGCCGGACAGGCGAGAACCTCCACTGCATCCCCTGCGGCGGCGGGCACCGCTCCTGGAGCTACTGCAGCAGCGCCGAGGCCGAGGTCTTTGCCTTCATCAAGTGTGGGGACGTGCTGCTGTACCAGCGCGGGGCCGAGCCCTGCGAGCAGCGGGTGCTGCTGCCGTCGCTGCACGGGCGGGAGATCGCCTGCGTGCGGCGCCTCGGTGCGGTGGCCGTGCCCGGCCGTGCCGCCGTTAACGTCTTCGTCACGGGCAGTGAGGACACCACGGCCTGTGTGCTGGTGCTCAGTGAGCGCTCCCGTGCCGCCGTGCCCCTCGCCCGCCTCAGTGACCATGTGTCTAGTGTGAGGGCGCTGGCGCTGGCCGGCCCCGCGGGACCCGGTGATGAGGGCTTTGGTGATGAGGGTTTGTCCACCCTGCTCTTCTCCGCGGGTGGCCGGGCGCAGATCGAGTGCTACCGGCTGCTGTGTGCCGCGGACCCGGCCTCCGAGGGCGCTGTGGGCTGCCAGGTCATCCACGTGGCTTCCCACCGGCTGGACGAGCACTGGGAGCGGAAGAAGAACAGGCACAAGCTCGTCAAGATGGACCCGGAGACAAGGTGATGCTCAGGAGCTGCTCGAGGCGGGGTTAGTGGTGACCATGGTCTGGGAGGGTGCTGGGAATGGTGCTGGGATACCTGCTCTGTGCAGCTGCGGGCTCAGCTGGGGCAGAAGGATGTGGTGTGGCTTCATGTGCTCATCCCTGGTGTCCTGTGTCCAGGGGCTGATCCCTGAGGGGCTTCAGGAGTTAGGGAAGGGCTCGATCTTTCCTTGTGCATTATCCGAGTGCTCGGAGCTGTGCTGGGCTCGGGCTGCTCTGCTGGGCGTCCCCCTACCCTAGGCCACAGGCGTCACCGAGGTGGTGTTGAGCATCGTGTGTTTGCTGCAGGTACATGTCCCTCTCGGTCGTACCTGGGACCAGCACCGAGCAGACGCCGACTCCCTGGAAGTTCCTGGCTGCCGCCTGCAGCGACGGATCAGTCCGGTGAGGAGCTGTCACAAAGGAGAGCAGAGCTAGGGCTGAGAGAAGAGCTCCGCAGGGGAGGCTGCTGCCATGGACGTGGCCGGCTCTGAGCCAGCAGCAGGATGGCGCACGGTGGGCAGTGGAGGCAGAGGTGCCGGGAGCCCCCTTCTCGCACATCCAACTGTCCTCTGTTCCATCGCAGGGTCTTTGGGCTGCTGGAGGCCGCCCGGAAGCTGGTGCTGGTGGCGGAGTCGTTTCACCACCAGCGCTGCGTGCTGAAGGTGGAGGCGTTCCTGCACACGCGGGCAGGAGGGGAGAGGTGAGCCCCAACACTGTGCTGCAGCCCGTGGGGCTCTGGGGAGAAGTGTTGGTCCTCGCAGGGATGGCAGCGGGAAGGGTGAAATCAGCCTGTTGGGGCTGTTCTGCTTCCCCAGATCACGGTGGGGACCCTCGGGGCTGTGGCCAGAGGCTCCCCAACACCTCCCTTCCAGGAGGCATCTCCTGTGCAGTGCAGCCACTGACGGCGGCGTCGCCTTCTGGGACATCACCAGCCCTGTCGCAGACGCAGTGGATGCTCTGCACCAAGCAGAGGGAGAGATGCAGCCCCTGGGTGAGTGCAGCGGCCGGTGGCTCTGCTCTGCCACCCGTGGAGACCACGCTCCTGACTGGCCCTGTTTCCCCAGCGCTGGGAGCCCCTCTGCTCACCGTGATGGCCCACAGCTGCGGCGTGAACAGCCTCCACGTCTATGAGACACCGGAGGGACGGTACCTGGTGGCCAGCGGCAGCGACGACGGCTCCATCCACGTCTGCCTGCTGGAGGTGACCCTAGATGGGGACAGCCCCACGGCGAGGACCCGCCTGCACGTCCTGGAGCGGGTGGCCCAGCCCTGTGCCCACGCTGCCCATGTGATGGGGATCCGGGTGCTGCGCCCGGACCTGCTGCTCTCCGCCTCGGTGGACCAGCGCCTGACACTGTGGCAGCGCAGCCCGGCCGGGCTGGGGGAGCTCAGCACAACCTTCTTCCATGTGCCCGACCTGGCCGAGCTGGACTGCTGGGAGGTGGTGGAGGCCGGGGGGGAGCGGTGGCTCTATTGTGTGCTCTGCGGGCAGGGGCTGAACATGCTGCGTGGTACAGTGCACCCTGAGCCCCCTCCACCAGAGCCTCACCAGTAGCAGGGCAAGTGTGGCCCAACCGGTTCCCTGCACTTATTCTGTGCCCATCACCGCAGCCTCTGTCCCAGCCTCCATGCTGATGTGTCCCCTCTTGAGGGCACAGGCGTGCTTGGCTCCTTGGGGACAGCACAGCCACATCTGGGGTGCTCAAGGCTGGTGGTCTTGGGAGAAAGCAGAGGTGACCCCTCCTGAACAAGCTGCAGCTCCCCAGGCAATAAGGGAGTGGGGTCCAGAGCCCACCCTGCCCAGGAGAAGTTCCTCCTCCCCAAGATGTGAGGGACCATATCCAGGCTTTCCAGCCCTGATTCCAGAGAGGAACATGCTCAGGAGGGTGCTGAGCCCTTGGAGCTTGAGGGCAGCAGGAGGCCAAGACCAGGCAATGGTGCAGCTCGTGCTTTCTGGGATAGGGCCCTGTAGGACAGCCCTGATCCTGCAGTGCTGGGGACTGCAGTGACACAAGCAGGGACACTGCTCCTGTGCAGCCCCACATGGAACACGGTGCTCTGTTAGAGTCACACACACACACACACAAGCATTTGTCCAGCAACAAATGTATTGGACCCCAGTGTTGGGGCCTGGCCCAGGGCTCAGTGAGAGCCATGAGCCACAGGAGCTCCCTGCCAGCATGGAGCAACCTTCAATAAACAGCTTGGAGGGAAGCGCAGTCGGTGCCTGGTCCTGCTTCGCCCAGTACACACCAGTCTGGCTTGCAGGGCACTCCAGCATCCTCCCTTCTGCTCCTTGGACATGTTGTGCTGGGTGCACGTAGCCAAACCTCCAAACTGCATGGGCTGCGGCATGTCCTGACCCCTCATCTGACAGTGGGGCAGCCCCTTGCCCTGCCAGGGAGGATGTGCCCTTGTCCTTCCCCTCGTGGTGGGGTGTCCTGCTGCCGGTCACGCTGTGATGTGGCTCAGATCTGGCTGAGGGGCGGGAGGTGCAGCGTTGCCAGCGCGCTGTGGAACACGTCCCGCACCGCTGCCAGCAGCTGGAGACGGGCAAACATCTGCTCAAAGAGGTGGGGGAATGGCTCCTGCGGGGAGGAAGGCAGCGGCTTGGGGCTGGTGGTTGTACTACCCCTCACCGGGCTGCCCTGGAGGCACTGCTGCTTCTCTACCCTGTGTACAGATGCTTGAGGGGCTGGTGCAGGGCTGCATCACGCTGTGGGCACCCTAAACCCTGTTCCCCACAGCAGCAGTGCAGCCCCAGGAAGGGCTGCAGGGCTGGGACACCCAACTTACCCCCAGGACGTGCACCCGGTTGTAGTAGGAGCTGAAATCCATGCTGAGCTGGATCAGGAACTTGCACACCTGCAAGACAGAGCTTCTGCTGGTATGGTGGGGCCTGGCCAGTCTTGGGCCCCAAGCACAGCAGGAGCAGCCCCAGGGGTGCTGCAGTCTCACTTGGCATTGCCCCTGCATTGCTCACCAGTGGGCAGCACCCAGCCAGCAGGTAGCCTTGCCCTGGGCTGTGACTGTTGGAGCAGCACCCATGGGTGCTATGGCATGTGCACTTACTGCCTCTGTGTTGGCTGTGATCCGGATGCCCTTGGTGGGTGCGGGCAGCTGTGCTGCCTGCTGCAGGACTTCAGGGAAGGGCAGGAGATAGTTGAAGAGCAGGAGCCATTCACCCTGGGAAAGGATTGTGTCAGGGAGGGCTGGATCCTGCCAGCCGGCAGCATCCCTCACCCGAGCCACAGGTCCCCACATTCCCCTTCCCAGCACTCACCTCTTCCCGGAGGCAGGAGAAGTTCAGCTCCGAGGGTGGTGGCAGAGGTGGGTACGTGCCTGGAAAGGAGGCAGGAGGCTGCTGCTGTGCCTGGAGAAGCCCCGTGGCTCCAGGCGTGGGGAACAGCCCCGCAGTGGTGCTCACCCCGCTCCACAGCCCGCTGGAAGGTGTCGAAGAGCGTGGCCAGCCGGGCGCAGTTGTACATCACGAAGGCGCCGCTCTTGGTTCCTTTGGTGGAGATGCTGCTGTCCTGCAGGTCCAGTGTGATCTGAGGGCACGGATGAGTCCCAGTCCAGGCTGCTGCGCTGCTCCCACAGCTCCCCTGCCTTGTCCCTGCACAAACCACCGTCCTACCTGGCTGCGGTGCGCAGTGCTCAGCATCTCGAACCTGATGGCAGCCGCTGTGAGGGTATCGATCACCTCAGTCCAGGCCTCATCTGTGGAGAACGGAGGTGGCATCAGCACACATCACCCCATTCCCATTTACCATCACCCCCAGTGCCCCCCTCCTGGGCTATAGGGAGCTCCAGTGGAAGCTGGGGACCACCACGCCAGCCCTCGCCCCCATCTGCAGGTGCTGCTTGGTGCTGTGGCAGGTTACACGCCTTCCCCCAAGCACAGTCAGCACTGGGTGCATCACGGAGGGAAGAGGGAGCACCACACAGAGGCGGAGATGGGGATGGAGCAGCACCCATGCATGGAGCTGCGGTGCTCACCTTGTGCAAGCTCCCCGTACTTCATCACGGAGGCTTCGTACATCTGGCGCTTTCGGAGCCTGGGAGGAAGAGAGACACTCACAAACACAGCTCACCCCGGGGTAGACAGCACCCTGCACCAGTGCGGCACCCAGCTCCTGCTGCTGCCTTTCCTACAGGCAGCACTGAGGGGGACACTGGGATTGGAGCTGAGCACCTCCAGTCCCCTCCAAATAGCTCTGAGGCCACAAAAAGCACTCTAGAGGGACCGCACAGAACTCTCCGTGCTCATCAGTTCAGTCAGTGTGGCTGCCAATAGGGTGGGCAGAGCACAGGCAGCCTTGGCAGCGAGCAACACAGCAGGCACCTTGCTACACACCAACTTACTGGAGATACTGGTCTGCCCCGATGGGTGATGAGGGGTTTGTCACCTTCACTGGCCCACAGACGAGGTATTTCTGAAAGAGAGAGGCCAGGGCAGCAGTCAGAGACTCAGAAGCTCCACCAAAATGCAGTGTTGAATTGGGATAAAACCAGCCCTGTTCCAGCTGTGTCAGCATCATGGAATGGTTTGGACTGGAAAGGACCTTAAGGCTCATCTAGTGCAGGGTCTGAAGGAGGCTGGGTGAGCACAGGGATGCTGGGGGTGACAGTGAGGAGGGTGGGAGGTTCCTCACCTGCAAAGCTGTGTGTGGCCCTGGATCCAGAATCCTCCAGAGCAGATCCAGCTGCTGCTGCTGGAATTCCTCCTCGCAGCTCACCACGTGCACGATGCTGCAGCAGCTCCCCTGGCCTCCAGCCTGCAGCAGAGCACAGCGGAGAGCGCACATGCAATTGCGTGACACGGGAGAACCACATGTGGGAAGCAAGGGGCTGGCCGCACCGCAGGGTTACTCACTGTGCACTGCAGAGCAGCTTGCTGCAGCTCAGCCACGGACCGCAGCTTCCCCTCCGTCACTGGAAGGAGGAAGGATGCTCAGAGCGGGACACGAGGGTTCACCCCACCCCGACATCCCGCACCATCGGGTCTGCCCCGGGCTCAAACCAGACCAAAGGGGAATAAGAGAAGGAGGGAATTCAGATCTAAACCTCCCTCCTCCTTATATTCTATAAGGACAATCAGAAAGCAAGGGAACCGGGCTGTGTGCAGCCCTCCAGCCCCCGCAGTCCCACCGAGCTGCTGCACCGAGGCTCACCCAGAAGCACATCCAGGTTGGGGTCGTACCCCACCAGGCCCTGCTGCTCCGCGAAGCCCTTCAGCCGCACCTTACAGATGACATCCGCCGGCAGCGCGGCTGCGCCCGGCCCCTGCCCGCAGCCTGCGGCACAGGGCGCCCGGCCCAGCGCCCGCTTCAGCGCCGAGACGGCATCGGCGAGGTCGGTGCCGGCGGGGCCCGCGGGCCAGTCCACGCGGAGCTGCCGCAGCACGTCCCGGCGCCCGTCCTCGGCGAGCGCGGGGACCAGGCGGACGCCGACCCTGCGGGAGAGGCAGAGGCGGGCGCTGGCGGCGCGGGGCGGTGCCGCGGGGCGCTGCGGGGCGGGGACCGGCGCTCACCCCTGTGCGCGCAGCAGCTGCGCGAGGTGGTCGGCCAGCAGCAGCGGCCGGAGGTGGCGCGGGGCGGCCGGGCCGCGGAGGGCCGGGCAGTGCAGCACCACGGCGGGGACGGGGACCGGGGTCGGTGCGGGCGCGGGACTCGGCGACAGCAGCAGCCGCCGAAACGCGTCGGGGCGCTGCAACCGCACCTCCAGCCCCGCCGGCACCTGCTGCGCACCCCGCACCGCCAGCACACCCGCGCCGCACAGCGACGTCACGCGCGCCACGGCGTCCGCGGGCACCTATTGGGCGAGAGGGCGACGCGTCATTCCCCTGCTCGCATGTGGCCACGCCCCCCTCCCCGCCGCTGCGTGCGTGCGTACGTCCGTACCTGCCCGTCCGGGAAGGCGGCGCGGAGCGCGGCCCGCGGCGCCAGGAAGTCGCGGTGCCGCAGGTTGCGGGCGCTGCTCTCCTTCACCCAGAGCGCGGCGGGGCGCCCCAGCGCCTCCCGCAGCGCCCGCAGCGTGGCCGCTACCCCGGGCCGGTCCTCGCCCGCCTCCATTACAAACCGCGCCGGTACTTCCGCCTCGCTCGGCCGGAAGTGGCATAACCGCTCCGTTCACCCCTCCCCTGGCTGTCACTGGCGGGCGCCATGTTGAGCGCGGCGCTGCCCGGCGGCCATCTTGGGTGCGGGTGGGTTGGACTCAGCACGGCGGCCATCTTGGGGGGAGCGGGCGCTGGGGACCGCCATGATGAGTGTGGCGGGCAGCGCGGCGGCGCCGCCATGATGAGTGTGGCGGGCCGCAGCCCCGCACAGCCCCGGCCCTGCCTCACCGCAGTACGGCCCGAGGCGGCTCCCGAGGGGGCGATCACCGGCAGGGCTGGGGACCGGGGCGGCTCCTGCCCGTGCCCAGGCGCGCAGCTGTGGGCAGGTGGCTGTGGATGGACCGCAGGGTGCGAGGCGTCCATTCCGCCTCCCCGCCATGCGCCCCGCAGGGGTGTGACGGGGCATTCGAGGAGCACCAGCACTCGCAGCCTGCCGCCACAGCCGGGCTCTGCGCGGCGCAGGGCGGTGACGAGCGGCTCCGGGCGCACGGAGCTGCCCTCCCGCCCCGCATGTTCGCCAAGCTCATCAGCCCCGGCAGGAAGGAGGTGGAAGCGATTAGATCGCGCCATCGCGGTGTTGATGACATCTGCAGAGCTGAGCCCCCCCCCCCCCCCCCCGGGGCTGCAGTCGAAGCCAGCTCCGAGCAGGGCACACGGGCAGTGGCCCTGGCACAGCCCCAGCCCCGTGCCACCGCCGGGGAGCGGGTATCCAGGAAGCACCGAACCCGCTGGGGAGCCGAGACCTCCCTCCTGCCCTTCCCTTCCTGCCCTCCCCATGAGGCCGGGGGGGGCCGCAGGGCCCAAACCGGTTCCTCCAGGGCTTGTGTGCACGGGGGGGGGGACACCCCATGGCGAGGGCAGATCCCGGCAGTGGCTGCATGGGCTCTGCTGGGAACACGGCAGCAGCTCGTTATGGGGCACGGCCGTGTCCGTCCCCCCCCCCCCGGTGGGGCCGTGCCGTGGAGGGGTGCTCCCTGCACCACCCACAGCCAAGAGGTGATCTGAGAATCGCTGCTCACACCAGACCAACTGCTGACTGTCCGCAGGGCAGGAGCCACCCGGGACCCCTGCCCGGCCGGCCGGGGGGGGGACACAGTGGGAGCATGGTCAGACCTTGCATTACTGCTCAAGCGGGATCCAGGCTGCATCCATCCCCATCCCAAGGGATGGGGGTCCCACAGGCAGCACATATGAAGCCCAGCAGCACCGGGGGGGGGGGGGGGGTGGGGGGGCTCTCGGAGGTGCCGAAAGAGCTTTGGACAGACACGACATCCCCGATGGCTCTGTGGCTGCCCGCTCAGCGGGAGTGATCGTGTCATTCCAAAGCCGTCTCTCTGCGGGGGACATCCCTGCTGGCACCGGAGGGGGGGCTGCAGGGAGCCAGGGAGAGCCATGGGGGTGGCAGCACCTCACGGGGTGGCCACATTACACTGTGGGTTAGTCCCCAGGAAGCGAGCTGCTGTATTTGGCCATCAGGGGTATAGGACCATGGGAGACACCGGTTGATCCCGGTTCCTATAGCGGGGTCGGAGTGGGGCGAGCGGCTCCGGTGTGGGGCAGCAGGCTGTGGGGCGAGGCAGGGGCGGCAGCGCGGGTAACGAAACCCCAGGGCAGCTGGGCACAGCGGGGACAGCTGCTTTTGGGATTCCGTTGCCCGCGCCGGCACCGCAGAGAGACGGATACGGGGTCCACAACCACGGCACCCCGACCGTGGGTCCAGGAGGGGAGAGAGGGCGACTTACCGCCAGGAACCGGAGCTGCCCGGCAGCCGCGGCCGGGCCGGTTGTGGCTGTGGGTTGTGCCTCGGGCCGGGTGCCAAGGGGAGGGCGGCACGGCCGAGCCAAAAGGAAACTTGCTCGGAACAAAGCTCCGGTGGGGCCGGAGCATCTGGTGCCAGCCCGGAGAACCCGCCGACGGGGCCCGGAAACACGAGATGGCCCCGAGGGAGGGCAGCGGCACCTGCGCGGCCCTCGGACACCCGCCATGGGGAAGCGAAACCGTGTGGGGAACCCCGCGGCTCCACGTGGTGCTCACGACCGGGGACGCTGCCGTTGGCCGAGGGTGCCCGTCCGGGGGGTGTGGGGCTCCCCGACGCCTCCCCACCGCGGCGGCGGGAACGGTCCCATCGCCGACGCCGGGAGCTTCCCGGTGCCCGCTGCGGTGCCGGCGCTCTGGCTGGCCCCGGGAGCGTGGCGCAGGGTGCGGGACGTGGGTCCCCAGCCCCGGGGCACCCCCCAGATCCCCGCCACCGAGCGCGGCACAGAGGAAGCGGGGCCAGCAGCCTGCGGAGCTCGGGCAGCGGAGGCACGGCGGCGGCTCGGGGGGGCAGCGGGGAGTTGTGCCGAGCCCCGGTCCCGCTCCCTCCCGCCGCCCGGGCCCGGCCGCTCCGCGGGGTGTCGGGGACCCGGCACCGGGAGCCGCGCCGCTCCCCTCTCACCTCCGGTACAGCAGCCCGGGACAGTCCGCGGCCCTCCCGCCGGCGGTGAGCGGGACCCCCCGCGGTGCCCCCGCCACCCGCCCCGCCGCCGCCGCTTTCGGTTTCGCTCCGCCGCCGGCCCCGGGCGCACCAGGTCGGGGCGGTCCCGGCCGCGGTCGCGATCCCGGTCCCGGGGGAGGGCGGTGTTGAGATATTTGTGTGTCCCTCCCCCGGCGGGGGGGGGGTGGCAGCCCCGGGGGGTGGCCCCGGCCCCGCTCCCGCCCCCGGTGCCGCTGTCGCTGTCCCAGCCCGGCCAGCGGGACCGGCGGCGGCCGCCAGGGGGCGCGCCGAGGGGGCGGGACGGCTTCTCCCCGGTTCCGGTGGCGGCGCGGCCATGGCGGTGGCGCTGGCGGCGCGGCGGCTGCTGGGCCCCGCGGGGCGGCGGGCGGCGGGCGGGTACGGCACCGGCACCGCGGCCACGGCTGCACCCCCGGGGCTGGGTCGGGGCGTCGCGGTGGGGCCCCAGCGGCGGTGGAACGTGCGGCTACCGGGGGGTGGCTGAGGGGTGACCCTAGGGTGTCTATGGGGTGCCCTTGGGGCTCTGTGTGGGGCTGGCCATGGGTCACACATACCCGAGACACCCGCCGTCCCCGCAGGGTGCCGCACCGGGCTCACCGCCTCACCCCATCGGACGATGAGCTCTACCAGCGGACGCGGCTGACGGTGCTGGAGCCGGAGTCCCCCAACATCATGTTCATCGAGGGCTACAGCAACCGCGGGTTCACCATCAGCGGGAACGTGGTGGTGGGGCCCTGCGCCGTCCTGCCCCGCACCATCCTCCAGTGGAACGTGAGTGCCCGGCGGTGGGGCCGGGGCCGCGGGTGGGTGCCCCGGGGCTCTGCCCCGCTCAGTGCTCCCCGTGTCCCCGCAGGTCGGCTCCTACAGGGACATCTCGCACGAGAGTCTGTCGCTGTTCCGGCTGCTGGAGCCCCGTATCGGTACGTGGGACACCCAGAGCCGTGTGCTGCCAGAGCCCGGCCCCAGATGGCTTCCTGAGCCGTGCCCTCGGGGCCAGCACAGCTCTGCCCCCAGCTCACCCGCAGGGCCCTGGTGGTGCTCTGGGTGATGGAGCTGCTCTGTGGAACCCTTCTGCTCTGCAGCAGCGGCAGGAGGGGTGCAGCAAAACAGGCTCCCCCCTCCTTTAGCCTCTGTGGGAACTGTTGGTCCCGGTGGGAACGGCAGGTCTGAGGCAGCCCGAGCGCAGCCCATTGCCTGTGGTCGTGTCCTGTTTGCAGAGATCCTGGTGCTGGGCACAGGGGACAGGGTGGAGCGGCTCTCTCCCGCCATGCTGAAGCAGATGCGGGAGTGCGGGATCGCTGTGGAGGTGCAGGACACGGTAAGGAGGGCGCAGGGGGAGCACCCCAGCGAAGGGGAGGCTGGTGGCCATGGGAGGTCGCGTGCCCTGTGGGGAAGTGAGGGCTGCGGCCTCATTCCCTTTTCCATTTCACAGCCAAACGCCTGCGCAACCTTCAACTTCCTCACGAGTGAGAAGCGCATGGTGGCTGCTGGGCTCATCCCTCCGCGCGGCACCTCCATGGGCACGTCGGGCGCTGCAGCTCTGCCCTTGCCTGCCTGAAGCCCCCCGAGCACCACTGGAGAAACGCTTCGGTCTGAGCTGTCGGAGCTGCTGGCTGGAGGTGGCTGCACGCAGGAGGGCTGTGCAGTGCATGGACTTGGCTCTGCCCTAAACCCCGGGTTCTCACCCTCCTTGCCCAGCCTGGGGCACGGCAGGAGGCACGAGCAGCGCACCCACAGCCCCGCTGTGCCCGCTGCCAAGGCACCGAGAAGCCGTTGCCCCAGGGCAGGGTGGAGGTGCTGGGGTGAGCTGCACGCTCCGGGGCACGTCTTGGGCTCCGCAAGCTAAATACACGTTAATTGGGCACATAAAGCAGTTGTGTGGTGGTTCATGTGCTGTGCATTCACTCCCTGGGCACTGTGTGGCAACCAGGGCACGGCCAGCACCGGTCACACATGGCCACCTCTGCATGTGACTGCAGCCCCCAGCCCCGGGGTGGCTTTGCTTAATGAGTGAGCTGTGCTAATGAACATTTGACATGATTCTGTTGTAACTGAAGGTTTTAGCAGGTGTAAATCTAATCTGACATGACTGTGCTGCGGAGTGGTTTCTTTCAGTCAGCAACGTTAGAGACACAAAACATTGATAGTGAACAGGTATTCTTCAGCAGAAGTGACATCTGCATGTGTTATATAGAACACATATATGGGGGGGTGTTTCCTATATAATATTATTGTTAGTAACAGTAATAATAATAATGACTATTATTGGGAAGTGGGGACAGCATGGGATGTTTAGGGGGAAGAAACAAAGGGCAGGAGAAAGGTGGATTGGTGAGGACCAAGCATGTGAAAATACACACCCAAGGGCCTGGTGCATGTAGGTGGCTGCAGCACGTGTGGGTACGTGTGCATGTACCTGCACAAGCACTGACGTGTTTATCACCGCTGCAGCTGCCCAGGGCACAGGGTCCTGCATGTGCCTGTTGCTGCCAGCCCTGTCAAACCCATTTGCTCTCTTGCCCAGCAGCCACTTTGTGTTCTGCTCCCAGGAGGGGTTTTTAAACCCCGCACTGCATTATCCACGCAGCGCCGTCCCCTCCTCATTCCCCCCTTGCACACGCACAGTGTCCCTTTGGGGGGCTCCTCAGAGGGTGCAGGCAGCAAAGGAGAGCGCCAAGGGAGGAGGGGGCAGCACAGAAGGGAAAGGGGCTCGGGGCTGACACCCACTGCACAGCTTTTTCTCTTTTATTGTAAAACACGGCCAACCCGTGCAGGGCTCCAGGCCCAGCCCGGGGTCACGGCTCCCGGGCAGGGGACGGGCCCTCCGGGGTGGATGAAGCAGCCAAAGGGACACGGGGAGCTCCCGGCAGCCCGCAGAGCGCTGGCGCTGCTGCAGCAGGAGCAGCTCCCTCGCGGGGGGCGCAGGGCTGAGTGGCTTGGTGACAGGTACAGACCTTCAGAACAGGCGCTTCTCATACCTGCAGCAAAGCAGAGGCCTTTTACTGACCCACCTCAGCCGGGGCAAGGACAAAGGCACAGCCTGGGAACAGCTCCTGGCCTGCCAGCCCATGGAAGAGCCCCTGCCAGAAGCACTTACGAGTGGAGGCCGTGCACCCCTCCTTCCACCTGGGCAGACGTCGTCCTCTTCTCAAACTTCAGCTCTCCCGAGTACATCATGGCTCTGAGGGGGAAGGACACTGCTCATGTGCCAGCCAGAGCCCAGGGAACGCAGTGCCCTGGCACATGTTCAGCTGGAGCAGCTGCGACAAGGGACACTGGTTCTTCCAGTTGTAACTTGAATGGTCTTTGCTGTGCTAAGAGCCAGGCAGAGGGAGGTAACCCCAACCTTTCCAGCCCAAGAGACCACGCTCCTGCAGCCCTGGGGCTGGCAAATCTATCACACAGTGCCACTGGACATGAGGGAAGAAGGCTACAGCGAGGGCAGGCCACAGGACCCCAAACAGCAGCACTGTGACCTAACCAGAGCACAGCGAGGGGAAGCACTCACCGGACTTGGGTCAGGCTCTTGGCACCAATATCCTGGCAGGAATGCTGGATCCCAGCAATCAGGTATGGAATGAACTTGTGGATAGAGCCCTTGTCCTGCACCGCGCCGGAGACCCCCTGGGCCACTTTGATTTTGTCTGTCTCACTGGATGGGAGCACAAACCAAGGATGTTTGTGAAGTGGAGAAGCTCCAAAAGCTCGATCTGCTGCCCCAAAGCACCATCTCTTACCTGAAATACCGGTTCTGGCTGCCCAGGTTCTTGTCCATGGCATCCAGTGAGCCCATGCCACGGTATTTCTTCAGCCTAATTCCATCCGAGAAGAAGTACTCGCCTGGGGCCTCCGTGGTGGCAGCCAGGAGGGAGCCCATCATCACTGGCATTAGAGAGCACCAAGAACAGGGTGTCAACAGCAGGAAGGTCGTGGCCACAAAACCCCTGGGTCCCTGGGCACAGCACCCTGCTGGACCCCTCCTGCCCTGAGCCACCTGCAGGTGTATGTCCTCATGCCCAAAATCCAATGCCACATGGAAACTTGTCCTAGGAGACTCCCAACAATGTGCATAGAATCACAGACTGGAATCCCAGACTGGTTTGAGTTGGAAGGGACCTTAAAGCTCATCCAGTCCCAACCCCCTGCCACGGGCAGGGACACCTTCCACTAGAGCAGGTTGCTCCAAGCCCCTGTGTCCAACCTGGCCTTGAACACTGCCAGGGATGGGGCAGCCACAGCTTCTCTGGGCACCCTGTGCCAGCGCCTCAGCACCCTCACAGGGAAGAGCTTCTGCCTCAGAGCTCATCTCAATCTCCCCTCTGGCAGGTTAAAGCCATTCCCCTTGGCCTGTCCCTACAGGCCCTTGTCCAAAGCCCCTCTCCAGGTTTCCTGGAGCCCCTTTAGGCACTGGAGCTGCTCTAAGGTCTCCCCTTCAGGAGCCTTCTCTTCTCCAGGCTGCCCCAGCCCAGCTCTCTCAGCCTGGCTCCAGAGCAGAGCTGCTCCAGCCCTCGCAGCAGCTCCAGGGCCTCCCCTGGGCTCTCTCCAGCAGCTCCACGTCCCCCTCCCACCGCCGTGGCCCCCGCGCCCGGTGCTCTGCTCACCCGTGGAGGCGCCGAGCGCCAGAGCCTTCGCGATGTGCCCGACCGTCTGGATCCCGCCGTCCGCGATGACGGGGACACCGAACCTCCGGGCGTACTCGGACACCTTGTACACCGCGGTGGCCTGGGGACGGCCGCACGCCAGCACTGTGGGCAGGAGAGAGCACGGACAGGGTCAGCTCTCACACAGCACCACGTCCCCTCCCCAGCAGGCCCTTCAGGCTTCCAGCACACACATGCTCCAGCACTCGGGAACGCGCAAATCCCTGGATGCTCCTTCCCTAGGCCGAGTTGCAGGAGACGTGGATGCCCAGGAGGTGCCTGCCGGGACATCCTCATGGCCCCTTGACTCCGAAACACTGCGGGTGACCTGGGGACTGGGGTCTTTGACCCAATGCCTGGGATCAGCTGAGAGCCCCGGCTCATCCTGGTGCACAGCAGACGTGTGGGGAGCTGGGGAAGGAAGCGGAGCAGACTCCAAAAGCCCCTCTCCAGAGCAGCCCTGGCACATGTGCCACCGCTCGCTCCCTCCCAGCAGTGCCAGACCCCATCTCCCTATACCCAGCACTGCATGAAGTGCTTCTTGCATGGCAAGGCAGCTGGCTGGGAGAGAGCTGGTACGTATATATATGTATAGAGATATATAGAGACATCTGCACACACACACAAACACACATGCAGCAGTGGGAAGGGAACTGGGCAGGATGATTCGATGGCTTAGGGGAAATAATTTATGTTCCTGCCCCGCAGGATCCTGTCAGGTTTAGCTGCCCCACGGGAAGGGAGTTGTTAGCTGTGGATTTACCTGCTTTTCCCAGTCAGCACCAGTTAGAGGCTTCCCGTTACGCGAGGGAAAACCAGCACAGGGCACGTCTTTGTCAGCCACAGGCATGCAAGAACACTGAGAGGAGCTTCTCTCAGGGTGACTTCCCTTCCCCACAGTTACTGGAAGCCTTTTCTCTGGTCATGGTTAGTCCAGCACGCCGGGTAAGGTTATGGCCATGCAGGATTAGTGAGCTCCAGGAGAGGTTTAGCCTGCCTGGCACCACGGTGCCCTGGCACAGGTTTGCCAAGGCCGGTGGTTGCTCCGTTCCCAGTGCTCAGCAGCAGCTCTGAGAGAGGGCAGCCAGAGCCCAGAGCGTGAAAAAACTGAGTTTAATGGACCAAAATGCAGCCTTAAGCTAAGGCTCAGCCAGGCAGGGAGAGTCTGCCAGCGGCAACAGGGATGCCCCGAGCCTTAAAGAGCTGGTCTCGCCCGGGTACCGCCACTGCTAAAGCTGCAGAACGCTGCAGGGGAAGAGCTCTGTGGAGAGAAGCACTTGATTTTGGAGCATACAGAGTCCAGGGTCTATGGGATCGTGCCACAGACAGCGCAGGGCCTGCAGAACCTCACAGCAGCAACCACGGAGACCAGCCCTTTAAGGAGCAGCTTGGCCTGGGGCCGCTGGGAGCATCGCAGCGTTCCCAGTGCCCAGCGCCACAGCTTGAGCACAGGCTTCCAAAGCAGGGTTCAGAGCACACACACGCCGAGTGGGCTGGGTGAGGGCTTGTCCTCCTCAGGCTATCTGCAAAGGGCGGCCCTACAACATCATCTGCTAGAGAAAACCTTCTGGGATCTTCAACAGGAACCTCCTTCCCTTCGAGGTGCGTCACAACAAGGAGCAAAGGGGAAAACCCAGGGCTTGGGCAGCATCAGAGAAGTAGGGAGCAGACGACGCTGCACCCTGTGCTGGGCAGGGGGAGAGCTCTTTCTCTCCACAGGTCTGTGGGGAAAGATGTGGTTGTGGTACCCAAGTGCCATGGTACCAACAACAGCTCAGCCCCTCTGTAACCCCAGGGGAGCGAGCTTCAAGTGAAGCTTTGCCAGTAACCGGGGCCAGATCCCGAGCAGGATCACGGACTGCTCAGGGATCACCGCCCAGCGCTGGATCAGCAGGGCCAGGCCCAGCTACGGATGCAGAAGGTGCAGCCAGAAAGCCCCCTCAGGCTCCTATCTGTATTTTGGAGTGGAGGGTGGACAGGCCTGAGCGGCCTCAGCTTTGACAGGTCAGACCCTGCTTTAGGAATTCAGAAAGGCTTCTCAGCTTCCGTTTCAGATTCAAAACCAGTATCCAAAGCCACAAAACCCCAAGTGCATCTACAGCTAAATTATTCTCAAACAAGCAGTAGGGCCATGTGCAGCCAAATCAGGGGCCTGCTTCAAGACACGTAATTAGGGTTGGGAACAGGGCAAGTGACTTACTATAGGTGCCCGTGACAGTAGAAGGGCATTTGGGGCTGTGGGACTTTAGGTCTGGAGGGATCTTTGGAGCAGCTAAACAAAAACAAACACACACATTTTAGAGACAGAAGAACAGCAGCAGAACAAAGGACCCCAGCAGTGACCTGCTACTGGCAGAGCACACGGTGTGGGACAGAGCTGACCCTGCAAACCCTTCCTAGCCCGAGCCAAGCCAGAGGGCCACATCCTGCACAGCACATGCTCACCCTGCCCCAGCAGCCATCCAGTGACCCCCAACCCCAAGAGCCAGAGTTCTTGCCCTAAATGGGACAAAAACCTGAGGAGCTGCGAGTAAGAGCTTTGCAACCGTTGTCTCCTGTGAAGCACCACGTTCTGCCTGTGCCCTGTTCCTACCCCAAACCAGCACCCAACCCCACCTCCAGGGCAGCCGGGAGAGGCACCCTCTGGAGGTGTTCTCCTTGCTGCACAATGGAACATGCCTCAGCGGGTGCCCTGCCTCAGAGCCAGAGCGGGACACGAGTGTCCTGGTTCTGCTCCGGCCATGGAAGCGTCAGCCCAAGGACACCAGAACCTCCCTAGAAAGGTGACCTGACACTGGGACCCCCCCCGCAACCAGCACCCCATGGCAGGCAAAGCAGGACACAGCCGAGGTCCAGGGCTGCTCCATGTGGAATTGGCAGAGCTAAAGCAGTGCCCTCAGCCACCACCTCTTGCTGCCTCCCGTGGCAAGGAGCAGAGCAGAGAGGGGCTGTTCACGGGCTCAGCACCTCGCACCACCTCTCTGCACCTCATCTGCCAGGTTCTACACACAAGGACTGAGCCTGTCCTCAAGGCAGCCCTTCCCCAGGCCCTGGGGACACCCCTCTCTGCCTCTAGCCAAGGGTGACACAGCCCCTGCCGCACACAAGCTTTGGCTAACTGCAGGCAACAGCCCGAAATCCCATCTTGGCCTGGAAATGGCAGAAAGGCATCGAGCCCAGCGGACCCAAGCACCACTCACACTGCTGCGAGAGGGGAAGGGAGCACAGACAGCCCAGTGCACCCACCCCTGGGCACAGGGCTCCAGCAAAGCCCCTCTCCCTGCAGAGCTGCCCAACAGCCCCGTCCCACACCGAGCCACAGCGTGGGCAAAGCCACACGTGCTATAGCTGCTCCGCTCAGCCTCGGTCAGTACTGGGAAATGCCTTTGCTGCTGCTGCCACCCCAAAGGTTTGACCTGGGTGTTGGGAAATCCTGGATGAAGAGGGTGAAAAGAGCTTGCTGCTGGACACTGCCCTTGCAATGGCTTAAATCCATCCCAGCTCTGCTGCTTTTCAGCAGGGAATCCCTATTGAACGGATGTAGGAGACAGCTGATCTCTCTCACCTTCCTGCGTGATGCAGATGGAGCCACTGCCCATCCCGACCCTCAGGGCATCGACCCCCGCGTCGATGAGGTTCTTGGCCTGAGCAGCAGTCACAACTGTGGGGAGCAGAAACTGGTTTGAAGAGAGACAAGCAGCTCTACACGCTGTGACACTGCTCTGCCCTGTGGCTGCAAACACCCCCTGCTCCGGGCACCCGCCTGGGCCAGAGCCAGGCCGGGCTGCCCCCTGCTACCAGGCCTATCTATGAAAGCAGAGTGAGTTTCTGCCCCCAGTTGTCCCTTTATGCTGCTCTGCAACACGCTGACACCCAAAGGCTGAGGTAGCAGAGGTCACCTCATGGTGCCAAGCACCCTTTGGGCCACACCAGGCAGGGAGGGCAGAGCACAGGCTGACGGCAGCACCAGTAACACACCAGCCAGGTAAGGACAAGGGCTGAACTCTGCTGTCGAGAGGCAGGGAAAACTTCCATTAGATATCCACATTAAGCAATATTCATTGTTGTTATCCAAAATTTTAAACTGGAGTGTAAAAAGCTGATGTGGAACAGCTCCAGAGGGCTGTGCACACTGTGCTGTGGGGCATGTTTGCAGCTGGGGCAGCAGCAGGGCTCTGCCCTGTGCCTGCAGTGTTCGTGCTCTGTTCCACAAGGCAGAGGAAACCATTTTAAGCTGACAGGCATTTACCAAGACGAGTGTTTCACTCCCATCCCTGCAGCTCCCTCTGTGGCTAAGAAACAAATGTTATTTAAAGACAAGTCTTAAACACGTGCCTACCGTTTCCTCCAATAACTTGTAGGTTGGGGTATTTCTCCTTAATGTATTTTATCATATTGATCTGGAAGATGGAGTTCCCCTGAGAGGAATCCTGCAACAGAAAGAAAACCAATTTCAAACAGAATTTCTGCAGAAGATTGCAAATACAGCTCTGGAAGAGCCTCAGATGCTCACTGAGATCCTCCAGGTCTCTACTAAGGTGGCTAAGTGGGCAAAATGGTTCCTAAATTGAGCACAGAACCAGAGAAGCTGCTGCCAAGACAATAATGCACCTTCCCTGGGCAGGGCAGTTTATCATAAAGACTTCAGTAATATCGTTCATGTTTAAACCCTGTGGCTTGTGGAGGAGCCAACGAGCAGCACATCTGCTGTGGCTAAGAACCGTGTGGCCCTACCACCAGGACACCATCAGCCCTGTCTCAAACTACAGGCGAAGTGGTGAATGTTCCTTGTGGAATCCAGACCGGCTGTTGGAGGGAGCTGCTGAAACACCAGATGCCAACCCCGAGCACTCAGGCCCTGTGACATCCATCATGCCAGCTCACTGCTGTGTGTTAAACGTGGAGCTGCCCAGCCATGCCCTCGGAGCAAGCCAACAATCAATGGGAAACAATGTGCAAACGCAGGCTGTGATGCTGTGCCTGAAAGCTGTACAGGCCAGGAGGGGAGAGCAGCAGAGCAGCTCTGGCTGCTCCTGAACATCGGGGGTAAAGAGAACACCACAGTAACAAACAGCAAACTGCTGAAGGGAAAATGTAAGAAGCCAAATATTCAGAATTAGTTGGCAATATGAGAGATGGTGGTGACAGACTGCAACATTTGTGGAAGTTCAAGGCGAGGTTAGACAGGGCTTGGAGCAACCTGCTCTAGTGGAAGGTGTCCCTGCCTGTGGCAGGGGGTTGGAACTGGATGAGCTTTAAGGTCCTTTCCAACCCAAACCACTCTGTGATTCTATGATTCAGGGCTTCAATGCATCCTACATACTCCCCTCGAGGTCAGATAAGTTCCCAGGCACGAGGAATCCCTCTTATTTGAGGACTCCAACCTCTCAGGAGACTGAGAGGTCAACAAATTGCCATATTCTAACACAAAAAGGCCTGTAACAAAGACAGTAAGGGCCAAGCTGCTGCCCCATGGCCAGAGAGATCCATTCAACCCGCACCCCCAGGCCAATGTGACACCCAAGGGTGCTCACCAGCACTACAGCATCCACGCCAGCCTGCACCAGGAGGTCCAGCCGATACTTGTCATCTTCGTGTGTCCCGATAGCAGCACCACAGAGCAGCTGCTTCTTGGAGTCCTTCGAAGCCAGAGGGTAATCCCGGTTCTTCTTGAGATCCGTGCGGGCAATTATAGCCACCAGCTCGTCGTCTTCATTAACAATTGGCAGCTTGCCTTGAATCAAACACAGAGCATCACTGCAGCAGGCACACGTCAGCCCTGCGGCACACCAGGAGCACCAGGCAGCAACTGGTACAAGGTGGGGACTCAAAGAGGTGTGTTACCAAATCCTGCTTGGCCACGGGTGGCAGCAACCCTGGGCCAGGTAACAGAGCAAGGGGTTTGCAGGACTGGAGGAGGATTCGGTGTCACTGACCACAGGAAAGGTGCATCTTTTGTCATAATGAAACCCATGACACTGTGCTGAAAGTCAAACTGCTAAACCCTAACAGAGCTGCGCAGGCTAGGATAGAGGATGGAAGGTGTGTGGCTGGACAAGCAGGCGCTCCACAGCCCCGGGGCTGCCAAGAATCCCTCAGCTTCAAGCAGAGCTGAGATGAACGCATGTGGCCTCTGTACCCTGGCACTCTGTCCTCACTCACTGTCCTCTCCTCGTGCTGGAACACAGCCTTCCCATGTTCCATCCGTGCACAGACACGTCCCAAATCACCCACTGCTTCCCCCAGCCCAGCACTTCCACAGCTCTCCCTGGATGCAGAGAGGGATCCTTCATCAGGGACTGTAGCGATAGGACAAGGGGTGATGGGTTTAAACTGAAGTTCAGGGGAAGTTCAGGTTGGATATAAGGAAGTTCTTTACTCTGAGGGTGCTGAGGCACTGGCACAGGGTGCCCAGAGAGGTGATAAATGCTCCATCTCTGGCACTGTTCAAGGCCAAGTTGGACAGAGCAACATGGTCTAAAGTGAGGTGTCCCAGCCCATGGCAAGAGGTTGGAACTGGATGATCTTAAAGTCCTTTCCAACCCAAACCATTCCACGATTCTATGATCACAGACATCCACAGGTACCTTTTTTACTCCTCTGCAGGATTTCATTTGCCTCTTTCAGCATCACACCAGCCGGGGCCACCACCAGATCCTCCCGCTTCGTCATGATCTGGTGGGAGGGAGAAGATAAAAAGTCACAAGAACTCCTTCGCTCTGCTCCAAAAATACCAACCCCCCTGTGCCCACGTGAAACGCTGCCGTGTGCAAGTGCTCTGCAGACAAAGGAGCCCACAGCACAGCAACACGCCTCCAGGAACACAGAGGAACAGCCTCCAACACGCGAGCAGCCCCCGAGCCCATCGGTGCAGTGAAGAGAGGAGATGGCAGAGGGCCTCAGCAAGCCGAGGGAGAGCACCGAGAAGCAAGGGACAACTCTCAGATGACCCTGATCTGGGAGGTCACCCAAAGAGCCCTCCCTTTTAATAGAGCACAGGCAAATAAGGGCTGGAGCCACCGCCACAGTCCCATGCTGCTCTGGCAGAAATGCCACCCCCAAGCTTGTTTTTGGGCAGCGATCCCCAGAGCACAGGCTCTGGAAGGGCTCTGCCCAGAATAACCCACTGCTGCTGCTGCTGCCGGCAAGGTCAGCGGGGCACAGGAGTCACTCCAGTCCAAACAAACACGCTCGCCCTGACAAACAAGCACCAAAACACAGCAGGAGGCAACAGAGCTGGAACATGGGGACAGCTGATGTGATGGGACAAGGGGAATGGCTTTAACCTGCCCGGGGGGAGATTGAGATGAGCTCTGAGGCAGAAGCTCTTCCCTGTGAGGGTGCTGAGGCGCTGGCACAGGGTGCCCAGAGAAGCTGTGGCTGCCCCATCCCTGGCAGTGTTCAAGGCCAGGTTGGACACAGGGGCTTGGAGCAACCTGCTCTAGTGGAAGGTGTCCCTGCCCGTGGCAGGGGGTTGGAGCTGGGTGAGCTTTAAGGTCCCTTCAACACAAACCAGGCTGGGATTCTATGGAAAAAGCTTTCACCACAACAGTGGTCAAAACACTGAAGAGCAGCCCAGTGAGGAAACACAAATCTCCATCCTTGGAGACACAGACACAGCCCCAGGACGTGCCTCAAGCAGGAGAGCTGGAGGTCCCTTCCCACCTGCAGTGTTCTGCCATCACAAAGCTCACATGGGATGTTCTCATCAAAGGCTACTCGAGAAGGCCAAGCAAAGCTAAAAGGGAAGACTCTAACCCTCAAGGAAGGTCGTTTAGTTGCACACAACAAAGAGAAGAGGGAACACTGCAGTTATTTATACCATAAAACCAGACATTTTGCACCAGGACAGAGGTTCACCCTGCCTGCACCCACCCAAAACCCTGTCTGTGACGGAACCCACATTCAGGAAAAGCCTGAGGAATCACAGCCATATCCCACAACACTCCCTGAGCCTGTGGGATCCACGAGCTTCCCGAGCTACATGAGACCTGTGTGTTTGACTGCATAGCAATGAATGGCTGAGCAGGATGAGTGCTGGGCAGTGAGTGGGGAGAGACCTAGATCATTCATTCCCTTGGCTTTGCCTGGTGACAGCAGCAAGCTTCCAACTGCGCAGGGCTGAATGATCCACGGCTGAATGATCCATGCAGAGGATGAGAGGAGATTCTTCTCCTGCTCATCTGAATGGGCCAGCATGGCTTCAAAGGGCCGTGTGCACTTTTATAACCTACTCCTGGTTTAGGATTCTCGTTCCAGGTATTTATAGGCGATTTCAAACCGAAGAGGGATGAGCATGTGATACCAGGTTTGGTCAGCAAGAGCTAAAAATAGCAGTGAGCCAAGAGCAGAGCCTGGGCGAGAGGCACCGGGGGTGTAACCTGACAGTGCTGCAGAGCTACGGTTACACAGCTCGTGTGGCAGGAATCAACACCAGCATCCCAGAGATCACCCTCCTGTACGACGGGACTTTGATGCAGCAGCATTATAAAGGCTAAACTGCCAGCCTCCAAGTTCAAGGGGTTATTTTAAAGAGCAAGATGAGGCATAGAGGTCAGTCCAGTAAAGAAAGATCAGCACTCGGAGGGTAGCTGGGCACAACACAGCTGCTACAGCCTTGGCCAGCACCAACACACGACATGGGATCACAGCAGCAGCCAGGAACACCGGGAATTAGAGAACCAGGGGAGAGCAGCAGCTGTAGAGAGGAAGCTTCCACAACACGGAAACACAACCCCACAGGAGGAGTCGTGCGGGTGCCAACTGCACGGCCACGCTCCTGCATCTGCACTGCAGGAGCCGCAGAGAGAGCGACAATGGGATGCGCTCCCTTGGAATGAGCTGCTCTCCCTTGGAATGAGCTGCTCTCCCTTGGAAAGAGGGTTACAGATGGACCTGCAGAGCTGATGTGGAGCTGCTCCCATGCACTCGCCCTCCTGATCACACCCCACACTGCTGCTGCATCCATCGGGTGCTCACAGGCCCCTCCTCACCTCGCCCAGAGGCAAGTCGTGCTCTGACTCTTTCAGGAAATCGATGTCTCGAGACGAGATGATCCCAACCAGCTTTCCCCCCATCTTCCCGTTGTCCGTGATGGGAATCCCGCAGAATCCGTGCCGAGCTTTTGCTTCAAACACGTCCCGCACTCGGTCGTTGGGGCTCAGCACCACGGGGTCTGTGATGAAGCCTTGCTCGTATTTCTGAAAAGCAGCAGATGCAGCAGCCAGGCCGAGCAGCACCCCCAGGCCAAGGAGAAGCACGTGCCTCGCAAAGGGCTGCAACCACCTCGAATGGCCCCAAACCAGCACCAAAGCTCCCCCAAGTTGCATTTGATGCCCAAGAGTTCCCTCCTTCCTGGAATGATAGGGAATATTCCCCCACCAGCATCCCTGGCTGTGCATGGACAGCACTTAACACACAACCAGAGAGGTTCGTGCCGGCAACCACAGCGTCACCGTGCTCCGAAACACCAACATGTGGCACACTCCGACCCCTTCCTCTCACGGCTCCATCCGCGCACCCAAACCCACGTCCCACCTCACCGGGCGAGCACGGTTTGATGCCGCCGTTTGGCCACTCACCTTCACCTTGCGCACCTCGTTGGCCTGGAACTCGGGGGTGCAGTTGTGGTGGATGAACCCGATCCCCCCGGTGAGCTGGGAACACAAACCGGGCTGTGACCCGCTGCGGAACCCACCCGGCCCCTCACCGCGGGGGGCGATTGAAACGGGTGGTGAGAGCGAAGCCGGGGCGGCTCCAACGCCCCCCCCCCGCCGCGGTTAACGGCGGCAGGCCGCGCCGCACTCACCGCCATGGCGATGGCCATGCCGGCCTCGGTGACCGTGTCCATCGGCGACGACACCAGCGGCGTTTTCAGCGTGATCCGCTTGGTCAGCGCCGAGGTCAGGTCCTGCCGGGGAGGCGGCAGGCGGGTCAGCACCGAGCGCCGTGCCCGGCCCGGCCCGCTCCGCTCCCCCGCCGCGGCCACTCACCACCTGGTCCGCCGTGAAGTCGATGTACCCGGGTAGGATGAGGAAATCACTGCGGGAGACGGGAAACAACGGGACACGCGTCACCGACCGCACCGGGACCCCCCCCAAAACCCCGCGCACCGGGACCCCCCCCCAAAACCCCGCACGCCGGGAGCTCGGACCCCGCACGCCGGGCCTGCTCGCGGTGCCCCTCACTTGTAGGTGAGCCCATCGCCGCAGCTGAAGAGCTGCTGCGCCGTCAGCCCGTCGTCGGGCACGTATCCGGTGCCGCCGCTGATGAGGTAGTCCGCCATGCTGCCCCCCGCCGCCGCCTGCCCGCCCCGGCCGCGCGCGCGCACGCACGCACCGACGGCGGCCGCGAGGGATCGCGCACCGCCCACCCCGAGGGGGAGAGTGAGAGCGCCCGACACAGAGCGGCCCGGCCCAAAGAGAACCAGCGCTGACATCGCCCCCTGTTGTCCTGGAGGAACAGAGGCGCCGGTGACGGGGTGACCGGTATCGGGGTGACCGGTGACGGGGTGACACCCCCCTCCCCGGTACAGCCCCGTTGCTTGGCAAACCACTTAAACACGACCAGAAGCGGGTGGAACACGCGCCCGCGGGGCTCCCTTTGCCCGTGTTCCCTTTGCTGGCACAAGGGTAGGGGCGGACCTTGTGTTGTCAAGAGCCAGCAATGAGGATCCACAACGTTAAGCCAAGAGCGGCAAAACCTCGGTGTGAGCACCGTGAATGCCAACATGAAACCGTCTCCATCTCCTCCCTACAGCAGCGCTAACAGCGCTTGTCACTACACTACAGGGAGCGTCGCAGGGTTTCAAGGCTCGCTCCCTGCCAAGACTGCATTTCACAGTGGTTTTACCCCTTTACACAACTCCTGGCTCGAGTCTCAGCTAAGAGCTGGTTTCACCCATCCAGACCCAGATTTCTCATCGGCTGCAGCTTGCTGGGGCCGGGGAGCTGTAAGAAAAGCTCTGTCCTTTGCCCAAAATGAAGCGCTTGGGCTCCCAGCACTGAAAGTGAAGGTCTGTGACAGGCTCAGCAGAACAGGAGGCATCGTGCCAGAGCAAGATCAGTTGAACAGGTCTCTCTACCCCTTATTTTACATAAGGGCAGTGCTAACACAGGTATCTCAGCCTACCTGGGAGGCACACACTGATCTCAGCTGTTAGGCTAAAGCCCAGCAGTAAAACAGGTTGGCTTCTGTTCCAAGAGAAACACCAGGCGACGTTTAATGGTTCTCAAACAGACTATAAGACAAAGGCTGCAGGGAAAAAAACATTTTATTTCCAAGCAGATTACAAAGAGCAGAGAATATAAGAGTAAAATTAAATTAAAAAAATAGTTGAGTGCATCTCTTTAAAATGATTTGTAGTGTGAGTTACTCACGGGGCAAAGCTACTGGAGAGTTCTGAAGGTCACTTTGCAGGATGCCAATCACATGTGCTGTTTAGACCAGGGTCAACACAGGAGGGACAGACAAGACGTATTTTGCATATAGGCTGCACACTCATGATCAAGCGAGGCTCTGGGCTGCAACTGGACCCTGCCTGTCCCAGACATCCCCTCCACCTCGAGGTCCCTCAAGTTCTAGGCGCGGTTTATTGCTGCTGTAAGTAGGGTCAAACCTGCCTCCCCATTCTGATGGGCTCAAAGGAGAACGGACAGGGAGGCAAACGTGGCTGCCATGCATGAGGTTATACAGGGAAAGGGACTGCAGTGCTGAGAGCCAGGCTTCAGCCACACAAGGAAGGGAAGCAACAAGTAGGGGACAGGGCAAGTGCTTCAGGGGTGTTGGAGCAGTGTGTCAGTGAGACTGCTGGAAGATGCAAGATGCTCCTTAAGGTAGGAAGATGCTCGAGCTGCGAGGGCTCTTCCCTAAGCATTGGCACCATGAAACAGAACGTGCTGAAGCATCAGGATAAGGTACGCTCCCCATAATAGTTGAGAGGAGCAGCTGCAGCAAGAAGATGGGGAGAAAAGCACCGTGTAGGGTGGAAGACAGTTTATATCCCACTTTAACAGTGATTTAAGAGACCAAATGCTAACTGCAAGTAAGTCACTATTAAACTTGAATGAGAACGCAGGTTGGTTGGACTGCCAGAGTTGATCTGTGTACAGCTGCACTCAGACCAGCAAGAGGACGATCAACTACAGCATCAGCAAGTCCTCCACCCCATGAATGCTCAGAGGGCTCTTTCCTGCCCCGGCTGGATCTGTTCTTATCGCAGCACAGGAGGTGTGAAGATGGAGCAATCCCTTCTGTGTGCGCCAAGGCAGACCACAGCCCTGATGCAGCTGAGAACACGACTGTCCTTAACTTCTGCCCTAGGAGCAGCAGCACAGAAGAGGATTCCTTTTCAGGGATCAGATTTCAGTCTTTTTTCATTGACCCAAGTAGTTCAGGAACTACTTCAGACCTTGTATCCCATCTAACATGCGGATCTCTAGGGTGAGGCAGCCAACAGATGAGAGCCCTATGAAGTTATTTAGACCATTCCCTTCACTCACAACCCTAGATCAGCGCACAAAGCCGCTCTCTAGTCTGCTCTCTGCTGCTTCAGCCATTTCCACTTGAACTGAACAAACATCTAGTGGTGCCATGAACAAGTGTGGAAGCAGCTATGAGTTCTCTTAGGAAAGCAAGGCTGCTAGTGCCAAGAGATCAGACAGCACACGAGCCTCACGTCCGCAGGTGAGGTGCTTTACAATAGCCAGTCGCGCTCCGCTTCCTATGGTTCCTTTCACACCACAGGGACAAGGTGGGCACAGACCAACACCAACAAGGCAGGGTCTCTAGCCTGACTTCTCAGCTTTAGTTATGCAGAGATCATTTTCAGCCTGTCTCATACAAGGCGGAGGGCGCAGAGTTCCTGTTTAATACATACACGTACAGGAGCTAGCGGTTTGGCACTCTGGGAGCTGAGGGGAATGCCCTTAAAGCAGCAGTCAAGCTGGTTATAGGAAAGTGTTAAAAAGCTATTTTACACGTTTGACTGGGAACACATCCCAGAAGTTGGATAGCAACCCTAAGCCACAGCACGCTCCTGTGCTACTCTGGGCACGTCTTCCTATGAGCCCCTACAAGGGAGCAGATCATGTTCTTCGCTATCAAAGAACATAGTATTTATATTCTAGAAATACTGTACCTTTGAAACCAGCTCCAGAGAGCCAGCCTAGAAGCCAGGTCCAGGAAAACAATCCTTAAGTCACAGTATATCGATTGTCTCTAAAAATAGGGAATGAAGTGAACACGGTGGACGTTCTGATGAGACAGTACAGCAGTCCACTTCCACATCAGCAAATCCCTTTCCTATGTATGGCTGGACAATGAGAAATGGAAACACTTCGGTCCTTCAGGACAAAACCAACCCTCAGATCTCCAGAGCTCACCACGTGCCAAGTTCTTACGTGGTACACTGCAAGATCAAGGAGAACTCTTCCCCTGCCAAGACTGTGGATCATCCTGCAGTTCAGGGCAGTGAGGGAAGTGCACAATCTAGAATTTCAAGGGAACATGGAATTCTGTTTCCCCAGAAAGCTCAGCTGAGGCATCAGTTCAGCCCTAACCTGCAACTGCCCTAATGTTCTGTCAAGTGAATCCAGCTTCTGGCAATTTTTAGAGTAAGAGGCGACTCCCAAGGGCACCTAATGAAGCAACTTGTACACTGGGCATATGGCAGATGACTTCAACACCATTTCTCATGGAAACAGTGCAGCATGCTCACACTGAGCTGTGGGGATGCTGGAGCTAGCTCCCCATGCAGTGCTGCCCAGCACGCACTGAGCACAGCTGCCTGCAGTTCCTCTCACACCTTTGCAACTCTGTTCAGAAGACAAACTGCCCAAAAGAATGAGAAATCCACTCTGGGCAGGCCTGTTGGGCATCCCAAGCAACAAGCACACCCAGCTGCTTGGAACTTGCCCCTAACCATGTCCTTAAATACTTAAACTAGGGCTAGAGATGGACACTGCAGTCGCTAAGATACAGTGAAGGGATTAGAGGCTTCTGACAGCTGAAGCAGCACCAGCAATCCCAACAGCCACCCCGACAGGGAGCAACTGCTGGCTCCCAGCGGCTGGACTGAGCTCATACGAGCTCCCAGCACTACACACACCCAGGCACCAGCTTCCCAACTCACCCACTGGGATCTGGGCACCAGCTCCAGGCTGGTTTTCCCCTGGCATAACTCTGAGAGCAGACACTGAGCTACGAGCCTACTTCACAGCCCAGGTCCTAGGGAACAACAGCGCATTGCCACTCCACCTCTCTGCACCTATTTGAGCACGGAGTCCTGTTCAGGGAACAAACTGACAACCAACTCAAGCACAGCTGCTTCCTCATGAACACCAACATCAATACGAAGCATCAGAAGCTCAAGTCTCTCTCAGCCTGCACACCTCAAGCCTGCTCAAGAGCACAAAGACAGGGAACACTGTGGCTACTCTCAGCATTGACACTGACAGAGGGGGCAGACCTTCCTTCTCAATACAGGTGCTGGCCAACAGAAGCTTCAGAAAAATCGCTTGCCTGTACACAAGTTTAAGTCCTTTTACTGTAAGATATATTTAAATATGCATCTATATATTTTGGAACAGGGAAAGGACATTGGATGGAGAAGCAGGGAAGACAAGTTCAAGAAGCAGAGTCATCTCTCCGCATCCAAGAAGCTGGTGGCACAAACAAGCCTGGCTGGAGTGATCTCCCATTTCAAGCACGGTTGGCTACCCGCTGGCTTCGAAAGAGCAGACTATTTGTTAATGGTATAAAATACAGCAACCATTTAAGATGCAGCAAGGCAAGGCTAAAGGGCTGGGGGTTATGATCATGGACGATGCCAGAAGCTACACAGCTGCGTTAAAAACTGTGACAAGGCCTGTTAAACAGCAGGAGTAAGCCATGTGCTGCTCCTGGAAGGCCTTTTCCCTCCAACACCCCTCCATCATGCTGTTGGTGTGACGTGTTTGTGAAGCTGAGGAGAGGGGGATTTGCCTAAGGGTGAAGCCTCACAGGCTGGCCACAGAACATTAGGACAGTCTGAGCTGGTCTCACAGATCCCACGTTCCTAGCCTGACACTGAGCTTCCATCAGCAAGCAGACATTCAGGTCCTTCAGCAGAAGTTTAATCTCCTTCTACCTTCCTAATTTAGGTGAAAAGTCCAGCGGAGTCGAGCTGGAAAGCACAAACAGGGATGAAAACAACCAGTTTGCATACTGACCTTTGTGTAATGACCCCCCCCACCCTCACAGCTCACTCTTCCCCAAATAAAGACACATTGTTCAATGGCATGTTGAAAAGACGTGCTCGTCATTCTTAATAAACAACTAGAGTAAGAATACATAAGAGAAACAGGGTGGTATCTTTATATGATACACAAGTGTATGTTACAAGAATTCCATCAGGCACAGGAGCCTCAAGGTTTAAGGCCTCAACGTTAGGCCAAAAAAAAAAAAAAAAACCCAAAAAAAAAAAGAGTGTGGTAAAGTTTGTACTTTTAACATCTAAAAATGTCACTTAAAGGTCTGAATAGAAATCGTTGGTTTGCTTTTGTTTTTGTATAAATCACAATTGCAGTTCACTCTCTCCTCTTCCTTCCAAGATAACAGCAAATTAACGTCCAAGCACAAGAAAAGAAGATGCCTGCCTCTCCTCCACTGGCTGAGCAGGTCCATCCATCATTCTGTGCCCTCTAGGCTGCACGTGCTCCAAGGAGGCAGAGGCCCCAGCCAGCCAGGCCAATCCTGTAGGTTCATGTTTTCTACATCATAAAAAAAAACAACAACCCAGAGTCAACCAGCAGCTTTCCACAGCTCCCAGCTCGCAGGGGATATGCAGCCTCCAATGGTTCCAACAGTTTGGTGTGTTGGGTAAGGATACACAATGGGTAGGTTTTGTTTTCCTTTAGATTCTTTTTAAAGAGAAGAAGCCTAAAAGGGCTTCATAACTACACCAATAAAAAACCAAAAACTTAGGCATCTCCTTTAGTGTAAAAGTCTGTACAATTTCTCTTTGCTTGTCCCTCCCCCGTCACCCTCCCCACCCCTTCTGAGCCAAGAAGGATGCCTTAGTGCATGGTGCTGGCATTAGCCACGGCAATAGCTTCCTGAATCTCTCGTATCACCAGGATCCGGGTGAGCATCTGCTCCATCTGCTCCCTGCTGATGGGCTGGATGGAATACCAGATCGGGCTGTTGGGGGCCACCACTGGCTCCGGTGTCAAGTAAAACGTGTCATTCCGGCCTTTCACACTCTGGGGGCTGTGTGAGGAAGATGAGAAATAACCAGGCTAACAATGTCCTGGGGGGGAGAGACCACCACAGCCCTCACCCCAGGCTCCACAAACCCTCCCAGTGAACTGCTGGCTGATGAGATGTGAAGGTAACACAGGTACATCTAGGGACAAACAGTGCTCCCAAAGCTTTTAGGCCATGCCAAGGTAAAAAGCCCCGGTGATGACGACAAGAAAGTGATTTTTGTTTCACACTGGTTAAGTATAACACACGCATGGCTTTGGGGGTCTCTGAGAGTAAAGAGAGGATGGGGTATGTGTTCAGCCAAGCTAGCTGCAGACCCATCTGTGCAGAGGAACATTTACATTCATTATCAGAGTCATAATTTAGAGGAGAGTCCTTTGAGGCTCCCTCTAATAAGTCGTCCTCCTTTTTGTTCAGAAGCCAATTTAAATAGGACTCTAATCTCATCTCAAGTAGTGGATGCTCACGAGTCCCAGGCAGAACAGTGAGCTCATGGCAACACAGCAAACCTCTGGAGTATGAGATTAAGAGCAGCCAGTTCACAAATGAGGATTTGTCTCCTTTAAACACCACAGAAGTTCAACTTAGGTGCTGTCAGCGTAAATCCCACCCTCTCACACCAACACCCCTCCCCATTTTAGGTAAATTTATGCAAATATAGAAACTGTGCCAGCAATAAAACACAGCCCTGAAAACTAGGCCAGCCACAAGATGCAGCTTAACAGTCACAGAAGGCAAGCAGTGATAGACATGAACAAGAGCTCTCACCATTTGAAGAGGTAGAAGTCATACAGCTTTATGGGACACCTCAGGGGGTTCTCTGGATTCTCAGTCTGCTCTGCATACATGTCATCTGTAACTACAAACCAGCCCCCCCAGAAGTGTGTCAGACACTGAGCAGTGCCAAACAGCACCTTGTCACCACACAAGAGACATACAGCTGTGCCAGGGCAGAGGCACCTGGTCCTCAATGCTCAAAGCACTGGATGGAAAGCTTGCTTTATGCCAGTGCTACTGAAGATCATGACCCATCCACATCCTTCTTTCCATTTCTCCTCTGCACAGCCCAAAATGAGAGAAACCTCCCTGCTGAGACTGCAGTGCCTCAGCTAAACCCCGAGTCGGTGTTTTGAAGAGGACAGATTGTACTTACATATGGATTCTATATGGGTTCACATGAGTCAAGGTAAGAGAAGCCCTCCCAAAGAAGTTTCTCCCTCTGTTCATAAGCACTTACACCCAATAGACCCTTTGTCCATAAAAAATAAAAGTAACAAAGTTATCCTTAGCTCTTCATGAGTCCTGTATATACCCCAGGTTATGTCCCCAGGCTTGTTATCAGAAGGTACTGCACACTCTCACACAGAACACATGCTGCTGGGCTGAGAGTAGTTGGCAGAGCCTTGGGTTCTCATATGGTTCATCCACTTCCTTCCAGCCCAGTAAGTAACCAGTCCACCCAAAACACGTGCAGACACTACCTTTCTGTCCTGTCTGGTGTATGCCAGGAGCCTTCAGATAGCGGATACTCGTGCTTTTATCCTTGGGATTAGAAGGGTTCTTCTTGGTCTGCCTCAACACCTTGGAGAAGGCCAGCTTCATGTGCTGGTCTACTGTTTTCAACAGGAAGTATCTGAGCGGCAAGAAGAGAACACAGGACATTCAGGGGCAAGGAAAGGATACAGGACAACAGCAAAGCAGTCATCTTTGCTCAGCTGAAGCTCAAACCAACACCCAGTTAAAGACTGTTCCAGCAGCAAAGCAACGGCCACGAGTTCAGTTTCCCCTCTGCAGCTCCTGTCCTTGCTGCTCTGCATCTTCTTTACCCATGAGGCTGCAGGAGGGCTCTGTGTGCAACCACTCAGAATCCATGATTCTGCCCTGAGCCAGTGCAGCAGTTTCCTACCAACCCTGAGGGATGGGGCATCTGAAGCTCTTTTATTCCCCAAGATCCCAAAAGACCTGAGTACTTACTTTGTATTAAAAAACATCAGTGTAGTGAGCAAGGTGGAAGGGGAGTGAGCTCCCAGCTGCTTACACTCCCACAGCATCTCTTCTGTTACATGACTGGAGAGGACATAACCTGCAATAAGCAGAAGCCAGCATCACGCCAGGAAACTCTCACAGCAGCAATTTATAGTCTGTAACTACTGGAGAACATTTAAATCTGAAGGAGGAGGAGGAGGAGGAGATCCTCACTGGTGTCAAGGGTCACTACTGTGCAAATAACTTTAAGCAGGAGCTATGGTAAGGAACCATTTCAATGCATACATCAACCTCTAGTTGTTGAGGGTATGCTTCTGCAGCACGCCCATGCATACCAGCCCAGAGAGGAATAAACATGCACTTAAACAGCTTTTAATTAATGGCTCGACTCCAATGCAGATGCTCCTAATCCAATAATATGTGAGAGCAGGCAGGCCAGTGTAACAAATCAGCTCTTGGCCCTGCACACAGCTTTAGTCAGCACACGGTGCCAACTGATGTATTTGGACACATGAGTAATCCTTTGATTCTCAGATTTTTTTTTTATCCTTTGTGTAAAAGAGAAATACTATACTCCAAATACACAGAGAAACAGGGCAACAGACAGCACTATGAACTCTGGGGCTTGGGAATGACAAAACACAGATCAAAGAGGCACCGGGAAAACAAAAGGATTCCCAAACTCTCAATGCTACTGAGCCATCGAGCCTCTAACATCAGCTCCTGCGCTCAACACAAGCAGTGGCTTCTTCACTGAAGTCTCATCGCATCAAAGGGAACGAAGGCAGGAGCAGCCAGGTTTCCTGCTCTGAAAATGCAGCTCTTGATCTAGTTCTCACACACAACTCTGTCAGAATCTGCCTCTTCTGGAAGTGCTCCCCTCACCCCTGCTGCCATCATCACCTCAGCCCAGGGCTGAGCTGCATTTCACTGCAGCATTCAAGGCTCTAATCACACACTGGTTTTTCCTTTGACACTTAGTTGGCCCTGCAGCCAGTACCCATCTGCCTACATGGCAACATGACAGTGTTGTTTTATCTCCCAAAGTAACAATACACAGTAGAGGCAAGATGTGTTAGGACTTCAGATGAGGAAGCTTGATTCGGATCAAGGATCAGCTGGCTTCCAAGTAAGCCGAGCTCATGAAACCACAAAGTCCCAACAACCTGCCTTGTGATGGGTGAGAAGTGACAGACAAATAGCCCTTGACAGGGCTAGAGCCTGACTCGTGCAGTAACCCAGCACTCACTGCAGACAATGTTTTTCACCCTGACAAGCAGGAGCTGTCCCAGCGACATGAAGCACTTCAAAAGAGTTTCTATTCAGACTACACTCTGCTGCAGTTCAGTCTAATCACCCCAAACTCCAGAAAGGTTTAAAGTTCTTACCGAGAGGGGAAACACGGGGCTGGACGTCCTTCAGAACTTCATGCAGCCATTCAGTGAACCGAATGTAGTAGAGATCTGAGAAGATGTCATCTACTCGGCCATTTTCAAAGAGATACTGAAAGAGATTCACAACACAGTCCAGCACAGTCACAGCAAGCCCATTCCTCACACCAGCCCTTAGCCTAAGAGCCCAGTACTGGTTAGTCAAGCATTTCACAGCATAGCACTGAAGACATTCTACTTAGAGGGAAGACCCTTGCACCAAGGCCAGTGCAGGGCAGGTAATCTCAGCTTCTGTCATGAGAATGCTAAGAGAGAAAGGAAAAACCATCTTAGAAAGTCAAACTGGTGAGATTTCACCTTTCATTTCAGGTTATTTCACTGCAGGTTATTTCACATGACTGTCCTTTGGATGCTGCTGTTGCAGGTTAAGGAGGGAGACACTCAATTCTCCCATCAGTTCAGCTCCATCCTGCAGCTCTTCAGAAAGCACACTAATATTTCCAGCTTAGGCTTCCCACACCACACAAAGCTAAGTTCTTGCCTGTTAAAGCTTCAACTAGATCAAGTTCTGACATTGACGACTGCCTCAAGCATCATCCAACCCTCCTCCCCTGCCTAAACCCCTAACATTTATTGTTCTCACCATGAGCCTGAACTCAGTTATTAACAATTCTTCACCAATTTAACTCACGAGGGGAGAGCACTGCTGTGCACTGAGCACATTTCATCTGGTTGGGGTCTTGTTTGGTTTTAAGCAAAGAGACTTTGTCTTGCAAAACTGTTGTGAAGCTTCATAGAAGCCACAACCTCCATTTCTATAAGAGAGAATCCTCCCTTTAGATGCTGACGAGACGCACGGCTCTGCTGCAGAGAGCTGTCCTGCCCTACCTTCTGAATGCACAGGAAGATGTAGTAGAGCACATCTGGATCATAGGGTTCACCATCACCATTTCGAGCTTCTCGTGTCATTAAGCATAGCCCATAATTGAGCTCAGCCACGGCTGAGGAGATGAGATCCTCCTGGAACCTCAGCAGCTGGCGCCCTGCAAAACCAAACCAAAGGCACATTAGTTAAGCCATAAAGCCATGTTATTTCCCCAACCTTTCAGGAGTGATTTCCCACATCTCTGGCTTTGCCATTCTACGTAGCAGGCCCAGTACTACCTCATTCTCCCTGTATAAACTAAAGCAAATCAGGATTGTAGGCTGCCAGACCCACTAAAAGATAAACCAGGCAAGAATCCAACAGGAAGACTCTCTGTCCTGCCAACTGCATGACTATTGCCCTGCAGCAACAGGGAAACAGCAGCTCTGCGACTGCTCTCCCAGCCTGGCTGCCACTCACAGCCATTTTGTTCCTCCACGTACCACAGTCACAGCACCCTTTGCTACTGCTATGAGCCTGGGTGCTGGAGCTGGCTCTGCACAGAGCTAACACCTCCCTTGGAGCACATCCTGTGGCAGTGGAGTGGTGCTGCAGAGTAAATCAAAGTCTGCACTTAAAAACAAAGGTGCTTTCTGAGGCAGTAACCAGCCAACATTTTAGTCACTCCTAATCCCACTTGAAAGACAGGCTGTGTTGTCATGACACATACTTCCAATAGGTGCTAGCCTATTTTGGGCTTCTTTTTCCAGCTCTGCATTCTTGGTCTGTGCCCAGCTTTTCCAGACTTCAAGCCCTTCTTCTGGCTTCAGAGAGTTTGGAAGTAGAAGTTCAGGTGAAGTCTGTGGCTGTGGTTGTGGTTCAACTTCAGCAACCTGAACAGTTTGAGCCTGTGGAAGAAAACAGTTCAGTTTGTAGAGACACTTTGACATGCAGCAGTTCCACAAACCCCAAGTGATGCTGCAATTCCTCTAGCCCCAGGATATCAGCCTTTTGCAACACTCCTCTAATCCAAGGAGCACAACTTTTGCTGTCTAACCCGAACTGCTGCTCACAAAAGAGTATTCACCTCTCCAAGAACTCTTTCGGTTTGAAGGGATTTAGCAAATCCACACCACTTGCAGTCTGATGTGTTTAGAAGTCCTGCAGAACAGCACAGGAGACCTAACAGCCACAATACCACTAAGTAGGGAGCCAGTACATTCAAAGGCAAGGATTCACAGAGCTAAAGCCCTCTCAACAACAGGCTTGTGGTCTCCCCTCAAACACCGAATCAGATCACTATTGATTCTGAAGCTAAATTTGCTCCAAAGCATTTTTCCTGGTTTCAGCTAACTTGTCACTGACCCACCACTGAAATCCATCATCTCACTCAACCAAGAGCAGCCCCAGGCCTCTCACAGACCCGGCACCTACAGAGACCCCCAGCCCCTGGCAGGGAAGAACAGGAAGGTGCCATCAGCTCTGCCAACCACTGCTGCTCTGAGCCTGGAGTGCCCTGAGCAAGGTGCTGGGTACAGTGGCACATTGTACACTGGTAGTAGCATCCCTCCCACCCCTGCCCATGGAGGGCAGGCTCTCCTCGTTACTCAGTACGTAACAGACACTCTGTTCT
The DNA here is from genome assembly GCF_004027225.2 of Strigops habroptila. NCBI lineage: Eukaryota > Metazoa > Chordata > Aves > Psittaciformes > Psittacidae > Strigops > Strigops habroptila. The sequence continues at coordinate 35,828,192 of NC_046360.1, forward strand.
TATCAGCAAGAACCGATAAGATTACTTTATACCTCGTAGAAATTAATTAATAACAAACTAGAACACCAGCATCAAAACATCCCTTCGGCTGCACTGCAATGCTCTCCAACCACCCAATGCTGCTCATCAGAGCTCACTATACTGTGAAGAGCTACTCTGTGACCTACTATAGACCTAAAGGGTCTCCAGCCCCTTTGGAAGTTTACTTCACAGCAGCACCTTACGTCTGGAATTACTACCTCAAACAGGAACTTATTTTACAGCCCTATGGGTGATGATGACACCTACCCAGCAGGAGCAGTGAGCCCTCCCGCTGCACTCACCCTGCATTCCTCACTGCAGCTCCTCCAGCCCATGCCACAAAGCCTCACAGCTACCTCAGTTGCAAAGGTTAACCTGAAGCTTTACAGCCCTTAGCCAAATTCTGCCTGGCACCCTGCATGTTAGAGATGGCAGTTCTCACATCAGAACAGTTTTGCTTTCTCCTTCTTAAGAGCCACCCCAAAAAGCTTTGTTATAATGAAGTAGCTTTGCCTTTGATACTGCCAAGTGTCAATCATCAGTGAGAGTTGTACTAGAGACCACAATGAAAACAGCCTAGAGACTGCAGTAATGCCTCTGCCTTACTTAGTGTAACAGAATTCAGCTGCAGAGACAAAGCTCCAGCCCAAACCGGAGCCTTCTGACTGCCTCCGGTCAGTTGCTCTTTTCCATCAGCTCTTAACAGCTCTTTGCTTCTCAGCCCCTGCAGCACAGGGAGGCTGTGAGTGGAAGGGCCCAGCTTTTATCAAGGCAGATGCTGACAACGTTGAAGTCATCAAGCAAGCCTCTGCCTTGACAAGGACAGGAGTCCAAGGGTGAACTGACACCCTGGCTCTGCAGGAGCTAGGACAGAGACTCCGTGTCCTCCAGAGCGCTGCCCCACTGCTCTCCAGAGCCAACCACCTCCACCAGCCCAGCCTAAGGGTGATCTTCTGCCCTGACCCACAGACACCCTGTGTAGTGTGAGGCAGGCACACAGGCTGCACTTAATTCACTGAGCGGGCAGTTGTTTCTTAACAGACTTATGTTTTTCACAGCTAGAGCAAAATAGCTGCAACTTAAGACACACTACACAGCATTAGAAGATGATTTACAATTAGCCATCAAAGAAATTATGGGGCTAATACCTCAGGAAGGATCCCAAGAACGCGGCTCATGCTCTTAAAAGACCCTAGAATAAGCCTAAAATTCCTGTTCAGCAAAAGGCAAAAAGCTTTATTAACTTAGTTTGTTCAAGCAACTCAAAGTGATGAAGTGACCTCTGAAGTACCAATACAGGGAAAAAAGCTACACAAGATTATCTGAACATGACAAACCAAGAAAACCCCAACCAAACCAACCCCCATGCATTACAAGACCCATAAGCTGCAGCTTAAAGTACAGCTTTATAGAAGAGGGCAGCCAGGACCTGAAAGTTATCTACAGCAGTAGGGAACCTTTTCAGTTCAGATCCTGGTGGGCCACAGCCCACCATCAGCTCAGAAACCACCAGACACAACTACAGAAGGTAATCCTCCTTGTCTCAGCACTTAGTGATGAAGCAGAGGGCATATACTCCTTTATAAAGCCAACAGTGTTATTTATAAACCAGAAGGAATTTATAACGTTTATGCTAGCAGACTTAGGTATTTTTGCCCTCATTCCATTCAGCAAAACCAGGCTCTGACAGATCAATCACTTTTCACTTTCTGGTAATAAGAGATCAATGACATCCATTTGCACATACAAAAGTCCATTAACAGCCCCAGTTATTCAAGTTTTAAAAGCCAATTCAAAATAATCTATAGCTTAAAGTTAGCAACAAAGCCCATAAAAAATCAGCCACAAATGTGGCTGCCGTGTTTGCCAAGCACCATGAGGAGATGCTTACTTGCCACTGCTCCTTACTGCTCTCTTGCACGCCAAGCATTTCCCAGAAGCAGGCCATGGTGTTACAGATACACCTGATCCGTGAGGTTGGCTCACAACTAGGGAGATTTCGCCACTTCACCCTAGCACAGGATCTGCTGTGAACCCACGTGCTGCATAACACAGAGTAACTGATAAGGAGGTGAGCAATGTATTTGCACTCCTTGCTCCACCGCAGCCATCCCTGCCTGGCCACTGCAAGCCCCGGAACAGCTCAGCAGAGACTGCAGACCTTGGAATACCTGCTAGGAAGCAGCAGCAAGGAGCACATATCTATTACTTTACACCACCAAGAGCAAGGCTTCACTTTGAGGAAGTTTTGAATCCTATAATTATGTACCAACACATCACAGTCTGACACCTAGCAGGAGTCAAATGCCCTACAAGAGGCTACGGGGACAGATGCATCTCTGCTTCCCTGCCAGCTGTCTGCTGCCACCCTCCCTCTCCCCAACATTTGCAAGTTGTTAATCGCAGAGTGAGAAGCAGTTTTAACTTACCGAGCAAGTGACTTGTAGCTGCTGCTGCTGCTGCCCCTGCTCCTGGGGTGTGGGCTGCTGCTGCTGCTGCTGCGGGTCCCATATGTGCACTGTCTGCGCTGTGTTCTGGTACGTCCCTGCCACAGCCTGCACTGCCACTGGAATGTGGATGTTGCCATTCATAAACTGCGCTGGAAAGAGCGAATTAGCAAGAGTCTGCACCACCTCCTCGTGAGAGTTCTTCACTACTGAAGTACTTCCCACCATCTTGTCCTTGTCATCTTCCAGCTTCACGGTAGCCAGTGTCGTCGGCGAGCCGCTGACGTGGACGGCGTTGTAGGCCTCCTGAGGGATGGCAATGTGGGTTATGTTTTGCTGCTGAAGGTCACCTCGTGGCTGAGCAGAGTAAACAGGGATGGTCCAAGTCTCTCCAGTGGGGCTAGTAATGGTCCCAGTGGCACTGTACAGGTGGGCACTGTCCACTGTTAACAAGTCTGGCCTTAAAGAGACGTAACTTTGCTGCTGGCCCTGAGGAATGGCCAGCACGGTGGCAACTGGCTGCCCTGAAATAGCATATGATACAGTGATAGGCATATCTACCTTACGCTTCTTCACGGGCTGAAGGACACTGGCAGTGCTGATCCGCCGCTCTCCCTCTCGTGGAGAGCCCTGCTGAGAAGGTGGAGGTGACAGTGCCCCAACTGTTTGGATCTGTATCTGCTGGCCACCAGTAATGGCCTGTCCTGCCACAAGCTGGGCCTGGATCTGCTGGTGTTGTATGTGTTCCTCCTGTATCTCCGCAGCCTGGATCTGCTGGGCAGTCTGCACGTGCTGCACTTGGATTTGAGCTGCCTGCAGCTGAGATGGGCTGGGGCTCTGAAGAGACTGACTCTGTATTGTCTGGGATGCCTGCTGCTGCGCCTGCCCTTGGATCTGCACTTGGACCTGTATTGGCTGCTCCGAAGCCTGATGGACAGTGAGCTGTGGAGAGAGCTGCTGGGCGGAGACCTGCTGTGGTGACTGCTGGACCTGGACCTGAACCTGCAACGACACCAATTCAGCAGTTAGACATCAGCGACTCAACAGCGCGGCCACCAACAGAGGTGATCCATCACGGGAGGTCTATGCTCCAGGTCTTTCATGCTCAGTTTTATGATTCCATATATTAATACCTCAGTAAAGACTTCAGGAAAACAGAACCAAGTTGCTCTGGAATTGCCTGGTTGCTAACAGAGACATGGTAGATGACGCGTTTGCTCAGCGCTGCACATGACCACCCTTCTCAGCACAGCAAAGCGCGTGAGCTGCATCTCCAGCCTCAAAGCTCCGTGGGCTCAAGCCAACAGATTGCATCCTTGGGAGCCAAAAGAGTCTTCAGCACTATTTGCATTGCTAAAATGTTATTTCGGCATAGGCTCTGCAATAGCAAGACGTTAAGGTCATGCATATTACAAGTTTATCTTGCTACAAAACACAGGAGCTTGCCTCATCCTTGCTGTGCTCTAAAGATGGTTTTACTGCCTCCAGCCCCAGCCGGAGCACTTGTCAGTGACAGGCAGTAAGAAATATGGGTAAGTTGAAACCAGCACTTGGCCCTTTCCAGATAAAGCACAGAAATACCATTTTGGAAGCAATCTCCAGCAGTAATGCCACCCAAGCGGGTGTCAACACGGGAAGGTGCAAGCTCAACCTGAGTGTGTGTCATACACTGAGGAGCAGCGCTGCAGCATTTGGGTTTTAAGTGTCACATGTACTTCTTTGGCAATGATAATTAAAACCAATTCGATTTTCATTATTTATTTCTTCCACTTATTGTCCAACTTACTCAGTTGTGTTTTCTAGCTCAAGCACTTACACAATGCTGAATAACACCAATAAATTATTTTAAGACTTGGAGCCAAACACAGTTCTTTTTATTCTAGGGGAAAACTGAAAAATAAATCACACTCTGTTGCATCAATGCTCATTTGTCCACGGTCTGTCACACCATCTAGCAGCAGCCCAGGAGCAGACTTGAAGCTAGAAGTCAGAGGGAGTCCCCAACAACTTCACATCCCAGGCCTTGAACCCGGCCCAAGTGGCATCTTCACAGCCAGGGCACCACGTCAGGTCTGCTCTCCTCGTCCAGACACTTCCCCACTCTGTTGCCCTCATTTACAGAGCCCCTTTGTTGCACTTCCCTTGTCCTAGAAGCAATACCCCAGGTTCCCATGATCGTGTGCTTTTCCAGGCTTCCTTAACACTCTATCTTAAGGGAGGGAATTAATTATTCAACCTCTCCTTTCAAACCCAGCGGGGAGATGTAGCGCTTTATTAGTGGCACCTATGAGAGCCATATGAAGTTTGAAGCCAAAACAGATCTATCTAGTTCCAAACCCATGCCTTCCTACTCATGTTCTCTCACCCTTTTCTACCTCACTTTCTGGAGTGAAGAAAGCTCACACAGCATTTGCACAGACATCACAGTAGCCAGCCTGACAATGCCAGGAACAATCCCCACGCAGGTCTGTGCTGCACAGACACATGAAATCTCACATCCCAACATCACCTTAAGAAACATTAAGGATTCATTTGCAGCCCATTAAGAGGAAAAAAAAAAGTGGTGTAGCAAAACGCACCACTTGCAGACCAGTTTTATAAGTCACCTCCTGTTAAGAACTAATTTTATTTCCAGGAAGAATAGGGAATTGTACAGGTTCCTACTGGAGGCTATATGCAGCATACTGCAATCCAGATGACGCGGACTTGCTATAATAATTCCCTGCAAGGTAACAAGAAACATATGAGCTTGTGTCAGCATGACAGCTTTAAATGCTGCATCAGTGAGTGATTTGATCAGGCAGTTAACTGGAAGAGATGAACGCACCTATGGGATGCTGCTTCAGTTCTATTTGATACTCTTTATCATACTGCCCTCCAGCATGAGCACTGCCTTGGGCAAACAGGCCCAAGCACGGACCCCAGTGAACAGTTCAATTACATCTCTAAGGCAAATATTCTCCAAAATATCTGACTGAAATTAATACTAAGGACTACATTAGTGATTTTTAAAGTCCTTGTTCAAAGGATGACCTGCAAAGCAAAGACCCAACACTGGCCAAACTAAAACGCGTTATTGCACTGACGTATTTTCAGTTTCACCCAAGAAACATTTGCTTTATCTGCCAGGATTCAAAATCATGCCACAGAAAGAGGCAAACACGTCATTTAGCCTGTACTTCTGCAGTGTGCTTTCAGAATCTGAATAGGTTGACTGAGAACTCCTAAAAGTGCTGTTGTTACCACCCAAAGAATGAGTCCAGACTCAAACAGGGGAAAGAAGCCAGACTCCAGCGCGCCTGGAAGCTCCCTGTGCTGCACACTTCAGGTGCCATGCTTCTGACTAGGAACTGCTCCTATTTAAAAGAACACTGGAGCTCTACCTACCACGCACTATCCATCCCTTGTGAATTACACATCCATTTTTAACAACCACATCTCGCAGTAGATCCCTCCCTATTTTCAAGTAGGTTGTACCCAGGAGTGCTACAATCATTTCTGATTTACAGAGTTCAACCCAGAGCTTCTTCCATTGACCTCATTGTTTAACTTGCTATCTGAGGGAAAAAAAGGACAAAGAAACACTAAACAGCAGACTCTGCACACAGAAGAATGCTTTAAATTTACAGGCAAAGACCAGCAGGGAAAACATTAATCTTCATCTTATGCTGAAGATTAAAGGGAGAACACGTTATGCTGGAAATTCCTGAGTTACACTGGTGCAAGAAAGGAACTTGCCAAGTTACCAGTACTGAAAAACTGCTTATTGCCAGAAGTTTGGATCTAACAGCACAAGAAGAACCACTTCCCAGCAGGGTAACTTCACACAGAGAAATGCCTTTTTACGATAAAACAGCTACAAGTTGGACCAAGTACAAGCTGACTGGAGAATCAGAAGCGTTGGAAGCCAGACCTGCACCATAACAGGAGGGCAGAACGACACTTTTAAGATCCCCTTAACAGGAATCTTCTGTCACATTAAGCTCAAAACCATCTTGAGTCTAGAACTGAGCACATGCAAAAAGAAAGGTACTCCATGAGCACGAGAACAGCCAAAGCCTGGCTTCCAAAAGCTTTGTTTCCTCGTGGTTGGTAGAATGACTCTGACAGACTCTCAAGTAGGATTCAGAACATGTCTGCCCTGTGTGGATTCTCTGCCCCAAAGGAACGAGACTGCAGAACTGCACTTTGAAACAAGCTGAAAGAATTCCCAAGCAAAGAAAACCTCAGCTGTGGACTGACTGCATTACCTCCCATTTCCCAAACCCTAACTCCAAACGAGCACACACACTCCAACTCTTACCTGCATGGATTGTCTGAGACCTCCCTTGCCCCAGAGCACCTGACAGGCTCTTAAATGCCTCTTTTCACAAACACATCTTGGGTTCTGAAGCTACATTCTAGTAGCATTGATAGCAGGATAGACCAAGAGCAGATCTTTAGAGCAAGACTGACCTGCCAAGGCGTCCACACTACACCTTATTCCAGAAAACCATTTCAAACTTCAGTCTACTCTTGCCCACTAGCCAAGCCAGGCAAACACCCAGACACAAGACTGCATCTTATGGCTTAGTGTCATTTAAAAGGAATCCCAAACAGGCTCCAAACCTACAAGATATAACAGGGGGCAGGTGGCAAATCTAATCCCCCTCAAAAAGTAACCTCAAACTTCCACACCTGAGCAAGCTGACAGCAACCAAACACTTGGACAAAAAGGGAGTGCAGGAAAAGAGCAACCTTCCTCGTTATTTTTAGCCCAATTTAAGGAAAAAAGGCTTAACATACACTTGCCCTCAACAACAAGTTAGAGCAACTCCAGCGTTCAAAACTAACACTGTAATAAAGAGTTCCTCCTCATGTTACGCCAGAAAGCACATACACAAGTACAAACCAGATCCCAGTACAGAAGAGGTGAAAAGACTGATCACTGAAGTAGCAGGAAATGTTGGAACTTGTTATTCAACTACTTTACAGGAAGTCCTTTGCTATCTAAGTAAACAAGGCCTGTGGGGAGTGTACAAGTCAGCTTTTCAGAACAACTGCCAGACAGATTCTCACTCCAGGTTTTTCCTCTGCTCATTCATCAACATCAAAGAGAAAATTCCACAGGCCAAATTAGGCCTCGCGTGTGTTTGAACAGTTACAATATCAAGATTATGTTGTCAAGATTTACACTGGGGCAGGATTTAGGTTTAAGGCAGTTAAACCATGTGAGGCAGGGAAAACGAACCAGCTTGCTTCTCAAAGAGGAACCTGCTTCCACAGACAAGAAGGTGCTACCTTCAAAACACCACTCTTGACTATAACCACTCTTTGAAGTGGCACGCTCAGCCTTAGCAAATGCTGATTAATACTACCTGCTACTCTAACACCGTATCAGGATGCTTTGCAAAGGTAAGCAAATACGAGCTCTATCTCCAGGCTAAACTTCAAAACCAGCACTGAGGAAGGGGAAGTGCATCCATCAGAAGCAAAGGGAAGATGTATTCTGGGCAGAGGCAGAGATAAGATTTTCTCCTGAGCTACTTAAGTGCATCTTTCCCTGCTTTATGTCATTAACAATGGCCTGAAGTCACAGAATAGGCAGGGGGAGGACTGAATCAGCTGAACAGTAAACACACAAGGAACTAAGTGATTAAAGGTCTAAGCCTTAACTGCAAGGCATTCTACACCAGTGTTTAACCATCCCCTACATAGTTCTGTGATCTGTTCACCTATAGCATCTTCTCCTCAAGCCCTGTCTGAGGAGCTCCTGCCACCTACCACCAGACTCTTGCCTTAATAGCTGAAACTGAGGCTCTTCCCACACACACAGAGGGGGTCCTAAGCAAAGATACTTTCTGTCCTCTGATATTCTTTCAGTTTTCAGTTTCCTCTGTTATCCTTTCAGCTGTTTTCTTGCAGAAGAGGCACAAGAGGTTCACTGAGCTCTGCGGGATTACTGCATTCAGCAAGCAAGTCAGTGCTAACACCTCTTCTCGCTGGCACCATCAATTCGATGGCCTCAATGCACAAGCCCAACCAACAACATTCTCACCAAAGGCAGAGCTGACAAAACTCTTACTTGACTGGAGCAAAACACAGCCCTTGCCAGCCACCCCCTGCTGCAGCACAGGGAATGACAGCTTGACATACTGAACTCCTTAAAACAGCACCACTGCGATACTGGGCACAGAAGGAGCTCCAAGACACTTGCACTGCAGCACTTTGTGAGTCTATAAACCCAACAGTTGCATCCACTCAGCCTTTAAAATAAATATTTAGCAACAGTTTGTTGAACCTTTTAAGCAGGAAAACCCTAAGGTGGCAACTTCTTCCAAGAGGAAATGTATTTTGCCAGGATAAATAAAAGCAGTCAACAGTCACACAGTGTCTTTGGTTGTTCACAGCAAGTAACATCTAGGATGAAACTTGGCACTGTCTATCTTTATGATGGTGCAGTTGTCACCAGCACTTCACCCGTGAGGTCATCTGCCTGGTCATATTATTAGTCACCTTCAGCCCCACTGTCACACTGCCAGACATAGAGAGTCATTCAAAGGGTCTTCCACTCATTTGCAATGGGATTAGCAAGAACTAAAGAGATTATCAAGTCAAGTACTGGGAATGACATAAGTTTGGCTTCAGTGGATGACCAAAACTGCTCACAATAAAACACAAGTCGTATTTCAGCAAAGGGAACCAGCTGGATCAGGTGCCCTGCTCTAGTGGGACACTGTCACCCCCCCCGAGTCACCACAGAACAGCTCTGCTACTGCTGCCACAGTGATACTCTTGACACAGGGGAGCACTAAATCATGACTTTAACATAAATCACATCTCGGTAAGAGATCCTGAAGGACAGAAAAACATCCTTGCAAAGGGGGAAAGACATTTCTCTCCACCCCACCGTTACCAAAAACCTTCATGTCTGAGCTAGCTGCTCAAAACCATGTGAATTCAGCTGCACACTAAAGCTGCAGCAGTATGTAGTACCAGCTCTGCCACCTCAGTGTTCTGGGGGGGCTGTAACATCCCCAAGTGAGCAGCAGGGAAGGCAACACAAACACTAACTCTGGGGTGTGCTGACAGATGAGAACCCAGGTAATTTAAAGCAGACCCGCATCAAAAACAAGGTGGGGAGAGCAGAAAAGGTTCTTTAGGAATGTTGCTGAAATCCTGACTTCCACCAGGGATGTTTCACACGCAGGGTGAGGCCATTCACTTTCAAACCAGGAGCAGGTCCCTGGCAGCAACTCCACGGTTATTTTCAAGAAGGTCAGGAGATTGTTTTTCTCTGGAGTGTGTGATACCTGACCTCCCTCCCTATCTCTGTCACTACAAGACTTGAGAGGGTCAAGCCTGAACTTTGAGTAGTTTTGAAAGGAGGCAGCAGCAGGGGAGGGGACAACAGATTCCTTCTGACTTTAACAATCAGTGTGGGGATCCTCCACATCTTCATGGATGAGGCACCCAAAAGTCAACCCTTTTAGTTCTTTTACTACAAAATGAAGCCTCTTCCCCAAAACGTGCTATCTGGCAGAACCAAACCCACCCCTGATCAGTTTGAATGGACCCACGCAGAGATCCAAGCCCTGTCTGTGAGACTGTAGAGGCTTTTATCCTTCAAAAGCCTTGCAACACACATTACTGTAGGGCAACAGGTTACAGAAGTCCCTCTTAAGCATTCATTTACTCAATAAAGAGAGTAATTGGAGATGAGCTGCCCAGTGAAAGACATAAGTTTGTCTTTGCTGTAGGATAAAAGCACACAAGCCAGCTGCTAGCACAGGTCTGCTGCACGGCAGCACGTCCACACTACCTTATCTCTACTCATTTGTGTCTCCATACCCTCAATTGTGGCAAAAGAAGAGAGCCCACGACTTTACATTCATGCTACAGAAAGCAGAAGGATTTCTATCTGAAGCGTAGCAGAATTAAAGCTGTCAGATTTCAGCTGTTTGGAGACCTATCATAAGGCACCCTTAGTAAATGCCCTGCCACCTTTGAACTCTTTGAGTTACAAACTGTGTTTGAGGACCAAAGTTACATGTTCGGGGTTGGGTTTCTTTCCCCCTCTGGTGCTGGATTTGCTTATTTAATACTTAATAAAATTACTGTAATACACATTAAATAAAACAAATAATGGAGAAGCCTCCTTCCACTGTGGAAAGGGCTCATGTACCTTGACACAATGCATCTTTTAAGAGTTCCTTTCCTGAGAGGCGTCATCCCCTGGCTCATACCATCACTTCACTCCCCTGCATCTCCCCTCGCTTACAAGCCAGTTCAGAAACTACAACTTTAAATATTCAAGCAAAATCAGTTAAAAATCACTGGTTTCATTAAAGGACGGACTGAGAGCCCACAGCACCCTGAGCAACCATAACCCCAGCAGAGGGGGGTGGTATTTATAGCAGCTTCACACCAAGCACAAGCCACTGGGGAGCTGTGTACATGCCAGAACTGTCAACCATGTCTCCACCAGGTTACACCACCACATTGCTATGTGTGCTGCTCCTCCTGCAGCGGGGCTCAATGGAGGCACAGGCAACAGAGACATTTACTACCAAATTCCTTAAATGAAAGGGAAATAGTGCCGTTCTATATAAAGTTAATGGGCCTTGCTTTGCAAGTGCTTGCCTGTGGTTTCAGGTTAGGCAGTAGCTGGCTCTGAACACTACTCCGAGGCTTAGCAGGTCATACATACATTTAGATATGATTTAAGATGCTTACCTGGACTTGCTGGGGTTGCTGAACCTGTATCTGCTGCTCTGGCTGAGTTTGCTGCTGGACACTGGTTGTCACAGGACAAGCAAGTTCAAGCAAAGACCCGGCCACCTCTGTGCTGTCCGTGTAAATGCAGTTGCTACCCTGCTGATACACCATGGTGGTGGTGGCTGTCTGCTGGAACTCCTGCAGAGCTTCTGGGCCCTTGGAAGCAAGGGAGTCCAGGAACTCCTTCATCCTGTGCTGGGGGATCGTTCGTGCCTTCACACGGATGTATTCTTCAAAAGAAATGGTGTTCTCCAGAGAATTATTCATATTGCAAGGTCCTCAGGGTTCCTTAAGGAAAGAGAAAGTAAAAGTCTGAACTGCAGCTCTCCTTTAATACAAGGATACTCCTGACTCCAGTAACCGTAGGAAAACTGGCAAACATGCAGAGCCAGATGCCCGAGACAGATGCTTTAGTTTTACGAGGCATCTTGTGCTACTACACATTGCTCAGATTAACCCTGAGCAGCTCAGGGAAGTCTGAACCACAACCAGGTGTAACTGTGATACTACTCAAAGAGCTCACTGCCACGTAACATCTTCTAGTGCTGGACTTCCCCCAGCCCAGGCGAGTCCCACAACACACGACCTCAAGTCTCATATTTTGTCTGTTTGCAGCATGCAGTATTAGTGAGAGAAGCTCAGAAATCAATAGCTGTGGCCCTGCTCTGCAGCCACAGAGGTGGGAGAACCGAGATTATGTTCTATCAGGCCATGCAGTTCTATTCTAGGCAGCTAATGGGAAGCGCAACGGAAGAGCAACAGATGCAGCATTCAGCCCATTGCTATTAGGACTAGGACAGCTTATTGATCTGAACATAGCAAGCAAAAGGGGAGTCCTGGAATCAAGAGATTCCTCAAATGGGGAACTACACACATGGAGGAAACAGAGCTCTGGAAGTGACAAAGGCGACAGCAGCAGCAGCAGGTTTTGATGTCCTTTAATACAGTGAGAAGTTACATGAAACATGCCATGTTTGAAGACAAAAGAGAGAAAGGAAAAGAAATCAGGTGATCAGGAAGCAAGAGCAAGAAAAAACCACCACCACAACAAAGCTGACTCCACCTGAGAACATTAGAAGGCTCTGGGGTATACTCTGACAGCATTCTTCTCTCATTGACTTATCTTGTTTAAAGCCACAAATGGGGTTTGCAGTGAGTAAAAACACTGATTGTTTCTAAGGCACTAATTAGTCTTGATAAAAGATGAAGAGATTTGAGCTGTAACACTACCAGATACTGAGACAGTTGTGAAAAGATGTGAACCAACACAAGGTTAGGACTAGAAGAGGTGATTCAGTACTACTAGATCAAGCTGCAGAAAGGAGGAAAAGGGACAGACATCACATATGTACATTATGCTTGTAGTTCTAAAGAGAACAGGGACAAAAGCAGAATCTTTTGTGTCATTTTACCATGATTTAACCAAGTGGAACCAAGACAGAAATATACGGTTGAACATCAGACTGCAACAGCCTCTGTGAAAACATTAGTTCCACACTCCCAGTGGCACCCAAGCATATTCCACAAGTCCAGCCCCAATTCCCACCAAGATCAGTGGGAGCCAGAGCAAATCCCAACCACCCTTCACCCTTACGTGACAGCAGCCTCAGCACACACAGGGTTTGTTTACATGGAGAGGTTCATGGCTACTGCACTGGACCAGGCTCAGAGGAGAAAGAATGAGTATCAAAGGTAGGGGGGGACACACATGAGGCAGCTCGGGCTCTATCTGTAGCTTGGGGAGTTACTCAGCAACAATTGTTGCTGTATGGGATTACTACAGAAAACACTCTTAAAACATGCATCAACATTTACAGGAGAAAGCACCAGCTCAGTGTCCACCTCGTAAACCCAACAGCTCTTCAACAATCAGCATACAGAAGCACACAGAGTCAGTAAGACTACTGACAGCTGCTCCTCCAGGAGCCACCCAAGAGTATCCTACACATCTACAGGACACATTATTAACCTTCCCCCCAAGTGACTGCATGTCCAAGGTAAAACCAGTAGAGAACAGCCTTGTTAATGCAACCTCAGTGACTCAGGACCTACACCAGCCACGCTCAAATGCATCTTGCACCTAAGATGCTCTGTTACACACTCTGAAGCTGGAAAAGAGACTTTAAGCTATTAACTTGTCCCCATTTTCTACTTGCAACTCGCAAACATTTGACTTCAACACCACAGCGAGGCTTTCAGAAGAGCAGAACCATTCTGCACGTCCACCCCAAGGTGCACCAGCAGACACAGCTCTCAGAGGGAAGACTCCTGAGGACTAAGCCCCAAGGACACCACGCTGGGAACCCAGGTATGAACATTACAGGGTTTGAGATGATCTGCTCTTTAACAGCAACCTGCTGCTGCACAGGATGGGCTCCCCTCTCAGCACAGGTCCTGCCTTCTTCCCTTGACTCCTGCGTTGGTGCTTATGATGTTGTAGCAAGTCAGGGAATAGCCTCTGTTCATCTTGCCAAGGGAGAGGGTGGGAGGTCGACAGGGCCTCTGCTTTCAGTAGCAACCACCCCTTAACCTTCACTTTTGCTTTTGGAACTCAAACCCTTCTGCCAAGAGCTGCTCAGAGGCACATCATGCTCCTGTGCAGCGGAGAACAGAAGTCACCAGAAACCTAGATGCACAAGCAGCAGGCCTGAAGATCAAGAAGAGGTCCACCACCAAAGCATCACCTACCTCTTCCAACCACCAGGAAGTGGAACAAACCCAGCATTAGTTTCTTAGCTACAAATCCCTGACCCTGCTCAGCTGCTCCATCTTAATTACTTCTTTTTGGCATCAAAGTCAAGAGCCTACTATGCCAGCCTTTCCTGACCAGCAAATCTTCCTCTGTCAGAAGGAATCTCTCTTCTAGCATGGAAGATCCTTTACACTTGCTTGAAGTTACTCTACTGAGAGCCACCAGTGCCTAAAACCAGTGAGATGCTCACGTGAGCCACGACAGCACCCACAGACTCAGGCAGGGTCAGAGCCCCACTGCCCCACGTGGCATCTGCTCCTGCTCTGCAACAGCAGCAAGATCTCTCTTTGGGTTTCCCTACAGGCCTGGCAGTCAGAAAGGAGCAAAACACACTGCAGGTAAGAGCACAGCCTGCAGTGAGCTTCTCCCACAGTTGCTCCTGTCAGCTTGAAGGCTGTTTGGGGTTATTTAGTTAAAAGCACTGAGCCACCCAAACCTGCACTTCACAAAACCCCCTGCAGCAGCAGAGGTACCAGCTCTAAATGAAGATCCAGGAGACCAGCACTGTACTCCCAGAAGTTTTATTTATTAAAACCAAACCCACCTGCATTTATGACAGAAAACCTCTTTTAAGGCTCAAGTGTGCACTCAGCAAGGTTTTGTAGGGCAACATACACAGCTTGTTGCTGCAGCCACCACTTTTACTGTTAGTTATTAAAACATACTGATTTAGGCATTCCATTTATCCTGCAGACACGCATTAGAAACAGCAAACACCCATCACGAGATCTCAGCAGCATGGTTTTAACACTGCATTCTAAAATCAAAGAGCATCCAGGCAATAAGCTTCCTCTGATAAAGGGAGGGGGCTCCTCCCCATTCAAGATAATGGCATTTCTTCCCAGGGAATAAGTTTGAGAAACTCTTTGAGGATCATGAGCACATACGGTTAGTTCATAAAACTTAAGACTGAGGTTACTGAAAACACACACACAACTTGCAGCATGTGGACAATCTGGACTCACCAGTCACCATGTTGCATGTATTTCTGCTGCTCTTGTCCTGAGCTCTTAGACTTGTAACGTTCTGGAGAAGACAGAACAAAGAAGCTCTTTCCATCCCCAGTTCCTCTTTTTCTTTATTAAAGCCATTTTATTTTTCATATGTAATCCATTAAGAGAAAAAAAAAACACAAAAGCGAGAACCCCCAGGACAGACAGATATGATCATCCACGCAGCCAGCGGCTCCTACTGAAGAATTGTGAGGTGCCCAATTGTGTCCCTCGGCCTGACCAGCGTGCCCGGGGACGAGCCTTGCGAGCACAGCCGTGACAGAGCGCTCGCACCCTGCGGTGCCCGGCGCAGCGCAGCCGGTGACACCGGACTTACTGCAACACAGAACTTAGAACAAGGCAGCAGCAGCAGTGACCGGATCCAGAGGTCCCCCCCTGCTCGTGTGCCCGGCGCTGCCCCGAGGAGCCACCCAGCCCGCCCCGCCACCCAGCCCAGCCGAGGCGAAGCTCCATATTTAGCCCCTGAGATCATCGGCCGCGGCTCAGCCTCTGCCCCGCTCCCGCGGGGGAGCCCGCCGCTGCCCGGGGCCGCTCCCGCCGCCTTTGTTCCCCGCCGGGGCGGCCAGGACCGGGCCCACAGGAGGAGGCGGAGGCGCCGCCGCCCCCCCCCTTTCCCCTCCCCACACTCCCCGCCGCCATGTTGGGGGCTTCGCGGGGGACGGCGGCCGCCGAGGGCCGCGCCAAGGCCGCGCCTTCCGGTGCCCGCGCGGGGAAAGGGCCGCCCCGCGGAGCACCGGGGAGGGGACGGGGGGGGGGGGGAAGAACGAAGCGGGGACGCGCCCGGTGCGGGGTGAGGGGGGGGAGCGAGCAGGGGGCGCGCCGAGCGCGTGCACGGCCGAGCTGCGCGCGTCCCCGCGGGCGGGGCCTCCACCTCCTTCCCCCCCCCCCACCGGGCCCGCGCCGCCCCCGGAACCGCCGCCGCCTACCCCGACGGGAGGCCCCGCCCGGGCCCGCCGCCACGCAGCGCACCCACCAGGCGCGGCGGCTCCGCGGTGTACCCCTGCCCGGCCCCGCCTCACCCCGGCCCCACTGCCGCCGTCGCGTCGCGCCGCCGCCTCGGCCCCGAGTCTTTTCCCCTCACAGCTCCCTGGGCGCCATCTTACATTCAACCCCCCGCAACCAATCAGCGCGTGGCTCCAGCCTCGCGAGAGCACGCCCACTAAACCGCGCGAGAGCTCGGCCAACCGGCCCGCCCCGCATCTTAAAGGGGCCGCGCCCCGCTTCGGGGGTGGGGAGTGGACGGTGCGATGGCACCGACGAGCCCCCGGTGAGCGGCCGTGGGGCTCGGGGCGCCACCGGCCGAGGGGTCCCGTGGAGCCGCCGGGGACCGGATCTGCCCCAACACCCCTCCCACCCCGCGCAGCAGCCGGGGCGAGGTCCTGCATCGCCCCATGGCGGGGCGAGACCCCGCGTAGCGGCTCCGCGGGGAAGAGCGCTGGGGCTCCCGCGGCCGGTACCGGCGGTGGCCGCGCTCTGCCAGTGGCCGCGCTCTGCCAGTGCCCGCGGGCGGGACCGACGAGCGAAGAGTCCCCTCCGCGCCGTGGGGCCGGGCCGGGGCTGCTTTAACGTGCCCATGTGCTCGGCGCGGCCGCCCCGTCCCCGCTGCCCCTTAAGGTGGCCCGTGGGGCCGGGGTGAGCCCCCCAACACCCGCGGCAGGGCCCGGGGTCCCGGTGCCGGGGTCAGGGCAGGGGGGACACGCCGGTCCCGCAGGGATACCCCTGTGACCCCCGTCCCGGGGCCGGGCAGGGGACACCCTGCTCGAGTCCACCTTAAGCGGGGCCGGCGCTCGGCCGGTGTTTGTACACAGCGTGCGCACCGTCCCGCCGCCCGCGCCCTGCCGGCACCATGGCGGGTCCCGGGGACCCGCCTCCAGCCCACCCCGGCACCCCCGACCCCAGCCCGGGCCGAGCTGCAGCCCCCGAGGGGTCCCCAGCTCCCGACAGACCCCAACCCCTCGAGGAGACCCCCAACACCAGCATCCCAATGCAGTGACAGTGCAGGACAGGGCTGGGATGCTCAGTTTATTGAGGCCATGCTGTGGGGCACCCCGGGGGGGCTGCACCAAGGCACGGCGGCACTGGGGGTGCGCAGGGACACCCCGGGAAGCAGCATCACAGTGGGGCGGCAGCAGTGGGTCCCTCAAGCCTTGCCGGGGTCCTCCTTCAGTGTCACCGTCCGGTTGAACACCATCTGGGGAGAGGCAGAGGGTTAGCCCGGAGCCCCATGGTAGATGGGGAGCCCCAAGTTGGGTGCTGGGAGCCACATGGCCCCTTCCTTAAGGCTCACCTTCCCCTCCTTGCTGTCGGGATCCACGGAGAAGTAACCCAGCCGCTCAAACTGGAATTTGTCGAAGGGACGGGCAGAGAGGACGGAGCTGTCGACCAGGGCGTTGGGGACCACACGCAGGGAGTCCTGGCAGGGGGAAGCAGTTCAGTGGGCTCCTCTGCCCCCTCCACAGCCCCTCTGCCCCCAGGGACACAGCAGGAAGGGGCTGGGGGCACATGGAAGTGGGTGCCATGGGTGTGGGTGCAGGAGGGCCCCAGCTCCTGCTGCTACTCACAGGGTTGAGGTCACTCAAGAAGCCACCGGGCACCTCCGATGGGTCCTCGGGGTTTTTGTGCAAAAACCTGCCATGAGATAGTGTCATCCCACAGCCATGGGGCGAGGGGAGGTGGTGCCCCATAGTGCCCCATGGCAGCAGCTCCTGGCACCGCAAAGCAGAGCTTGTTCTCACACCTCTGTGTGTCAGCAGGTACTCACAGCCGCTCATAGAGCCGCACTTCACACGCCAGCGGCTCCGACACCCAGTGGATGAAGGCTTTGGGCTTCTCTGCCATGTCCGACTTGGTGCAAGTCACCTCCAGCTCCACCACGCGCCCGCTGGCGTCCTGAGGGAGAGAAAGGAGGTGAACTGAGCCTTCAGCCCGCAGCCCCATCGCACAGGGTAGTTATGGGGCTGAACCACCAGCCCTCCCGCTCAGGGCCACCTTGCTCCCTGCTGTATGAGGTGCACAGGCAGCCTGTACCCACACTGTGCCCTCAGCACCCAGCCCAACACAACCATCACATCCCTCCCTTTGGGGCATGGCCATGTCCTCACATCCCACAGCCCACCCTCATGTCACCAGTGCCCAGAGCCACTCACCTTGATGATGTTCTGGACAGCGATGACGTACCCAGCGTGGCGCAGCCCCACCGGCTGCCCGGGGGCCAAGCGCTTGTAGCCCTTGTCCATCTCCTGTGAGAGAGTTCCTGGCTGCATGAGGTGTCCCAGCACGGGCAGCAGGTCCCCCCCTCCACACGTCTCCATCCCCATGACTGTATTCCTCCCACTCCTGCTGTCCCAGGACTGTTTGAACTGCAATGTTGCTGCAGGACATCCCCCAGCACACAGGCCACGTGTGCGCACCATTAGTTGGACATGTCCCAGCCCGGCTGAGGGCAAGGAGCATTTCCCTGGTGCCCATCAGAGCTGGGGGCATGTTTGGGAGTCGCAGCCCATGCCCCATGCAAGAGCAAGGGCAGCACGGCCCGGTGTGCCCAGCTCACCTCCCTGAAGTCCGTCTCCTCGATGTAGACAGTGGGCTGGAAGGGCACTTTGTGAAAACCCTGGCTCTCATCGGCTGGGAAGTTGGGCACAAGGACCTCAAGTGCCTGGGGAGAAGGAGGGGGTGAATGCTGACCCTGGGGAACCCCACTCCCACCCCAGCCCGCAGCAGTCTCACCTTTGAGGCAGGGAAGTTGGTGATAGTGACCTTGAGGGGCTCCAGGACGGCCATGGCACGGGGGGCCTGCTCGTTCAGCACCTCCCGAGCACACGCCTCCAGGAGATGTGGCTCCATTGTCGCCTGGGCCACCGTCACACCGACCTTTGGGACAGCCTGCTGTCACCACACCGTCCAGGGGGGACATCCATCTGCCCCATCCCATCCTATCCCCAGCACTTACCCGGGCACAGAAGTTGTTGATGGCCTCGGGGGGGAAGCCTCGCCGGCGCAGGGCTGTCAGCGTGAAGAGCCGTGGGTCATCCCAGTCCCTGAGGAGACACCAGTGTGACAGCCAGGCACTGCCCCGGGTGAGACCCCGCTGGCTGCTGGCCCTGCTCCTACCTCACAGCACCTGTCTCCACCAGCCGGATGATTTTCCTCTTGGATACGACAGTGTAGAGCAGGTTCAGGCGCCCGTACTCCCATTGCACGGGGCAGTAGACATCCAGAGCGTTGCACAGCCAGAAGTAGGAGGAGCGCCTGCCATGGAGGTTCAGCCTCACACCCATCCATGGACACTCCGTCCCCCAGCACTTGGGCAGCCACCAGGACATGGCCAGTTGCCCCACCAGGTCCGTCCCAGCTATGGGCCATGCTGTGCATGGTGCTCACCTGGCCTGGAACTCCTTGGTGCAGAGGGAGTGCGTGATGTGCTCGATGGAGTCGCAGAGGCAGTGTGTGTAGTCGTACGTGGGGTAGATGCACCTGCAAAGGCAGACACAGTCAGCCCTGGGGCAGAGCCCGGTGCTGCTCCCATCCCAACACCTCCCTCCTCCCGGGAGATGCAGATCCACACATCTGGACACCACAGACCCTCCCTACCACTTGTCCCCGGTGCGGTGGTGCGGAGTAAACTTGACACGGTACGCAACAGGGTCCATCTTCCCGTCCTCCATCACCAGCTTCATCCGCAGCGTGGCCTCTCCTTCCCCAAACTTGCCCTTCCGCATGTCCTGTGGGGCAGGGGGAAGCTGTCAGCTGAGCCCAGGACCCGGACCCCACCGGCACACAGTGCCTGTGCCCAGCCAGGAGCACCTCGAAGAGCACGAGCGACTCCTCCACCGGCCGGTCCCGCCATGGAGAGGGTGGTGGGTTGTGGCCCTTGATCTCCTCGACCTTCTGATGGCAGACGTATGCCTGGCCCCTATAGAGGGGAAATGCCGTCACCAGACACAAGTGACCCATCCCATGGGCGAGGGAGAACCCTGGCCATGGCGCAGGACATCTGCACCATGCTGGTACATCCATTCTGCCCCAGAACACTCACCTGCGGATGAGCTCCAGGGCCCAAGCATAGAGCTGGTCAAAGTAATCTGACGCGTGGGTCACTGCATAGGGCTGGTACCCTGTGGGTATGGGGGAAACACAACAGTTGGAGGCACCCCCAGGACCCAGCAGCGCCTGGCCTGACCCTGCCCTCCCCATCCCGAGCCGTACCCAGCCACTCCACCATGTCCCGGATGGCGGTGAAGTACTTCTCCTCCTCCTTCTCGGGGTTGGTGTCGTCATAGCGCAGGAAGCACACGCCACCGTTGGCCTGGGAATGGGGACAGTGGGCAGCTGCTCCCTGAGGGACCGCAGGGCCAGGCCGAGCAGCCAGGGGAGGCAGGAGCTGGGGAGCTTCTCACCTTGGCATAGCCAAAGTTGAAGTTGATGGCTTTGGCATGGCCGATGTGCAGGATCCCGTTGGGCTCAGGAGGGAACCGTGTCCGCACCTGCAGGGGGAAACGGATGCCTCTGGGGGCACTGACATGATCCCCTGCTGATCCCACAGAGCCCCCTGTGCCACAGGGGCGCTGGCCATGTCCCCACGCCAGCCCACCCACAGCACAGCAGTGCCACCACCACAGGGAACCACTGGTCTGGGGGACACGGCCTCACCTGCCCACCCGTGATTGCCAAGTGCTGCTTCAGCAGAGCCATGGTGTTGGGGGTCACCACATAACCCTCCGTCTTGTAGTTCTCTCCTGCGGGCAGAGGATGCTCAGGGCTGCAGCACCCAAACTGAGCCAAGCCCAGCAGTGGTGGGGAAGGACACGGCGCCAGGCTGGTCCCACACACACAGCAGTGGCTCCTCGCGCTCACCCGGCTTGTGGAATTTGAGGGCTTCTCCCCGCAGCTGCTCCAGCAGGGACCGTGTCTCTGTGCCCACCTCGCCTGCAGGGAGAGACAGGGCTGAGCAGGGGCAGGAGGCAGGTCCCAAAGGGCTGGGGAAGCTGCCCATAGCAGGGCAGTCTCTCACCATTCTCCACCACAGCCGCCTTCTGCTTCTCCACCGGGGCTGGCCGGGCCTTTGCAGCCTGCAGGGACCAGCAGAGCATCCTGAGTGCCCGGCGCCAGCACGCATCTTCCCCTCCCGGCCCAGCCTGCTGCTCCCAGTGCTCCCTCAGACCCCTGACCATGGTGGCAGCTGAGCCCAGCGCAGCTATTGGGGATCCTGCCTTGTCACTCAGCAGGACAACACCATCCCAGTGCCCAGTCTCTCCCTTCTCCTCCTCCTCCTCCTCACCTTCGGCTTCTTTTCCAGGTCAGCTTCTGTCTTTGGCCCCAGCAAATGCAGCACCTGAAGAAAAGAGGCACAGACAGGAGTAGAAAAGGCTCCTGATGCCCCAAGCCCTGGAGGTGGCCCTCACCCAGCCCTGCAGGATGTGTCCAGCACTGGTCCCTCCTATGTGACAGGCCCGGAGGCCCCACGCTGGGCATGGCACCAAACAGGGGACAGCACCCCAAGCACCCCTGACCCGCTGCCCTCGCACCTACCTGCAGATCCACCTCATTCTTGATGGTCTTCCCATCGGCCCACCGCAGCCGGCTCCGCGCCTCCCCTGCGGACAGGGCACGCCATGGGCGAGGGGCACAGCCACAGACAGCGGCGGGAGGGCTGGCCCCGGCACAGGGCACCACAACCACCGCCCTCAGCCCTGCTGGGTGGGCTGTGGCACAGCAGTTGGGTCTGGGGCAGCCCATGGCAAAGGGCTGGCTCTCAGGGTGCAGGGAGGAGGCAGCAGCGATGGCAGAGTCCGCCCCAGCGCCCCACACTCACCCATCAGCAGCCCCATGTTGAAGTGGTAGCGCTCGGCCAGCAGCTCCGCTCGGTGCTCGCTGATCACCGCCTCTACCTGGGGAGCAGGACGAGGACTGGGGGTGAATGGGGCAAGCAGGAGCACGACCCGGTGTCCCCCCCGCCGCCCCTCCAGCCCCTCTCACCGCCTCCTCGATCTGCTCGGGGGTGACGCAGACCCCCACGCCGCAGGCCCGCTCGAAGTCCGCCGCATCCAGGGGCTCCAGGGGGTGGTTCCGCACGTACTCCAGGGCGGCTGGGGACAGAGAGGGGATGATGAACGGGGACATCCCCGCCGGTACCGGGGTGGGGGTCCCGGCACTGCACAGTACCGCTGAGCTGCAGGTCGGTGAGGATCTCCCTGCGGGTGATGTAGCCGACGAGGAAGCCGAGGTGCTTCGGGTCCCGGAGCCGGGCGGCCGCGTTGTACAGCAGCATCCCGGTGGCTTTGTCCAGGGCCGGGCCCAGCGCGCTCTGAGCCTGCCGGGACCGCCCGGGGGAAGCGTCAGGGCGGGCCCGGGGCTCAGCACCGGCGAAACGGAGGTGGTGGTGGGGGAACGCCAAGGGCTGAGGCTGCTCGGTGGGGCCGGGGGGGGGTGGATCCCGGAGAGGGAGCGGGGTCCCGGGGGTAACGGCGCCGTACCGGGGACCGGGAGACCGGGGAACCGGGGGACTGAGTGACTGGAGAACCGGAGGATCAGGGAACCGAGGGACCCAAGAACCAGGGGAGTCGGGAACCGGGGGACCGGGGACCAAGTGACCGCGGGACACGGGAACCGGGGGACCGGGGAACCGGGGGACACGGGAACCGGGGGACTGAGGGACACGGGAACCGAGGGCCGTGCGGGCGCACCTGCAGCACGGCGCGGCGGAGCAGAGCGCTGAGCGCCCCGTTCCGCAGCGTCTCTCGCGCTTTGGCCTCGCTGAGGCCGATGCCGGTAAACAGCCCGAGCGCTTCCTCCGCCTCCTCCGGCGCCATCGTCCCCGCCGCCGCTGCCGCCGCCGCCATGCTGCCGCCGCCGCCACCGCCCGCGCGGCGGGGCGGGGCCACGCCCGGCCAATCGGAATGGGGAGGGCGTGTCGCTGTCACAGCTGGAGCCAATCGGCAGCGAGGAATGTGGGGAGCTCGGCGCCGGCTCCGCCAATAGACGCGCAGGGGGCGGGGCCAAGGCTGCGGGCGGTTGCATCATTTAAAGAGACAGGCGGCGGCGGCGGCAGACACGTGGGGGGCGGGGTTTGGGGCGGGGCCTCTGAGTGTGTCAGGCCACGCCCCCCCGCCCCGCGCTCCTCCCGCACCGCCCGTCCCGCACCCGGCGGCTCCCGCAGGCCCGTGTCCCCTCCAAACCGGTGTCTCCTCCGCCCGCTGTCCTCCCGGTCCAATACCTGCTTTCCCCGGCTCTTCCAGCCTGATGGCCCTTGGCCCCCCAAGTCCAATGTCTCCCCAGTCTGGTGGCCCCCTCCCAGCGCCCTGTCCCCAGCTCTCCCCCGTGTCCCCCGGCTCCCCCAGCCTGCAGTGCCCTGGTTTTCCCAGCCCAGTCTCCCCCCTAGCCCGGTGTTCCCTGCTTCCCTCAGCCTGGGGTTCCCCAGCTCCCTCATCCCTGTGCCCCCCCAGCCTGGTGTCCCCAGCTCTCCCCGATGTCCTCCAGCTCCCTCAGCCCCGTGCCCCCCTCAGCCCAGTGTCTCCCATTCCCCCCAAGCCCGCTCCCACTCCGGCCCCAGCAGCCGCAAATCCGGGCGGTTGGGAAAGGGGTTTATTGTCTACACGCAGCAGGAAGAGGGAAGTGAAAACATCAGGTCCTGCCGGCCGAAGCCACCGGCCACGGCCAGACACGGCGAGTCCTGGTTCCTCCGTGGGCAGACAGCGCCGGTGTCCCCGCCGGTCCCACACAGCTACAGCTCCATCCCGGTGTCTGGCACCGGTTCTGTCCCCTCAGCGGCTGCCTGCTCCCTGCCTGCCGCCGGCAGAGGCTTCAAGCTATAGCGGGCACTGATGTTGGTACCGGAGACGCTGCGGTACTCGCCCATCTCCGTACGCACGGTTTCATTCTGGGTGATGGTGAGCAGGACGGGCACGGAGAGCGTCACCTCCTTCCGCAGCACCTGGATGCTGAGCGCCGTGCGCGGGGGGATCTTGGCCGGGAGCTGCACTTCCACCCGCTCCCTGCGGGTGCTGGATTCACTGTGCCCTTTCTGCACCGTGAAGATGTTGGAGGCTTCCACGGTGAGCGTGAAGGACAGCCCGGCTCTGAGGCTGGTGGCGTTGCTGAAGTGGAAGCTCTGCCAGAGCGTGGTGCCGTACTCCCGGCTGCTGCTGGCCGCCAGCACTTGCTCCGACTCCGTCTCATTCACCCCCTCGACCTCATCCACCAGCACCTCCCGCTCGTCCTCTATCTTCTTCTCCTTCCAGAGGAGACGCGCCGAGACCAGGGGCCGCCCTGGCCGCAGCGGGCGCAGATGGGACAGCCGAGACTGGAAGTTCAGCTCCAGTTTATAGTCAGCGAGATGCTCACCGGGCCATGCCAGGCAGTGCCAACCACCGCGGCCGGGGTGCTGGTACAGCAGCCAGACCCCTCGCTGCACCACATGAGATGCCACCCGGTCATTGAAGTACCCGTAGGCCAAGTTGGTCTCCTCTGTCACCACCTTGCAGGCGCCTTGGAAGTTGGGGTGTTCATAGAGGGTGATCTGGGGGTCCCCCAGGTCGTGGTGCACAAGGCGCAGCGCTGAGAAGCTGTTGGGTCGCTCTATGGAGGGGTACTCACCCTCCTCGAAGGCGTGCGGCTCCCCCTCGTACTTGGGGTCGGTGTAGGCGATCCAGGGCTGCCCCACAACCTTCAGGGAGGAGATGCAGTCCCCAAAATCCAGCTCGTGCAGGTCGGGCACGTCGCAGGTGAACTCCCGGCTCAGCCCCTCAAAGTTGGCGCGCTCATACACCGTGATCCGGTTCATGGTGCCCAGCGGGGGGCTCCAGGGAACCCGAGGGGTAAGCCTGCACAGCAAACGGCCCCCTAACTTCCCCTTATCCCTGTCTCTGCCTCTTCTTTGCCCACCTCCAGCCGCTCTCACCGTCAGCACCAGCCTGTGCCGTGTCTTTTACAGAAGGTGGTAGGATGGGATGTGCTGTGACACGAACGGGAGGTGATGACGGTGCTCACCCAGCGGGGACCCAGCCAGGCCCCGGTGCACCGGGATGTCAACCGGCCCCGCAGACCAGCCCTGCCGGAAAGTCCGGCCATGCCCCGGGCATGCAGCGCTCCAGCACTAACGAGTCATCCCCAATTAGCGCCCGTGCTTCCGCCCTGCCCCTGCTAATTACGGTGCGTGTTGCCGGTGGGGCAGGAACTGCCGGCTCGCCCCGAGACAAGCCCCTTTGGCACCCCAATGACTGCGGGTGCAGGACATGCCCCCCTGGCACGGCATTGCTGCCCCAGTGCCGTGCTCCATGTTGGCCCAGGCAGATGCTGGCACCTCTCCCTCCTTGTCCCTCCACGGGCAGCACGGCCACTGGGTGCCCACGGCGCTGCTGGAGGGTGATGGGTGCCAGCACCGGGCACGTCGGGATGCTGACATGCAGCCAGGGCACAGGGACAGCTGGCAGCCACCCCGGCATGGCGTGCCAGGGGCTTCCTCACGGCACCGTGCGGATACCCATGTCACTGGCTGGAGCTGGAGCTGTGGGATGGGGCACAGGGCACGTGTACCCCTTCGGCTGGCACCCCTTTGGGACCGGGTGCAGGCAGCTTGAGCCTCTGTCTTCTCCCAGCTACATGGTGGGACTTAGGGGCTGCCTCATCTCTCCCCATCTCCTCAACCCTCTCCAGCCCTGGGCTGTCCCTGCAGCGCAGCACAGGGAGCAGAGAGCCCCGAAGTCAACACAAGCAGCTCCCGGTGGGGTATGGCTGGATCCTGACCCACCCCCAGCAGCCCCCACTATAGTCTGGGGACAGCCAGGACCCCAAAAGCCCCCAATAGCTGAAATCTGTCCCTTGGGTCTTGAAAGCAGGGCCAGCCCTGTCTGCATTGGGTGCCCCAGTCCCACAAGGAAACCTGGGTTTGGTACATCCTGCAGTGGAAGAGGATGCAGACCCCGCTGACCCGGCTGCCTGTCCCCTCCGAGTCACCCCGAGACAGGAACCCAAGTGTCCCCACATCCCTGACCCCCAAACCCCTGTCCCCCACCAGCATATCCCCTCCCCACATCCTGCCCCCGCCGCAGTGCCGGTGCTGCCAGGGTCTCCCAGTTTATTGCCAGATGTCGGGGCGGTCGGGGGTTACACCAGACAAACGCTACAGTAAGCGGTTAGTGAGCGGGGGGCCGCGGGGGGCCGGGGGGGGCCGGGGTTGGGCTATCCCTTACTCCCCCCCTCCCCTTCAACCCCTCAGCCTCCCCCCCAGCCCCCCGGGGCTACCCCGCTCCCCCCCCCTGCCCCGTGCCGGGGACCCCTCCTGCTCCCCGCGGCCACCCCGGCCCCCCGGCCCCCAATAACCCCCCCTTGCAGCGAGGCCGGGGGGCCGGGGTGGCGCGGGGGGCACGGGGCAGCGGGGTGGGAGGCAGTGCTGGCATTATTGCTATGGCAGGCGGGAGCAGCGCGACCCTCCCCGTGGTCAGATCACAGTCTCGAAGAGCGTCGCCTTCTCCTTGGGGGGCTCCGGGGCCAGCAGTTTGGCTTCTGCCTCGGGTGTCAGGTACTCCAGGTGGTGGTGGCCCCAGATCGGAGTGGTCAGGAGCTGCCAGCGCTGCGGGGACCTTGTGTCAGTGCATGGGGATGGCCCCGACCTGACACGGTGCGTCCCCCATCCCCGGTGCATGCGGTGGGGATTTGGGTGGGGATGGAGGTGAGACCGGGATGAGGAAGAGATTGAAATGGGATTGAGACAGGCACGGGACTGAGATGGTGACGGGATTAAGACAGCGATGTCTCACTTGGATGTCTCACTTGGGTGAGGCTGGGAGTGAGACAGTGATGGGGACAGGGATGGGATTCTGACGGGAGAGTGATAAGGACAGGAAAGAGACTTAGATGGGGATGGGGGTGCATCTAGGATAGGGAAGGGATTGAAATGGGAGTGAGAAGGGGACTGGGGGAGATGGGGATGTGATTGAAACAGTGATGAGATAGGGACTATTTTGGTTGGGAGTAAGAGGAATAGGGATGGGATTCAGATGGGAAAGTGACTGAGACAGTGACCTAGGCAAGAATGGAATTCAGGTGAGGCTGGGAGTGAGACAGGGATGGGGCAGGGGTGGGATTTAGATGGGAACGAGACAGTGATGGGGACAGGGACAGGATTTGGCTGGGGATGGGACTGAGGTGGCAACATGGACAGTGCTGGGATTTGAATGGGGATGGGACTGGGATGGGGATGGGAGGGGGGACAGGGACAGGGCAGGAGGGGGGCAGGAGGGCCCCTCACCTCGCGCAGGGAGCCTTTGCAGCGCAGGAGCTTGTAGAGGAGGGTGCAGGGGATGCAGAGCATGGAGGAGAGCGCCAGGACCCAGCCGATGGCCTCCCCCCACCACGGGTACACATATGTCTTGTTGTAGGTCAGCGGCTTGTAGTTCACCACGTGGAACACGAAGATGCCCTGGGTGCAGAGAAGGGGATGAGGTCCCGTGGGGCAAGGGGATGGCAGCCACAGACCCCCCCATGCGTGTCACCCCATGACCCTGACACGTATGTCATCCCGTGACCCTGACACGCATACTGCCCTATGACCCCGACACGCGTGTCGCCCCGTGGCTGCCGTGCCCAAAGCAGCCGCCTGGGGGAGCCCAGTGCCCGTGGCAGGGAGCACACACGAGGACATGCGAGGACACGCATGAACACACGTGTCGGACACGCATGAACACACGTGTCAGCCCCGCTCACCACGCAGACCAGCGGCGTCACCACGGCCCAGCACCACTTCATGAAGGGCAGAGGCCGGTAGCCGATCATACGGGCCACGTCGTCCATGAAGCGGTCGGCACCTATGGGGAGAAGAGGGTCAGCCCCATAGAGCACCCATGTCCCTTTGTGTGTCCCCCTTCCCTGTGTCCTCCTACGGCCTCACCATAGACCCAGGCAATGACCACGCACTCCCAGAACGCCTGCCACAGCAGCGTGATCCCGCTGGCCGAGTAGTTGTCAAAGAGCTGGAACACGTACATGCCACCCTGCCGGGACAGCGCCGCACGTCACCGGGGCTGTGCCGGGCACCCTGACACCGGTACGGGCACAGCACCGGTGTCCCATCACCATGGGCACCCTGCATGCCACGGACATCCTGTACTCTCACAGCACCCCAATGACAATGGGTACCCCCATGCCATGGGCACCCATGGGTGCAGCACCCCAGGGATCTCCCACCCCATGCCGGGGCCCATGGCGCCATCATCCCACCTCCGTGACCATGGAGAGGTCGATGAGGCAGAAGATGATGCAGCAGAGCGCAGCGGTGAGCTCGCGGCGCAGCGAGCCAGCCCCCGGCTGGGGGAACATGTCCAGGATGCCCGTGATGAAACCCTCCACGCCGACAAACTGAGGCAGAGAGCGGGGCTCAGCAGGGACGCGCCACCCCGTCCCCGCGCCCGTCCCCGTGCCCTCTGCCCGCCCTGCACCTGGCTGTCCAGCCCCAGCACGAGGAGCATGAAGAAGAAGAGCGTGGCCCAAAGCGGAGACAAGGGCATCAGCGTCACAGCTTTGGGGTAGGCGATGAAAGCCAGCCCGGGGCCTGCGGGAGAGCGGGGTCAGCGGTGCCACCACAGGGTGGGACACGGGGGACACGGCACCGGTGTCACCCGCCGCCCGGCACTCACCGGACTCGGCCACCTTGGAGATGTCCACGCCTTGCTCGGATGCCATGAAGCCCAGCACGGAGAAGACAACGAAGCCGGCAAAGAAGCTGGTGGAGCTGTTGATCACGGCCAGGATGTAGGCGTCCCTGCGGGCAGAGCGGGTCAGGGGACACCGGGGGGGGGACACGCATCGAAGGGGACACCCCACAGGCGGTGCAGCACTACCTGTAGCAGTTGTTGTGGAAGCGGTTGTAGCTGCCCAGCGCAGTCAGCGCGCCCAGACCGATGGCGTAGGAGAAGAAGATCTGGGTGCCGGCATCGATCCAGACCTAGGGTGCGAGGGAGGGTGTTGGGGAGCAAGGAAAGTGTTAGGGGGGTCCCTTTCTCCTCCTGCCCTCTCCACTGCCCTCACCTGCGCCTCAGCCAGCTTGGACCAGTCGGGTTTCAGGTAGTAGATGATGCCACCCAGCGCCCCAGGCAGTGTCACCCCATGGACCAGCAGCAGGATGAGGACCACGTAGGGGAAGAGTGCTGTGAAGTAGACGATCTGCAGAGGAGAGGGTGCTGGTGAGATCCTCACCTAGGCTCCGTCATGTGCCACAAGTGTCCCAGGGCTGGGGGGTGTCCCCAGCAGACAGATGGGGGACAGGGGGTCTTGCACCCCCGTGGGCTGCAGCACAGGAGCCAGCAGTGGCACGTGCCGGTGGCTCCGATGTGTTCTCCCTGCCACCAGCATCACCTTCCCGGTTGACTTGACGCCCTTCCAGATGCAGAAGTAGACGATGACCCAGGTAGCGATCAAGCAGAGGATCATCTGCCAGTTCATCTCCCCCGGCTCGCTGAGGGCCCCCGAGAGCCGCAGCACCTTGTTCCTGCAGAGCGGGGCCGTGCTGAGCACCGGGGTGATGGCACCAGCCCCACGGCAGCCCTCGCGGTCCCCACACTCACTCCCAAAACTCGATGACGGGCGAGCGCTTGTTGCTCATGTCGGCGCAGCTGATGTTGAAGAGCTCGGTGGTGGTGTTGATGCTGGCGTTGTAGCAGAGCTCGAAGTGGAAGAGCTCAGTGCACTGCTCCGTGTTCCAGGGGTGGCCGCACGTGGCCCAGGGCAGCGTGTCCGTCAGCGAGTGCACCAGGTAGTAGAGTCCCCACACCAGGATCATGATGTAGTAGGAGTTGCAGAAGAAGACGATCACCATGGAGGCCAGACCCAGACCTGCGGCACGGGGAGCTCAGAGCCTGTGGGCACCCATGGCAGAGCCTGGGGTGGGATGAGGGGTGCAGGCAGGGACGGGGCAGGATGTGAGGTGCTGATGGGGATGGGACAGGGTGAGCTGGTGAGGATGGGAAAGGAGGACCTGGTGGGAATGGGAAAGGAGGAGCAGGTGGAGATGAGACAGGGGGAGCTGGTGGGGATGGGACAGGGGAGGTGGTGGGGATGGGACATAGGACAGGAGGACCTGGTGGGAATGGGACATAGGACAGGAGGAGCTGGTAGGGATGAGAAAGGAGGAGCTGGTGGGGATGGGACAGGGGGAGCTGGTGGGGATGGGACATGGGACAGGAGGAGCTGATGGGGATGGGACAGGAGGAGCTGGTGGGAATGGGACAGAGGGAGCTGATGGGGATGGGACATGGGACAGGAGGAGCTGATGGGGATGGGACAGGAGGAGCTGGTGGGGATGGGACAGAGGGAGCTGATGGGGATGGGACATGGGACAGGAGGAACTGATGGGGATGGGACACAGGGAGCTGGCAGCCCCCGGCAGGACAGGATGGGGATAACCGGAGGCATAGCATCAGGATCTGTCAGCCCCGGGGATGCCCTGGGGAGGCCGGCAGCAGGCAGGCAGGGAGCCACAGGGGCAGGCAGGGCCGGGCAGGGCAGTGCAGGATGGCACGGGACCCAGGGACAGGCAGCTGCCACCCTTGGCCAGGGTGCAGGGGAGCAGCAGGACGCGGACAAGGTACACGGGAGCAGGCAGGGTGTGGGCAGGGCACAGGCAGATGGTGCCCCGGGTGCTGCGGGCACCAGGGGCCACGAGCAGGGTGCAGACAGGGCACAGGCAGGGCACAGGCAGGGCACGGGCAGGGCGCAGTGTTACCCTTGAAGAGGGGGGCGATGTTCCAAGCGGCGATGCCCCCCTGCTTCATGAACTGCCCCAAGGCCACCTCCAGGAAGAAGACGGGAATGCCGCCCACGAAGACGATGATGAGGTACGGGATGAGGAAGACGCCTGGGACCGGGAGGAGAGGGAACGGGGCCGGCTCAGCCGCCGCCGCCCCCCCCGGACCCCCCCGGACCCCCCCTTCCCTCCCCGTGCCGCCCGCCGCGGGCACAGCGAATGGGGAAGGAGCCTCCGAGCCCTCCCCTTGCCGATGTAGGTCAGGGCAGGCAGGTGGTGGGGGGCTCCCCATGGACCCCCCATCCTTGTGGGTCGCAGCAGACACCCGTGGGGTGGCCCATGAGCCCCGTGGATGTCCCCTTACCACGGGGAGGTGCAAGGCGAGCTGGCCCCCCATGGGATGACCCCACATACACACGCTATGGGGTGCCTCAATGCAACGTGTGCTGCCCCACATGACCCTGTGGGACCCCCCCCACTTTGTGTCTATGGGGCTCACCTCCGCCGTTCTTGTAGCACAGGTAAGGGAAGCGCCAGACGTTGCCCAGCCCCACGGCGAAACCCACGCAGGACATGATGAAATCCATCTGACGGGCCCACGTCTCCCGTTCCGGAGCTGCAGTTGCTTTCGGGGGACCGGGGGGTCCCACTAACGGTGCCGTTATTGCCCGTTCCTCACCCGCCGTGGGGGGGTCCGTACCCTCCGCTTCCCCACGGGTGTCTATTGAGATGGGGATGGGTGGGGGGGGGACACCCCATACGGTGCTGTCACCCCATGGCCGTGCGGTGGGGAAC
This sequence comes from Strigops habroptila, assembly GCF_004027225.2. Classification (NCBI taxonomy): domain Eukaryota; kingdom Metazoa; phylum Chordata; class Aves; order Psittaciformes; family Psittacidae; genus Strigops; species Strigops habroptila. Next base: position 35,859,710 of record NC_046360.1, read on the forward strand.
GGAGGAGGCGCGGGGGGGGGGGGACCCCCCCCCGCGCCTCCTCCGTTCCCCACCGCACGGCGAAGCGTGACGTCAGATGTCAGGCCGCGTGACGTCACAATGCAGAGCGGTGACTCACCCCGCGGTGGCGCGGTCGCGCGTGTCCGTGGACCCCCCCCCCTTTTCCCTTTCCCCCCCCTCCTCTCCTCCACCACTATTCCCAACCTCATCCCTCCCCCGTCGCTTCCCGCTTACCGGAGCCCGCGGGAGCAACAGCAGCAGCGGCGGCGGCATCGTCTCGTTGCGGGGCAGCAGCGGGTGGCTGCGGGGCGGCCTTATCGGCGGGGACCGGGGGCATGTCGCGGGGGGCCGGGGAGCGCGGGTGGGTCGGGGACGGCTCCGTTGGCCGTAGGGAAAAGGGGGGGTACAGGGAAAGGGAAAAAGGGGGGGGTTCAGAAGCAATCCACGAAGCACTTGAAGGTGAGTCGGAAGAACCTCATTGAGGGCGGCGGGGCGCGGCGGGGCGGGCCGGGCCGGGCGGGCGGCTCAGAGCCGGGCTGCGGGGCCGGCGCCGCGCGGCCGCTCCGGGGCTCTCTGCGCCGCGGCACCGGGAGGCGGCGGAGGCAGCGACCGGCCGCGCCGCCCCCCGAGCCCCATTGGACGTGACGCCTGCCCGAGGCTTGACGGGACTTGCAGTCCCGGCACCGGGGGGTACCGGGGGATACCGGGCGCTAGGGACACTAGGACATAAGGCACATCGCGTACTAGAACTTGGAAGCGCCGAAGCACCAACCGGCACCGCGACACACCGAGCGATACGGTACCGGGACTTGCAGTCCCGCCGCACCGGCACTAGGGGACACCGAGGGACACCACCAGGCAGTAGGGCACTGAGATTTGCGGTGCCGCCACAGCGGTACCGGGGCACACCAGGCACTACGGGCGGTGACAGGGTACACGAAGGGACTCCAGGCACTGAGGGGACATCAGGTGTCCCCCCCATTGCACCGAGAAACACCCGGCACTGAGGGACACGGCGGGGACAGCGAGCAGGGAGCGCCGAGGGGACTGGGGGGACAGCAGAGAACACGGTGCCCGGGGGGGTCAGCAGCAGCAGAGGGCGTCAGGGGACAGCAGGCAGCGGAGCCGAGTGGAGTTCAGCGAGTTTAATGAGCGCAGGACAAACTCCGACCCGACCCCCCCATGGCCCCCCACCCCGGTGCCCGGCCCGGCCCGCACCCCCCGCGGCAGTGCCCGCGATGCTCAGTCGACTTCTTCCATGCTGCTGTAGGAGGGGGCCGGGCGCTCGGCGGGGCTGGCGAAGCGCTCGGGGAGGCCTTCTGCGGCCGGGGCTCCTTCGGGGGCCAGGCCGGATCCGAACGGCACCGGGGGCAGACCCTGCAAGCAGAAGGTGGGGATGAGAAGGGAGACCAGCACCCTGCCCACCCATCTTCTCCCTCCCTGCTCCAGGGGGGGACACAGGGACCCCACACTGCACATAGAGCCAGGAGAGCAGGAGGCGATGGCAGCCCCCTGCGTGCCCGGGGGTACCTGCCTGCCAGGGGAGAGCCAGGCTGCAGCACGCTGAGCCTCTCCCCAGCCCGGCACTCGTGCCCCCGGGGCTGCCGCGGCCAGGGCCAGTCTGAGCAGAGCCCGACGCCCCGGCACAGGCGCGGGGCCAGCAGCGGTGAGGCCGGCTGCCAGCACAGGACCAGAGGGGATTTCCAAGGGCTGAGAGGGCCCTGCCGGCCACCCAGCTCCAGGCAGGGCAGGCAGGAGCATGTGGGTCCCGACCCGCAGCCGGAGCAGAGGGCACGGCCCCGGTGCCGGGCACTGAGTCAGCCCCACGAGGCCGGCGCTGCGGGTGAGCGGGGGAAGCCGCCGAGCCCCAGAGCTGCAGACAATGAGGTGACTGTAACAGGATGGACACCTCATGACCACGGCACAGCCCCGTGGCATGGACGCGGTGCGGCGCGGCACGGCACGCGTGCGGACAGGGGTGTGGGAGCAAGATGGGGGCTCCGGGCCGCGCTGCTCGAGCAGCAGGCACAAACACAGGAGAGCCTCTTCCCTGCCAAGCATCCTTCCCCAGGCAGCCAAGGGCACCGGCAGCGGGACAGCGACGGAGACGGAAAAGGAAGTCACAGGGCTCTGAAGTCACCTCTCACACCCAAACACGCCGGAGCAGCCCGAGCCACGCTCCGCCAAGGGCAACACGTCTCAATGTCAGACACCGCGGGAGCTGCAGCCCGTGGCCCAGCCCCACAGCACTGTGTGCTGCCGGGCTCCCCACGCCCTGCACGTGCCCCATGGCACCGGCAGCCAGAGCCCAGCCCTGAGCCCGCTGCAGCACAGGGTGCGCCCTGCACCCGGTGCAGCACACGGCACCGTCCCAGTGCCGGCTGCGCCAGAGCGGCCTCAGGCACAGGGAGGTGGCTCCAGTGCAGAGTCCCTGCCCCTGCGTGGGGGTCCCAGCACACCAGGACAGGGATGCTGCAGCTCTTTGGAAACCCGGCTTTATTAACGCACCGAGGTCCCACTGCGCTGCCCCAGCAGAGACCCGGCACTGGGGCACCCCCACGGTGCTGGTGGGTGCTCACCATGGGCACCCCAGCTCAGATTGCCCTGATCCACGGCAGGGCTGAGGGGGAAGCACACGAGCCCTTGGTGACAAGCCCCCAGCACGGGGGTGCAGTGCACAATACTCCTGGTGCAGGGGAAGATGCCACTTGGAAGCTCAATAGAAGGGACTGGGCTGACCCAGGAACCACAATCACACCAGCCCCAAGGGTCCTGCAGCAGCACAACTGGACCAGGAACTGTTTCAGGGCACCCTGCCCTTAGAGCAGCCTCTTGGCAGGTCTCTGCTTCTTTCTTGGGACACCAAGTGGAGGTGCTCAACATGCAGCATCAACATCCCTTCCTGAGCAGCAGGTAGTCACGAGCTCTGCCCTGCATGCAGCAAGGGTGAGGGAGGGCAGAGGGGTGCCTGGTTCTGGGCTGGCACAGAGATGCAGAGCAGACAGGCAGGAGCTGACAGCCCCACGACTTCCCTCGGTGAGTCCTTCCCGGCTGCTTGTCCTGCTGCCACGCAGCATGCCCCGGAGCCCTGCGCCCACAGCTGGCTGTGTGCCCGTGCCTATCTCCAGCGGGTCTGGTAAATGAGCGGGTAGAAGACGTTCAGGAAGAGAGCCACGATTGCGGCCGTGGTGGCCAGGACAAAGTATCTGACGCAGCCTTCATCTGGGTGCTGGGGGGTGCCCGGACTCCGCTTCTGGCCACGGGGCCTCCAGGGATTTCTTGCAGGCCTTTGGGGTGCCTCGAGCTGCAACTCTTGTTCTTCAGCCTCCAGTTCCTGCCAGATCAGAGAAGCCTGCGATGTGGAAACCTGCGTCAGCACTTGGAGAACACAACGGGCAACACCCCTCGCCATCCCCCGGGGCAGCGGCTGCGTGCCAGCCCAGCCCCGTGCCCAGCCAGCCGCCCGCCTCCCCATGCAGCACCAGCACCGTCGCGCCCGCCCCGAGGCGATGCTCTTCGGCAGCGCCGGTGCTCGCAGCAGGGTCTTCACGGGGCCACGGGGAGCGGAGCTGGATCCCGGTGGAACTGATGCGCTGGCATTGGTGGGTCCAAGCGGCGAGGGGGCAGGCAGCGGCCAATCAGAGCCCAGCGTTTGTGATCCCAACTGGATCTTTCAGCCAACAGCCAATCCAGAGGCAGCTGGGGCAGCAGGAGCGGGAGGCGCGGTCACAGCACAGCCAGTCACAGCTCTGCTTGGGTGGGTGGGGATGCTCCGGCAGCCAATCGTAGCCCAGCTTCCAGGAGGATTATCTGCAGGCAGCCAATCGCAGCCTGGCCCTTCACAGCGTGCCGGTGATCATGCAGAGTAGTTAATCAGGGCCCAGGTCTCCGGAGGGCACCCAGTGCCTGGGGGGATCCGGGTGATCCCGGCGGGATCCAGTGCACCCATCGCTGCGGGGATCTGGCAACGCCAGAGACCCACCAAGCCCTGGCGGGATCCAGTGCAGTCATCACTGCCGGATCCAGTGCGCCCATTGCTGTCGGATCCAATGCACCCATTGCTGCCGGATCCGGCACTGCCAGGGACCTGCTGAGCCCTGGTGCTGGGGGGTGTTACGGTGAGCCTCAGTGCTGCTGCAGGTTCCCAGTGCCAGCATGGGATGAGCAGGGCAGTCTGTAGCTCAGGAGCTGCTCCAGGACACGGACAGCCTCCCCGGACAGGAGCAGCCCGGACAGGCAGACACCAACTTGCCAGACAGCCGCTGGCTCCAAGGACAGGCAGCTCCTGTCCCCTGCCGAGAGCCAGGCTGCCAAAACCAGCGCCGGGCTGAGGAACGCACGAGCCAGACAGGCCCCATGCCTGCAGCCGTGCGGAGCTGAGCATCGTCCTCAGACCCTGTGTGTGCTGAGCACGGGGAGGGGAAGAGCTGCAGCACAGGATGCAGGGGGCTGGCCGGGAGGGCGCTGAGCCGTGCCCCCCCGGTGCCTGACGCTCACATGAAGATCAGCCCGCCCGTTCCCCGCCAGCGCACGCCGAGAGCACGGTGCCGCCGGCGCAGCCCTCCCTGCGGGGCAGCCCGGCAGCAGAGCCCGCTCCGGCAGGTCTGTCTCCAGCAGCATGCTGCCGACGCTGCCAGGCCTCTGGCTCAGTGCTGCCCTTTGCCTTTTTTGCACCTCGCTTGGCGCTGAGCTGGGCCCCAGCACACAGCATCCCCCCCCCCGCCTGCAGAGCGGCTGCAGAGGGCAGGTTCTCACTGCTCCCCGGCACAGCCAGCGCCTACCACACCGCTCACAGCCCGCCCCCGGTGCAGACCCCAGCGGGGCTGAGCCCTGTCCTGCACCCTCCAACCCTGATGACAAGAACCAGCTCTCCTATAGTCCCTCAGCGCAGGGACTGTCCCAAGCTAACAGCAACAACAGGGCACCACAGGCCCCAGCGCCTGGCCGGCGCAAGCTCTTCGGTGTCCAAGAGGGGCAGGCACCGCAGCGGTGCCATGCCAGGCTCCACGGGTGCTGGCAGAGACGGGCCAGGCCCTGCCTGATTCAAGGCTCTGTGGCTCCGACAGCGCCGAAAGGGACGCGAGCTCTCACCTGGCTGGCAGCAGCTTCGGCAGAGGGGGTGCGCTCGGCTCGGTGGTCCGGGGGGTGCCCTGGCAGGGGTCTCTCCACAGGAGAGTTCCTCCGGCGGTAGAACAGGACATAGGCGTATCTGGTTACCACTTGGCTCTCGTCCACGGTGGTGACTGTGCTGTCGTCGAAGAGCCGCCAGCCTGAGGAGGAGGGAAGGGTTAAAGCGAGCAGCCAGGCCACGGCAGGAGGAGGGCTGGGGACAGGGAGGTGGCGGATCCTCACCCACGTCGCTGCGCTGGCTGTTCTTGTCGTTGGGCAGGCGGGCGTACGCTGTGTAGTGCCCCCCGATCATGCCTCCGTAGTGGTTGATCACAGCGTACAGGTCGTACACGGGCAGCTGCTGCTCGCCCTTCCGGCCGATACAGAACTTGCTCAGGTCCAGGTTCCTGGGGAGAGACACGGGGACAGTCAGGGCATGACCGGTGTTAGCAGAGCAGCACAGGCAGTGCCAACCCAGGCACGTTGTCCCAGCCAGGCTCTCACCGGACGGGGAAGTCCACCATGTCATTGATCTTATCCCTCCAAATAAAGCTACGGAAGGAGAAGCGCTTGAGCTGGATGATGAGGACATTAGGCAGCCGCCACAGCATCAGCTGCTTGGAGGCTTCACGGTGCTGCTTGCACTTGGGGCAGTACCTGGGGGAAAAGTGTGCTCGTTATACCAGGGTGGGGAGAGCCTCAGGTCACCCCCAAGGTCCTCCACACGAGGGGATGCAGGAGGTCTCAGCCTCCCCTGCCAGGAGCAGCCAGCAGAGTCCTGTGGAGCGCTGGCATTGCTCCCTGCTGGCTTATGGCCTCCCCAGTGCGCAGGGAAGGGCAGCCCAACGCTCCTGCCTGCCAGCAGCAGCAGTGTGCAGGTCCAGGCAGCTCCCAGGAAACCCCCGCTGGTGCCTGGGCCCCCGCGCTGGAACCCCCCCTGCCGCCGTCCTCACCACGCTTCCTCCGGGGCCAGGACTTCGGGCTTGGTGAAGAGGTTGAGGCACTGCTCCAGGGTGAAGTGGCCAGCGCGGGCTGCTTCGCTGGCGGAGCCCGGGTCCTCCATGCACTCCAGCTCCTTGGATTCCACCAACACAAACTCCTTGAGGCGTTCGTTGTTCTTCCACACCAGGGCGAGGGAGCAGTCGTCTGTCAGCTCCAGGAGGGTGTCACCTGCAAAGGGGGCACATACCTCACATGCCTGTCCCACGAGCCTGGGCCAAGTCACTTTGCTGGGGCTAGAGGCGGTCTTGCTAATCCCAGCTCGATACAGCAACCAAACGCTGCTGCCAAGAAGGGACCCCATGGCCAGGTTCACCACTCCAGGGCAGCAGAACCCCTAAGCACCAGTGGGCAAAGCTGGCAGCACCTACATAACCAGCACTGGATGAGAACATCCCATTCAGACAAGAGGTGACCCACAGATCACAGATGCTCTGTGGATACAGGAGACTGAAGGGAATTGATCTATTTGCTGAGGAAAGCAGGAATGTCATATGCCAGAGAAGAGCTTTCAGGCTCTGTGCAGCAGAGCTCTGCCCTCCCCTATGCAAGATGCAGCTTTCAGCATCCAGCCTGGGGGCCGCCATCCCATCTGAGTTCACTTTGTGCTGGGCAGCTCCTGCCAGAGGCCATGAGGGGTGAAGGTTGCACTTCCCACGGCCCTGAGAGCTCACCTTTATCTTCCAGCTTGTACTCTCTGTTGGCAGCATCGATCTTGTTGATGTAGAACTGCGTGGCGCGGGCGCTCAGCGAGTCTGGAGTGTGCTGGTACCCAGGGATGGCAGCTGTGGGCAGGCAGGGACAGCTCTGTGGTGGCACTGCCTTGCGTGCCCTGCGTAGGGGCCAAGAATTCGCGGTGCCCCCACCCCCACCTCACATGCTATGGCCTTACAGGGACACAACCACGTGCCCCGTGTCCTTGACTATTTTTAGCAGGCGCCTGCCCCTGGCAAGCTGTGCTCCTCTGCCTTGCCCCTTCGCTGCACATTGCTGCCATCCCCAGACGAGCGGCTGGAAAACGTGACAGGCAAGCGGAGCGAGAGGCTGCTCCCGTGCAGCTGAGTCACAGCGAGGGAACCGCTGCGCTCGCAGCCCCGCGGGGCTCAGCCCTCCCATGGGAGGCTTCTGCCAGCCTCTGCCTTCCTTCCCACCCCTCCCACCGCAACGCAGCGCTCCAGCCCCGCCAGGTCTCGGCTCTGCAACCCCCCAGGGCAAGGCAGAGCGTGGGCAGGAAGGCATTTCAGGTGGGGCAACGCTGCCAAAACACAGCTCCCAGGGCCGCGTTTACGTCCCCAGGGGTCTCCAGACCCAGGTCACAACAGACACTGTGGTGGGAGGTCACCCCAAGGCGGGAGTTGCTCCTGTTTTGCCTTGGGGCTGCCCAGGCTCCCAGCACAGCCGTGGTGAGCACCGCAGCACCTCTTACCTTCTGGCTTGAGGGCTCGCTCATAGGACGGCTCCTTCTCGCAACAGCTATCGCCCTGTGACTCCACGTGCTCGGGGAAGCCCGAATCCAGGCTCAGCAGGGAACTCCTGGCTGGCAGCATCTTGCTCCGGACAGTGCCGGTGTCTCCCATGTCCGGGTGCAGTTCGGGCACAGCCGGTGACAGTGGGGGCTCCTGCAGGAGGCTGGAAGTCCTGTCCCCGTCCCCCAGCTCGGGGGCTGAGGTGGCTGACGCACAACTGCTCTTGGTGGGCAGGGGTTCCAGCTTGTCCGGGAGCAAAGGCTGCAGGCCCTGCTCCGGTGACATCCGTGCCAGCTGGAAGGGAGGCTGGAACACGCTGACCGAGTACCTGTGCAAGGAGGCGGCAGTCAGAGCGGGGCAGGCACAGGGCTCTGGGGCAGGAGCACCCTCCTTCCCTGCACCCTCACCTTGCGTAGCCCTCCAGCAGCTGGGCCAGGCGGGCGTAGGTGAGGCGGGACTCAGGCACGCTGATGAGGAAGGGGAAACCGATGTTCTCGGGGCGGCACAAAGCCTTGTGGTCTGGCCAGTGGGTTTTCTGACATGCCCTGTAACACATACAGCCCCTGCTGAACCCAGCACCGTGACCAGCCCGGGCAGGAGCACAAGGCCAGAGGGGTACAGTGGGGATGAGGGGAGCATCATGAGCCAGACTGGCTCCTTCCCATCCCACCCAGTGGAGGATGAATAATCCCATCCAGCCCTTCAAACACAGGAGACCCTCCCTCGCTGGCAGCCAACTCACACGTTGCAGTAACCGACTCGATAGCACCTCGTGCAGCGCTTGAGCTTCTCATCCTCCGAGAGCTGCTTCTTCTGGCAGGCTGCACACTTGGACACGGGGCCGCTGGGCACCTGCGGACGCTGCAGGAGAAAGGACCCATTGGGCAGGGAAGGGCACCTGGGCAGGACAAGGCAGCCTCGGTGGGCATCGGCGCTCACTGCAGCTCGTCACGCTTGCTGCAGCTCTCCCCCTCCTGCTCAGCTCCACAGGTAGTCCCAGTGTTCCCCCTCTTACCTGCTGGACCTGCAGCTCCACCACCCGCTCCTTGGCCAGCTCTGGGGACAGCACCTCGAAGCAGAACAGCAGGTCCGTGGGGGAGACTGTGTCGAGCGAGTTGGATGGCAGGAACATGCGGTGGAAGTGATTCTTGATCACCTGCCAGGAAAGCAGAGCAGGGCTGCGAGGGCTGTCCCACGCTTCCTCTCCTCGGGAAGCACCAGCCCTACAGTGAGCTGTGGGACAGCAGCACCACAGGGATGCTGTGCTCACCTCCCCACACTGCCAGGGGAGGATGGACATCCCCTGCCCTCCTGATCTGCCCAGCAGCACCCTGTGCATGACGCTGCCACCCACAGACAAAACCCATCCCATGGACAGGTTGGCTATGGACAAGTTACTATCAGTAACCATGACCCCTGCAGAGCTGTGGGAATCGGGGCACCCACAGGAGCAGCCCGTGAGCACCCTCACCTCTGCCAGGCGCAGGTTCTCTGGTTTCACACGCACGCTGTGGGCCACCGAGTCAAGCACCTCCATGGCACTGGAGTTCTCCTTGCTGATACTCACGAGGAACTGCCACCAAGAGAGTGCCACATCAGTCACACCACACCAAGGCATGCGGGAGCCTTACTTAACACAAGGCTTAGCCTGTTGGCACAGGACCAGCTGCCTGGGACATCTCCAGGAGCATTCTCAGGCTCCCTCCCCACCACAGTAGATGATGTTCTTTACCTTAATGGGTTTCTTGTGCGGCTCCTTTGCAAAGTAGTAGACAGTCAGCACCTTCTGTTTCTGAGGGAGGGGCACGGGGAGGTACAGGAATGGGTCAAAGGTGATGGATACCTGCAGATGAGAGAACACGCTCAGTTGTGGGAAGCACTTGTGGCCAAGATCAGTGGGGCAGAAGCCTCAGCCTTGCCCTGTGATGTGCTTTTTGAGGGGCAGGAGCCTGCTGCTGCACAGCCAGGATGGGACAGAGCCTCCGGAGCTGCCCTACCTTGGAACACACTGGGCACACCAGCTTGGATTTGTACTGGCCCTGGAAGAGGTCCACAACGAAAGAGTCGTTCCTCATCTTGTGCCGCTGCCAGGCCTCCTCCGCTACCACCTGCGGGGAGAAAGGGCTGAGCAACACACTAAACCACCCAGCCTGGGGCTGCTCTCCCAGGGGAAGGCCGTCCTCACCTCGTCAGGCCTCCCATCCGAGTCCACAGTCTCTGTGTAGGGCTTGTTCTGGATGCGGTTGAGGTCCTCGTGCAGGCCATCGAGCAGGAAGGCCATGAACTCCTGAGCGTCGTGCTGGGCATAGCCAGTGAACTGGCTGGCCTTGCTGGCCACGATTGCCTGGGGGAGCACAGTGCTCAGGGCTGGCCAGCAGCACCACTGCCCCCCACACAAAGCCTGGCTGCACCACCCGCATCCACCTCCTGCTCTGCGGCACTGACAGGGCAGGAAGGCACCCACAGACGACCCAGAGCAGCTCCTGCTTGGCCCTGCTGCTGCCTGCAGCCCTACCTTCAGTTTCGAGGGCTGGAAGGCATGGTGTGTGCCCTTCCACAGCGCTCGCAGCAGCATGGCAAAGCCGATGGCCAGGCGGCCCCCCGTCCCCAGCGGGTTGTTGTAGTTGATTTCCGACTCAAAGGACCGATCTGTAAGAGATGGAGGGGATCAGGGTGGCCTCTGGCTGCACCGTCCCAGTGCCCGGCTCCGAGGCTCCCGGCCTGGGCTCACCATGGAAGTAGTCACGCAGCTCCCGGGTGTTGGACAGGGACTGGATGACGCTGTTCATGAAGCAGGTGTTGCCCAGGTTCACCAGCCCCGTGAAGCCAGGCAGACAGACCTTCTTCTTCTCATCCTCGTCCTCATCGTCCTCCACGCTCTCGGTGCTCACCGGGCTGTGTGTCATCGGTGGCACCATGCACGTTGGTTTGGGCTGCCAAAGCAGAGGGGGGTGTGAGGGTGATGCTTTTGGGGAACACCACGGGAACCCAAAAGCCCAAGACACCCCCTAGAAAGGGCTAGAATCATCACACTGTCTCTCACCAGGGCTGGAACAGACAGGCCAACCACCCCTAATGCTGCCAGCTATAACTGAGCAGCGCTGCCTCCCCCTCCAGGAACAGTTTGCCAGTCCCCAGAGTGACACCAAGGAGCTGGGGTCCCATTAAAGGGACAAGCAGCCTCCCCTTTTCCCCCCACCCAGGTGAGACCCAGCGTGGCCCCACTCACCGATGGGATGTGCGGCTCTTGCTTCACTGCCACGTGCTCTTGGGCCGTACGTGCTGCCACACCATCCAGACCCCCATCTTCCACACGTGGCTTCTCTTTGTCGCTGGCTCGGGCCTCTTCCTTGCTGGACAGGGGGTGCTGGTTGCTGCCGGGGGGGTTCTTGTCCAGGGGGGTAGGGCCTGTAGGCATGGCAACCTTTGCACCACCCACTGCACCTTAAAAAGGGGGAAGGGTGGGCCTGTGGTTAGCAGCACCGCGCTGCCCATGGCAGGGCTGAGCCCCCCGGCCCGTGCTCACCCACAGGCTCTCTCTTACCCCTCTTCCCTGTGAGCAAGGGCAACAGCAGTGCCCTGCCCACTGCACCTGGCTCACCCCACATCCCTCCTACCTGCACCCGCTCAGCCCCTCTCCATCCCCACCACAGCTCCATGCCGGAGGCCCCAGCACCGGGCGGCGGTGGGGAGGGCCCGTGCCCCTTTGGGGTGCAGCAGGCAGCAGCAAGACAAGGAGGCAGGGTGCAGACCTCGTGTGGCTGGAGCCTCCAGCCCGCCCCAGCGCTGGCTCTGGCGTTTCTTCAGGCAGACGTTGATGCGAGACAGGGTGAAGTTGTACGTGCATTGGTTCGGCTCAATAAGGTTCCTGCAGCAAGACAAGCAGCAAGTCAGGAATGCCCCAGACCCACCCCCCAAAGCAACCTCAGGCATGATGAAGCCTCTGCAAGGCAGGGCCGTGGCCTCCAGGGACCCAGCCAGCACTGATCCCAAGGTGGCCCTGGCAAAGCAGGGTGAAACCCTCGAGCCTGGCCACAATGAGCACACAGCAGGCCTCTTTCCTGGCTCCTTGCTCCACATGCCCCCTTCTGCTGGACATCTCACCCAAACTGCACACAGAGTCCCCAGGAGCTCTAGAACAGGCTAGAGGGGAATTGTAGGCAAGGAGATGCTGGGATTTCCTCCCCTGCAAGCCTCCACAGCAAGCCAAGGCAGCCCAGGCTTGGGGCACTGGTGCAGCATGGTGTAAGGGAGACCCCCATGTGCAAACATGAGCATCCCCTGCACACACACATCAGCTGGGACTGCCTCCTGCTCCAGCTCTGCACTCCCAGCTCCACTGCCCCAGGTGCAGGAGCCGTACCTGAGCTTCACCTGCCACCGGAACACTGTGTGGGGCCCACAGCCAGGATGGAGGCGAAGGAAGTTTGTGTCGCTGCAAAGAAATGGGAAGCAAGTGAGAAAAGGTGAATAAAGCCGTAGCCCAGCCCCAGCCAGGAGCTCTGCAGCAGCCTGGCACCATCCAGAGGCACATTTGTACCTTGTCTGGAACACCAGCGTGAAGTCTTGCTCCCGGAACAACACTTTGGATGTCTCCTTGTGGATCTCCTTCACGTAGACGTGCACCACCACCAGGTCATTGCCCTTCTCGTATGAGTCATTCTTGACAAAGGTCAGGCTCACAAAAGGCTCTGGCTCTGAGGAAAGCCGTGGAGAGAGATGTTATGTTCCTGGCACGCTGAGGCAGCACCAGAGGCTGACCCAGGAGAGGTCCCACACGGACCTTCCTGACCAGGCTGACTCCTTGGTTCCAGCCACTCACCATCAGCTGCTGCTTCCAGAGCCACGTCATCCTTGGACCAGTCCCTCTTCTCACCGTCCCTGCCCAGGGGAGGGGTGGCCACTGGGGCAGCCTTGGAGCTCTCCCCCAGCACAGGCTGTGTGCAGTCCCGGCCCCGCAAGGCCTCAGCAGGGCTGCCTGGCTGCAGGACTCTCTTCTCCACACAGGTAGCAATGCAGTGGGGGAACGCCTCTGTGGTAGCTGCGAGGGGAGGCATCTCCACAGGAACTGTCTCCTTGGCCAGCACCACCGCCTTTCAAGAGACAGATACACACAATGACAAACAGACACGGCCACTCCGGAGCTGTGGGGGTCACCTCCTGCTCCCCCCGTGCACCCCATGCTTGGCTCGGCTCCTTTAGCACCACAGTCCAGGACTGTGCGGCCCTCACGTTGTCCTCTCCTCCACCACAGCACCACCCGTGGCACCCCAAAGCCCATCTCATCAGCAGGGATGGGTCCCTGAGTGAGCAGCATCCCCCGCACCAGCGCTGAGGGTGCAGAGGTGTCCTCGGGTACCTTCTCCAGTGGCATGGTGAGGTCCGTGAGGGCTGAGGGCGCATCAGCCTGGCTGGCCCTGCCGTTGCGGCGGCTCCCGGCCCTCCCGCTGTGCCCTTTGCTGGGCTCCACGCTCCCGGTGACTCTGGCGTTCGGCTCCTCTTCAGTGGGAGCCACTTTGAGGTAAACTGCCCGCTTGGCGCTGGGGCCGCTCTGCGTCCCTGGGCTGGCTGGGCTCTTCCCTCCCAGGGCCTCGCTCCTTCCCGGAGCACGTTTGGGGTTGGAGGCTTCCCGCCGGGATCTCGGCAGCTCTGCGCTTTCAGCCCGTGGCTCTTCAGAGGCCAGCTCTGCAGAAGCAGCCTTCTCCTTCCCGTTCTCCCAGCACACGGCCCCTTTGGCCAGCTCTTTGGATCCATCTTTCCTTCTCTTCTGTGAAGAGCAGCAGAGCACGGTGGGGAGGTATCCAGGCAGCAGCACCCCTCGCGTTCCCTGACAGCCCCTCACCCTCACTGCCCTTCCCCAGGGTGTGCCAGAGCTCTGCTTCAGATCCTGGAGGCTTTGTGGCAGGCAGAAACTGGGTACAACAATGCTCCCCTCCCTGGGACACAGGCAGCTGGCTCACTGCCCTCATGCAGCACGTGCCCCATGAGCAGAGAGTGAAACCCTCACCCCAGCTCCCCTGGGCTCCATGAGCTCCCTCAAAAGGCAGATCCTCCCCTCCTCACCAGAAGCGAAGACCAGGTATGGAGCGGGATCTTCTTCTGAAGCACAAGATGCAGGAAGTTGCCCTTTTTGCACTGGACCTTGCTGCAGGAGCCCTCAATCTCCTCGTAGAACTGACAGCTCCACTGGCGCCCGTCTGCAAGCAGAGGGGGACCAGCACCTCAGGCAGAGCTCCAGGCAGCTGTCACCTAACCCACAGCCTCCTTTCCCCTGCCCCAAGGATCAAGGAAGCACTCATCCAGCGCCAAGGAGGCTGCAGGCAGGCTGCCACCATACCCCAGGAGCTTGCAGGGCTCCAGCCAGCTTCCCTGGGTCTGCTTTGTACATCTGGCTGGCCTCCTTCCCGGAGGGAAGGCCCTGGGCCTCCCTGCCTTCAGAGCACAGTCACTTCTCCGAAGGATACCCAGGGCTGACCCAGTCATCCCAGTGTGCAGGGCACAGAGAAGCACCAGCGCAGCAGTGGGCACTTGGGCACTTGGTGCAGAGGCCAGCTCCTGCCCTCCCCAGCTCTACAACCTTCTTCTTTTACACTGCTCTCCTGTGAGCCCTGCCTGCTGGCTGAAGCTGTGCCAGCTGAGAGCAGGGCACTGCCTCTGAAGGAAAGGTTTTATGCCTGCCTGGATCAGCCCCACATCTAGCCCAGAGCTGTGCCAAGCCCCACTGGAGAAACACCCACAGCACTCTCTCTGTTCCCCACCATACCTGGCAGTTTGACCACACAGTCCGTGTCAGTGAAAGCAGCATCCACATCCTCCACCTTCAGAGCTTCGCTGCCCAGATTCAGCTTGACAATGATCTCATCAGCATTCTGCTTCCAGTCCAGCAGCAGCTCTAGGAACAGGGAGGGAAATGTCACCCACACGCTGGGGCATGAGCCGGCAGTGCCCACTCCTTGGCTGAGGAACATGAGCCTCAACACACACTTGATTCAAGGAGGTCATTGCAGGTGACACTCACAACCTGCTCCCATGGGACAGGCCACAAACAAGAGCACAGGTTGTGCCAGGGCAGGTGAATCCCAGTGGGAACTGGAGGGATCAGAAACCCACTGCTGGTGGGTCTCACCACAGGCAGCAGCTGTGGCTGGAAAAACGGGTGGCTCCTGCCAACGACAAAGCAATTCCTGCTTTCCCAGGGAATGAGGAAGCCACAGAATGACTCTGGGGGATTCGAGTGGACTCTGACCACAACCAGAAATTGCCACTTCCCTTTTGCATATGCAAACCAAGCAGCCTGGCTGCAGCCATCCGGATGCACACCAGCGCTGTGCTCCCGCCGGATGAGCGCTGCTGACAGCGCTGAGACAGGGGCAGGCCCACCAGGAACACCTCGGCGGTGCAGCAGCAGCACTCTGCTGCAGGCAGAGCCTCCACCAGGTGCCTGCCAGGCTCCACATCTGGCCCTGGGGTCTTCAAGCCAAAAAGGTGATTGAAATCACTTTCATTTCAATCAGGTTTGTTCTATGCTCTGTAGCACGAGGATGTCCTAATCTGTCCTCAAAGAAGGCCTGGACCAAGGCAGAAACCTGCCACCAGATCCCAAACCACGGATGAGATAGGTTGGGATCTTCCCAGCCCAGCATGGTCCCCTGCTCCGAAACAAGCAGGACAGATGCTGGTGGCCATGTGTGCCTGGGCTGTGCTCAGTGGCACTGTGTCACCTGAGCTGGACACAACCAGGGCCTCCTCCTTGCAGACAGCCCTTCCCACTGCACACCGGAGAAGGTGCACCCTTCTGCACCCTGGGAAGGCCGTATCCTGTTAAGACAAAGGCTGCAGCAAGGGAGCACTCAGGTTAGTTCTGCTCAATGCCAGGGCGTGGGACAAGGACAAGGTGAGAGCTTCGGATCCCTGTGCACAGGGCACTCCATGGCCATGCACGGACAGCCGCTGCACACCTCGACTTACCCTCCTCTGAGTCCTTCTCCTGGGCAGCCTCAGCCTGCTCGAGCTCAGAGCGAGACACTGGTGGGCAGAGAAGCAGAACGTGGGCAGGTCTGTCACTGGCACCTCAGAGCATGGGCTGGTGTGGATGCCCAACACTTCACACATTACCTCCTTCTCCCCTGAGCCTCCGCCCAGGCCTCTCACCCTGCATGTGCTGCTCACTTCCCTCCTCTGCTTCCTCACACCTCTCCATTCCCCACAGCCCTGCCTGCAGCACCACAGCAAGTCAGCCCCCAGGACAGCTGCTCTGGGCCACACCACCATATCCCAGCCTAACCAGCACCACAGTGGGAGCAACACGACATCACTGCAGTGCACGGTGATGCTCTGAGGCACGTCTCAGCGCTTGTGGTAACCAGGCTGTGTGTCCCCGCTCAGCCCTTCCGGCCTTAGAGGAGCCCTGCCTGGATCCGACCGGGAGAACCTGATGTTTGGTTGTGCTCAAACCAATCCTGCTGTAACGAGAACACCACGTGGCCCAGCTGCACTTTAACATTTCCATTCCCGCACAAGCTGCCAATGCCCACAGCCAAAACCTCCTGCCAGATCAGGCTGGGCAACCAAACCGACCTGACACCTAATCCCTGCTCCCCACAGGACGAACTCCAACAGCCAGAAGCATCTCAGGGCCTGCTCCACCCCCAAAAGGGTGGTGAGCTCTGCCAGGCAAGGGCCTCAAAGCAACAGCACCTCATCCTGGAGCAGAGGAACAGCAGCAATGGGAGCTGTGGTCTCCACCCTGGAGCACTCAGGGGGCTGTCACCACCTCCCTTTACCAGCTACAAACCAGCACGAAACCTCTGCTGACCACCACAGTTGCTGGTGAAGAGGTGCTGGTGGTGTGAGAAGCGCTGCAGCAGCACTGCCTGGAGGATCTACAGCTCGCTGCAGCCCCCTGCCAGCCCTGCACGGAGGGGATGTACGGAGATACAGCCACCTCCCATGCAAGAGAAGGTACTACTCTGCACCCCGGGATTTCACACCAGGGACTGCCGCCGTTCCAGCACAGCCCTCATTTACCTTGGCCTACAAAACACGCTGTGATTTTGAGGTTACAACAATCCTAACGGAGCAGGCACAGAAATGCAGCCGCTCTGCAGGGCCTGCATCCTGCCCGCAGGCATTCCCTACACCTGAAGTGTCACTTTTGGCACCGCATACACAGAGGGAATGACTCCGCAGCAACGATTCCACTGCAGCCACACCTTGGCCTGACACGGAAGCTAAAGCACCAGCCCCACCCAGAGGCCCTGCATCTGGCCTCAGCAATCCCATGGGATCCTGCACCTCCAGCTGCAGGAGCACCCACAGGCTTCAGTCTCACTTCCCTCTGGGTCAGGGCAGCTCAGCCCCAGCCAAAAGCAGAGTCTAGAAACAACCACCGAGGCCAACTCCAGGCTTAAGCTACCAAAGCCACAGGCCCGACCTTCCTCACACAGCTGGGGCTAAGGAAGGAGGTTACAGGTCTGGAGAGGACAGTGTGCAGAAGAGGATCCCGCCTCACTCGGGTTACCATAAGCTGCAGGAAGTGCTTAGTTAAATCTGCTTATCCAGCAGCAGATGGCTGCGGGGCTGAGAAACCACAGGCCTGCTCCCCACAGCGCTGCCGAGGGGCTCTCACCTTCCTTGCTCTCCTGGTTGGCTCGATCCTTCTGCTTCTTCTTGTTGGCGGCATCATCCAAGCCCCGAGACACCCTCCTCTGGCCGGGGGCATTGGTGCTGCTGGACATCTTCAGCCGTTTGGAGGACACAAACGGCCCGCCGGGGTCGGTGATGGAGTCTGGGTCAGGGGTGCGACGTTTTCTTCCTGGCCCAGCTATCTTGGCGACTCTCTGTGGTCAAACTCTCTGGCAAGGAACTGGTGGCCTAAAGAGAGGAGAGAGCGAGCGTGGCAGGAGGAGCAAGCGGAGGAGACCCGACAGCATCAGGATCCACGCTCTGCCCCAGGCCAGTGCCCTCACACAACCCTCGCTGTGGCACTGACGGGAAGCCCCACGCAGCGCTGGGTGAGGAAACCTACCTCATCACAGCTGTTACAGCACTTACTGCCAAAAACATGGGCCTGTCAGAGCTCCCGACATACAACCGGGGGTCTTCCATGTGGGGCACACATTAAACACCTGGAAAGCAATTATTGTCATGCTCGTGGCTCCTGTTACAGCAAACCCTGGCCCAGAGGAACCGCCGCTGGCACTAACAACACCCGGAGGCAGAAGTGAGGCCATGGGGCAGCCCCAGGGGGTGAAACGCAGCCCGTGGGGCCAGGCTGCCCCATGGCTGCGGCCGCGGCTATTTCAGTCAAGCAGCGCCCCATGTAAGAGGGCGGGAGCAGGAGCAAGTAACGCCCTAAGAAGGAAGAAAGGGGAGAAGCAGGAGCAGCTCCGGCCGGGCTCCTGTGACAGATGAGCGCGGAGCTCGCTGGCAGGAGCTGAGTTCCTCCTGTCCAGCCCCCAGCTGGGAGCTCACCCAGCACCGCTGCACCTTGTGTATTCATCTCCCCGCCGGGTTACAGACAGCAGCAGCAGCGGGGCCAGGGCTGGAAATGGGACACCTCTGCTCCTGCTGCCCCGGGGAGACCGCAGGGCGCTCACTGTGCCCCCTTACACGAGCCCTCGCTCCCCTGCGGGGTTTGGAGCTGCTGAACCAGAGGCTGCTCGCGGTGTCCCGCTCTCTGGTTTCTCCCTTGGGTGTTCATGGCTTTGAGAGAGGAGAGGCGGAACAAGCTACTGACAACGGTCCCACTCGAGGTGGAGGCAGGGGAAGCAGAGAGCCGGGAAGGCTTCTTCCTCCCTCGCTGACCCTGGTAGCACTCGCTGCCTGCAAGGGTTTGCCACATGGATCCTGCCCACCCTGCAGCAGCTCCTGGAGCACTAATTCAGAGCCCATCCTGCATCCCTGCTCCGGTCTGAGCACACAGAGCTGAGCCAAACAGCACCGTGTTCCAGCCCAGCTGCACCGAGCCTGCCTCTGCCTCCCTGCCCTCAGAACAGCCTGTTCTGCCCTCGCCCCTGCACCAAGAACAGAGCCCACAGCTCTGCTCAGGCACAGCCAGGGCCAGGAGGCACCTCCATGGGAAGCACTTACTTAGAGGGAGCACGCTGGTGGCTCTGTGCTGCCTGCCCCACATCACCGGAGTGCTTGTGTTCTGTAAATGCTCAGGGCAACAAGGAGCCACAACCAGGGAGTTGTAGCCACAAACAGAAGGGACCCCAGAGAGGCAGGTCCTGCCCTGCCCTCAGCCCTGGCACAGCCAGCCCCACGCCAGGCACTGTGCCCAAACCATTCCTCTTCACTCAACCCTCCCTCGTAACCAAGAGCCACGGACGCCAAGCGAAAAGCTCAGCGCCGAGTCCAGCCCAGCTGCCTGGCACAGACACCTCCCGCTGCTGTGCGGAGGGGCCAAAACCACCTGGAGATGAGGAAGGGGCTGGCCCCAGCCCTGGAGGGCTTGGGAGGACACAGGAGTGCCACCCCCGAGCTGCTGCACATGCTGGGTGTCCCCGGGACACAGCAGCACCCCTGGCTGCAGAGGGAACGGGCAGGGCCCCTCGCTGTGGTGTGCGGGGCTGGGTCTGACACCAGCAGCACGCTGTGCCTCAGCTCCAGTCCCCGCTGACACCGTAACACGCCAGCTGCAGACAATTCCCAGCGCTGGGAAAGCGAACCTGGACTTGGGAAACCTGGGAAAATGCCTTTTGTTGAGTTTCTTTTGCCTCTATGGTGAGAGCCCCAGGAGGAGCAGGAGAAACTGCAACTGCCTCATGCAGGGCCCGGTGAGGCTCCATCGCCTCCTTCCTGTGCCTCTGGAAGGGTGGCACAGGGGCAGGGTGACAGCAAGCTGAGCAAGGACCATCCCCGGCCCAGGAGGGTGTGAGGAGAGCCACAGGGCTGTGTGTCTGCTGTCCCTCCTCCGGGAGAATCCTCACACCTCTGTGAGGGCTCAGCTCCCTCAGGTGCTCTGCTGCCAGTGATTCCTAACAGCAGGAACCAAGCTGGAGCTCTGCCCAGTTCCAGAGTGATGGCAGCCCGAGGCCACTGTGGGCACCACGGGGTTTTGGAGCAGCGCAGGCAAAGCACTGGTTATTCCCATTCACCTCTTCTAATCACAGAATCATGGAATGGTTTGGGTTGGAAAAGACCTTAAAATCACCCAGCTCCAACCCCCTGCCACGGCCTGAGGCTTTCTGCCTCTCTGCCAGCGGGAAGCACACAGCCAGGCAGGACAGCAGCCCCGGGACACGCAGGGCACAGAGGGTTTGGCACTGCGGGAGCTGCTGCAGGGGAGCGATGGTGAAAGGCCACGCTGGGTGGGCGCCAGGGGAACCTCCAGGGCACCGGTACAGGAGCTCAGTCAATCCTCCTCGAAGCCAGGAAAGCCTGGCCACGCTGCTGAGAGCTGCCTCCTCCTCCCTGCTGCCCAGCCCCGGGCTGGTGCGAGCACCCGTGTGGCTGCAGCGTGTGCCTGATCAAGACACCAGCCAGAGGGAAACGCTGCCTTGTCCCAGAGCAGTTCCCCATCCCAGCTCATGCTGGGGCTACACAAACACTTCCACTGGCCAGAGGAGAGGGAAAAGTCAGGAATAGGAGGGGTCGGGAGAAAGGCTGTGCCTTCCCACGGCAGCGCCAGCCCTGGCTAGTGTAAATGCTCAGGGAACAACAGCCGAAGGTGCACAACAAGAGGTAATTTGCCCCCTGTGTTTGGGGCACATTTAGCAGGAAGAGGCCCCCTGGTTCTGCCCTCAACACCCGAAAGCCTTTGCTGGGGTTGCTGTGGAAGAGGTTAGCTAGCCCCCAGCTCATCCTTCCCCACTCTTAGCTCCTCTGTGTCCCAAATCCAGCCAGCAGAAACACTTCCCATGCACACAGGTACTTCCATCACCTGCTCCTTATTCCCCCTAAGAGACCAGAGACCTCCAGACCCAGCTCATCTCTTCCTTCAGCTTCCCGGAGTGCTGACACACAGCTGGGCCAGGACAGGCACAGACCCCGTGCAGTGCATGGAGGCCCCACCGCCCCCAGCCCCTCACAAGCCTCGGGGGAGGATGAGCCCGACAGGACCCCCCGGCGTGTCCCGCGCTGCCGCCCCGCATCCGCCGAAGGGAAAGCGGCGGGAACCGCGCAGGGGCCCCGCAGTGGAGCATCGGCTCACGGCACCGGCTGCACCCGCGGCGCGACCCGATGTGCCCTCCCCCACCCCACCGGGCCTCACACCGCCACCGGGGCCCTGCCCGCCACGGCCCTGCCGGCCCCTGCCCCGCACTCCCGGTTCCGCACTCGCTGCCGGCCCCACCGCCCCGCACACACCGCTCGCACACCCCACACTCACTGCCCGTACCGCACACGCTCACTGCTGGCCCGCACACACACGGAACACACCCGCACACACTCACTGCCGCCCCGCACACACACACCCGGTCCCGCATACACACGCACACACCCCGCACACCCACACACACACACCCGCACACACTCACTGCCGGTCCCGCACACACACACACACCCGCACACACCCGGCCCCGCACACCCGCACATCGCGCGCACACACACACTCACTGCCGGCCCGCACACACCCGGTCCCGCACACACCCCGCACACACCCCGCACACACACACACCCCGCACACACACACTCACTGCCGGCCCCGCACACACCCGGTCCCGCACACATCCCGCACACACACACACCCCGCACACACACACTCACTGCCGGCCCCGCACACACCCGGTCCCGCACACGCCCCGCACACACACACTCACTGCCGGCCCCGCCGCTCCGGTCGGTTTTGTTTGGAGCCGAAGTTCCGAGCGGGCCGACACCGGAGACAGGCCCGAGCCCGTGACGCACTTCCGGAAGCCGGCGGCTGACACCACGTGACGCGGGAGCGCGATCGGGAGGGCGGGGGTAGGGTGGGAAGAAAAGGGCGGCCACGTGACCACCCGCCGAAGCCGGCCGCTCGGCGGCGCCATGGCAACGACGCCCGCCGTGACGTCACCACGGCGCCGCCGGGACCACCCTCCTCTAAGGGCGGCGTTCCCATGGCAACGGGCCGGGTGCGCCGGGGCCTACCGCGTGTCCGCCCCGCCCGCCCCAGCCCCACCGCCCGCCCCGCAGCGCCCGGTGCGGGCAGACACAGCGCAATTTGCTCTGTAACTTTATTCACGCACGGGGTGCCCCGCCGCAGGCAGGGGCTGCGGGGTCCTCACTGGCACGTGTTGTAGATCTGGACCTGCTGGTTGATGGCGGCCAGCACGTCCCTCAGCCTGGCCTCCAGCCCGCCCAGCTGCGCCGCCTTGGCGTCCAGCACCCGCTCGTTGCGCTCGTACGCCTCCTCCAGCGCTGCGGGATGGGGACGGGGAGGGGGGGGGACACACATGGGTGAGCCGGGACCGCCACCGCCACCATCACCACCACCACCACCATCACCCCGCAGCCTCACCTCGCAGCCGCTGCAGTTTGCCCTGCGCATCCTGCAGCAGCCCCGCCGCCTCGTCCCGCAGGCGCTGCGCCCGCCCGCCCGCCTGCCGCGCGCCCTCCGCGCGGTGCTGCACCAGCTCCTGCGCCGCGCGGTACCGGTCCCGCAGCGGCCCCTCCAGCACCTGCGGGCGGGGGGGACGGTCAGCGGGACCCACGCTGGCTCCCCCCCTTCTGTGTCCCCCCCAAACCCCGGTGCGCACCCACCTGCTTGGCCTCGCCGGCGCGGTCCCGCGCGGTGCCGGCCGCCTCCTGGGCTCGTGTGGCCGCCAGGCTGTTGTTGGCGCGTTTCACCTTCAGGGAGTCCATCTGTCCGTCCAGCGCCCCGATCTGAGCCGTGGCGCCCGCCAGCCGCTGCTCTGCACTCGCTGTCTGGGCTTGCATCTGGGAGGGGTGGCGTGGGCATGGTCAGGGTGCCCATATAGGATCGGGGAGTGGTTGGGGTTGGAAAGGACTGAAAATTATCCGGTTCCAACCCTCTGCTATGGGGCAGGGACACCTTGCACTAGACCATGTCGCCCAAGGCTCTGCACTTGAACACTGCCCGGGATGGAGCATTTACCACTTCTCTGGGCACCCTGTGCCACCCTGTGCCTCACAGTAAAGAACTTCCTTATATCCAAACTGAACTTCACATGTTTAAGTTTAAACCCATCACCCCTTGTCCTATCGCTGCAGTCCCTGGTGAAGGTCCCTCTCCAGCATCCTTGTAGCCCCCTTCAGACAGTGGAAGCTGCTCTGAGGTCTCCACGCAGCTTCTCTTCTCCAGGCTGAACAGCCCCAACGTTCTCAGCCTGTCTCCACACGGGAGCTGCTCTGGCCCCTGATCACCCTCGTGGCCTCCTCTGGCCTTGCTCCAACAGCTCCATGTCCTTCTGATGCTGAGGACCCCAGCACTGCACACAGCGCTGCACATGGGGTCTCACCAGAGCAGAGGGGCAGAATCCCCTCCCTTACCCTGCTGCTCACACCCCCATGGCGGGCACAGCGCTGAGGTGACGGGGATGGGGCTCTCACCGTGCCGAGCGCTCTCTCGCTGTGCTGGATGTCGCCGGTGGCGTGGTGCAGCGCCTCCTCCGCCATGCCCTGTGCCCGCTGCGCCTCCTCCAGCGCCTGCCGCACCGCCTCGGCCGTGCCCCGCACGCCTTCAGCCCGCGACCTGCGGCCAGGACAGCACCGCCTCAGCACCAGCCCACGCCGGAGGGTCCCCATGTCTCCACGTCCCCAGGCTCACCGGGCTCGCTGTGCCTCCTGCAGCAGCTGCCCGGCCCGGCGCACGTCGCCGGCCGTCTGCTCCAGGATGGCATCCACGCTGGCCAGGCTGCGCACCCGCGCCTTGATCTCCTCGGCCAGGCGGTGGATCTGCGCCGGCGCGGCCGGCAGCGACAGCTCCAGCACGCGGCTGGCCACCACCTCGATGCTCTCGGGGTCGGCGCCCTCCTCTGCGGGTGCGAGATGTCAGTGTGTCCCCCGCGGCACCCCCGGCGTGGAGGGGAGAGGGGGGCAGTGGAGGGCAGGAGGGGGACATGGCGGGGAGCCATGGGGGTAACATGGGGGGGAAACGTAGGGAGGAAACATGAGGGGGAAAAAATGGGGGGGGACGCATGAGGGGGGAAACATGGGGGGAAGTATTGGGGGAAAATATGAGGGGGAAATATGGGGGACAAATATGGTGGGGGAATACGAGAGGGAAACATGGGGAGGAAACATGGGAAATATAGGAGAGAAATATGGGGGACAAATATGAGGGGAAAATATGGGGAAGGAATATGGGGGGAAATATGAGGGGGAAACATGGGGCAAAACATGCGGGGGAAACATGGGGGGAAAGATGGAGGAGAAATATGGGGGGAAATATGGGGGGGGATCATGGGAGAAAGCCATGGGGGAGAGCCATGTAGGTTATCATGGGGTGCAGCCATGGGGCAGAGCAGGAGAGCAATGGGGAAGAGGACGTTTGGGGTCACACAAGATGTTTGGGGTAACATAGGATGGGGTAACATAGGATGGCCATGATGGGACCATGCAAGACAGCATGGGGCAGGGGCTGTGCGGTGCCAGGGTTGTACAGCCCCACATGCAGAGCAGGGACCAGGCAGCGCGGTGCAGGATCAGTGCAGTGCGGTGCAGGGTCGGTGCAGGGACCGTGCAGTGCAGTGCAGGGTCGGTGCAGTGCGGTGCAGGGGCCGGGCACGCCGGCACTCACGGCTCAGGAAGGCCTTGACGTGGCTGATGAGCTCCCGCAGCTCCTTGTTGGAGCTCTCCACACGGGCCCTGGTCTGGTTTGCCTTGTCCAGCGCCGCCTGTGCCCGCAGCCGAGCCTCATCTGCCTTCCCCTTGGCCTCAGCCACCTGAGCAGGGGCAGAGACCTCAGTCTGAGCCATAAGGGCTGTGGGACGTGGCCGTGCCACCCGCTCCCATGTGCCACGCACCTTATGGGATAGCTGGGCCATGTCGCTGGCCGCCTGCCGCAGCTCCTCCTGTGCGTGGCGTGCCCGGTCCAGCGCACTGTCCGCCGTGGACACGGCCCCGCCGCAGCTCAGCCCCCCGCAGCGCCGTCCCCCATCCTCATCCCGGCACCCGGCTCCTCCGCAGGGGCTCTCGGCACAGGGCACGTCACCCGCAGCACCGCAGACCTGCATGGCAGCGCGGGCTCAGTGCGGCTCCAGGCAGCATCCCCATGGTCCCCTCCCTGCATCCCACCTTCTCATTGAGCGGCTGCAGGCTCAGTGCCTGTGCTCTTGCTGCCAGGTCCATCAGCGCCCGCCGGCTGGCTGCGTTCTGGCGATTGAAGTCATCCCTATGGCTGGCCATGAGCTGCTCGGCGTGGTGCCGGGTGGCCACCGAGGTGCTGATGGGGCTGGGTACGGCGCGGGTGGAGGCATCAGCCCGGTGCTCCGCATCCCGTGACTCCCCATAGGCCTCGCGGATGCTGTCGTAGGCACCTGGGTGAAGCAGGGACATTGTCAGACCCCCAGCCACGGCCCCACCACCCCAACCCGGCTCTGTGGCACATCTCACCAAGGAAATTGGAGGTCTTGAGGGCCTGCAGCCGCTGCTCCAGGTCCTGCAGGCTGTGGTTGAGGGCGCGGGCACCCCGGTCCACCACACTCAGCACATGGCTGGCGTTGAAGTTGGCATCCTGAGCAGCCGTCAGCTCCCCCTCCAGCCGTGTCAGCCTCTCCGTCGCCTCCTCGATGTGCCGCCTGTAAAGGAATGGGGTGACAACCTGCTCCCGGAGCCCCCGTGAGCCGTGCCCTGCGCCGGGTGCTCACCGCAGCCCCTCCGTGGCATGCGTGAGGTGGGCAGCAGTGGCGGCAGTGGCGTTATGGGCAGCCACCACGTCTCGCACGGTGACCAGGTTCTCCTCCAGCCGCCGGAAAGTGCCCTGGAAGGCGCTGGCAGCCCCGGTGTGCTGCAGGAGGCTGACGCGCTGCGCCAGCGCCCGGGTGCGCGCAGCCAGGTCCTGCACCACGCGGTCCCAGTCCCCGAAGCAGGGGTGGCAGGGCTGGCAGGCGGGGAAGGCGCCGGAGAAGCCCCGTGCGCACTGGTCGCAGCGCACGCCGGAGATGCCGGGCCGGCAGTCGCAGTGGCCGCTGCCACGGTGGCACTGGGCACTGGCGACGCCGCGGGGGTCACAGTCGCAAGCTGTGGGGACAGCGGTGTCAGGGTGCTATGGGACCCACCATGGTCCCCCTGCCAGCACCGGCTCTCACCTCGGCACTGCTGCCGTGGGTCACCCCAGTGTTGCTCCTGGCAGTCGGCACAGGTCCGGCCCCCGAAGCCCGGCCGGCACGAGCACTGCCCTGTGAACTGGAAGGCATGAAGGTTGGCACTGCTGCAGCGCACCCCATCCCGTCCCCCCGTCCCCGCTGTGTCTCACCTGGTTGCAGGTGGGGGTCAGGGCGTGCTGGGGGTGGCAGGCGCAGGGCTGGCAGCCTTGCCCGCTGCCCAGGTTCCAGAAGTTGGGGCTGCAGCGGTCGCAGCTCTGCCCCTCCACGTTGGGCAGGCAGTGGCACTGCCCGCTGCGCACGTCGCAATGGCACTGCTGGGGACTGCAGGTGCTGGGGTCGGTGCCCAGCGGGTTGCAGGAGCAACCTGGAACCAGACAGGCACTGAGCAGGAAGAGGGGTGCGGGGATTGAGAGGGGATGGGGTCAGGGTAAGGATAGAGGCAGGATGGGGATGAGACTGGGATGGAGATGGGGTGGGGACACAGGCAGGGATGGGATGGGGATGGCGATGGGCAAGGGTGGAGGCAGGATGGAGACACATTGGGCAGGGATGTGGTGGGGACCAGATGGAGGTGGGATGTGAACAGCATAAGGACCACTGTTGGGGATGAAATGGAGATGGGACAAGGTCAGGATAGAGATGGGATAAGGATGGGATAGGGACAGAGTCAGGGTGGCAGTGGGGATAGGACAGCAACAGAGACAGGAATAGGCATGAGATGAGGATGTAGATGGGCTGACACAAGTTGGGCATGGGGGCAAGGATAGGAATGCAGCGCCAGGGCTGGCAAAGGACGCTGCAGGGCACAGCAGGGCAGGGCTGCAGGGACCCCACAGGCACGCACGGTCCCCAGGCAGGTCTCTGTGTGGCCGCGGGTACTCACGCCGGCAGCTGTGCCGCGCGGCATCCCCATAGAAGCCGGGCTGGCACTCGGCGCAGTGCGGCCCCGCCGTGTTGTACAGGCAGCGCAGGCAGCGCCCCGTGTGCCGGTCGCACGCCTCTGGGTCCGTCATGTCGATGTTGTCGTGGCACTGGCAGGGCAGGCAGCGCCCGCCCGGCTGCTGCGGGTCCCCGTAGTACCCCGGAGCGCACTCATCACAGCGGGGACCTGCGGGCACAGTGTGCCTGTACCTGCCTGTACCCACCAGCACCGAGCACGGGGCAGTGCCGGGGGACCCCCGTGGCACCCACCTGTGTACCCAGGGCTGCAGTGGCAGATGACCTGCCGGGACCGGCTGTCCTGGTAGCAGGATGCGGCGAAGTGCCGGGAGCTGCCAGGTCCATCGGGACACGGGCACGGCCGGCAGTGCTGCCCAGAGCCCAGCGCCGGGTTCCCAAAGTGCCCGGCTGCACATCTGCGGGCAGGGGATGAGCAGGGCCTGCCAAGCAGCACCGTGTCCCGCTCCCGGCACACACCTCACCTACCTCTGGCACCTCTCGCCGTCGGTGTGGTCGCGGCAGCGCAGGCAGCTGCCCGTGCGCGGGTCGCACTCCTCGGCGTGCCCGTTGCACTGGCAGGGCCGGCAGGATGGGAAGCCCCAGTGGCCGGGCTGGCAGCGGTCACAGCGTGAGCCATGGGCACCCTCCCGGCAGGAGCACTGCCCTGTGGTGGTGTCACAGACGGGGCTCACCGACCCCTCGCTGCTGCACTGGCATGCTGGAAGGCATGGCACCCATGGCGTCTGACCCTGGGCTATGGAGAGCATCCCTCCCTGGCACATCCCTGCGGCACTCACCTCGGCACCCGCCAGGCCCAAAGCCGAAGGTTCCTGGGGAGCAGCGGTGGCAGCGCCGCCCCATGACATTGGGTTTGCACTGGCACTGCCCGCCCTGGGGCTGGCACTCGGCGCTGGTCGAGCCCTGGGGGTCGCAGAGGCAGGCTGCGGGCAGAGAGCGGGGTGAGCGCTGCCACAAAGGGCGCAGGACACAACGGGGTGCGGGGCCAGACTCACGCAGCGCCCCGTCGTGCAGGATGGCAGACAGGCTGTGCAGGAGCCTGGAGCAGGGCTCGGCCACGGGCGAGGGCCCCGCGGCATGGAAGGGCTGGGCACAGCGGTACCGCTCGAAGGTCTCGCGGCGCTTCATGGAGATGGGGTCGCCCGCGATGAACATCTCCAGTGAGGAGTAACGGGGCAGGAGCACCAGCTGGAGGGGGCAAGTCAGTGAGATGTCACACCTGACTCTCCCTGTGTCCCCTACAGACACATCCTGCCCCCTGCCAGAGGGTTCATGGAATCATAGAATGGTTTGTATTGGAAGCGAGCTTAAAGCTCATCCAGTTCCAACCCCCTGCCACGGGCAGGGACACCTTCCACTAGAGCAGGTTGCTCCAAGCCCCTGTGTCCAACCTGGCCTTGAACACTGCCAGGGATGGGGCGGCCACAGCTTCTCTGGGCACCCTGTGCCAGCGCCTCAGCACCCTCACAGGGAAGAGCTTCTGCCTCAGAGCTCATCTCAATCTCCCCTCTGGCAGGTTAAAGCCATTCCCCTTGTCCTGTCCCTACAGGCCCTTGTCCAAAGCCCCTCTCCAGCTTTCCTGGAGCCCCTTTAGGCACTGGAAGACCCCCTTTAGGTACTGGTCACTGCCCCCATCCTGCTGCCCCTCACCGAATCGATGAGCACGCTGGCGCTGGGATCCTGCTGAGCGGAGGCACAGCCCAGCTCCACTCGGATGGTGTAGGAGACCCCCCGCTCCAGGCAGATGGGCTGTGGCAGCACCACGTACCTGGGCAGGGGCAAAGCAGAGCATGGGGAGGCAGGTTCTCCTATGAGCCCCAGTACACCCCAGTCCCAGCATGGTGCTCACCTGGCACCAGAGGGGAGGCTGGTGGAGAGCTGATCATCGGCTGGGATGGTGTTCCCGCAAGGACTGCTGGCGGAGACAGGGCTGGGGCGCAGCACCTTCACCCTCACCTCCTGCCAGGGCTCCGGGTGCTGCAGACAGAGAAGGGGCTGTGCCTAAAGGGCTCTCCATCCAGCATGCTACACCACCACCTCCCAGTGTGGTGATACATCCCACCACCGGCTTCACCATCGGGTGCTCACCTGGGGCTCGTAGCGGATGATCACGTCGTACTCCATGGAGAAAGGCACATCACTCACATGGAACTCCAGCCAGCCGCCCTCCACCATGCGCGCAAAGCCTGTCCCGGTCCAGGAAGCCGGGCGGTCCGTGGGGGGCTCACGCTCCACCACTGAGCCCTGGTGCAAGGGCGGGTTGTGAGATGGGATCCCCAAAACTGCCTTGGCTTGCAGGCCCGTAGGGCAGAGTGGTGCCTGCAGCTTGGGGACCCTGCAAAGAGCCACCCACTGCCATGATGTTCCCCTAAGGGACACCTTCATCCCCTACCTGATGCAGCCGAGCATCCTCAGACTCGTAGGTGTAATGGTCCAGGTTGATGCGGTAGAAACCAGGCTCCACCCGGTCACACTGTCGCCCCACCACGTGGCTGCGGCACTGGCACTGCCCCGTCTCCACGGCACACCTTGTACCACGACAGCACCGTCAGCACAGATCTCATCAGCAGGGATGCCCCATGACCCTGTGTCCCCATGAAGACTCACAGGTTGTTGCGGGCACCCCCCACATCGCAGTCACAGGGCCGGCAGCCCGGGATGTCATGGCTCAGCCCCCAGTGCTCGGGCTGCAGAGGACAAGGGGGTCAGGGGGAGCCACCATCCTGAGCACCATGCATGGCCCCAGGCATCATAGAACTATAGAATCATAGATCAACTAGGCTGGAAAAGACCTTTAAGATCATCAAGTCCAACCATTACCCCAGCACTGCCAAGTCCACCACTAAACCATGCCACCATGCATGGCTCCAACTACCATGCATGGTCCCAAGCACCATGAATAACCCCTGAGCACCATGCATGGCCCCACTCACCAGGCACTGGCTGCAGCTGCGCCCGGTCACCAGCCTCTTGCAGAAGCACTCACCGCTCACAGCATCGCACCGGCTGCCCTCGACCACCGTGCCACGGGGGTCACACTGGCAACCTGCATGGGGAGGCAGCGGTGTCTGGTGAGGCCGAGCCATGCACCCAACCCCCGTGGGTGCTGCCCTGGTACCTACGCTGGCAGCCCTGCGGGTTGGCAGCGCTGAGGCCGAAGAAGCCGGGTTTGCAGCGGTCGCAGCGGGGACCAGCCACGTGCTCCTTGCAGCGGCACTGCCCCGCGATCAGCCCCCGGGCTGGGTCGTCAGCGCTGTCACACATCCCGCCGTCCAGAGAGCCCTCGGGGTCACAGTCACAGGCTGGGGACACAGGCAGGGTCAGCACCCCGACCCCCCCGTGCACCCCATGCAGCCTGTCCCGTGCCATGCACCCCCCGGCACCGACCTCGGCACACGGCGGGGTCCCGCAGGTCCTTGCTGGGATCCTTGTAGTAGAAGGGCTTGCAGAGGTGGCAGCGGCGGCCCATGGTGTTGTGCTGGCAGCCGTCACACACGGCCCCGCTGGTGTTGCCGGTGGCCAGGAAGACGGCCATGTCGAAGTGGCAGCGCCGCGAGTGCTCGTTGCAGTCACAGCCTGCGGGGACAGCACCACGGCACAGCATGCAGCACCCAAACCTGGCCCATAGCACCCCCAGTGCCCAACCTCCCCAGCCCTGATCCCCCTCACCCCAGCCCCCCAACCTCCCCAAACCACAGCCTGCGGCTCTCCCTACCCAGCACCCCAAAACCCCTCGCCGCAGCACTGTGGCACTCACGGCGGCAGGCATTGGTGCTGGAGCCCTCAGCCGGGCGCCAGGGCAGGTCGTGGTAGAAGTCCTCGCAGCGCTCACAGTTCAGCCCCTGCGTGTGGTGCTTGCAGACGCAGCGTCCATGGACCTGCCGTGACACCGCAGCGAGGGGATGTGTGACCAGGCAGCACAGTTACCCAGCTCCAGCAGGACACACGGCGTGCCGTATCGCCCTACCATGCCATCGGTGGTGGCAGGGGCCCCGCTGAGTGGGGCACACTCGGAGGCATGGCCATAGCAGAAGCAGTTCCCGCGCAGCACCAGCTCATAGAGCGCGTAGTAATACTTCTCCCGGATCTCGCGCCGTGTATCCAGCAGGTTGTCCCCCAGCGTGTGCAGCTTGGTGAGGTTCACACGCAGGTTGGTGACGCGCAGCAGGTCTGGAGCGAGGAGAGACCTCCATCAACACGGGGTGGTTGAGCTTGTCCGTGGTGTTTGTGGTATGAGGAGTCCACCCAGGGCTTCCCACCATCGCGCTGTGCTGCCTATGGCTTCCTATGGCACAGCTGCTTGGCGCAGGGCTGTGTGTGGTTTGGCTCACAGGCAAGTGGTTGCACGTGGCTGTATGTAGCCGTGGTGGTTCAGCTCCCCTGTGCGTGGTTGTGCACGGTCAGGCTGTGCCGTGAACCAGGGGTCTGCAGACCCCGCCATGCAGGATGGGACCACACCAGCGCAGAACAAGCACCCTGGGCAAGGGCTCCTCATTGATGGGGGCTGTTCTTGCTGGGTGCAGCATGGAGGCCCCGGCAGGACAGGACAGGACAGGACAGGACGGCTCTCTCGGGACGGCAGCTTCCCAGCAGCCGAGCCCTGCAGATTCCTCCCCTCTGCTCCCAGCCTAAATTTAGCCCTGCGTGATTAACCCGCTGCATCCTGCACCCAGCTGACTCCTCTGCCCATCTCCAACCCCATCCTGCACCACGCTGCTGCTCGGTGCTGGGCCTCAGCTCCAACACGGCATCTCCCTGCACTCACCCTCATGCAGCCCAACCTTTAGCAGCTCTCACAGGATGGGTGCGGGAGGGGGCTGAGCCCCGCAAGCTGGATCTGGCCCTGACCCCACTGTGGGGCTCAGAGCAAGGAGAGAGCAGCCAAAATAGCTGCACCCAAAATAGAGCAGCCAGGCAGGAGCCCAGGGCGGGCGACTCACTCTGGATGTCGGGGCTGTAGGGGTCCCGGATGGGGATGGAGGGGTCCAGCACCCGGTAGATCACCTGGGGAGGGGGGACACAACAGGGTGGTGAGGGGAGAGTAAGGGGGGTCCCCCGACCGTCCCGGGGTGCTGTCAGGGCCTCACCTCCCCCTCGGTGGAGGGCTCGATGTCGGAGTAGCGGGACTCGCAGACCACGTCGTCGATGCGGCGCGGGGGTCCTCGGGGGACGTGGGGGAAGGAGGTGGCACAATCATAGGCGAAGTACCGATAGACCTTCCAGCTGCGCCCGAAGTCAGCCGAGCGCTCCACCAGCATGGCCGCGGGCCGGAACGTCTGCGGGACACCCAGCATGGACCTGGGTCCATCCCATCCCACCCCATCCCCGGTACCCATGTGCCAGGACCCACCTTGAAGGTCATGATGAGGTGTGTGAAGTGGAACTCGGCCTCCAGGTCCAACTGGATGCTGACGTGCTCCACGCCTGGGGGATGGCACGTGTGACTGTGGGGAGCACCCACCCGCGTGGGTCCCCCCCGACCCGGCCACGGTCCAGGGGCGCGTCCGTGTGTGCCGGCTGAGTCACGCTTCCTCAGTGTGGGAGGACGGGAAGCGGAGCCCCCCGGGACGCTGCCGCGCGCCGCTCACCGTTCTCCGACTGCCACCAGGCTTTCTTGGGCCGGGGGGCGAAGGTGGTGACCACGTTCTCGATGCGGTGGCTGTTGGTGTTGGCACGGGCATCGTAGGGCCGCCGCGAGTCGCAGATGAAGCACTTCTTCTCCTCCTGCCAGCGGGAAGCTCGGCGGCGTGTGTCCCCATCCCTGTCCTGTGCCCCCCGTCCCCTCCCAGAGCCCCCCAGTCCCCATGGGGCCCCCGTCCCGCTCACCTGGAGGTGGCTGACGATGCAGTAGGGCTGTGGCCGGCGCAGCCCGCAGGTGGAGGTGGCGCTCAGGCGGGGGGCTCGCCCCACCAGCAGGTCCCCGGTGGCCGGGTAGCAGCTCCCAAGGGCGCAGACCTGGGGGGGGTCGGGGGCCGAGGTTCCCCCAAGCCCTGCGGGGCAGCGGCTGGTTACAGGCGCTGAAGGGGGGGCCGGGACCGGGGCTCCCCCCGCCACCTCCCGGGGCCCCTTCCGCGGCTGCCCGGAAATAGGACGGCGGGACCGGACCCTGGCCCCCACCGGGCCCCGCTGGAGCGGGAGAAGGGGGGAGCGGACTCACCGGCCAGCAGCGGCAGCAGCAGGAGGGCACCGGGGCTCCGCATCGCGGGGACGCGCAAAAGGGGCGCAAAGTGCGCGCAAAGGGGACGCAAAGTGCGCGCAAAGGGGGCGCTCGGCAGGTGCTCGGCGGTCGCGTCCCGTCCCGTTCCCGCCCCGCCCCGCCGGTTCCCGTTCCCGTCCCGGTCCCTCCCGTCACCGTCCCCCCCCCTTCCCCTGAGCTGGGCGGCGGGCGCAGCGCTCGGGGCTGCGCGGAAAGCGCGGGGCGGATCCCGGCCGGAGCGGGGAGCGCGGGAGCGGGTGGGAAGCAGGCGGGAGGCGGGCAGGAGTCAGGCACCGGACACGGCCACTGCTCAGGGCTTTATTCGCAGGCGCGGCCGCGCTACAGGCACCCGCGGAGGGGACGGGACCGCGGGGCTGCGGGAACCGGGGGCGCTGCACCTCAACCGTGCCCCCGTCCCGCAGCCCCGGCCCCGCCGCCGGTCCCTAGCAGGTGGCGTAAGCGTTGGCTCTCTCCCGGATCTCCTCCAGCAGCCCCCAGACCTGCTGCTCCAACGCCTGCAGCCGCGTCGCCTTCGCTGCCATCACCCGCTCATTGGCCCCGAAGTGCTGCTCCAGCTCTGCAGGATGGGGGTCACGGTCAGGATGCAGCCCCCCCCCCCCCGTGTCACCATGGAACCAGCCCCAGGGGACAAGGGGAGATGTGGGCACCGAGCGGGGCCAGGATGCTGGGCACTGCCCCCACCACACGCTCTTCCTCACCTTCCAGCTTCCTCTTGCTGGTGCTGGCCTTGTCCAGGAGGTCCCGTGCCTCGGCCGTCAGCCGTGTCACACGCTGCAGGGCGCTGCCGGCCACCCCATCCAGCGCGCTCACCCGGCTCTTCAGCACAGTGTAGCGCTGCGTCACCTGCGCCAGGTCCTGGTGGCACACGGGCACGGTGAGGCTGAGCCCCGGTTGTCACCCCACACCGCATGGCAGGGCCGGGCCCCACCTGGCTGAGCAACCCGGCAGTGGCGGTGACACGCTGCGCCCCGTCCTTGGCTCGCTGCACCATGCGGCGGGTGTCCTGGTGCTGCTCCTGCAGCGTGGTGACGCGCTGCCCCAGCTCCCGCAGCCGCCGCTGCGCCCGTGACTCCTTCCCCTCCAGCGCCTGCAGCCTGCGCTCCGCCTGTGCACGCACCGGCACCGGCTGTGACCGCGATACCAGCCCCGCCGCCTTGGCAAACCCACCCCACACCATCCACATCCTCCTGGCACCAGCCTTGGTGTGCCCACGGCATTAATATTGCTCCCCATGGCACCCACCCTGTCCCCACAGCACCAACCCCGTTGTACCCAGCATGCCCCAAGCACCGTCCCTGCTCCCACGCCAGCAGCCCCGGTGCCCCTCACCTCCTTGGCTCTGCTCTCAGCCACCCGGATGGCATCCCTGGCGCTCCGCAGGGCACTCCCCGCTGCCGTCGCCTGTGCCTGTGCCACCTCCAGCGCCCGCTGTGTCCCCAGCAGCTCATCCCTCACACCCTCCGCTCGCTCCCTGCAGTGACACAGGCAGCTCCAGCCTTTGCCAGTGCTGGGGATGGACCCCCACATCCCGCCCCCCAGCATATCCCCCCTCACTTGCCTGGCATCCCGTCCCTGCTCCAGCAGCCCCTGTGCCACAGCCAGCCCCTGTGCCGTGCTGTTGAGCACCACGTCCACCCCTTCCAGCTGGCTGATGCTCTCCCGCATCTCTTGGAGCAGCTCCTGGATCCGGCCGGGGCTGCTGGGCAGGGAGATGTTCAACACTTGCCGGGCCACCAGCTCGATGCTGCCTGGGTCAGCTCCCTCCTCTGTGGGGACACAGGGATAGGGTGGGCTCAGGGTGGGTGCATTGAGCCTCATTGTGCCCATGAGCCCACCCAGTGCTGGTTCTACCTGCCAGGAAGGCCTTGATTCTGTGGATGAAGTCCCTCAGCTGGGCTGTCGCCTTCTCTGCGCGGCTGCGGGCGGCCTGTGAGCGCCCCAGTGCCTCCTCTGCCCGGCTCCGTGCGCCCCGCGCCAGCTCCTGCACCTCCTGCGTCTGCGGGACATGGGCAGGGTGGGCAGGGGGTGCCAGGGGACATGCATGGGGACAACATGGGGGCATGCAAGGGGGTGTAATGGGGTGGGCAAAGGCGTACGGTGGGTATGGAAGGGGACACGAGGGGTGTGCAACAGGGAACAAGGAGGCATGGAAAGAAGTGCAGTAATGGCCCAAGGGAGCACACAAGTGGCATAAGGAGGATCTGCAAAGGGACGTTTTACAAGGGCCTGTAGGGACAGGACAAGGGGAATGGCTTTAACCTGCCAGAGCAGAGATTGAGATGAGCTCTGAGGCAGAAGCTCTTCCCTGTGAGGGTGCTGAGGCGCTGGCACAGGGTGCCCAGAGAAGCTGTGGCTGCCCCATCCCTGGCAGCGTTCAAGGCCAGGTTGGACACAGGGGCTTGGAGCAACCTGCTCTAGTGGAAGGTGTCCCTGCCTATGGCAGGGGTTGGAGCTGGAGGAGCTTTAAGGTCCCTTCAACCCAAACCAGTCTGGGATCCTATGTCTAAGACATGCCTGAGGACATGGGCAAGCAGGATGTACAAGGGGACATGCAAAGTGGCATGGAAAGGCACAAGCAGAACATGCAAAGGGAATAACAAACGGACCCCAAAAAGTACCATGGAGCCACCACCCCTACCTTCTGTGCCACGACACCCAGCTGCCCCAGGGCCACCTCCAGCTGCTGGGATGCATTACGGGCACTGCTCAGGGCTCGAGCCGAGACAGGCAGTGCCCCCATGCACCCTGTGCCACCGCAATGCCGCATCCCTGCATCATCCCGGCACAAGGCTCCTCCACAAGGCGCTTGCTTGCAGCTCCGGTGCCCGGGTGCTCCACAGATCTATGGCGATGCCAGCGGTGGAGATGGTGGCTCAACACACCACACAGGGGAGACCCCTGTGCCACCCCGGCACAGTGATACCACCCATTCACTTATTGGTGCCCCCACGGGTCCCACTCTCACCTTCTCATTGACGCCGGCAGCGCTGAGCCCCATCACCCGTTTCTGTGCCTCACGCAGGGATTTGCGTGCCGCGGCGGTGCCCCGGCGGAACGCGTCTCCCCGCTGCCGCAGCGCCCGCTCTGCCGCCCGCCGCGCCGCCTGTGCCCCGGCCACCTCACCAGCAGTGCCATTGGCCACCACCTCCGCCAGCCGCGAGCCCTCCGCTGATGCCAGAATGCTGCGGTAGGACTCTGCGGGTGCCGGGGTCAGGGTTCGGCTGGGTGGGTGCCACCGAACCCCCCCAGTCCTCGCCGGATGCTCTTACCACTGAATCCGGCCGCCGCCACGGTGCTGAGGAGGGTTTGGAGGTGGGAGGCGGTTCGGTTGAGACCCCCCAGCTCACGGCTCAGCACAGCTATCCGGTCGTGGTGCCGCACATCTGCCTTCGCCAGCTCATCCAGATGTTGCTCCAGGTCTTGGAGCTGCTTCCAGAAGTCATCCAGCTCCATCCTTGGAGCAGGGAGAGAGGTGATAAGCCTTTTGGGTGACCACATTGGGATGCCTTTACCACACACACTTGCCTGGTGCCATCCAGCCGCCCGGGCAGCGCGTCGAGGAGGGGTCCCCCGGCGCTGCCCCCCTCACCCAGCAGCCGCTCCACGCGCCCCAGCGCCTCCTGCAGCGCCCGCAGGCGGCGGGGGCTGAGTGGGGACAGGGACCCCCCGTCCCGCAGCGCCTGCGCCTGCGCCCCGAGGCGCCGCAGCCCGTCCCACAGGCGGCCCAGGGCCGGGTCCCACTGCCCGAAGCAGGGGTGGCAGGGTGAGCAGCGCGGGAATGCCTCCTGGTAGCCGCGCTGGCAGCGGTCGCAGCGCTGCCCACCGAAGCCCGGCCGGCACCGGCACTGCCCGCTGGCCTGCTCGCACTGCGGGCTCTCAGCACCCAGCGGCTCGCAGTCACAGGCTGTGGAGACAGGCAGCGATGTGTCCTGGTCACCCCAGGGACCACCGTGTCCCCCAGAGTGATCCCAGCATCCCAATATAATGCCCTGTGTCTCCAGGGTCCCATCGTGTCCCCAGGGGCTCCTGTGTCCCCACAATCCCACTATGTACTCAGCATCCCACGTCCTCCGTGTCCCCAGGGTCCCACCATGTTCCCAGCATCCCACTACAGCTCCAGGGTCCTCCATGTCCAAAGGGTCCCTCCATGTCCAAAGGGTCCCTTCATGTCCCCAGGGCCTCCTGTGTCTCTTCAGTCCCACCGTGTACTCAGGGTCCCCCGAGTCCTCCATGTCCCCAAGGTCCCAGCATGTCCCCAGCATTCCACTGTGTCTCAGGGTCCCACCGAGTCCCCAGCATCACACTACACCTCCAGGGTCCCCCTATCCAAAGGGTCCCACTATGTCCTCCTGCTCTCACCATGTCCCCAGGATCTCCTGAGCCCCCTCTGTCCCACCGTATCCCCAGCATCCCACCATGGCCCCAGTGTCCCCCATGTCCCTAGAACCCCACCACACACTCAGCATCCCCCCCACCCCATGTGCCCCATGGGACGTGTCTCACCTCGGCACTCCTGCTCGGGGTCTCCCCAGTGATGCTCCTGGCACTGGGAGCAGACGCGGCCGCCGAAGCCGGGCCGGCACTGGCACTGCCCCGTCACCTGCAGCGAGTGCTGTGCTCAGCCGGGCAGCTCGCCGGGCACCGGGAGGGCAGCGGAGCCGCGCAGGGTGCCGGGGGTCTCACCGCATCGCAGGCAGGGTGCAGGGAGTGCGTGGGGTGGCATCCACAGGGCTCGCAGCCCCCTGGCCCCCCCAGGCTCCAGAAGTGGGGTGCGCAGCGGTCGCAGCTCTTGCCCACCACGTTGGGCCGGCAGGCGCAGGCGCCGGTGCCGCGGTCACAGGCGCAGGAGCCGGCGGTGCAGTGCGAATCCAGGGTTCCCCGCGGGTCACAGCCGCAGCCTGCAGGCGATGGGCAGCTACATGGGGCTCAGCCCGTACCCCCAACCCAGGGGGTGCCCCCGGCACCCAGCCCTGAACCCATGCACAGCCCCAACATCCCCAATCCCAACACCCTGCACCCTGGTCCCTGTCCCATGCCAAATCCCCCCAGCAGCGCCAAGAGGTGGAGTTACATCCCTGGAGGTATCTAAACGATGCGTAGATGTGGCACTGAGGGACATGGTTTAGTGGTGCACTTGGCAATGCTGGGTTAACGGTTGGACTCCATGATCTTAAAGGTCTTTTCCAACCTAAACAACTCTATGCAATTATGGGTTGCTTAAATAGTGTTTGTCTTTCTAAACCCCACCAGTCCCAAACCCCCAGACACCCCCAAAACCTTCCCAACCCAAACCTCACACACAACCCCAGTCGCCCTCACCCCAATGCAGCCCCAAACCTCACCCCAAGCCCCTGCATCCCCCTGCCCTCCCCTCCATCCCCAAAGCCCGGCACAGCTCACGCCGGCAGCTGCGCTGCAGGGCATTGCCATAGTATCCGGGCTGGCAGAGGGTGCAGCGGGGCCCCGCGGTGTGGTACAGGCAGCGCAGGCAGTGCCCGGTGCGGGGGTCACAGGCGCCCGGGTCGCTGGCGTCAATGTTGTTGTTGCACTGGCAGGGCCGGCACACGCCTCCCTCCGTCTCCGGTGCTCCGAAGTATCCCGGGGAGCAGCGGTCGCAGCGGGGCCCTGTGGGGAGGGAGGGATGGATGGATGGATGGATGGATGGATGGGGCCTGTGGGTGCTGGGGTCCCGCAGTCCCGGTGCCAAGGGGGTCCCGCTGTGCCCCTCACCGGCGTATCCAGGTGCGCAGAGGCAGACGATGTGGTGGGTCTCCTGGTCAGCGTGGCAGGCGCTCCCGTGGTAGTGCCGTGTGCCAGGGTAGCTGGGGCAGGGGCAGGGCCGGCACTGCTGCCCCGAGCCCAGCACTGGGTCCCCATAGTAACCATCCTGGCACCTGCGAGGATGAGGGGTAACCAGGGGTCCATCCCATCCACCATATCCCATCCCACCATCCCATCCCATCTCATCCATCCCCATCATATCCCATTGTATCCCACCCCACCATATCCATCCCATCTCATCCCATTTCATCTCATCTCATCCTTCTCATCCAATTCGTGATATTCCATACCATCATATCCCATCGTATCACACCCCATCATATCCATCCCTTCTGATTTCATCCATCCCATCTTATCCCATCCAACCATCCCATCACTTCCATATCTCATACCATCATATCCCATCCTGTCCCATCCCATCTCATCCCATCCATCATATCCCATACCATCATATCCCATCCTATCCCATCCCATTGCATCCATCATATCATGTTATCCCACCCCATTATATCCATCCCATCCCACCCATCATATCCCATCCTATCCCACCCCATTGTATCCATCCCATCCCACCACATGCCACCCCATCCTATTCCATCCAGTTGTATCTACCCCATCCCATCTCATCCCGTCGCACCCCACACCCCCTGCCACGCTGCCCCCTGCGCTCACCTCTCGCAGTGCCGGCCGGCGGTGTGGTCGCGGCAGCGCAGGCAGCTGCCCGTGCGCGGGTCGCACTCCTCGGCGTGCCCGTTACACTGGCAGGGCCGGCAGGACGGGAAGCCCCAGTGGCCGGGCTGGCACTGGTCACAGCGCCGGCCCACGGCGCCGGGCTGGCACCGGCACTGCCCGCTCACCGCATCGCACAGCCGGGACACCGAGCCCTCCGCGGAGCAGGCGCAGGCTGTGGGACGGTGTGGCCGGGTCAGCACATGGTGCAGGGACACAGGGACAGACAGACACACACACAGCGGGCCAGCACCCAGGGCATGCCCAGCCATGGGCTGCAGAACAGGAGGGCTCATGGGGACACAGGGGTGGCAGATGGATGGGTGGATGGACAGCAGAGTGAGTGCAGGATGGATGGATGGATGGATGGATGGATGGACGGATAGAAGGATGGATGGATGGAAGGAAGGATGGATGGATGGAAGGAAGGATGGATGGATGGAAGGAGGGATGGATGGATGGATGGATGGATGGACGGATGGATGGATGGATGGATGGATGGATGGATGGATGGATGGATGGATGGAAGGATGGATGGAAGGATGGATGGATGGAAGGAAGGAAGGATGGATGGATGGATGGAAGGATGGATGGATGGATGGATGGGTGGATGGATGGATGGAAGGAAGGAAGGATGGATGGATGGATGGATGGATGGATGGATGGATGGATGGACGGATGGATGGAAGGATGGATGGATGGAAGGAAGGAAGGATGGATGGAAGGATGGATGGATGGATGGATGGAAGGAAGGAAGGATGGATGGATGGATGGATGGATGGATGGATGGATGGATGGATGGAAGGAAGGAGGGATGGATGGAAGGAGGGATGGATGGACGGATGGATGGACGGATGGATGGACAGACAAGTGACTGTGCAGACAGGGCTCTGCCGGCTGCACAGGCAGACAGAGGAGGTTCAGGGCTGCCTGTCAGCACAGACCCTGCTACTCACGGCTGCAGCCCAGCGGCCCGAAGCCGTAGCTGCCCGGGGAGCAGCGGTCACAGCGCCGGCCGAGGACGTGGGGCTTGCACTGGCACTGCCCGCCCTGGGGCTGGCACTCGCTGCTGCGGGAGCCCTGCGGGTCGCACTGGCAGGCTGCGGGCAATGGCACAGCGTGAGGCTGGGGCTGCCCTGCCCCTGCCCGCCCCCCGAGCCCCCCGTGGCCCCGCACTCACGCAGGGCCCCGCCGTGCATCAGGGCAGACACGCTGCAGACCAGGCGGGCGCAGGCCTGCGCCAGGGCGGGCGGCGGGGCCATGCGGAACGCCTCCAGGCACCGGTACCGCTCCAGCTCCTCCAGCCGCGGCGCCGCCTCGGCCCCGTGCAGCCCCGGCAGCTCCGACACCCGCGGCAGCAGCACCAGCTGCGCCGGGCAGCGGGAGGGGACAGGAGGTGGGATGGGGGGCGCAGGGACACCCCGATGGGGGACCCGGCCCCTGCTCCCAGGGGGGCTCGACTGCCCCAGCCCCATCAACAGCACCAGCTCCATGACACCCCCAACCCCACCAGCACCCCCAGCCTCATTGATGCTCCCACACAAATTGCCATCCCACAGGCTTCCTTATCCCCACTGACATCCCTAAGGCCAACCCCAATCCCATCAAGATGCCCAGACTCATTGATATCCCATCCCCATTTCCATCCCATTCCCATCTGCATTCCCCTTCCCCATCCCATCTCCATCCCCTTCTACATCCCATCCCTATTCCCAACCCTATTCCCATCCCCATTTCCATCCCATCCCCATCTGCATTCCCCTTCCCCATCCCATCTCCATCCCCTTCTACATCCCATCCCTATTCCCAACCCCATTCCCATACCCATCCCCATCACATCCCATCTCATTCCCAGCCCATTTCCCTTCCCCTTCCCCATTTCCATTCCATCCCATTCCA
Source organism: Strigops habroptila (assembly GCF_004027225.2). Classification (NCBI taxonomy): domain Eukaryota; kingdom Metazoa; phylum Chordata; class Aves; order Psittaciformes; family Psittacidae; genus Strigops; species Strigops habroptila. The sequence goes on from NC_046360.1 coordinate 35,901,079, forward strand.
CCCCCATCCTCATTCCATGTACACGAGACAGGGGTCACTGCCCACTCCAGCCCATCATCCCCCATCCCTGCCCCTCACTCCCCCCCTGCCAAGCCCCAGGCGGGGGCACAGCAGGACCCCCCTCACCGAGTCGATGAGGATGAAGGCGCTGGGGTGGCGCTGGGTGACACCGGCCCGCTGAAGCCGCATGGTCACCTCATAGGGGGTGCTGGGCTCGAAGCAGAAGGGCCGGGACAGCAACACGTACCTGTGCAGGGGCAGGCGCTGGGGCAAGGGCACGACAGAGCCATGGGGACAGCAGCAGCACCCAACCACCTTCCTTGTCCCTGTCCCCATCCCTCCTCACTTGTGTGGCAGGATGTGGCTCATCCTCATCCTCAGTTCTGGGATATGACAGTGCTGTCCTTGTCGCCATCCCCACCCCATCCCGTCCTCACCTCTGGCTATGGGGCAGGCTCTCGCGGTACATCTGCTCGGAGGGCAGCAGGTTCCCGCAGCGAGGGCTGGTGGGCAGCACTTGGGAGCTGACGCTGACCACGGCCTCCCAGTCCTCTGCTGACTGCAGCGACAGGGAGGCACCATCAGAGCCGTGCCGTGCCGTGCCGTGCCATACACCCCGTGCCCACGGCTGCACTCACCTCCGGCTCGTAGCGCACCAGCAGCTCGTAGTCCATGGGGTAGGGCACGTTGTCCACGCGGAAGGTCAGCCCAGCTCCATCCCGCACCCGGGCGAACCCGGAGCCCGTCCAGGTCACCATGCGCCCGGCGCCGTCCCGCACCACCTCCTCCACGTCCGGCTGTGCAGAGCACGGGCACAGCTCGGCCCCGCTGCCCACCGGCCGCCCCTCCGTGCCCCACATCCCACCACCCATGGGGCTCACCTTGGGGGGCTGCTGGCGGCCGCGGCGCGGGGCGCTGCGGGGATGGGGGGTCCGGGGGGGGCTGCGTTGGTGCCGCGGGCGGCCCTTTCGTGCCCCCGGCTCCGCAGGGTCGTATTCCAGGCAGTCCTGGGGCACCTCCGTGCGGATGGCACCCTGCAGGGACAGAGCCGGGATGGGTGGATGAGGATGGGGACAGCCATGCATGGAGCATGGTGACAGGGATGCACATCCCAGGTTGGGGGTACAGGGACCCCCCCCCCAGGATACTCACCGGGAGCTGGCCATGGCCGTGGCTGTGCCCAATGGCCTGCTCGGCCTCGTAGGTGTAGTAGTCAAGGGGGGCGCAGAAGAAGCCGGGCTGTACCTGGTCGCACTGACGCCCCATGAGATGGGGACGGCAGGGACAAGCCCCGTCCTCCATGGAGCACCTGGGGGTGACCGTCCTGTCCCTCTGTCTGTCCTTTTATCTAGCTCGGTCTTCACCCATCCCTCCTTCCACCCCTGACCCCATCCCTCCATCTCTGGGGATGAGTATCCTTCCCTCCATCCCAACATCTCAGTCCCCTTTATCCTCCTATCCCTATCCCCATCCCTGCAACGATGTCTCCATCCCTCCCTCTCCCCATACTTGACCCCCAGCCCTGTCCCCATCGCCGCGCCCCACCGGTTGCTGTAGGCTCCCCCGAAGTCGCAGTCGCAGGGCCGGCAGCCCCCCACGTCGTAGCTCAGGCCCCAGAACTCAGGCTGCAGTGAGAGGGGGGATGATGTGGGGCAGGCGTGGGGCAGGCTATGGGGCAGGTGTGGGGCGGGCTGTGGCACTCACCACGCACTGGCTGCAGGAGCGCCCGGCCACGAAGCGTTTGCAGTAGCAGTCCCCGCTGATGGGGTCGCAGGGGGAGCTGCCGGCCACCGTGCCCCGTGGGTCACACCTGCACGCTGCCCCACACACGTACGCACCCATATGTGAGGGACTGCCATGTAAGACAGCAGCCCATGGGCTTCATGTCCCTCCCTCCCCATCCCATGTCTTTCCATCCCTCACCCCTCCATCCCCATCTCATTGTCCCCATCCCACCATCCCACATCACTCAGTCTCCATCCCTCAATCTCCATCCCTTCATCCTCCATCCTCATCCCTCATCCTTCCATCCCACATCCCTCCATCTCATATGCCTTCATCCCACATGCCTCTGTCTCCATCCCTCCATCCTCATCCCTCCATCACCATCCCTCCATCCCATATCCCTTTGTCTCCATCCCTTAATTGCCAACCCTCTATCATCCCTCCATCCCCAACTCTCCATTCTCATCCCTCCGTCACCACCCCTCAATCCCATATCTGTGTATCTCCATCCCACATCCCTCCACCCCATAACAGTCTATCACTCCATCACCACCCCTCCATCCCATACCCCTCCATCCCCATCCCTCAGTCATTGCTCCATCCCACATCCTCCACCCCTCATGCTCCACTGCCCATCCGTGTCCCCGCTCACGCTGGCATCCCTGCGGGTCTCCGTGGCTGAGCCCATAGGCACCGTGCCGGCAGCGGTCGCAGCGGGGACCGGCCACGTTCTCCTTGCAGCGGCACTGCCCTGCGATCATGCCCAGCGCCACGTCCGTGTGCCCGTCACAGGCCCCTCCGTCCAGCGAGCCCGCCGGGTCACAGTCACAGGCTGCGGGGAGAGAAAGAGACCATGGGGAGCTGTGGCAGCAGGGCTGGTGACACCGGGGTCTATGGGCCCGTTGTCCCACGGCACTCACGGGCGCAGGCGGTGGGGGCGCGGATGTCGGCGCGCGGGTGCCGGTAGTAGAAGGGCTTGCAGAGGTGGCAGCGGCGGCCCATGGTGTTGTGCTGGCAGCCGTCACACACGGCCCCGCTGGTGTTGCCGGTGGCCAGGAAGACGGCCATGTCGAAGTGGCAGCGCTGCGAGTGCTCGTTGCAGTCGCAGCCTGCGGGGACAGGACTGTAGCACGGCATGTGGCACCCAAACCCCAACCCTGGGGATGCAGCTCCTCACCCCAACCCCTCAAACCACAGCCTGCAGAACCCCCAACCCCACATCCCACAGGATGCACCCCAAAAACCCAAACCCCAGCCCCAAAGCATCGCACATGGGACACTCAACTCCCAGCCCTATGCTATGGCCCCCAGAATGCTGCACCCTCCACACACAACATGCAGGACCCCAAAAACCTCACGCACAACATGCAGGAGCACCCCCAGCCCCAAAGCATCACACACAGGACCCTCTATCCTCAGCCCCAAGCTATGGCCCCTGGTATGCTGAACCCTCCACACACAACATGCAGGACCCCATTGCCCCAACCCAGTGCATAAGACCCCGAGCCCCTGGGCACAGCACGGTGCCGGCACGGTGCACTCACGGCGGCAGGCGTTGGTGCTGGAGCCCTCGGCCGGGCGCCAGGGCAGGTCGTGGTAGAAGTCCTCGCAGCGCTCACAGTTCAGCCCCTGCGTGTGGTGCTCGCAGACGCAGCGCCCATGGACCTATTGGGGAGAGCACCCACCTCAGCACGGCCACTGCGTCCTATGGGGCAGCACGCTGTGCCGGTGCTGTGTGCACCTCACCATGCTGGGCACGGCGGCCGCCGGGGCTCCGGGTGCCGGCGCGCACTGGGCAGCGTGTCCGTGGCAGAAGCAGCTCCCGCGCAGCACCAGCTCATCCACGGCGTAGTAGTACTTGTGCAGCACCTCGCGCCGCGTGTCCAGCAGGTTGTCCCCCAGCGTGTGCAGCTTGGTGAGGTTCACCCGCAGGTTGGTGACGCGCAGCAGGTCTGGGGGGGGATCGGTGGCACCATCAGCACCCACCCCGGCACCCACCCACCCTGGCACCCCTTGGCAACGCACCCTGGATGTCCGGGCTGTAGGGATCCGCCACCGGGATGGAGGGGTCCAGCACCTTGAAGATGACCTGCGAGGAGGAAGGGGTGGATGATCCCAGACCCCATAGACACCCAGCACCCCACAGACCCCCTCTGCATGCACACACCTCCCCATGGCTGGAGGGCTCGATCTCGGAGTAGCGCTGGTCGCACAGCACCTCGTCCACCAGCCCCGAGGGCTGGTCGGGAATGCCGGGGAAGAGCTTGGAGCAGTTGTAGGCGAAGTACCGATAGACCTTCCAGCTGCGCCCGAAGTCAGCCGAGCGCTCCACCAGCATGGCCGCGGGCCGGAACGTCTGCGGGACACCCAGCATGGACCTGGGTCCATCCCATCCCACCCCATCCCCGGTACCCACATGCCAGGACCCACCTTAAACTTCATGATGAGGTGTGTGAAGTGGAACTCGGCCTCCAGGTCCAGCTGGATGCTGACGTGCTCCACGCCTGGGGATGCCACAGGGGTGAATGGCCACGGGTGCTGTGGCCACGCAGCCCCGAGGCATAGCACACATAGGTACAACCCGCTGCCAACGCGGCCTCACCGTTCTCGGCCTGCCACCACGTCCGCCGCGCGCGGGGGCCGCTCAGGTAGATGACGTTCTCGATGCGGTGGCTCTGGGGCAGGGACGGGTCCCGCGAGTCGCAGGTGAAGCATTTCTCCGAGTCCTGCAGCGGGAGCAGCACCGTTGGGCGGATTCACTGGTCCCGGCCATGCCGAAGCCGTGCTGGGGCCATGCGGGGCTGTTGGTCTCACCTGGAGGTGGCTGACGATGCAGTACTCCTGCGGCCCGTGCAGCCCGCACGTGGAGGTGGCGCTCAGGCGTGGGGCTCGCCCCACCAGCAGGTTCCCGGTGGCCGGGTAGCAGCTCCCGCGGGCACATCCATGGCTGGGGTCAGGCTCCTGCTGGCCCCACACTGATGGTATCCCCGCTGCAGAGAGCACAAGGACATGGGGTACCCCCTGTTTGGGCACCCCAGTGCTGCCCTGCACTCCCCCACCCCCGGCTGCCCCATCCTGGCCCGGCCCCGCATCCTGACCCACTGATGCAGCACGAAGCTCCATGATCCGGAAAGGTGCTGGCAGCAGCGCCGGGGCCTCGTGACCGGCGGCCAGGCGGCCCTGGGATGCCGAGCGGTGCCGGAGGCAGTCGGCAGCCGGGTCAGGCGCTCACTAATCCCACCAGGGCTCAGATTCCCAATGGGATTTGGGGCCGTCAGGGCCAGGGAGCGTCACCACTGACTCCACTGCCCGGGCTGGGGTCCCTGTGCCACCACACCGGGGTACACGGGGTGCTCAGCCGTGCTTAGTGCTTACCCAGGAGGAGAGTGAGTGCCAGGAGGTCCATGGGCAGCCGCAGGCTCTGCCTAGGGGGGACACGGAGACACTGCAGTGGGGTACAGGGGATGGCAATGGGGTGCAGGGAACTGGTGCCTGGCTTCTCCCAGCTCCAGCATGGCCACATACCCGGGGGACAGCACTGGGAAGCGGGATCAGGTGGGGAAGTTGGGTCCCAACGTCCCCCAGGGTGGCACGGGGTGCCCACCCCCATGGCCATGCCCCATCCCTGCACACAGACCAGGGCACACTGCCGTTCCCGCACTCCCAGGCCCCACACGAGCTGTGCTGTGCCCCATCCTGCCCTGCTCGGGGCGGATCCATCCCTCCCAGTGTCACTGTTGTCCCTGGGGGGTCCCCGCGACGGGCCGGGGCCAGCCCGGGATGGGCGCCAGGAGCACCGGAGCCGGTCGGGCAGCAGCATCCCCGCCGCTGGCCGGGGTCCCGCTATTGCATTTAGGCTGGAGCTGCCTTTTGTGCTTCCTCCTCCGCCGGTGCCGCCCGCTCCCAGCCGCTGGATCAAAGCCTGGCTGCCCAAACACATCTTTCCTGTCCCCATGCGGGAGCCAGCCCGGGGCTGGGGGGCTTGGTGTGGTGGTGGAGGGGGTCCCTGAGCCCCATGAACCCCCCCCCGGTACCTGTTGTCCTGCGGCGTGCGGCGAGGCCAAGGCCAGGGGCAAGGGCTGGGCAGGCAGGGACGAGCGGTGGCGATGATGGGATGGCGCGTCCGGCGGGCCCCCCTTCCCCGTGTGCACGGTGATTCTTATTCAAATGGGCTGCCCGCTGAAAGGGACGGCGGTCTCCAGGCTACGGGAATGTCACTGCCGATTCCTTCTGCCTGGAGGCCCCCGCTGCCCGCCCGGCCAGGCGTCGGCAGCCCCGGCACGCCCCGGGCACCACGGCGGGCCCCAATGGTGAACAATGGGGCGCCTCGTGTGCTGGGGGAGCCGACGGCGCCGCGTTCCCGGGGCTCCCGGCACAGCGCGGCAGGAACGCGCCTGCTGCGGCTCGCATGGCGGGATGGGCGCCGGGAACCGGCCCATGGAGCTGTGCCGGGGCCCGCGGCAGCGTGTTCTGTCCCACCTGGAGATGGGCCATGGTGGAGGCACCAGAGCGGGTTGGCTGCGGGGTGGAGCCACAACGGGAGCTCGCCCGGGCACGGTGCTGCCAACTGGGAATGTCCCTCCCTACGGGCCCGCTCCCTCCCCGCCGGGCAAAGTCCGGCACCGCCAGCCCCGGGACGGGCAGTGCTGGCGCGGGAGAACCCAGCCTGTTCCTCCCATAGGACCCTTCCTTGTGCTCCCGGGGCTGGCACCCACCCTGTGTCCCGGGGCACGGCACAGCCCGTGGCACACAGGGCCCCCCACCGGCTCCTACCTGTGCCCATGGGGCCCGTGGTGCCGGGTAAGTCGTGGTGGCCCAGTTGTGCTGTGCAGGTTGGAGGTGACCAGCTCGGCCCCGCTGGCCCCGGCCGGGCTCGCTGCTGTTCCTGGAGGAGGGCGGCCGGTGCCTGTCTCCTCCTCCGATGCCGTGCCAGGCGAGGGAGGGACCTGCCTGCACCGAGCCTCAGCCAAGGTGAGGCACAGGCCAGGTACCAGCCGGTGGCACGGCGGTGGCCTGTGCCTTGGCTGGCCAGGAGCCAGCTCAGCATCCCTGCAGGGCTGCCGTGCCCAGGCAAGTGGAGCCCCAGGATGGATCCTGCTCCCTGCTGGCACCGTGGGTACCACCATGCCCCAAGCCACACTCACCCTGTGCTGATCAGCGCTCCACGGGATCCTTTAGACCGGGGAGCACGGCCCTGTACCGGGGCTGGGCTGGACGGAGACCTCGCTGTCACACAGGGATGGTGCCTTTTCTCAGCCGAGGCCGAAGGAAGGAAGAGGAGCTGCGTGTTCCCCACGCCAAGGCTGCGCTCTGGCTGCCCACCAGCCAGCAAGGTCACGGGCAGGCAAAGCTGCAGCTCCCCTGGCTGCTGGCCATGGGGGTGCCAAAACCGGTGCCCCCCCCACCAGTGGGGGGACAAGGGGAGCTGTGGGAGAGCCCGGGCAGCTCCCCCCAGCCCTGCTCTCTGCAGGCACTGGGAAACCTGGAGGAAGGACCGTGCCCAGCGAGGCTCCACCACCTCCTGGGCTATGAGAGCTGGCAAGGGATGAGCTGATAAAGAGCCATTAGCACTGGACATGGTGTCTGTAGCGCAGGGATCTTGGCCAAGCAACCCTTATCTGCTCTGAGGAGATCCGAAGCGGCCTGATAAAGGTGGCGGTAACAGGAGCTGCAGCCTTGAAAAGCAAAGTAAAAGTGGGAGGGAGGGATCCTCAGCAGGATCTAAAGGACAACTGAGGTGTCCCTGCCATGCCCAGGCACCTCCTGGCTCCCCTGAAGGCCACTTCCCATGCGGAGCCACGATCCCAGGGATTAACGTGTGGGAGATGACGTGCCCACGGGCAGCTGTGCTGGTCCATGTGCCAGCAGCTCTGCCGCAGCCCCTGCCACCAGCAGCCCCTGTCACCAGTGCTTCCAAGCTGCTGAGCATCCCCCCGGCCCCGGCTCCACAACCCTCGGCAGAGCCCCCGGAGCAGCCTCTCAGGCCCGGGCAGCGCCGCTTGGAACGACATCAGTGCTCCCAGCGGGCGGCCAGCGCTTCCCTGCACATCCTTTAGTGCGCGCAGAGCCGCTTAACCGCTTCCCTTCCCGAGCGCCGCACCGGAGCCGCGGCCCCACCACCGTTAGTGCCGGGTCAGCGCACCGATGGCTCACACCGGATCCGGATCACCCCGGGTGAACAATGGCTCCTCTGTTGAATTCACCAGCCACAGCGTCCCGGCTGGAGAATGGGAGCCGGGGGGAAGTCAGCGGGTGGGCAGGAACTAACCTGGAATGCGGATTTATGCCAGTTTAAACCGGTTCAGCACTAGGAGCGCTTCCCATCCCAAGCCAGGCGTTCCTTAATGGGGCTTGGGTACCCCAAACCTCTCGGGGAGGGGAAGTGGGGAGAAGAGGCAGCGGTGGTCTGCAGCTGAGCACAGCCCACATGGGAGATGCCACTCCACGGAGCTCCTGGGAGCCGAAAGGAAAGCTGGACACACTGGGTGGTTCTGAGCACCATTTTACTGAGGGGCTGGACACCTGCTGGGACTTCAGAACAAAAAGTTCACTTCATTTAAGAGAAGAAAAGGAAAAAAAAAAAAGACAGTCTGTTTTTTGTCCCATTCCCTCCAAAGAGCGGAATAATACTGTCTTCTCACTAAACAATGCCATTCCAAAATATACAACACGGAGCGTGGAGCAAGCCCGGCCTCATACTCAACATTAAATAGCAATATAGCTTCGGAAACATTCTACACCAACAAATGAGAACAGGAAAAAGTTCACTCGAGAACAAGATGGTCACTTGTTGGAAATCCACCAGACAACGGTCTGTTCCTCGCCCTCCCGTGGTCGCTGCTCCCTGGATGTCACCCAGGATCCCGGAATGCCGGAGGATGCTGCAGCCGTGCCGGCGGCACCGGTCCCGGCCCGAGCAGGTTGGTTGTGCTGCAGCGTGGAGGAGGCTCTCGTAGAGGTGATGGTTGGTAGAGATGAGGGTGAGGGACCCGGCAGTGCCCACCCGGAGCGGCTGCTGTGCCTCTGCTCGGGAAGAGCGACTCCTTGGGAATGCTGCACCAGGAGGAGGGAACAGCGTCGCACACCGCGAGTCCCCACCACAGCGCTGATGCTCATCCCATCCCATCCCGGGCAGCATGGTGGAGCACAGGAGGTATTCTGCAGCACCTTCTCTTCACAACAGCACCATGGGCCTGAGCGGGTGTGTGGGAATCACCGGACTCTCACAGGGGAGCAGGAAGGGAAAAGGTGAATTAAGACAACAAGGAGAGTCCCAGATGATAATAAGGCCTTTAAGGGACTCCCCAGGGCAAGGTCTAATCGTGCCCTGCAGGGGAAGGTGTTTTGGATGCTCACCACAGAAGCGCTACCCCCATGAGGGTGTCCCAGGGGTACAGGTTGGCATCTCTCACCTTTCCCATGGCCACCGCAGCGGGACCAGTTTGTGTGGCTGATGAAGGACAGAAACCAAGGGTTAGGAGGGGGCTCCTGCCCCAAAAGGGCACCCCCAGAGCCTGTGCAGTGCTGCCAGGCAGGGCAGGACAGGCTCCTGCAGCAGGTAGAATGGAGGCAGTGCTGTGGTACACCACAGAGCTGGCCCCTGTTCGCACATCTGCAGCGGGAGCAGAAGCTGCTGGTGCCTTTGGTTTCCCCTAATCCCAGCTTCTCCTTGGTGTTCCTAAGCAAAGCGAGGGGCCTGGCCTCAGCACCACGGCTTTGGAGGCAGCAGCTGGCCAAGCTGCGAGTGTCACACGTCCAGACACCCCTTCACTCAGCACCCCACTCGTCACCCCTTCACTCAGCACCCTGCCCTAGCGATGGCTGTCCCGGCTTCTGGGGGCAGGTCCCTGCTCCGCCAGGCAGCGAGGCCCCTGGCACCTTCCCAACAGCAGGAACGGGCTGCGAGAAGAGGGAAACATGATCTTCATAGAATAGAATCATAGAATCGTAAGGGTTGGAAAGGACCTTAAGATCATCTAGTTCCAACCCCCCTGCCATGGGCAGGGACACCTTGCCCTAAACCACGCTCTTGCTCTAAACCTTGCTCTCTCTCTGAGAGCCCTGAACACCAGGGCCTGGGAGCAGCCTGCCCTGCTGCCCTCTCCAGGGGTGGTGCCAGCCCACCCAGCACCCAAAGCGCTGCAGCACAGTCAGGAAGGTGTGAGGTGCTCCAGAAGAGCTGTCGTCTCCTCAGGCCACCTCGGCCCATGGATGACTGTCCCCATCTGACCACGGGAGCAAACAGGACAGCGCCGCTTTGAAGAGGGAAACAGAAACTGTTGATTCCACACAAACCAACCTGCTTGAGCAGCAAGTGCTGCACACAGCTCAGCACCGACCCTGCCAACCACGGTTAAAACAAGGATCCTCCCATCCTCAGCTCCTGGGAAGCTCAGACACAATCCTGCTCTGCATCCCCACACATCCCTTGTGCTATGGCCAAAGGACCAACTCCCACACAGTGCAGGGAACTTGGGCCCAAGGGGGGAGAACAACTGGAGTGGCTGCACCTCCACCATGCTGGCAAGGTCTGCCCATAAGCACAGCACAAGTCACAACGGAAAGGGCCCAAATTCTGTCCACAAGCCCAAAATCCAAAGCCCTCCAGCCACAACGGGAGCTGGGGGTCTTCCACCAGTGAAGCTGGTGGAGAAGAGCTGCTGGTGTATGAGAGGAGCACATCTCCTCCTCCTCCTCGCACCGAAACACCACTATTGGGCTACAAACCAGGAATAACAAAATAATCCCTTCTTATTTTGCAGAAAAGTGCTTAAGAAATCCTGTACAAGCTGGCTCTGGCGGGGGGAACCACCCAGTCTGGAAGCAGCAGCAGCACCACGCTGGCTGGCTCGCAGGGAAGAGGCCAAGGAGAAACTTCTCCAAGTCAAAGCGGTGGCAGATGGTGAAATGTGAGCAGAGTGGACATGAGCTACAAAACATTTCCACCAATTAACAATGTGATTTCAGTGGTATCTGATGTCAGCTTCCCCTCCAGCGCCTGCCGGGCGAGCGGCTCTCCCCACGGACAGCTGAGGCACGCAGGAAGCTCAGGGACCTTGTCTGCTCGAGGCGAAGCACAAACTCTTGGTTCTTGGCAGCTGAATAAAAGGAAAAGCGGTTCCCAAAACCATCAGTTGGAAGAGCAGCCCTTTGACCGCTGGCTGAAGCGCTTCTAGAAGTGACGGTGGCACAAATCCATGCGGTAAAAGCATTCCTAAGAGAGCCTCCAAAGCTCTCTCGGCTGTCACGGTGCCCAGGAACAGCACAGGCCAGGTTAGGCACTTGGATGAATTCAAAGTGACTAATACAGAAACAGGTCTGAACAACCTGCATGCAGCAGAGACCACAGCACCCCAGGCAACGCGGTTCTGTGTGCCCTGCCCCGCTGTGCAGGCCCCTGGAAGGCAAGTCTGCTGTCAGAGGGCAACACGGGGTGGAAGGGAGAGCTCTGGTTAGACCAGGTTTTAGGCAGCCTCTTGCACATCAGTGTTGAAGGTCCAGGACTTTAGGAGCACCCAGACCCGGCCACGAGATGAAGGACCCCGGAGCCAACCACTGGCAGGCTGCAGGCACACATCTGCCCGCACGGGACGACAGGCAGCAGTTGATGACATTGGCACCAAGGGCTGTAAAGCCCCTCTGTGAGTAACAAGCTGCAATCATAGAATCCCAGACTGGTTTGGGTTGGAAGGAACCTTAAAGATCATCTGGTTCCGACAGCCTGCCATGGGACACCTTCCACTAGAAGGATCTAGACTGGAATCCTTCCAGCCAAGTTCCCAAATGACCTGCAAGGGGGAAGAGGAGGCATCAGGAGGGCAGAGAATCGAGCTCCAGCACTGCCCAGTAGCTCAGGGGCCCTGCAGCCTGTTAAGAGATGTGCAGAAGGGCTGACAGAGGCTGCACTGGTGACGGGCAAGTCCTGGAGCATGGAATGGGGTGCTCGCTTCCCTTGCAGCAGCCTCAGTGACATAGAAGCATTTCCAACGCTCATCTCTCCCTGTGGAGCAGAAGACCTCTTGCTGGTGGCCTGGGAAGGACATCACTGCCAGGCATTTGCAGAGCTGAGCTCAGTGCTGGGAAAGGCACGGCAGCACTAAGGCAGGATGTTCTGCTGGATGTGTTAAGCGACAGCACAAGCCAAGTCCCTGACTGGCAAAAGCCCAAGCTGTGAAAGACAAGAGGTGATGGAGGAGAGCGGGCAGGCAGGCAGCAGTGCAGCTGGGGGAAGAGACACCACCAAGAGGAGGGATATGGCCTCAGGTGCTCAGCTTCCTGCTCAGCCTGGAGGAAAAGCTCAACCCGAACCAGCCGTGTTGATGCACGGTTGTTTTCCCACCAGAGGCCGGGCTGGGGTGTCTGTGCTGCAGGAAGAGGCTCCAGAGGCAGCTCTTGGTGTCCTTATAAGGGGCTGGGAAGAGGGAAGCTGCTGAGCAGGCTGTGAGACAGCGATACCACAGGCAGGAGCTCAGAGCCCTCCTCGGAACAGCCCTAAGGAGAAACTCCAGTGCAAGACTTCCAGACCTGGTATTTGGGAGCGCGGGAATGAGAAAGGTCTGAAGGAGCAGGAGCAAAAGGGACAAAGCAATTTTTGGCTGGTTAACAGTGACAGAAGGTCCCTGTTCATCCAGCAGCACGTCAGGACAGGGAACTCTCTGCCAGGGTGTTTAAAACCACAGAAGTAAATATTTCCTCCTCGTCTGCAGCCAACCAGCGGCATTCACAGGTCAGTCCCAACCACTGCAAGTGATGATCGCTGACAGCAACACCCTAACGCCACACGGAGCCCGAGTGTGTGATTCAGAGCCTGCAACCAGACCCCAAGGGAGAACCTTCCCCCTGCTGTAGCTGGGTGAGGAGGGAGAACCCTGGCTGTGCCTCGGGACACTCATCAACCTCCTCTCTCCTCTCCGTGCCACGGTTTTCCTCTCTGAGCTGGGCATCAGACACTGACCCCTTTTACAAAGCACTGAAATGCAACCAGGTGCTGGGGAGAGGCTGGAACGTGAGGAGCTGAGGCTTCCCAGGGGAGCTCATCCCTTCAGCCAGCGTCCACAGAGATTACTAGATCAGATAACTGGTGTTTGGAGCTGGTGAGAGCACAAGTGGGTCACTGGCCCAGTGCTGCAGAGACCAGGGTGCACAGAGCCTGGCCTGATGCTGCTTCCTCTCCCCACGCCACCAGGTTCTGCTTTTGCAGCCTCCCAACGCAAGATCATCTCATCGGAGACCATCCCTCCCAGGTGACAGTGACAGCACCTACTGCTCCAACGTGATGCTCCTCCTGGAGCTCACAGATCCCTCCCAGTGGAGAGCAGACCCGACCTCCGCCAGCGCAGAGCCCGTGTTCACATCCTACAGCATCCAACAGCATCCCACAGCATCCGAGAGCATCCCACAGCATCCGACAGCATCCCACGGCCATGCCCCCGGCGCAGGAGGTTCCACGCTGCCTCCTGGGGATGCGCAGAGCCCGCGCTCCGGGAGCTTTCACACCTGCCACACACCTTCTCATGACATCCCAGATGGCACAGCAAAGCTGTCACCCATCACAACACGGTGCTGATCTCCCCTCCTACTGCTTCAACCGCAGAGAGAAACAATCTGGTTAAGTGCTGGCATCAATTCTGTCAAATCTTTTGCTTTTCTGCTTTGATTCAGGCTCAAGTATCCCACCGAGCTCTGCGAACAGCAGGATGTGTCTAATACATTCAAACGCAGCCTGTCTCTTCTCTACCTACAACCTGCTCCTGAAACATCCAGCAACAGCAACGCAGTCGCAAGGTGAGCAGGACACTACACAGCTCCTTGCTCACAACTCCAGCCCTTTGGCTCTGACAGTCACAGTTCATGTTCTATGGCTGCACCCAGGGTGCAGGAGAGAGGAACAACACCGGGTGCTGAGGAGGAATCGCTCTTTGGAGGCAAACCCCTACCATGAGTTCAGAGCTTCTGCTACCAACAAACACAAGAGGCACCGAGAGACTTGCAGGCAACAGCCCCATAACACTCCCCCTCTACGCAGAGGTAATATCAAAACCGTGATTAAAACTATAGTCAATGATGAGCTGGTAATTCTCCAAATTGCTTGGCATTTCTGGAGACAATCGAGTGGTTACAGCTCTGCCTGCCTCTGAGCTGCTCGGCAGAGCCCAGAACAAGCTGTCACAACAATGGATCACAGAGAAATCCTGGCACCTTCCAACAAAACACTGGCTGAAGGGGAACAAAAGCTATCAAACCCAATCCCAGAGGGATGGAGGGAGTGCATCTTCCCACAGCTCCTGGGCCATGTGCACCTATATGGATATATAGATATATAGATAATAAAGTTATAAAATTTGATCAAAATAAACCCAGTACATGTACAGCTTGAAAAAAGAGCAATATCACAGTGCATCAATGTCGTGAGAAAGTCCCGTGTCCTCCCCCTGCACGAGAGCTCAGCCTGCCATGTCCCGAGGTGGGAAGTGAGCCCTGCGACCTGCCCGGCTCGTGTCACCGTCCCCAGCGGGTCCTTGTGCTGCTGCAGCCGGCTCTGCAGAGCAGGCGAGGCAGGAACAGCACGGGAGCAGGCTGCTCTGTCTGCAGGTCAGTCAACAGGTCACCCCCAGGCACCAGAGCTCCAGTCTCCAACCTCTCCATGCTCTGGTGCTGGGCTCGTATTTACTTACTTACAAAAGGAGAAAGCGACAAAGTGAAGACCCTCAGGGGACGCTGTGAGCGTGGGATAAGGGCTGAATTCGGATCACCGGGGACAGGTTGACCCTAAGAATCTTCTGTGCTCTCCTCCTCACTTCCTCGTCAGAGGAAGAGTTGCCCACCTTGATGGCCCGGAATTTCAGCAGGTTCAAAGTGCTCTGAGCCCGTCGAGGTTTGTTTCGGGCAGGAATGGTATTTGCTTTCTTCCTCTGCGGCGCTTCCCTCGCCTCTGTGGCTCTTCTTTTCTTCTGCCCGGTGCTCTCCCGGTAAGTGCTGTTGTCCTTCCACTCTGTTTTCCCCACCAGAGCTTCCTTATCTTTGATTTTCAAGGTCTTGGCCTGCGGGGCTGTGGTGCAGCCCTGGGATGAGCTGCCTGTGACTCTCCCGTTGAGGACTCCTGAGGCTTTGCAAGCGTTGCTCTCCTGCAGCACTCCACCCTTTGGTCCCTTCAGGAGATTTAAAGCCAGGGTGGCAGAATCCGGTGCTTTCTTTATCAAACGCTTGTAGCCCTTACCCTCGGTTAGTTTAGTTGCTTTGCCTGAAGGAAACTTCCTCGGGGGACTCGAAGCCTTGAGGAGTTTAAGATCCGAAGGCGAGATCCCAAGGCGCCCTCGTGTGTACTTGGACTCCAAACAGGACGCGGTGGCTTTCAGCGGCACCAGAGCTTCCAGAACCACCGACAGTCTCATGGCTGGATACACATCGGGATACATGTTTGTAGGGAAGCCCACCGCTGCAGCCTTGGACGTGCTGGATTTTGTCTGCTTCAAGGAGCTCAAGAGGAGATTTGTGGAATCCCCTTTCGGGACAGGTTGAGTGGAGACTTTCAGGGAGTGCACTGGAACGCTGGTGGGCTCAGCAGACACCTTTGCCATGGCTGTGGTGTTCCTGGCTGGACTCTTGGTGGTGTTGGCACAGTGCTGTGGGCTGCTCTCCTTTGTCTGAGCCGGTGTGTCTGCCGTGCACGAGCTGTACCCGTACACATCCTTACTCCTCAGAATGGTGGGCTGGTAGCCCTCCTCCTTCAGGCTCTGAATGAAGGCCACCAGCTGGGTCTCTGTGTCCGAAAGGTCCTTGGACATGGGGTTGAAGACTCGGAGGGCTTCCTCCAGCACTTTCTGTCCTGCAGAGGAAATTCTTGACCAGGAATGGACAGCTTTTTCTTCCGCATTGTTCACTGCAATATTCATGGCATTAGGCAAGCGGGCGCTTTGGAAAGGTCCAAATTACTGGGAAAACAACTCTTGACACCTCAAAAAGAGAGAGAAGACAGTTAGCTCACAGCAACCGAAATCAACGCATGTTTTTAAGCAGGGACCTGAAACTGTTAAGCCCAGGGATGGCTACTCACAAACATCAGGTCAGATTCTGGGCATCACCCGCGTTAGAAGCATCATCAAGAAAATCCTATCACTGATTTCTCTCTGCAGGAAAACCAAATCATCTCTCGCTGAAACATCCTCAAACCTAAAGCAGGATTTCAGGCAATCCCATCCAACCCAGCCCAGGATGAAGGGTTCCAGTGGTTAAGTCAGTAAACTCTGCAGCTTGTTTCCACTTTGAGCTTGACACACCCCAGCTTTGGGTAACCAGATCTCATTCTCCTTTGGTAAAACAGCCCTGAGGACTGAGCCCTCACTGAGAACACCACGACGGAGCCATCTCAACGCTAACAAGCCTGAACACCTCAAATCTATCCTGGCATCACATTCAGTTTTCCAGCTTCCTAATAGATTCTGCTCACAAATTGATTCTGAGTCCCTGCCAAAGCTGCTGCATCCTCCTGGAGACCTGACAGGAGAGCTGGAGGCTCCTTCAGCTGCGCCTTGTCAATGCCAAAGGCTGTGGCAAGACAAGAGCGCTCCTTGCCGCTCCCTTGTTTGAACAACGGTCTGCAACTTGCTGTCCCAGCAAACTGGTGTTGATCCAGGGGCACTCGCTGCCAAGGGAGGAGGAAGCAGGAAACTCAAGCAGGGCGGCAAGAAGGAAACACGCATCACCGGGGCCAAGTGTACAATGGCCTGAGGGAAAACGCTGGGATCACGCTCAGGGCACTGCACAGCTGTCTGCCTGGGGAAAAAGAGCTGGTTATTGGTTTAAATACACAATAGGCACTGAAGAGGAGGCCAGTGATGCACCCAGGAGGACTGTGAGCCTCTCACACCGAGCTGCTGGCCTCGCCAGCTCCACAGAACTTACAGAATCTTTAGTTTCAATAACAGCTCTGAAAATAATGAGGATTTGGTGAAAAACCCTTTTTAGGGAAACACGGAAGGTGTCAGAGACACTCTCAGAGAGAGCACTGTGCAGGCAACAACACTGTGATGGAAAAGTTAGTGCCTGAGCAGAGAAAGGAACCACATCCAATGTTCCTCACAGACCTCCGGGAATATCGGCCCCGGAGCGGCCGCCAGCGGCACAGGCAGGGAAAAGTCAGAAGCCAAAGGAGCGGCAGCAGGGGAAGCACAGGTCAGCAGCGGGGTAAGAGCCTCCACATGACACACTAATCCCAGTCAAGTGCTCTGCGGACGTCACAGGGATTTGGAGGAGGATAATGCAGGGAATCTCCCACGGCAGAGGGGAGGCAGGCAGGGAATCAACGGAGCCACAGCCAGCGGTGAGATCTGCCACCTCCACAGGGAACAAGCGAAGCCAGCAAGGTGTAAAGCTTAATCCTGATCTGGTAGAGAGGGAGAAGCACAGGGAACAACGGGCTGCAGAACGGGTCGTCTTCAGGAGCAGCTGGGACACCATAAGGGACACTCGCATGTTGGACGGCGAGGCTGTGACATCCATGAGGACAGGACACCCCAACATCGACCCGCTTGGTCTTGTTTTGTGCAGCGCAAGCTGCGCTTGGAGCCAAGCTGCCCACGGGCAGGCTCAGCCCCTGTGTCCACCCAACACCAAGTCACCTGAACCCACCGGGGGACACCGGAGGGAGCCCCACGGGGCCCCTGCCCCACGGCGCTGCCGGCACGGAGCGAGCGGAGCCAGCGCGGGGTGAAGGCCCGGAGCTCCAGGGAAGAGCCCTGCGGTGCCTCCCCGGGCGCACCGGGCTGGGGCGACCCGTGGAACCATGACCCCCTCCCGCTGCAGGAGCTGCCCGTTCCCAAGCGCCTGTCCCGCACCCCCCCCCCATCCCCACGCCCGGTAGCACCGAGCCCGGAGGAGCCGCGGTGCGGGTCGAGCCGCGCTGGCCGGTGCTGCGGGGACGTGCTTGGTGCAGACAGCGGGTGCGGCCCGCGCCGGCTCCGGGGCCCGGGCCCCGGGATGGGGTGGGGGGGAGGTGAGGGGAGGAGCCGGCGGCGGCCGGGGCGGGGCGGGCAGCACCGCGGCTCCGCCCGCAGCGCCCGTGGCCGCCGGCTCGGCAGCGCCCCCGCCCGGGAGCGCGGGGCCCGGGCACCGCCGGCCTCAACCTACCGGGCGCCGCCAGACCCGCCGCTGTGCCGCGACCGCCGCTCCAACATGGCCGCCCGCGGAGCGCCGGAACCACCGCCCCCTTCCGCTTCCGTGCACCGGGGACACGCCTCCAGCCTTTACCCCCGGTGTCCATGGTAACGGCGGTCACGGCGCCGGTGGCGGGCGGCGCCCCCCGGGCCGGCAGGGGGCGCTGGAGGAAGCGGCGCGGTTTCCAGGTAACGGCGGCGCGCCCGGTGCCGGTACCGGGGCGATGAGCGGCGGGCCCGGCCCGCGGCGGCTGGTGCTCCACGTGGACCTGAACAACACGGTGGTGGTGGCGGACGCGGTGTCGGGGCAGGGCCCGCGGGCGGCCCTCAACAGCTTCCTCAGCACCGTCACCTGGGGCCGCGCCGGGGCCGCCGGTGAGCACCGGGGACCGGGGTTGTGAGGATCGGGGATCGGACACCGGCTGAGCCCCCTTCCCTCTTCTCTTGCAGGCGAGTGGCGGTGGGTGAGCGACCGCCCGTCCCTGTGCCCGCCGTGCCCCGGTGCGCTCAGCTACTACAGCCACCACGGCCGGGACCCCGCGTTCACGGAGGGCGGCCCGGGCCGGCGCTTCCGCAGCCTGCACGCCCGCTACCTGCAGCTGCTGGAGTGGCCGGGGCGGCCGCACGATGTGCTGTCGGTGCAGGGGGACCCCAGCAAGCGCTACCACCTCCTGCTCCCCTCCTTCTTCCACCTGCTGGAGACCCTGCACCGGGACGGACGGGCCTTCGCCGTCATCTTCAGGACGTTCGGCACGGACCTGCCCCGCGCCCTCCGCGCTGTCGGCTGCGCCCTGGAGGGGCAGCACCCCCAGTTCCCTGCCCTGCGGGACGTAGCGGTGAGTGGCACCCCGAGGGCACAGGGTGCTGGAGGAGACGGAGAAGGGATCCCTGTGCTGGCATGCTCTGCAGGGTGGCTTTGCTTCCTAAAACACCACAGAGGGAATGCAGGAGCTTTGCGGGATGAAGCTGTTAGCTGGTGGGAAGTGCATGTGGATCCCGCTGG
The DNA here is from genome assembly GCF_004027225.2 of Strigops habroptila. Classification (NCBI taxonomy): domain Eukaryota; kingdom Metazoa; phylum Chordata; class Aves; order Psittaciformes; family Psittacidae; genus Strigops; species Strigops habroptila. The sequence continues at coordinate 35,919,958 of NC_046360.1, forward strand.
GAAAGGTCTCAGGGTATCCCAAGTTGGACAGAGCATCCCTTCTCCCATAGAGGGGCTGATGCAGCAGAGCTGATCGCAGCCATGCTGTCCCCGCAGCAGCACACCAGCGGGAATGCTGGGAGCAAGCTTTGGAAGCTGCGTTGGTTGTTCCTTGGAGTGTTGACAGGGAATGGAGATTGAAACATGGGCAGTGTGCAAGGATGTCATTCCCTTTCATCCCTGTGGAGGAGATGAGTTTTAGTTGGGGGGTTCCGCACGTCCTGTTGTCTTCTCCCCAGCACCGTCCTCCCGTGCTGTGGTGGTGGGGAGCCTCCAATGCACCAACCAACCTGTCTGCTTTGACACCCTTTCCCCTCCTGCTCTCTGTGGTTCTGCAGCTCCCTGTGGACCTCACCCCTGGGCAGATACGCTGCAGCAAGCGGGAGGTGGTGCTGACAAGGGGAGCAGAGCGCCTGACCACCCGGGAGGACGGGAGAAAGCTGTACAACTACTTCAGCTCCTTTGAGGGAATCGGAGGCTTCCAAGACCACTTTGACTGGTGAGAAACAGGGCACTGAGGAAGTGCGTTGGGTGCTTTCTTCCCTCCTGTGATTCTCCGAGCTTCTCCCGCTCTGGGATAGCTCCAGGTTTTGAGGTCTTTACGTTGTTGGGGTCCCTATCACTTACATGCTTCCCGCTTTGCCTGCGGGCAGCCTGATGGGGCTCTCACATCTTTCCTCAGGCCCCATCCTTTAGTCTACCTCCTCCTTTTCTCCAAACACCCCCTGATTAGTCACCTGGATGCAAAACGCCCCTTTCCCAGGAGGCAGGAGCAGGCAGAGGGACAGGACGGTCTCTGTTGTTGTGGTCTGACCTGCCTTTACCCGAGAGCTGTCGCCATCTCCCTCCCTGACTGCTCCCTGTCCTGCTCACTGTTCCAGGTGGGCCAGAAATCAGTTCTCCTCCCGAGGTGGGAAGCCCCTGTGGATCGACCCCCATGATCCCAGCGTTCACCACATCTTCATCGACGACAACATCCGTCTGGACGATGCTGACACCATTGTTAATCCCCAGGTAGGGCTGTAGGTCCCTCCAGTGCCTGCTGCCCGTGCTGCGGGGTGACCCGGGGAGCCTGAACCCCTGTTTCCATCTGGAAGGTGACAGTGCTGGCAGGGAATGGAATGGGGAATGGTCAGCAGCGTTTGCGAGGTGGCAGGGAGTGGTGAGGGATGGGATGTCCATTGAATATTCCAGAGAGCTGGGCTTGTTCAGCCTGGAGAAGAGAAGGCTCAGGAGAGACCTTACAATAGTTTTCTAATACCTAAAGGGATCCTACAAGAAACCCGGAGAGGGGCTTTGGACAAGGGCCTGGAGGGACAGGACAAGGAGAATGGCTTTAACCTGCCAGAGGGGAGATTGAGATGAGCTCTGAGGCAGAAGCTCTTCCCTGTGAGGGTGCTGAGGCGCTGGCACAGGGTGCCCAGAGAAGCTGTGGCCGCCCCATCCCTGGCAGTGTTCAAGGCCAGGCTGGACACAGGGGCTTGGAGCAACCTGCTCTAGTGGAAGGTGTCCCTGCCCATGGCAGGGGTTGGAACTGGAGGAGCTTTAAGGCCCCTTCCAACCCAAGCCATGCTGGGATTCCATGACTCCACACAAGCTCTCTCAGCTCGTGGGTTTGTAGCTGGTGGCAGGAGCGGTCACTGCCCGGAGCAGACCTGTCAGGAATAGGCTTTGGTCTGTGCCGTGCCTGATTCCATGGAATTACTGCGGGTGGCTCTGTGGCGAGCCCGAGGCCCCTGCACACAGCAGCGTGTCTGCAGCAGCCGAGCGTGGCTCACACAGCTCCACGTGCAGCATTCCAGCCTCAGGCTGTTTCCCTGATCCAGGAGTTCCTGCTTTCACCATCTTTAGCCGGCACAGCAGGTCAGTTGGGCTGCTCAGCTTGCCTCAGTGCAGCCGTGCAGCCAGCCCAGGGCTCCCCTCCCACCGGATCAGACAGGTAGGATCAAGCTGTGGTGGCAGCAGACCTCGCTGGGTCTGGGTGACACCTGAGGACTTTGCAGCCAGGATTGGCAGGTTGGACACCAGCTTCCCCTCCTCTTGTGTCACCAGCTCTGCAGGGCTGTCCCTGTGTCAGTGACGGTGACAGAGCAGCGCTGGGATGGAATAGATTGCCAGGTGGCCTTAGGGAGAGCAGTGGTAAAGATCAGAAGGTGAATTCCTGTGCAAGAGACCAAAGGAAGAGCTGTTGGCTGCTCCACAAGAGCTGTTTTCTTCCAGCCGCGTGGTGCGGTCTGTTCCATCGGGAAGCACGGCCCTGGCACCGCTGCTCATGGAGGGTGCGGGTGCCTCTGTGAGCTGCTCTGTCCCATTGCAGGTGTTCTCGGAGCGGGGCAGCCGCAGCGCCCGGCGCGTTCCCACCTCGGAGCTGTACGACGTTTGCCTGGTGCAGACTGACCTGCTGCAGGCCATTGCTGACCAGGACTATTTCCTGCACTGTGTGAGGAGGTGTGAGGAGAACTACGACCGTTACCTGGCCTGCAGGGAGGAGGACACCCCGAGCCGGCAGTGGGATGGACAGTGATGCCTCCTCACAGGGATGAGGGGCTCTGGACCTGGGACACCCCCTGCTTCCTGCTGTGAACAGGCAAAGCGCAAGGCTGGGCTCTTCGAGCTCTCCCCGTTCCAATGTGTGACGTGCCCACATCATCCTACCAGGAGCCTCCATGCCTGAGCACAAGCATCCGGGGAGCTTGTGTGATGGGATCCCTGGAGGAAACGCCTCTCCTTCCCTTGGCAGGGCCATCCCACAGTGGATGCAACACAGAGATCCATGCAGCGTTCACACCTCTGTTCCCGCTGCCGCGGCGGTGCCTGGTGCGGGGCTGTTACCATCAGCACACCCAAGTGCTGTGGTGTCCTCCCCGGCGGAGCCATCCAGGCCCTGTCCCTTCTGCCTATTTTTAAAGCAAACCTTTTTAGCTCGTTTCTGGTGTGAGTTTCCTGCCTGGCCTCGGCTCTGCCTGTGCTGGTGGGTGGGAAGTGCCTTTCCCGGTGTCTTCATTCACAGAGCTCAGTCGAGTGGGGACAAAAGTGGCCATAGAGGGTTTGGGTCCTTCCTGATGCCACAGAGACCCCAGTGAGGTCGTGCTCAGAGTGGGACCAAGCTCATGCTCCGTCCCTGAGGGTGGTGACAGGCAGAGGGTCCTCTTCATGGAGGGGGAACGGTGGCTTCTCGGGTCCATGAGCCCGGTGCTGGGGTGGCACCGGGTGGCACCGCGGGGTGTCTGCGGCTCCTCACGAGCGGGGCAGGGCACGGCGGAGCGGCAGCACCCCGGGAGGGCCGGGCGGCGGCGGGGGGGGGGGGGCCGGGGCGGGCTCGGCACCGCCTCCGCCGGCAGCGGGCGGGCGCGGCGCGGGCGGCGGCGCGGAGCGGAGCGGAGCGGTGGGGACAGCAGCGGAGCGGGCGAGAGGTGAGCGCGGCCGCGGTCCCTGCCCTGCTCCCGGCGCCGGGCACGGGGTGCAGCGGGAGCCGCGGACAGCAGCCGTCCGGTGGGTGCGGGATGCGCATCGGGAGCGGGAGGCTCGGGGGGTCCGGACTGTGCAGCGGGAGCCCCGCGGAGAGGGAGCATTGCGGGATGACGGGCCGTGCACTCGGAGCCCCGGGGGTGCGGGCAGAGAGCCCCGGGGAGCAGCAGCCCCGGTGGGTGCAGGCTGTGCACTGGAGCCCCGGGAGATGGAGACCGGGGTGCGGGAGCTTCGGTGGGTGCAGGCTGTGCACCGGAGCACCGTGCACTGGGGAGATGGAGACCGGGATGCAGGAACCTCAGCGAGCAGGGGCTCAGGGAACGGGAGCCCCGGTTGGTGCAGGCAGGGAGCCTTGGGGAGCCCTGGGGAGCAGGAGCCTTGGTGGGTGCACGCAGAGAACCTCGGGAAGCAGGAGCCCCAGTGGATGCAGGCAGGGACCCTCGGGAAGCTGAAGCCTTGGTGGGTGCAGGAAGGGAGCTCTGGGGAGCAGGAGACTCAGTGGGCGCAGGCAGGGACCCTGGGGGAGACTTGGTGTGGGCACAGGCAGGGAGCTCTGGGGAGCAGGAGCCCAAAGGGAACAGGGATGGATCCCGGGGTGCAGGCAGGTTGCCCCTCGGTGCAGGAGCCCAGAGGGGACAGGCATATCACCCCAGGAAGCGTAGGTCTGTCACATCACCAACGGGAGCCGTCTCACCGGGGCCAGGGTGATCAGTGGGTGCCAGCGTGCTGACTCGGGTGCTCTCCCCACAGGAGCAGGGTGGGCAGACCCGGGCCAGGGCCGAGCCGGGCCGGATGGGCGGCACGGCAAGGCCAGGGCCCGGGGACCCCCGGTGCGGCTGAGCCGGCCCATGGCGGCGGGCGCGGGCGCCTTCGCGTGGGCCACGTTCCCCTCCATGCCCACCCGGCGCGTGTACTGCAGCGCCGCGCACCGCGACGGGCAGCTCTTCGTGCTGGGCGGCTGCGGCGGCAGCGGCAGGGCCCTGGGCACCGCCGAGGTGCTGGACCTGCCCGCGCAGCGCTGGACCACGCTCCCGCCGCTGCCCACGCCGCGGGCCGGCGCCGCTGCCCTCGCCCTGGGCAAGCAGATCCTGGTGGTGGGTGGCGTGGACGTGGCGCAGAGCCCCCTCGCCTCCGTCGAGGGCTACCACGTGGATGAGGGCAAGTGGGAGAAGAAGGCGGCGCTGGCTCAGCCCTCCATGGGCATCTCGGCTGTGCAGAGAGGTGAGGGATGGGGCTGGGATACAGCTGCCTGGAGAGGTGGGGGTGCAGGCGTCAGGGATGCTCGGGTGGGATTTGAATCCCGCTGCTGCTTGGGATGCACCACGAGGCTTTCACCCAGCAGTGAACCTGCTGCTTAATGGCAGGGTCATGCTCCTGCCTCAGCAGCCCTGTTGCAGGAGGTGATGCGGAGCATCTCCAGCCATGGGAACCTGCCCCAGATGGGAGCTGGGGCAGCCGAGCACCCTGCTCCAGCCTGGCTCAGTGTTCTGTGCATCGCACACAGCGTGATTCCTGCCCAAACTTTGCCGAGCAGAGCCCGGGAGCTGGGGTTGGTGTCCATGTGCAGTGCCCATGCCTGCTCCCTGGCTGGGGATGCTGTGAGCGGGGTGGGCAGGGCAGAGGGGACAGCAGGGCAGCGGTGGAGCGGGAGCAGGATTTGGCAGCATGGCTGTGTTGCCATGGTGTCTCCAGGGAGATGGTACTGCCGAGAATAATTAGAGCCGATGGCCTTGTGCTCTGCTCTGCGCCTGATGGATGGGGCACGGAGGGGAGCGGGAGGGTGCCGGTGGGGTCAGGGCACTGCTGGGCTCAGGTTTGGCTACACTCACTGTCCCCTGGCCACCCTGCAGCAGCAGCCAGCCTTGGGGCTCAGCAGCACCCATGCTGCCTGCACTGGAGGGCACACAGCCCCATGGTGCTGCCTATACCCCCCCTAACCCTACTGCCACCTCTTTTGCAGATGGGGCCATCTACGCCTTGGGGGGAATGGGCGCAGACACCTCTCCCCAGGCCCTGGTCCGTGTCTATGAGCCAGCGAAGGACCACTGGCAGCCCTTACCCTCCATGCCCACCCCTTGCTACGGGGCCTCTGTTTTCCTGCAGGGCAACAAGATCTTTGTCCTTGGTAGGTGCCCCCCGTGTCCCTCCGCTGCCTCTCTGGAGCAGGGGGGTGATCTGGTGCATCCCAGGGTGGCTCCGTGCTGCCCTCCCATCCCTGCACTGCATCCTGTGGTCCCATCCTGCTCAGTGGTGCCGGCTCAGGGCAGTGGCAGCAGCATCTGTGCGCAGGGGGCCGGCAGGGCAAGCTGCCCGTCACCGCCTTCGAGGCCTTCGACCTGGAGACGAGGAGCTGGACGCGGTTCCCCAGCGTGCCGAGCCGCCGTGCCTTCGCCGCCTGCGCCATGGCCGACGGCGTCGTCTTCAGCCTGGGCGGGCTGCAGCAGCCGGGGCCACACAACTTCTATTCCCGTCCACACTTCGTCAACACCGTGGAAATGTTTGATCCGGCGCAGGGTGAGCCGGGGGGGAAGAATCCCCTGTGGGTCCTGGGTGCCTCCATGGGTCTTGGGGAGGGGTGTCTGTGTCCAAGGGACGTGGTTCATTGGGGGTTTGAGCATCAGACTCTGCATCCATAGAGAGTCATACCCTGTGCTTCCTGACCCAGGGGTGTCCTGGCCTCGGTGTGCAGAGAGGAGCCCTGGTGGGTGATGCTGACACCCTCTCGCCCTCAGGTGCATGGAGCAAGCCGAGCCGCGGCATCCGCATGAGGGAGAAGAGAGCCGACTTCGTGGCCGGCTGCCTGGGAGGAAGAGTGGTGGCTGTGGGTGGCCTCGGTAATGCCAGGCGCCGTGTTCCCATCCCCGTCCTTTGTGGCACATCGGTTACCTTCGTGAGGAGATTGGCTATGCAAAACCATGGGGGTACTGCAACACCGTCTGCATCGTGTCCCCCTCGTGCCCCCCAAGTGCTGGGGGGCTGCCACCCAGGCTGCCCACACTGAGCCACTCACTCCTTTCACCCCCTGGCCAGCCTTTTCCCCACTCATGTGCAGCGTTCCATGCTCGCCCAGCCCATGCCGGCTCAGCCCCGCTGCGCAGGGCTGCAGCACCGCATCCCTCTCCCGAGAGAGCTGGGGAAAGGTTAGTGCTGTCAGTCAGCAGCAGGATGCAGCGGGAGGGCTGCCCAGGGCGCCTGGTGCCAGCCACAGCATCCCCAGCCAGCACTGCCAGAGCCATCCGGAGCCGGACCTCCTGCTGCCGGCCAGGAGGAGGTGATGAGGAAGGCGAGTGGTGCTGGCTGATCCCTGCAGCGTGGTGTTGCTCTGAGCTCTGCCACGGCAGGAGCTGCCTTCCCTTATCCCCTGGTGCAGAGCCAGCAGTGCAGCATCCGTGCCAGCAGCAATCCCTGTGGAGATGCTGCTAATCCTCTTGTGCCCCTGCTAATTGCCTTTGGGATCACAGAGCCCACACAGCCCAGGGCTCAGGAGCTCTGCCTGGGGCATCAAAGGCATGCAAAGGATGAATGGGTTATGGCTGTGGGGTGCTGATGCCGTTCTGTGTCCCGCAGGGAACCAATCCTGCCCGCTGGACTCGGTGGAAGGGTTCAGCCCCTTGCAGAAGAAGTGGGAGCCGCTGCCGCCCATGCCCACGGGCCGCTGCTCCTGCTCCAGCTGCCCGGCGCCCAGCCTGCTCTTCGTCATCGGCGGGGTGGCACAGGGCCCCAGCGGGGCCGTCGAGGCTCTGTGCCTGCGCGAGGCACCCTGAGCCGGGCCCCAGGGACCAGCCCCGGCCGAGCACCAAGTGCCTGAAGACGGGGACAGGGTGTGTGAGTACCGGTGCGTGTGGGTGACCCGGCTCTGGGGTGTCACCGCCCCACGGCGCCGGAGCAGCCGTGGGTTCTCACCGTGCCACGGAATCACCTCTGGGCTCCGGCAGCGCTGTGGCAATGGAGCCTGGGGTCAAACCCTGCCTGGTGGGAGGACTGTTGCTGGCAGCGCTGCCCCATCCGTGCCGCGGCATGCCCGTGCCGTGTGTGTAGCAGTGAGTGCTGTGTCGTCGTAGACCCAGTCGATGTCTCATGTAGCACAGAGGTGCCCTGTAGCTCAGTGCCTAGGAGGTGATGTAGCACCTCGAATAAATGAAACAAATGGAGTTTTACCCTGCTGGAGTCGTGTCGTCCCTGGTTATCCTGCTGCAGGCAGGGATATGCCGCAGCCTGTCGGGAAGCCCCCCCTAAGGGACTCTATGCTGTGGGGCAGGGATGGCTCTTGCTCCATTCCCCGCTGCCAAGGCGAGCGGAGCAATGTGATGCAGGGATCCAGCGCTCCTTTTGGAGAGGGAGAGCTGAGTGGCGGCTGCCCTGCCTCGGCACAGCCTTGCTCCTCCTTGGTCTATCCTGTGGGTGAAGGGGCTGAGCAGAGTGAAGACAACAGCAGAAGGGCTTTGTCAGAGGGAGCCAGGGTGCACGAGAGGGCAGGGAATGGCGAGGGCTGCCAGGATGATGAGAAATAAGATGAGATGCTGAACGATGACAGGGCTCCTGGGCCCCATCCAGAACCACAGCCCTGTCCCAAAAGAAACAGGGAGAGCCAGATACAGCTGTGTCCAGCTCCCCTGGAACGCCGCATCTCCTGCGTCCAGCATCGGGAAGGGAAGGTAAGCTCTGTACGGGTGGTGTCTGTGGGTGATATTTAGGGGTGCACAGTGAGACCAGTGAGGGGGTGCCCCCCCAATTTCCAAGTGCTCTCCTGAACCTTGTTGGTCTTGCCTCCACGCGGAGTCACACACCCCAAAGCAGAGCACAGCGGTAACAGAGGCAGGAGAGGGATTCGCTCTTTCACTGATAGGACATCAGGAAGATCTCACAGGTCTGGGTAAATATCAAGGATGGATGCTTGACCTTTTGGAGAAGACAGCTGGTGTGATCCTCAGGTGGGTAGCAGGGCCAGAGGGATGGGAGGCTGAATCCCAGCATGGTGCAGCAGCATCCAGCACACTACTGGGGCAAGCTGGGGCATCATGGCGAGGGGAAAGTTGGAAATGGCTGAGAGAAGAGCATCCAGGAGACGTTTTTGGTGTCACTGCCCCATCATCTCTGCTGCCCACCCAAGTGCAGTGATCACTGTGTCTGTCCCGACGTGCCGCATGGCCTTTGCCAGCATCCTGGGAAGAACATCCTGGGATACCTGGGCTGGCGGTACCTTGGCTGAAGCCATCCCTGCATCTGCCTCTGGAGTTGCCATAGAAACCACCACTGTGCCAGCGCCAGCATCAACAGGGAGCCCCGAATTACTGATTGAGCTGTACCCAGCAGCAGGAGGATGCACCAGCAGCTGGAGGTCAGCAGCTCACACTGTGCTGGGGGGGCTGGACAGAGGGACCCCTCCTCTGAGCACGATGTGGCTCCAGCCTTCTCCTAGGAACACTGCAGCAGCACCCCATTTTCACAGCATACCTTGACCTGTGCTCAACCCCAATGGGCTTTTCCTTCCCAGCGTCCCGGGAGGTGACAGACCCCTCGCTGCCACCTCGGTACCTCTGTCCCCAGCATCCCTTTCCAGAAGCCACAGAGGCAACATGACAACTTCAGTCTCACCAAAACTTTCATCATGGGGGACCCTAAATCACGGAGCTGCATTGGAAATGCAGACTTGATTAATAAGCTTTTCCCACTGGAGCGTCGCACGGACGGGATAAATCAGACGCTGAGTCACCACCAAACTGGCACCCCTGCATGCCAACTTCACAGCTTGCCCTGCTGCTCAGCGGGTGCTCAGGGCTGCTTTATCCAAATCCAAGGCAATGCTGGCTGCAAAGAGGTGGGAGATGCTGGAGGGGGAAGCAGAGGCTTGGGAGCCTCTTGCTGTTGAGTGTTTCCAGTTGATGGTTCCTGCCCCACACGGGGTTTGTCCCTTTCTCAGCAGCATCTTGCCTTGTGCACGTGATTGCCCGGCACATCAAACCACTGCAGTGCTGTTTGGCTGAACAGAAATCCATGACCTCTCCTAAAAATGTGGATTTCTCCTTCTTTTCTACCTCCACTTTTAGGCACAGGACCAGGATCCCATCGAAATGAGGGGAGAACAGGAGCCAGGATGATGGCCAAGGACATCTTGGGATGGATAGAGAGATCTTCGGGCAAAGGGATGATGGTTCTGACCACGCTTGGAGGCTGACACATTATTAACTGAAGAGTTCCTGTGAGTTTCTGATGAAATGCACTACAAAGAGAAAACGAATTGAGAGACACAGCCAATATATTGCTGTCTATCTCTTGGCAGCTTCTGCTAATTCTCACTAAATGAAAGGCTTCAGGTGTCTGGCCACACTCCCTAACACTAGAAGCACAGTCTGTTACTTCAGATATAAGGAGAGCCACGAGCCAGCGCCTGGCAACGTGGCTAATCTCCCTGGAGCGTGTTATGGATGGGGAAGACTGGAACTGGAGGTAGCTGTCAGACCTATAATTAAAACAGTGTGTTTCCTTATAGACATTTCTTTTCATTGTCAGGAGAACTACACAAATCTCATTTATCATACTCCACAAACTCGGTAGCTGCTCAAACCAGGAAGCTCCAGCCACACCAGAAATAGGAATAGCTCTGTATAATAGCCTGAAATAATGTGCTGAGCCTTATCACCGGTGTGCAAAGCACCAGCAAATCCTTTCCTAAGGGCAGTGGAAGTGCTGTAAACAGCTACAGGGCCCTACGGTCTCTTCTGAAGGGTGTTCTGGGCCAACTTCACGATTAGGAGCAATAAAATGATGGAAAACGGCCATTTACGATGCAGGGCTCTATAGGTCCTGGGTGCACAGCAAGGCTCTTGGCAGCAGCACCAGCACCAACGAGCTGTAGCAGTTCAGGAGCAGAACAAGGTTTTGTTTACTCAACAAGCACAGTAAACATTAATGTTCTCTTCAGCACGGCTCTCTGGGGGAAGATTTGCCTTCCAGCCTACGGCTGCCTTGGACCTGGCCATTATCCATTCCCTGAATGAAGGGACACGATCCAGGCTGTGACTCTCTGCTTCGGTCTTAGAAAATCAACCTCTTAGAAGTTCGCCGTGCAGCTGAGAGTTAACAAGCTGCTGTGATAAATCCCAGCTATTTATACCAACCCTCGCACTGCAGTGACAAGCAAAAAACAATGCAGCAAAGTCACTCCAAGAAGTTTTTTATGGGTAAAAATCCAGAATTATTTGATATTTTTCTTTGGTACTAAAAGATATCTGCACAATTTGTTTGGGAAACCAGATAGATACATCAAGAAAGCCATTATTTTGACATCTCTGAGCTTCAGGCTGCCTTTAATACTAAAGTCAAAGGAGCATAAAGGGGAATGTGAGTAGTCCTTCAATCTACCCATGAATTTATATCAATATTATTTCTACATATTCTGCTCCATAAAGCACTCCGTTAGTACTTTACGGAGTATCTTCAGAACCAGCAACCAAACATTTTAACTAGTTTTGGAATTGTTTCAATTTAAAGGAGAAAAAAACAGGCAAGTAAACGTGCCCATTTTCCATTCCTGAAGACACAGGATACAGGAGCACAAGGAAAAGATTCCAGCAAAGACATATTTGAGAATCTTTCTCCACAGAGTGTTTAGACAACGGGTTATTTCTGTCATACTTCTAATGGGTGAAATTAAATCGTTCTGTGTTTCTGTAAGAGACATTTACATGAGAGACCGCATAAGCCTCTGGACATAAGTAAACGAGCGCCGTGGCCACCATGCTGAAGTGCCTGAAGGGACTCCAGGAAACCTGGAGAGGGGCTTTGGACAAGGGCCTGTAGGGACAGGACAAGGGGAATGGCTTTAACCTGCCAGAGGGGAGATTGAGATGAGCTCTGAGGCAGAAGCTCTTCCCTGTGAGGGTGCTGAGGCGCTGGCACAGGGTGCCCAGAGAAGCTGTGGCTGCCCCATCCCTGGCAGTGTTCAAGGCCAGGTTGGACACAGGGGCTTGGAGCAACCTGCTCTAGTGGAAGGTGTCCCGGCCCGTGGCAGGGGGTTGGAGCTGGATAAGCTTTAAGCTCCCTTCAACCCAAACCAGGCTGGGATTCTATAGGAGCATCCCTCAGCACGCCAGGCTCCGAGCCTCCTCCCCCTGCCCAGCGATGTCCCCATGAGCCTGGAGCTGTGCTCCCGAGCGGAGGGAAGGGTCTGGCTGTGTGCCTGCCATGGGTGACCTGCACAGAGATCAGCTCTGAGGATAACCCTGGATCAACAGCCCCGGGGTGAGCTCCATGGACCCCAGCCCAGGGTCTGCATCCCGGGCCCATGCACAGCACTGGGCCCAGCCCGGGGCCGCCATGTCGGCGGGGCCTGAAGGGCCGTGCCCCCGGCTCTCCCCACAGCGAGGGGGCATAGGGGGACGCTCCCCACATACGAGGCTTTATCCATCTTTATCCCTCCCTCCCCGCTGCAGGGCAGCGTGACCGTGTGCTCACCATGGGGCAGGAGAGGCGGGCGCAGAGGTGAGGGCCGGGAGCTCGCAGCGAGGGTGCCGGCTGTGGGGAGAACATGAACCTGAACGTCTGGAACATCAAGGAGATGCTGAGCACGCCGACAGCCACCGGGTGAGCCTGGGACATGGAGGGGGGGAGAGATGTATATAACATATATAAAGTTAAACACTTGCTGTGTTTGGTAGCAGTGGGGTGAAGCATATCTAGAATTGATCTATGGTTCATTACCGGTTAATGGTGGTTAATTAGTGTAATCCATGACCCTGCGTGTGCCTGCCTTGCTCCCAGCCTGCCATAGATCCACCATTGCTGGATCTATGGAAGCTGCTCCCTGGGTTAAACAGGGAAGTCCCGGGGCCTGTCTCTAACGAGACAAGTGAAATGCTCCGTCTCGCCTGTGCAGATAAAGCCAACAATGATTTGCAATATTGCTCCACATTACGTAACTCTCACATTATTCCACATCCTGCATTCACACGCATGGCTTAAGGGTTGTTTTTTACCCAGCTGGAGCTCAAGGAGCGGCAAGAACCCCCCGCAAATACAATATATAGTGAAACAACAAGTGTTGTGTGGATGTAAACATCTGGGCAGCAAGTGCGTAAGGCAGGCTGCGTTCTGCTACAGCAGAGCGTCACCCTTTGCATCACACGGCTAAATAGACAGCGAGATCCATCCCTGGTTTGAAGCTAACTGATGAGTTTGCTCCTCCGAGCCTCTGTTAGTTAAATAACCCATTGACGTAACTAAATGCTGTTCAAATCCACAGTTTTAGTCACACTGCCTCTTTGGGCCGGCGTTGCCGCGATGATGGATGATAATGAAAACATAATCGTAGTTTCCTGGCCCATTATAAATATACATATGTGAATTAATTGAATTTGCACGGCTGTGGGGGTCAAAGGGGAGGCAATGCAGGGAAAAACATGTTTATATCTGTCATGGGTTTGTCTTTATAAATATGCATTGAGCAATTCTGTTGTCCTCCTGCTACCTGCACATTTCTTTTTTCTTTTAATTGTGTTTTCAGTAAGTTTGAAAACTTGTGGCTTGCTTTCTGGTCAGAGAGTGAGCAGGGAAATTTAGAGAATAGATAAAAATACATATTATTATATATAATAACATCAAATACTATATATTTACATTATACATAAAAATAAATACTTGTATTTTATATATTATATGTTTCTATTAACTATATAAATCATTCTATGGAGTCATGCAATAGGAAAAGAAATGAGTCTAAGGAATACACGTGCCTGTTTGGAAAGAGATCCTTTTTTGCAAGTGAGTTCATAAGAATCAAGCAGGGCAGAAAAACATTACTGAAAATGCAGCTGGGTTTTGGAAGAGTAAAGAAAGGGGAAAAGGTTCTCAGGAGGAGAATTGACTTTTTATAAAGGAAAGAAATATTACTCATAGGAGCGTGTGTGTGTGTGTTTGAAATAGGGGGAAAAGGTGTTGATTGTGTTTCCCTGGCTCCCTTCTGTTGCTGAAAACCTTTCCCACCACAGCAGGGTATGCTGTCTAATCCCCAGAATACTGTCTTTCAGGGAGCTTTAAGGATGAAACATAAAATCAGTAGATAATCCAGGTAGGGTATGAATCACGCTGTGAGTTCTCTGCAAGTTTGAGTCAGGGTGTTACAGCTGAGAGCAGCTGCTACCAGATCCCTAAGAAGTGCAGAGCTCCAGTGATGCTGCACCCTCATGCAGTGCTTCTGCACAAGCCATAGACTGCTCTGGGTTTTATTTGTTATCTGTCAGACACACACGTGCTTCTCTGTAACCACTAGCAGCCTGAGAAACAGGGAGGGGGAAGCAAAGTCTCTGTTTTACCTGGTTTTATGTACGAATATTGACATAATAGAGGTCCTAGAGATGCAGCAGAGGGAAGGGTATCTAGCTAGACACTGTAATATCAGGGTGCCAATCATTTAAGAAGGTGGGAGAGGGGCATACAGATAGAATGACAGCTGTACAGTGGAGAAAGCTTAGGCTCAACTTGAGCGTGTCAACAAAAGGCACAGTTTTTGTGGACTCAAATGCCAGATTTCATCAGGGAACGTGTGGCACTGGAGCAGCACTGCTGCCTGCCCAGCCAGGAGGGCAGGAGAGAAAGAGGATGTGAGAACAGCAGCTGCAACAGCAGAGATGCTTCAATCAGCCTTTTACCAACTGGATAAGCATCACCAGGGCGCGATGCTGAAAGAACATTTTCAGACTCCATAAATACCTGCCAGGAACTCTCAAGGGAAGGGACACTTCTTGCCTCGACCCTGAGCTGAGCACAAGACCCACTTTCAGGGTATTGCTCCTGCAGTGCTACCATGAGTGACAGCAGTGAACTGGAGTCAACATCTCTGCAGGAGCAACAGAAGCCAAACAATCCACCACTGTTCAGTTAAAAAACCCACTGATGTAGTGATAAGGAAGCTCGTTAAAAAGAAATTAAACTGAAGAGCCAAAAGAGTTAAGCACTTGCCTGAGACCTAGAGATTACTTAGACTTCATGTTGAAGCTCAGAATGTACCAGCTATCGGATCAGACATGAGAAGAAGCACTACCGGGCTGGCATGGTAAAGAAGACTACTGAAAATGAGAAAGCATCCTTCAGGCAATGAAAGACAATGAAAAATAGGAAAATAGAAACTGATATGTTATGATTTGGGAGGGAAGTTATGAGCATTTTCTTGTCCCATGAGAGATACAGCAACTTGCTAAAGGCATAGAAGCTGCTAATATATCAACTTCCAAAGACATCAGAAGCAGGAAGCCTGCCAGAGAGTGTGTAAGGCCAATATATGATGAAAACATTAAAGAGGCATTCAAAAGGGGTGCTGTAAGTTAAGGCCTGCTTGGGCTGCTACTACCTATGGCTTATTTCTGCTGTTGAGAAACACCTTCCAAATATAACAACCTCATGCAATCCATTATCCCATGAAATTCCACCCCACGTAGCAGGGCCACGTGTTCTGAAGTTGCCTTACGATCCCAGAACAAGCAGAAAATGAAGGAGACAGCCAGGACAAAGACCAGGAGAGCAGCTGTAAAAATCCTGAGCCCTGGAAGGATGAGAAACCAGGGCTGTAACCGAGGCTGGAAGACTGGGGAAGGCAGAAAAACCCTTCTTTCTGCACATGCCTAACTCTTAATATGGTCAGGGACACATTACGTAGAAGTAAACAGGACTGCCCCATGGAAATCCCAATCTCTTCCTGAGGAAAAGTCTCCATAAGCCACTGCAACCAACAACCAGCTCAGGGCAGAGGGCTAACACAGTTTCCAAGGTGAGGAATGTCTGGGCAGTGTTGAATCGCAGCCAAATGAATTATGGAGTGGCTCATAGAAAGTCAAAAATGACCTTGAGGAATTAAAACAAGACCAGGAAGGCTTTAAGCTTGAAGTCTGGAAACTGGAGGCAGTGTTTGAGCTGAGTAACCGAGAGGGATTTCCTTGTGGTTAATGCATTAGGGCCAGTGCCAAGATGTGTATGTAGACATTCCTTTTAGGATATGGTGCACATGATTTGCAGCAAGCAGGTCACGCTGTTCCAGAGGGCAAAAAGCAGAATAACCATTTTCTGTTGTGGCTGTTCCCAGGGAAGAGATGGCAAATGGCTGGAAGCTAAACCTCCTTGATTTAAACTGCTCCAGGCCCCATGATGCTGAAGCTCCTCTGCACCTAAAGCCAAGGCTTGTTCATTTGCTGAATGCATTGGCAGGCAGCAAGTAGTGATGACAAGACCAGCGTGGCAGAGCCAGAGCCAGTTCCTATAGATACAGATTAAATCCAGGAGGAAAAGCAGGTGAACAGCAGCTCCCAGAATTTCAATTGGGTTTGTTGTGCTGCAGCCCTGGTCACTCCATGAGGAGGAGCAGAAAGGGCTGGGAGGTTTCCTGGAGGGGAATCAGGAGAAGAGGAACTTGGTGGCACTGGTTCTACTCAAGATTACTACCAGGAGAAAAAGCTTTCTTCTTTGGGAAAGAGGCTTTGCTGCACTGTGAAGAAATGTGTTAGGAAGGTGTAAGTGAGCTTCACCCACAGCGCTGGGGAAGGAGAGGGATGCTGGCACACGTTCAGTGGGAATGACAGAACCAAACAAAATCCCTCATGGCAGCACTGCCAATAGATGTTATTTTGCAAACTGGAGAAGGCTCAGTCTGCTTTTCCAAATGACTCTTCAACCTTGGTGTTGGCACATGAGGATGGATCCAAAGAACAGAGAAGGCTGATAAGACCTCATGAATTTTTAGCTTGTTGATGCCCCTAGAAACATGTCAGAAACACAAGAAGAAGGTGTTTATCTCATGCTGTGTTTCTCTCGGGTTGTATTCGACAGCTGTTTGGGGGCAAGGCAGAACCTCGAATGAAAAGTGAATATTTGCTTATGGTTGTGCTGAAATATGTGGAAGTGAAGATCAGAACTTAGGAGGAATGAAAGAAGCTCCCAAAAGATCAAACTTCTCCCGTGGAGGGGGAATTCCTGCTGGCAACAGAGAAACTGGGGCTGCATGGAACCAGCTGCCTCCCCACATACGCAGAGGGCTGCACAGCTTTTAGATCACGCTCGTGTTACAGAAAGGGTTGGAGCTGCCAATATTCCAATACCTTGCGTGAAGTTAGGTGGGAAAAAGAAACCATTCCACCAGTCAGCAGAGGATGATTTAGCATTTCTTGGAGCTGACAAGAGCTTGCCTTACATATCTAAAGCTGGTTTTGCTTTGGGGACGTACATATTAGTGCCAATACCATAGCAACATTATGGGCAGAAAATGCTTGAAGGACTTGGGGAATGGCTCGTGTCAGCAGAAAGCTAGAAGTTCTCCTGAAGTAAACTATTGCATCATCTAGGAGGGACTTCTAACTGGGATTATATATCTAGGATGTGTCCTCCTGGTTTATATTTAGGATGGAGCGTGCATCCCTGCAGCTCAGGCATCCTGAAGGGAATGGTCAGGTGGTGAGAAGAGCTGTGGATCATGGATCTGGCCACAGATCTGATCACGCTTGTCTGATCTCACCATCAGGGATAGGGAGATACACCAGGGCCACGCTTGGACCAGGCCTAGATGGTCTTGTTGGTAAATGAATTGTGGGCAGTGTTAATTATGCAAGGGAGAAGGAAACCCGTTGTTCAGGGGAATGAGTGCATTCAAGAGAGACGTCTCTTTCATCTCCCCTCCTAATTTCCAGCAGTGGCATCGTTCCTAAACCAACCACCAAAATAGGTGGACTTAAGACAGAAAAATGAGGCTCTAGAGCAGCCAACAGCAGGTCCTAGAGTCAGTGCAGAGTGAGCCTGCACAGTCACTTGCCTCCTGAAGTCATCTCAGCTCAATACTCCTCAAAACACCCATTATAAAACTCTTTCTTACAGGAATCTTGTAATTGAGGCATTAAGTAATGTGAAGGGACTGAGAAAACGAGCAGGTTGCAGGATGTGACATTCGCCAGTCGTGCCAAACACTTTCAAAGGCGGTTTGACAAGACGGTAGGATTATAAAACCCTTCCTTAAACTAAGAGGAAGCTTTTTTCAGCTGGAAGACAGGAGGATTTAGAAAACTGGTGCAGGAGATCTGATACGTTGCAAGCAGAGGTTCTGCCTATGTGGGGTCACAGCAGCCCATACGCTCTTAATCCTTGTACTGGCTGAGGATTAAGTTTTGAGGTGTTTTACAAAGCTTAGCTGAGATGGAAACGAGAAGCTGTGCTGGTAAAAGTTGTATTCAGATTCTTTTCTTAGTAGATTTGGGTCCAGAGACAGATCAAAGGAGAAGCTTTGAATTCAGACAGATTTCTCAGGCTTTTTAAGGATCCAGAAGCCCATACATACCTCATCTATTTTTGCCTGCGGCTCAGTGTACTCACTGAGCTTAAAGCCAAAAGTTTTAATACGATATTGCCACTGACACCGCTAAATAATGAAGAAGGAGACTGAGCAGTTCAAGTACAGCTACTAAATCCCTGACCTGTTGTGTGTAGGATGTTTGGGCTCCTTCCAAACCTGGGGATTAACGGAACATGTCACTGCTAATAAATGTTGGGGTGATCATCTTTTGTTAGATGCATGAATTAGTCTTCTGTTCCTTCTTTACTTATATGATGTGATATGGAAAGAAAACCCTGTGTAGGAGTCTCTTGCATTAATTCTGGTCTGTAATTCCAAAGGCAGCAACACATCTCTCCATTTTGATAGCTTAAAAACCAGCAAGAACTGAGAGTATAAACCTGACCCAGCTTTTCTTATGTTTGGACCTAGCACCCCATCAGACCTTGCAGATGTGGAGCAATGGAATAGCAATCATGTGAAGAATGAAGAGTCTGTATCTTTGCTAGCAAAAAATCAAACCCAGCCCCTGACTCAATGAGAAATGCTGCAGCTGCACAGGGAAACCCTTGTCTGGGGGAAGCTGGTACCGTGCCATGAGCCCAACCCATAAAGCTGTGTCTCTGAAGAGAAGTAGAATCAGAGCAACACAGCACAAAGTCAAGGCTAGCTGGAAAAGGTTTATCTGGGAGACACTCAGGGGAAAGCAAAGAACTTCTGAGTAGTGTGTAATTATGTCTGAAATATTTCTAACAATCCAGATCAATTTGTCCAGCCATATGCTACCCATCTATTTGTTGTTCCAGCATATCACACTTAAGGCATCTAGAGAATAAATGCCCAAGAAATGTTAACTATCAATCAGAAGGGTTTACTCAGTTGGAACTGCCTTCCAAAGCCACCAAACAGCATGAGCTACAACGGAAATTATTATCCAGATGGTGACAAGGGAGTGACCTGGCACTTGCTGGGAGCAAACCCCACAGTGTGCCTTAAATTAGCGCTGACGAACAAGGCAGGTAGGATGAACTGGCCAGTCCTGGGTTTGGTCTTCTGCCTGCAGGACGTGCTGGATAAATACTTTTACCCTGCCAGGTGACTGCAGAGCTCCCACACTGCATTTGTCTGCAGTTTAAGATAAACCAGTTGGCTTTGAGTAGCAAAACCACACGCTGTTAAACATTATGCAGTTACAGAGTGAAAATGAACTTGTTGGGGTAGGTCATGCTTGAATGGCTCCTGCAGCTCATGTCAGAATTCCAACAGGAATTCTGTTTGGCTTTTGGATTGCTCAAGACTCATTCACAACCTGCTCTGCCCCATTGCAGGCCGAATAAGTTTTCCATCCGGAGCAGCGCTCCCAGTGACTACTCGAGCCTGAGTGACTCTCAGCTGCTCTTTGGCTCCCAGTTCTGCCCAGAGAACGTGCAGTCGGCAGCAGCTCTGCTGGAGCTGGGCACGCAGCAGGGACAGCACAACTCCCAGGACGTGAGTCTCACCTTCCTCCAGCCCCGTGCAGGCACACAGCCTCCGTTCAAAGTCAATGGGAAATGCTAAAATCAGGTGGTAACTAGTTCTAGTCATGCCAGATAACTTAATACTTGTGTTATCTATCTATTTAGATTAGATATTAGGAAGTTCTTCCCTGTGAGGGTGCTGAGGTGCTGGCACAGGGTGCCCAGAGAAGCTGTGGCTGCCCCATCCCTGGCAGTGTTCAAGGCCAGGTTGGACACAGGGGCTTGGAGCAACCAAGGAGTTGTTCCTGCCCAGGAACACTGGGGTTCATTTAGAGTCTCTGTATTGAGCATTCAGGAAGAAAAGACCTGCACACCTTATGATTGTGACCAACTGAAAATGCCCAAAATGAGAGAAAAGCCTGAGTCTGGAGGAATTCAGGCTGGATCTCAGTTCCATAGGGAGTTGAGCTAACCAGGCACACTAAGTGAGCCATAATCTCATGAAATTCTTAATCATCTTGTCCAATCTAATCTGTCACATCCAATCACTGTGACCTGCCTGCAGAGCA
Organism: Strigops habroptila; assembly: GCF_004027225.2. Lineage (NCBI taxonomy): Eukaryota > Metazoa > Chordata > Aves > Psittaciformes > Psittacidae > Strigops > Strigops habroptila. The sequence continues at coordinate 35,939,793 of NC_046360.1, forward strand.
CTTTGGAAACAAATGTTTGTGGGGTTTCCCCCCCCCCCCAGTGAATATTCTGATTATTTTTATACTCCAACAGTTTTTCTTTCTTTTGTGCAACAGAGCGAGCCCAGCATTTTCACCAAATACCAGACAAAACCACAGCTATTTGATGAAGAGACAAAAGAAAAAGCTTCGTTTCATTTTGGTGCTGGAAGAGTGAAAAATATCTTGGAAAATTTTGAAGTGAATAAGAACAAAATAAAGGACAAATACGATCGGTATGTAAAGCATCCAGTGGAAATTCTTTCTGTGCTGGTGGTTAGCACTCCCTGCAGCTCCTTCTTCCCCTCTTCAAAGTCATACATGACCGAGCTGTATATTTCTCCAAGACAAGTATCTTTTCAGGTTTTAAACAATCTGATTGGCAAAAGCCACAGGATAAGAGAAAAGGGTTCATTTGCAACGTGATTTGTGTAACTCACTCAGCCATAACCCACAAGGAACATCCCAACTCTAACCTGACTTTACCTTTGCCCTTCTTTATCTCCTCAGCAGGGGATTTTCTCTATTGATTCTCTGTGAAAACCCACATTTCTCAGATGAAACACTGTGTTGAGACTGACTGACAGGGCTCTGAGGACAGCCTTTGCATTTAGGCCAGATGAGGAGATTGCCAAGCATACTTGTGTGCAGTGGAAGATGCAATGGTTGCCTCCTTTAAAATCTGCACATATCTCTAGAATTTTACTTGTAAACAGGATTTTTATGTCCTGTGGGTTTGGTAACAGGCAAGTGGAATGTGCTCACTGTGGTTTGTCTCTGCTCTTTGTCAGATGTTAAGAATGAAACGGACAAGTAGGTCCTGAAGGACCTTAAGGAACCAGCTAACTGTTTGAAGCTCAAAGACTAAAGATGGCAAACTTCCCAGCGCACCTATAAATAATTCTTAGCACTGTACATTTTGTAATGTAATATCCAAAGTGAAATGCATTGTTAGTAAAAACCTGTGATCAGATCTGACTATGTATCCTTTCCTCTTTTGCAGTGGGCACTGTTTCTGACAAGGCAAACTTGATTCTCTAGTGCCTATTGGAGAAGAGGAGGATTTTTTAAGTGAATGATGAGAAATGAACAAATAGTTTTTACTGTTTAGGCAGAACTCTTAATTATCCTTTTTTTCTTCTTTAAATTAATTATGCTCCTTCCTACAATCCAGACTCACTCCCAATTTCTCAATTTGTATCCCCTGCAAGTTTGACTAAAGAAATTAATATCTTCCTTTCCATAAGGCTAGAAAGCTTTCAGAAGCCCTTCCTAAATCTCATAACCTAGTTATGGCTCTGCCTGGCCTCCACCTTTTTGGCTGTTGCAATTTGGATCACTAAAGGATTGACTTTAAATGACCCAGATCTTCAGGGAGGAAATAAGTTATCACTTTGCGTTCTGGTTGGGTGGGTTAATCATGAACATAGGCTCGCTCAACTTAAAAGGATGGATAACAGAGACCACAGGAGAAAACGATTTGCAGTATTTGTTCTTCCTGGCTTGGGCTTTGTTGATGCTGAAGCTTTTCCCATGTTTTTCCCACAGATACTTAGTCCAAGTACAACATCCATCTATCCCAACAACTGGCACGTCACCCCCACCAAGGCTGGGTCCTTCCAGAGCAGATAGAGCTTTGGTGACACCCCAGCACCTAAGGGACAGCTGTGGAAATGCCAACTAAAACTTTGAGAGGCACGATTGCTAGGCTGAAAATGGAAGAGTTAAAAACCCAACTTCATGTACATGACATACATGTGCATGGTCTATAGAGGGGGTTTTTCCTTACTTTACATAGCAGAATCACTGCTTTCCTAAAACAAATAAGGTGACTTCAAAGTGTTTCCCCCTCAAAGTAAGCAAGTTTCTATGCTTACATTACACACTACACTATGCCTTGCAGTGTTTCATGTCTTGTGTTTACTGTGATCTTCTCAGTTTCTGTCTACTTCACTAACTTACATATCTGGCTTATACTTGTTTTGTTTTTTTTCCATTTTAGTGAGGTTTTAAGCACCTTTATTTCCAATATCAAAGACAGGCTTCAAGGGGTAAGTTAATTCAACTTCAGACTGCAGAATAATGAGCTAGAAATGCTACAAAACATTTGCCTTCTCTCATTTACTCTGCTAGTTCCATTCTTACACTGTTTGTTTTGAGCACTCAAGTACTTTAAACCAAAGACTGACAATGTTTTTGCATAGACCATTGCCTCTGGGGCCTGTCCATTGGGTCAATGTCTTTAGGGCCTTGCCTCAAAGTCAGCAGTAAGATTTCTCTGGGTCTCAGAAGCAAGAGCAGGCTAAACTGGCTGTCTGCAAATACTAGTTCTTGTTTCCTTCTGCCTGAAGCAAGTAGACTGCTCTTGGGAATAAGTCAGTGTGGTCTTACTGTAGGTAAGGGTAAAGGTCTCCCCCCTAACATATTTATACTTGATCAATGTTATTATTAATGCTATTTTACAGACCAGTACCTCTAGTTTGAAACCTCTTAAGATGTCTGCAACACTTCATAAGCCACCCCAGATCTCCTTTGGGGTTGCAACCAAAGCTGCACATATTGTTTCAAACAACATAAATCACCATTTTCAGGCTGTTCCATTCCATGAGTTGTAGTTGTTATTCTGAGGCATTTGGGGCTGTGGTTTTGACACCAAAAAAGGGCAGTGTATTAACTTTCTCCTCCTTTACCTTTGTTTTTGCAGCTGCAAGGATGCTTGGATCAGTTTGGAGAAATGTTTGAGTCAAGAAACAAATCCATTTTGGTTCACCTAGAAACCATCTCCAAGACATGTAAGTCCCTTCTGTGTTTCTGTTAACAGCAGAGGGCACAGTCAAACTGCTGAATGTCAGCGTGTTGTCTCCAAGCTGGGGTGAACTAGCCAGGTCATGCCACTCACGGCTGCTCTTCCTAAGGGAAGAGAGCAAATGAGGCTTATCCATGGCATGGACTTGTCCAGTTTTCCATTCTTACTCCGTTATATTCTCCTTTTCTCTGCTCTCATGTCAAAGAACTTAGGTGTTGCGTGGTTAGACACCATGCACAGATAGATAGATGCACTTTGTGATTTCATGTTCTGCCTGGAATATGATCATTTTTAGACGATCTGGAACTCTAATGGAAAACACAGTAAAAATAACTCAGATATTTATATCCCGAGTATCCAGTTTCAGTTTTTAGGATTTCTCAGATTTTCATGTGTTAGTTTGAAGTCTCCCATCGCTCCTCTGTGGCTTGAAGTGGTCGTATTTTAGGTATGAGCAAAACTGGTACTGCTCATTTCTTAAGTAAGAAGCAGATAGCAAAGCATGTTATTACCATGATAAAAAGGTTATCTCCCCCAAAAGCCAGCAGTGTAAACCACTTTTGAACAGCTCTGTCTCTGAAGAGGCTAGTCGCAGCAGTCTTTGCTGAGGGAAAGTGCTTCAGAGAAATTGGTTCTCATTTGGCTTATGTCTGAGCCTTTGAGAGGGCATTCATTTTTAATGCTGGCATGATTTTTTATCAACACCCTGTCAGGACACTGCCCAGTGCAAGAGCAAGAGGCCTTCAGTGCATGCTACACCTTGTGAGATGAAGGTAGCAGACCTTCACAAAAGCATTACAGTGTTTACTGGGTGGTAGAATGTGGCTTCCACACAGCACGGCTTTGGCAGATACCCTTTTAGTCAGCAGAGCCCTCTCAGGCAGAAAGGATGGAGCCTGGGTCATCCTGCTCGAGGCCGTGATAGCCTGTACTTCTGAAATACCAATCTTGTTATACTGAGGAACACTCCCTCGCTGTGCTTGGCAAGAGCTCTCAACAAGATCTTAATGTAAGCAAGAATCTGTCTGCTTTGGCCAGCACAAGTTCCCCATTACGCATTTGCCCATCTCCTAATTCCTTTAGCACCTCGACTTGCCCACTCCGTGACAGGACTTTGCCTGATTTCATACACCTTGTGCACAGGAATTGTTGTCATGGCACTGAAAATCAAATCTGTTGTTCACCATTCCCCCTTTTCATTCCACACCATTTGCTCAGCTGTCCTGTTTCTTCTCCTTACCCATTTTAAATAAATGTGCCTTGAATGAAATGAGAAGCCTCCCAGAGGTGCCTGCTGCTACATTTTCAAAGCAATTGAAAAGAGAAATTGGCTCTTTCTGTAATGTATCATGCTGCAGAATGTTGAATCTATAATGGAAAATCATCACATGCTCCACAATGTTGTTCTTTTTATATTTAGGGGAGGTTCATCTGTCACTGGTTAATTGCTGATAAATGCTGCCATTTGACTCTATCACAGCGATGGGTAATTAACTTCCCACTAAACAAATACCTGCCCTAGTGCCTTGAAAAGATCCCAACTGAGGCAATTCCCCTCCTAAACTCAGGTGATAATGTGCTACACTCAGAGCTGATGAAGCACTGAATGCCAGGGGCTGATGACACAGTACCTTGGGATGTGGGTGACATGGCAGAGACACGGTAAATCATTGGCAGTGGAAGACTTCACATGTAGGAGAGGAATGCAGAAGATGAAGAGGCTCTTTTCAAGGAGAGAAGTAGCACACCAGGACATTCAAACAGCTCTGCAAAACAAAGAAAGGTGCAACTTGAAATCAAGCCTGTCTTCATTAAAAGCTTGTAAGGGGTATGGCAGGCTGCATTTATAACAGTGGGGAGCAAGACATTTGGCAGCCTCCTGAGCCACTGGGCAAGAACAAAACAGAAAATATTTTTCAGAACAGACTTCCAAATGCTGTTGGTCTGGCGTGCTCCATGCGGGAAGAGCCATAAAAACTGGTCTCCATGGAGTGTCTGCCCATATGTGCTTGCACACAGCGGATGGAGCCGTGTCTGGCACTGGAGATGAGGCAGTGTTTGTCTGAGGAGCTCCCGCAGCTGCTCTGTTCCTTGCTCACATCTCTGTGTGCTGTGCACAAGGATGTGCAGAGGCAAGCACAAACCCCACATCCTCAGTTCTTCCATCTGGTTGACCTCCTGCTCATCATTTGCTCTTTCCTTCTGGTTTCAGCTCCTCTAACTCATTTCTTTTTATGCTTTTCTCATTTTGTTTATACACCCCCACTTCTATCCAAACTTTCTATATTTTTTTCCCATACAAATCCCAATTTTCACAACTCGGCCCTCTCAGAACTGCTTTGCTCTTCTGGTATCCGGCAGTTCCAGCTGTGACAGATCCTAACAGCCATATCCTCCACATCACCTTGGCTCCATTGTGGACAGGAAGCATATTCCCAGCAAGCATTCCAGAGGCAACCCTCTGGTGCTCCTGCCAGCGAGGGTGACACAATAACATGCAATATGTCTCTTACAGAGGTAGAAGCTGATGCAATTCTCCGACAGAATCCAGGGCCTGGCGGGCAGTTTTCAAATAGGACTTGCTTCAAGACTCCCCAGGACCAGGAGTTGTTGGAAAGTTTCTAAGGGAATTTGCTGTGTTTGTAAGAGTGGGATTTGAGCTTGTTTACTGTAACAGTATGGTCTGGACCGAGACACCCAGTCCAGATTCCCCTGTATCTGGGGCCCTCAACACAAGAGGGACATGGAGCTGTTGGAGCAAGCCCAGAGGAGGCCACAAAGACGCGAGGGCTGGAGCAGCTCTGCTCTGGAGCCAGGCTGAGAGAGCTGGGCTGGGTCAGCCTGGAGAAGAGAAGGCTCCTGAAGGGGAGACCTTAGAGCAGCTCCAGTGCCTAAAGGGGCTCCAGGAAACCTGGAGAGGGGCTTTGGACAAGGGCCTGTAGGGACAGGCCAAGGGGAATGGCTTTAACCTGCCAGAGGGGAGATTGAGATGAGCTCTGAGGCAGAAGCTCTTCCCTGTGAGGGTGCTGAGGCGCTGGCACAGGGTGCCCAGAGAAGCTGTGGCTGCCCCATCCCTGGCAGTGTTCAAGGCCAGGTTGGGCACAGGGGCTTGGAGCAACCTGCTCCAGTGGAAGGTGTCCCTGCCCGTGGCAGGGGGTTGGAACTGGATGAGCTTTAAGGTCCCTTCCAACCCAAACCAGTCTGGGATTCTATGGCCTGTATGGATTGAAAAGCCAAGATTTAAAGCTGAAACACCTTTCCCATGCAGCTCCCAACCAGCCATGCAGTGACTGGCAATGATCTGAACAGGATGCAGCTGTGACAGCCCAACTGTCTCACTCACCCGCACAAAGCTCAGTTACTGCCCAGGCAGAATACACAGCTCTCTTGTCTCATGTCTCGCCAGGTTTATATCCCCTTCTATTCCCCTGCTGTACCTAACCTCCCTCCCAAGTGTTATTTAAAGCCTCTGCACTGTCAGTGCCAGTCTCAGGATGAACTGCAGATGATAGCTAAGCATCAGAAGCAGTTGCTGTTTAATATTCCTGGGCTGGGAGGCTGCGGCTCCCTTCCCTTGGCTGCTTGGGCTGGAGTTTTCTGCTATTGAAAGTGCAGGCTGTTTGGGGGAACCCTCTGCAGCACAGGGGAGCAAACCCATCCCAGGCTCCTGCAGCATTTTATCTCATGCCAGATTTCACATTCCATATGTTGTTGTATTATGTTCCATATATTCCATAATATGTTCCATATATTATTCCATATATACTGGAAGCCAGTAGCATCTGAAGACAAACTTTACAGCAAATCAAAACAGTGTAAAAAGCTGCTTTGTTTAGAGTAAAATACCTTGAGAGAGGCACAAGTCTGTGCATAAACCACCCATTAACAGAGTAAAGATTTTCCCCCAGTGATCAAGTTATTCAGTAACTATCTGCTGCAGGGTTTATTTGAGGAAAACTTGCTCTGAGGCAGCCGTTCTTGATCATTTTCAAAGACAAGAGACTTGACTAACAGGGTCCTTAATCTGATCTCATTTGGCCACCTCAATCCCTATATTTTAAGTCTTAGATTAATGCTCCTTTTCTGTTTTCTTTAATAGTGTTTGACAAGCCTGAACACTCCTGTGGTATGGAAGCCAGGGAGGGAAGGAGAGTGCCCCTCCTCTGTGCTGAGGGTGGTTTTATCCTGCAGAACACTCCTACACGTACAAATGAAGCACATTCAAAAGCCTGGCTGCTGGTTGCTTGCCTGCAGCATGCTGTGCTGAGTCAAACCTATGTGCAGATCACAAGCCCAGTGCATGCAGGGTTATTTTTAGTCCGAGGATACCATGCTGGAGGAGAACAGGCAGGGTAGGGAAACCAGAAAGTTACAAAAATAATCCTGAACTAAAATTAAGTGAATGAAGAAGAGCAGCAAGCTGGGGGGAGCTCGCTGCTGCTGGCCTTCCTATAGCCCCACTGTGGCAGGGTGGAAGGTGATGGAGGGATGGGAAAGGAGCTTCCTCCTTCAGTCACTGCTGCTTTCCTCCCCTTTAAAGGCTTGCAGGCTAGGATAGGGCTGGCAAAACCCTGCTCTCAGATTCCAGGTAGCCCTTAGGCCTAACCAAAGTCTTAAAGGCCCACTCAAACATTCTCCTCGCCACCACAAACCCATTCTGCAAGCCACAGCTTTCCCCCAGTGATTTGTTAAAACATCTAAACCTGTCAGAAAAAGACTAAAAGCTTAAAAATGGCAGTAAGAGAGCAAGGACAAGCAAATTGCCTGCAACAGCAGAGAGCTTATTACTGAAATATGTGCAGATAATCCTCAGAAATCAGCCATGCTCTTACAGAGAACAAGGCAAAGCTGCATGGTGATAGGAACCCTGAGAAAAGGAAAGAATTCTACCCAAATCTACATCTAGGAGGTGGTTTAACTCGATGTATGTGAGGACAAGAGCTCCTTCTCCCAAATGACAGTAGCTTGCACTGTGCCCAAGCACCACTCCTCCATATGAAGGCAAATAAAGTTAAGAATACAGCTCCTCTCACCAAGAGCCCCATCTCTCAAGCAGCAGCTTTGCTACACCAGCACAGCACCTCCAGCCCCACGCCACCAGACACCTCTGCTTCGTGTGGCTGAATAAGCCAAACACTTTCAATCTCCTTTCATAAGGAGATTATCACTGAGCACTTCATTATCTTGTAGCTCTGCCCTGCACGTGCCCCTGTTCAATCTCTTACCTCGCACAAGGATGGCTACAGGTACACAGAGACTTCAACACTTCCCATCAGCTAGAATCCATCCCCCACCACACTGCCCTGCCTCACCACAGCCCCTGGTGCTAGTATTTGAGTCTTCATGTTATCTTCTAATTACCTTTTAACTACCTAAATGCCTTCAGGTTTTTGCACCCAGGTGATTTGAAGCAGGTTTGGCTCATGGGCAGGCCTTGAGGAGCATCTTCCAGAGCTGCCTTGCCCCCTCATGCCACCCCTCTGAAGAGCTGATGTTTTCCCTTTAACTGAGGCTTATACACTTGATTTTTCACAGCTTTTCTTTATTTTCATATTACATGGCAACTTCCACTGAAAAGCTCTATTTGAATCTGCAGCAAGGCCACTGCATTGCCTTTGTCTAAGAAATCATCTATCTCATCCGAATGCATTACACTAGTCAGGCACAATCCGCCTTCTGTAAAACCTTGTTCCATTTCATTCCATTTCCCTCCATGCCTTTGAGTACTCCTTCCCTTAAGATCTATTCTAAAACCTTGCACAGTGTGAGAACAAACCAGTAATCCCATAATTGCTCAGATCTCTTTCTCCCTTCCCCAATGCACCTTTTAAAAACATCCCTGTTTTTTCACAGCAGCAAAGCCTGTACAATCCCTTTCTGCCTGCCTCTCCTTAACAGCTTTTAACTCTTTGACCAGTTCCATGTAGAGCCTGACAGAGGGCACAGCTCACTGAGATAATTAAGTCCCTGCAAGCTTAATGAAAATAGCTGGGCAGGAGAAGTGATCCCGAGCACTCTGCAGCCTGTGAGCACACGTCTCCGGGGCGAGAGGTGCCCAGATAAATACTCCATGTGCAGGAATAGCTTCAAGCTCTCAATTCCACCAACGCCAAAGTCAATCAAACACGTTGGGCCTGTAGCGAAAGAGGATTAATTAATTCCAGAGCTCTTGTAGCCACTTGTTGAAATGTGGGGTTTACTCTGACTGTTCAGTGCTGGTCCAGGGCTCCGGAGTTTCGGTTATCCCGGCCCGTTGGCTTGGCAGTGCTTTGTTTCAGCAGGAGTGCTTTGCATCCTGGTTTGTGCCAACATTCCACCCCAGCCACACCATCTGGACACACCTTCCTGCCTGTTCACAGGAATGTTTAGGGAACAGCTCCTTCTCTCCGTGCTAATTTATGATGCTAAAGGAAGACTTCCATAAGATTGCTAAGGATTTTTCATCCCCACACAGGCTGCAAACCACATTCCTGGCTGGGAATTAGGCACAGCAGTGATTCCTGGAATTGCAGCTGCATGGGGGGAGCAATTGTCCAATTACACAGCACGAATCCCTATTTTTGATCAGTTTTTCAACAAGAGCATCTTGCTCCAGTTTGAAACCAGTTTGAAACCCTCCCCACAGGACATTGCCATGACCCTCACAACCTTCCAGCATTCCAGCTGCAGGCACCCAAGCACTGGTTATACTGGGATGGATCAGCTATAGAGGGGTCCCCCTCCCCTGGCCATGCCTCTTGTGCAGCTGGCAGACAACTAAGCCTCATCCTCGCATTGAGCAGAGCAAGTTCAGCAGCTTCACGTAGCCTTTCATCTCCAGCTGCCACATTAATAGAGCTCAGTAAATGAGGTTTGGCCTGTGCTCAGCATCTTATAAATTCCAAGTGCTTTGCATTCAACATCCACCCTATTGTTCATGGCTTGGGGCTCGGGGAGATCTCAGCAGGCAGCTCGCTATGGTTGCACAGCACAGGGAAGTATCTCATGCCGAGCCAGGGTGGAAGTGGCAATGGTATTGACAGTGCTTTATTCACATTTACAAATGAAAGACCAAATGTGGGTTTTTATCGATTTCCCTGTTTAGTGCAAGATGCTTTTCAGAGTCAGTGTGGCTTGGTGCTGAAAGCTCTGACAGACAAAAGCCAAACGGAGCAGGCGCTGCTGGAGATGGAGAGGAGACTCGCAGCAGTAAGTGCAGAAATTAACCTTTCATTCCGAGCCCTCACTCTGGATTTCTTCCATTTCTACAAAATATTAACCGAATATTAAATTGCCTTCCAATGGTGAGTTATAAAGTAGACTTCTCCTGTTCTAATGAAAGGGGAAAGACATATTAAAATGCTAATTCTAGGCTAGATACTGAGTGATGCTTACCCGGGCGCTGGCTGACAGTGCTGTAAGCTCTGATGAAACCCTGGTTGGGAAGAGAGGAGCCCAACAGTGCCCTGTTGTGGCAGGCGGGGATGATGGAGCTCTGCTTCCTCACGCTGGCACATGCCTTCACTGGAGGAGGCGGTGCAGTGCGTGCCTGTGAGGGGAGAGCAGCTCACAGAGGTGCAGTGCCTCGTCCCTTCGGGTGGCTGCTTCCCCAGGGACGGGAAAGAAGAGGTGAAAAAAGAACAAGTGGGTGTCAGAGGTGGAGGAATGAGCTGTCAGAGACCTCCTGGGCAGGTCTGGTTTCTCCAAAGGCCCTCCTGCAGGAGTTGCTTTTGGCAAGGATGTGTCACGCCAGCATGTGAGGAGGCAGCGCTCCTGGGAGCACATCGTGGGTTAGGGGTATGTCCCAATCCCAACCTCTCCCAAGCTCATCCAGTTCCAACCCCCTGCCACGGGCAGGGACACCTTCCACTAGAGCAGGTTGCTCCAAGCCCCTGTGTCCAACCTGGCATTGAACACTGCCAGGGATGGGGCAGCCACAGCTTCTCTGGGCACCCTGTGCCAGCGCCTCAGCACCCTCACAGGGAAGAACTTTTGCCTAAGATCCCATTTCAGCCTAGTTTGAAAACATGTATTTCACAAGTAGATAGAAATTGCTGATCTTTGGGTCAATTACCCAATTTAAGGGGTGTAATTGACACACAATATCTAAAAGTTTCTCATTTGACCACTGTTATAACACCTTCTAACGTGCTGCTGACTGCTTGTGCTCTGCTCGCTGCTTCCCCAGAAAGATGCAGAGATTCTGGATGTGAAATCCAGCGTCCAGCTGCTGAAGGAGGGTCTGGAGTCGCTGCCGGCTCAGCTGAGCGATCAGCACCTGAAGCTGTGTGAAGAACTTGGCTTCCTGAAGCTCCCTAACACCTTAGCTGAGCTGCACACGTTCCTTGCTGGCGCCAAAGCCCGTCCTGCCACGGCCGATAACTCATCCCAGACCTCCCCTGGCCCGTGCCAGCGCTGTGCTCGGCGTGAGGACAGCCCCTCGGGTCCAGCTCACTCCCCCTGCGTGACACTGGGGGAGCAGCACACAGACCCCCCCATGAGGAACCAGGTCACTGGGGGTGGCACGTCTACAGATGACCTAAACACAGCCTCAGGTGGGAACATCAGCCCCGGAGCTGCCGAGGTGTGTGGAGGAGAACACTCCTCATCGCAAGAGGTGAAATACAGTTCAGGAGCACAGAGCTGTGCCAACCACCCTTGCATGTGCTGCGCTCACAGTCACTTTTTGGGGGGTCAGCAGAAGAACCACTGTCCTGCACCACAGGAGGTGCCTCTACCCACTCCTCTGAGGAAGGCGATCAGGAGAAGCACTCGAGGGTTCCAACCCGTGACACCGTCACGACAGAGGCAGCCTCAAGCTTCCCACCTTCCTATATGGAAAGATACGCCTGGGAGAAGAGACAGCAACTGGAACATGGACCATGAGGTGGAGAATGCAGCCGTAGGGAACAAAGTGAAGCAGAGGCCAGGAAGGATCCCCTGGAATAAAGCAATGGGGAGGAAGAAAACGTGCCCTGCTGTAAGAAAAGGCGAGCTCTCCCGATGTGCTGAGGCTGGGCTGAAGCAAAGGAAGGCAAACAGGATGATCGAGCTGGAAAGCTCCAGGAAAAATGGCTTTCCCAGGCACACGGTTGCTCTGAATTTGGGAAGCTCCAACCCAGCTCCCAACCAGCAGCTCCTCAGCGCTCAGCCGAGGCTTACAAAGCACTTCCCACCGGTGCCCTGCGCCGACAAAAGCCTGCAGCAACTTGCAGACAAGCGAAAGAGAAGCTTGGAAATGCAAACGAGAGCGAAGGTTTCCATTGTGAAAAGGTACCTCTTGGATTCCTCTCCCCAGGAGAATATCTTTTCCCTGTGTAACACCACGGGTGAACAACAGATGAGCTGCTTCAGCCTCCGAAGCCCTGGAAGCACCAAGAAGCCCCGTGCTGTCGCTGTGCCGCCTCAGCACAACACGGGCTGTTGCTCTCTGGTTTTTGATAGTGATTATTCCGATTGAAGGGGTTTGTTTCCTGTTCGGAGTCCTCAGTGACACCGCTTTATTCTTGTAGGTGTGTTACCTGCTTACTCAGAGACAAGGTGCCTGGATGCTTGGAAGCGTTGTTGCCCACTTTGATATGTTGTAAGGGACTGCTTGGGATCCAGAGAAAGCTCTTGCCTAGCTTGGAAAGCTGATGGAATCTGTGTTAGTTCACTCCCTGCTCCCAGCATAGGTGCTCTGGGCTCCACATACAGTCATATTTACACAGTGTGACCCAGACACGCACCAGGGAGGAGAGGGCAGAGCACAGATGAGCAGCTCAAGCAGATTCAGCACTGGGGCCCGCTTGAAACTTTCCAACTAGATGTAATAATCTCTCTGTGGCCAGAGGCTTTACTCTTAGTTTCTCACTCGTAGCCTCTATGTTGGTTCGTGTGTCTCGAAGTTTGGGTTTTGAGCTTCCTGGGCAGCAGCAGTGTTCGTTGTTCTGGTTCATTTCAGTAAGGTTCAGATTTGTCCCAGGAGCTGTTTGTGAGCTTTGGACAGGGACAAGTTTCGCTGAGGAAAACCAAATCCCACCACCTCGGGTTCATCAGCTATTGCATTTCTTCTCCTTTTAAGCTGAAAATTCTTGGTTTCAGAAAATTCAGGAAATGAATTGCCTCTCCTGTATCTTGGCTAACCAAGGAATGCTCCAGCGTGCACTTCTCAAGGGCAGTGGTCTCAAACAGGAGCCAAAAATGTGACATTCACACTGAGCAGATGAAGTCACTGGGGGACAGTCCTTGTCCTTCAGCACCCTTTCAGGTGAGGAGCTGCTCCAAAACACCCAAGTCAGACACATTTGATTTTCAATCTGAGTCGTTACCAGCAAAAGCAGCAATTTGGTGTTGATAAAACAGCTCTATTGCCATGAACCCACCCGGTCCAGCTTTGTTGTCCCGAGGGGGAAGGCTGGGATCCCTTTTTCCTGGCTGTAATAAACTCATTGTGTGTTTGCCAAAGTCCAGCATGTCTGTGTTGGTCTTTGGGGAGAGGCAGGATCCTGTTCCCGCGGGTGAGCAGGCCGCTGCTCCTTTTAACTACTCTGGATCATGGAGCTTGGGAGGATTCGTTTGTTCAGCTCCTCTCTGATGTTTGAAGAAGGAAACCTCCACCCTTCCCGTTCCACATCGGTTCAACAACGCTAACTAACAAGGAGAAGGCAGTGGGGGACATATGGGGAGCCCCCAGAGCCTTGGGGTGAGCAGAGGGTCTGGGTGAGGGCTGGTGGGCACACAATTCACATCATCCTCCTGTACCCACCTCCATCCCCAGCCTGTGCTGGGCAGAACCTGCTCCGTGGGGTCGGTGGGGACGGGTTCAGGCCCTGGCCTGCAGGCAGCAGCAGCAGCTCTGCAGCGCATGGCTGAGCTTGGAGGGACCTCTGGAGGTGTCTGCTGCAAGCCCCTGTGCTGAGACAGCAGGGCCTGGCTCCCCAGCACCCCAGAGATGGAGCACCAGTGGGGTACAGTGCAGGGGTCCCCAGAGCCCCCACTGCACGCATATGACAGCAACCAAAATCCCTGGAGAAAGGAGATGTAACAGCGACAGGAGCAAGCAGAGCCTCTCCCTGCACCAGGCAAGTCCCATGGTGAGTGGGGTGAAGCCCCAGTTTGCTCCCTGACCGCCTCATGGGGGGCACCTCTGTTTGTGGGATCTCATCCTACCCCTCACCAAAGGTCCCTGGGGAAGATGCTGGGGGTGATCCGCAGCCAACGGGGTGAGGAGGGCGCAGGGCAGCGCTATAAGACACACACAGTGGTCGTGAAAACACAAAGCTCGGCTCCAGGATGTTTGTGAGCACTTCACTGGGGCAGTTTTCTCCTAAACCGGGGTTCTGTCCTGCTTCCTGGGTTGGAAAGGACCTTAAAGCTCCTCCAGTTCCAACCCCCTGCCACGGGCAGGGACACCTTCCACTAGAGCAGGTTGCTCCAAGCCCCTGTGTCCAACCTGGCCTTGAACACTGCCAGGGATGGGGCAGCCACAGCTTCTCTGGGCACCCTGTGCCAGCGCCTCAGCACCCTCACAGGGAAGAGCTTCTGCCTCAGAGCTCATCTCAATCTCCCCTCTGGCAGGTTAAAGCCATTCCCCTTGGCCTGTCCCCACTGGCCTGCGGCAGAGGAGAGCGATGGTGGTGACAGGGGTTGGCCGTGGCTGCAGTGGCTGCCGTGGCTGCAGTGGCTGCGGTGCTGCCCGAGGGAGCCGGGGAGCATCACCTTGTGTGGCAGCACCCGGAGCCGGTGTCACTTTGCGGCTGTGCCAACGCCAACCCAAGGCCTGGCCAAGCGGGCACCTCTCCAGCGGGACAATTACCTGATTAGCTAATTACCTGCGCTTGGCAGGGCCCCAGAGCCCAGCGGCTGCCAGGGCGCTGCCTGCCCCGTGCAGCTGGGCAGGAGCTGGGTGGCAGGAAGGTGCCGGGAGCACCCAGAGACCTGCCCGAGGACCCTGCCTGCACCCTGCCCTGCCTGCACCCTGCCCTGCCTGTCCCGCCCGCCCCACCGGCAGCATCCCCACCGCCGCCCCGCCGTGCTCCCGCCCCACGGGGGTCCTGCCCCCGGTGTCCCGCCCCAGCCGTACCCCCGGACCCGCGCGCTGCCGCTCCCCGGGGTCCCGTCCCCGCACACCGGCTCCAGCCGTTCCCGAGCGGCCCCGCAACACACACACACACACACACACCACCCCCCCGCTTCCCGCCGCTTCCCGTTCCCCCCCTCCCGCCGCCTCCCGGTGCGGGCGGGCTCCCGCGCGGGTGCCCGCGGCTCGGGGCGGCGCGTGACCGGCTGCCGCCGCCGCCCGCTCCGCTGCAGAGCCCGGCCCGCACCGGCACCGGCACCGGCACCGGCACCGGCACCGGCAGGTCAGCGGGGGGGCTGCGGCCGGCACCCGCACCGGGGCCTCCCGGGCTGCGGCGGGCGGCGGGAGGGGACTGGACGCGCCGCGGCCCGCGCACCGGGTACCGAGCACCGAGCGGCGGGGCCGCTGCAGGCAGGGGAGGCCCGCGGGATGCGGCGGCTGCACGGGCCCCGCAATGGTGCCGGCCCCGCAGCACGGCCCCGCCGCTGCAACCGGGCGGTCCCGGCCCCGGCCCCGTTCCCGTTCCCGTGTGCGGCGGAGGCGGCGGGAGCGCGCGGGGCCGGGCATCCCCGCCGGGATGCAGCCGGGGAAGCGCCAAGGTGAACGGTGCGCGCCAGAGCGGGGCCGCTGGGACACCGGGAACGGGCACCGGGGATGGAGCATCAGGGATGGGGACACCGGGGAAGGAACACCGGGGATGCTGGGAGTACGGACCACTAAGCACCAAGGACCACCAGCACTGCGGGCACCGGGAAGAGGAAGCCTGGGAATGGGGCCACTGGCAGCAGGGACACCGGGGATGGGGACAGCTGGGAAGGGGGCCCAGGGACAGCCATGGGCAATGGGTGTCTGTGGGCACAGTGGCCCCATGGCCGGTGGCATGATCCCCCCAAGCTCACCAAGCCCCCATCCCCACAGGGCCGGCGGGCACTCACCATGGCTGCAGCACGGCTGGTCACCTGGGGGCTGCTCCTGGCTGCCGGGGTCCCCGCCGGTGCCCGGGGGCCGGTGCCACCGGGGCTGACCCCAGGCGGGACCCTGCAGCGGGGCAGGGACCCCTGGCACAGCCCAGCCTGGGGACAGCGGTGGCCGGGCCTGTCCCCAGCCTGGGAGGCCTCAGGGGAGCCAAGCAGTGCCGGTGCCCCCGGGGCCGAGCGCTGGCGGGGCAGCAGCCCCGTGCGCTGGTCCCCACCGCTGCGGGGGGGAGATGCCATCGGAACACCCCCGGAGATGGAAACCACCGCGGGAGGCGGCGGCGCAGCCTTGGATGTGGCAGAGGAGATGCCCATTGCCCGGCCAGGACAAGAGGCCAAAGGCTGGGACAGTCCCCAAGGGGGGACCTGGCCGCCCCATGGCTCTGCACTGGGGACACCAGGCCCTGAGGTGCCCGTGGACACGGGGCCGGGCTCCTCGGGGCCACCCTGGACAGGGCACAGCGCCACTGAGCCAGCCAGCACGCCCAGCCCCCGGCCAACCGTGTCCACCATCGCCCTGACCCCCACGCCGGCAGCAGGGACAGGGATGGGGACAGATGCCCACAGAGGGGGACAGCCAGTGGCGGAGGGACCCACAGCGGCCATGGGCACACTGGTCCCTCCAGGCACTGCTCCTGTCCCCCACATCATGGGCAGGGGTCCCCATACCAGCCCCGGGTCCGCACAGCCATTGGGCACACAGCGGGACTTGGGGGGTCCCCCCAGCCCTTCCCCGTCTCCACTCGGCTCTGCCCCACGGCTGCCCCCTGCAGTCCCATCGTTGGGGCTGGCTGAGCCCTGGACCCGGGCGCTCCCGTCCCACCAGCGCAGCACCCGCAGGGCCCCGCTCAGCCGTGGCACCGCCAGCCCCGGGGATGCAGCCCCTCGCATGGACCCTGACCCGATGGGGCAGCGGGGACCCCAGCCCAGCCTGGGGGCTGCGCTCAGCACTGACCCTGCACTGCTGCCCCCCAACTCCAGCACCACGATGGACTCCTCCGGCACCCCCGGCACAGGTAGGAGCGAGGGGACCCCGCGGTGGGGACCAAGCCCCCCGTGGGTACCAGCACCAGCTCTGCCCTCTCTCGCAGGGCTGCTGCCTGAGGAGGACATCGGGTCCCCACAGCGGGTCCGGGGTGCCGTGAGCATCCCAAATGTCACCGAGGCCACCCCACAGCCAACAGCGCATCCCACCGCAGGGACAGCCGGCACCAGGCACTCAGGTGATGCAGGGCTGCATCCAAGCCCATCCATTCTCCATATGTCATGGGAGCCCATCTGTGGGGCATCGGCGCTGGTGGGGGGGATGCAGCTATCTTGGGCCTCCCAGCCAGGGCACGGTGACACCTTCAATCAGGATTGCGCTGGGCAATGGCCCTAATCTAAGCCCTGCCTGCGGGGATTAGTACTAAGAGCCCAGCAGGAGGGGGCTTCCACTGGGGGGTCAGGGACATGACCAGGGACGTGCCACCCCCTGCACCGTGAGGTCGTGCTGGAGACCCCAGAGGTGCCAGTGGCCACAGCTATGGCTGGCGTGGGGCATCCCCCCTGTGGATGGGGAGCGCAGGCAGGGGCCAGGTACCATCAAACCCCCCACTAACCATCCCCCTTTGTCCTGCCCGCAGACCCCCAAGGGACGCAGCCCCCTGCCCATGGCACCGCATCCCCCTCAGTCACAGCATGGCGGGCAGCGGTGACACCACAACCAGCACCCCGGCACCCATCCACACCACAGCCACCACAGCCACCGCAGCCAAGCCACCCCTCTTCATCACCAGGGTCCAACGGGACAGGGCTGCGCTGGGCCGAGCTGCGGCATCACCTGGGCTTCACGTGGGAGACCCACATCTATGGGGCAGCCGCCATCTTCCTGCTGCTGGCGCTGGGCTGCGCGGTGGGGCTGGCCTGGGCGTGTGCGCTGCGCCCCCCCAACCTGCCCCACATTCTAGGGGCCCACGGGCTGCTGTTGTGCGCCTGCCTGCTGCGGGTCACCTTCCTGCTGCTGGACCCCTATGGGGCACGGAACCGCCTGCCCCCGCGGGCGCTGCTGCTGCTCAGCACCGTCCCCTTCCCACTGATGCTCGGCGCCTTCGCCCTCCTCCTGCAGCGGCTGCAGCGCCTGGCGCAGCTCCGCCTGCTGCCGGCGCGGCTCCGGGGGCTGCCGGCGCTGGGGGCCGCGGCCGCGCTGCAGAGCGCGGTGCTGGGGGCCGCGGACCTGCTGCCGCCGCGGCTGGGCCTGGCGGCTGGGCTGGGGCTGCAGGCGCTGGGCTGCGGCGCGGGGGCGCTGCTGCTGCTGGGGGGGCTCTGCGGGTGCTGGCGGGTGCTGCGGGCACCGCACGACGACGCGGGGCGCGGGGCGCGGGCGCTGCTGGCGGCGGCGGTTGCGGGGCTGCCCGTGTGCGGGCTGCAGCTCTACAGCGCCCTGTGGCTGCGCGGGGTCCTGGGCGCCCCGGCGCGCTTCTCCCGGCCGGGCTGGGTGGCGCAGCTCTGGCTGCGGGCGGGTGAGCTGGGCACGGCGCTGGCGCTGCTGGTGGCCGCCACCGAGCCCCTGCGCTGCCGCTGCCACCGCCGCAGCCCCGCCGCTCACTCCTGCTGGGGCAAGGCGCTGCGGTACTTCTGCGCCGGCCGCAAAGCCGAGGCGCCCGAGTACCCCAACAACTGCTACGACTGGGCCGGCGGCAGCACCGGCGGCAGCGGCGCCGAGCGGGCACCGGCCAACGACATCTCCAAGAGCCTCATCCGCAACCCCGCGGAGCAGCTGCCGCTGCGGGCGCTCAAGGACAGCAACGAGCCCTGGGCGGGCACCGCCGCGGGGCCGGGGCTCAGCCCCAAGTGCCCCAACCTGGTGGCCGCCCGCTCCTGCGCCGCCTTCGAGCAGGGCTCGTCGCCGTCGCTGGGCGAGCTGGTGTTCCGCCCGCCGTCCCCCATCGACCTGCGGCGCAGCATCGACCAGGCGCTGTGCCGCCGGCACCTCCTGCACGACGGGCTCTTCGGACGGCCCCGCCGCGGCTCCGGCACGTCGCTGCGCGGCTCCCCCACACCCGCCGGCGGCGGTACCCCCATCGCGGCGCGCATGGTGAGGTGCAGCTCACTAACGGAGCTGCCCGGCCCCCGGCACCCCCCCGGCACCGTCACCATCACCGTCACCGCCTCCACCAGCTCGCTGGACAGCAGCTCGCTGAAGATCAGCTGGAACCCCTGGCGCCATGGGCTGTCCTCCCCAGACAGCCTGCCCATGGATGAGGCACCCAGCCGGGCACCGCTGCTGGTGCCCATCGGGACACCGGGCTGCGAACGGGACGGCCCCCGCGGCTCCCCGGCCATGGCCAAGGCAATGGACAGCCGGAGCCTCTCCAGTGACACCATTGAGCTGTGAGGATGGGCAGAGACTGGGGGGCGCAGGGCCGGGCAGGAGGGGGCCGGCTCCTTTTGTGCCAAACCAGAGAAATAAAGAGCTGATGCTGGGAGGAGGCCCCCCCCCCCACCGCCCCGAGCAGCCGAGCTGGGTGTGCAGAGGTTTATTTCCTGAGATATGGACACACGGACAGATGGGCACACCCCGACGGACAAACCACGGACAAATGCAATGGCCACGCTCATGCACAGGGCAGGGTCCCCCCCCTGCCAGCACAGCACCCCGTGAGCAGCGAGGGGACCCCAGACCCCCGGCCCCACCAGCCTGGGAGGGGAGAGAGATGGGCTCTGCCCAGGGATGTGGGGATGAGGGGTTTGGGGGGGGCAGATCTCCCAGCCCCATGGCTCAGCCCCACCACTGCCCCACGGGGAGGG
Organism: Strigops habroptila; assembly: GCF_004027225.2. Classification (NCBI taxonomy): domain Eukaryota; kingdom Metazoa; phylum Chordata; class Aves; order Psittaciformes; family Psittacidae; genus Strigops; species Strigops habroptila. Next base: position 35,959,420 of record NC_046360.1, read on the forward strand.
GACACACACACACACAGAGTCCCATGGGGCCAGCAGCATCATCACCCCGGCACCCAGCAGTGCCAGAGCACCCCCTGGCCTGCCCCATGCCATCCTACCTGCCACGGTGCCAGGGCCCCCCTCCAGCGCCATGGGGCTGGGGGCAGCATGCTGTGCCCCCGCTATCCCAGTGCCACACTGTCTGGCATCACCACACCGGCCAGAGCGGGCTGTGCAGGACCCCCAGGTACCCCCGGCTCATCCCGCAGCAAGGGGGGCAAGACCCTACTCTAATGTGGGGCTGGGGGACGCATGCAGGGCACAGCACCGCGCACAGGATGCAGCCTCAGCAGCCAGCCCCTGCTGGGGGGGTGCCCCCCACCCTAGGCCTGCACCCAACAGCCCCACAGCTATCTGCCCTTCATGAAGCCATCGAGGACGCGGTCGCTGCGGTCAGACAGCCAGTAGCCGGCCATGGCGGCCACGGCACCAATGAAGATGGCGGTGAAGACCATGTCGCCCTTGGCAGCCAGCGTGGCGAGGGCACAGATCATCACACCAAAGAACATCTGCTGCAGCACCACCACCTCGTCCTCCGTCACGTCGTCAAAGAACCCCTTCTCCGGCGCATCTGCAAGGACGGCGCTTGTAGGGGGGCACAAATGAACAGGGAGACCCCCCCCACCTTGCTGCCCCACACCGCGTCAGGCCTTACCGGGGGGGTTGTCCTCCACGCAGTGCCCATCCCGGCGCACGTGGCCGCGGGCGCAGACGCAGCGGTAGCTGCCCTCCGTGTTCTCGCACACCTCCTGCGCGCCCGTGCACACCGGCTCCTCGGTGCTGGCGCACTCGTCCACGTCTGGGGGGGAAGCAGGGATCAGGCAGGGATTGGGCAGGGATTGGGCAGGGATTGGGCAGGGATCGGGCAGTGGGGAAGGGGCAGAGCTGCCCCCAGCCCGCAGGACACACTCACCCAGGCACTTGGCTCCATCCCGCCAATAGCCCTTGTTGCATTTCTTGCAGCGAGCCGGCCCAGCGCCCATGCAGCCGATGCAAGCCGTGGAGCAGTCTGCATGGGGAAAAGAAATGGGGTGACCACCAGAGCCCCCACCCAGCAGCACCCCAGCCCATGGAGGATAACCCCATGCACGGGGGAGCCCCCTATACCCAAACCTGCCTGACCTCGGCACTCGTAGGAGCCCTCGGTGTTGACGCAGAACTGGTTGGCTCGGCAGTGCGCCATCTCCGTGCCACACTCATCGATGTCTGCAGGAGAAGAGGGGGTACGTCCCTGTGAGCCCCATGAGCCCCACAGCGCCGAGCCCACCCGCCCCAGCGCAGCCCTCACCGATGCAGCGGTGCTCGTGCAGCACCCAGCCCCTCTTGCAGCGAAGGCAGCTGGAGTCCTCCGGCCCCGTGCAGCGCCCGCACGCCCGGTAGCACTCTGGGACAGGGGACAGCGTGTGTGAGTGCCGGGGGGAACCCCGGCTCTGCAGCCCCCCCAAACCATCCCCTCACCTACCGGCACACACGAGGTGGCTCTTGTTCCGTGAAGCCTCGTAGTAGCCGTCACCACACTCGGCGCAGAAGGGGCCGCCATAGCCCGGGCTGCAGACGCAGAGGCCGGTGCCGCGGCGCGTGCCATCACCATCGCATCGCCCGTTGCCGCTGCAGGGCTGCCGGGGCCCACCGGCGCAGGCTGCACGGGGAGAGAGCAGCCGGGATGGGGGGCAGCATTCCGGAGGGGGGGGTCCCTCCATCCCGGGCAGTGCCGGCGCACGCCGCAGCTACTCACGCCGGCAGTCGGGGCCGTAGGTGCCGGGCGGGCAGCAGAGCGCCAGCGTGTCCATGCACAGCCATTGGAAGAAGTCGGGGTGCTGCTGCCGCCTGGGGAGGGGGGACACGGTGCTCAGCACCCTGCCACCCCCTTGCCCCCCCCTCCGTGTCCCCGTCCCCAGACTCACTCGTGGAACCACCACTGCTCCACGTGCTCCTCGCTCCGCTCCAGCAGCTGGTGGCAGGAGAAGTCCGAGGGGCCACAGACGCCCTCCAGCACCTCCAGCAGACGGGTCTCGCTGCGGGGACAAGGGGGTCAGCATGGGGATGTGTGTGTGTCCCCCCCTCAAAGGGAAGCTGGACCCCCCCAGACCCCTTTAACGGGGGGGGCACCCACCTGTGCTGGTACTTGGCCAACTTCTCCTCCTCCCAGGCCGTGTTGCCCCCACCGAAGCCCTCGCGCTCCGTCCTCTCCAGGCCCTGAGCACATGGGGGGACGGGGGGGGGCGCAGCACAGACGTGGGGACCCCCCGATAACCCCCAGCTCCATACAGTCCCCCCATACCAACCCCCTCCTCACTGCAACAAGTCACCCCGTGGCCCTTCCACTGTCTCCCCACCCCAGACCCCAGCCGCTGTGCCCCCCCGGGACCCCCCATTCCCTTGGGATGCTGTGGGGAGTGCCCCCCCCCCAATACGCCCCTCCGGAGCACTGTCACCTCATTGCCCTCCCCACCCTGTGCTCCCCGCTATGTCCTCGCTCACCCATCACCCCCGGACTGTGCCCCCCACGTCTATCACCCCCGTTCCCCCTATGCAGGGCCCGTATCACCCATTACCCCCCATCCCCATCCCCGCGGCCCCCCCCGCCCCGCACCCTGCTGAAGCTGTCAGCGAGGCCGCGGCAGGCCCGGCACGGCTCGGGCTCGGGGTCCGGGTCCGGGTGTGCGCGGGCGGCCGCCAGCAGGACCCCCCCGAGGAGCGCGGCCCCGAGCAGGGCCCCCCCCAGCGCGGCCGCCCCCCCCCCGCCGGGCCGGCACCGGCACCGGCAGCAGCGCGGCCGCCCGCGGCCCCATCCTGCGCCCCGCCCGCGCCGCCCGGCCCCGCCCACTGACTCAGCGACCGCCGCCCCCGCCAATGGCAGCGCGCCCGCAGCCCGCGACCCGCCGCTCACAGCCAATCCGCGCCGCCCGCCCGGCCCCGCCTCCCCGCAGCCTTAAAGGGGCCGCGGACAAGGGCACCGGCGGGGTCGGGGGGAGTGTGGATGGAACGGGAGCGGCTCCTCGGGGCGCACCGGCCCCGCTCCTGGGTGAGATCCTCAGTCCCGACCCGCCTGGGCCGGTCCCCGTCACCCCCCAGTCAAACCAGTCCAGGTCACCTTCTCCCATCCAGCCAAACTGGTCCAGCGCCCCCAGGTTTGCCCAGTTCTCCATCAACCCCCATGAGCTGGTCCAGTTCCCCCTCATCCCTACCAAACTGGCCCAGTTCCCCATGATCCCCCATGAGCTGGTCCAGATCCCTTTCATTACCCAAATTTGCCCAGTTCCCCATCAATCTCTCTGAACTGGTCCAGTTCCCCCTCATCCCCCCACAGATTTGCCCAGCTCCCTCTCATCCCTTTCTGAACTGCCCCAGTTCCCCTCCCCACAACTGGTCCAGCTCCCCCTCATCCTTCCTGAACTGCACCAATTCCCCATCCGTTCTCCAATCAACCCAGCCCAGACCCCTGGTTCCCACCCCCAGTCCCCCCCCCAGTCCATCCCACTCCCCATCTCCCCCCACACCACCAGGGCTGGGCTCCCGTTTGGCAAATCCACCATCACCGCTTTATTCCCCCACCGCCCGCCGCAGCCCCTCGGCCACCGCTGCCACGTACGGCTCCAGCCACTGGCCCCGCCGCGGTGCTGCCAGCGCCCGCAGGAACCCCCCGGTGTCGCTGGGCAGAGCGAAGGCAGGGGCTGCCCGCAGCACCGGCGGCACCACCGGCACCACGGCCTCGAGCCGGGCCACCACATAGCGCCCATTGCCCGCCGCCAGCGCCGGCACGGCGCAGGATAGCGCCGCGGCGAAGGCCTCGCAGGGTGCCGCGGTGGGGACGTCACCGGGGCTGGGGTCAGCATCCCACTGGTGAGCAGCAGCCACGGCCGCCGGCGAGAGGAGGATGATGATGGTGTCACCGCCGCGCAGCGCCCGGTGGTGCTGTGCGTGCAGCCATGGCAGAGGTCCCCACGCCGCCACCCCGCTGCCGCCTCCCGGCGCCGCCGCCACGGCCAGCCCCAGCGGGCGCAGGGCTGCCATGAGGGCGCAGGCCACCCGCTCTGCCACCGGCTCCACCGCGTGCACCAGCAGCGCCCGCCGGCCGCGCAGTGGGGCTGGGGGGCATCGTCAGTGTCTGAATCCATCCCCGGGTACCCTGGACCCCCACTATGGGGATGCCCAGGGGGCCACCACCCATCTCCTTACCCACCCTATGGGGCACCCATGGTGGGAAGCAAGCAGGGACCAGCCCGGATGGGGACCCCGCCATCACCCCAGGCTCGCCCCACACTTACCCTCAGAGCTATAATCAGCCCTCAGGGACTTCAGCCAGCCTGTGGGGAGGAATCGCAGTGAGGTGAGGCCCTGGGGGGGGTCCTCAGGCTGGGCACAGCCCCACCTCGGGCACCACTCACCTTTAATGCCCTCCTTCTTCAGCAGGAGCAGGAGCAGGAGGCAGGCGGCCCCCAGCAGCACCCCCATCCACGCCAGCACCCAGCGGGCGCGCAGGTCTGTGGGGCAGGGACAGTGTCAATGGAGGACCCCCAGCACCCACTGAGGGTCCCCAGCACCCACCAGCCCCACAGTTCCCTGGCACAACTCACATTTGTGCAGGGGACAGGCCCAGAGCGTGAGCCCGGTGCCGTTCTCATGGTGCCAGATCTGTGGGCACAGGGACATGTCACACGCTGGGGGCACATCACACGTTGGGGACACGTCCCCGCTGCTGCCCGCACTGACCTGCCTGCACTGCCCCATCACCACATCCCGCCGCAGCTCCTGCTCCAGCAGCCCCGGGTGTCCCAATCCCTGCAACAGCAGCACGGAGTGAGCCGGCTGTGCCACGGTGCCACCGGGCCACGGGGTCCCTGCGCTCACCGTGCTGGTGAAGCTGGCGAGGGGGGTGCACGCGCCCCGCTCCAGCACACACAGTGAGGTGTTCCCATGGCGCTCCAGCAGCAGGATGTCATCGGGGCGGCCGGGCAGCGCTCCTGTGGATGCACCAGGGGCTGGGGGGGAGGTCCAGGGAGGGCTCCTGCCCCACAGCCGGACCCCCGGGGCTGCCCCTGCCCTCCCACCCCAGCTCTACTCACGGTCCCGCAGGCACTGGCTCAGCTGGACCTGCCCGCGGCTCCACACCTACCCCAGAGAGTGGGTTAGCAGTGCCTGGGGGTGCCCATGGGGCAGCCATAGGGCAGGTGTGGGGCAGAGGGGTGTCCTACCTGCACGCAGAGGTTGGGGTGCGGCCGCAGCCCCCCAAGCTCCTGGGATCCCTGCGGGTGGAAGGGATGCTCCATCAGTGCCACCGCAGCCTTCCCATGCCCCCGGTGCCCCACGGAGCCCCACTCACCCGCCCCATAGCGGGGTGCCGCAGGCTGGGCAGTGCTTGGCAGGGCCCGGTGGGTGCCGGTTGCCAGCAGGGAATGAGCTCAGCCGGGAGGTCACAGGGGGACGAGAGGGAGCAGGTCAGAGCCTGCGCCCCGGCGTGCAGCACCAGCCGGCTGCGTGCCCACAGCCGCTGCCAGGCCTCGGCGTCTGTGGTGGCACCGGACACACGTGTCACCCCATGGTGTCCCCATGGGTCACCCTGTGCCCCAGCCCAGCCCCATAGCACAGGTACCATGAGAGAAGGGGCACAGGGTGGCCCGAAGCGGGTCCTGAGTCTCCAGCCAGACCTGGGAGGGGAGGAAAAGAGAGAGGAAAAAGGATTTAGGGTGCCCATGCTGCCCATGACCCCTTGGGATGCTGGATGGGGACACAGAGTGACCCCTGCTTTGGTGGCAGCTTTGCTACCCCATGGCACCCATCCACACACTGACCTGCAGGCAGAGGCAGGGCAGCACCTCCTCGGCTGGCAGCCTGTAGCTCATGTTGCTGCTCTGCTACCGGCAACCAGATGTGGGTCACCCCATGGCAAATCACCCCCCGGCAGTGCCACCCAGGCCAGGGTGACACCAGCACCCTGCCTGTAACACAGACATGGCTTCCCGGGGATGGGGCAGGGGGGCAGCAGCCAGAGCTGGTCAGGGTGGGGGGGGTCAGGGAAGGGGGTCACACTCACCACGGTCACCACGCGCCCCGGCCCGCTGGTGCCGTGGCTTTGGTTGTGGTAGAGCCGGAGGGTGTAGCTGTGCCCTGGCATCGCCCCCTGCACCCCGATGACCACCTCCTTCGGTCCCGGGGAGACCTGCAGCCTGGGCACTGCGCCGGAGGAGGCTCAGGGCACAGTGGGGATCACCCTCTCCCCCAGCATCCACAACCCAGCCCTCCATAGGTGACATGCACCGAGGTGTGGGGGTCACCAGCACCTACCTTGGCACTGGGGGACAGCACTCTGTGCCGCAGGCCACGAGCAGTCTGCGGGGACAGGGTGTCAGTGAGCACGGGGGGGACGGTGCCGCTGCACTGGGGTGCGTGGGGGGGCTCACCTGGTACCCGCTGCCACTGGCTCAGCCTCCGGTGGCCGTGTGAGCTGGTGTACGCCGTGACGTGGAGCTCGGAGCCCAGTGGTGCCTCGAAGCACCGGAACGTCACCCAGCCCTGGGCAGGAAAACCACCACTGCACTGCGGCAATGCGCCTCCCTGGGGCACAGGGAACAGGACCACCAGCCACAGGCGTTCACCAGTGCCAGCACCCACAGTGCCCAGTAACTGCTGGGGACACCCATCACTAGTGCCCCCCATCTCCGTACCAGCGTCTGGTCGGGCAGCGCGGTGCCCATGGGCGCCCAGACCTCCAGAGCCACGCAGCGGGACGAGGCGTACGTGTGCGCGGCGAGCAGCAGGACCCCGCTGGCGTTGTGCTGGGGCGAGGAGTCCCCATGCTCTGGTGACCCCCGTCCCGCATCACCGCCGTGCCCTGCCGCAGGGACGCGCAGCATCGCGGTGCCACGGGGCACGGCCAGGCGCAGCCGTGCCTCCAGGCAGGGAGAGCAGGCCATGGGTCCGGTGCAGCGCAGCGCCGGCTCCAGCCGCAGCCGAGACAGGGTCAGCCCGTGGCCGGGTCCCTGCGGCTCCATCCCGCACAGCACGTCGGGGTCTGGGGAGGGTGGGGGAGATGGAGGGTGGCCATAGGGCCATGGGTGCAGGGCTATGGGTGTATGTCCCACACCCCGCGTGTGCCCAGGGCTATGGCAGTGTCACTTACCCAGGAGGCGGCAGGCGAGGCCCTGGTGGGAGGCGATGGTGAAGCCGGTGCCGCGGTGCCCGGCAGCCCGTGTGCCGGTGGCACCGACCCACCTGTGTGCAGGCCAAGGTGTCGCGGTGGGCGCCGCGCCCGCCCGTCACCACCAGCAGCAGCACCAGCAGCACCAGCGCACCCATGGCGGGGCCGGGGCCGTGGGGTGCCCCGGCCCCCCACCGTCCTCTCCCCACGCGCAGCGCGGCCCCGCTCCCGGCTCCACGGGCCCCGCTGCCGCCACCGGCTCCCGCTTCCTGCTGCGATCCCGGACACCCGGGTCCTCGCTGGTGCCGCCCCGGGGTGGGGCCTCCCTGATCCCCATGGACGGGATCCAGCTCACGGTGCTTTCGGAATCCAGACCAGCCCGGGAGCCGCACATGGAGCAGTGACTATGCCATGTCCTGCCCTATACCCCCTCTTTCCCCCCACCATGCTGCAGGGGGGCACCGGGTACCACAGCACACTGTATGGATGGACAACAGGACAGGGTGAAACGGTGCCTTTATTGCTTCCACCCCAGACACGGTCCTGCTGGCAGCGGGAGCACGGAGCAGGGCCAGGCTGTGCCCGGCAGTTGCCCCCCATGCCCCAGGCAGGGCAGGAGCCCCCCCTGCCACCGCTCTGCCTCTTCCATCGCTGCTCCAGCCCCTCGCCCGGCTGTGGCATCCCAAGGGGCTTCTCCAGGTCCTGGTTTTCCTCTGGAGCAAATCCCTGTGTGGAAATAAAGCTGCCCCTGCCCGGGGCAGCACCTCCGCTCCCAGCTCCATGGGCTGGACACTCGCCCTGGTCCCCACAGCACATCCCATGGCCGGGACCAGCTCTCCTTGTGCCCTTACGGGCACAGCCGAGCCCTGCACCTCCGTAACGGGGGGGCTGCCCCCCGCAATGCCCAGCTCAGTCTCAGCGCAATCACTCATGTGCCGCTGGCCGCTCCGATGTGCCGCGGGGGGGGGCTGCCCTCCCTGGCCCCCACATCCAGCAGCCGGTGCAGGAGCCCCCCGACCCTGCCCCGGCAGCAGCGGCGGGGGGCCGGGGGGCTGCCCCGCAGGGCGCCCATGAGCCCGGGCAGCTGCCGGGGCAGGCGGTAGGTGGGCAGGGGCCGGAGCGGTCGGGGGACATCGCGGGGGCTGCAGAGCCGGCTGAAGTAAGCCAGGACCCAGCCCCGGCCGCGCCCCGCCGCGCCCAGCTCCCCGTGCAGGCAGGCCATGGCCGCCCCGAAGATGTCGTGAGCATCCTCGGGGGGGGGTCCCGCCCGCCGCCCCGCCGCGCCACCGGCGGAAGAGCCGAGCGCTGCCGCGGCTCCAGAGGAGCAGCACGGTGCCGCGCTGCCGGCTCACGGTGCCGCGCTGCGCGTACAGCCAGGGCAGAGTCCCCGCCTGCCCCAAGCCGCCCGCTTCCCACAGGTCCAGGCGCACGTCGCAGCCCAGCCCGGCGCGGAGCCGCTCGGCCAGGGCGCACACCAGCCCCAAGTGCTCCTCCGAGTCCGGAGAGTACAGCAGCAGCACGGGGCGACCGCCCGCGGGACCTGCGGGTGGAGGGGACAGCGGTGACAGCCCTGCCCCGCGCCCCCCCGCAGCCCCCGGGGACACCCTGGCATCGCCCAAGGGCATCCAACCATCCAGCACACTGTGCAGCCCAGGGAGAGCGCACCCCGTGGCACTCCATCCCTATGGGTAGCATGGGCACTGTCTCCCCATCCCGCACCCCCCCCACAGTGCCCCTCACCATCATCTGGCCTCCAGGCGCCGCGGCAGTTGAGGAGCAGCACGGTCACCACCAGCCCCAGCACCAGCGCCAGCCCCAGCAGCCCAAAGTGCCTGCGGGAGACTGAGAGAGGGGCAGTGAGGGGATGGGGGGGGTCTGTGCACCCCCACTGCCCCCTATGGCCCCCCCAGGACCCCCACTCACCATCGGGACAGAGCAGCTGCTTCCGAGCAAAGCGCACGTCTGAGCGCCAGACCTGGGGAAGAGGCTGTGTGAGGAGGGGCCGGGTTGGGGTTGGGGTCCCCCCCATGGTGGGGGTGCTGGTATGGGGGTCACCTCACCAGCACACAGCTGCCCAGGACCTGCATCGGCAGCAGCAGCGCCAGCTCCCCCGGGGCTGAGCCCTCCGGCTGTGAAGCACAAGGGAAGAGTCAGTGTGGGTCAGTCAGTCCCCACCATGTGCCCCCCCAGCCCCACGCCACTCACCTGTGTGACGGTGTAGAGGGGGGGCTCGGGCTCGCACTGCCCGCCCCGGCGCTGGCAGAGGGATGCGCTGAAGGCCGCGGGGATGCTGGAGATGAGGCGCAGGCGCAGCTGCAGCCCTCGGGTGCTCACTGAGACGTTCCAGGCGGTCTCTGTGGCCACCAGGGAGAGAATTGGGGGGCTTGTGGGATGCCCGAGGGGATGAGGGGTGCGAGGGACACCAGAGCAGGGGTGCCCCCCATCCATGGGGCTCACCTGACCGGTGGGGACACTCCACGTGGCTGCTGTTCCCATAGGAGAACTGGAGAGAACAGGGATCAGTAAAGGGCTGGGGGAGCCCCATCACCCACCGCTGCCCCCCAGCACTGGTACCCACCCACCCATGGGGGCTTACCCGAAAGCAGAGCTGGGGGTGCACATCCACCTTGTCCAGTGTGTACGCCTGGAATGGGCAGAGAAAGTGTCACCATCCCCTATGGGCACCCCAGCATCCATCCACCATCCTTGGGGGACCCTGGGGGTCTGGTGGGTGCCCCAGCGAGGGGCACAGCACCCCCAAACCAGGACCCTTCACCTGGTCCTCCTCGCTGGCTGTGGAGTTGGGGATGTCGTGGCACGGCGCAGCCTCAGCCGCCACCTCCCTCCAGCACAGGGTGGCCCAGGGGCGCAGGGGGCAGCTGGCGCTCAGCACCATCGCCATCTGGTCCTTGCTGCTGGCGCTGTAGTCGTGGAAGCGCACCGAGGACCACAGCTCGGGGCCATCTGCGAGGCACCGGGTCAGTGGGGCTGGGAGGGACACGGGACACCCCGGGGACCGGGGTCCCTCCTCCCCATGGGCACTCACAGGCAGCCGGCTGGTCGCGGAAGGGGCAGCGCTTGCTGCGCGCGCTGTCGTGGTGTGGGTAGGAGGCCTGGGGGAGCAGAGCGTGGGGATCAGGGCAGGATGAGCCCCCGCTGCACGGGCCTAGAGGCCACGGGGATGGGCGACGCACCTCGATGCATAAGCAGGGCACCAGGAACTCGTATGGCAGCGAGACGCGGTGGCCCCCTGGCACCAGCACCTATGGCACGGATGCAGTGTCAGCGGAGGGGAGCGCAGCCCCCAGCCCGGTGTGGTGGCGGAACGGAGCCGTTACCTGCCGGTGGAAGGGCCGGGGCAGCTCCTCGCACTCCAGGGCGAGCTGATGGCACAGCCGCACCACGAAGGCTGGGCCCTCGGGCACCCACACCTCGATGGCCCGCGCCTCCGGCACCCACGTATGGGTGAAGACGGGTCCTGCAGAGCAGGCGGGGGTCAGCCGGTGCCGGTGTGCGTCTCCCCATCTCTCGGGACACCCCCGGGTCCCCCCCAGCCTCACCGGGTGGCTCGGCAGCAACCAGATGGCTGCGGCTGAGGGTCCAGCCTTGGTCGGGGATGGTGTGGAGGGAGACGAGGACCTGCCGGCCGCTCTCCACCGGGAAGCAGTCGAACTGTACCTGCCACTGCGGGGACCGGGGGGGACGGTCAGCGGGACACCGACGGCTCCGGCCCATCCAGCCCACCCCGCACTCACCGGTGAGCTGCCCGGTGCCCGGTGCCGCCGCCACACCTGCAGCCAGCTTGCCCGGTTGGAGCCAAGCTCCAGGAAGTTGAGTTGGAGCCCGCGGACACCACCGAGCTCTGCGGGAAAGCAGCGTGGGGAGCGGGGACGGGGGGGAGGCGAGCCCCCAGCTCCCCTTCACCCCCATCCCGCCCAGCGGCCGCGGGGTGCGCGATGCCCCTGCCCGTACCTGCGGCGGGGAGGGCCAGGCGCACCCGCAGGCAGGGCTGGCAGCGCTGCGCGGGCAGGCACAGGCGGGCCCTGCCCAGCGCCAGGGCGGGCGCGTTCAGCGGGGGCCCGGACCGGGATGGGCGGCGGCACCGGGGACGGCTCAACGTGCTGTCGGCTGCGGGGAGGGGAGAGCAGAGAGGAGCGGCCGTGCGGCGGGGGTCCGCCGGGACCGGGAACCGCCGGGAGCGGGGAGACCCGGGAAGGGGGAACCGCAGGCAGCGGGGAGCCTCCCTCCCTCCAAGACCCGGTAGCCGCGGGCAGGGGGAACCCCTACATCCCGCCGCCCCGAGAGCTCCACCGCACGCTGCGGGACCGCGGAGCCCAGGGCAGGGTGAATCCCGCGCTCGCAGCCCGGTCCCGCTTTCAATCTCGGTCCCGACCCCGCCGCTACTCACCGATGGCCCGGCACTCCTGCAAGCAAAGACACCGGGGTGAGCGCGGCGCCGCCCGGCCCCTGCCTCCCTCCCCGCCATCTCCCCGTTCCCCCTTCGCTCACGAAGTTGGCGGAGACCCGGAGGCGGGTGACGGCGGCGCCGGTCCCGGTGAGCAGCAGCGGCAGCAGCAGCAGCAGCGCGGCAGCAGCGAGCAGCACCGAGCGCCCCATGGCCGATCCGATCCGCTCCGCCGCCGCTCCCCGCCCCGCCCCGGGCCGGCCCCGCCGCATTCCTCCGCCGGCACGTGTGGCCCCGCCGCTCCGCCCGCCCCGTTGCCGGGCGGCACAGACACGCGTGGGAGCGCGGAGGAGCTTTATTTCCATATAGAAACACGCGGAGGAACGGGACCCCCCTCCCCAGCCCCGGCTCTCCCCCCGTTACATGCAATCCCGGAGCCGCGGCACGGCTCAGGCACGCACTTTGGTCCCGGGTAGGGAGCGGGGGGGGAGCCCGCACCGGAGCCGCGCCAGCGCTGTCCCGCAGGGCCCGGCTGCAGACCTCCATCCCTCCCCGAGCTCCACCGCTGCTCATTTCTTCTTCTTCTCCTGCGTGCTGGTGAACCAGGAGTCCAGCAGCTTCTTGCTGTAGTAGAGCTGCCAGCCGTGCACCTGAGCGGCCACCACCACCACCAGGTACATGACGGACACAGCCGAGAAGCCGAAGATGAAGCGGTAAGCCTTGCCGTGCCGGTAGAGCTGCTGCGCCATGGGGAACATCTCCATAGCCCCATAGATGAGGGGAGCCACGGAGAAGAGCCCGGTGCTGATCATGGAGAGCACCAGGTAGCTGATGTTGTTGCGGGGGAAGGAGAGGAGGCCGAGCAGGGAGGGCAGGATGCTGAGCAGGTAGGGGTACTCCCACTGGTAGGGCATGGCCACTTGGTCGTGGGGCAGCAGCTTGAGGTGCCCCACGCACATCTGGGCGAGCAGCAGCAGCCAGATGCACACGTGTGTGTAGATCAGCTTCTTGATCTCCGACTTGAGGGTCACGCTGTGGGGCGGGAGAACAGCGGCACATCACCGGGTGATGCGGGGGGGACACACGCACCCGTGGACCCCCGCACACACACACACACGCACCCCCCCCACCGGGCACCCACCTCATCTGGTAGTGCGAGGCCACCCGCTCCCGGTGCTGGAAGTCGCTGCCGTCGGTGCCGGCGGCGCGGGGCCCCCCACGGGAGGCCATGGCGCTGCCCTGCGGAGACACGGCGTGAGCGGGACCCCCCTCCCGATACCCCCCAGCCAGCCCGGCGCGCCCCACCGCACCCCACCTGCGGGCGGGACGCTCTGCCCGCACTTCCGCCTTTCTATAGCCGCAACACCACCCTCCACCCCTCGCCGGCACCGAACGCTGAGGAGGCCGCTCTGCGCTCCCGGGAGGTTCGGCTCTATGGTAGGTGAGAGCAGCGCCCCCGTTCGGCTCCGCCTCCGCGCTGTGACGACATGGCGGCCCGGCTCGCGCGCGCAGTGGGGTCAGATGGGGGGGGCCCATAACCGGGGGGGGGGTGGTCCGATAACCCCGGGGTGGCCCAATAAACCCGGGGGGGGGGCCCAAAACCGGACGGAGGGTCCCATAACCGGGAGGGGGGGGTGTCCCATAACTGGGGGGGGTGTCCCACAACCGGGAGTGGGGTTGTTCCATAACCGGGGGAGGGGGTGTTCCACTCGTGTCCCCCCCTACTCGCACCCCGCAGATGGAGGCGGCCGCGGGGCCCCGAGGAGGCGCTGGGGCTGCTGGAGGCGTCCGTGGTGCACCGGGAAGGTACCAACGGGAACTTGGGGGGGGGGGGGGAGTTCGGGGGAGGGGAGGCCACATCCTGACCCGCATCCCGTCACCAGGAGCCGTGCTGGCGCTGAGCAAACCCCCCGGCCTGCCTGTGCTGGGTGAGTGCGGGATGGGGGGGGGTCAGGAATTGGGGGTGGGGGGATCGAGTTTGGGGGGGGGGCACAATGTGTGCTGACCCCCCCCCCCCGCCATGTGCCCAGGACGGCCCGGGGAGCTGAGCCTGGCCGTGCTGCTGCCCGCGCTGCGGCGGCGCCTGGGGCTGCCCGCGGAGCTCCACGTGGTGAAGGCGCCTGCCAGGTACGGCCGGGGGGGCTTGTTCCCCTCTATGGGGCTCAGGGGGTGATATTCACCCTCTGTGGGGCCCGGGGGGGGGCTATTCTACCCCTCTATGGGGCTCAAGGGGGCTATCCCCCCTCTATGGAGCTCAAGGGGCGCTATTCTACCCCTCTATGGCATGCAGGGGGGTTATTCTACTCCTCTATGGGGCTCAGGGGGGGCTATTCTACCCCTCTGTGGGTCTCAGGGGGGCTATTCTACCCCTCCATGGGGCTCAGGGGGGGCTATTCCCCCTCTATGGGTCTCAGGGGGGGCTATTCTACCCCTCCATGGGGCTCGGGGGGGGCTATTCCCCCTCTGTGGGGCTCAGGGGGAGCTATTCTATCCCTCTATGGGGCTCAGGGGTGGCTATTCCCGCCTCTATGGGGCTCAGGGGGGGATATTCCCCTCCTGTATAGGGCTCGGGGGGGCTATTCCCCCCCTCTACGGGGCTCAGGGGGGGCTATTCTACCCCTCTATGGGGCTCAGCGGGGGCTATCCCCCTCCATGGGGCTCAGAGCTGTCACATTCCACAGGGAATGCTCCGGTCTCGTCCTGCTGTCCGGCTGCCATCGCACCACCGAGGAGCTGCAGCAGTTCTTCACCGGTGCCCGCCAGCGAGGCCAGTACCCAGCCACATACCGGTGAGTCCCCGGGGTGTCACCATGGCACCATGGGGGGGGGGGTCCCATCCCCTCCTCACCCCCTTTCTCCCCACAGCGCCGTCACTGTGGGGGTCCCAGCAGAGCCGGAGGGCGAGATCCGCACCGGGCTGTGCTGGCAGCAGCAGGGTGACACCGCTGTGGTAAGGGGGTGCCGGGGGGCTGCGGGCACGGGGGAGTGACCCGCAGTGGGGCGAGGGGCTGAAGGCTTTGGTGGTGCCGCAGGTGGTGCCGGTGCTGGCGCCGGGACGGGGCAGGCTGGCCAGGAAGGAGGTGAAGAACACGCTGACACGGTACCGGGTGCTGGGCGCCGCGGGGGGCTGCGCCCTGCTCCAGCTCCAGCCCAAGACGGGTGAGTGGCACCCCAAAACCGCTCCCTGTGCCCCCCACACCAACACGATCCCACCGCTCTTCCCGCTGCCTTCCAGCCTTCCCGGAGCAGCTCCCGGTGCACCTGACGCTGCTGCTGTGCCCGGCCCTGGGTGACCACCAGCACTCGTCCCGGGTGGGCAAGGTGCTGGGGGTGCCCTTCCTCCTGCCCCCCGAGCCCACCCCGACCCGCACACAGGTACATGGCCGCAGTAAGGACTGGTGGGGGGGCTCCGCACAGCCCCCAGGACCCCACTGAGCTGCTGCCCCCATTGCAGATGCTGGACGAGGCGCTGCTGCAGCGGTTGGGGCTCTCCCCACGGCAGCTCCGGCACCTCCCGCTCCACATCCACCTGCAGGAGCTGGTGCTGCCGCAGGGCCCGATCCGTGCCCCACCGCCACCCCCCTTCCTGCGCACCTTGCAGCGCCTGGGGCTGCCTGGGCACTCGGAGCTGTAGCACCCAGCGGGGGGACCCCCAACCTACTGCCTTGTGCCACCCCATTAAATCCCCACCTCTCGCTGTGGTGTCTCAGCACCCTTCTCCTGGGGACACATCACCGCCGTCCCCGCACCGGTGACACCAGTGCCTGACCTGGTTCCCAGTGCTGGGGCGCAGCGGTGCCACCTCCGCCACGGCTCTGTCTGGCAGCCGTGACCGCAGGCGGGAGCGGAGGTGGCTTTTCCTGCGCCGGTTCCTGCCCGCAGCCCCACTTCCCGCCCCACAAAGAGGCCAAGCCGGTCAGGGTGTTTCAAAGCTGGGTTTCATCGCCCCCACCATGGTGGGTGGGATGGGTGTCCCTGTGCAGTGACGGGTTCTGGTTGAGATAAGGGGGAAGTGTTGCCGCTGTGTTGCCCCACTTAAGGTGGGCAGGATGCTGCCCCCTCCTTCATGGCCTTTAGCATCACAGCTCTGCTGTGTGCCCCCGGGTGCTGTGCCCCCCCCTGCCCGCAGCACGGCTCTGCTGCCCGGGGCATGCAGGTACGGGTGGTGGTGGCCTGTGGCTGGTGGAGCGGGTGCCCTGGCCCCACACTGGGGCAGAGCGACCTGAGCCCACCAGAGCAGGGGGCTTGGCTGTGGAGGCAGAGCCAGAGAAGGAGGAGCACAATTGCCCTGGAGGAGCCGGTTCAACCTGTGCTGCTCCAGCCCGTGGAGATGAGAGGTTCTGCCCCTCGGCTTGGGCACCAAAGGTGACTTGGGCACCACAGCACCGCGACCCCGGCGTCTCCAGGCTCTCACCTTGGTGGTGCAGGATCCGATGCCGGTGCCATGGTTCACTGCCTGGTCCCACTGCAGCAGCCCATAGTTGTACTGGCTGGTCCAGATGAAGGTTGGCGCCTGGTCCCGCACTGTGGAGGACTGCAGGAGGGACAGAGGGGACTGGGGTGAGCTGTGCAGTCCCCATCCCACCCTCACCCCCCGGCCCAGGCTGTGCCCTGCATAGTCCAGCCCCGGCCCTCTCCACTAACCATCGTGTGGATGCCATCGGGGTCCTCATCATTCCACTCGTCCTCCTCTTCCTCTGCCTCTTCAGGAGGCTCTGGGATGTCCGCTGTGGGCTGAGCCCAGCAGGATGCTGACCCTGGCTCTGGACCCAGCGCTGCCTCCCACTGCTCATCACCTCCACTTTCCTCATCCTCCTCCAGCAGCTTCTGCCCTGCTGCTGCCCCGCGCGGGTGCCCACCCTGATGGTGCTGGAGAACTTCACCCAGCCCCGTGCCCGCAGCAGGTTGCGGATGACGGGATATGATCCCTGCACTGAGAAGATCTTCTCTCGGGGAAGGACGCGAGCGCTCAGCCATAAATGCAATAAACACACGTCCGTGGCATATTGGGGGGTGTGTGTGATCGGGCCCCACCTCGACGGCCTCCTCCGCCTGCTCTCTGGCCCTCTTCAGCAGCTCCACGCTGACCGAGCACGCACCAGGTCAGAGCTTCATGCCGGAGTCCCGGCTGCTCTGCACCCCCCAGGGGTGCCTCACCGGGCCCAAAGGCCCCACTCGGCCCCCCAACACCACCAGGAACGTCACCTACTCAGGCAGTCTCCCCCCCCCGGCCAGGCTGGGGGGGTCTGTGTGCAAAGAGAGGTTGGCTCCTTCCAGCAATACCCCGAGGGTGAGGGGAGCTGTGTGTGACTTTGCATCCCCCAGGCACCAGCGCATCCCCTCTCCCCTTGGGGACCGAGGTGGGGTCCAGCGCATGGACCCCCCCAACCCCTGCACCAGCCCCGGCCACCGCGCTGGCCCCACTGCCCATAAAGGGGATCAACACCAGCCCCCCGGTGTCACGTGTGTCACCCCTCAACCTCCCAGACCCCTTTCTCAAACCCTCTCACATCGAGACACCCCCCAACCTTTCGTGCCCCACATCCCGACGCTCCCCCCAACCTATTCGATGCCCCCCAGCCCCGGTTAACCCCATTTATCCCCCCTTTTTAGGCCACTCCCCCCGCTCCTCCCACCACAGGTCCTGCCCCCACCGTCGGGTCCGCCCTCTCTGCGGTTGCTATGGCGCTCCATAAGGAACCAGCGTATTCCATGGGCCCCAAGTTGGGGGTTCCACGGGCTCTGCCCTCCCCCGGTTCCACATGCCCCGTCCCCTCCGCGGTGGGGCGGGAGGAAGGAGCCTGAGGCAGCGGCTACAGCAAACGAGACCGTTTATAAAACACGACGAGACACGGGCAGCGGCCGGGGCCGCTCTGCCGCAAGCGGGCGCTGCTCCCGGCGCGGCCCCCCCGGCACGGTGAGGGGCAGGCAGGGCCCGGCCCGGCCCGGCCCAGCCATCCTCGGTGGGGAGCGGGAGCAGGCACAAGCGTTGGGGAGCCACGGGGTCCTGCACCACGGCCTAGAACTGCAAGGCAAGAGGAGAGGAGAGGCGGCTGTGAGCCCCCGTGCGCCCCATCGCCCCGGGGCTGCGGCCCCAGTGGCTGCTGCCCCCCGTCGGTGTGCTCTGGGGATCCCAAACCCAGCACTTCCCCAGCAAAGGGGGGGACAAGCATCCTCCCACCCTGTCCCCAAGAGGGGCTTGGGCACAATGGCACCACTGTCCGCACAGATGGGACTGGGGGGCTCTGAGCATGACTGGCTTGGAGCCCCACACCCCGCTCCCAAAATCCCAACACGAGGGATTCGCCTCCTCCCATTCCAGAGCCTCACGTTCTTGAGGAATTCCTCCGCCACGATGCGGGCCCTGGCGTTGACAGACAGCTTCATCTCGCTGATCTCCTTGTCGATCTCCTCCATGAAGTGGATGACAAAGTCCACCAGCTTGTGCTTGTACATCTGCTCCGTGTGGAAGTTTGTGATCAAGAAGCTGATGTCGTAGCCCTGGGGAAGAGAGAAGCGCCCTGGGGATGAGCACCCGCGACACCAACCGCGCACCCTCGCAGCCCAGTTCCGCACTGGTGCCGGGAGCTGCTCTGCTCCATCCCAGCCCCTCACCTCCACAGGCTTCCTGCGCAGGATGAAGAAGTTCTCGGCCCTCATCATCATGAAGCGCATGAATTTGTGGCACAAGATCTTCTCGATCTCATCGGCCTGGGGACGGGGATGGAAGAGGGAAGTGAGAGGGATGCGAGAGGGAAGTGAGGGAGAAGCGAGGCTTCCTCCTGCGGCCAAACCTCACCTGCTTCACCGCGATGCTGACGCGCACGGAGTTAATGGAGCCCTCGATGAGCACCTTCTCCTTCTCGTTCCTGCTGATGATCACCGGCTGCAACAGCAGCTCTTTGCTGCTCCTGCGAGCACAGAAAGGGCAGCGCTGACTCAGAGGGAAGCGCTCCCAGCTCAGCCACGGGGATGGAGGGGTCAGAATCGAACGGAGAAGCGGAGCCGAGGGGAGGCTCCTTCCTTCTTGCCGCTACCGGATGCGTCGAGGCGTCCATCCCCAACCACCCGTCCCTCGGGCCCGGCCGGGCCGCTCGGCGCCCCGCTTCCTGCCGTACCTGACTTCCACCTCGGGCTTGTTGTGCCGCTCCACCACCTGCGAGGAGAAGTTCTCGAGGCACAGCGCGGCCTGCAGCGTGGCGCGCACCGCGTTCAGGTACGGGCGCAGCGTGGCGGTCTGCGGGGACACGGCGCCATCAGCACCGGGACCCGCGGCACCCCCCGCCCCATCCCGCCCCGCTCCGTCCCGGCCGGCGGCACCCCCGGCCCCGCTCTCCCGCCGCTGCCCGCCCGGATCCCGGTCCCGGCGCCCCCCGCCCTACCATGGTGGCGGCTGCGGTCCGGTCCCGCCAGGCGGAAGTAGCCGGTCGCCTCCTCCGGGATGCGCGGCACCTCCCACTGCGGCGGGAGAGGGGGTGATGGGTGTCTCCTCCCCCGCCCTACCCCGCGCTGAGGGACCGGGAGGAGGCAGCGAGGCCTCTCCGAGGCACAGAGCAGAACGCTGCGGGGATGAGGCCGCGCTGGAAAGCTGGAGAGGCAGAGTTATCCCGCAACGAGATCCCGCATCACCTCACCCCCCCCCCCCGCTGTGCTTGGTACGCGCCTGTCACCGCTTCCATATTAGGGAAGTGAGATGGAAAGAGGGCCGGGCCAATGAGCGGCGGGCACTGGGCGTGGCTGAGCCAATCGGAGAGCGCGAGGGGCGGGGCGAGCAGCACCGACGGCCGCCGGAAGGGGCGAGCGGTCGCGGCCAGGTCCCGGTTCCCCCGCCCCGCGTCCCGGCGGTGCCGGGGTCCCGCAGCGCCCCCGGTTCCCCCGTAGCCCCCCGCAGCGCCCGGTGCCCGCCGCCATGAGCGAGCTGAAGGACTGCCCGCTGCAGTTCCACGATTTCAAGTCGGTGGACCACGGGAAGGTGTGCCCGCGGTACACGGCTGTGCTGGCCCGCTCCGAGGACGACGGCATCGGCATCGAGGAGCTGGACACGCTGCAGCTGGAGCTGGAGACGCTGCTCTCCTCCGCCAGCCGCCGCCTCCGGGTGCTGGAAGCCGAGACTCAGGTGCCGGGATCGCAGCCGCAGGGATGCTCCTCCTCATCCCGCTCCTTCGGCTGCCCGCATCCCTCCCCGCACAGCGCCCCGGCCGGGACCCGACGGCGGGTATCCCTCTCTTCCAGATCCTGACGGACTGGCAGGATAAGAAGGGCGACCGGCGGTTCCTGAAGCTGAGCAAGGAGCACGATGTGGGCACCTCTGTCAAACACGGGAAGCCCAAGAAGCAGAAGCTGGAGGGAAAAGGGGGCCACGGGACCGGGCCTGGCCCTGGACGGCCCAAATCTAAGAACCTGCAGCCCAAGATCCAGGAATACGAGTTCCAGGATGATCCCATTGACGTGCCCCGCATTCCCAAAAATGATGCTCCAAACAGGTACATACATGGGTGCTGGGGGATGCAGTGGCCGGTGCGAGGGCTGCCTCCGGGGAAGAGGTGCCCGGGGGGAAGCAGCATGAGCGGCAGCTCCCGCGGGATCCCCTCGCAGCTCACCCATCCCGACAGGTTCTGGGCATCGGTGGAGCCGTACTGCGCCGACCTCACCAACGAGGAGGTCAGAGTCCTGGAGGAGCTGCTCAAGCCACCGGAGGACGAGGCTGAGCATTACAAGGTGAAAACCCCCCCAAGCCCGTTCCCTACCCTCTCTCCCTGCTCCGTCCCCCTCCTGTGCTTCACAGCCAGCATTCCCGCCTGGAATGATGCCACGGTGCTGGTGAGGTGGGAGGCTCCGGGAGCTGTGCGAGCCCTGCTCCTGCAGATCCCGCCCCTGGGGAAGCATTACTCCCAGCGCTGGGCCCAGGAGGACCTGCTGGAGGAGCAGAAGGATGGAGCCCGGGCGGCAGCCGCTGCTGATAAGAAGAAGGGTGTCCTGGGGCCACTGACCGAGCTGGACACCAAAGGTGCTGCTGTCCCCAGTCACTGGTGCCCGGAGGGGCTGTGAGCACCCACACCAAGCCCCGGGGGTGGAGGGTGTCCTGCCCTGCTGCTCACCTCTGTGTTTGGGGTTTTTCCCTCTTGCGCTTCCTCCCAGACGTCGATGCTCTCCTGAAGAAGTCAGAAGCCCAACACGAGCAGCCAGAGGACGGGTGTCCCTTTGGCCCCCTGACACAGCGTCTCCTGCAGGCCCTCGTGGAGGTGAGTGGGCTCCATGGGGCTGTGCCACGTCCATATCCCGTGGGACGGTGCCACCACACTTCAGCGCTGTGTGTGACCCCTTCGTGCTCCACTCACCAGGAGAACATCATCTCCCCCGTCGAGGACTCCCCCATCCCCGAGATCGCCGGGAAGGACTCGGGAGCTGACGGTGCCGGCACATCTCCCCGCAGCCAGAACAAGCCCTTCAGGTGAGCAGCTGAGCTGGGCGCGGGGCTCGGTGCCTTCCCTGCCCCAGTGACGAGTGTTGGGGCGCGAAGGACGCGAAGGTGGGAGCAGCAGATGCTCTGCACCCCGCAGCGTGCCCCACACCAAGTCCCTGGAGGGGCGCATCAAGGAGGAGCTGGTGGCCCAGGGCCTGCTGGAGTCAGAGGACCGCCCGGCCGAGGACTCGGAGGACGAGGTGCTGGCGGAGCTGCGCAAGAGGCAGGCAGAGCTCAAGGCGCTCAGCGCCCACAACCGCGCCAAGAAGCACGAGCTGCTGCGGTGAGAGCGGGCAGGGCTGGGGGGCTGCCCGGTGGGGATGTGCCACCCCCCCCATGTCCATCTCCTCTCCCCCCACCTCATTCCAGGCTGGCCAAGGAGGAGCTGCACCGGCAGGAGCTGCGGCAGCGCGTCCGCATGGCTGACAACGAGGTGATGGATGCCTTCCGCAAGATCATGGCGGCCCGGCAGAAGAAGCGAACGCCCACCAAGAAGGAGAAGGACCAGGCTTGGAAGACCCTGAAGGAGCGGGAGAGCATCCTCAAACTGCTGGATGGGTAGTGGGGGCTAAGGACACCCCCCCCCCCCCCAGGCCACGGACTTCAGCAGCCAGGGGTGGTGGCTGTGTCCTTGTCGCCCACAGGGTGCCAGCATGCCTGCGCTCACCCTGTGGTGTGGGACAGAGGGGTGCAGCCCCCTGCATGCCCCAGGCCTGCTTGGCGACCCCACATGGGGCTGTCACCCACCCAGGAGGTGTGGGGGTCCCCCCCTCACCAGTAGCTTCCACTCCTGTGTCCCCCTGTTATTCAGGGAGGGCGACACCAGCCAGGCCACCACAAATGATGGACATGATGGTGGCTTCAATGCAGTCCCCACAGTCCCTTATCCCTCCCCACAGCCCTGTGGGGGGGGGGTTATCCTGACCCCCCAGTGGGGGTGTGGGGCGGGAAGGGATGCAGTGGGGTGACATCCAGGCTCCCCATGTACTGTTGTTTTCTACCACCATGTAGAAATAAAGGCAGCTCTGGTGTAAGCGATGGCGTGGTGGCTTTGGGGATATTTGGGGGGGGGCCACAGGATGCCATAGGGTGGGAATTGGGGGTGTGGGGGGGGTTCGTGTCAATGCCGTGCTCAACGCGAAGGTGACAACACGCCACCAAGATCCCCAACCCCATGGGGTGGGAATGGGGGTATCCCCAAACACCCCCCCCCCAACCACGTGTCCATGTGCCCCCCTCTCTGCTCCCGCGCCAAACTCCCGCGTAGCCGCGCGCGTCCGCGCCAAACCCGGCCCTTCCCATTGGGTGGCCACACCCCCCCCTTCCCCGTGACGTCAGCGCGGGGAGGAGCCACCGCCGCTGCCGCCACCGGGGGCCCGGGGCCACCGCGGAGGCGCCGGTAAGGGGTGAAGGGGCGGTGTTGAGACGGGGGAAACGGGGGAAACGCTTCACTATGGGGACCCCCAAAGGCACCCACAAGTGTCGTTTGGGCCCCTCCCGGTGCCCGCCCGCCCCGCGCACCGCCCACCGGGCGGTGCGCGGGGCGGGCGGGCACCGGGAGGGGCCCAACCGCGTATCCCCCCCCCATCCCAGCGCCCCAAACTCCGTTATCGCCATCACCATCATCCATGGACCACATCCCTTTATCACCCCGTGTCATCCCCGCACTGACCTCGGTGGTGTCGTGGATAGGACACGGGTGTCCCCACGGGGCATCATGCCGCTGGGGCAGGATGGATCCAGCTGGAAGAAGAGGACTGAGGATATTCGTCGCATCTATGAGTTCCGAGAGGTCTTGGGCACGTGAGTTGTGGGAATGGTGTGGGAAAACGGGGGATGTAACAGGGATAACCCTAAATTAGGGTGGTGGAATAGGAGCGGGTTCAATGTCGGACCAAATGCTGGTTGGGAATGCGATGGAAAGGGATGGGCAGGGGGTTGTGGTGCTGTCTGATGCCTCCCTTGGGTGCTGGTGACAGTGGCTATCCCACCGAGGGTCCCCATGGTGGTGGCACCGGGGTGCCCGACGCGCTGTAAGGCTCTTACACCGGATTAACAGGTTAATTCTGGCAAGGCTTAGGGAATGCCGGCAGCCACCTTCCCACCTGAGCACTGCCAACAGCTCCCACCAGCATCTCATCCTTTGGGATGGGGCTGCCCAAACCCATCCCCATCGCTACTCACCCCCTCAGCCTCATCCTGCCCGATAAGGGGACGGTGCAGCCGCAGCGGGAGGGATGCTGGGTGCTCCATCCCTGCCTGTCCCGTGTCCCGCTCCCGCTCCCTTTCCTCCTATAAATAGCTGGACTCTCTCCCCGTCACCACGGCCCCCCGCGGCGGCTCCGGCCACGCTCACCCCTCGCTCCGCACAGGGGGGCCTTCTCCGAGGTGGTCCTGGCGGAGGAGAAGGCGACGCGGAAGCTCGTGGCCATCAAGTGCATCGCCAAGAAGGCGCTGGAGGGGAAGGAGACCAGCATCGAGAACGAGATCGCCGTCCTGCACAAGTAAGGGCTGGCCCGGCGCTGGGGTTGAGGGGGGGGTCCCAGCGCCAGGGTTGGGGGGGGTCCCGCTCTGTGTCCCACCCCCCATCACCCAGCATGACTCCCCATTCCCAGCACCCATCACTCTGTGCCGTTGGCAGTGCCCAAAATAGCTGTTGGCGCGTGATGCCCCGCGGCACCGAGCCTGGATGCTCCCTATACAGTGGGGGCCGGGGTTGGGGGGCAGCTGGAAGCCCCTTCACCCCCCATTTTATCATATGTTCCCCTCCCCTCCCCCAGGATCAAGCACCCCAACATCGTGGCCTTGGATGACATCTATGAGAGCAGCACCCACCTCTACCTCATCATGCAGCTGTGAGTGATGCTGGGGCGTCCTGGGGGGTGCCAGGGGGGGCCATGCTGACCACGCTGCCCCCGTTTAGGGTCTCGGGGGGGGAGCTCTTCGACCGCATCGTGGAGAAGGGTTTCTACACGGAGCGGGACGCCAGCGCCTTGATCCGGCAGATCCTCGATGCCGTCAAGTACCTGCACGACATGGGCATCGTCCACCGCGACCTGAAGGTGAGCACTTGTGGGGGGACACACACACGTAAAGCCCCACCATGGACCCCGCTGTCACCCCTTCCCCTCCCCGCAGCCCGAGAACCTGCTCTATTACAGCATGGACGAGGACTCCAAGATCATGATCAGCGACTTCGGGCTGTCCAAGATCGAGGGCTGCGGCAGCGTCATGTCCACGGCCTGCGGCACCCCCGGCTACGTGGGTGAGCACCTGGGTGCGGGGTTGGGGTGTCCCCCCCCCCAGGTTGGGGTCCCTTTTCACCCCTGCTGTGCCCCCACAGCCCCCGAGGTGCTGGCGCAGAAGCCCTACAGCAAGGCGGTGGATTGCTGGTCCATCGGGGTCATCGCCTACATCCTGTGTGTACCCCCCATCCCACCCCAAACCCCTCCATGGGGTCTGGACTCCCCAAAGACACCCAGTGACAGTGTCCCCCCTGTGTCGCCCCCCAGGCTCTGCGGTTACCCCCCATTCTATGATGAGAACGATGCCAAACTCTTCGAGCAGATCCTGCGGGCTGAGTACGAGTTCGACTCACCCTATTGGGATGACATCTCAGACTCGGGTGAGCTGGGAACACCGGGATGGAGGGAACACCGGGATGGAGGGGTTGGGACACCAGTGTGGTGTCATGGTACCGGGGTGGCAGTGGGCACAGGCACTCATGGGCCGCTCCCTGCCCCATCCCAGCCAAAGACTTCATCCAGCACCTGATGGAGAAGGACCCCTGCAAGCGCTTCACCTGCGAGCAAGCCCTGCAGCACCCCTGGTAAGGGGGCGACTTGTTGCTGTCTGCACCCCCTAACTCACCCCACATCAGCCATGGGGCAGGGGAGGCCCCACTGACCCCCCGTCCCGCCCCAGGATCGCCGGGGACACGGCGCTGGACAAGAACATCCACCAGTCGGTGAGCGAGCAGATCAAGAAGAACTTCGCAAAGAGCAAGTGGAAGGTGAGCGCTGAGGGCTGGGGGGCTGTGGGGGGGACCAGGGGGGTGTCAAGGCCCCCCCCCCCCAGTCACCCCATGGCAGGTGAGGGACACTGTGGGGTCGGCAGCAAGCCTTCAACGCCACGGCGGTGGTGAGGCACATGAGGAAGCTGCAGCTGGGAACCAGCCAGGAAGGCCCCGCACAGACAGCACCAACCAGCCCCGGCGAGCGGCCGCGGGGGGGCACCAGCAATGGTGAGTCCTGAACCGCCCCCCCGGCCCCATCCTGTCCCTGCTGGGGCTGCCGCCAGGCTCTCACCCCCCCCGCTCCTTCCGCAGGGTCGCACCACGGGCGCCTGCCCCTGAGCAGAGCTCAGCGTCTGCCCCCAGACTGAGCACGGCCCCACACGGATATGTCCTGGGTGGCTGGGGGGGGGGCCCGGCCCTCCCATGGGCACCGTGTGGGGTGGGGAGCAGGGAAGGCACTGTGGGGACACCCTGCCCTGCTCCCCCTGGCTGTGTGTGGGGCTGCCCCCCTGCCGCAGGCTCACAGCAGAGCTCTGCATTGGGGCAGCCACCAGGAGTGCCCCCCTCCCCGGCTTGGGGCTGTGTCCCGGGCCCCCCCCTCACATACACCTCCATCACCCCACGCCTGCCCCGGCACTGCCCCACATCCCAGCATGATCAAGGAGTTTTCCAAATGGATGTTTCTATTTTAATGCTTGTAATAAAAACAAGAGGCCAACACCGATCGGCTCTGCCCTGCCCTGGGGGGGTCCACACACAGCCCTGACCCCCCCCCCCATCAGCCTCACTGCCTGGGACAGCAGCTCCCCTGTGCACACAGTGTGCAAGGGACAGGCACCCCAGGCAGCAGTGACCCCCCCATAGCCGCTGATGGGGGGCTCTGTCCCTCCTGGGGTGTCCCTAAGGCGTCCCATCACCACGGCTGTCCTGCCTTCAGCTCTCCTTGTCCCGATCCCGGCTGCCGGCCAGATCCCGGCCCTTGTGGAGGTCAGCACAGAAGAGGACCTGGTGTGGGGACAGATGGGGTGAGCAGGGGGGTGAGAGCCGAGCCCTGGGGTGCCCGGGGTTGGGGTACTCACCGCCTGCGCCCAGCCGGCGCGGGGACCCCACAGCCCTCGGAAGAAGTCGCCTGTGGATAGAGGATGAGCACCGGGAGCATCATCCCCATGCCGGGGGTCCCACACAGCAGGGCCCAGCGCTGCCCTCACCGATCTCCTGGTGCGCCCGTGGGGTGAGGCTGCGGCCGCCCAGCTCCAGGCCATAGCGCTGCCGCACAATGCGCCATACGTGGGTATCCACCGGCACCGCGTCCGCCTTGTCCAGCGCCATCAGGCACACGCAGTCGGCAACCTGCTGCCAACCCACAGCATCACCCCCTGCTCCCGACCCCTGCTCCGCATCCCAGCCCCATCCCGCACCCACCTTGCTGCCCACGCCGGGCAGGGCGCACAGCACCCTCCTGGCCTCGGCGTAGGGCACAGCGCGGAGGTGGTGCAGCCCCTCGATGCCGAGCCCCTCGGTGACAGCGCGAGCGGTGCCGCTGACGAACTTGGCTCGGTACCCGAAGCCCAGCGCCCGCAGCCGGGCCTCAGCATCGGCACCTGCAGGGGGACATCGGGGGACGTCAGGGGGACACGGGTGGGTGACGCCGAGGCCGTGGTGACAGCGGTGTGGTGGCACCGGACCTGTGAGCGCTGTGAGCGAGGGGAAGGCGTGGAAGGGCTGAGCATCGAGGTGGCAGAGGCGGCGGCCGAAGGCTTGGCAGAGCCGGTCGATCATGGCGGTGATGCGGGAGATGTGGTTGTTGGAGGTGCAGATGAAGGAGAGGAGACACTCGACGGGGTCCTGCCGCAGCACCCGCACCCCTGGCGGAGGGACGCGGTGAGGGGGCGCCCGGTGGGTGCTGTGGGTGCCCCCCGTGGGGTCACCTCACCTGGGAAGTCTTTGGCCGCCTCTCGGAAGAGGGGGTCTGCGGCCCCCCAGGCGCGGTACAGCTCCTGCAGCCCCACATCCAGCTGGAAGTACTCCCGCAGGAGCCGGTCCGTGTCCGCGCCCGCCGCCGCCTCCCCGCCGTACACCGTGTACCAGAGCCGGTCCCGTTCCTGCCGCAGAGTCCACACGTGCCCCCCCAGCACGCCCGTCCAGGACCCGGGGCTGCTCTCCCTCCATCTGCCGCACACAGGGAACGTCGGGGCCGGCCCAGAGGCCACGGGGATGGGCACGGAGGGATGGATAAACCGAGCCCCGCTGAGCTCACCGGAACGTCTGCCCCGACGGCAGCACCAGGTCCAGCCGCAGCTCGGCCGCCGGGCAGGGCAGGGACCGCCACAGCGCCGGGCTGGCCGACGGGGTGTCCCGGAGCTTCATCTCCCTGCCCCACACCGCGTCCCGCTCCCCGCCACCGGGCTCCCCTCCGCGCCGGCGCCGCTTTATCCCCTCCCTTCCGCTCCCAATCCGGAAGCACGGCCCGCCCCGCTCCCGTTCCCCGCTCCCGCTCCCGTTTCCCCGTTCCCCGCCCGCAGCGGAGGTTTTATTTTCTAAGAATCAATAGATTTTTTTTTCTTCCTTCAAAATAAATACAAACAACGTCCGAACGCGGGGCCGGCCGGGGGCTGGGGGGGGGCGCGTGTGTGCAGCCAGAACACAGCAACGGCGGGGCGCGGCGGGAGCGGGCACCGGGACGGCGACATCCAAGCCCGGCGGGTGCAGACCAGCTGCACGGGGACCCCCCCCTCCGAGCCCCGTTTGCCCTGAGATTCGGCGGGGAGCGGCCGTCGGGGGGGGGCCCGGTCAGTCGCTCTCGCTGGAGTCGCTGCTCTGCTCGCCCTGCACCTTGTTGCGGTGCTGCATGGCGCGGTGGTAGGCGATCTGCACCGACTTACGGATGTTGGACTTACGACCTTCCAGCATTTTTTCCTTATCCAGGTCTTGGTTCACCCCCAGTGGTACCAGTTTGGTCCTGGGCAACCACTGCCTGCGGGGAATGGGGCAAAACCTCGTTTGAGGGTTACAATCGTCTCCGGTTGCCCCCCTCCCTCAAAAGCCCCCGGCGCCCCGGCCTTACCAAGTGCGCTTGTTGTCGAAGAAGAGGACAAGGTAGAGGTGCTCGCGTGCTTCCTGAGTCATCTGCTCCCCCAGCTTCAGCACCTCCAAGGGGGGCACGGGGATGGGGACCCCGTGGTGGAACATGCCTTCCCGCGGCATCTTGGGGTCGATGATCTGCAGGGAGAACAGGGGGGAGCATTGAATGGAGTGATGGGGACCCCCCCCAGTGCCATTCGGCAGGGTTAGGGGAG
The DNA here is from genome assembly GCF_004027225.2 of Strigops habroptila. Classification (NCBI taxonomy): domain Eukaryota; kingdom Metazoa; phylum Chordata; class Aves; order Psittaciformes; family Psittacidae; genus Strigops; species Strigops habroptila. The sequence goes on from NC_046360.1 coordinate 35,987,776, forward strand.
CCCTGATGGTGTGTGCGAGTGGCTGGTGGTACTCACCAGCGCGGGGTAGGAGGGGTACCCCCGGCACTTCGCCCACACCAGGTCCAGGGCATCCAGGGAGGAATCCTCATCCTCGGAGAGCCAGCCCGCACCACGGCCCATGCCCTTGCGCACCACTGTGCCAGAGGAGAGGGGAGTTAGGGGGAAGTCAGCTGCGGCCACCCTGGGTTACAGTGACAGCCCCCGGCCACCCCACTTACTGCCGTGCCCCACGCTCCGCCCCGTGCCCACGGAGTAGGATTCGTTCTCCGTCCCCGACGTGTCCTCGCTGCTGTCCTCCGGGAAGTTCACTCGGGAGAAGGAGGGTTTCCCTCGGCCCTGCTTGGAGGGTGTTGTGCTGCCAGAGAGGGAGCAGAGCTGTCAGTGCGGGTTGTGGTAACGCTTCCAGGAACGGCTTCCAAGCCTGGGGGGACGCCGGGGCTCACGGGCTCCAACCACTGGCCTTGGCACTGGGATGGGCTTGGCAAGGACGGTGCTTCTGCTGGGGGTCCCCCAATTTCACACAGCTTTCTGGTGCTTCAGCCAGACCCTCACCCAGTTTCACCCGTGGGGACCCAGAAGACATGCACGGATCTGAACTGGAGGCACAGGCAGAAGAAAGCAACCTGTGGGAGCCGGGTGCTGGAAGTGCCAGCGCCAAGAGGGGATTCCTGGTTCACGCTCCCTACCAGCCCTTTGCTGCACACTCACCTTTAGGTTTTACGCTATAAAAAGGCACCAAACCCACAGCTTTCTAGGGTTTAGCTAACAGCAGCCGGGCTGCAGGAGGGTGAATGAGACAGAGACCACCGAACGGGCTCCTCATCCAGCAGCTCAAGGCTGAGAGCCCCCCACTGCCACCCCCGGCAGCCCCCATCGAGGCCGGTACCTGGTGCGGTCCGAGGCAGCGCTGCTGCTGCTGCTGCTGCTGGACTCGGAGTCGGAGCTGCTGCGGGGCAGGTTGCAGTCGTTGCGGTACACCAGGAAGCTCTTCTTCACCGGCTGGTTCCCGCTGCTGAAACCGTTGGCTGGCAGATCTGCAAAGCGCCGCAGCAGAGAGTGTTAGAACCCCGCGGGACCCCATCACACGCGGCCACCCGGCTGCACGGGGGGACCTGCTGCACCCACCCATGGGAGCATCTTCAGCGGACTTGTCGCTGTCACTGTCCGAGCTGGAGCTGGGCCGTGGGCTTCGCCCTCGCTTCCTCTGCCGCTGCGAGGAGCCCATGATGGGGAGCTGGGGGGGCCCGATGGGGCTGTTCCCATGCCCGGGAGTGATCTGGCTGTCTCGGTTCTTCGGGGGGCGGCCCGGGCGTTTGGGGGGACCTGCAGTTTTAGGGTTCTTCTTGGAGAAGAGCACTGAGGTCCTCCTGCCAACTTCATGTGCTGGGGTGGAAGAAGAATTGGGACCCAGACCTGGAAGAGGGAGGAGGAGAAGGTGTCAGCTGCAGCCCGTGGGACCTGGCAGGGGCAGCACGGCAGCAGCAGCAAGGAACAGCTTCATTTCTTGGGAATGTTAGCTCAGAAGATGCTCCATCCTGAGCTTTGCTACTCCTGTGCCCTCAGGGTCAAGCTATCCAATCTGCCAGCACTAAAAGCTAAATGAGGACATCGAGGAGCGCTCCCTCAGGCAGGGATGCTCTCCTTTCTCCCAGGCAGCAACCTCACAGAAGCAGAAGTCAAGAAGAGGAGGGAAGCAGCCAAGAAGCTCCACTGGACCCTTGAAAGACAAGGCCCTAAACACTTGCCAAAGAACCTGCTTTTCCCAGTGCTTAGGGGAGCAGAACTGGGATGCAGGGGTGGCAAACCCCCAGTGACAGCGGGCAGCTCTGCCTGGAGCTTTTGCTGTGCTCCCCATGAGCCCAGCTCAGCACCTCCACCCGGGAGGCAGGGAGCTGGTGGCTGGCACAGGAGGGCATTTGGAGCTCATCAGTTGGTGTTGCTGCAACCCCATCCTGTGCCCCATCCAGGCAGGCAGGGACACTGAAAGCAGCCTCCTCCACAGAGAAACTGGGCTGCGTGGCCGAGCTGGCAGGAGGAAACGATCCATCCCGTGCTCTATGTCCCACAGCTGGGACTCTCTGTCTTTGGAATGGCACCCAGCCACCCAGCTGCATGGGAGGTGAGCGCAGGGGGTGAACACTGACCACAGCTCCCAGGGGCAAACACACCCCAAGGCTGTGGCTGTTTCACACCCAGAAGGTGGCCTCTCCCCCAGCCAAGCCTGTGCCGAGGCGGTTGCTTCTCCCCTGCTGTGTTCTGGAGGTACCTTTGCCCGTCTCCTGGCTGCTGCTCTCCTCGGCAGCGCTGTCAGTCTGCAGGTCCTTCTCGCAGGGGTTGTGTGACTGCAGGCCCCCCCTGGCCGAGGAGCCGTGGCGCTCCAGCCCGTCGCGGCCCAGCTCCCGTGGGTGGGCGAGCTTCCTCCGCAGGACCGTGATCTCCTTCTTGATCATCTTGGCGCGGCGGGACCGGCCGATGCTCTGCTTGCCAGCGTTGACCTCGTCCAGCCGCTCCAGCAGGATCTTCAGCTGCTCCTCCAAAGGCAGGTGCTTCTGGTTCTCCGAGAGCAGCAGCCGCACATCTTCTGGGGGAACAAAGAGGAGCAGATGGATGAAAGAATATCATGAACTCTTTGGAGCTCCTCTGCCTGAAAGGGCACAGGGTGATGCCGTGGGGTGATGCTACTTCCATAGAGGGAAGTAGCTGACGTGGTACCAAACACCTGTGAACATGGGAAGTTATCCTAAAAGACCTGGAGAAGGAGCCCTGTGGGAAGCGAGGTGGGGAAACCAGCCCGCAGAATGCCAGGGTTCCCATCATCTAGGGCAAGGACGCAGCAGGAAAAAGAGGGGATTGTAACAGCAAAAACGAAAGACAAAGGGTTCCTGAAGCATTACAGAGCAGGGAAGTTCCCTGTCTGAGCCTGTCCCTGGAGCAGGGAAAGGAGGACCCAAAAAGGATCCTTCTGTGACAAGCAATTCCTGTGGAGACAAAGAGAACTACAACCACGGAGCCAGGGAGGTCCTGCTGAGGGGTACCAGGAGCTGTGCGGCAGCCAGCAAAGCCCACGGCTGGGGGGAAAGGGGGAAACACTCAGCTCTGACAACAGGGGGGTCAGTCCTTCCAGCCAGGCAGCACAGCAGGAGCCTCAGCAGCTCACAGCCAGTGCTGGGGACAGCGAGCGACAGGGAGACCACATCCCCTGCTTTACCTCCAAGCAGCCCCGGGCCGGGGGATGAGCACCCACCGTCCTCAATGTCTTGGACCTGAGCCTCTTCCACCGTCACGCAGTGAGGGAAGTGCATGCCTGTCTCAAAGTCAATGCCCATCTTCTCGGCCTGCCGGCGCGCCTGCCGCAGCACGGCACCTCCCTGCTCCCGCAGGCGGATGGCTGCCCGGTAGAAGATGGTGTCTTTGGCGTTGTATTTCAAACAGTTGTTGATAATCAGGTTGAAATCCTCCTCGAAGTCGTCGAAGTTCAGGTAGCGATAGGCTTCCAGGTTTTGTTTCATTGTCTGAAAATCCATCGGCTTCTTGATGTGATCCAGGTAGTCCGGGACCTGCGTGAGGAAAGAGGCAGAGCTGAGAGGCCGGGAGCCAGCCCTCAGCATTACCTGCTCCAAGAAAACAGTGGTTAGAGGAATGAGGTATCGCTGCCTGTGTTGTGCCCAAATGCACATCGGGGAATGCCGTCTGCTTGTGCAGCTTGAGGAACAGCAACGCCTCCGGAGCAGGAGCCCATGTGCTGTGCTCAACCTGCTCGAGCAGATACGCGCTCTGAGGCGGTTTTTACAGCTCCAGTGCACTTGCCAGCATCCCATCCTCTCCTCCTGTCTGCAGGCAGCTGGGATCCAGTTTGCTCCATGGCATTCCCCGAGGGAGGAAGCTGCAAGCGCAGCCTCAGGGCTGAGGGTGAGTGCAGGTAGGTGGAACTGAACCATCAGCACTGGCTGCAGGGGGACTGACTGCGCAGCATTGCACCAGCTCTGCTGGGACACCCGGGTGCTGACCTGCTGCCACAGCCCTGCAGAGCCAGCACGGCCCTTCCCCACCTCCCCGGGCAGGGATTCCATGACAGTCTCAGGAATCATCTCCTTGTCCCCCTGCAGTGACAGTCTGAGGGTCAAACCCTTTCCTGTGCTGTGCTCAGGGCATCACCTAGGAGAGGCCTTCATGAGAGGACAGGTAAGAGTGTGCTGCCTGTGAAGGGCCAGCATTCTTCCCTTCCCAACGGGAATGCCCAACTGCTCACAGGCACCAGGGAGGCACCAGCAGCATGTGCAGAGGAAGAGCTGAGCGCTGTGCTCCAGCCAGCACCAGCTCAGCTCCCAAGAGGGGCTCTCACTACAAGAGAGACATTGAGGTGCTGGAGCGGGGCCAGAGAAGGGCACCGGAGCTGGTGCAGGGCCTGGAGCACAAGTGTGATGAGGAACGACTGAGGGACCTGGGGGGGTTTAGTCTGGAGAGGAGAAGGCTCAGAGGGGACCTTATTGCTCTCTGCAACTGCCTGACAGGAGGATGGAGCCAGGAGGGGGCTGGTCTCTGCTCCCAAGGAACAAGGGATGGGACGAGAGGAAGCAGCCTCAAGCTGCACCAGGGGAGGTTTAGATGGAGATGTAGCACCTGGGCAGCCCTTGGCACGAGCAAGGGACGAGTCGGAGTGAAGGAGAAATCTGGGGGAGGGGGTTCTTACTTCGTAGATTTCTGTTACCTCAGACAGAGGGACCGGCTCGCTGAAGATGTTGCCCGTGTCTTTCTCCTGCAGCTGCTCAAGCGTCTTGCGGAGCAGGATGAGGAAGGGGGTCAGCTGCATCTCCAGTGCTACCTGCTGCACCTTGATCTGAAACAGCACAACGGAGCGGGGCTGAGCGCCCTGCCCGGCGGCAGGGACAGCCCCCGGGGAGCAGCGGGGCAGTGCTGCAGGACAAGTGGCACCTCTCCCTGCCCGGGGTCCGCTGCTCTCCCTTGTCCGTGGGGAGCAGAGCTGAACCACCAGCTCCAGCACGTCCCACCTCAGCCTTGCAGAGCAGCCACCTTCGCTCAGAGGCACCGGGGCAGGGCGCAGCACGGCTGAGGGGACCCCGGCACGTACCCTGCAGCACCCAGAAGAGCTGCCCATGCTCGTGCCCACCCCAGCAGCTCCCCAAGGAGGACACAGAGTCGTTACCGTCTCTCTCTTGAGCTTCTCCCGCTTGCGGATCAGCTCCACCAGCAAGCGTGCGCGCTCGAGGTCATGGCGGAGGCGCTGCCATGACTTCAGCTGCTCCTTCAGGGCCCAGTTCTTATCCTCAGTGTCTCTCTGCGGGAACATCAGAGACCATGAGCTGACAGGAGATGTGTTCCCATCTCCACCTTCCTGACCGTGTGCTGGGGCTCGTCCCTGGCAAAAGGAACCAGCATGTTTGACCCTCTGCTTTAGCAAAGGCCCCAGTTCCCTTGTTGTCACCTAAGTGGGTGGCTCAGAAACAGACTGACCTCTAGCCAGAGTGGAATACCTGCTCCTTGGTTACCAAGCCCTTAGGGTGCCAGGAGGAGCCTCTGGAAATATTGTTCCTAACACAGCTGCCCAAGAGCACAGAACACCACCACTAAGGTCTGTGCTGCTGCTGAGAGCTCCAGCAAAGGACAACGGAGCAAAAAGGGAACACAGCTCCAGCTGCTTTCACTTCTGGAGCACCAAAAAATGCCAACTTTCATTCTGCCGTAGCCAAAGATGAGCAGAAGCAGCCTCAACTCTTCTCCAACAAATAAAAATGAGAGGGGGCAAAGGCGGGAGAACCCCCTGCCCGGTCACAGGCTTCCAAAGGCTCAGGAAGAAACACTTGGAGCTCAGACAAGGAGCCAGAAGGAAAATCTTCCTCTCTGGCACCAGAGACTTCACATCTGTGAAGTGGTGACTAAGGGCTGAGGCAGACAGTGGGCTGGAAGCAGCACCCACAGGGAGTGCTCCTGGAGCGGTTTCAGGAACCGGGAGCGAGGCCTTGGATCCTTCCAGACTGTTTGTGGAGCTCTCCAGCCACCCCTCTCGACACTCACTGTTGAGCAGCCTCAGACTAGAGCCACTCTGACACGTTTGCCATCGGCACCGGCTAAACGAGGGCACGAGGCAGGAGCTAACTGTGCGGAGCAGCACGAGAGGGCAGGATTCCCTCCCTGGGGCAGGCTGCCAGCGCTGCCTGGCACATCTCTCATCACCGAGAGCACGAAGTGAAGCAGCAAAAGCAGCTGGGGCTGCCCTTCCTTGCAGCCCTGACCCCTTTCTGCGCCTGCAGGCACCACACGCAAAGCAAAGGCTCCGAGCCCACAGCCCCGAAGGCAGGCGCAGGAAGCACATGAGCACACCCGGAGCTGGGATCCCCCGCAGCACCCCCACGAGCAGCCCTCACCTGGTCACAGTTCCTCTGTGACTGCAGGTGTGTCTGGAGGCGGCGGAGCAGGGGGACGCCGTTGCGGGACTGTCTCTTCAGCGTCCAGTAGCTGTGCAGCCTCTGCATGAACTGGCTCTTCCTCTGGATGGTCAAACGGTTTGTAATCTTGCTGAGCCTGAAGGAGGGAGAGGAACCACGGAGCCCATCAGCGAGGCAAAGCCTGGGGATAGGCAGCAGCAAGGGCACGCGAGGGCAGCTGAGTTGCTCCTGGGGCTGAGAACACCCCTTCCCATAGCAGGAACAAGTGACACAGGGCAGCCACCCCCCCTGAGCCAGCCACCACAGGGGACACCGGGAAACATCCACAACAGACTTTTCCTTTCTACCTCCTGCCAAGTTTAGGGCAAAAGGCTGGGGGAGGCTGTGCCAGATGTGTACAACGCATCTGCATCGGGGGCTGGATCTTTAACGGCTCCCACAGTCCCCAAGGCCATGAGCATTCTGGCACTGTTATCCCCAAAGCACTATTCACCTGCCTGAGGGCCACTCACGGTGACAAAGGCCTTGCACAAACGTTATCAGACAAATTCAAGCCCCAGGGAGCCCATAACTTGACCAAACCTGGCAAAGAGTGAGGAGGGAAGAGGAGGCATGAGCACAACAGAGCTCCTATCCAAGCCCATAGCACCACAGAAGGGATGTTCCTAATCTCTACAACAGCAGAAAGCCTGGAGGGGCTGGGACAGCCTCATTCAGGAAAGGTGGACTATTGGGGAGCTGAAGGGGTGAACCCCCAGCATCATCTCCACATCCCACAGGGGATGACCTGACCTGCATCAGCCTCAGCTGAAGAGGCCGGGCAGGGCAGGCTCACGTGCCATCGCCAGCCAAGCACAGCTCCCACAGGAAGACATTTGGCATCCTGGCAACAGCCCTTGAAGAATAATTAATCCCAACAGGAAGGCCTGGGGCGAGGTTAACAGCTTCTAGCTCAGTGTGGGCTTCACTGCGAGCACAACAATAGCAGCAAGAGCCTCCAACCTGCCTGCCAGCGCATCCTCACGTGAGAAAGGAGGCTCCAGCTACGGAGCAAGCCCAAGTGAGCACAGACATAAGGTTAAGACACAAAGAGACCATGGCAAAAAGCTGCAGGGTGACAGCAAGACCTAAAACCATCCTAAAATGCTTTTGCACACTGCTGAGGACACCCAGAGTTCTAAACTACACTGTCAAATTCTGGCAAGACGCTCTTGGTTTGCAGTTTGATCAAACCAGAGCAACAGGGCAGTTACACCTGGAATTCCTGGGTGTCTGTGCCTTCCTGTGAGCCCTCAGGGCTGGGATGTGACAGAAACACGGCCCCTGGCAAGGCCTCAAGTACCCTCCTGTGCTGTGAAGCCAACCTCAGGACAGTTATGCCCCTCAGGGGCACAGTCCAGGCCCTCTCCAGACACCCCCTGCAGCCCTTGTGCGCCCCACTGCTGCCCGGCACCGAGGCAGAGCCGCTGCCTGCAAGTGGCACAAAGCGCTGAAGAAGCCCAGCAAGGGGTAGGCAGCTGCTGGGATGGATGAGCTGTGCACAGGGATCCCAACATGACACCTCTCTGCTCCAGAGCCAAAACAACCCCCGAGGTTAGCCCATTTCCCAGGCCTGAATCGCTCCCACTCTTTTCCCTCGCACAGCCCCAGGAGAATCACAGACTCCCAGCCTGGTTTGGGTTGAAGGGACCTTAAAGCTCATCCAGCTCCAACCCCCTGCCACGGGCAGGGACACCTTCCACTAGAGCAGGTTGCTCCAAGCCCCTGTGTCCAACCTGGCCTTGAACACTGCCAGGGATGGGGCAGCCACAGCTTCTCTGGGCACCCTGTGCCAGCGCCTCAGCACCCTCACAGGGAAGAGCTTCTGCCTCAGAGCTCATCTCAATCTCCCCTCTTTCAGTTTAGAACCATTCCCCTTTGCCCTGTCACTACATGTGCTTGTAAAAAACCCAAACAAGCCTCAGCAGAAAGGAGAGCAGCTCCCTCCTCCCTGCCTGGTTTACTCCAGTGCCTGAGGTCAGCACAACAGGAAAGGAGCGCTGGGAATCCCCAGCTGCTTCCTGACACGTCCGGCCAAGTTCTTTCTCTGCCATTAAACTAACAGCAGCTACTTCCTGCCCTGCTGAGGGCCCAGGAATCACTGCAGGGCAGCACATCTCTGCCTCTCTGCAGGACCCCCAGAGGAAACCACCAACAGCCTTCTGGGAGAACAAGGTGAAAAGGATCTGTGTGAAAAGCTAAGGAGAGGAACAAGGTAACACCCGTGTGGAAAGTGTGACAGGAGGCATGGAGAAAGGGAGAAGCTTCTTCACAGTGAAGAGAGAGTGGTGGGTCGTACCTGTGCGGGGGGATGCAGGGCACAGACACCACGGGCGCCGCGGCTCGTTTCTCCGCCAGGATCTTCCTCGCTTTCTTCATCTTGATCCTCGACTTGGCCTTTGCCTTTTTGACTTTCTCGGAGCTCCAGCCCTTGCCCTCCTCCTCCTCCTCCTCGTCCTCCTCCTCGCCCTCGCTGTGGGACAGGGCGGGAAGCCTGCGCACGGAGCCCGGCGGCGTGTGGATGTCGCAGTAGGCGGTTTTGCGCACGCTGAAGGAGGTGCCGTTGGCCCCCGTCTCCCGCACGGGCTCCATCTTCATGTAGAGCCCGGCCTGCTGGGCGCAGGTGACGTGGAAGGCGGTGTAGCAGTTGGCTTTGTGACACTGGATGCAAGCCCCGGAGCCGCGCTGCTTGCAGATGTAACAGGTCAGCTTCCAGCGTGCCGGCGGGATGTGCTCGATGCTGTCGATAGGCTCCAGGAAGACAGTGTTGGCAAAGCACACCTCCGGGATCCACAGGGCACACACCACGTGTGCCCAGCGCCCGTCGTCCGTCTGCTTGAAGGCCCCCCCCTTGTTTGGGCAGAGGGCACAGTCCACGGCCCGTGAGGGTGACTGCAGGCACCGTCTGCAGAGCCACTGTCCCTCCGGGATGTAGGGCACCCCGTAGCACTCCTGGTGCACAGCCAGGTTGCACATGTCGCAGAAGAGGATGACGTTGCTGTTCTGACACTCCCCGTCGTTGCAGATGCAGCAGACGGCGTCCTCGTCCACCAAGGCGTTCGGATCCCCCTTGTTGTGGCTCTCGAAGTAGGACTCCTTCTCCAGCCTGTCCATCAGGTACTCAAAGATCTCCTGGGGAATGGGACTCACGCCTTCGGTCTTCCGCCGCTCGTTCATGATGTCCAGCCAGATGTAATCCTCCTCGTCCATGTCGTACTCCACCTCCTCATCCAGCTCCTCTGCTGACTTCTCGATGTACCTGGAAGGAAAGCACAGGAGGGTGAGGGCACAGCCAGCGGGGGCTGGAGCTGCTGAACTGCAGCTCCTGCAAACGAGGGAACGTTTAAATGCTCTGGCCAAGCTGTGAATCAACATAAACCAAACGGGGATAAGGCAGGAATGTGCAGAAGCAGGAGGTGCAGCTGCACCCTGAGCAGTACACAGCGCACGACACAGACAAAACAACTCGGCTACTGGGTGACGTACGGGCCTTGGGGACTTATCAGCACAGGACTGGAGCCTGCACGAGACACCAAGTAGGTGCCAGATGCTCTGGAGACAGCGGCCTTGTGCCCAAGACACAACAGCAACAGGCATGGAGGAACCGTGTTCTGTTATCTCTCGCAGGGGGGCTTTCAGTCTGATTGCAGGTGAGGGGATGTTATTTCATAGAATCCCAGACTGGTTTGGGTTAGAAAGGACCTTAAAGCTCCTCCAGTTCCAACCCCCTGCCACGGGCAGGGACACCTTCCACTAGAGCAGGTTGCTCCAAGCCCCTGTGTCCAACCTGGCCTTGAACATTGCCAGGGATGGGGCAGCCACAGCTTCTCTGGGCACCCTGTGCCAGCGCCTCAGCACCCTCACAGGGAAGAGCTTCTGCCTCAGAGCTCATCTCAATCTCCCCTCTGGCGGGTTAAAGCCATTCCCCTTGGCCTGTCCCTACAGGCCCTTGTCCAAAGCCCCTCTCCAGGTTTCCTGGAGCCCCTTTAGGCACTGGAGCTGCTCTAAGGTCTCCCCTTCAGGAGCCTTCTCTTCTCCAGGCTGCCCCAGCCCAGCTCTCTCAGCCTGGCTCCAGCGACTGACAGCAACCACCCCCACCGTGGCAGCGAGCGGTGCCGCACACACCTCAGGGGGAGGTTTCTTTTCTAACACCCTGACCCAAACCAACACCATTATCCCATCCCTGGAACACGGTGGGCAGTGGTGACCAGGACAGCTGGGGTGGCCACAGGAACATTACTTTGGTTCAGTATTAACTCCCTACTTGAGGGATTAGTTTGTCCCAAACCACTCATAGTAACAAAGAGATTTAAGCCCCACAACAGACAGGTTACCCCTTGGTGCTGGGGGGCTCTAGAGCTATGCCAGCACACCCCCAAAGAGCCGTGTGGAAGGCAGAGGGATACATCTGTGTCTTGTTATGATTATATGCACTGTCCCAGCAAGGAAGGAGCGCAGCCACCAAACTGCCAGCAACAACCTGAGCAGCAACCAAGAGCTCTGCAGGTGCACAGACCCCTCAAAACCGGAGCGTGACACCAGACAGAGCCAAGAGCCACGGGGTGACCAGCTCTGCAGGACCCGGGAGAGGCAGACAGAGGCCGTTTCCACTTGCCACAGACAAGCTGCCTGTGCAGAGTGGGTCCGATTCCACCTCTAGATGCAGGGCACAAGTGGGAGCAGGCTGGGAGCCTCCTACCTGTAGTACGAGGTGGGGCGCGGCGGGGCGTCGGGGGTGTCCTGCTCCAGCTCCCGGTACACCACCTCGGGCAGCTTGGGCGTGGTGCCGGCCGAGGCGTTGTGGTGATGGTGGTTGGAGTCCTTCCGCTTCTCCTTGTTCTTGTGCTTGCCAGATTTGGGCGGGACGCTCGGGGTCTCTGTGTTCTCCTTATTGCTGCCGTTCTCGGGTACCTCCTCGGGCACCTCCTCATCCTCGGACACCACGTCCAGGTTATCGAAGATGCTGATGCGATGGACGCGGCCGTGCAGGTCCACCTCCACCATGCGCTGGGCTTGAGCGTAGGTCATCACCTCCCGCCCGGGAGACTGGGAGGTCTCGGAGGGGCTGGGCGACTGCTTGTTGGCGGCGCGGGCTTGTCGCCCCTTCTTCTTGTGCTTGCGCAGGGGGGTGTGCTGCGGCGGCGGCGGGTTGTCGTGGTCATAGTGGTACAGGTGGTACTCGATGCCGCTGTAGCTCTTGTAGATCTTGCGGCAGGTGCCCACCGGGCACTCGTACGGGGGTTTGGTGGCCCGCAGGTTGTGGCAGAAAGTCTTCACGTCGAAATCTACGCCCATGGCGAGCGGGGGGCTGAGGGGGGCGCTCAGCCGGGGGAGCAGGCCCAGGCCGGGCCAGGCCCGGCCGCTTCCACCCGCTCCCCCGCCCCGGCCCCGCCGCCCCCTGCCCGCGGGGCCCCGCCCGCCCTCCCTCCCTGCTCTCCCTGCGGGGCCGCGCTCACCGGACGCGGGGCCGCGCTCAGCGGGCGGGTGCGGGCGGTGGCTCCATGGGCAGCGGAGGCGGCGGCGGCGGACCCGGTGCGGCCGCAACAATGGAGGCTGCGGCGGCGCCTGGCGCGGGGCGGCCGCTGGGTAAAGCGCCGCAACGCCCCTTAGCAACCGCACTTTCGACACGGCGCCCTCGCCGGGCTCCGGTAGAGAGCGGCGGGAGGCGGCGGGACGCGAAGGAAGGCGGTGGGAGCGTGGCGGGGAGCGGGGAGGCCCCGGGAGGAGAGGCGGGGGACGGGCTTGGGACGCGCCGCCTGAGGCGAATCTGCCGCCCCGAATCACACGCACCGGAGGCCGCGCCCCGGAGCCCCGCCCCGGTTCCCCCATTCCCTCCCGGCACGGTGCGGCCCCGGTGCAGCCCGGTGTTAATGGTCGGTACCGCGGTACAGACCCCACCGAGCCGCCCCGATACCGCCGGTTCCCCCCGTTATTGGCAGCCGTACCGCGATACAGACCCGTCGAGCCGCCCCGGCAGCCCCGGTTCCCCCCGTTATTGGCAGCCGTACTGCGGTACAGACCCGTCGAGCCGCCCCGGTACCCCCGGTTCAGCCCGTTATTGGTAGCCGGGACCGCGGTACAGACCCCGTCGAGCCACCCCGGTACCCCCGGTTCTCCCTGTTATTGACAGCGGGTACCGAGGTACAGACCCCGTCGAGCCGTCACGGCGCAGCCCCGGTTCACCCGTTTATTGACAGTCGGTACCGTGGTACAGACCCGTCGAGCCGCCCCGGCACCCCCCGGTACCTCTCCCCCCCCGGCTACGGGGCGGGCTGTGGGGCAGGCAGGAGCGGGGTGCAGGCAGGAGCAGGGCACAGGCAGGAATGGGGCACAGGCAGGAGCAAGGCAAAGCCCCTGCCCCATGGATCTGTGGGGCTGAGCCCCCGGCATGCAGCCAGCCCCAGGGCCAGCCTCCCGCACGCCCGGGGGACACGCACATACATGGTGACCCCCCCAACAACCGGGCCCCAGCACCGGTGCTGCCCGCGCTGCCGAGGGACAGTGCAGTCTGAGCCAGCCCCATTGTGCCGGGGCATCGCTTTGTGCCGGGGCCATCCAGCCCCACGCTGGCCAGAAGATGGGGGGCTCAGCCCCATTCACCAGCTGGTTATCGCCCTTGTGGGGGGCACATCTCCATGGCTAAGCCCTGGCCACCATCGGAAGGAGGTGACACGTGTCCTGGTCCCCATATGGCACATGAAGGAGCTATTGGGGGTCTGCCCGGCGAGGCTTGATGTCGCGGGTCTTCATGTAGGACAGGAGCTGCTCGGGGATCTCAGCCAGCACATCCTTGGCCAGACGGGCCATGCTCAGCACTTGGTTCCCAGAGTCATCCACGTAATCCCGAAACGGCACAAACTTGGAGGGAAAAGAGGTTTGGTTGTAGCCTGGTTGGAAACATCAGCATCTCTCTCATGTGGTGGGACTGGGTTACCTGTACAATGTCCCTCTCGGCGTATCGTCCACGGGAAGACACCCGGACCTCGTCACCATCCAGCTCCTCCATGGCTGTGGGGGGATAGTTGGGGTCATTGAGCCTCGGTGGGGTGGCCACCGGGGGGATGGAAACACCATCCCTTCCTCTGGGACGCCGTCGGCGTCCCAGAGGAAGGGATGGTGTTTCCATCCCCTTTCCCATTATCCCCAACTCACCCTCAAACTCAGCTGGACCCACTCCCACAATGATGATGGACATGGGCAACGCAGAAGCCTGTGGAGCAAAGGCAGGGTGGCAATAGGGGTAGCACCCAGTGTAGAGTTTACCCCCAAGAGTGCACTCACGGTGACGATGGCTTCCTTGGTCTGCAGCATGTCGGAGATGACACCATCAGTGATGATGAGGAGGACGTGGTACTGCGAGCCATCAGTCACTTGGGCGGCCGTTCTATGGGGGGACAAAGGGTTGGATCCCATCAGCACTGGGGGATCAAAGTGGCATTTGGGGACAGCAAAGGGGACAGAGTCCTCTGGTGCTCACCCAGCAACCTGGTTGATGACAGGGGCGAAGTTGGTGGGACCATAGAGCTGGACGGTGCGCAGGCTCTGCAGGTAGGACTCCAGCACGCCCTCAATGCCAGCACAGCTCGGGTTGTCCATGTTGTTGTTCTGGAGGATAAGGATGGGCACACGGAAGGGGATCAGCACTCCCGGTGTCCCCCGATGCCATGGCAGGATGCAACCAGGGTGCTTCCCTTCCCCACCATGGGCACTCCACAGCTTGAGATCCAGGTCTCACCAATGGGAACTGGTGGGAGATCTTGCCATCGGGTGGGATTTTGGCACCGAAGCCATAGGCAGGGAAGAGCTTGTCGCTGTCATAGTCCTGGATGATCTCTCCCACCGCCTTCAGCGCCAGCGCGTAGGCACTCAGCTGGTAGGGGCTCGCGTAGTGCAGTGAGGTGGGATGCGATGGCATCCCTGCGGCACAGCGCCCGTCAGCACCCGCCCCATGGCCGGCCCCACGGCCGTGGGGATGCCCCACGCACCCCACAGCGGCTGCACTCACCGTTGGAGGCCGTGAAGTCGATGGCGACGGTGAAATTCAGCTGCGTCCTTATGGAAAAGGGGAGACCAAGCGAGGCTGCCGGCCCCACGGCCTGGTGTGTCCTTGTCCCCCCCCCCCCAGGACCCCCTGCCTGAGTCCCCCTTCCCCAGTCAGCACCCCACAGCCTGGGGCCACCATCCTGCACCCCCTCCCCAGGCCCACCACCCCTTTGTCACCCCAAAGCTGCACCTGCCCCATCGCCGCCGTTCTCACCCTGAGACCCTCGCCCATGGGGGGGTCTCAGGGAGCCGGGGGGCACCCGGCCCCCCACTCACCCGCCCCGGATGTAGTCAACGAAGGTGAACTCGGACTCGACGGAGAAGGAGAGCAGCGTCACCTGCGGGAATGGGGGGTCAGACCTGAACCCCTGCCTTCAGAGACACAACTGGGGGGATCAGACCCAGCCCCACTCACGGTGCCGGAGTTCACGTATTTCTTCTTCTTGCACTTCTTCCTGGGGTTCAGCACCTATGGGAGCAGGGCTGGGTCAGGCCCGGCATGTGTGGGGTGCCCCATAGCCCCCCGCTTTGCCCCTTGCCCTACCTCGTACACTGTGAACTGGCTCTGTGCTCTGGAGAGCTCCCGGTAGCTGGTGGCAAACTCCCCGATGAAGTCGTGGCTGCGGGAGGAGCGCGGGGTCAGTGTGGCCAGGCACCCGGAGAGGGGCACCCCCATGTCCCCCCCACCCCATGGGCACGGCCTCACCTCCCGTCCCGGTCCCAGTCATACACGTCGATCTTCACCGTCCTGAAAGCGAAGGAGGGCAGCGGGTGAGCTGCCAGCATGGCTGGTACAGCCCCCCCTTGATTGCCCCCCGGCTATGGGGACATGGGGCAGCCAGCCCCACAGCCAGCACCCTGCCTGCAGGCAGGCAGAGCGGCTCTGCCGGGAGGGAAGAGGGAAATTTGGGTCATGGCGGGGGCCCTGGAAAGGAGGGGGATGCCTTTATGTAATTTGGGTTGCAAAAGAGGAGAAAATAAACCCAATAAGGACCCAATTCTGAGCTGCCTGTCACTGAGAAGAGATGCTCACACCTTAAGAGATGCTCACACCCTGAGATGCTCGCACCTTAAGAGATGCTCATACCCACATCCTGAGACGCTCACACCTTAAGAGATGCTCACACCCTAAGAACTCATACCCTAAGAGATGCTCACACCTTAAGAGATGCTCACACCCTAAGAGATGCTCCTACCCTAAGAACTCACACCCTAAGAGCTGCTCTCACCCTGCTCTGTCCCCATCCCCGTACCGGTCATAGTCGCCGTTGCAGAGGGCGCGCACGGGGATGGTGAAGGGCTGCCACACCGGGTTGAGCGTGTTCTTCACCACCTCCGTCTTATGGCAGATGGTGAAGCTGCGGGGACAGGGCAGGGGCTGGGTGCGCTGAAGGGTAATGCCGGCACCGCATCCGCCCCGCCGTGCCCCGGCGCTCACGTGCCGTCCTCGTTGCTGCGGTAGAAGACGAGGAAGGGGTCGGATTTTCCAAAGAAGTCCTTCTTGTCCAGTTTGTTGGCGCACAGCTGCATGGTGACGATGTCCTGGGGACAGGGACATCGCTGCTGGGTGCCTCCTCACCCCCTGCATCACCAACAGCCACCCATACTGGGGGTCACACAGCCCCTGCCCTGCCGGTACCAGGACACCGGCACTCACCCGGCAGTTGCTCAGCTCCTCGGCCAGCAGCAGGATGGTCCCACACCGCTTCCCCGGGACGCCCCTGGCACCAGAGGGACCCGCTCAGCTCGGGGACAAGGAGGATGGGACGGGGGCAGGAGGCAGGGATGGGGCTCGTGGTGCTTGGCAGCGTGGCCGGTGTCCACAGGGGACATGCAGAGAGGGGTCTGATGGGGCGGGTGGTTGGGGACACAGTGTGGGACCCCCCCTTTGCCCCACCACGGGGTGACTCACGTGAGGGCTCTCTCCAGGCGGCCCCGCTGGGACCCGATCACTTCCCCCAGCGCCACGAATGCCTGCCCCAGGAAGTCCTGTGCCCAAACACAGCACCATGAGACCCCAGGGCTCCTGCCACGCTCCCCACAATCACCCCTCACCCTCGCCATGTACCCAGCGACCTGCCACCACCTTGCTTTCGGGCCACCCCAAGTGTCCTGAACACACCTTGCGCCCCAAGAGCTACCCCCCACCCCAGGACCCATCCTGTGCACCCCCAGGTGCCCCCTCTATGTGTCCTGGACTCCTCTTGCGCCCCCAAGAACCACCCTACAAACCCTGGATCCATCCCTTCAAAGCCACCCTATATTCCCCAAACCCATCCTGCACCCCTTGAGCCACCCTACACCCACCCTGCACCTCCATGGTGTGTCCTACCCCCATCCTGCACCCTGCCCCACCAGGCACCCCAGTGAGGGCCGGATTCCCAGGGCAGAGCAGGGGCTGGTGCATGGTGGCCACCTACCTTCTGCCAGTCCCCATGGCGCACCGAGAGATGGAGAAGCAGGTTAGAGCCCTCCGAGGGGCACCTTTTTTCCCCCCCAACAGCACCCACACAGGGCACAGCCTGGGGGTGCCCCACCACGGCGACACCCCAGGGTGTCACTGCACATCCTGTGCTCACCTGCTTTAAGATGGAGCAGCTCTTGGAGTCCACGTTGTAGCTGGTGGTGGGAGAGCAGAGCCCTGAGCCGGTGCCTGAGGTGTGCCCCGCTTCCCACCCATCCAGGCTTTTCCCTGCCATATCCTTGTTATCCTTATTTATTACCGGCTCGGTGCCTTGTTCCACCCCGAGCGGGGCCGCTCTTACTCACACGTCGAAGCGGAGGTTTTGCTTCTCCTCGAAGTAGTAGTCGAGGACGAACTTGCGCACGAAGTCGGGGTTCAGGGTGTTGTCGATCACCTCAGTGCGCCCAAACTGCAGGGAGAGGGGTGAGGGCAGGTCCCCCCGGAGCCCTCCCCATCGCCGCTGCCACGGCAGTAATCCCAGTGTGGGATTAGTGCTGCCGGCAGGGCCGGATCATTAGCATGGACACGGAGGGATCATTAGCGGGGATGCGGTGGCCATATGGGCCTGTTTAACCCAGGCAGGGATTAACCAGGAGCGGGTGCACCGGCAGTGGCAGCATCCCCGGGACAGGGCTGGGAGCCCCCCCGGGACCCGGTGACAGGGTCTGCGCTCACCTCCTTCCACTCGCTGCTGCCCGAGCCCTGCACGAAGAGGACCACCACTGCGGAGAGAGGAGTAGAGCCGTGCCACCGTGCTGTGCCGTGCCATGCCGTGCCATTCCATGCTCTGCTCAGCCCTGCCACCCACCTGGGTCAGACTTGGAGAAGGTGTCCATGTCCAGCAGGTTCCTGGAGGGACAGAGGCAGGCATGAGCCACAGTAAGTGCCACCACCCAGCCCCACAGCAGCTCCCCATGTGCTGCCCCCTGATCATGGGATGGCACCGCAGCAGAAGGCCACGCTGGCACCCCGGGGGGACACGCTGGTTCCCACTGCAAGGGTTGGTGGGACAGCAGCACGAGCGGGGAGCAGTGTCCCCAGCGCTGACAATGATTGAACATGACAGAGAACCCATTTAGAAGATGAAACCTTCCCCAGCGCCGCCGGCGCCGGCGGAGTGCCCACTGTGGCTAATGGTGGGGTGTGGAACTGGGAAGAAAGCAGACACTTGGAGCAGGGTCTGGGCAGCTCCGAGCCCTCCACACCGCTGCCAGCAGAGCCATTGATCACTGTCCTTTGCACAGTGTGACACTGGAAAGTGCCAGTGGCTGCAAGTGGCTGCGAGCGGCTCCGCTGGGATCCTTCCCGCACACGGGGTGGGCTGGCGCATGGCTGGGGGCTCAGGCAGCCACCCTGGCCCTGGCACACAGGGCACAGACCCCTCCAGGCTCCCCCAGCAGCCCTGAGCCCTTGTGGGGCTGTGAAGCTGGATTCTGCCCATGCTCTGGGCTATCTCCAAGAGCGAATCCTGGCTCCTGCCTGGAATTGCCAGGCCCCACGGCCCCCACAGCCCCACTACCCAGAGGGGCTGGTAGGGACAGACTGGAGTTTGCAGGGCTTGGGGCTTTATGGGGCAGCCAGCAGCATTCCCTGGCCCCCGGCACGGTGGTACTGGTGCTGGTCCCTGCGGGCAGGACCCCCGGCTGCGGGCAGCGAGGGCAGCGGTACCTTGCCCGGGCTATATTTAGCTGCTGACGGATTGCTCTGCAGCCGCTGCTTGCCCCATGGACCCACCAGGGGCTCTGAGCGGCACCTCTCCCGTAGCCCCCGTCCCACCACGGTCCCACTCTGCCCCACTGCTGGCCCCGGCGCCTCGCAGGGAGCTGGCAGAACGGACAGAGCCGGGCAGCTGCCCGCAGCCAGCACCGACCCCCTGCGAGCACCGCGCTGAGCGGGGCCACCGCACAACCCAGCCCCCGCTACGGGCAGCGGGTCCCGCCGAGCAGCCGAGCCCGGTGCCGCATCCCCCGGGACCCCACGGCGCGGACGGGACTTCTCCCCATGGGTGACAACCGGGCGTTGAGCAATGCCCATGGAGCGAGGGGGACCCGCAGCCCACCTCTTCCATCTCCCGGGACCGGGGGTGCTAAGCGGGGAGCAGCGGGACGCTGCGGGACAGCGGCACCCCGCAGCGCATCCCCGTGTGCGGACACCAGCCCCCCGCCCGCTCCCCCGGCCCGCCCGGCTCCCGGCTCACCGGCAGGACACGGTGAGCTCCACCTTGGTACCCGGCACGCTGCCGGTCGCCGGTTCCAGCGCTCCCGGAGACGCCATCCCCGCCCGGGCGCCGCCGCTGCTCCGCGCCGCCTCCACCCGCGCCGCCGAGGCGGGCGCGCCCGGGGGCGGGCACGGCACAGCACGGCACGGCACGGCCCGGCCCCGAGCCCCGGCCCCGCCGGCAGCACCGCCCCGGGGCCCGGCACCCGTGACCGGCCCGACCCGCGACGGCTCAGCCCCAGCGGGACCCCCCGGCCGGGGCTGCGGACCCAGCTCCGCTCCCCAGCCCGGTGCAGCGCCGGTTCATTCCTCCCCCCGCCCTCCTCCCCATCCCATCCCCGCCCCGCCCGGGGCTCCCTCCCGGTCCCGGCTCGGTGCTATTTCGGTGCCGCGGCTCCCGGAGCGTGGGCCGGGCTATTAATAGCGAGCTCCCGCCGCCCGAACCCAGACAGGAGGCAGGAGAGGGCACAGCTCGGGGGGTTTACTGGGGGGATTTACAGCAGAGACGGGCCGGAGCCCCCCCGAGCCCCCAGCCCCGGGCAGGGGGAAGCCGGTGGTGGGTGCTGCAGGTGCCCGCACCAAGAAGGGGGCTCCCGGGGCTCGGCCAAGGACAGGTCCCGCCAGCCCCGGTTGTCCAGGCAGTGTTTGCTGTGCTCAGAGCGTGCTGCTGCCTCTCAGTCCCACACCTCGCACGAACTGCTCGAGGAGGCCCCCGATGGCCCCCGAGGGGCTGGGGGGCACGGCCTTGAGGCCGATGGTGCGGCTGTAGCTGGCCAGGAAGGAGGAACGCACTTCTTCCAGCCGGGATTCGCGGTCGCTCGCCGACACCAGCCTAGGAGAGAGAAGGGGGAGGTCAGCGAGGCCAGCATCCCTCTCCCCAGCCCTCCCAGTGTGGGGCAGAAGGCTGGCAGCAGGGCTGGGGCTCCGTCCACAGCATCAGCAGGGCCGTGGTGCTCGGCTGGTAACGGTGGCCGAGGCAGCCCCAGCCCCAAAAGGGTCCAACAGAGCAGCTGCCTCCGTGACTTGTCCAACCCAACCCCATCCAACGCTCTCCCATGGAGCCTCTCAGCCCCCAGCTCCTGCTCTCTCCTTGGTCTCCTCCTTCACCACTCCCCCAGTTTCTCCCACCACCACGACAGTGCTTTGAGGCCGTGGTTCATAAAGTGTTGTTTTCGGCAAGTTGATTCAGGCCCCTGCGCCAGCTCCCTCCCCTCCTCACTCAACATTCCCAGATGGAGCCTGGCCACATGTGCCACGTCTGGCCAGTCGCTTCTAAGCTATCTGTGACCATCTCTCACTTCCACCAGCCCCAGCACTGCCAGCATTGGGGAAGGGGTGATGAGAGGAGGCAGAGAAGGTGACAAAAGCCCCAAAGGATGCTCCAGCCATGGAAAGAGGAGAGCTGAGCGCTGTTCCACGTCTGCTCTCTGCAAGCAGGAGGGCTGTGTGCAGAGTAGGGCACGGCTTCCCCCAGGACCTGCTCTCCTCTCCAGCTCATCCACGCATCTGCCTGTGGGCAGGGGGATGAGAGCAGAGGGAAAGAGACTATTGCAGCCAAGAGAGCAGGGGAAAAGCCAGACCGGGGTTCAGAGGCGGCTGTTCCAAGCGCTCCGGTCCTTGCTGCAGCGCCTCTGAGCCGTACCGGTGCTTCCCAGAGGGAATAAGCCATTCCTCAAAGGTCACTCCAAGGGCACAGTGCGAACCTTCCCCATCAAATATTCTCTTTAATCTCTCCAGCGCCTGGGCTGGCTATAAATTGGCACAGCTCATTTGAATGGAAGTGTTAACCACCCACAGCCAACAGCTTCGGTCCGGAAACAGCAGCAAGAGGATCTGGTGGGAGGGCTATAAACAGCAAGTGGTGCCGAGGCAGCCAACCAGGCCGCTGTTTACAGTGTCTGATAATAAAGAGAAGACAGAGGGCAAAGGGAAAGAAGAAAAAAAGAGAGAGGCAACAGATCTAAACACATCAAAAAGATGCTTTTTTGGCAACCTAATTAGGACGTGGAACTCGCAAACCTGCCAGCAGTAAAAATAAGCTGCAGGGAAGCAGGACTTGTTTGCACCCGAGCGGAGTGTTCTTAAATGTCACGGGCAGAGGTAAGCGAGGGCGTGCAGCCGCTGGGTCCCGTGCTTTCTGGCTCTCACACCTCTTTCCAGGGCAGGTTTGGTATTTAGGTTTCCAGGTTTCTTTCCTAGAGTGAGACGCTCTGAGGTCAAGGAGCTAGTCACTGCCTGCCACCAAGCCCCGCGGGCTGGCTGCATTGGGCTCGGAGCAGTTCAAGCAGGGAGGCAGGTCCTGCTTCCCTGCCAAACTCTGCCCTGCTACACTTCCTACCCGCTCGTCTGCAGCTTGGGGTGCAGGATGAGAGGAGGCTGTCAAAGCCCCAGCTCAAAGTAAGCCCTGACAAGCCCCACACAAGCACAAGAAGTAGGCTGTGACAAGCGTACCTTCGTCGAGCTGCTGCCAGCTGAGATGTAAAGTGGGAACTTAAATGGAATTTAATTTTCCAAAACCCTCATACTGTGCTGGGCTGTGAAAAACTGGGATAAAGCCCTGAGCCACAATGGGCTCCTGAGCAAACAGAGCTGATGCAGAGCTAGAGAGAGGAGAGGCCCTGGGTTAAACTCAACACAACACCCCTGGGAGCTCTCCATCGCTTCCACACAGCGCCTGGTCCAGCACCCACTGAGCGGTGCCCAGAGCACCCCACAGCTCTAGGGAAGAGCTGAACAGGGCAGAGCACTCGCAGCACTGCTGCTGTTCCCCTCCCTTTGAAGCTGGCTGTCCCAGGCAGCCGCCCTCCAAACCACATGTGCCTGCAGCCTCAACACAGGCAGATTCAGAGCTCAACTGCCACTCATGTTTCTCTCCCGAATTCCCTATTCTGATGTTAGAGCCAGCTCGGAAGGCAGCAACGACTCGCTGGTGATCAGCAGCCACCAAGCACAGCCAGGTCCTGGGCGCAGTAAAGCAGCCACTAATTCAGATGCCCATCATTCAGTCCCTTCTGCTCCCTCACCCATCTCCAAACAACTGCAGGAGCAGCTCAGCGGGTCCTCATGAAAGCAGGAGAACAAATCCCAGCCAGGCCACGTCCAACATCTCTTGTGACATTTTCCTCTGCCAATTCATAGGTCTTTTATCTGTCACCAGACCTTGGGGGCAGCTGCTCAGTAGCACAGCCACGTCAGAAGGCGAGCCAGGGCAGTTAGCCTGTCCCACAGGAGGTGCTGGTTTTCACATTGCTTGCCCTCTGCCTCCAAAGCACGTACTTGGGTCTTGGTAAGGGGCTGCAAGCGTCTGTCAGCACAGCTCTTGCCCAGCTAACAAGCAGCAGCTCCTCATCTGCCATTTCAGTCTCTTGATTGAGAGTTTGCAGCCTGCAGGCACAAGCCAAGGTTCTCCTCTAACAGCAATTAAAGCGCATCTCCTGTCTTTCAAGCTTCCACAGAGCTGGCTTTCTGTTTGGGGAGGAACATTCGCCTCCCAGCCATTCTACGTGGCAAGATGCAGAGTTTCTGCTGCTCTGCACTGGCCAGATGCAGCCCCTGCAAACGATGCTGTGCAGTCAGACAAACCCGGGGTTACAGAAGAAAAGCCCCTCTCATAGCAGCAAGGATCTGACCCCAGTGGGGAGATGGAGATGAGCAAGATCCAAAAGCAAGAAAATCTGGGTTAGCAGTCCTGTCCTGACAAGCATGCATCCTCAAACGCGCTCAATTATGCCCAAATTCAGCATCTTCAGGGATGAAAGAAAAGCTTCTTCTTCCTACAGAAAGCAAAGTGCCCCCCCGTCATTAGGCAGAGAAAACACCGGTGTCTTCCCGAGTTCAGCACAAGCAAAGAGTGCTCAGCGATGGAATTTGTGGATGGGAAGCATCAAGGCAGGGAAGTCAGGACAGTTTGTTAAAGGGCTCCCAGGCTTCTTCGAAAGTGCCAGGGTGATCAAGTTCCAGCCGAGAGAGAGCCCCAAGGAGAGAGAGATGCTGCGTTTGAGACACTTACAGGCAAGTGCTCGGGAACTCATCCGGGAAGCTGCAAGGGAGAGAGGCGTCTGCGCTCAGGATTGCCTGCTCCCGAATACTGCCGCACCCTGTCACCATCTGCCAGCTGCCAAAGTCTGTGGAAACGGAAGATCCGGGCAGAGAGTGGTCCGCCGATCTGCGGCAGAGAGAGAGGGACACGGCGCCGTCAGTCACGTCAGCCAGGCACAGCCCTTCCCCGGCGCTGCCGCCAGCCAGCGGCTCTGACACCCGGGCACCAGGGCGCAACGTGCGGCTCCGCCTGGGCCCCGGGCCAAGCCTGTCCTTTGAAAGCCAGGACAGAGCCAAGCTGGCTCCAGAGCAGCAGGAGCGCACCGGGAGCTGGACAGGCAGCGGGAAGCAGATGGCCATGCAGACGGTGCAAGCCATTAGTGAGATGCAACAGCGTGTCCTGCCCTGAATCCCTCGCAGATGGGGACGTCGTGCTCTGCAAGGGGCATCCCCCTGTGGCTTGTTGTAGCTGTTAGCACATCCCAGGGCAGCGGCGAGGCCTGATGGAGAATCAAGGTTGTGCTTGGTTAGTGCTGAGAAAGATGCTTGGTCCCTTAGAAAGCAGCTCACTCTGAAGGAACTAGCATCAGATCTGAACAGAGCCAGTCACTGCTCAACACGTCCCCAAGGCACCATCCCAGCATCTGCGGATCTTTTCATTCCTGTGTTAGAAGAATGGACTGCACCAGAAATGAGGTGGCAAAACATCCTTAGGGTAGGAAAAATAGCCAAGGGGGGATAATTGTTTGACGTACGCAGCCTCCCACCGGGAAAGAAGGAAGCATGAAATCCTCTAAGTGAATCTGAAGAGTCCCTCCAAAAATCTCAGAGAGGGCACAATCATTTGTGACAAACCCAGAGCTCTTGGCTTCTGGGGAACAAGCAATTACTGAGCCCCGCTGCACAGCAGTGTACATAGCTGGAAGCACAGCCTGTGGCAGACCTACTCAATTACACACTCCCAAGATCTTGTGGATAATTTATCCGAGCTGTGCTGGGCAGAGAGCAGTGCTCCAGCTCTGCTGGGCCAGGTACTTGCACGCTGTCTTTGCAGCTAAGAATAGCAGTGGCGCACTGCAGCTGCTCCCCAAGGGAGCAGGAGAGCAGCTACGCAGCCAGGATCTCCCACAGCAAGAAGGGCCTCAGCGAGACTGGAAGGGAAGGCTGGGGGGAGATGCACAGCAGGAGACCTATTTGCCACCTCGATCTAACTCCAAGCCCACCCTTTAAGTGGTCTGATCGATACAGCTGAGTTGGAGAAGTCTGAAACGTGGTCCTGAGCTCCTTGTCTGTCAGCTTCCCATCGCAGGGCTGATGCTCCTGCAGCTGCAGTTCCAGGGCTCTCTGGAAGTTCAGGCTCTGGAAGGGCATCACGGCAGTGAATAGGAGGAGCAGAGCTTCTCCTGCCTCGCACACCTCTTGTCCTCTGGCTGCTGGATGAACCGAGGGGTGAGGTTCGGAGCACTGGGTCAACCCGCAATGCAAAAAGCTGTTTTTCCTGGAGCACGGAACACCACAGCAAGACCGAGGGTGTTTCCCTGAAAGCAGAGCTGCAGCAGATACTCTTAGAAAGACCTTCTGGAGATCTGACAGGGATAACCTTCCTCCGGGTGCAAGGAATTCGTAAGGGAAAGGGAACAGCTGCTCAGTGACATCTATCCCTCTCCCTGCCTTCGGAAGATAAAGCCAAGGAACTCAGTGTGAAGGAGGAGAGCAGGCAGAGTGCTTGGGCTCAGAGCACAGTGCCATGCTGGAAGCACAGTGGGAAGAGTGCAGGAAGCCAGGGAGAAGCACAGAGGAACACTGCTTCAGTGCAGAGGGAAGAGGAGGATGTCACCTCCCTGAGAGTACAGCGCAGCCAGAAAGGAAATCCAGGAGTGTCACACACAGTGACTAGAATTTGAGCTAAAGCAGTAAAGGCGGTGACAGGCAACAGGCTCAGGCTGAAAGGAGACAGGGACATGATTCTGTCAGAAAAGTAATGAGTTGCTGAACAGGGGAGAGGTTTTGGGCCAGGTTTTGAGGAGGGTAAGTCTGGATGGCAGAGGAGGGCTTGGGCTATGGCAGGATCTCCAGGATCTCCCTCTGACTGAGGGAGAGCAGCATCAGGAGCCTGCCCAGGAGACTGTGCCCACATGGCAAGCAAACGAGTAAGACATGATCCAGGACTCCAGTAAAAATGTGCCTCTGCCCAGTATCACCAACCACACTGGTCAGATAAGTCTGTGCTAAAGAAGGTGAGCAGAAAATAGTTTCCTACTTTGGCCTCAGCTTCCAGCTCCTGGTCACCTTCCATGGTTGTCAGCGAAGATTAGATGGATCTTACACCCCCCCCTTCTTGGAAGTGGATCAAGTCACCTCTTGAATCCTTTCTTGGACAGGCTGATAAAAGCATCGTGCACCTCCTGCAAGACCGACTCTCGGTGGCTCTGGAGCTCTCTAACCAACCCTTCCTGGAGCCCCCAACCCTGTCAAGGCTCTGCAAACTTAGTCAAGTTACATCTAACCTAATAGCACTGGAGTGTAGGAGCTCAAGGCAGCCAACTCTGTGCCTCACCTCCAGGCAGCAGAATAAGCACTTGGCAATTCAGTGAACAAGCTGCCTGACTCTGCAGTAAGGCCAGGTGATCTCTCCTGGCTTAGCCAGCAGAGCTAAGACTGTGACAGACTTTCCTCTCTATCCCCAACACCTTCTCAAGGGAGGCTCCTGAGGAAGTGTCACAACCAACAAGCACCTTGAAGAGCCTCGAGAGACAGCGGGGCCAAGGCTGGGTGAGACAGGCAGGGAAGGCAAGGCACGGGAAATCCTGTGTCTGCACTGCAAGGGCAGCACAGCTTCTTAAGAGCTGAGCTAGGCTTGAGACCAAGACCAGATCTTTAGGGTGAATCTATACCAGTGCAATCTAGGGAATGGTAGAGGTGAAAGTCTTCCTGTTATTTCTATCCCTGAAGGCTCCCTGCAAAGGTCTTGCTGCAGAGGCCCAAAAAGGGCTTCACTGAGGCCCCCAGAGCAAGTTGGAGCTGCTGAGACACCAGCACCAGCCCCCAAACCTGCAAGAACAACATGTTTGCAACACACTGCAGCCATGCCAGAGGCTGGGTGACTCTGCAGGCAGGCCAGCAGCCGGCTGCCCATGGCAAAGCTGACACGGATAGAGGAGATGAGATACAGCAAGTCTTCAAGTCACTGTCTCTGCCACAGACATCCAATGGCAGACAGAAAAAGAATGAAAGTGAGCTTCACACACCCACCTCTTCAGGTCCACGAGTGGGAAGAAACTCCCTCAAAAGTGCAAGATTAACAAAATTAGATTAGCAAAACAGAGATGAGCTGCAAGCTGTTCCTTCACACAAGGAAGGACCTCTAGCAGGCCATAAACTGGCAACTCCTAGCCTGGAATAGTTCCTTTTAATTAGGTCAGTGCTTCCCATGCAACACGCTGCATAGATGAGAGTATTTCAGAGCACACGGACACTCGCCGACTAAAGGAGAGCCAATACTGGGGGCAGAGCAGCAGTCAGGGATCCTTTCCTTCCCTAATCCACAACGGAGAGGCGTGCCGAGTGCCAACAGCTACGTTCTCATCCTGCCCTGCGCTGCCCCCGCTCACCTGCCACATTTCCACACACCTCGGACTATTTGGGAAGCAGCTCACTTGCCAGCATATGCTCTGTGCCTCCAAACTGAAGCGTGAAGTAGGTACCACAGGCACAGGCAGACCTGGAGTTAAGGGCAGTGCTTCCTACCTTTGCGTGGGAAGTGTTGGCAAGGAGGACTTGGCAGAGAGCTGTGCTGAGAGCCCTGGCTGAATCCCAGGCTGCTATCTACAGGCTGTGTGAGCGCCGTACCAGCCTGAGCAGCCAGTCCTCTGCGAGCACAACCATTTCTCATTGCAGCACAGTCATGTGCCAGCCAGCAAGCCTGTTTTGTCAGGCAAGAATTCCAGAAAACATTCCTGTAAACAATTCCTGCCCTCCTGCGGCTGCTATCCCAAGTGATCGTATCACGGACAGAGCTTTCCGAGGCAGGAGGCTGTAAGGAGCGAGGAGCAGTGTGCTTGCAGACTTACCACTACCAACACAACACCCAGAGCCAAGGGAGAGCAGCTTCTCTGCCCTCACTGTGCTCCCTCCAGACCCTTGGCTGAGCCATGTGCAGCCCTTTAAGTAAGGGAGTTCTCTGTGGCTGTTGACCAAGGCAGATCCTCCATGATTTAACTCCTGCAGATCTCTTCACATCACAGCAATCTGGGTTTTGTTTAATTAACTTAGCAAAAGCACATTCAACCAAAGATTATCCAGCTGCTAATCCACATTAGTGCTATGTACACACAGGCTAAATCCCTGACACAGATACAGGGATTTTCTGCAGTGTCATGGGACACTTAGACTATTAGTGTCAACTGCAAACACAGAACATGGGCTGCAAGCTGCTACCCACTCGCAAGTCAGCGCACACTATCTGCCATTCTCAGAGCTCTCTGTTTGCAGAACAAGCAGCACAAATAACCTATGCAGGATCTTCATGCATGTTTACCCTCAGCAGATGTGACCTTACCGTCGTGTTGGGGTAAGCTAAAAAAACTGCTAGGAATTTGCCTTTGTAATGCTTTGTCTAACAAGAACCATCCTGGGATTTACGGGTACCCAGGACCTCGGGATCACAGCAGGACTCAGGGCTGGTGAGGTGACAGCAGACTGCTGACATGGCCCAGCCAGGAGAGGGGCTTGGCTTCCTTTAGGACACCCCAGCTCCCCTCCGGCCCCTGCTCATCCCTTTGTGCCAGTTTGCCTTCCCAATCCCTGCGGATCTCCCCTGCCTGCCAGCACCCGGACTGGGCTGTTCATGTGAACTACCTGGAGGGTGCCTGCTGGCATTTTACAAGCAACCATTCTCCCCCAACTGCTGCTGCAGTGGTTTAAGTGTTTTGTTGCTATGGCCACACAACCAGAAGATTAGGAAGTCAAGTACAGTAGTTTCTTCATCTCGAGAGCCTTGGATGTTAACCTGCCAGCAGCACTGTGGAGATAAAGGTATTTTTGGCATCTTGATCTCTGTGCTCCAGCCTTTCCATCCTACCATTTCTCAGGGGGTGAAGGGACAGAATTTAACTCTTCCTTCCATCACAGATGCACTCCTTCTCCCAAAATGGGACTCATCCTTTCCTTCAGGATGGAAAATGGTGGTACTGTGATATCCATCACCTGCATGGAGCTCACCAGACAAATTCAGACTAACGTAGTCCAAGCAGGGAGACTAAAGCCAAGCAGAGCGACATAACCCCTCTCTCTGGAGAAGACATAACATGTTGAGTCCCCAAAAAGTGCAATTCATGTCAGTGTCTGACAAGACAACGTGTTCCTCAAGCCCTTGGCTATCAGAGCTGTTAGCAGGGAGGCAGGCAGGGCACAGTCTGACTGATCTGCCAATGGACTAGGAGGCAAAGGAGCATGAAGGTGCCAGAACACTGGGTTTAAAAGAGAAGCTCAGTTCAGCTTGACAATTCCTCCCATCCCTGCAAGGTCTCTAGGTTTATTTCTTCCAGCCTGCACAGGGAGAGGAACAGGACAAACTCAGGTGACACCAGAGATGGAGAGCATACAGCAGTACAGCCCCCAGCCAGCACGAGTGCAGCAGGGTAACCACCTTCATGTACAGCTCATTTCACCCCTTCGGCTTCAAAGCTGATTCCCTTCTCCTGTCCTCTTGGCTCCAGGCTGTGCAAGGGGTTTGCTCCCCTTTTAGTCCCCTATTCCCCCATCACGTACTTTGTTCTAGCCCAGCCCTGTTCACAAACTTAACAGGGATTGGGAGTGGACTGATGCAACCTTGCTGTGTTGAAGGGATTTAAAGGCTTTGCACCACGGTAGAAGCTATAATAAAGGTCAGCAAAAGGTTTATAGTGGAACTCACAGAACATTTATCTCGTACAATGACAGAAAACTGCAACTCCTTCTCAGGAGTATTTATTGGCCATAAGGAAAAGCCATTCCCAGGGGCTCTGGCCTGGATAAAACAAGCTTCCCCACCATGCTTGCCTGCTGCTTCAAGCCCTGGGGTGCCAGTTCTGAACCACCTTACAGCAATGGGCACTAATCATCCAAGAGCTGATAGACACCTCATCCAGACACCGCCACAGGAAGATAATTGTTGCCTTTACCAGTTCTGAGCCTCTGTAATACAAACCCCAGGGACTGGTGCTCAGCCCCTTCCCGTGGTGCTGCTCTGCCTCCGCTGTTTGCTCTCGCAGAGCACAGCCAGGCTGAGGCATGATGAGCGCTGCTGCAAGCTCACTGCCAGCCCAGCTCTGCACAGCCTGTCAGCTCTTGGGAATGGCATGGGACCACACACAGGAATCGTGGCACTACCATCCCAAACAAAACCAGCCCCAAGACAAGCTGGTTTCTTTCCTTGAAAGAGAGTATTTTCCTCTCTTCTTGGGAGATTTGTTTTATCTTACAGACAATATAGAAGCGGGCCCCAGCAACAACTCAAAACCATCCTATTGATCTCTTTTCCCAGGGAGAACAGTTGGCATCACATATGAAAACTGTCAGATAGTGATTTTTTTGCTGGAATCAAGAAACTTGGTAAGAAAGTCTTATAAATTTGATAGAAGCACAGAATAGTTTGGGTTGAAAGTGACCTTAAAGCTCATCCAGTTCCAATCCCCTGCCATGAGCAGGGACACCTTTCACAGACCAACATTTTCAATGCTTTACTTGTTTGTCATTTCGTTTCCCATGTGATAAAAGTACTAAAATTTGGCTGGTGGCTGTTTCTGAAGGGAATCACTAGAAAAAGACTCATTGGAAAACCTGCAGAGACTACACAAGCTTTTGATGCTGTTAACAGCAACCTCTTATCTAAGAGCCTCTTTATCCCCTGTCAGCCTACACACACGGTGTTTGCTCCCCAGGCTCTGTTCTTTCTTCCCTCGCCTAGCTCACCACTCCGCTCTGCCCTACTGCAGCATCAGACTGCAGAAGGGTGCCAGAATATCCTTTGTTATGGCATGGGATTAGGCTCAGGTCCAGAGTCCCCATTCCCTGGCTGCCCAGCAGGAACACACAGCCTTCCGGGTGGAATCCTTTGTGCCGGCACAGCGCTCCCAGCTTGCTCCCAGCAGATTCCACCTCTGCTTGCCATCAGCACCCAGAGGGTTTTGCCAACCTGCAGAGTCAGGAAGGTCAGCGGGTGGAAAGGGGGACAGGATAGATGCAGAGTGAGGTCTGCTCTGTTTGAAAGGCTTCCTCTCCCACACAACACAGCCATTTCAAATCCCTGTGGATGCATCTGACAGAGAAAGTGAGCTCCAAGGATGCAGGATGCAGAGATGCCAGAGCTTGTGGAGTTGAGGCATGCACTGAAGACAGGCAGAGCAGACACCTAGCTGTTACTGGCACAGTTCCTCACTCCTTTAAATAGGCTGAGGCAGCAGTTACTGTGTTTAATGGCCAGCTTTTCACACACTGTCAGGTTAGAGAGGAACAAGCCTCCTGATGCTCATTTGTAGATACCAACACATGTGCTCCAGGGTTCTCAGAGCCACGCAAGTGCAGCCCTGCACTCCCTTCAGCAGACACTCATTTTGTTGAGGAATTGCTCTACTCCATCCCATCTCACCTGGATCTGGGCACTTCCAGTGGGCTGCTTCCAATCCTCAGGAAGTTATCAGAATGGGTTGAGGAGGAGGAGCTGGAGGACTTGACTTCGACCATCCCTGCAGAAGGCAGCCTGTCTTCAGGCTGTGCCCTGCTCCAGAGCACGGCTTGTGGTGACGATGCACAGCTCTTCCTCCTGTGGGATAGAGGACTTGGATGAGAACACTGGCTTTCCCACGTACTCCACCACAGCCTGGCTTTTACCCCAGCAACTAGAAGCTCTTGTTCCCACTGAACCTGCCCTCCTCCCTCCCAGGGAGCCATGAGTAACGGCGCAGTGAGGGGGGTACACTGAGCTCAACCCATCTTAGCCCATTCTTTTATAGCTGCCCATCCACGTGACCTGGAAATCAGAGAGAGGAGAATGCAGCAGCCCACAGACATACAGCGATGGCTTTGTTTAGTCTAGCTGTAAAAATGCCTCAAGCAAGGGGCCTCCCAGCAGGGAAAGACCATTTCAATCTGCTCTGACTCTACAGAGCGTATCAGCGCAGGAGCTCAGCCCAGGTGGGTGTTTCACACGTCCTGATGAGTGTGACAGGGACACACCACCAGTATTATCTTCCCTTTCAGTGATTCCCTTCAGGGGAAGGTGACCACACTTCTGACCATGTGCTCAGAGCTGACAGTCACTCCAGTTGTAGATGCATTTCAGTCCTCTCCCTGCCTGTGTTTACAGCCCCAGACTGCTCTGGCTTCTTTTCCAGCCAGCACCTTCAGGCTCAGGTGTCATTCACTGTCCATTGCTGCATGAAGCTGTTCTTCCTGGAATCTGGAAGGGCATCTCAGCTTTGAGATATCAAGCACTGTCAGCAAGTGCAGCTAAAGACAGGCTCATTGTACAGTGGAAAGCATGATATCCTCTCTTCATTTCTTGAAGTGTGTCCACCCTCAAACATCACGCCACAGCCTCTCTCAAGCATTATTCATCTCATGTTATCATAGCTGCCAGCATAGCTGCACAGCCTGCAGAAACAGGCTTGTACAGCTAAAAACCAAATGCCTCTCCCTGCAAAGAGGCCTCAAGGCCACTCTGTTTTCAGGGCAACACAATGAAGCACGTCCCCTCCTCTCCCTACTCACGCTATGCACAGCTCAGCTCACCCAGCTTGTGGCAAGATCTGTCTGTTCTCTGGACTACAACAGCCTGCAGCTAGACCAATGCTAAGCACTCATGGGCAGGCTCCCAGTGTTCCCTTCCCCAAGCTCATACCCACAACACAGGCCTAAACCATCCCTGCGGCAGCAGCAGCTAACCCCAACACAGCCTGATGTCCCCCACAGGAAGGAAAGCAAACCAGAGTTAGAAAACACAGGACAAAACCAAGCCCTGATACACAGAAGTGCAGCAGATCTCTTCCAGCATGCTCTGACCACTTCACATCTTGGGAAAATCATGTGTAGTTTGTGCTGCAGGATCCAGCCTCGATGTCCTGAGCACTCAGAGCAAGAGAAGTGTGTCCAGTTTACCATCCTGCAGCCAAGCAAGTGCAGAGTTGTTCTCTACTTGCTGCAGTCACTTTGCTGTGGACTGGTAGGCTCTGGGTGTTCAAGAGGACTCTGCTGCTCACTTAGCAAATGCAGTTTGGGACTCTCCATTTCCATTTTGTGAGTCTCCAGGAAGATTTCTTTCTTCTCCTCTTCAGCAGTTTATAAATTGAATCCCAATGTGCTTTAGAAAGGCTGCTGCCACTGGCATGGCTGCAGGCTGAGTCCCGGAGGAATTCCATCTGCCTCCAGCCCAACCCAGATTTAATTTAAAATCACTGCAATATAAAATAGCGTCTTCACATGTGCTGAGGGAGAGGAGAGGAAAATTAAACTGAGAGGGGCAACCCTGCAGCAGGGCTCTGAAATCCCCAAACAGCACCAGAAACTCCACAAGCAAAGCACAACGGCTGTCCCAGGGCAGCAGAGAGGCCAGATACCTTCCCCAGTCCTCACTTCCAGCCAGCCACCTGCATTCCCAGCAGAGTCCTATGTGACCCCTATCAATAGGGAACACTGAGAATTCCATGTTCTCCCCCAGAAGTATCTCTAAGCAGCACTATAGGCAGCAACCTGCCTTCAACTCACACCTCAAGCTGTCAGAGGGGATTCTTGGCCACCCAGCCCAGCCACCACTAACTGCAGACACTCCCCTCTATAACCTCTTCCATAAACTGATTAAGCTTCATTTTAGGGCAGCTAAACTGACTCCACTTTCCCCTGGGGAGGCTGCTGCCAAATGTAATTTTTCTGGTAGTTTGGAACCATCTTTTAGAAGTAATGAAATCCTTTCTGGAGGAAGTTTAACAGTGAAACAGAAACAAAGCTGCTTTACTCTTATCAGGGGACAAACTTCAGGAGCATCCCTACAGGAGCCTGACAGGCTTTAACACGGGTTTGTCTCCAGGTTTTGGTGCAGAAGATTTGTAACACAAGCTGCAGCAAAACCTCTGACAAACTCCTCCCTGCACTGTAAGGAACCCACACCACAGAGAGCAGATCTGGAGGGTGAGGGACTTCAGAAGTATCTTTTCTACTGTGCTCAGAGCCTGCTCCTGTTGTTGTGCAGCCCACTGAGTGGTTATCCCCTTACCATGCTGCTTGAGCCTGGGCTCCTGCTGGCATCAGCTCCACTGCTTCATAGGTGAAGCTCCCAGCTGCTCCAGGAGAACTTTCCATCCCCAGGGAGAAGTCGCTGCTCAGGCTCGTGGTGCTGCCTCGGTCTCTCTGCTCTACAGAAAACAAAGCAGAGCTACTTGAAGGCCAGCCTGGTCTCACTTCCTCTCCCTTTCAGCAACACAATTCCCACATGCTCTGGGGCTGTGCTGGTGCGAGGCCCCGAGGGAAGCATACCCATTTGTAGTCACCTTGATGCTGGGAACCCAAGCCCCCAAGCGATCAACCATTACCAGCACCCATGGGTGCTGAAGCTTGGCAGCAGCACTCACTGAGCATGCAGATCTCTTCCAGGGTGAAGCCAGGTGGCAAACTCTTCCTTCTGGGGAAGGAAAGACACAGTTATCTCAGGCACACTTCAGGCCACAGCCACATCTGTGCAGCGCACAGCAGATCAGAGCAGTGGGGAGTTAGCTGTGCATGGGCAGAGCGGAGGGGATGGGGCTGCTGTGCAGCATCCCACTGTCCTAACAGTCCCAACCCTCTGCTTTGAGACGGTGGCAACAGGCTGTGGGCAGACACGTGCTTATTCAGAGCTCCCAGGGTGGGCTTTGGGTCTTTCTGCCCCTCCTGATACAGGAAAGGGTTTAATGCTCAGCAGCGTGTTAAAGAACCAGCCAGCCCGCTCCTGCCAGCAGTGCCTGGTGGAGCTTGCTGCAGCCTGCTTGAGCCAGAGCACACAGCTCTGGCTTCATCCGTGCTACAGCAGCTACGGCCAGTCATTAAGCAGAGAGCACGTTTCAGCATGGACAGTTTTTCAGAGCACAACATGGCACCTCACAAGCCTCTGCCCCATTTTGCAGCCTTCAGAGTGCAGAATAAATTAAAGAAAAGTGGGCCAGGACACCAGGGCTTCCATCTCCCCAAAGGAACAGCACTAACAAGCTCCCTGGCTCTGCAGCCCATGCAGCAGCAGGCACAAGCTCCTTACCTCTGCGACTTCACAGCAGAGAACTCCTCAGAGGTGATGTGCTTCAGAAAATTGAAGCAGAAAAAGAAAATCTGAGCAAAGGGAGAGAGAAGAGCGGTTCAGGAATGAACCCGAGGCTCCATCAGCCTCTTATCTTGGTGGGGAGCTGCTGGCAGGCAGGAGATAACAAGAAATCTGCAGCTACCAGCTTCCCATATACCATGGGCTGCCACCATCCCATCCTGGGCCTTCTCTTGCACATTAAGCTGACCCTCTGCTCCCTGTCACGGTGAGGCCCAGGAGGGAAGGTGTACAGTGTCTCCTTAGCAATGCCTTGCACACATGCTGCAAACACATGGTGGGTACTTGTGCCATCAGCACAGAATGGCAAAGAGACAGCCCCAGGAGCTGCCTGTACATCCAGGTGAGCAGCAAACCCAGCGGGACCCTTCTCCTCCTGCAGTGGGTTGCAGGGAGTGCTAGAGGCAGCCATGCACCTCCTCTCCTGTCGCAGCTACTGACCCTGCCCTTGGCCAAGCAGGCACCAGAGCAGAGTTGCCAGGCTCAAGTCAGCAGAGCTCTGGGGAAGCAATGGATGGGAGGAATGATACTAACACAGAGGTGCTGGACCCCTAAAAGATGGAAAATAGGCCAAGGTCCTGGCTCTGCTGTTCAGAAGCAGGGGATTTCCTAGTGAGGTGAGAGTCTGAGGAGCAGGAGATCAGCTACACGGTTAGACATGCTTCCCACCTCTTGATTTCTACCCAAAAAATGATTCTGCAATTATAGTCGGAGCAATCATTTTTTGCTGTTAAACAGTGAAAGATTTGAAGAGAATTAGTTCCACTAATCTTAACTGCCTCCCAAACCCATCTGTGCACCCACAGATACACCCTAAACATGACACACTGGAACCAGCACAAGCAGCTGGGGTGACGTGCAAGCCACATGCAGCTGCAGCACCCAGGAAGGAGGACTGGTGCTTAGGACAAGCACATGAGACTGGACAGCTTTATTGCCAGGCTCCCAGGAGCCACAGGCCTTAAGCATCCCTTCTCATTGCTGAGCTGAATAGCAAGTCCTACCTAGCACCCTGGGGCCTGAACTGTAATGGCACAGCAGAACTGGCAGGGATGACACCCCCCAACCAAACTCTAGCCCGAGAGAAAAGCATTCCCTCACCTTATACATCAGGCAGTGATGGGACAAGGCTCCTACCTCGTATTTCCAGCACCTGAATAATCTTTTCAGAGCCCAGCCAAAGCACTGATATCACCAGAAGCAGCAGTGAATGCTGCTCCTGTAAACCAGTGTCCTGAGAACAAAAAGCAGTGCTCAGCCACTGCCCCAGAGCACTCACCTCTTCTCCTTTACTGAGTCGATCGACTAACATGTGCCTGGAAAGAGAGCAAGGGAAGCTCAGTCATACACTGGAAGCCAGAACGAGCAGAAGAGCACAAGCTGTCAAGAATGGCCCCATTCCTGAGCCTCCAGGTAAAAAAAGGCATTAGTCCCTCTTGTCACAGCTCACTGGGAGCTGCCCCAATGTCCACCTTTGGTTGTGAGTAAACACAAACCCCCTGAAGGCTGCTTCCCTGCTGTGCAGGGATGTATGCCCATGGCAGGGGGTTTGGGAACTAGATCTTAAGGGCCTTTCCAACCTAAACCATTCTATGATTCTATGTATATGCAAGTAAAACTTAGTGTGCTTACCCAAAGAGAAACCAGTCATAGGCCACCGTTAGATAGAGAATCTCAGATGGCTCCAGGGACGCATGGATCAGCCCATCCTGCAAAGCAAATGAGAACAGCCTTCAGGCAGCAGCCCTGGGGACTTGGGAATTCATCATCTACTGGCAGCTGTCATGGTGATCCAAGATGCCCAGCTTGTTCTGCCTGTGATACAGCGTTCTGATGGCAGGAGAGCATGTTGGGCTCCACATCAAAGCCAATCCACACCCTCCCTTGAAGCCAAAGTAGCCAAAAAGAACATTAACTGCTCCACAGTCGCTCACCCTCCAAGCAATCACCCCCAGAAGTGGAGCAGGTCAGTCAGGTACTCACAGCCCACAAGGAGAGGCGCAGCAAGGAGATGAAGAGAGGAGTTCGATCCCAGCCGGATATACAGTGCACCAGGAGCCCGCTGTCATCTGCTCCAGGCAGGGGGAGGAAGGAGAAGGAAAGAAAGCCACGTTGCAGCAAGAACAATGACTTTATGGCAAATGTGTAAAGACAAGCTGCCCTCTCAGGCTCAAGAGCAGAGCTCATCCACCAAACCAGAACATCCTGTCTTGAATCCAGCAGCCCACGAGCGGCTCAGAGCATCCTGGGCTGTCAGCAGCCCTGGCTGATGTGCTGTCCTGGTCCTGACAGCTGCTCAGGACATGAAGTCACCAGGTATGAACATCACTCTGCTACCCAGGACGTGCACCCACCCAGCTGCAACCCTCTATCAGCATCTATTCCCTCATCAGAGAGAAACCTGCTCCAACTGAACGCTTTTCCAGTCTCTCCCCAATACACACTGAGCAGGGGCACACACACACTCCTGTGATCTCCAGAAAATCCACAGTGTGTCCCAAAACAGCTGCTGCAGGAGTCTGTAGCTGGCTCCATCCATCCAACAGCGCTAGGTACAAAGTCACAGTGCCCAGAGGGAATGGGATGCCAGCACAGGGCAAAATACACCCTTCAAAGATTGGGTGTGATGACAGAGGATGGATAAAGGCTCTTAAATAGGCACTTAATGAGACCCTGGGTTGGGGGGACAAAACATAAGTGTCCAGCAAAATAAGGGCAAGAGTCAACAAGCAGAGGAGCAAATGTTTCTTTTTTTCAGCTTTACAGCAGTAAAACATTAGTTAATGTTTTCAGACATCCCTCCATCCCTGAGAGGACAGGGCTTTCAAGGAACCAGCAAGTGCCTCTCCAAGAAGGGAGCTGGAGCCCTGAGATACTGGCATCACCCTGTTCTGAAGGGAGAGAAGGGAAGCTGTCTAGAAAGTGACTCTTCTGTATTGGGAATTGATCCACAGTGGCACTAATATGATGATATTGGAACAGTGGATGATGAGCTGTTCTTCCAGAGACAGCAACTAGTCCAGTTCAGACTGCCTGGAGCAAGAAGTTTGCCTTACCATCACTATTGATGATGGAGATGAGCAGCTTCAGGTAGTTCTGTGTCTGTTGTACAAGGTCCCAGCTCTGCAGAGAGAGAGATGTTGATGATAAAGATCTGCCCATAGCAAAAGGCTGCTCTGCAGTTCAGAGCCTCTCTGCATCACAAATACAGCCTGAAACTTGCACTTGCCAACATCTCTGCCCAGAGAAGCACCTCAACTAGGGGTGACAGTTCATCTGTCCTTTGGCAGCATGTTCCAACAGATCATCCTCAAAACCAACACGCAAGACTTCTTTTTCCCATTTGAAGGTCTGATTTCAGACTGCAGGCATTGCTTCCTGTGTAGCCTTTCTTCCCCAGATTGAAGAGTGCTTTGGAATTAGTATTTTCTCCCTGCAAATGTACTTCTACATTAATCAAGTCAACCCTCCATCACCTCTGTGATTAGCTGGAGCCTGAGAACTTCAGCTTTAAGTGAAGCACTTTCTCCAGTCCTCAGATCACTTCTGCATCTGCATTTATGACACCCTCCTTATTTTTTAATATCCTTTGTAAAACACTGGCTGCTCAGTATTCTAGTCAACAAGTTTGTAGGCATAAACAAGCTGTGCTCCCATCAGTTCTGCTTCAGCACTGCCAGCTGCTTTTGCATGATTCTGCTTTATTTAAATCACTGACTGACGAACACTGGCCCAGCACGGGGAGCTCTGCTACTTCTGTGGTGCTTCCAGCCAGAGAGCACACGAGTGTGACGTGCTCCAGCACGGCCAGTCATCACCAAACCTGGGGGGGCTGGTGGGTCCTCTGATGTGAGACATGGAGCACAGTGAGCAGCAGTATAAGGTGATGCTCCCTGGTATGAACAGAGGCAAACCTTGAAGCTTGGCCAAACAGAGGAGTTCAGTTATCATTTGTGATGCTGTTGCAGTAACAAGGAGACATGCTGCAGCCAAATATGATTCTCTACTCTCCTCCCAAAGGCCAGGCACCATGAAGAAGGTGCCAAGTCCCTTGGCTGCTGCTCACAGAAGGGAAGGCTGACCTCTCTCAAGACTCTCCACAGTGAAGGAAGTCTATGGACTACAGGTGTGTGCAGAGCTAAGATTGTGAACAAGTAACACTGCTTTTCCTGGCCTGTTTCTTCCTTTTGTTAGCAATGTAATTCCCTAAGGGATTGCTTTACACAAGCTACAGAACAAGCTTGGGCATTACAGCCACCTGCCTCAGGACACACCAAGCTTTTGGGCAGAGGATTTCCAGTGCCAATCTGAAGAGCCAAGTAAGCAGCCTCGCTCCCACTGGGATGGTATGAAGTGAGCCAGATTATGGCAACAGGAGCAAGTCAGGCTTCAAACCTTTACTGATCCTTCCTGAATGAATCCCTGAGCTCCCACGAAGAAGCCTACTTTGCTCACCTGGTACTCGCTCCAGTCAATGTTCAGAGATTGGGTCAGAGACACTGGGATACTTAATGGAGCATCTACATAATCCTGCAAAAACCAAATACAACTGGTCAGAGAAAAGCCCTGATCTGAAGGCAGCGACTCAGCAAAACCAAAACAGTAAATGCCAAATGGTGCATCTAAAAGGAAACGTCTCAGCAAAGCATCTTTAGATGCTAAAAAATGAAGTGGTAAGAATTAACTCATAGCCTCTTAGAAGGACTAGTGGACAAGAGGAGCTTTTCTGTGCTCCCAATGGTGGAA
Organism: Strigops habroptila; assembly: GCF_004027225.2. NCBI lineage: Eukaryota > Metazoa > Chordata > Aves > Psittaciformes > Psittacidae > Strigops > Strigops habroptila. Next base: position 36,027,068 of record NC_046360.1, read on the forward strand.
ATCAGGGATCAGGTATGTTAGTTTCTGAATTCCTGTAGGGCTGCTCCACTCAAGCATCCCCCTCAGCAGGAGGTGGAATATGAAGACAGAGCTAACAGAGGCTATCAATAAGATATCAAATTCAAAACGAGGAGAAACCCACACCCTGCATGAGAGGTCAAGCAGGATTTCAGGATAACAATTCATTTCTTTTGCATACAGATTTTACAACTAATAATTCAGTACATTCACTATCAGTTTTGTTTGTCCTGATGGTTTCCTCCTTGTGAGCAGGAATAAGCCTACGACATGTAGACCCTGCTCAGGAATTCTGAGAGGAGACCTAAGCCCACTAAACCCCACAGGTCTCCATTTTGTAACATCCATGTACCTGTTTCCAGTTAAATATGAGACCTTCAGCTGTATAATCCCGGTCTTTGTAGTCCTTAAAAAATTCACAGCCTGCAAGAAAAAGAGATAATGAACAGTTCAGCTGACTGATATGTACCCACTGAAGTGCCATGTGGGACTGGAAGTGCTGGCTCCAAAGCACCAAACTAATCAAAACTGCTGCCTGTGGGAAGAGAAGAGCAGTAATCATCAGTGAGTGCAGCACGGCCTCCCAGCAGCACAACCCAGAGCACTCAGCAGTGAGCACACTCACACAGCAAAGGGCAAACCCCAGACTCAAGCTAATGTGGAGTTTGAGGGACTGGTTTCGTTCTTTCCCAAATAAGAGGTTTCACCAAGGAGCTGTGCTGCCCGGGGCCACGGGCTTTTGCACACATCTAAAGGCATCAGCTGCTTGAGTGAGAGGGAACCGAGTGAGAGGGAAGCAGCAAAAGGAGGTGTTAGCAGAGCCCTGGGGAAAGGCAGCTTTCACAGGGCATCTGCTGCAGGCAACAAGAAAGGGCTCTGCCAGAGGCTGCTGTGATTCCTCTCACAAACACACAAACTGCCCTATCTGAAGGAAGCAGGTACATAACCACTTCCAAGGCTTCCCCCAAGCCCTTCCCTCCCGAAGCTTGGCCTTTGGCTCTGCTCTTTTCAAACAACTCTTTGAAGTCTCTGCAGCAAACTGCAGTCACTTCTCACAGCTGAGCAGTACCATCAGCACTGAGGCTGCCTGCAGGATACACAAACATCTCTCCCAATGCACTGTGTGTGCAGAAGCAGTGCCAGAGTGCCCCTGAGCCTACAAGATACCCCTGTGCCAGGCACTGAGCACAAGCCATGATTCCCACCCTGCAAGTCACAAGTAACTCCAATGGTGGAAAAAAATCTGTGCAAGGACAGGACTAGCCCTCAAAAACGCAGAGTCAGGCAGCATCTGTCAGCTGAGACCTAACTCCAGTTAAACAACAGCTTAAAGCAAAGAATGGGGGACTGTGGCAGTAAGTATTGGCATCTGTAAGTGCCAACTACCAGTCAAATGGAGAAGAGGGGTTTTCTGCACTGGAGAGCACAAAAATTTCTACAGATAACCCTCTTCAAGCCAAGTCTTTCACCCCAGACAGTCATAGAGGGACACAGGTGAGTGGTGGACTTTGCAGTGCTGAGTTAATGGTTGGACTCGATGATCTTAAAGGTCTTTTCCAAACTAAACAATTCTGTGATTCTATGTCTGGACACTGACTCGCTCATCTAAGACAAGAGGATCTCTCTTCTTCCTCATCCTTTACAAACCCTCCAAAAGACCTGTGTATTGCCTCTCGTTCTAAGTTTGGTGAGGAATATGCTGGCAACATACACTTGTGCCATGGGCTACAGAAATTAATAACTCCTATTTCTGTACACCTCAGCAATCTGCATGGCAATCTCGACAGAAATCCTCATGCAGCTTCTCTGAATTGTCACTGATTTCTGTATGAAAGGAAATACACCTTTAAATTGGTATATTTCTCACTGTGAGGGTGCTGACGCGCTGGCACAGGGTGCCCAGAGAAGCTGTGGCTGCCCCATCCCTGGCAGTGTTCAAGGCCAGGTTGGACACAGGGGCTTGGAGCAACCTGCTCTAGTGGAAGGTGTCCCGGCCCGTGGCAGGGGGTTGGAACTGGATGAGCTTTAAGCTCCCTTCCAACCCAAACCATTCTAGGGTTCTACGAAACAAAATACATATTTAAGGGCAACAACTAGTAATCCAGGAAAAGTTTGGGTTTGGATCATCCACAACAGTTTTGCGGGTTTTGTTTCGGCTTTTTCTTCTCCTCTTCCTTTCTCTGTGTGCAAGGAAGAAAGCAGAGTCCTTTCCTGCAGACAGACCTCAGGCAGAGCAGCCTCACATCCAATCCTGTCACCAGCAGGCAGGCAGCAATATTCAGCTCATCTTGAAGAGCACAGCGAGTGACCCAGCAGTGGTTGCTAGGCACAGGGACTAATATAGCCAGGGAGACGGGCTGGAGTGGTCTGCATCAGAGCTGTACATTGCAGGCTCAGGTTAACAGCTCTGCCTGGCACTGAGGACATCTTACAATGGTGCTCTGCAACACTAGCACTAGAAAATACTCTTAGGAATTGGGATTTTGTATAACACAGGGCAAGATACAAATTTTGCATCAAATAGTTTGGAGCTGCAGGGGTTTCAAAGGCCATCTTAACCCCAGCTCCACCTCTGGGACTCTTTCTCTGCACTCGAATTAACTGGAACTGCTGAGAAATTATTTTGTTACCTGAAAGAGTGCCTAATGCTGACTCACACCAGCAGAGCAGCCACATTACTGCACGGTTTAAATGAGCTTTTCTCCAGAGGGAGCATAGGAAACATTGAGCAAGCCACAGTCATTTCACCACACAGACATACAGAGAGTTCCCAGTCCCCAGAAGCAGATTGTCACCTGTCCCTTGGGAGTCCCTCTGGACATCAGTCCTGTACCTGGATATGGGATGGAGAGAAGCGTGAAGTCAGCATAACGTTGAGCTTTGTCCACCTTCTCAGAAGACGTCACACTGCACAGGACAAGAGGAGAACAGACATTTGGAGAGTGTTTCTCACAGAGATATCAGCATCCAAAAAGCTACCTGTTGCATCTCCCTGCACAGTGACTTGACTCAGGAGCGAGCAGAACTTACTCAACACATCCAAATAATCAGGTATAGCCCAAAACCACTAAAGCTTTCCTCTGAGAGAAATAATAGCAGAAACATCTCCCCCTATTCCTGCACACAAGCAGAGGGCTCCTTCACTCTCCCCCTTTCTGAAGGGGTGACTGTCACATTGTCACAAGCTCTATAGAGAGAAACTGCTCAGACTGCAGACGACAGATGACAGCAGCTATCTTGCCCACTGATACAGCTTTCTCTGGCCTAAAACCTTGGGGTTCCCTTTATAGCAGTCGATTATAGCTGATCCTGGAGTGGGGCTGCTCCCAGGCACTGCTCCCAGGATGCTGAGTGCATGCCCAATAGCAATTCCCATGTAAGGGCTACCCTGCAGAAAAACAAATGAACCCAGACTCACTTCAAGCCAAACTTCACCTTCTTGTTTTCCACCATCAGGTCACAGATGTATCGCACAGACAGGTATCGAAGCAGCTTGATGTCGTGCCCTCTGACCTTGTCAAACAGCTGGGAGTCTGCATTCCTGCAGGACACAACAAGGCAAAGCAAAATGAAGGGTCTAGAATTCAATGACTGACTATGGTGAATCCAATTCTTTGCACAACACTGCCACAGTCCTTTCCTGAACTGCTTCTAGCCATAAGCTGCACAGCACGAGCCTTGTCTCCACAGGTCTCCTTGTCTGGCTCTGGCCAGACCCTGCAACAAACTGATGCTGCAGACTTTGTGCTTAGGGTCCCTCCTCGTGTCTCATTCTGTTCTGCAACAAGATACAGAACAGTTTCTCCAGCCTGAGGGAATTCCTCTTACTTTCTGATGAAGTAAACTCGTTTGTGTAATTCCAACACTTTCTTTAAATGGCCCTATATATTCCTGTCCCAACCCTTGAGGGGCCGAGCCAGTCAGCTTTGATCCAAGCCATTGGAATAATCTCCCCAGGGAAGCAGGGGACTCCTCAGCTTTGGACACTTTTAAGACTCATCTGGACAGGGTGCTGAGCCATTTAGTCCAGGTCATGCTTTGCCTAGAAAGGTTGGACCAGATGGTCCTTGAGATCCCTTCCAACCTGGTACTGTAGGATTCAGACCCCCTTTTCCCCATCCCAGTGATGCACACAAACCTAAGTGCAGAATCTTCCTCTGAGATGTCTTCTGCATCTGCCCAAGCATCATCAGAACCTCCTGCAATGAAGCATTAAGAACTGAAGCTTGTGTAAACCAACCTTGTGCCCAGTCTAACACACACATATGCCCCAAAAGGTCATGATTTAGCACCCTCTCTCCACACAGAAGTGCTCTCAGTAGTTCCCTACATTTCCTCTTCCTGAAAAGCCCATTTTCTAATGTAGCCCACTCTTCCCTTGTCACTGCAAAGGACCTAGGCAGGTCAAACCCATTCCTGACAGCCAGAAGGACACCCCGATAGCATTACACAGTGCTTTGTTAAGCCGAGCTACCCATGCTAAGGCTACCAAACACTCTCTGAAGAGCTTTCCTTACAGTCCAGTGTATGTCACCACTAGCAGGATTTGATTCCCAATGATTAACCAAGCATCAGCAAGTTGTTATCCTTTCTTCTACTATTCCCCATTCCAATGCTTTGGAATCAGTACCCTGAATCCTTTGGGCTGCCCTTACTTGCCTACATGCTTCCCATAACTCACTCTTCAGCCTCAAGTCCATGCTAGAGGTCTGCATGGGCTCTCAGGAAGAGCTTGCTCTCATGTGTAGGTCACTGTCCCAGCACTGACCAGCCTGACAGTGGTTACCTCAGAAAATAGCTCCTCACTCACCTGAGAAGATATAGTTGTAGCCAGTGCGCCCATAGAGCTCTCCCCAGCCAGCCAGTGTTGCTGATCTGCAAATATGCTGGAGGGAGATTTTGTTATTAACCACCCATGCTCCAGGAGTCTTCCCCTTATCATGTCTCTGGCCTATGTGCTGTCACGTTACATAGAAACGGTTGGTACCTACAGCTACCACCTCCCAGCAGCCTCCCCTGCTCCCTGGTCCAGATTGAGTTATCCAAACTCATCAAGTGCCTTTATCTGTAGCTGGTTTTTAAATCACATTTTCATTTCTAGTTCTCCAATTCACTGATACAGTCAATTCCTGCCAAGTTAGCAAGGTCTGTGCTCTGTTAATACCCTGCTTGAGTCTTATTCCCACATTCTTGTGGATAAGGTTATAGATGGTCCCAGTGTGGCTCCAGGCAGTAAAGGTCAGCAGGGCCAGCCCACGATGGCTTTAGTCAAGCTGCACTAAAATGGTCACAGGTATGATTTTGCTATTCATACAGCGCTTCTAAATTGAACTAAAGAAAACTGAATTAAGCTATTTAAACTTTAACTGAGACTATTCCTACAGGGCTTCAATGCAGTTTAACTAATCCACATGAAAATGAATGTAATTTCACTTTCTTACAGCTCCCCTTGCAGACAAGCCCACACATTCATAAGACCATTAATGCAATCTTGCCTCCCCAGGGAACACGCAGGGAAACTTCTTTTTAGAGGGAAAAGTTATTCAAAGGGAGCTCACTGCTGGGAAGAGTAAGGGGCAGAAAGTGGCAACAGTTGTTCTTTCCCTCTCAAAGACCAAATAGCTTTGGTCCTTCAGAAGGGACATATACATGGGGGCAATGTTAGCTCTTTAGTGCAATGGTGGGGTAAAATAGCTTGAAGACCCCCACAAATGGTTTATGCAGCCTAGACAGGCTACCTACTGCTACAGGCTGCCTGCCTGCACTTAAGTAAGGATTTTTCCAGCATTCAGAAAGGTGACAAGCAACTGAAGATGTGGCTGCACAGGTCAAACAGAGGGAGAAAGGTCCTTTTTGAAGCTAAGAGAGGTGACCCATGAAGCTTTACCTTTCCCTTGTACAGAATGACTGGGCAGACGAAGCGGCCTCTGCACCTCGCCATCTTACTCCGGTTGATGAGGTCCTGCAGTTTGCCAACCTGCACAGTGCTCTCAAACCTAGTGGACAGAGATTTGGGTCAGCACACAGAGCATCTCCCCACACACCCTGGGCTGTGATCCCCATCCCTTTCACCTGCGAGCCTCTGAAGTTAGCAAGCAGGAGGACACTTCTGTAAGTATTGCTTTGCTTGAGAAGAGATTCCTTCGTGTATAATTCCCAATGATTTTGAAACTTTGACAGATTCTGACATTCAGATTTGGTTGTGGGGTTGTTTTTCTACCTGCCTTTATGTTTCCTTTGCAAATGCAAATAGAGACGGAAACAAGAACTTTAAGATGGTGTTACCAGAATAGCTCCACAGCACTGCTTCCAAGCGCAGAATACAGGATTCAGCAAAAATCAAATGCCTGGAAGATCAGAAATTGCAAGAGAAGCACCTCCCCAGGAGCTGAGACAAGACACCAGGTTTCACCTCTCAGCAACTACCCATGCTCCACTCTTCTCGTCTCAAGAACCATCACCAGCAAAGCTAGAGACAAACATAGTAAACAAACATAGTTGTAAGGAGGCTGCTGTAGGAAGGGGAGATGCTGCTCTGAAGAACAGGTGTGAGGCTCTTGCAGGGAGAAGTGATTAAAAGCAGCACAGGTAGGAGGAAATCTACTGAAGGCGGCTCAGAAACCAGAGCACTCCACCAGCAGTGTGAAGGAGCAGCATTCAGGCTGCCTGGCACGAGGTGGAGAATGAGGTGGAAGGAATAATGTGTATCTTAACCCTGTTTTTCTTACTTTCAGGTGGAGGGGATCTTCAGAAGTTTGTTTTCCAGAAGATACTGCTGGGCTACCTTACTTCTGTATTAATTCCCTGCTCACCCTCCCCCCAAACCCAGACCCCCGTGCCATGGAGCTCATCTGAATTAATCTTTTTAAATGTAAGGGACACATTTTCTCTAAGAGCAAGCACCTATATTTTAGGCCTGAAGGAAAGGTGCTTCTCTTTGGGTAGCCATAACAGCACTGGAATCAAAATGTTATCTCACAATGTTAGATAATGTGCAACTGTGATCACATTTGGAGTGCAGACACATCACAGGACGGTCAGGTCAAACCAAAGACATGGCCTGTGTCTGAGATCTGGATGTTTTCATCAGGTACAACCACACTAAAGAACTGAGCACATCCCTCCATCCCCTGCAGCGTCTGCCTGCTCCTTCTGGGGGGACATCAGAGACCTCTAAGCACAGGGAAAGAGCTCTTAGGTGTCAGAATCACTGTGCTACTTTCTGTGGCTCCTCACAAGCAGCACCTGACCAAGGAGCCAAAACCATGCACCAAATTCCTCCTGTTACCCCCTGCAGCTGCCTGATTCCAGAGTACTGATAGAAACTTTGAGGAGAAAGCATCCTTTCATGCTCCAGCTGTCCAGCCACAGAACAAACAGGATCAAGAAACCGATCTGGGCTTAAAACACCCATTTGTTGCTGGTTCCCTGCCTGGCTTCAGAAGCAGCTGCAGCAGCAGAATGGATGGGACAGTGCGGAGTTCACATAGGTGAGAACTGCCCCCAGAAACCCTGGTGAGAGGCGAGAAGCACCCTGCACACTTCAAGAAGATCTTACCATCTGATGAAGAACATTACCAAGATGAAAAGCAGCCAAAGACCTAGAGGGAATGTCCCCTTCACTTGTGTTCTGTAACACAGAAGCACAGTCTCTATGAAATCATTAGTCCACAAAGCACAATGATGAAATGAAAACCCAGATTTGTCTAAAAATGATCAGCAGCTTTTACAGAGGATATCACCCAGAAACCAGGGGGAGAGTGCTGATGGAGGTCATGGTTTCCATGACTCTCTGGGACAGCAAATTGAGATGTGGAAAGAATCAGTAATTCAAGTGTAACTACCAGTGCTGATTGCAAAGCTCTGGAAGAAAACAGGGTGCTGAGTGCGAGTGTATTTTGAACACTCGTCAGGGGAATGAAGCATCCTTTCCTTTTGCAAGAACAAGAAAAGCAGAAGCATTCTGTTTCTCTTCCCTAAAGGCACTCCTGGTCGCAGTTACAGCTTCAGAGCTCAGTTTCCCTTTTTTTGCAGCAAGGGGGAAAAAAAAGCCGCCTTTTCTAACCTGATCCAACCATCAAGCAGAAATTATCCCACCTGATAATCAGCTGTAGCTGGTGCCAAAGACACCCGTCCCACAGCACCCAGCCCACGTGCCAGCACCGTGGTGGACAGTCTGCCCTCCTCAGGCAAAGCAGCTGGACAGGGGAAGAGAACTCAGTGACCGCCATCCTTCTGAACATGTTACTCTTGTCGTGGACACAGTTAAGACAGCAAGATTGCATTATGTTTTGTTGGAAGCCAAAATAAAAGCTGAGAGGCTATGGTTAGAGCTGCAGGGAGCAGCTAACAGCCAGAAGCCAGACCAAAGTGATTCTAAGCTCGTAGGTCAAAGTCCAGAGAGAGGTTGGCTTAGACTTGTACTAAACTGCAAGCCAGCACTTCCCGTTAGCTCACTAACCTGCAGCACCCACTGACACACGTACCATGGTGGGGGCAGAACTTCTCCTGCCAAGGTTGTCTCGTCTGTGCAGCCCCTATCAGCACCCCCTACCTCAAAACGCTTTCCAGACTAAACTTTCTCTAACCAGAGGCCTTCCAGGAAGACCACGGGCACTTCATCAAGATAAGGAGAGCATCACACACGGTGCCACGAGCAGGAGTCGTTCGGAGCCAACGCCGTGCCTGGCTCTGCTCAAGCACCGCACGCTGCCCCGGAGCGCCCCGCTCCCTTCGCACCCCTCAAAGCACAGCTTTCACCCAGGAGGCCCAAGAGGAGCGCGGCAGCGAGCGCAGCCCTGGCAGGCGGCGAGGGGCGCCCGGAAGCGGATGACACCGCCCGCTATAATTAGCCGCAGCACAACCCGGCGGGGCTTCCCCCCGCCGGCGGCAGCCCCGGAGCGGTAGTGGCTGCCGGTAGGCGCGGAAGCTCCCCGGGGCAAGACGCGAAGCCGCCTCCGTGTGCTGTCAGCAGTGCGGGGAGGGGGGGCACCGGTGGTAGCGGGAGCCTTACGGGTCGCGGCCGGCGCCGGCATCGCGCTCCAGGAGGACGATGTGCCGCGGGTAGTGGGCGCACACCTCGCCGTGCGCGTTGGAGATGACGCTGTAGCGGTAGTCGCGGCCGAAGAGCTCCAGGCACCGCCGCTCGATCCGATCCACCTGCACACAGACACCGCTCAGCGACCGGCTCCCGGTCGCCCCTAACCGCCCCCCAGTCCCGAGCCCCTCACCTTAGCGGCGGCGGCGCCCCCGCCGTCTTTCGCGCGGTACTGAGCCCGGGAGAACTCGAGCAGCAGCTCGGCCAGGGCGCGGTCCCCGCAGCCCGCCGGGGGGCAGCCGCGGGCCGCCGCCATCCCGCGCCGCTCACCGCCGCCGGCCCATGCCGCCGCCCCGCCCGCCGCCGCCGCCGCTTCCGCCCGCCCTCCCAATCACCGGCGGCGGAGGCGCCACGCCTCTTCCGTCCGCCCGGGGCGTCATTGGGATGCGACGGGCGCCGTTCCGGTGCGCTCCGCTTCGCGCTCCCCGCTCCCACCGCCCTCCCCCGGGCCCCGCGGAGCCCCCGGCGGCGAGGTGCTCGGTGCGAGGCCTGGAGGAGCCGGGTCCGGCGGAGGCACCGCCGGTGGGAGCGGGCTGTGCTCCCCAACACCGGGGCTGCCCCGAGCTGCGGGACGCTGAGGCTTTGCGAAACCGCGCTTAGATCCGCGGAGGGACGGGGCGAAGTTGGGCGGGCCCCGGGGGAGGAATCCCGAACCGGCCGCTCGGGGCGGGAGCGGAGACATGAAGCCAGTGTGGCACCGGCAGTGCCACGGGAGCGGCGGCGGGGATGGTGCGGGCGCTAGCTGGGACTGCTTGTACCAGGTTAACAGGCACCGCTGCCCCGCACCGGGCGGGTGCTTTGCGTAGCGGGAGAATACAAAGATTTTTTTACCTCTGCATGTGTCTGTTTGGCGAATCTTCCGCGAACCTTGACGGGACGGGGAAGAGGATGGAGCAGCTCATGAAAGCGGAGTTCAGCCGCAGGACACCGCCCGCAGGCGGTCCGGTGCCGGTGTGTTGCGGAAGGGGGGGCTTGCAGGGCACCGATCACCGTACCCGCACCTCAGGCCGGCACCGCCGGGCACACGAGAGGCCCCGGGGCAGGTCCTGCTGCTCCCAGCGCCTCTACAGCCACGCTGGCACCGGCTGGGTTGCACCGGCCACGCCAAGCGGCTGGAGGGGGCCGCCGCCCGCTCGGGGGGCTCCTCTGCCAGCCCGCGGGGCTCCGCCGGGCCCGCGGAGGAGGGACCGGGAGGGTGAACGTTCACTCATGTACCTGCTGGCGTTAACCACGCGTGCGGGCACGGCGGGGATGAGCGGCCGCCACTGGGCGGGGCTGCGCCGCGGAGCGACCCGGGGGTAGCGGAGCCTCCGCTTCAGCCCCACTGAGGTGACCCTCTCCGAGCCTTACCGAGGCGGCCCGAATAGAGCCGAAAGTTACCGAGCGCGCTCCGAACCTCGCCGGGGAGCGGGCCGAGCCCGTCGCGAGGCGCTCCGAACCCCGCCGAGCCCTCAGCGGGCGGAGCCGAAGCGGCCCGATTCCCCTCGGGGCGCGCGCGGCGGGCTCGGCTCTCGGCTCGTCTCCGCAGTGGGGAGTGGGGCGGGGGGGGGCGGGAGGAAGGCGCGCACCCGCGGGGGCGCGCACGGGGCGCAGAGGCGGCAGCCAAGATGGCGGCGCGGGTGGCGCAGGGGCCGGCAGCCCGCGGGCGCGCCTAGGCCGCGGGGCCCCCCCTCCCCTTCCCCTTTATCCCCTCACCCCGGGGCGGGCTCCCCGCCGTCGAGCCCCCCCCCTCCAGCTCCACCGCCGGCAGGATGCTGCCCTCGCAGGAAGCCTCCAAGCTGTACCATGACAACTACGTGCGGAACTCGCGCGCCATCGGCGTGCTGTGGGCCATCTTCACCATCTGCTTCGCCATCATCAACGTGGTGGTCTTCATCCAACCGTACTGGGTGGGAGACAGCGTCAACACGCCCAAGCCCGGTTACTTCGGGCTGTTCCACTACTGTGTGGGCAGCGGGCTGGCGGGCCGGGAGCTGTCGTGCCGCGGCTCCTTCACCGACTTCAGCACCATCCCCTCGGGCGCCTTCCAGGCGGCGGCCTTCTTCGTGCTGCTGTCCATGGTGCTGACGCTGGGCTGCATCACCTGCTTCGCCCTCTTCTTCTTCTGCAACACCGCCACCGTGTACAAGATCTGCGCCTGGATGCAGCTGCTGGCAGGTACCCACCGGCACCGGGCACCGGGCGTGCCACAGCAGCGGCGACAGCGGGAGGCGGGTGCTGGCACCCCCCTGGGAGCTCCCGGTGGTGGGAGCGGGGCTGCTGGAGGAAGGGAACACCAAGGTTGCTCAAGGAAGCTGGGCAAGGGCCAAGCGATGCGGGGATGTGGTTCCAGGAAATAGCTCCAGGGCTTCCTGGGACACCCAGGGCAGGGACTAGCACTGACTGAGCACCAGGAATGGGTGCCGGCTAGGGGCACCGGCACACAGGGTGCCCCATGCGCTGGTATCAGGGCCTGTGACTTAAGAAAGCTGGGCATAATTACTGTGTTTCCATAGGACATGCCAGCCAGGAACTGGTTCCAGGACACCCCAGGGCTTCCTGGGGCACCCAAGCCAGGCACTAGCACTGACTGAGCACTGGGAATGGGCGCTGGCTTGGGGCACCGGCACACAGGGCTCCCCAAGCACTGTTATCAGGGCCCCTGGCCACAAGGAACACCAGGGTTGCCTGAGAAAGCCCGGCTGGGTACAAGTACTGTGGATTCATAGGACATCCATCCCAGACAGGAACTGGTCCCAGGACACCTCAGGGATTCCTGGGACACCCAGGCCAGGCACTATCACTGACAGAGCACCAGGAATTGCCACCAGCTCAGGGCACTGGCACCCAGGGCTCTGCAGGCAAGCTCTGATCCCAGCGGGAAAGCTGGATCAGGGACCCACAACAGGCACCCCAGGACAGCCTGATCCAAGGACCAGCCTCGGGGCACCCCAGTACACCCCAGTCAGGGACCAGCTTTGGGGTACCCTAGGCAAGGACTGTCCCACAGAGTCAAGGACCAGCTGCAAGGATGCCTTTGGACACCTTGGACCTAGGACCAGCAGCCCCCTAGGGACCCAGATCCCTGGGGCACCCCACATCAGGGACTAGTCTCCCTGTCTACACAGCTCCAAGGGCATCCCTGAGCAAGCCCACCCCCAGGGGAACCCCCAGCTCCTGAAGGCACCCCATCACTGGCAGGAGCCCCTGCATGGACCCTTTAAAGCGCCTGTGCACAGACAGACCCTTCAGCTCCCCCTTAAAGAGGTGCTGTGCTTGGCCCCCCTCCCTCCAGCATCATGAAAGGGCTGGTGAGGACAGACCTTCCCCAGCTCTGCACAGAGAGACCCCAAGTGCAGCACTTCCCACAGAGAGACACCACGCACTTACCTTGATGGCCCCTCAGAAGTGACCACAGGCTCACGTCCAGTCATTCCCTCCCCAAAAGTGGCAATGTCTATAAATCTTCCTCAGCTCCCTCCACATAAGAAACCCCACCATGGATGTACCCCGACACCTTCATAGACTCAGTCCTCAAAGCAACACCATACAGCAGCCCAAACTTTTCTCCATAAGGGGACCTGGTGCATATATTGGTAAGGATCCCAAGCATCCCCCTGTGCAGAGACCTCCAAGCTGTCCTCACTGAGAGTCTCTTCTTTTTGGAGAAACCCCCTGAGAAAAGACCCTTCACTTCCTTTTATCTCCAGTTTTACCACCTGTGGGAAGACGTTGTGTTACTCCCAACGCATACAAAGTGTGAACAGAGCCAGAGCTTCCACCAGAAGGACCCAGAGCCCCCCATATTCCTCATGAAAGGACTCCAGCCCCGCTCCCTGGGAGAAGGGCCCATCATTGATGTGGGAGGATGCAGCCCCCCATGCTGGGAGCTTGTGCTGGGAAGCCTGCCCTCTCCTCACCCAGAGCAGGACCACAGCCAGACCTTTGGCTTATCAGGAAATTCCTTCATCTTTAATTTTCCCTGCCCTGAAGATTTACCAGTTTCAGGCAAGCTCAGAGCCCAAATCCTCCTGATTGTCAGCAGCTTAATCAAGTGGCTTGGAGCTGCTGCTGCTGCACAGGGAGCTGTGTGGTGGAGGGCACTGCACTGAAGGCAGCTCTGGGCTTCCTCCCCGGTGCCTCCTGTCCTGCCCCAGCTCAGCACCCTGCTGCTGCCACCTCTGGGTGCCCCTCGCCCTGCCCTGGGGCTTGTCCCTGCTCACACTTTGCACCCTGTGGCTACACTTGTGTTGCTCAGAACTGCACTTGTGAGAGCCCTGAGGATGCGGCTTGCAGGGGCCATGGGCTGGTTCTCCTGGCCCCAGCCAGCCCAGGCCTGGCTGGGAGCAGCACGGACACACGGCCTGTGTGTGCTGGGGAGGGTCAAGGCAGCATTCGTAGGATCATAGGATCAAGCAGGTTGGAAAAGACCTTTAAGATCAGGAAGTCAAACTGTTATGCAGCACTGCCAAAGCCATCACTAGACCATGTCACTAAGGGCCTTGTCTACATGGGTTTTGAACCCCTCCAGGGACAGTGATTCCACCTCTTCCCTGGGCAGCCTGTTCCAATGCCTGAGCACCCTCTGGGGGAAGAAATTGTTCCTAATATCCAGTTTAAACCTCCCCTGGTGCAGCTTGAGGCTGTTTCCTCTTGTCCCATCCCTTGTTCCTTGGGAGCAGAGACCAGCCCCCTCCTGGCTCCATCCTCCTGTCAGGCAGTTGCAGAGAGCGATAAGGTCCCCCCTGAGCCTTCTCTTCTCCAGACTAAACCCCCCCAGGTCCCTCAGCCATTCCTCATCACACTTGTGCTCCAGGCCCTGCACCAGCTCCGGTGCCCTTCTCTGGCCCCGCTCCATTAACAGAGACTGGCCATCCACCCTGCTCTGGGATGGGGAAGGTGCTTCTGTCCTGCAGGAGAGGCTGGTGTCACCATCAGGGAGGGCCGGGACACAGAGGCGGTGGCGTGTCTTGGCCAGAGGGAGCCTTGTCTTGGAGGGGCTGGGCAGGGCTGAACTTCCCTGGGCACGTCAGAGGCAGCCGCAGGTGGATGCGTTACCTTGTGCATGGAGAAGGAGCTGCTGTGACCCATGGAGGGGACACCATGGGGTAAGTCCCATGGGTAGGGCAGGGATGTGGCCTGATGCAGGCGCTGGCCAGCTTTGGAGATTCGCCTGCCTTGGGAGGCTGGAGGGTTGTGCCAGAGCAGAGGGCTTGGAGAAGGGAATGGCATTCCTCCTGCCTCAGTGGGGTTTTAGCTGGAGGAGGACTCACACCACTACAGCAGAAGCAACAGCGAGGCCTAAAGTTTCATGGTCTCACTGGTGAAAACCAGGTTAACAAGGTGCAAGGCAGAGAGATGGGGAAGAGGTGGGTCCACCCCATCCCTATGGCATGGCCAGTGCAGAATACAGGGCTGCTGAGAGGGAAGTCTTCAGAAGAGGAAAACCAAGAGCAGGAAGGGGGGATGAGGACGGGGAATTCAATATCTCTTTCAGGAAAAAAAAGAAAGGTTTAAATCATCAATGTCTCATTAGTGGACAACAATCAAGGAAGGGTTTAATTAGAGCTTCACAGAAAGCTCCAGCTCCAAAGCCACTGCCCCCCCAGGAGAGAACTGGATCTAGTTAAGAGGAAAGACTGTGCTTTAGCGCACATAGCAGCACAGCCATCTGCCCTCCTCAAATCCCAGGAACACCAAAGTGGAGATTTGGCTAAATCCTTCTGTTATAAAACAGAAATGGGCCTTTAACATAAGCATGTCAACAACTGCAAGACTGACAGCACCCTGGTGCCACTCCAGGCCTCGAAACTAGGAGAGGAGCTCCCCCCGAAAGTCCCATGGGATCATGCTTACTTGAGGAGAAATGGGCTGTTTGGGTGATCCCACTTGTGCACCCTCCATGGAGGGCAGGGGCAGGAGCTGGGGTGATTCTGTGGATGCCTCTGTTCGAGGGACCACATAGGAATCATCTCCTGGAGTCCAGAGCACAGGAATACACCACCACCATGTGCTGAGGAGGCTGCCCAGGGCCTGAGCATTTCCTCTGACTCCTCAGTTCTCTGCTGTGACATAAATGAGTTAATTCTGAGCTTTGAACAGAGTTGTCCTCGGGTCCAGCACTAACGCTGCAGTGAGACACCCCAGGCAGTTCTGCCTGGCACTGCATCCGCAGGTCCTCCTCATGAGGACAGTCACCCCAGGGGTCTGTTTGCAGGAGGGCTTTGGTTTTGTACTTACGGTCTCTTGAGGGTCAGAAGAGGCAGCTGGCTGAGCACACGGTCCCTCATAGCATGGAGAGGGTGGCTGGCCACTTTTGAAGGTGTTTCCCTGCGTTTCAAGTCCATCGATCAGTGTGGTGACACCTTCCAGCTCCCTCAGGCCAGGCACAAGCACGACACATGGGGTGCCATTCTGTGGCACTGGCCGTGGGGCTGGGGTTTGTCTTTATCAGCAGCACTTTGGAGCTAATTCTGCCATCAGGCACCTTGCAATGTGATAATACATCAGCATCTCAGCCCTTTCCTCC
Organism: Strigops habroptila; assembly: GCF_004027225.2. Taxonomy (NCBI): domain Eukaryota; kingdom Metazoa; phylum Chordata; class Aves; order Psittaciformes; family Psittacidae; genus Strigops; species Strigops habroptila. The sequence continues at coordinate 36,042,691 of NC_046360.1, forward strand.
TTTGGGACACTCCCTTTGGAGTTCTACTCATGTCTCAGCTGGGCCCTTCCCACCCAGCAGCGTGTGAAGCAGGAGCAGGGGCAGAACCTTGATCAGCAGCTTCATCTTTTGCACCTGAGCTGCATTTGCCACTGATTGGGGACCCCTCACACTGTGCAGCTGCACAGCATCGTTTCGGCATGTCTGTGGAGAGGTTAGGACTTGTTTTCATGGATATAAAAGTCATTCATTGAAATTCCTAATGAAAAAGCAGATGACACATAACCGCTGCTCCAAACAGCTAGGAGATAACTGGGGCAGCTGCTGGGATTGAGGGTGAAGCAGCCTCAAGCCCTTTCTCTGCCCAAAGGAGAAATAAAGCCAATAAATGACCCTTGAGCTTCCCCTGCCCACCCTGCAGCAAAAAGGAGACATCGCTAAAAAAAAACCCCTTTGCGTTTACTGAAATACCAGCTTCTGGCCCCCAAAAAACCTTTCCTGAAGATTCCCCCTCTCCTTCCCCTGTCGTGCAGCGGGAACGGGAGCGCAGCCCTCGTATCCGTGCGGCAGGCGTCGGGAGGCAGCGCGAGCCTCCCGTAGTAGCTGTTAACGTGCCCGTGGAGCCGCAGGGAAGGACTGAGCGGGCGTTTCGGAGCCGCTGGTGTCCTGGAGCTGACATCCCATAACTGTTGTTCCAGATAAAGTAACTGTCAGTTCGGATTCATGCAACCTCCTAACTCCATTCCGAAGCCTGCTGAGTTTTTGGCTCGGAAACAGGCTGTGGAGCAAAGTGTCGTAAGGGAGCTGCTGTCTGTGTAAATGGCTGGGGTTGGCCATCCCGAGCATGCTGCCTTTGGGTTTCCTTTGGTTTTGAGGGATTTCTATTTTTAGGAGGGGGGAAAAGGAGGGGGGGAAGCTCTGTTCGTTCCCTTTCCTTTCAGTGCTCAGCTCTCAGGAGGTTTCCTATGAGAAACAGCCACTCCAGACTCCAAAGCCACCTCCTAACCCCTGTTTCCTGGGGATTCAGGGCTGCTGTGCAGCGCCCAGGGGCACCAGGACTTGGTAGTCACGGGGTGAAGGTTGGACTTGATGATCTTGAAGGTCTTTTCCAACCTAATTGATTCTATGTTGGGGATCTGCAGTGGGGACCCCCATCTGCTGATGGCACAGCATCGCAGCGAGCGGCTGTGGGCATGTGGCAGCAAGAGCTTCCTCCCCTTTGGCACAAGGTAGATATGAGGGGCTGGGGGGGTCACCAAAATACCCCTGGCAGAGAGATGTGACTGCAGTGAAGGTGGGAGTGATGTGCATGAGGGCAGGGACAGCAACTGAGCCTGAAGGAGGACGAGCCACTGCCTGCGAGGTCAAACACCTCGCTGTGCCCAAGCCAGGCCCTCAGCAAACGTGTGGGTTACTCACAGTCCAAATCAGCTAAATACACCTTCCACCCAGGGGTGTTATCCTGCCAGGAGGAGCCTCCTCATCCCTCTGCTGAAATCCCGCTCCAGTGTTGCAGCCTGAGTCATAACATTGAATTCCTTTCAATTAATTTCTTTTGCGAGGATATCAAAAGCCCTTGAGATTCCCATTTCATTTGTAGGGTCCGAGGGAGCACTGAGGAGCCTCAATCCATGAACCACCTGCAAAAGCAAGCCAAGAAATGCCACTTTCCCTGGGGCCAGAGCCCCAGCTCCAGCAGGATCCCTCCCCGTACACCCTGCCCCTGTGAGCACCAGAATGCCCAGACACAAATCCGTCTTTCCAACTGGGAAAACTCTGGAAGAGGAAGTTGGAGCCTGATCCTGAGGGAGGGATGGCAGCTGTGGTGTGTGACAAAGCTCCTCCTCAGTGCCACTGGTAGTAGGGACCAGCATTACACCCTCAGAAGAATGGGAATTTAAAGCAAAATGGATGGGAATTGGGTTGTTGTTCCTCTCTAACAGCAGCAGAGCCCCGTCCTCATGTCCCTCAGACCCACTGCGAGGGGCTTGGTGAGAAGGGCAGCATCAAGGCCTGTCCACCTCAGGGGATCCTCTCCTTCTTCTTGCTCTGCTCCATGTTGCTCCTTGCTGCAGGCACAGGAAGGTGTTTCCAGGACACAGGCAGCCTGGGGACACGCGGGAAAGGGAATTGCTTGTGACAGAGCAGAGGACAGAGAGAGGCTCGATGCTGGGAACACGTGGGACAGACGGGAAGAGGAGAGCGCTGCTCTTCGTTGGGAGAGGACCTGGTCTGTGTGGCCACGGCCCAGGGAGCTGCAGAGCTTCCCTTGTGGGAACAGGCCTCAGGTCACCCTCAAGCAGAGGAGTCTGGCTGGGTACGTGCACTTGGACACCCTCCTTTACCCTGGTGGTGAACATGTAGGTTCATTCCCTCTGTCAAACAGGGGCTATGAGAGCTCCTGGAGCTGCTCCACCAGCACAGGCTCCCACTGCAGAGCGGGCACACAGGGACAGGAGGGACCAGGGTGGGTAGATACAGGTTAGAGCCAGCCCCATCCATCCTGGCAGTGCCCATGGCTGTGCTGTGACAACCCCCCGCATCGGTGGCTCGTGTGCTGTGTGTTTCTGAGCTGCTGCTTTCACCTTAAACCCTGTCTTTCATCCTCCACGCATTAATCCACTGTGTCCTGCATCACTGCCCTGTGAGCCACGTGTGGGACCTGCTGCTGTCCTGTCAGACCCTCACACGTGTAGCTGTGGTGGCTCTCGGTGAGCTCCTGCTTTACTCAGGCAGCTGCATCCACACAGAGCCCTAATAGATGCTCAGAAACAGAGCAAATACTGATGCAGAGCCTAAGGAATGACCCAGGGCTGTTGCTGGGCTGCTGGAGGGACCAGCCGAGGGCTGTGCACAAAAGCACAGCGGGTTAAACTGGCACCTGATGATTAGGCTTGTTTCTTACTTACATTTACGTGCATTTCCTGCCCTCTTCCACCCTGGAGCACAGCCCTGGTGTTCTCTCTGTGCTGGCAGGGGCTGTTGCTGAGGGTGTTGCTGCCACCTTCGCTCTCCTCTGGCCTCACCACCCACTTGTGGCTCTTTCCTCCTGCGCGCTGATTTCAGCACAGCTCTTACAGCCGGTACCCATCGCCAGCCTGGCTCGTGTCAGCCTGACCAGCCCTGCACCAGGGATGGCCACAGGGCACCTCAGCTCTCCGCACCCTAAAATCAGTGGATCCCAAAACCCTCTTGGCACCTCTGCTTTATCAGGAAGAGTCCATGGCACAGGTCTGCTGCTCCTGAGGTCCCCTTGGGGCAAGTAAAAGCCATCTAGCCCCAAGGTGCCCGTGTCAGCAGGAGGGACAGGTTTCTCCTCACCATTTATCACACAGCACATGTCACTGGTGCTGGTTGCCTTCCAGAGGGGGTGGGTTTGGGTTGCTCTGGTCCCAGATGTGGTTGGGTGTCCCTGGTGATGGTGTGTTGGAGATGCTGCTTGTTGGCTCCTTGTACAGTGCCAGGGTGGCACCGGGGCTGTGTATGGAGGTACCTCAGTGACAGAGCTCACCTCTGCCTGCAGCAAAGCTTTTACCAGCAGGTTTGTAACGCGGGTGGAGCAGGCAGAGCCAGGCAGCAGCATGCGGGTGGTGGTGTGTGCCGGAGCATGGATTCCCCTCGGCATTCCTGCCCTTCCCTTGGGAGAGCCGGCAGTGCGGCTCATCGGGATGCGAGGGCTGTGCTGAGCCCTGGTGTGTGCAAACCCAGCCCTGCGCTCGCTTTTCCTGCTCCTGGGATTTCCCTTCCCCACCAAAGGCCATTAAAAGGGCACGTCAGCACCGGAGGGCTCACCAGCTATGGCAGCTCTCGTGCCTGGCCCGGTGTTTGCTGTCCCTCCGGCAACAGGGCACAAGGAGGTGCCTTGTTTCTTGTGTGGGTACAAGCTGCTCGGTTCTTCCCTAACTCAAAACGCTCGCTGGCATCCCAGCTGCTCGCCAGCACCATTAGTGATTTTATCCTTCCCAGCCGACACAGGGCGAGGAGCTTCTGTACTTCACAGCCTGGTTTGGGGTGAAGGGAGCTTAAAGCTCATCCAGCTCCAACCCCCTGCCACGGGCAGGGACACCTTCCACTAGAGCAGGTTGCTCCAAGCCCCTGTGTCCAACCTGGCCTTGAACACTGCCAGGGATGGGGCAGCCACAGCTTCTCTGGGCACCCTGTGCCAGCACCTCAGCACCCTCATAGGGAAGAATATGGCCCCTTTAGGCACTGGGAGCTGCTCTGAGGTCTCCCTGGAGCCTTCTCCAGGCTGAACGAGCCCAGCTCTCAGCCTGTCTCCAGAGCAGAGCTGCTACTAACTACTTTACTACTTGCAGTAGTTATAAAAGCAAACGTTGCTCTTTACCTTGACAGTCACAGGCTTTGTCTCAGCATTTCCCTTCCCCTTCATCCTGATGTTCCCTGACATCTCCCCACTCGGCACAGGCTGCGAGGTGCGGAGGCTCCTGGGGACAAGGACCCTCTCGGCAGGCAGCATCCCTGCTGCAGCATCCCTGCAGCTCCTGCCCACATGCAGGAAGCTTGTGGTGATGAGGAGAGTTCTGACCAGGGGGCTCAGCACCCGGCACCCCCTCTGATGCTGCCCTCTCCTGTCCCCCTGCAGCGCTCTGCCTGGTGCTGGGCTGCATGATCTTCCCCGACGGCTGGGATGCAGAGACCATACGGGACATGTGCGGGGAGAAGACGGGGAAGTATTCCCTGGGCGACTGCTCCGTGCGCTGGGCTTACATCCTGGCCATCATCGGCATCCTCAACGCCCTCATCCTCTCCTTCCTGGCCTTCGTCCTCGGCAACCGGCAGAACGACCTGCTGCACGAGGAGCTCAAGACAGAGAGCAAAGGTGAGCGCAGCGCCACCGGGGGTCCTGCTCCGTGGCCACGGAGGGGGGATTCCAGGTGGGAATAGCCTGGGGGGCTCAGCCCCTCCAGCAGCATCACCCCATGGGCAAAGCGAGGGGTCGGGCAGGGTGGGAGCGAGCTGCTGGTCCCTGCCTGACACCGTCTCTTCTGTTTCCACAGATTTTGTTGGCACTGCGGTAAGTCCTGAGCGTCGTTGTCCCATCCCTTAGCCCTGCCTGTGCTGGGTGGCTCCATCCGGGTGGGATGGGATGGGATGAGGTGGGGGGATCCTTGGCCGTGCAAGGCAATGGGGACAGGCACGTGCATGGCACATGCTGGTGGCACAAGGCGGTGGGTCCTGCCCGACACCGGCTCTGCTCTCCCCGCAGAGGATATAAAGCCGAGCGGCCGCAGCAGGACCCTCCTCCCTCAGCCGGCAGCCTGGGCGCTCCCTCCTCATCCCGCCCTTCATCTGCTGCCAGCGGCCACACCGCGTCCCGGGGACGTGCCGCCCGCCCGCCGCGGCCACCTCCATGTCCACGCCGGCACCGCCATCCCATGCACCCCCACCGGGGGAGGACGCCCCGACCCCGCTCCGTCCGAGAGCAGCGTCCGACCGCGGCTTCGTTTCGAGGAGAAACCAGAGTTTTTAACAGATTTCTACATCCCCCGACCCGCTGCCTCCACCCCAGCACACCCCAGCGACACCCTGCTCCGGGCCCCTTCCTGCTCCCATTTTGTACAGCTCCGTGATCCTGTCTCCACAGCCGGGGGGGACCCGGTGGCCGGGATGAGGCTCAGCCCCTACTTTTACGTATAAATTCATATTCTTTAAACAGGGTAAAGTGACTCGAGCCCCCCCCCCCCCGTTGCCCCGGGATGTGGTGTTCCCGGTGCGTGGCCAGGCCACAGGCTGTCCCCCCCCCCAGCACGGGCACTGCAGGGGCTTCGCTGCCACCGCTGCTGAATGTAACCCTGGTAAGTGGGAGCAGCCGAACATGCCAACAACCCCCCCCCCGGGTGGGTGCAGGACCCCCCCATCCCACCAAGCCCCTTCCCCGAGCCGGCCGCGGGCTGTTGCCAAACGCCTTTCCCCCTCCATCCCCATACGGTGCTTTATCTCCACTGGTGACCGGGCTCTCCCTGCCACACGTGGGGACACGGGTGCCCCAGTGTTCCCAGCCCTGGCTGCACCTCGCGGGGAGCCGGCAGCCTCCAGCACGACCCAGCCTCCATCGCACACAACACAGCACCCAAGAGCCGGCACCGACACCGGTGGCCGCGGCTCTGCTGCCCGCACCGGCATATGGGACCGTGGTCCCGGCCGCGGGGGGCTCGGGTCGCTGCAGCCCCTGCAATGCAATAAAGTCCTCAGCACTGGCTGTGTCTCAGTGCGAGCAGCCGGGGGCTGTTTGCAGGGCCCCGGCTCCCCGGGGATCACGGGGGACGGGGGGGGGACCCCTGGCAGGGCTGGACCCAGGCGCTGGGAGCGGAGCAGGAGCACGGCCACAGGCAGCGGAGCCGCTGGGGATGGCAATGAAGGGCGCCGCAGGAGCCACGGCCCAGGGCTGGTGGAGCAGGTAAGTGGTGCCCTGAGGGACGGAGCTGTGCCGAGAAACACCGTCTGGGAGCCAAAGTGACCCGGGACGGCGCCGGTGCTGCTGCCAACGGGCTCTGCCAGCAACGTCCCTCTTCCGGCCCCCGGCCTTCCCGCTGGAGCGGGGCCGGCGGGAGCCCCCCGGTGCCGGCAGCGCCCGGGAATTGCCAAGTGGAGAGTGCTGCTGCCGGCTGAATTGGAAACCAAACAAACGAAGAAAAACCACACGAATCAGTGGAGAAAGGAATACAGTAGCTGTAATATATCTGTATTTTAGTACAAAGTTTGATACGGTGTTTCACAAAACCTTATTGAAAAATATAATTCAAACCAGACGAGCTCGGAGGCCTGTGCTGGGGGGGGGGGGGGGGGGGAGCGGGACATGGGGTGCTCCAGGCGCTGACGAGGAAGAGGAGGTGATGGTTTGAGAGGAGGGTGAAGGACCCGGCCATGGCACAGCTACACGGGGCGGGAGAGCAGCTGGGTGGGTGTTAGTGCTGTGGTGGGGAAGGAAGAAGAAGGGGAAGATAAAGATGGGGCTGAGCCTTCATCCACAAAGGCTGGCACAAAAGGGGAGGGAAAGGGTCTGTGCCACCCTGTGGCAAGGCAGGAGGTGGGGTGGGGGGGTCCCATCTGTCATTGGGAGCGCTTCACCCCTCCCCATGGAGCGCCACAGGCTGGCTGTTGGCTCATGGGATGACCCAGGTCAGAAGAAGCCTCCTGAAATCCAGCAAATTCCTTCATTTTGAAGGAAAACCAACTCACGTGGCCCATCAGCCCCAGGCGGGCTCCGGCAGAGCAGCAGCTTTGCGGGCTGTGTGAGTGCAAGGGCAGGCTGGGGACCTCTTGGACATCTTGGCCAGCTCTGGCCTCTCCACTGCAGGACACACTCACAGCGCATGGAGGAGAGGCCGAGGGGTGGGCTTGGTGCTGTCTCCAGCAGAGAAGGGGTTTGGTGCTGCCTGTGGGTGCTGTTGGTGAAGGACGAGAGGAGATGGAGCCAGGCTCTTCGGTGGGATGTGCGGGGACAGGGTGAGCCACAAGACGCTGTCCCACACAGCATCAGGGGCAGTGTTCTCACGGTGAGGGTGGTTGAGGCCCTGGTAGGTCCCGCTCCAGGCTCGGCGTGTCTCAGGCTTCCTAAAGGAAAGGCAAGAAGCAACAAAACTAAACCCCGAGGCACCAGAACCCAGGTTCTGAAGCAGGTGCAGGGGACAGTCCTCACCCCATCTCCTCCCCAGATGAGCTTGAGCAAAAAGAGCAGCCACACAGCCAGAATCATGGGATCCCAGCCTGGTTTGGGGTGAAGGGAGCTTAAAGCTCATCCAGTTCCAACCCCCTGCCACTGGCAGGGACACCTTCCACTAGAGCAGGTTGCTCCAAGCCCCTGTGTCCAACCTGGCCTTGAACACTGCCAGGGATGGGGCAGCCACAGCTTCTCTGGGCACGCTGTGCCAGCGCCTCAGCACCCTCACAGGGAAGAGCTTCTGCCTCAGAGCTCATCTCAATCTCCCCTCTGGCAGGTTAAAGCCATTCCCCTTGGCCTGTCCCTACAGGCCCTTGTCCAAAGCCCCTCTCCAGGTTTCCTGGAGCCCCTTTAGGCACTGGAGCTGCTCTAAGGTCTCCCCTTCAGGAGCCTTCTCTTCTCCAGGCTGCCCCAGCCCAGCTCTCTTCCCAAGCCAGGAAGCTCAGGGAATTCCCGCTTCCTCCTGGAGCATCCCCTGCCTTCCCCTGAAATGCTGGCAAAAGGGAGAGCTGCTCTTCTAAGGCTTCATTTACCCTGCGGGGACAGGGAAGAGACACCAACACCCCCCCTGCACCCCCCCAGGGAAAGAAACTCTCAAAAACACTGTTGGTTTTTTTTTTTCAAGTTAAGTATTTTTATTATCAAAATTATTACATCTCTTGTGAAAGTTCAAATGTTACAGCACGGTGTAAAAACTCCACTAGAGTAAGAAGCTACAGCCCCCACCTTTCCAAGAGCTTTCCAGGGTCCCTCCCTCCTGCCCCACTGCTGCGCCCAAAGGTGCCGGAGCCTCGGGGACGGGCCCCCCATGGCCCCCGGCAGGGCAGAGCCCGCCTGCCCCATGCCCTGCCCAGCACCAAGGGGGGGCTGCACCCCCAGGGCTAAGCCGAGTGAAGTTTACACCTATATTATACAGTATAGAGCCACCCGACGGCGGGGTGACAAGTTCCATCCCGACACGCTCACAGCCAGACAAGGGTGAGAAAGTTACTCTTTTTGTTTTTCAATAGTTTAAAAGTCTCCCCCTAAGTTGAACAAACACCTGATTTTCAGTTGTGAACTCAGAGAAACCTGTAACAGTCCTAAAAAAAAAAAAACCAAAAACAAAAAGAAAACAACCAAAAAAAAAACAAAACCCAGAAAGGAAGAAGAGTGTGCATCTGAAAGGACAGGGGAGACAGACTCACAGCATTATGTTATCCGAGAGCAAGGAGAAGTTCCACTGCAGCACCAGGGATGACACCTGTCATATATTAGCTAACCTACTATGGTTATAACTGAATATAAAATTAGATAAATAAAAACACGCCCGATATTACAGTAAACAAGTGAGAAAGAAGCTGGCAATTGTATGGAATCGAACAGACAGCGCGCTGTGGCCGCGCTGGGAATGACATCCCGCAGCACCGCGCTGTGCCGGGGGGGGGGGCACAGACCCACCGGATGCCTCCCTGCAGCCTCCCATCTCGCTGCAGCATCACTTGACTTACCGAGCTCCCCCCCATCCCGGTCACCCCACAGCGACGCTCCTGCTCACAGAGCGGCGAGCCCAGCACACCCCGATGCTCTGCAGCGATGGGCACACACGCTCCAACCCCTTTCCCTGTCCCCCCCCCACCCCTCCCCGTGCTAGTTCACATTTGCGGAGACGCTGTTTGTCCTGGAAAAGCTCCGACCGGGAGCGTGCGCTCGTCTGCTCGTGACTGGAATGATCGTAACGGATTTCAAGCCCTCCCCAGACCGCGCTGAGAACCTGACCTATGGAGAGAGCTTTGGGATTTGGAGTTCCACTTCCCCCAAAGGTTTGCCTTGAAAACTGCTTTCGTATTCAACAAGATGTCCGTGCTGCATGAGTGACTATGGCCATGGGCACGGACGAGAGGCAGAGGCTGCACCACAGTCATTGCACTTCAACCATTTGCCTTTTTTTTTTTTTTTTGCCTTTTTCTTTTTTCCCCTTAAATTTTTTTTGCAATGTACCCACGTGCCAGGGAACAGCTTTGCTACAGTCTCTGCCTCAAGAGAAATCCGCCTTCTCCTACAAGGCCAGAGGCCAATACTGCTCACAAATCTCACCCGTGCGTGTCAGACCTCAGCCTCTGACCCCTGGCACCCCAGCATCGGGTGCAAGCTCCCAACACTGGCCCAGGAGCCACTTCCAGAGGTGACTGGAAGGAGCTATGGGCAGTTTTGTCCTCCTGGAGTCCAGGCAGCCCTAGGAAAGTCCTGTTTGAGTCTTTACTCCAGAACCTTGAAGCTGCTGAAGTCTGTATTGATGGACGCTGCTTCCCCCGCGGTGTTGATAGTGTTGTGCACTGGAAATCACTGCCCCCCGGGAGCCCTGGTAGAGCACAGACTGCCCCGAGCTCGGCAGGCTCATAGTCCTCAAGTCTGACTGTAGTGACCTGGCACTTGGGGGAGCAGAGGAGGAGCCCGACGTGCCTGTGCAGGACTGGGAGCCTGACTCGGAGGACAGAGAAGAGTCCACAGCCGTCTGCTGTGCTGGGCTGGCAGCAGCAGGGCAGCTCTTCTTCAGGAGGCTGCTGCTGATGCTGCCAGAGTGCTGCTGGCTGCTGTAATACCCCGAATTCCCTGCAAACAGGGTAGAGGAGTCTGTGGAGACCGAGTGGGCAGGGCTGGAGTATGAGGTGGTGGAGGAGGAGGAGGAGAGGGATGTTTCTGAGGAACCATGAGAGAGGCTGTGTCCTGTCCTCTGTGCTGCTGCTCGATAGCTGTATCCAGGAGATGGAGTAAGGTGTCCTCTGTAGGGGGAGGAACTCTGCTGGAGGAGGGTCTGTGACTCTGCCTGGGGACTGTCAGACTGCAGGAGCTGAATAAGTCAGCGGAGAAGAGAAGAAAAGGCACGTCAGACTGACCTCCTTCCCATGCCAAGGGTGTTTAGTAGAGCAGGACTGGGAATAACTGACAGTCAAACCCACTTCCCCCCCCTAATCCTGTTCAAATGGATTAGAATGGGCAGATAATATATAGAAGAATTTACCTGGTAGCTGTATCGAGAAGGACTGTAAACTGCTGGTCCTTTGTGGCCTTCTGGAGTGTCTCCTCCTGCTGCGTCTGCAAGGTACAGGCAAGATGTTAAACCTCTCCCTCTGGACTGAGGCCACAGCCATTCCCCCTCAAATGACATTGCACACATCCCATCTGCTACCGCTGAAACAAGAGCAGCTTCTCCAGCCACCAGCGTTCCAGGAGCTGAGGAACCCCAGCAAAAGGCAACTGGAAAACCTCACCATGTGTAAACCAGCCACATTAGGAACTGCTGCTGCCCTTCTGCCAGCGCTCTCTGGTTTAGCATGGAGCTCACCTGCCTTGGACCAGCCTATCTGTACCTGGTGACACCACACAGACACAGCCAGGGCTCCCCTGGATGTTCGGAAGGATACAAGAGGCAGAAGGCAGTTTCTAAGGACTCATTCTCCACTCACAGGAATCCACAGTGGCTGCAGTTACAGCTGGGGAGGTAAAACTGTCCCTTCCTAGATGGTTGTCAGCAGCATCCTTCTGCAGGTTTTCCTCAAAGGCAGATCCAGACCCTGCCAAAGACTGAGGTCTGATGCTGCCAAGGCTGCCAGCACCCCTCCTGCTGTTTTGGGGATTATACTTTAGAAGTCAACTGAGCTGCTCCAGTTACCCCCAGACCTCAGAAATGCCTATTTTTAAATAGGCCAAGATGAGGAAAACGCTTTGAGGTTTGAAGGGTACCAGCAGCACAGTACACACCGATCCACCTCAGTTATGTGAGAGATCAAGAGGACTACAGCTTCTTCTTGACAGAGCAAGCCTTTCTAGTGCCTTGTACCTTAGAGGGTGGGCAAGTTTCCTGTCCTGCCAAATAACTGAACCTGAACTGGGGCAGGCAAGAAGTACCCGCTGCAAGTGACACAGACACTTTGCCACGTGTGTTGTTCAGTTGCTACTACTGTTGTAAGCATGGGTTCAGCTGGGGATTGTGCTTTCTCTAGGAGGGAGTAAACTGGTGGAACGGGAAGATTTCACATCAGAGTCATGTTGCAGACTAATGAGACAGAGCTGTTTATCTGCAGCATCTCAGGGGCTCTCAGCAGCCACGTTTGAAATGCCTCAGTGAAACTGCTGGTATTAGTATCAAATCTATATGACAGATGTATCTCAGTCATGAAACAGGACACGCTGCCTCCCTCGGCTCTGTACTGGTGCCAGACACGTCTGGCTCTGCACCAGATGCACTGGCAGGAGCTCGGTGCCAGCAGTGCCCATGGCTTTGCTGCCTTGTCCTCTCTGTGCTACCTCACTGTCACCAGCTTAGCTAAACAAGAGCCTGACAGAGCTGTCTCGGCTGCTGTTGGGGCTCAAAAGCCCCCCTGCTCAGGGCACACGACCCGCACAGGGACCAGGCTGTGAAGCTTGCAGCATGTGTCCTGTGCCACCTTCCATCTGCTGAAATGGCATCCAGTAGCTGTTTGCTGTAGGTGACATTCCAAGTGCTGCACTGCAGAACAGCAAACCTTGGGAGCTTGGATCATGCTTTGTTAAGCAGTCATGCACAGAAGAGACTAAGTGTTCAGTCTCCAAGAGATGGCTGTGACTAACAGAAGCTGAGTGTGAGAATCAGAAGAAATCTAAAGATCTCTGGAAGAAATTGTTTCTGAAGAGGCCGGGCACATCAGCAGGGCTGCACAATTTACTGCAGTGCCTGTTCACAAATAACGCCTTGACAAGTTAAAGACTATTGAAAGACAAAGGGTAAATAAACTATAACCTTCCTGAATTTGTTTTATGTAAACTCAAAAGATAAAGCCAACATTTCCTTCACCCATTTCTTACTACCTGCACAAGGAAGGACATAAAGAACTGCTTTTCTTGGCAGTACTGGCCTGGATCAACCTAAGGCCTATATGAAGTGACAGCTTTAACTGAGAGCAGCTGCCATTCAGAAGCGTGGCATGCACACAAACTCCATTTCATTCCTATGTGCCCCACCAGCAAACCATCCAAGTTTGGGGTTTTTAGCTCTCCTCCTATTATCATCTGTTACAGCATCAAGGGAACACGTGTATTGTCACAACTGCTAGGGGTGACAGCAGGAACGGCAGGGACTCAGCCACTCATTGGTGTCAGTAAGAAGCAGACCAGCAACTGGGGAAGGGAAGGTGGCTCACACGATCCTAACAAGAATCTAAACAAGCTACTGAAGAAACTGCCGAAGTATGCAAAAGAAGAACATAAAAACATTTTGCTGCACTAGGATGAAAGAGACAAAAAGACTTTTGTCAGCTGCAGCATTGAGTTTTCACAGCTTGGAGTGGGATGGGTTTTGTGCATCAAGAAAGAAAGGATCAATGTAGAGAAGTGTTTAACTCCAGCCTAGCTCTTGGGTGGGACTGAAGAGCCAGAGCTGTACAGATTACAGCCTGGATTTTGCCTACTCTTCTAAATATGCCTGGCTGTAAATGGTTCAGATCCCTACTACAGATCATCAGCAAGTTGCAATCGTATCAGCCAGGAGCCTCAGCTATGAGGAAGCAGGGGCTGATGGCAACAGACAGACCAAGTTATTTAAATGCACTGATCCACCTCTCTGAGTGCCAAGTGCAGCCAGGGTTCTGAGGGCACTGTCTGTTAGGGAAGAACAACTGTGTTCAACAGAGACTGCAAAATAAACAAGAGAAAAATAACTCCATTTCACAGCTGAGAAATTGGGCAATGACGAAGTGATGTGTCCATCTCTCACAAATTCACATCTCACCTTTAGCCCACAGATCAATAAACGAGGGGTATAATTCCAGCTCAAGTCACAAACACTGACCCTGTGTGCTACTTGGCGAGGGCAACGCTTTATTCAGAGAAGAAAGGAACAGCAACCCTGAACTGAATTCAGCTCAGTGCATTTCACACAACTGACAAATATGACAACTCAGGGAATCAACAACTTCAGAAAGAGCTGAAGTAAGATTTAGAAGCTAAATTAGTTCTTAGCACTGCCTAAAGCCTACACCTGCATTTTAGTGTGATAATACATTTATCTGAATGTTCAGCCAACTAGAATTATTAAATGCTAGCACTTTTATCCCCAGTGCACAGGGGCAGTTGAGGTAATGCTGCTTAACCCATCTGTCCAAGGACAAAGAAGCTGTCCCTGCCAGAGCCAAGATGCAGGTAGTGACTGAATCCAAACTCTGGAGAATCTTGGAGGTCCTCCAGGTCCAAAAGAAGAGGGATATAAGCTCAATGCATACCTGAATAGCAATAAAGTATGCAGGAGGCTCTTATAAAGCACTGATAATGTTAAAGATGAAAACACAACTAAGTTCACAGAGAAGTTTCCAAAGTTATCTGAACCCATCATTTCCCACCAACCAACAGTTTCCTCTTCCTACCTGCATCTCTCTCGACAGCGCTGTCACAGGTAGGGGAGGTTTCATTTCTCTGGGATACCTTTGCACCACTTCGCAGCACCTTCTCGAGTATCCCTCGGCCCTCTCGAAGCCTCTCCACTGATGTTGGGACCATCCTGCAACAAAACGCCAGTAACAGCTGAGGATTCCCATCACACAGCTACGAGTGACGTGACCAACGCACACGGGGGCTGTGGGGTCCTTGGTATAAGCACAAGACACATTTGGCTTTCAAGTCTTTGCTTAAATTCACTGGTATGATGTTAGTGCAAATGCAAACTCCTACCACAAAAGGGAGGGAATCGGAGACCACCAGCTCTATAGACAGATGAGGAATAAACTTCTGAACTGCTTTTGCAATGCAAGTAACCTCCTGTGGGATTTTACACTGCCAGTCACTGGCTACCACGATAGCGCTGCCCTCAGAAAAACAAAGCCTTTCCTCTTATCAAAAACATGGTATAAACATCCAGGAGATGAACAGGTTACAGGACACCTTATCCCAGAAAAAATGTTAGAGATTCAACAGCATTTTGGAAATCCTGGCATTGTTTTAAGATTAGCTGCAGTTATTTCACATAGATTACTTGTATTCAAACTAAAAAGAAGCAAACCCAATACACCTTTATAATACAGTGTCAAGACAGTACAGTCAAACCTAGTTTGGCCATTTTGCCCAATTATGCTACTTTGTCCCATTTATTTTGTAATGTGAAAACTCTCCACTCAAGAGTGGTGCTAGATCTTGTCCCATCATATATTACAAGTGTCTGGTCTGAGGGTGAAAAAAAGGTGAAGCAGCTTTCCTAAAGCCAATGTGTAGAAGAAACAGAGCCACAGCCAAACCCCAGACCCCCGGGTCAATATTCAATCTACCATGCACAGGCCCATCCAGATCTCTTCAGAAGTATGTGTTTTAACCCATGAGACAGTTACCTTCACCAGGGATTCACAATGCCTTTACCCTAAACACAGAAGAACGTGTGCCTTATGAGTGCCTAAATTTAAGTATGTATTATAATATTAAACGCACTGCATACCGTGTAAGCATGCAGCTTAACACCATCTTAACAGATTTCTGTATTTAATTATTATCTTTTTAAATATATATTGAAAACTGTGCTTTACATTAAGCTTTATTTCTTTTAAATAAATAGCCCAGACATTAAAGTTCACCCCTCACTGAAGCAGAAGGGAGAAGGCGCCAGAGTTCACACCTCATGGAGGTGAATAGGGTGAGGGGGTGAATTCACACCTTCGTTGCTGCTATTGTTTTGCTGGAGACAGTGTTCTGCAAGGCTGGGTTTACTGGGCAGCAGCACATCTGTTTACATTGTGATGGCTCTATCTTGGCAACTGAAAGAGACAGAAACTTAATTTTTTTTAATTGAAAGCTATTGGCAATTACTGTAGCAAAAATCTGGACAACTCTAAAAATTAAGGCACATATTTTTAGTTCCCACCCTTTCCTTCTGTCCCTGATATTATCCTATTGTGAATGTCTGCAAATGTATCTGGAATGTAAGCATTCAAAGATGAAATTGGGTCACAACTTTAACTCTGAAACATGCAGTTTCTCATATAGTCTTTAGGTAGAAGGTGACTGTACGTTTGTTAGCCTTGCCCGTTAGAACACAGAAGAATAAGAACTTAAAAGGCAGCAAATGTGCTTCATTCCATTTCAAAACATAGCAGCGTGGTTCCAACTTTACATCCAGTGTCCTGTAACAATACAATCTTTATTCCCACACAATACTTACTCACGAAACCATGTGAGAAACTGAAGCCAGAGCACCTGCTGATGAGCAACAGATGAAGCTCGGAATATAAAACACGGTACTAGAGCAATGCTGCCACACCAACACCTCACCCTGAGCTATTATGTTTTTCCATTCAACTAGGTTTTTCTTTCACCCTTTTGCAGGCAGAAGGAAGTGGCACAGGAGGAGAAGGACACGGGATATCAATGCTTGTGCAGAATAATACTTGATTATAAAATAATGATTATAAACTAATTATCAGCCTCAGCTGTGGCCAGTCCCAACATCTGGCAGAAGGTCATCTGGTAGACAGAGTACTGACAAATTATTTCTATTAACCTCTGCTTGAAGAGTGATGAAGAAGTGAAAGAAACAGATCTTACTGCTCCTGCAAATCCACCCAAAGGAATGTTTCTCAAGCACTTTCAACACAGACATCCTCCTCCTCACTGCCTTCAGCATTGCTTAGCATCTCTTCCCCTGCCACCCCCCACCATTACATGAGCAGTGGCACAGCTGCCTATGTGGAGATCAGCATTAAGAAAGTTCTGCCTTTTAGCCTCTGGTGTGCAGGAACAGAACTTGAATACAAAGCAGCAGAGCCAGTGTACTGCAGCACTCCAGTCAGCAGAACATCTTAACCATCATAGTGCAGTGACATTGTATAATGCAATACTCTGCATTCCAGTGCTGCAGTACTTAATTTTTTGGACCAGATATTACAATTGGGTTCAAAAGGTTTTGAAGACCAAGCTTTCCCCTTATCAAACCTTCTCATGGTAACATGATAAAGGTGTTTTTCCCATGCCTTTGGCAAGCCATTGACTGCAGCCTGTTAACTGCTCTTCAAGCTGTATGTGCAAGTCATTAGGAAAGCTGGAATTTCACTGTCCCTGCTTCTCACATGTCAAGTCGCAGAGGGCACTGTTAGCTTTCCTTCTGAATAGGATCTGACTTAGTATCACTCATGCCCAAAAAGAGTGGAGGTTCAATAAGAAAAGACCTGGATTAAATTCTCACCGCAAGAACAAGACCTTCAAACCCGAGACCTTAAAAGTAAAGTGGTGGAAGAGCCAACTGTTTAACTTTGGATCTTTCAAAGACAGTTTACGATATCTAAACCAAGAACTAAAGGGCAGGCTGAGAAGGCTGCTGGTATCCTTCACAGTTGTTTAGCAATTACAAAAGAGAACAATGCCAAGAGACCCGACTGAATCCATCCAAATGCAGATATTGTTATGGACATGCCCCCTAGAGATTTAGTCCTTCTCAGTGGAGCAACACTTCAGGCTTGCTTGGAAGGATAACACTCACCACCTACTGCTGATGTTCTCCTGGGATTTGCTGAGCGACGATGAGGAACTAGCCCCCCTCGAGTCTGGTGGGCTGATGTCCTCTACGTGAGGCAGGGAGGGATGAGAAGGGGAGAAGCCACTGTGTGGGGAGGAGGGGGTTCGTACTGCGGAGCTGTTGCCATCTGTGTCAGTCACAGAGCTGCTGCTGCCCTGGCGGGTGGGAGTCCCTGCACATCGCATGGAGTCGCCTCCCTCCTTGGCTTCTTGTTTCCGCTTGCGGTACTCTAGTAGAGATACCTGGGAGAGAAAAATGCAGCCATGAGTCTGGGAGTGCAAAGGACTAGGTAGGAGAGGGGGAGGAACACGCCCACAGCCCATTTAAAAACCTATTTCTCTGGGTTTGGAGATAAAACTTTAAAAGGTTTGTTGGGATTATGAAATCTTCCCAAATCAGCTCTTTTACTGGAGAGCCTGGAAAGTGGTACAAATCCAGACCGCTCACTGACTGCCACGCTCACCCACATTGTACCAACATATGACTAATACTTCAGAAGAAATATCCAGCTAGTCTGCTTCTCTTACAACCTGGAATTTCACATTACTCCAATACGTGCTTGTATATTCAGCCATCAAGCCTCTATATCCTCCTCCTCTCAAGACCCTTCTTTAGGGTGGGTTCCTGCTATGGTGGTATTGCAAACTTCCAGTACTACCCCCTAAACAAGCCACTTTTAGTAAATGTGGATTGTAGTTTGTGCAAAACACTCTCAGATTTGCCAAAGACACAAACCAAAGGGTCCCAGATAACACAGTGTCCTAACACAGGGACAGCAGAACCAAAAATATACATGTATATATAGATGAGCACTTACCTTTCAGTGTGCCTTCCCCTTAAGAGTTATTATGAGGTACAGAGACACAAAGGACTTAGAGAAGGCAGCTCTGCTGGAGAATTTATCAATTATGACTCAATGACTGCACAAAAGGCTTTACAATACTAAAACGTTGAAGAGGGTACTTCCAAAAGTAACTCAACATATGAAGGTTTTAAGTGTAACTTGGAAAAAAATCAAAACCCTCCAGAAATGGAACAGAAATAAGACATTCCATTCAGCTGGACCCTTACACAAGTGAACAGAGAAACCAATGCACACTTGCTTTCTTTAAACAATACTTCTGTAGATTTACTTTTAAAGAGCTAAAATTTAAGTAACAACCTTCATCTACTTTTCTTGCAATGTTACTGTTTCCATAGCAATGTCCTAATATGTTCTAATAAACAGCCTATGTTTTCTTTTCAAACATTAGACCCTTTTCCCCAGTAAGAACTCTCTTCATCCTGACAAATAACACCTCCACCAATGAGTACAGCTGCACTGTTATTCCTCTGGGTCTCGTCTCAGTTGAACAACTCCCAGTAGAGGTATTTTCATTGTGATCTTTTTCTTCCACCTCTCGCATCAAAATCCTGCCTAAAGGGTAGCTCACTCTCTTAACAACTTTTAGATTGTTTTCATCCAGGCACTGGATGCTTGGATTACTTGCCCAGACTGCATTTCAGTTGTATTCTGCTCTCTTTTATTCTCCCTGTAAGTCTTTCCATACTGCTTAACTGTTCCCACTCAGGTTCCTGCAATATAAGACTTTCTTTTACAGGAATACTTGCCTTCTTCCTTTGTGGAGGATTCTGAGGAGCAGATCTGACTCCTTCACAAGCCCTCTCGCCGCAGGGAGACATGGATCCATGCACTGTCTCTTTAAGCAGCCCTGACTCGTGTCTGCTGAAATATCCTTCAGCAGGAGAGCTGCAGCATCCTGCTTCCGAATTCATTGGCTTCCTCTCCCCCAAAGGAGGAGATCCCTGCAACAACCCATCCACACGTGGCATAGCGTTCAATGGGGAGAAGGCATACATTAAATTAAACTCTGTCCGAAAAGCCTGATCAGAGCTTCGTAGCAGCATCTGTGCTTCCCCACTTTTCCCTGGGAAGTTCATCTCTGAAGTAGAGTTTATGGAGGGTTGTGGAGACAGATCAGAGGATCCAAAGTTGAGCAGCAATGGCCGTTCTGGGCAGGTATTTGCACTGGAATCCAGGTACCCACCCTTCAAATCCAGGTCGGATCGGAGGCAGAGCTGGAAAATCCAAGAAGGATATAGGAGGGGAAGTCAGAAAAAGGGTCAGGCAAGGGTGGGGAGAGAAACTCAAGTCAGAAAGTGCTCTGTACAATGCTAGATTATTGCTTCTCAGTTCCTTTTTGATCCCCCCTTTGGTCCTTTCCTGCACTATTTCACTCATTCTACAAGGAATGACTGAAACTAAGTAAGAATCAGTTTAGCTGTCCAGTGCAAGATACCCTTTGTCCTTCAGCAGTCTTACTGCAGCAAGAGGATAAGAGTCAGCACTATGCCTGAGCAATCAATGAAGAAGTCATTTTCACAATGGCCTCATATGTCCCAAAGCTGATGTTAACACATAGTACTAACTGGGTTCATTTTGGGGAGAGAACAGAAAAGATCTGCTGTCCATTTGTTGTTCTATTAGCCAAAATCTTGGCTGTCCCAAGTCAGCCACTACTAACTTCCTAACAATAAAATGACCAGGATCTCCAAGCCATTTGTTTTCACTTATTGTGAGCTTTGGAAATCTCTAACAATAGTACATTCATTTAATTTATACTGCATTTCTACATGTTACATTCTCTAACAAAACCATAATGGCATCATCTTTGTGCTATCACAGTTTCCGGAGCACTAGGCACTGATGCAACATTTAGCTGCTTGAAGTGCCAAAAACCCGCCAGGGCAACTGCATAATCATCTCCTTCACCATGTTAATATGTCAGGATCTCAGACAATGAGCATAACTGACAAGATTTCATCCTCTTTGCAGGACTACAGTGCTTAGGGAAAAACACAGCAGCACCAGGCACCAGCTCTGCCCTACTGCTGCCACTGAGAATGTTTCCTCTGTCACATGGGGATGAGCACGTACTTTCTGCAATGAAACAGTCTCTGAATACTTCACCTCATGTTTTACAACAGGCCAGTAGGTAAACTAAATACTACTTTCTGGCATCACCTCAATGTTTTAAAGTCTGCAAGTGAACAGGTGATAAATCCAGGTTGAAGAGAGGTGATAAATCCAGGTTGAAGAGAGCAGGTCAGGTGCACCGTGTCCTCCTAAGTAAAAACTAGTCATCAATGCTTTCCCTTTTCTTCCCCAGTAGGCAGTTTGCTGCTACTGAGTAAATATCACACAGCATTTATCTGCTGGGCTGGGGCTGAAGTTGATGATGGTATTTCCAGGGTCTCCAGACCTCTTGCCTTCACCTCAGTAGCTGAGACATACCAAGACTTCACACTGCTTGTTTCCCATCAGTGTCAACAAGTGAATCATAAATTCCCGTCCTCAATTTGTCTGCTCTCTTGTGATAACCCTGAAAACTCTCCTCAGCCTTACTGTGACTAATGCTTCACCCTTATTCCCAGTCACCTCCACACTCCTCACCCCTCCCCTCCCACCATGGCCTTGATCAGCACACAAGCACACACACTGGCCCCAGATGCAATCGACACGGTGCGATAACTACCTCGGGTGACATGGACTCAGGCCTGTGCGCAGGGGAATTCTCAGGGGAGGATACGTTCTAGAGAAGGGAAAAGCATCTTGTTATTTATCTATCTAAGTCAAGAAACAAAATAAAATCAATTGAAAGATAAGCACAGAGGTTAGCAATGGCTATTCTAAACAGAGCATCCCAGGAAAACAGCCCCAGCCTAGATGGCAACTCCATCAGTTAAGTGGTTTCTAAAGCTTCCTGGAAGCACAGAGACAGCACCGGGTAACTGTGCTTCATGCTGTAACTTAGGACCCAAAACAGAAGACATAAATGTTAAGAAAAGAAGCATCTTACTCTTTGTATTTCTCATGCTGTCAGATTAAGAGTCTGCACCATGAAATATAGAAAAAGCCATTTACAGCATTCAGTCTGAGAACAAGGCAGAGAGGAAAGCCTGGGTTTGCCCAAAAAGTAAACTAAGACCCCCTAAACACTATAGTGAACTTCCACAGACATTGTGCTAGGCACATTGGCACAGAGATTTGGAGTGGGGAAGATGACACTGAAAAGCCTGCAAAATTTGGGAGCTACTGTGCAGAAATGGAGAAAAGAAGTAGATTAATGTTACTGAGAGCTACAAAGTGAGGGGAGACTGGGCAGCAGCAAGGTTTGACTAGAGCAGGAGATTTGGCCAGAAGTGGAGTAGAGGAGAAAGGCAGCAGTGCTCAAGTGACGCTGTGGTGCTGCTCAGCAACATAACCACATTGTCAAAAAGGAAGGTGTCTGTAGTGCTACCTCTGCTGCAAATATCCCAATTAACCACTTTTTAGCACTCCCAGTCCCCGGTCAGATTTACCTCGAACTGTAGTGGAGTATTGCAGCGACTAGCAGCCAGAGAAGGAATTGGTGAGAACATGATGCCATAACCATTGCGACTCTCCTCCTCTCCTGGCAGTGATGAGCAGGGTGTAGCCAGCTGTGGGCTCGCTGAGCCAGGAACTGAAGGGATGGGAGGTGGAGGGGTGACGGGAGACAGTGGCCTCAGCAACTTCTTCACATTCTGCTCCATCAAGTAGCGAGACTTCCATTTCTTCAAGGGACTCAGCAAGTCTGAAAAACAAACTGAGCTGAGGACAGGGCCCAACCATTAACCATGTGCAAATTGCACACTGTCTCCTGCCCCCTATTCCCAGCCCAAATGGACCCCATGAACCTCCAATGTGACTATGAAAGATTCCTTAGAAATATAAGTACCTCTGAAGTACTTCCATACCAATCTTGAGACATGTCTAGATACCGATAACAAAACAACACATAATTAGGAACATACAGTGAACAAGGAAACGATATATCTCAAGTAGAAGTAAGCACAAGAAGGAGCTGGGGGAAAGGAAGATAGAAAAGGATAGAAAGAGGAAAGGGGTCAGAGGACATGTCACTGTCACTGCTACAAACCACAGGCAGCTCAGTTATTACCTGAACCTAACAGTTACCTATAGGCTACATCAATACAGCCCAAACACATTTCACTCCCACAAAGGATTAATGCCTTTCCCTTAGGCCTACCCATATTCAAAATAATATCTTTTTTGATGCTCAGTTTGAAGGAAAAAAGAAAAGTATTCAGTAAATCCTGCAGTTCAGTTGTTTCTTCTTCAGGTCTTGTTCAGGGAGGTGCATCTATTGGCTCTGGCATTCTGTTCAGTTCCTATTCATCTAACTTTTCAGTAATCAATTCTGTATTTTCTGCATGATGGCTAGCTTCCTGTCTGTTGTCCTTGGAAAACTGATCCCTGCCTGGGCAGATCTTCACCCTCTTTCTCTGTAGAAAGATTCAGACACAATATTTAACCATTCTGCTGCTTTACTCACAGATTTTAGCTCCTCCATCTTTGAGACTTAAGCATTTGCTCATTACCTACATGCCTGTGAGACTTTGCTATATCTTCCTATAGTCAGTAGGTGTTTATTCGTCCATCTAACAGCACCCTCCTGAAAAGAGATGATATTGTACTCTTTTTTGGTTTTTACCTCTATTGGGCTAAGCATCACACAGCACTGAGGTTGATAAAGCAAGATAAAGTGATTATCTTTTCACAGAATACTGAGAAGCTTCACACATGGTCAAGCTAGAACGGGTCTGCAGAAACTTGAATAAAGGGCAAAAGTAGGTGTCTCACCTGCCATAAAGCTGTGCCATCAAGCAGGAGTACACACTAAGATCACATCCTGCACAGCTGCTTTTGTTACTCAGCAGCTTCCCCAGTTTCACTCAAGGGCCCACACTGCTGGTGCTGAGCACTTACCTGTGTCATCTTTGCAGATGCTGGAAGAACTGCTGCTCTCGTTACTTTGGTATAGACACTGGGGTCTGTTCTCTTGTGGAGCTGGTGAGGTCTGAGTCATCCCCTCTTCCAGGGCTTGTTTGATCCAGCGCTGAAACAGAAACAAGACTACATAAACGTGCAAACCCTCTGGTACTTTCTATGTTGTCTTGCAGTATGCACTCAAACTCCTACACTTCGGTGTAGCAGGGCAGACTGCTCAGAACACTGCTGTAAACTCCTTCGGGTGTGCTCAGACAGGAATCTGTTAGAACACAGCACTGAGCCTACCACCTACTGTGATGGGGCTGACTATGTGCTCCTGATGTGTTCTGGGGATCAGCAGTCTTCAGCAGTAACACAAAGATGAGTAGAGAGCAAATTATAAATAGATTAAATGCAAAACTCTGGCAGCTAAAAACTATTACAAGGAATCTTAATTAAAAGAAAGGGAAGATAAATACGATGAACTATCTTAAAACCCTGATTTTTACAAAAAAAAGCTGTTTCCTGCCACACTGTCCGCCTGCTCCACTAAGGCATATTAAAGCTTAACACAGACTCTGCTATAACAATTCCAGCAGAGAAATGGCTGAGTTTAATCATATAACAATTCTTCCAGGACCGTGCTTGCTGTCAGAGACAAAAAGCAAAGAAAAAACTGTGATAAAATGCAAGCAGCAGTTTCCAAGGGGGGTAAACCAAGAAGAGAATAATAAAGGCAAATCTTTTCCTCAGCTGCTAATAAAAGAGATAAAAGTCACAGTGGTCTTCTGAATACAGACAATAAAGAATGTTTCACATCTCATGCAAGTGAACATGAATTGAAGTCTCAGCAAATCTGCCCTGTATCTTGATACAAACCAACTCCTGATGGCAGGTAGGAAACTTTTCTTGCTTTACTCCAAAAAATAACCACCACAGTATAAGGGAAAACACGAAGGTGATTCAGTAACAACCCAGCAAACTGCTGAAGGAAAGCAAACAGTGATTTGCACTCATGTTGCTGGACTCACTTTAGCAGCCTTTTCTTCTCCCAGAGAGGTTTAAAATCATAAGTTACCTTTCAGATATCCACAGTTCATCTGCACACCAGCAATATGTATCCTATTAGAGATACACATATGTGACTTACGCTTCCTCAAAGCTATCATGGAAGTGCATCAGAAACTCAGTGGCCACAATCCTCCAAGTGAAAAATTTCAATGCGAGGCTGAAGTGCAGGTGACAGGATCTATTTTGATGGTTTTCACTACTGTACAGTCGATGCTGCTTCTCTGTTCAAATGTAATTCAATGGGTTCCACTGTGGCCACCAGGGAAAGCAAGAAGTGCCAGCCAGTCTGGAGCACTGCTACCTCAAACGGGGCATCTGATCTGACAGCCAAGTCACTGTACACCGTGTGATTAATGTGAGCAGGTTATACAGTTCAGTTTCCTTGTGAGGTTCAGACATTGGCAGACTTTGGATGCAAACCGAGATCATCAGCTCAGGGTTTTTGGCACAGTCCTCATAGTTTAAGGAAGAGGCCTGCTGACAATCCAAGAAAATATGTGATCTATGCAACAGCCTTTATAAATCAACCTTCTCAACTGAGCAGACAAGACAAAGATCAGGTCTTGAGAGAGCAAGGTCATCAAGTTCTGAGCCATTTCTAGACCTCGGCTGGCTGAAAGGGAAGCCTTCCCCGTGAGAGCTTTCTAAACATTCCTGAACATGAGCAGAGACCTTTTCTACATCTCCAGACTGTCAGTGATGAAACCACTGAACGCTATTAAGTATTCTCCATGAAAAAGCTCAGGACTCCTACAAAAGTGAATGAAAGCACTTACTCGAACAGTTACAGGATTATTTCTTTTCAAAAAGCAGAAATCTAACAAATTACTTTCTGCAACATCTGTTCTGGAAAAATTATGGGCTAGGAAACTAATGGGTTGTTCTAACAAGCACAGTAAATCATAAACTGAACATGAATCTATATTAACCTGTCAAAGAAAACTTGGTCATCATGCTGGGATGCACAAAATGGGTGTAGGCTACAAGACACAGAGCAACTCTCTGCTCTGGAAATGTCCCAGCTGCAACACAACATCCTGTTTTGGACACTTTGCTTCAGGAAAGATGTGGACTAAAGGGAAGTCATCCAGGGTGAGACTAGTCCATTCCCTCTCCAGCAGTGAGAATTATTGTGTGACTAGAAAATAGCCAACTGAAGCAAGAGATTGGAAGACCTGTTCCATGACAACAGTTTTCACTGGCTTGTGAGCTTGCTGCTGGCTGGTTGTACAGCAAACACACCAAACAGACAGCTCAGAATAGCTCTGACAGGTTTGCTCTTGATGCTTCTCTCTTCCCTGAGGCTCAAAGAAAGCAGCTCCAACCTTGAAGTTCTCAGCTTAAAGATGCATGGGGAGATTGCCCAGGCACATGGAACAAACATGGCTTTGTTCATACGAGTATATATGAGCAATCAAGAGCTTTAACTGTGAAGGATATATCCAAGAGAGACCTCAGCTTCTTTTTGTAGGTGCCTGTTGGGGCACGACAACAAATTGGCTGAAGGCAGAAACAATAAAGTCCAAAGCTTCCCTCCGGAAAAAGTCCCTCAAAGGCAGACAAAGAAGCCAGGACGTGGTACCTGGCTGTGAAAGCTACCAAGACTGGAAGATCAGAAAGGATTTCCATAAAATTGTTCTCAAGTAGTCACACAGAACTGGAAGAGCCTGTGAGCAAAGCTGACAGGCAATAGGCAAGATGGATTCTGATAGAAACCTGACTGAGCAAACTAACCGGGACTACTGTTTCCCTGTGATGGGTAACTGCTAGCATGGCCACATGCCATCTCTGGAGCAATGAAGTCCTCAGCTGGGCTCAGTTCAGGCTTCCTGCACAGCCACAAGTATCTGTTGTAAACAGACAGTCTATGATCCCAAATAAAGAGCTGTGGGCTTGCTCTTGCAGACAGGCAAGCCCAGAGCTTTACTAAACAACAAAGGCTCTCCAAAGACAATGGATCTTGACTGAGGCAATGTATTCTTGAGGTCTTTTGCAACACTGTCTTATCCCCACAATGCCAACCATCCTCTGACTGTGAAAGTAGTAACACAAAACATTCCCCAAAAGCAACAACTAAAACTCCTTGAATCACATATGCTGGATAATAAACAGCCAGTGCAGATTTGAAAGTATATGTTTCTAAGAAGAGAGTCACAGAACAGTTGTTCTACCTAGTAAAAGGCCAGGATGAAGACTGAACCCTGGCTAGAAGAGGGTCAGCAGCCATAGCCTGGGGACTGCATCCACACCAGGCAATGCCAGCTCAGCAGGAATACATGGAAATAGGCTCAAAGAAGACACAATGACTTTACAGGGATGCCAGTAAGAGCTTGCTGACTACAGAGCCCCTGAAGGGGAGACATGGACAAACATACCTTTTTACAGGAGCTGTAAATTCCATCCAACAGAAAGGGCCTTCGCCGTCTCTCGGGGTTGAAAGGTGAACCAAAACGAATGTAGTGTTTAGGTGTGGTACAAATCAGTGGGGAGTGGACGAGACCTGGCAACATATTCAGGGTAGTTGCCAAAACTGTCGGGTCTGTAGTAATGCGCAGAGGGCATTCGATAGGGCACTCCTGCTTCTCTGCCTTGTCATTGAGCCATTCCGTAACAAGATACTGAAGGAGAAAACACACATGTCAATGCAACTAGAACAGGTGAAGAAAGGCAATATGGCACAAAGGTGTATGGGGAAGCAATGCTCTGGTCAGCCTGTGTGCTAAAACCTCCCTCCGTCCTCAAGAGGAAGGAACACAGCCAGGACTTCCTGAGTCAAATCCAACTCTCATCTGTTGCAGGCACAACAACAGGCAATCCAGGTTCACACAAGTAGCTTCTTGATTTTATGCTCTATTAAACTTATTAGAAGGTTCTCACAAAACTTGATCACCTTGTTCAAAATTAGTATCCAGCTGCAAGCCTAAATGTATTATTGGCTAATGGCCACTAATGGCTAGTATGTGGCAGTTGACACTAGCTGCTTTGCTGTAACCAGAAGTGACACCTCTTCCATTGCATCTGCACTACCCTGTTGGTGTCTAAGGTCTGTGTAGATTTGCCGTAAAGATCAGCTAATTTCTTTTTCTGATCTTTGTGTGTACAGGGATGAGCAGAGATTCTGAATCATGAGGGCTCTTAACCACTATAGAACAAACATTACTGTAAAAAATAAAGTCACATAATTCCAGCTATTTTGAAGAACTGTTTCCCTTGAGCCAACTTTTCCCCAAAGGCCGCATAAAACCTCTTTTTCCCCTCCAGTTGGAGCACTCAATCATATTTACCTTTTTAGTTTTGGGGTACTTTACTGCAGCTCGATTGGACTGAGATCCTGCAGCCAGGATAGCAGCTGGGTCAGATCCTGTTAACTGTCTGCCTTCTCCTGGACCTTCTACATTGCTGACATCTGCTGTGGTTACCAAGCTGGCAGTGCTTCCTTCCTCTGGAGCAGCCTGTGCGAGTTCCGCTTGCTGGGAACTGGCTTGTTTCTGCCTTCTCAGTCTTTGTGCTGAACTGGTCCGGTATCGAGAGAAGCGGCTTTTTGGTCGGGGTCTGGAGGGTTTTGCTGGAGCTGGCTTAGTAACTGCTTTTTCAGGGACAGCATCCTACAATATAAAGTGTCATTAGTCCAGGCACCTCTGTGAGTATTCCTTTTCTCTGCACACAGCATCAAGGATTGAGATCTATTGAATGACACTACCTGACTCTCACGATATGGTAGGACTCTGTACTGGCTCCTAAGATGGCTTTGGGGACCCTTCCAAAACACTGGCACATTATCCTTTTGTCTGCTGCATTCTTAAAGGGGTCAACAAGAACGTTGGTCTTAAGGAAGAAAGCAGCAGTATGAAACTTGCCACTTGTCTCAAGGCAACTGGTCTTATTCCTGATCTGAGCTGACACGTATCATTCCAGGCAAGTATCTCGGCCCTGCCATATAACGGGAATACATGCATCCAAAGTAGAGCAGGCCGAAAAAACAAAGAAAAGGCAATGAATTCCTCCATCACTGCAGTTGTGCATCCAACTTAAGCTCATACTAGTACAGAAGGGGCCCACTTGGTGAAGGAGCTGGGCTTGTACAGTCCAGAGAAGAGAAAACTTAGGGGAACCTAAGAGCAGCCTTCCTACATCCTGACTGAAGCCACCAGGAAGATGCAGTGGTGCATCAATGTACATACACTGAAATGAGGTTCAGGCTGGATACAAGGCAATTGTTTCACTGTGAGAACAGTCATGAATTGGAAGAGGTTTCCCAGAGGGACTGTGCAATCTCCGTCCTTGGAGGTATTCAAGCCAAGGGTAAAACCCAGGCGAACCTGGGCTGACCTTGGAGCTGATCCTGCCTGATGCAGAATGGATCAGAGACCCCATGAAGCTCGTCCCATCCTCAATGATCTCATGATCAGATCTGCTGCATCTGAGCTAACTACAAGCTATTAAACAGTCCTATCTTCATCTTACCGTTACTTGTGAAGATCGTCGTGTGTTCACCCCAGTACTGCTGTTACTGTTAGAAACATTTGGAGGAGCAGCAGCAGCAGCAGCAGCACTAGCACTCAGTGCTGAACTTCCATCCTCAGTTTCAGGAGTCTCTGTTTTTATTTCCTCCAGCTCAGGAGCTTCAGAACTGATGTTGATTTCAGCATCAGTGCTGTTACGGTCTGAGGGTTGCTCTCGTCTCCTCTTTCTCTTTTCCAAGTTTTCAAACATGTGCATGATGGCTTCTACCTTCCTATCTTCCCGGGACTAGAACACAAAAGTAAATTTATGTCAGCACTGCAAATCATGCACATAAAGAGAAGGAGGCAAGAACAGATATGGGATGCAGCACAGGAAGGAGAACAGCTGCCAAATAGCAATGACAAGAGCCAGAAAGGGGACAGAAAGAAGCAGTTCTTTTCAGATATTTGCATTTTTCAATGTGGCAAATTTCCCAGAACAACAACAAAATAATCATGTGTTCATAGAGTAACTAGAAGAACTAGACCTTGTTCTTCAATAGGACCACTTAGATACTACT
Organism: Strigops habroptila; assembly: GCF_004027225.2. Taxonomy (NCBI): domain Eukaryota; kingdom Metazoa; phylum Chordata; class Aves; order Psittaciformes; family Psittacidae; genus Strigops; species Strigops habroptila. The sequence goes on from NC_046360.1 coordinate 36,071,765, forward strand.
GAGTTACATTTATAAAACAGCCACAAGGAAATGCGTGATTTTGAAGAACTAAAAACCATAAGAAAGAATAAATAGAGTGAAGAGACAACTTGGAAACAAATAGAGCTACTCGCTAATGACCAAACATTAGAAGCAAACAGAAGCCAGAGGCAAGAGAAGTAAGTGAAGCAGTAATTTGCAGCAAGTATAACACACCACACGAGCTGACTAAAACGATCCAGATTCATTCATTCCCTGATGTCAGGAGATCACCCAGCTCAAAAATAAAAGCTCTTGTCTAAGCAGCTTACATAGTGGGTAAGAAAAAGAGAACATGAGAGAACAGAGAGGCAAAACCAAAGGCATTTATTAGGTAAACAGAAACAACAGGAAATCTTATCACGGAGCTGTGTCAGAAGTAATTGGAATTATGTATTTAAAAGGCCCAGTACAATAAAGATTGGCAAAAATCCCAGGTTGAATGACGTGAATTTTAAGACCTGGGGTCAAGTGTCTTCTGAAACTTGTGATGGAGGAGAAAGTACCTTGAGGCACACAGCAGCAATCAGTCACAGCAGCCTGGCCTTTACAGTTCTCTGTTCAAAAATATTCCATACACACCAAAGAAACCCCACACCAGAGACTGAGAAAACTATAGATACATGTATTTACCTGGTGCCAAGTATAGCAAACTGAATCTCCTTAAAGGAGCTTAACTGGTGCCATGTACAGGAACAGGGCTTACAGGCTCATGGGAAACGAACACTTCCTGAACTATACCGTCCCAGGAAGAGATCAGCTTCTCTGCTGAATGAAATCTTCCCCCCAAGCTAAAGGGCAGCCTGATGCATGGTTGCTGCTGTTCAGATTTCAGTAGGAACTGACTGCTTTATCTTGCCTGTTCTAAAAAAATCCATGAGATAAGCCAAGGATCTCTCACTGGATGGCCCTCGGCTCTGCACTTTGCTGCACTAGTTCCACATTTAAAGCATTCTCAGGAAATTTACACATGGAAGATCCCTATCTCCCGTTAGAGAAAGACAGGAGATTATGGGATCTGGTGAACAAATGAGAAACAGGGACCTCCTTGTTCCAATACATTTGCTGGCTGCTAGAAGGATGGGAGCACTTTTTCCTTTCTTCCTTGGTTTGTTTGGTTTTTTTGCTTGTTGGGTTTGTTTTTTTGTTGTTTTGGAGGGGGGTGTACTTCTTTTTTTCTTTTTTTTTTAATGGATGGAGCCAGAACTGCTCCATTCGCATGCATGAAACATTCTATTCCAGGGAGCAATCCATAAGAAGCACAAGAAAAAACAAACAGCTTTACCCAGTACAGATGAAGGCTGAGAATGGACTGTGCTATCAAAGATCCAAGAGCACTAAGGAATACTTTGACTAAGATAATAATGATTTGGAAGCACAAAGGAATTTCCTAATAAGGAACATAGCAAATGTTGTTGACTTGTGCCAACAACGCTGTTCGTGGTCTATCCTTCATATTAACTTCTGCCACTTGATCCTACCCTTTTCCCACTTGGCAACAAGTTTATGAACTCTTACAGGGAACAGATATACATTAACAAACCTAACCCTCCAAAACAGGTCAAGTTTTAACAAAAATCAGGTTCTGGTTCATCATATGACCTAGTGGAAGGTGCCCTGCCCATGCCAGGGAGATGGACTTTAAAGGTCCCTTCTGACCCATACTATTCTATGTGGGTCCATAAACTCTTGTACTGGCAAAAAGGAAAGGCAGCAGGAATGTAAAATGGGTGCATTTACCTTTTTGGAATCTGGTGCTGATTGTCTTGTTAATGGTATGTTTTAGAGCATAGAATAGCTCTGAAAGTAACACTTAAACTTTCAGTTAGGAAAAATATACATGTACCTCCTAATCTGCAGTGCTCTAACATAAATCCTGTGACGTGGAGTCAGTCTGTGTGGTTGGGTTTTTTTGGGTGGTTTTGGGTTTTGTTTGTTTTTAATCCAATTACTGAAGTCTACTGACAGTTGGAATTTGTGTTGAAACAAGTGAAATCACCACTTGGACCTGTCGGTCACTGCATGAAGCATGTCCTAAGGGGGATGATACCCAGACTGAGAAAGGTACTTGCCCGTCGGCTGTGGACCAAAGCTGCCTGTTCATCTCCAGGCTCCTCTTTTTCCCCTTCTTGTTTCTCCTCCTTCTCTGTCACCTGAAAGAGAAACCCAGACTTAGTATGTCAAACAATATCTGGTACTGTCATAAAGTTATCAGGATTCCTATGGTAAGCTAAGGTTTAAAGCTTTAAAAGGTGCTAAAGGTTTAAAAAAGGCCTCCTGCAGTTGCTGTTCTGGGGATCCCAGTGCTGTAGCACACCAGATTCCACCCCACTGAATGAGAAAAAACACATAATGCAGTGTCAAGGGGTTTACCTCATTGTCACTGACTGCTGCAGGTCCCTCAGGAACTTCCTCTGTTTGCTGACTGCTGTTCTCATCCGAAGCCATGCCCTGCTGTTCCATTTCCAGCTCCTTTCGACGGGCTTTCCGCCGGCGTGTTTCTGCCCCAATCAGTGTGCCTAAAACAGGTGGAGGTAGGTGTTCTGCAGCATTTGGGCTACGTTTCTGCACAGGGCAATTCCGGTTCCCCTTGTGACACGCACAGTCCACTTTATAGTTGCTGCTCCAAAACACAAACATAATTCGTGTCACTCTTCATTTCTCAACCCTTCTACAGAGACATTCAATGCATCTCCTACTAAACATCTCACCACGTGCCAAAGCAAGGACAGCAGGCTACCTTATGGCCTCTATTGGAGAATATGCCAGCAGAACTGGACAGAATAGCCGGAAAATGCAATTCAGTAGAAAACGGAGCAAAATGTAGAATGCGAGGAAAGGGCTGGAGGAAGATGTCCAGTCCAGGAGGGCAGTGGAGAGCTCCTGGGCGAGGTGAAGGACTCACCAGATGTTGTACTCATAGTCAAAGGCGATGGTAACCTCTGTGTCCTTGGCAATGGTGGCAACAGCATAGATACACAGGTGGATCATCCCATCAGCAATCACATGACGAACCTTGTTAAACAAAGTAGAGAGAAGCTAACATCTCCACAAGTTGCACTTCTTGTTTCCAAGAGGGAAGCCTCCTCTGCAAAGTAGCTCTTCTCTATTCCGTGAAATATTACCCCAAATTCTCCATAGGGAAAAGCCTGCTCTGCTGTTCTTGTCTCACCCTGTGCTTTTCCACTTACACTTACTACCACCTGCTTACCCTAACTCACTCTGCAGCCAATGGAAAGCCATAAAAGAAACCTTTTCTTTCCAAACAAAAAACCCCTTGTATTCCCAAACTTTCTCCTCTGCCAAGTATAAACCAGCAAACAAGCAAGAGATGCAGAGAATTTACCCCATTTACTGCACTAAGTTTGAATATTCATAAGAAGAGAATTCATTAAACATGTATTTGCCATTACAGTGATGAAGAGAGAATTTACCTCTGCATTTGGAGTGCAGGACCGCCTGATGAACCTGGCATCGTTACCAAAGGTGCGGGCATCAACACACATTTCAACGCCATTGAACTTGGAGTAGAACAGCACAAAGGGATATGGCCTGGAGAAGTAACAGAAGGTCTCAATCCCTAAATACCCAATTTCCATGGCATTTATAACAGGTATCCCTCACTTCACTGGAAGCAGCACTTCCATCAGCGCTACCGCTCTGGATGCTTAAGCACTTCCATCGTCACAGTTTAACAGATCTACTTCAGAGGGGTTTGGTTCATAAGCAGAGCATCGGGCTGAGGTTGTGCATTTGATTTCCCATTTCTATGGATGGCACAGCTGATAAGGGACCTGTCAGAGTGTGCATTATCCCACAGAGACCCTAGTCTCTCCATGCCATGATGCTCTCACACTAATCACTTCATAGTACTCTTACTTTTTGAAGAAATGCCCATTGACCTCGAATTGCTGCCGTAACATAACCTTCCCTCGATACTCAATTATAAGGGTATCTAGTGCCAAGTCTCTTGCTGCCCTCAGGATCTTCCGGTGCTTCTGAACCCGAGTCACCCTTCCCAGCTGCAGCTGTAACAAAAACCAGAGCAACGGATGAGAATTTAAACCAAAGGCCTTTAACTCATGAAGTATATTTTACCTCCACGAAAAGAGAAATTACTCTAGTGACAACATGCAGAAACTCTGCCAGGTGAATATATTGTTTATTCTGTAACGGTTTAGTAATGACCAATGATTTTGGTAATATTTATCAAAAGCAAAGAGCATTTATTCCTTTCCTTCAACAGTATGTCTCACAAATCTATCAGACCAACGATTTCAGTGTTGCAGCTAGGAGGCATAACCAGACCTGTCAGTTGCTGCTAACGGGGAACTGCAATTACGGCCACTTTCACAGCCAGAACAACATAAATCTTCCCTAAATTGTGGGTTGTCACACATTCAGAGAAAAAAAGCACAAGCTTTTCCTTCTGCAGAGGACGGTAAATTCCAGCTAACAGGCCAAAGACTTCAGCTGGCAATTTCCATCTCCATCCAGAAACTTCTCTACATCTGCCTGCTCAACTGGTGCTGTGGATTTATTATTTCACATGAAGAAACAATTTTTTAAGTAAGCATTTTCCTGTATCTTCTTTATGTTAAAGTCTAAAACTCTATTACAATGGATTTTCACAACCATGTGTCTTGACAGTATGAAATCACAACATTCTTTAAGCACAGCCAACCAAATATGACACATTTTATGGAACAGTGGAAGGGATATTACAAGCACTGAAAGACTTCTCCCATAAAAACAAAGTACTTTTCTTGCTTAACAGATTGAACCTCTCTGCAAGTAAAGATTATGTGAAGATGGCTGGCTGCCTCACCACTAGAGCTGTGCCTGCTCCTTCCTAAGCATGCTACTTACTGCTCATAAGGACCCGGTTCTGAATACTTTTCCGGAGTGAATTGAGGCATAAGTGTTCTTACTCCAGCAATAATAACAGTCATCTATCTAAATTAGATGTAAACCACAAGATTTTATTAAAAGCGAGCTCCCAACTTTTGCTGATAGAACTTTCTTGTTAGAAACAGCTACTGAGCACGGTGCTCAAATGGATAAAAATCACATTAGCTTCAGAAGGGGCTGCGTCCAGACAATGACATCCTAACCTTGTGAAAATGAAGCTAATGCCTGAAGGCAGCACTCAGAACCAAATGAAACCCTCCATACTGACTGCATGAGAGTATAGAACCACAGAAAGTATTTTTTTTTTAATAGCAATCTTGTATGTGCTCTGAATTAAACCTCTTTGGGAAGAAGATGACTTTCATTGTTTTAATATGACATTACACTGCAGATCTTGGATTAGCCAGTAAAGTAAGATCTGTTTGATGACTTCTCTCAGGTCCAGGATAAAGATAGTTTTATAAAAATATTCATTAGAAACCTATGCAGATGGAAGTAATGGTCTCGCTATTCCAGATCTCCTCTCTTTCATACCACTGTATCTGCTGGCAATGGGAAAAACCTGCATGTACATACTGGGGACTCTGAAAAGCCTTGCAGGGTGTTATTCACCTATCACAGGTCCTGATGGGAGCTCACAGAGCATTATTCAAGTCCACTGAACTAGCATAGAAGAAACATGTTACTTCCAGACAAAGAAGGCAAACTGCTGGCCCTGAATTCTGATCAACAAACTCATGAGATGAGTGAACTGTAGGATAAAACTGTTTGCATTGCCAAGAGTAGTGGCTAAATTGTTTTAAAAACATTGGATACACTTTGTACTATCCAACTGTGGTAACGGAGAATAAATAAATGGGACTAGTTTTGTTAGTGTGTGACAGAAGGAGATAAGGAGAAAGTCCCTGAAGTTAGTAGGTACATTAGGACTGAGACACCAACATGTTTCCAGTTGAGTAATTTTGTTTCTATACTACCACTTGGTTTGTTGTTATAACCAGTTTCTCATGTAAGCTGGCCCTATGCAGGCGGGTTGGACCAGACAACCTTCAGTGGTTCCTCCCAACCTGAATTCTACTGCTCTACCAAATTCTCTTTGTATCTCTCAGAGATGCAAGTTAATAGCTGGCAGCCTTCACTATGGCTCATGACTGACCTGTATTACTGTTCACCTGGTGCTGGAGCAGAGCTGGGATAAGGTGGGGTGGTGGGAGTAAAAGAGAGCCCATGAAGGAAAGCAGCTCTGCATCTGTAAAACTTAGTTATCTGAGTTGGTAAAACAGGAATGATCTCACAGCTTTTTCTGCTAAGGCCCTGGCTCTGCTTGTTTTGGTTCCCTGAATTCAGAAATAAGAAGAGGATTAGCTGCTATGCTTTCATGTGTGAAAAGAACAAATGATTTTGTTCATGTCACTCCCCAGGGACTGCTGACTGCTAATCAGACAAAACTGTTCCGATATGTTTCCAGAGCAACATCTGCATAATACTCAGTGGCTTTATTTTATAAAGGCCCTTTCGCTCTTCACTTCAGAATGTGAAATCAATCAGGAGTTTGAGCTCAAGTCAGCAATTATCAGAGGCAACAAAGGGCAGATACTGACCCTGGGTTTGCTTTGGCAACAGCAGGCAGAGAAGTGATTCACAGCTTTCAGTTTGCTGAGCATCTGGCAGCAGCCAGCACTGAGATGATTTTATTTATGACACTGAACAGCTTCATATTTTTACAAGTTTCCCTTTGCATCATGAGGGCAGTTGAGAATTGGCTTATTCAAAACATTCAAATGATCAAAATCCCATATCCATGTATAACTCTTCGGCCATCCTTCCCTACTCCTCTCAGCTTGGGGAAGCTTTTAGGTCACGCTTACTTCTCTCTCCTCTTCAAGTATACACTTGCATCATCATTTACCCAAGCCAAACACCACTCTCAACTGTGAGAGCATGCAGGGCATATAAAGCATTTTATTTTTATTCCTTCCTCCTCTCTCCAGAGTCCAGAGCCAAACAGAGCAGTTACAATACCCATCTTCTACACACTGCTGCTATGTGCATATTGACACGACCTCCTTGATTTTCTTTTCTAGCTCAAAGTATCTATTTCCTTATCTCCCACAAAAGCTATTTTTACATGCAATAACAATATCTAGTTAAAAGACAACTGATGCAAACCCAGAAGCCTTCTCAGTTTGTCTAACAAAGATGAGACCAATGAGCGGAACAAAAACATAAAGCACAGGATGAGACCATGCACTCCTCACATGTGCAGGCTGTCCTCCACACAACACTCCACAGCCATCTGCTGAGCAGAGAAAACGATGACATAAGGGGCTGACAAGCAGCAGCCCTGGACATCCACCTTGTCTTCCCTCAGTATCCAAGAGGAACTACAAAGCCACCAAGTCCCTTTACACTATCCTGGCACATGCAATGTGCAATAGGTACCTACCCACAGCTTGTTCAGAGTAACTGCAGCTCACTAGGAAGTTTTGCAGCTTACTATCTTTCTGTTTCTTTGGGATATATTGCATTTTGAGTCTTCCAATTTGGCATTCTGGCCACTTTACCCCGTGGGAAAACCTATGTCTGTACAGGGGTGAAGGGAGAGGGCAAAAGAGCACGACAAAACCAAGCACACTGATGTATGGTATCTTTGATAATCACCTGTCCTGCTGTACTCTATGAAGGTGATAAAAAGAAACAGTATATGTTTTACTACTCATTTCAGGAGTTTTCCTAAAACTCATGTGAAGGAGACTGAAGAGTTTATATTTAGACTCAGAAAACATTAAGATTTCTAGAGAAGTAGAACTTTTTCTTCCCCATACTTCCTCAGTTGCTCTCTTTAGGAAGGTTACTCACACAGCAAAGTAGAAGTGTTTCTCCCCAACCCCCACAGAAGTCTTATTATTGCAGAACGAGAGGCAAGAGTGGAAGGAAGTTGAGTCCGAAGTCCTCTAACTGCACTCTCCCTTACTGGCAATATCTTTGCTCTGCCTGATGTGCTTCACCTACATAAAAGCAGAGCGAAAGGTGGGAGGGAGCACGTGAACTTCAGAGAGTGGTGAGTCAGCTGATATAAACAGGAATGATTCAAGCACAAACATATACCTGACATTCAAGTTTCTGACTCTTGCTCCCCTTCTACAGAAGAGGTGCCCCACATCTGTTTCGGAGCCCATCCTTTTCAGCACCTATCTCCATTCCCCTGGATGAGGAAGACCCACAAAGCCTGAACTGAGTGGGAATGCTGCTCTGCCCAATAAAGCATAGACCAGATAAAACATCAGCTGAGAAGAGTAGTAAGGAGGACATACACCACACAAACACATTCTTTTCCTGTTTCTCCTTGTCTACGTGCCCTCCATAAAGCTGGCAAGACACCAATCATTCACATCTTGGAAAAGTTAGGGAGACAGTTCCCCAAAATCAACTGTAGTTGTGCACTATTTGGAAGTTATCAGAGTCCAAATAGTCATCCAAAATATTGAAATCATTGAAAGACAGAAAAACTCTGCTGGAAAGCAGGAAATTTCCTATCTTCAGCAAGTGATAGGTCTGGTTCTGCCTCAAGCCATTCCGTGACCAGGAAGTGTTTATGGTAACGTATCTGTGAACCATATCACAGAACTGTACAAAATATTCCCAACGTAGCAACACTGATTTGGTTGAGTATGTTTCTGAATCTGTCTTGGTACTGGCACCTCTTCTGTTCCCTTTTATATCAAATCTGTGCCTATTGGTCTGGAATTACATGACTAGCTACAATATTGCTCACCCATGCCTTATGTCTAGAAACCTGAGGACCTGACTTACCCCACTTCAGTCACAAAGGTTCTTACCTGCATCTGGGACCCAATAACAGTATTATTGCAGGCCAACTCTGTTTTGTTGATTGTGTCTAGCAAAGCAGTTTTGCCCACATATTCTTTATTAGAGTTTAGATGCCGCTCCAGCAGGTTCTGCACATCAGCACTGTACTGGTTAGTGAAGGCTTCCTCGTACTGATCTGTCCACAGGCGTATTCGATTCTCCCACCCTTCAGCTGTGTTTTCATCCAAGGCATGTGCTTCAGAAGGGGAATTCTGCACCAAACAGCAAAGAGTGAATGGCTAGCACACAATGGGAAAAACCTATGCACAGTGCTCTGAGCATGTGAATACTCTACACAAAAAGGCAGATCTATTCCAAGCTAAGAATGTCATGGTTATGAGGACACCTTTTTCAGAGCCTGCATCCTCCAGAACACTGTACAACAGTGCACATACAGAGAACTCCATGCAGGACTAAGATCTCTTGAGAGCTGGTACTTGGCACTGCTACATACAAGAAAATTAAGCTGGTCCATGGCCAGAAAAGGTTTTTTTAAGTCACTTAGGAAAAATAATTAGGTAGATTTAAAAAGCAAAGGAACAGAACACACAAAGGCAAATAAATGTCATGTAGGTTTGCCCTACAGTCAACCCACTCATGCCCAGCATAATGCTAGGTGATGCTGACTGCATCTCAATCTTTGCAGTGACTGATCCAAAAATACTTCTGAACCTTCTCGATAAACGGTCATCAGGGTTTCAAGAAACTGAACGTAGAGCATAAGCTAATAGCCAGAGGGTTAAAACTGCGAGTCCTAAGCAGTGTAAAGAAGAGAGGGCAGAATTAGGTAATCCACTTAGATCATCTTGGAAGGGAGGGGAAAAAAAGCAGCTGGTAGGGGAAAAAAAAGACCCAAACAAACAAGCTTCATTCTTGACTTGACAGTAGTTGAAGTAATTCAACAAATACTATTCCAGAGGTCAGTAACTCCACCGGCTTCATAAGGGACTGAGACATTTGTGACACTGAGCTCTCAGTGACAAGGACCACTGAAGAGCAATCATTATTTTCATCATATCTATTAAAAGCATGAAAACTCTTCCTACATTTTTACCCTGCAAGGCACTTGTGTACTATGCAGTTAGGTGCATACGGACAGACACACCACAGGATTGTCCCATTTCCTCTGAGCCACCTGCTAGAAGCCACTGGCAGCTACAGACCTGGGGTCAGATGGAGCTGACTGAACTTTAAAGCACCTCTTGTGTTTCTAAGAACATGTTTAGCTCAACGTCTCCTTTTTTTTGGCAAATAAAGTTTCTATCAGACAACCACACCTACGAGTATTGCCGAGAGTCAGAGATAAATGTATCATGTCATCCCATCCCATCCCTAGTAAGAGGATGTGGAAAGAAACAAGGCCACACTGCAAGGGACTCGCAACATTAAACCTGTGTACTGCTTTGATGCCCAGGTTTAAAATAGCTTGGATGCAATTAAATGATAACTGACCTCACAGAAGAGTGGCTACAACCAGTTCTACATCCCTTACATCAAACACCCCACTCCCAAGTGTCATCAATCAGTCATATCTCTTGGAATTGGATGATATTACCCCATAGAAAGCTATCTGAAGCAGAAGCAAGGTTCAAGGGGCAACTCCTGTGATGCCCTTTTGAATAGGCCTGCTTGTGGTGCATGGTAAGGCTTGAGATTATTCTGAGGCCAGTCCCACAATCAGAAATTCCCCAGACAAACCAAGAGGCACAAAATACAGGGGAAAACCCCACCACCATCACAGAGGGTTCTCAGTTCTACTCACCTTCATCCTCAGAGACTTTCGTGAACCCTCTCGAAAGGCCTGTCACCAAACAAGGAGAAAGAGAGAGAAAAGACAAGGCATTATATATATATATATACACACACACACTCAGAATTAGTGTCCCAGAACCACACTAGATCTCACTGCAATGGACCAACCCTTAACAAAAGATGATGAGAATTACAGGAAGACCTACACAAGGAGCAATGGACTTGAACAAAAAGACTTTGCAATGCAAATCCAGTGGAAACTGCTGAAAAGCTCGGCAGCCAGGATTGCTGAACTAAAAAGGCTGCCTCATACTTCGTAAAAACCTCAAGATCAAAACCAAAACTGTCCCGACTAACCCCACTTGCTTTGACAGAAGAAAGGGCCACCAACAGAATCAAGCTGGTTCACACCAAAAAACCCTGAAGAGCTCACATGATTCCCGCTCCCGGTCTTTTATTTAGTCAGTGCCTACCAGAAGAACTTCAAGGGAAACCTAAGCCAGGGAAAACGATGGTAAAGCTAAGCTGATGATGGGAAGAACCAGCTGCTCACACACTTGCATTCCAACATAAGCAACCCAAAATTATTTCAGTCCCCAAACCCTCACAAACAAGACTGTAAAGTCAGCCCTCATCAAATGTTCAGCACTACCTACGTAGTTTTCCACACAGGCACTATCTCTGTCCCTAAACAGTGCCAAGCAGCTCTGTAGTCCAGATTCCTTAACATAGCCTGCTAAGAAATGCCACGGTCCCTTTGGTTTTGATTGCATTCACACACTGCCCCTTTGCCACAGACTCCAAAAGCTACTTCCCCAAATGCTAATAGACCAGAAGGGAAAATATGTAATCGAATCCAAGCTCTGAGCATGAATGGGCAGCGTTGGGAAATAAGGGTGGAGTTCCAGCAAGGTAATTTTTAAACCAACAGCCACGTACTTGAGCAGGTCACAAATACAAGGCGTCACGTTATTACACCAGAAAGAGCAATTCCTGACAGGACAAAAGTTCCTTGTCTACTGCCAGCTTGTCACCCTGCTCCCAACACTGCTCCACAGAGCATTCAGAAGGAACTGCAGCAACCTTGTCTCACTCCACATACCTTGATCTTTTTGGCCTTTGGAGCAGTGCGAGCTTTTTCTGTGCTCCTCTTCCTCTTCTTAGGTTTGCTTCTACGGACACGGTTGACAGTCAGCGTGATGCTTGTAGGGGTGTGCTGTGTAGCTGTGTACAGCACCGTAGAGGGAGATAGTTCTTCATCCCAGCTCTCAGTTGCACTGCTGTCCCCACCTAGAGAGAGAAGTGCTTTGTTAGCAATGTTTTTATTCATCCCAGAGAGAACAGCTTACCCTTATGTCCATTTTCACCAAGACAAGTTGATGACCCTGCATAGCTCTTCCATAAGACAACTATTCCGCCTCAGTTTTCCCACCCAAAATGGGAACAGGTCTCCCAAACTTCTGATATCTCACAGAATGGCACTGATCAACATTTCCCTTTTCTGTTCACAAGATAATCTGATTCTCCCAAGAGCTAACTGAGGAGAGGTTGAAGGAGAGGAGAAAATCCCAGTGTTTGGGGGGTGAAGAACATTAGTGGGCACTGATCACAGCTGGATGATTACAACAGTCAAAAGATGAAGGTCTTGTAGAAAGAAAGCAAAAGTCACCATTATCAGAACTACAAGCCCAGCCTCACCTGACACGTTGTCCTGCTTCCGGCGGCGGAGTCTGATCACCTTCCCCCTGCTCATTCCTCTGCCAAAGGAGAATGCACAATTGAAGCTGGTTTGTAGGAGTAAAGTCACTTGAAATTCAACAGGATGTCACAAGATGCGTGCCCTCAGTGGGGCCCAGGATGATAAGAACATCGATTTAACATCCTCATCTCCACTCCTGGTGCCACCAACACTTGTCAGGCTGACAACGCAAAGGAGGAGGGTCAATACTGGGTAAAGCACTGGAAAGAACGCTCCAGTTAGCAAAAGGAAGTCCGTCCCACAGCCCAAACGTGACACAGATCGGTAGGAGAAGTCAACACAAGGAGCAGTCTACATCTGCACTGCACCAAAGCTTACCTGCACTTTTCACACTTGAGGAGGAAACCATCTTGGGAGACACTGCAGTGGCACCAAGTGGGAATTGATTCTCCTTCTGAGGAGCTCTCACTGTCCCCGGAGTTCTCCTCATCAGGCGAGTGCAGGCCGTTCAGTTCTGCACGAGGTATAATGGTCTGGACAGGAGGAGAGGCTGGCGGCGTTGGAGGAGGAGGGGCTCCATAATTATGATCCTGAAAACGAGTATTTGCAGTACTACTTTTAACATGAAGATACGCTGCCTAGAAACTGAAGCCCCAAATTCACAGTTCCCAGGTTATTATCTAACAACTGGTGTAAAACAGTAGCCTGAATTCCTCAATCTACCAGGCGTAGAGTAAAGGTAAAGCAATAGCTCTGAAAGATGCAAATGGTTTTCTTCTGCATCAATGAATTAAATTCAAAACCCATGAAAGCAACAAGGCTATTTCAACATTAACTGTTGTGCTGCTATTAATCTGACATGACATCAGTGGTCAAACATTGCAACCGGTTGCCCAGAGACGTTGTGGAGTTTCCGTGTGTTGAGATATTCAAAACCCAACTGGACACAACAGTCCTGGGCAACCTGCTCAAGCAGAGTCAGCCTGAGCGGGGGGGGGGTGGATTATGTGATCTCAAGAGGCCCCTTCCAACCTCAACGACTCTCTGATGTCCTGTTCAGCCCATAGTTTCAAGCCACGCTCCCACTCCTCCTGACTGTTCCTTGTTCCTCATAGTTATAAGTTAGCAATACGAAAATCTGCACAGTTGAAACAAGTATAAATAGTGCATAATAAAGCAAATGGGGCATAAAATTACCACCAGGAAAATATTACATGTTCAAATATAGTCACACTTCATTCATATACTTCATTCAGTTAAAAATCTATTACCTAGAACGCTAATAAAGCTTGCTATGGAGTATGCAAGACTTCACAAACAATAAACACACAAATGCAAAATGTATGGCAGAACTCAACTGTAACTCAGTGCTCCCTAATGAATTTCCTAAGGCTTAACAGGCAAAGAACTATGGAACAAGGAGAAACGAGTAAAGTAGACAGTAAAGAGCTGATTCACTGCAGAGAGAGTACTCACTGCGTAAGGCAGCCCGCGATAGCTGTGTTTCTGGGTGGCCCCATAGCCGTGGCTGGAGTACACATTCTTCTCACTGACAGCTGGACTAGCTTCCACAGACTCTGGGCTGCAGAAAGGGCCAGAAGTAAAACCCATCAATACAACATCATTTCTTTAGTGCTGGTATTTCACTGCTCTTTTCTATTCAACACATGAGCTCAAAATGAAGAAACTTCATGAAATCGAGGTGTGATTATGTGCTTCACCAAGCATCATGTGTGCAGAAGTTGTACAGGATGAACCTGCTTTCAGAGGGAAGGAACTGAGTAAGGGCCACCCTGGATAACTCATTAAACTGGGTCTCAATCTGGGAAGTTCAAAAGATAATTAGCATGTAAGAAGCTCAGTTTCCTTATTGTCGAGGAAGTTGGGTCACGTTCAGCATCCACGTCTGAACTCAGGCAGCCTAATCTCAAAGCCACTGAACAGTGCTGCCATTTTATCTCTGCAACAGCTTATTTCAAATAGCAGCTAAGCAGCTTTCCTGCATCTGTGCTTGTTTCTCTTTCCCTCTGATACTAATTGTTAGCCAAGTCCAATGTCCTGTGATAAAGTCTGCATGAAACCTGCAGCTGCCCTGACAGCAACTACCAGAAATTGGAGATTCCTGCTACAAAGAGGCAACAAAATTCATGACCTGGACAGACAGTGGCCACAGACAAATCAGTTTTGCCCTGTGCTTTCTACGCAGCAACATGGTGTGCAATGTGCTCAATAGGAGATTTGCTGCTGAGGTACAATGCACTCTTCCACCACACGGTGGTGAAGAAAAACAGCTAAAAATGAAAGGTATATCCTTAGCAAAGCTGCAGAAACCCTGCTCAGAGAAGGGACAGCTGCAATTCAATGCAGGGAGTATTAGGTAATGAGGCTACAGACAGAACACCAGCAAGGAAACACACTGTCTGGTACAAGCAGAAGATACGAGTCAGCTAAACCTCTGCACAGATCACAAGCAGGGCACACATCAGAACACAGCAGAATGTTACTGAATCATGTCTGCAGGTGAAATCTCCAAAATTACAGCATGGAGCTGAGCAAGCAGGAAAGAAAAACACAGGAAAGGAAAACTTTACCTTGGACCTGTGCTGCTTTGGTGAGATCTTGCAAGATTTTCAGTGGGTCCTACATTGTCAGTGTGAATCAGGCAGCACTCACACAGCAATGGCCAGTGGCCACGCACGGGGCAGTGTTTAGGCACCACCCAAGAACACTAACCCCTGTGTCCTTTGGACTTCCTATTAGCTCTTGAAATCTCTGTTGCGCTGAAGTTTGCCCCACCCTGCCACCAAACCCCATACACTCTCCAACACACCAACCTTCTGAGCTTCTGCCTCATGCTGGAGTAAGGTAGGTCTGTCTTTGCAACATAAAGTGGCAGCAATAGTACAAAGAACTGCAGAAAATAGAAGACCTTAAGCCTAAGCAAACCACTCGGGATTTAGGAGCATGTCATGATAAATTAAGTTGGTTTTCAATGTAACTAGAGCCAGCTACATTGTCAAAAGCAGGAGATGTAGGCAGCAGTATCTCTCAGAGGATATACTTCTTAATAAAAGACACCCTGTAGAGCTTGTCACATAATCCAGCCTTGCTGGATCTTTGCGACAGTCGTTTAGGGCTTCCAGATTGGTACAGAGTTAAATCCCTTCAGGTTTAGTCGTATTTTCAGAAACAACATTAGAAGGAAAAGAGCCTAAGCAGACTAAGCAGCAGATCCGTCCTCTGTCCAAGTCACCCACATTCCTAACTCCAGTCAGCCTGGAATACCAGCAATGCTGCTGCAAGCATTAGCAATAAAACTTCAAGACTGTTGGTGCAACGGTGTCCAAGGGCAACAACGCTGGGGCCCATGCTTCCTCAGCAGCAGCCCGCCAAGGAGCTTCAACAACCTCGTATGTGCAGGCAGATTAACACACAAAAACTACTCTGCAGCCTCCACGTCACCCTCGGATGAACCCTTCAGCATTTTCACTTCCCCTCTGTATCACAGGCCTTGGGAAGATGCTAAAGCTCAGCCCGAAAATATCCAGCTCGTTTTCTTTTTACCTTCCCACTGCCTTCATGATGCTCGTCTTTGAAATTAATCCCTTATAAGAGACAAGCAGCTCAGGTACTCCAGACTTCATGCATCAAACTAGTAGAGTTTCAATGCAGAGCCTGCAGAATAAAACCCTGGCATTCCCTATTTTCAGAAAATAGACAGAAAAACCAATTCAAAGATCTTCAAAAGCCTTTTTTCAGAGCGCTCCAGCCTCAAGTTGGACCTACAAATTTCTAACAGCCAGGGAAAAAGAAAATGCTTTGCAGGTTTGCAGACAGTCTTTCTGATATTTAGTTCTTAAAGGGGCATGTGTAGATATATCTGTCTCTCCTCTCCAAAAGCAAAGTGCCTGGTACACGAGCAAACTATTTAGCACTCTCTCCTGTCATAAACAGTTTAAAATTCCTATATGTTGAGTCTTCAAAGTGCTCGTGTGGGAGAAGATGGTGACAAGAAATACTGGATGTGAAACCTTGAAAAGGGAAGGATCATATACCCACTGCAGAAGAGTGACTGACTAGATTCTACTCCCTGTTTAAAAACAACACATAAAAATATGCGCTTTAGGATGGAATGAAGCATCAAAAAGAGGAATGCCCAGAATGGGGCCAGTGCCAGGACAGACAAAAAGAGCATTAGCAGTCTTGCAGAGAGCACACTGTGTAGTCAAAGTCTGTGCATAGACAAATCAGGGCAAGATGGAAGAGGAAAAACCATGATTCATACTCTAGCCCACTGCTCTTACAGCTCAAAACGAAGAGTCTGCAGCAATGTTTGCTCTACGCTGATCAATCTGACAGGCACGTATTTACACAGCAGGTACCCTGAAATACTACATGGGGGAAATCTATCTCCAGAATACCCTGTGTAAATTTTTGTAAAGACATGCTACAGTCTGTATTTCAAAGGAGGATGCAGGAAAGCAGGAGGTAGAAGCACACAGAAGTAACTCGAGCCCTCCCTCTTGCTCTCAACAAAACCACGGTACTCATCTGAGCTGACATCATTCTAACAAGGGTTATAAGAGAAGATCACAGGGCAGGATTTTCTGGATTTGAAATGCTCCTGACTCCTGCAGAAGCAGAGTCTTTCTAGAGAAATGGTACATCCCCTCCAACAGGCCTCAGAGACAGTGCTACAGTGAGAGCCCTGCACAGGGTCCTGTGGCAGGGACCCTGAAGGATTGACTGCCCACTGAGGTGCGCTGCTTGGAACCTGCTCAGGGGCAGAAACAAAATAAAGGTGTCTCCCCAAGCTGACGCTGTCTCACATATCTGGCCAAGCTCCAACAGGGTCCAGAAACCAGGTTCTGAGTCTGTGCTAGCAGGCTCTACTGAGATGGGGGTTCAGCACACTGATTCTTCATACAACACACTTTTGGAAAAGAAAACCTTGTACCTTGCCAACATCAAGCATGGGTACAGCAAATGCGCAACTGCCTGCACTTGAGTATGGACTTACTAACCAAGCTGATACAAACCCCATGGTTGAATGCCTCATACTGCTGGAATTCTCCTTTTCCCCATCTTTTGCACCAAACTTACCAATTTCCATAACACTGCATTTGTTAAACACTCAGAGCCTCTGCATTCATCTCCCACATAGGCAGAGGACCAGCACCCCCTTTCTCTTATGTGGAGAAAGCACCAGCACTGACCCTGCAGCCCCACTCCAGGGCAGCCCTCGACACCCTCCCCTCCTCCACGGGGTGACACTCACTCCGATCCTGCAGCCATGTCGGAGTAGGACGTATCTGGTGTGGTGACTCCCAGAGGGATTGCAATGCTCATGACGCCCGTCGGGGATCACGGAGTCCAGAGGGCAGCGACCGGCCGCTCCGAGGGCGGAGAGGAGCCGCAGAGCCTCGGCCAACACGTCACGGACATGGGGAAACCTGCCGGGGTAGAAACAAAGCATTGCGTCTCTGCTAACAGGGTGAGGTCTCCCTGTGTAGCCCTAAAGAAGGATTTCATAGTGAATAAAAGCAGGAACAGATTTCCATCAGTGACATGTCACATCATTTTCACTGTATTTTGATACGTGGGGGCAGGGAAGAGGTAGCTGGTAGCAGTTTGGTGGTGGTGGGGTTTCCAGTCTTGGACTGACATGCAATGAGCTGCTCTGCCATAAAGCCGATAATGATCCTTCCCTCCTCCCCCAACTAAACTTAGGACTCATTATCAGATAAGCAATCTATTAGCTCCTTCTGCATATTAAGCAGCAGCTGTCACCCATCACCCTCAGCCCTCCATCAGCATTTCCTAACCCCTTCCCCAACCAAGTTGCAGGCAAAGCCCCATGTGGGAGGACAATGAGACAGAGCCAAGGTGAGACCTCTTGTTCGAGATCAGCTTGTATTTGCATTCATGGCCCATGGCACGGGTGAGCGTGACGGGCAGGGTGGTTATCCCTGTGCTGCCCTCGGCAAGTGAGGCCCGTCCTGGATTCCGCTCTGATTCCCTGATTGTCCGAGATCCCGGCGGACACCTCCCCGCGGCAGAGCCACGTCAGACGTCTGGGCGCTCGCGCATGGGCTGCACCGACCAGAGCCACGGCGGGGCCATCGGCTCGGCCTGAGTCACGGTGGCGGCATCACGGGGCGCAGCCGCCGGCCCCAGCAGGGAAACCCGTGCCCAGGCTCCTCCTTCCCTTTGCTACAGCCAGCAAAAATCCATGATAAATGTGAGCTTCCAAGGGTCGGGTGGCAGACGGGGGGAAAACGGGATCAGCTCCTCGTTATGTAAATAACCTCAATAAGACCTTCATAAAGGAGCTATTATTCTATGCAGCTCAAAGAAAACCCCCAACGACACAGAGAAAGTGCATAGCAAAGGTAGCTCCAAAACCAAAGAGAGGATTCAGCCATGCTCTTCTCCACATGTTAAACTTTAAGGGCAGCCTTGAATAACTTCCCACAGCCTTCCTCCCAGCTCTGGCAGCACGGATGAGCCAGCCCCTGCCCTTGCCGACAGCCATCACATGCTCCCTGGCATCCCAGGGCTCTGCCAGCAAACCCTCCTGGGCTACAGAGAGGCCGTGAGCCAAGTTGTCCTGTGGGTAGTGCATTTCTCACAGGGAACTGCCTTTGGACACCATAGTCCAGCCATTGTTTAGCACACAAAACCCCCCAGAAACACAAAAACACATGCTGGCTACAAGGGCAAATGAAGGAAGAGTCAGAAAGTTTAAATGCTATATGCTATAGTGCCTTTTCCTGTCGAGAAGGCACAAGGAAATACTTTCCTGCTTCATTACACATTCCTAAGAGAAATCTTTCTGATAGTGACACGAGGACAGTGAATTACAGAGGTGGCACATAAAGATCTAAATGGTCTGTGGCAATTCCCTGTTATGCCCCAAAGCAACGGCCTCACAGGGAGGGGGAAGATGAGACAAGAAAACAGGCAGGACTAAGCTCAAACCTGAGACGGCCTTGATTGTGTTTTCCATAAAAATAAAAAGACCTTTAGGAAGAGTCTCATTTACCCTTCCTCATGCTTGTGACAGAATTGTGATTTCTACACTGACACCAGATGAGGCAAACTGCTGCTAAAATACAGCTAAAAGCTCCAGACATCAATCCCTGCTCCGACCCAGTCACATAAAACGCTGGCACAAGGTTAAAAGAAAACAGTTTCTCAGTGTCTGAAGGATTCTTCCCTTTTAAGGGACATAGAAAAATCCTCTCACCTACCCCCAATTCTCTTAAAACACTTGATTAGGTATTTTCCCCTGCTCCCATTGATCTCTTGCCTCTGCCACGAGCATTCCCAGCTGGCAGCAGCCTGAGATTTCATCAGGACAAATTCCGGCTCCTGCCTGCTCGTGACTCAGCAGAACTGGAGATTTCAGGTGCGGCTTCTGGACTCGAATCCCAGGATATCTGGTCAGTCCTGGGGTAACTGGGGCAAGTTTTCAGCCACTTCTCATAGGAAACCCTTTTCCCACCAACGCTGTGCAATCAGCACTGCATAGAAACAGTCTGGAAACTCCCACTTTTGGGAGAAGCTTATGGGAGAAGCGTGAAACACCAAACAGAAAGGTTAGACAAGGCGAATTCCAGTTCAGTCGCTTTTTGTTGACCCAGCGGTACTCACCCAACCATCAGCCCTGCTCAGATTTTGCTGTTTGTTGCTGCTGTTTTATGTGTACTTTCAACTTTGACAGTGCAACATTCAAAACGAGTTGCTGAGACCAATCTCGAGTGCTGCCCAAGACCACATCACCTTCGGGTTAGATCACAGTCTGGTCTGCATGAAACTTGGCCTGGGAACACCCAGAACATGAGCCTGCACAGAACGTACTGGGGCTGGGATCAAAACATTCACCCATCAGACTGGCTCATTTCCTGTATATACAACCCCCAAGCTCCTTCCTACCTCTCCCCCCAAAAATACAGAGCTGTATGGAAGGAAAAAAGAGCCACACCAAGGGCTCTCCAGTGCCACTGGAAGACGTTTTCCCCGACATTCAAAGTCTTAATATAAATTTGCTGAACTTCAGACCACAGCACAAACCTTATGGTATATTTCTTCTTGAAATCAAATGGAAATAGGAATTTTGAGTTCAAACTTAAACAGGGGAGATTTAGGTTGGATATAAGGAAGAAGCTCTTCCCTGTGAGGGTGCTGAGGCGCTGGCACAGGGTGCCCAGAGAAGCTGTGGCTGCCCCATCCCTGGCAGTGTTCAAGGCCAGGTTGGACACAGGGGCTTGGAGCAACCTGCTCTAGTGGAAGGTGTCCCTGCCTGTGGCAGGGAGTTGGAGCTGGAGGAGCTTTAAGGTCCTTTCCAACCCAAATCATTCCATGATTCTATGATGGCCTAATAGGTAAATAATATTTAGCTGCATTTGAAAATGTAGGTTTTAAAGATATTATTTTTCCCCTCTTTTGGCATCTACAGGCCTACCTCCTTAACTAGTCATACAGGTACAAAGACACCTGGTCTTCCTCAACATCATCCAAACAGCCCAGATGAGCATCCACCTGCACAACCACCTCAGTGTTGGGATCCCCAGTTTTCCCTCAGCACAGATCACACACCAAGGGACTCACCCCCCTGCAGCCCATAAGAGGCTGCCTTAGCTAGAATATGAATATATGCTCTTCAATTATTTCAGGTAACATTCTGTATTGATCGGAAGAACTATAATAAATCTAAGTGGCCAAACGAAGGTTAGGCAACACCTGCTAGAGCAGTGAATTTAATCTTGCAAGCTCTGTTTAGGATGCAGCAGCCGCAGCGTTGCACTGGCCCACTTCCACAACCACTGCCGACCATGGTACAAGTCAAGCAGATGCAGAAAATTTACTGCTAGAAACTCTATTCATTCCTGGTGGTGGTAAAAGTCAGTCTTAAAAGGAACAATCAAACATGTTCAGTCAAACAGCTCACTAGGGCTTCCTTCTTCAAGCTGTGGTTGTGTTTTCACTGGTGTCCTGGTCTCTCAGACCCCTCTGGTGTGCAACACTTGGTGAGAGACGCTACAAAATAGTTGTGATCACCATGGAAAATTCACCCCCAGACAAAAATCCCTGGGCAGAGCATCACAGACCGCATGTGTTCCCTGAATTCACATGCCCAGGCTCCATCAGCATTTGGTGCTGCTCTACAGCCTCAGGAGCGCTCCCCTTGCACCCTCCCACAGTCACAGACTCAAGGGTAAAGCAGTTACCAAACCGGGCGAAGGACAGACAACCCAGGATTACTAGTATCCAAATGATAACCACCATCCTCTTCTCCATGCTCAGCAACAGGCCTACACGTCACCTATATAGAATGAGCTCCATATATAATGAGTTGCACATCTTTAAGCTCCCAAGCTTACCAGTCACATTGAATTCAAAGCGTGTTTCTTCTCATTCATCTCACACTGCCACAGGCCAGAGCTGGTGGCAAACTGGAAGTAGCAGCTCTGCCATGCAGCCTTCCTTGGCACCCTCTCCATCAGCCTCGGCTGGGACGGAGCCAGCAAATTCTGACCCGTTCATAGTTATGCTGTCATGTGCACCAACGGCAAACTGCTGCAAGTGGAGCAGCATAAAAAGCATTACCAGGCTTACAGATCCTGTTTCTTCATCTTTCCCCCTGGAAATTTTGGAATAGCCAAAATCTACAGGATATCTAATGTAAACATGAAGTGCTTTCATACTACTACCGTATGGAAAAAGTCCATCTCATCAGCCAGTGCCACCCAAACAGAAGTGCAGCCCACCCAAGTCCAACCCTGCCTCTCTCAGCACACCCATAAACCTCGTGTCAAGGACAGATCGTCACAGAACGTCAAGCACCTTTAGTGCAAGCAGAACCAGATCAAGGGGTTTTGTATTTAAAACAGATAGCCCAAAGAAAAAAAAGCATCAAATTCCCAGAATTTCAGATGTGTCACTCTACAAGGACACTTACAGAGAGGCAGGGGCAGGGCAGAGCAGACAAATCCTTTAGTCATTCAACTCCAACTTACCCTGAAACATAGATTCCTAAAAGTACTTGAATTATACCTCAGTCTACCAATACAAATGTTAAGCTCTGCTCTGAAAGCAAGCTGGGTTCACAAAGCAGCAAGGAAACAACTGTGCCAGCCTTAAAAAATGAAATATTGACATGAGGATTTACTGTCATCATTAGTACCATCTATCATCTGCTAGGTGACTGACACAGCAAGACAGCAATCCATCCACTCCACAGGGTCTGGGAGAACTCAGTCCTCGTCCACAACAGACAGGATCAAACTAACAGGCAACACAAGTTGTCAGTGACATTAGCAGCTACTTATGCATACCACGACAGCCAAATTATTGACAAATATAGTGCAATGGTTAAAGATTTCTCTTAGAGCTTTCTTAAGACTCTCTCCTGTTTCATACATAAGTTACTATATACAAGAAGAAAAGCTATGTATACAGTTGGTTCGGAGTTCATCTTGCTCCCTGGGATCTGGGAGAGCATGATAAAGCACCAACAAGCTCTTAGAACAATTAGAACAATAAGTGTCAAAAAGCAACAAGGCAGCAAGACCTGGTCCTGCTCACCATGCTGCACAAGACCTGGAGTCAAGGATGCTGCTTTTAGGACATAAGTGATTTCAAACAGCTTTTGGTACCTGTGGGCCTGTGCATTAGTCAGGTTGTTCCACACAAGATATTAAATCATATTAACGATTCACATTATTCTTGAAGTACTTTCTGGAAGCACCAGAAACTACCTCAACACACGTTTTAGCTAAAGTCACTGTGGTACAGCTGTTCAGTGAAGACCACGTTTAAAACTGAGCTACAAGCAAGTTAAACTGCTGGGAACTAAACCCCTTTGATTCAATTTACTCAAACTCAGTTTAAGCTGTTTTAAGGCAATTTTCATCATGTCCATCCATGGGATTCCATCATTTTATCTGATGAAGAAAACATCAATTTTAGTTAAACTCCTCTGCAAACTACACCCTAAGGGGCTGCAGACGATGACAGTGAGCAACTGAAAGAAATTAAACCATCAAGCAGAGAAATTACAAAATGCATAGTCAAGAATTCTCAGCAACTGACCCAAGACTGCAGAGACCCAGAAAAGCAAGAAGAATAACCTCAAAACTTTGCTGCTGCTTCAGCAGCCAAGAAGTTACGCAAAACCTCTTTGTTTTGCAGATAGAAGTAAAAAAATCCTGTGTTTTTCTTTTGGAATCATAAAGGATTTCAGGTATTATGATAAGAAATAGAAGAGAAATTTAATAAGAGATAAAGAGTGGGCAGATAAGACTTTGCCTCCAGAAATACCTTCTAGTGGACAATTCAACCACATTCTTTAAAGTCTAATACACTCTGGAGATGGAGACTTCAGACAAGGGTTTGTTTGGACTTTCTTATTACATCTAATTTGCATCACAGAACCTTACTGGAAAGTTTAATTTATATCAATTGGAAACTGGTTGAAGAGTCATAGCCAGGGATAATTCCATAGAGAAACACATGCCAAATTAGAAAGGGGAAGTAAATTACAGCATAGCAGTGATCCGTGGCAGAGCAAATTGTTCTGAGGTATGTTTATGGAGAGGTGACAGACACCAGCGGACTTCGCCTGTACCCCATGACCATGGGAAGGGACCCGGTGCATTTGCACCCAGCCTGCTGAGCAGGAAGGTGACAGAGATGATGTTTTAAAGGAATAACAACGCAAATGTAAAGGGGAAAAGACCGTCCCAACCAAGAACTCCATACTGAGGTCCTCATAACTTTAAGGGCTATAAACAAAAGGAAATCTTCAAGAAAACTTCGTAAGACAATACTGTGAAAATCCAGCAACCTGTGTGAAATATTAACACCTTTAAAAATGTTAGTAATCAAAATAAAACTTAAAGAATAATGGTGATGGGGGAGAAACTCAGAAAAACCCCATAGACTTGGAATACTTTTTGGCCTCTTTCTATGCTGAAAGCATTGGTTTACATTGCCTCTGTCTCTCTCAGCACCACAAATTGTTTTTGATGATGACAAATTCCTCAAATACTGAAGTACCTAAAATGATATTTTCAAAAATGAAAGGAAGCCCCTGAAAACACTTATTTTTGAAAATACTGTTTTTTATTCTTTCCTGAAAGATATACAGCAATACAAGAGACCAAAAAAAAATTACACATAAGACCCCACAGAAATGATGATACAAGACTTACTAAAGTAAATGGAACAGGAAAGAGGAAAACCATCCCTCTTTTCTTTCAGTTCTACAAACTTCTGATCTGGGACAGTCACAGGAGAGAACTACTCTGCAGTGAGGGGATCACATCCCAGTTCCTGTGCCAGCTCTATACTGCGAGTTTGCTGCTCTCTTTTCCCACCGGGTGAAGGAGAACACTCAAATCTCTGTATGTCACAAAAAAATAAGAGAAATGCAAACAAAAAGGTTCAGAACTGATATTTGGAGATGAAGGGCTGACAACTAACCTCCAGTGAATCCAGCCCTGGCAGCTGATGTTACTGCTGCGACTGTCCCTTCGAAGCCTTTGCCAAACCAGGTGGCAGGAAGGAAACATTGCCATGTCTCATCAAGTGCAGTTGATGCCAAGAGGACTGGACTAAAAGCAGAAGCAGGTAAAATACATATTCCCTTTTATATACTGTTATAGGGGCAGACGATTAGGAACAGCAGTACTGGAAACACCACCGTTCAGTCCACCACACTGTGTCCATATAAATCCTGTTTTCAGTATCAGCGTGGGGCCTGTCTACACCAGAAAATGGCCACAGTTAAAATAAAGACTCAAGATAAATTTAAATAATATAAACACTGGTTTAAGCCTATCAGACCAGAGTGTTTCCTTGTTCTAAATTTTGCTGCTTGTGAATGTAATAGTACTCACAAGTGGTTGTACCTGTGTAACTATGAAACTTGCCTAAGTAGACAAGCTCCAAATGAAAGAGGTTGTCAGACAACCCCCCTCAAAAACAACTTTAGATCTTGAAATTGTGTTTTGAAGGTATTTCAGAGAAAAGCCTGTACCACATGCAAGGTCAGAGGGAAACAAAGTAATAAAGGGCAATAACTAGGATCAAATCCAAACCCAGAGAATTACAGTTCCCATGAGAATCCAGGCAGTCCAGAGTCACGGGAAGTCGCTGTATATAGCAGGGGAATCAGCAGAATTTACTGGCATGGAGCAGAAGTTGCAACCAGTGGAAGGCTAACCACAAACAAGCTGCCAGGAGTAGGATTGCAACGTCCAGTCCTAGTACTGGAAAAAAGATTTCTCCATAATCCCACTAAACACTCTCTGCCTCGCAGGTCTCGCTGTACGTCCTTTATACATCTATTTAAGGCCCCCCACGTGATGAAGGCTCCTGCATGGCCACTCCCAGCTGGGGCAAACAACTCGGCTCCAGAGGAGACTCCAGCAGCCGCTTCCAAGGCAGACGTTGCATCAGCCAGGTGTGCAGGAAGCAGTGGAGATAAAGCAGCTGTTGAAGGGGCTCTCGGACGGAGGCCGCTTCAGGAATCCCGTGCAAAAGACGACAGGAAGGAGAGAGACGTTCCGCACACAGAACGAGCTTCATCGGCTTCAGAAAGCCTTTGTGCTGGGGCTCCGGACCTGGCTTTTCTCCCAGAGATGATGCAACACTGAGGAACAAGGTCTGTGCCAGAGAAAACTATTCACAGGCTATGCAGATGGCAACGCAGCCAAAGGCTCTCACATCAAAACACGCCGGAGCCCATCCAGGCCTGGCGAGCCCCCCCCCCCCCGCCCCAGGCCTCCCTTTGTGCCCCCCAGGATCCTCCATTTCACGTTGCCACCTCGCTCCCAGCACAACCACGGCTTCGAGGCAGAAGGAAGCACCTTATGACAAAGAAGTAAAAGGGGGTTTTAAAGTCGTGCAAAAAATCCCAGCACGTCCTCTGATGTGTTGGAGAGAAGAGACTGAGCTCAAAGCCTCTAATCTCCCAGACGGGGATCCTCCCGTCACCGCGGCTTGCCAGCGCATGCCTGAGCTCCCCAAACACGTACGGCAGCCTCGGCCCCGCTCTCACACACCAGGAAACCACACAGGGACAGCCCAGGCAGCCATGGCAACATCACACAGTGTGGCAATTATGGAGCCATGGCTCCCAAGCAAAGGTTCAGCCTTCATTTCCATCACAGCACTCATTTAGAGCCTTCCCCCCCTCAGCCCGACCATCCCTGAGTGCGTTCCCACCTCCAGCTTGTCTTCTGTGGTCTGTGACCAGTGAGTTCTTCAGCCCTGCACCTGGGCTCGACATCATGCAAATGCATTTTTCTCCGCGTTGTAAGTTACTCCAGGCTTAGGTAATGCTCTTGTGCCGCGTCCCAACAAACACCGGTTTGTCTGACGTGCCTCGAGTGGGAAACCAGGCTGCAGAGACACCTGCAACCTGCGCCGCACACAGCCACAGCCGGATCCATTTACTAACTGAGCTACGTAATCACTGTTAGGCACTCAAACCGAGTGGATTTCACAGGATTTCAGCAATGTTTCGGTGTTGAGGCAGGTTTCAAAGCTCAGCCCGCAGCACGGCCCCACCACATCGCCTTCTCTGGGATGTCTTTGTAATTGCCCAGAGAAGCTGTGGCACTTGCCCAGGCACCAGTGTCCAGTGGCACCCTTGGTCATTTAAGATGGTTCTGAGACCCCAAGAAAATCCACGCATTTCCTGTAGATCTACTTTTCCCAGCACAAAACCTGTTAGAGAGCAGACAGAATCAGCAGGACAGCGGTGAAGAGCAATCACAAAGGCCCAAAGGTAGCAGCATATCAGCTAAAAAGCCTTATTTCCTCTTCCGCCCACTTGATGATGCTGAATTGTGCTCAAGAGATGTTCTTCACTGCTGTTAACTTGTCTGGCTTACTTGCATGTTCTGTTATATTGTATTTTGGCACTGGCAAGATACATGCTGATCCCAAGGCATGCCCTGACTGCATGCTGGATCTTCCATGCATGGTGGATATTCACCCATGTATTACAGTATTACAATATTGCAGTAGTCAGATTTGCAGAATAAACCATCAGCCAACAATATCCTGGACAATCAAGCTTTAAGGGATATAAATTTTCGTAAGTTATTTTGGTAAGTTTTGGTAAAACAAGATAATCAAAGACTTACTCTTACATGAAGGTATTAAAATACTTGATGAAGGTATTAAAATACTTATTCAGGAAGCTCCCAAATACCTGCTTCATAAGTGCTGTCAAGAAATGCAAAGCTGAGTGGTACAGACACTGCTGAGAGCCATGGTCACTTTTTTGACTAGCCCATTTTTTTGTCAGCAAGATGAAAAGCAGCTAATCCAGTTGAACACATTTTCAAAGGAAATGCAGATGACCAGAAATTAGCAGTCAAAAACTTGCAACCAGTGACTGAATAAAGACAAAAATCATTCTAACCAGATATATTTCTTGCAGATAAATTACTAATTTCTTCCTTTGAGAAGAGCTTCTTCGAAGGCACAGCACTGTAACCAATCACCTGAACT
This sequence comes from Strigops habroptila, assembly GCF_004027225.2. Classification (NCBI taxonomy): domain Eukaryota; kingdom Metazoa; phylum Chordata; class Aves; order Psittaciformes; family Psittacidae; genus Strigops; species Strigops habroptila. The sequence continues at coordinate 36,099,546 of NC_046360.1, forward strand.
GCTTGTGGGTGGTAACACAGGAGTACTGACATCAAACAGTTGGCCAAGGATACTCATTTTAGAGCTCTCACGAAAGTGATGCTGAGTGAGTGGTTCTGTAACACATCTATGCATTGCTATCTGCTACCACAACCACTGGCTTTTTTAAATGTTAAATTATGAGCTGAGTAATATATTGAGGGCATTTTCATGATTATCAAAAATGCAACTAAGCACTGGTATGTACAACCACACGATGAAACTAAGAGGTTGGAACATGAGAGCTGCTCATCCTGAAGAGACCAGCAACCCACCTCCATCAGCAGGTCATCTCCATCAGCCTCTCGATGCTGGGGAGTCGGGGATGATGGCACAGCAGAGAGGGGAGGCACGGAAGGGGGGAGATGTCCTTACTGCTAAGCCTTCACCATCTCTTTTGTGTGCAGTGCTTTCTGCGAGGTGCTTCTGCAGGTTAAGACAGATAGGGCTGTCTGGATGAGGTGAGTAGCAGGTGTTGCTGCACTAGATCTTGGAGCTGGAGGCCTTTGCTTTACATTGTGTAGTGCCCCAACACGTTTCTGCAGTTTGCTGTCCCTTTAGCCGTAAGCAAGGAAACTTGCAGTTGCTAGACAACCTCCTTCCCACCTCAGAAATAGCTCGATTTATGTGACAAATCCATAGGCTCAACATTCAAAAAGCTACAGAGTTTTGAGCTGCCTTTTATTCCTTTAGGACACAGAAGCATTTCCTTACTGCAGAGCTGCAGAGATGAGAGCGATGGGGCTCCTCCCTGGCCGGACCCGGAGGAGGAGAGGAGAGGCAGGAATGCAGCCACACAGGAGAGGAAGCGAGAGCAGCCCAGGTAGCTCCAGGTCCTCCTCTGCACAGGCAGGACCGACCAGGAGAGCTTTACCTGCACAAAGCAGCAGATCTTGAGAGCCACCAGAAGGGAATTTCAGAGCTCCGCATGTCTGCAAAGGCATCTGGAACAAGGTAATGTATGGAAATATAGAAACTTGGCAGCCGGCGAGGGAGTGGTGGAATGGACAAACGCAAATAAAAAGTAGCAGCATGATCTGGAGCCATTACCAAACTGAGTCACTCCATTCCCCAGGTGAGTTTACAAAGTGAAGGAGGAGCAGAATCGCTGAAGTATTCCCATTTGGATGGCATGAAAACCAGGAAACAAGTGCCATTAGAACAGTGCTTCGGAACAATTATTTAATATTGGTTCAGAAATGAATAAACTTTCTGACTAAATCCACTTAACTTGAGAGATAGAGACTATCCTACAGTAACTTAAGAATGAAACCTAGCAGGATTGCTGGTGCTCGCTCTGCCTCTCAGAGGAGCTGTGCTCATATTGCCATTGCGCAAGTTTCTTAATGCTGTTTCTAAAAAAGGATGAAAAAGATTTACAGACTTGTGCTGCGGTCAACTGGCACTCAGAAATGCTCATCTGAATACAGCGAGTGCACACACTTACATCAGGGCTTCTCTGAAGAGGCTTTCAGAAAGCCTTAACCATATCTTAAACATCTGAAGCAACGCAGGATGGGAAAGAACTGAGTTCCAACGATGCAAGCCACAAAGCATTAAATTTCAGAGCTCCCTTCACATCATGTCTTACGCAAGGCAGTATTCTAGCACCAGGTTAACTATTTCTCCTCTAAGTTCATCTTGATTTCATGATCTTGGCTCCGACAGCAAGTGCATGTATCTGAACTTGTGCCAACTGATCATGGCATGGATCCTTTAAAGATTGTTAAACTCCAGTGTCAGGAATGCAGCAGACATGAGCTGGGCCTGTTTTAAAAGACTAAGATGAATGTTTGCTCCTTCCCCCTTCCCTGGAAACCACTCCAATGCTTAATTATTATTGCTAGAAACTGCACTTCCAAGATTGAATTTGTCTAACCTCAGTTGATATTGCCATGCCTTTGTCAGCAAATCTCACAAGTCCTTTTAGAGAAAGATCAAGTCCTCTCTCCATTGTCTTTTCAATAAGCTGAGTAAGTTGAGCTCCTTTAAGCCTCACATCATGAGGCTTATTTTCCAGTCCCTGGATCATTTCTGCAGCTGTCCTTTGAATTCTCTCCAAATACACTGGCATCCTTCTATCCTTGAAGCATGGAAACCCAAATTCAATTCCAATATCAGCCTCAAGGTTGCTGTGTTTATACGATTACTTATTTTTGCTTCACATTCCATTCCCCCACTTTTTTTGTTATCCTCAATATGCCCAAGAATCACATTAACCCTTCTAAATGCTGCCCCAAGTACCATGTAGAGGGAACTAAATGCAAGGATCTTAAAGCCCTCTGAGCTACTGCTTTCCAAAATGCTGTTGCAGTTTATAGGTGGGTTTGCAGTTTTGCTAACAAATGCACCTCCTTGCAAGAGGATGGATTCATATCTTTTATGGAAAGGTGGAAAAACAATTCAGAGCTCCCTAAACACACTTTATTATCCCACTAGTGTCTCTCTGACGGAAGCGCTATCAAATATTTTATGCTATCCAGATAAATAGATTCTAAAGAGCAGTAAATGAAAAGCTGATTTCATCTCACAGCCTTCTATAAAGCCAGGTGTGTCCTTTCCAAGTTACAATCCCAGATATTTCAGATCTCCACTGTTAACGCCGTTTCTCCAGCACAACCATTTTTAGTGTCAGAGTATCTTGCCTTCTTCTTCCTAATTCCTGCCCTCTCCACCCCAACCAGGCATGCCCCCCACACCTCCTACACCCTCAGAACCACAGAACACTCCAGGTTGGAAGGGGCCACTGAAGGTTAACTGCCTGAAACCCCCTCCTCTCCCCAAAGCAGAGCCAATTTGGATCAGGTTGCTCAGGGCATTGCTCATTTCTTCTCCAGGGCCACCAAGTGTTTGCGTAACTACGCATTTTAAGGCCAAAAATAACCTTCTAATGATCTGACTTTCCACCTAACAAAGACTGGAAAATCTCACCTAGTCATTTCTACACTTGGCATTGCAGCTCACAAGCGAGCTAGGCCGTGTTTGTCAAGCACAGCCTACAAAACAGCATATGGATTTACCACAATTCTTTGGGGGGAACTGAAACGCATGCAACAGGCTGCAGCCCAGAGGTCCCCAGGCAGCATCAACCCACTATTAAGCCTTCACAGTGAGCACAGCACACATCTGTAGTTCTCAGGAAAAAAGTATAAAACTTGGGGGTTTTTTTAAACTAAAAGTACATGAAACACTTTCTCAGAAGCCTTTGAAGAATGCTTCAAACTACCCGAGTGAAACTGCTCCAGCTCTAACTCCTCCAAAAGGAGACTGCTCTTCCACTGTATATGTGGGTGACTTAAGATGTCAGCTTTCCCAGTTTTGTGAAACATGTAGTAGTGGCAAATGTAGTGATATCATCTTAAATGTCATCTTCCATGTCCACAGTGGTAAGATTTATCAGCACCTACCTTTATCAATATAATATACCAGCACCTATCTTTATCAATACGTTTATTTAACAACACACTCGCAGCATCTGTTTCCTTGACTACCTGAGTAAGGATGCCCGTCACCCCTTAACCAGCAGAGTATCTCTCAACCCACACAGGCCAGTCCCTACAAAGCTTACCAGTCACTAACAAGAATCTCCCCCACCCCTCCAAAAACCCCATAATTATATCAACAAAGGACTATTGTGGACATGTATTTATTCACACAAAAGCATGTCATAATAGTGAAGTTCTCCCCCTTTCCTTAAAGAATAGCTATGTGAAATCAAAGTGACTAAGAGCAGGGCTGGATTTATGTAACAGCATGAACCACTACACTGAAATGGGAGATGCTAGCCAAGATCCTGTGATCCTCTCACCTTACATTCTTCCCTAAGCATGCATTTTTGGCCCTGTCAGAGATGAACAAAACCTTCACTCTGACTCAGGAGAGCCACTCTTGTTCTCACATTACATTCCCTGCTCTCCTGTCCAGGATTATCAGTGCTGCATTCCCTGCCAGCAGCAAGGAACCTCTTTAAACTTGGAAAAAAAATGTGGAACGGAATAAAAAAAACCCCCAAGAAATCCCATCACATGAGTAAATGAAGCTTGACAGCATGATGGATGCTGCAGGTTCACCACTATGAAGGCACTCCTAAGAAGATGGCTTGTGCCTGTTACAGCTTCACAGAAGCACAACAGACGCCGGTTTGCCGCATTCAGGAGGGAGATGCTCAACTATTTAGATTGGATGCATTTTATATAAGACTGAAGATGACTAAGTCACAGCTGGACAGATTATGTTCTAGAAGCAAGCTACACGCTCCTCCCTGTACCTTAAACAACAGCATTTCCTACTCTGCATCTTCTCTCCTTTCAAACACAAGACACTGAATTCTCCAATGAAAAGAAATAGCCAGAAAATATTCAGGGCAAGATGCTTTAACCGAGAGGAATTTCACCAGTCATCCTAGGGCTGATTTGATTTTGTCATTACGGAAAAACTGAGACCTACCAAGACCTCAGCTGGGTAACAGTGGGATAGGAGAATGATCTCAGCACAGGAGGGGAACAGCGCAGGCAGGGATTATCTTCCTGAACAATACAGATAGACTTTGTGTGCACTGAAGATCCAAACAGAGTTTGCCAAAATACTCTGAAGGCCCCTTCACATAGTTTATCAGTCCTGAGGGCTACAAATCAGTAGCAACATTGTTCTTAACCCGAGCTATCTTGTAGCATTACAAAGCTAGTGAAAACAAGCAGGAAAAACACCCTGCCTCGTACTACTGCACTTCCCCATCAGCAACTCAAACAGGAGATCTTTCCACCTGTATCCACCTCATAATGTGCTCCCCCCACACCTATTAACATCACTGTTAAAACCACTGACTGCTTTACTGAAAGAAACTAAAGGCACATAGAGAAGCAACACAGCACTGCAGAGCATGGACACGTGAGGGCTGGTGTGGGAGAGACAGCTACCAAAAACGTCTGAGAAGCAATGTGTACGGCTAGATCAGGAGTCAAAAAAATCCATGTTTTACCTCCACACTGCCTACAAGATGTCCTGTGCAAGCTAATCCCTTCTTTGTGCCTTCAATTTCCTATCAGTGAAATCAGAATACTACCCGAGATGTCACGCACAGTGTTTCTACATGTGAAAGCTGGAGCTGAATCAATGGATCTAACCATAAATCACTGTGGCCATTTCAGTTGTTTCATTCATGGTCAGTATGGGCTCAGGACCTACACATGCACCCCCACTGAGAAGCAGCAGCTTCCCAAAACGCAGGGATGATCAGTTTAACTGAAGAGATTTTAACCTAAGCTGAATTACACCTCAACAGAACAGAACTCCACAGCAAGTCCCACTGCTCAAGACGACTTTTTACACTTTAGTCCCATGTACTCTTTCAGTAACAACCATCTTTCTTAACAACTTAGGTAAAAAGTTTCCATCGTTTTTCAAATGCATGTCAAGGCCACTTATTTCCTCCCTCATAACCTTCTCTTCACATAAAACTGGGAATTCCAGAAGTCCTTGCAGATGTTACCCCAACACAGAGACTCTCACAGGAACAGCCTGCTTCTCTATCACTCAGGCAAAGGAACAAGGCCTTAAACTGTGACACTGGCAGAGCAACAGAAAGCTACAAACTTTGCTTGCAGGAACAGCCTGCTCCTAAATCACCCCCATCCATTTCCACTCTGTGATATGGTTTAAAATAAAAGAAGAAGGAATTTCCAGACCAAGGATTTCACCAGAAGGATCCTGGTTACGTTTTCCTACGGTTCTGCAAAACCCAGAGAAGTCACATCAACGCTTGGACGCGCCATTTCGTTCTCCTTCAAGGTCCTCTTCAATGAGCTGACACTTCCCAGCTGCCAGTCCCAAGCTGCACCCCGAAAGGGCTAACGAATGACTCCAGGTTTCAGTGCATAGTCTCACTTTTAGAATACACCAGTGCTTTGTTCTTTATTAATTTATTACTTCTCTCTGCGTATGTAAGACTTAGAACTACAGGAGCAGGAAATGTGACCCATTAATTTCACTCTCAGTTCTCTGGCGGCTTGTGGGGAAAGTCTTTTCCCAGTCTGTGAATTTTTCATCTTATAAATTGTGTATCTGAACTCTTCCTAAAGGATATTCTGAATCCACAATGTCCAAAGAGGACTTGTGCCACGAGATGCAGGCACTTCTGTGCTTGGCTTCTTGACTTCCTCTGGCTGACCCACGCCATGCTCCGAGTGTTTCAGGAGCTAAGCTGGAAAGGCAACAACCACTGCTCCTCATGCATCGCTAACAGTGACTTCCAGAGCTCTGTAAAGGATACCACTGGCCTGGGACTTCGGCACCCAAGTGCCTCTCACCTCAGGCAGAGCACCCTAAAACCCCCCCCCCCAAACAGGACCATTTCCTTTACGTATCTCACAAGCTGTAGTTTTAACCTCAGCAGAGATCTTCCTACTGACAAGACACTTATCTAAAGAGACAGGTTTGGGATGGCATACCCCAAAATACAATGTCTGTTAGTAAAACTTTCCACCTTATGCCCAGGCACTGTAAGATAAAGGACATGTCCCAACCCTGGGTACTTATCTGAGGGCACGGACACAACTGTTCAGATGAAGTACACGTAGGAACTCCTCACCCTAATGCTCACCTTGCTACCACACTGCAAAGTCAGAGCAACTGCTACTGCCTGTGAAGCATAAGACACAAAATACAATCTGCTGCGTTCCCTTATTGCAAAGTGATTAATTTGAAGCTATTTGCAAAGGTTTTCATTAACTAAAAGATCACCCTCACAACAGATGAGCTTTCTTGCTTATGAGACATACTGCTCACACCCAACATGAATTCTTCACACAGCAACATGCGTTTGGAGATGTCATGACATGCTAACATTTAAATAACTTTATTTAAATACAACTAGCCAAAATGCTGCCTCAAGTTCTACCAGACCAAACAGTCTCACTAAGTAGGAAACTAAAAGCCTCAGCTCACAGTGAGCACACACCACAGACAACTGCTCTATTTCAAATATATGCTGCTATAACCAAGTTTTCTGTAGTAAAGAAGTCAGATTCAAGTTGCTGCTGCAACTGGCCTTGGTTGAATTACGTTTGGGTGTTGTTCCAGTTGCATGTCTTTCAGCAAAGTCATATGGAATTCATGCCATGGTTGTTTCACTACTGTATTTTTTATACATTTGACTGACAAGGTTATCTTCAGTAATTCATCATTTTCTTCTTCTCTTGATATCTTACAAGTCATAATGCCCAGCAAGTAAATGCGAACTAAAGACTTTTAATTGCCAGCCTAAAACGAAGTAAGGAACATTGGGTGGTGCATTTACTGACACAGATTTGAAATCCTGGTACACTAACAAACATTTTGCCACCTTCCAAATCCATCACTCCAGCTTGTTGCTGTACTCAGTTTCGGCATACCTACAAGAACTTGCTATTTTGAAACAGGCAAGCACCATGCTTGGGCTGTAACAGTATTCCACTATCACACACACTCACATCTGACCACCTTCCCCAGCAAACGAGAGCTGATGAAAGAAAGATAACACTGCCAATTTTCAAGTGGGTTTGTCTAAGGAAAGCACCCCATGCACAGCAACTGAGGGCACCAACCCACAGCGTTTCACAGGCTGCTCACAGGCAGTGGATGGGAGCTCATTCTCCTTTAAACAGGAGTGTGAAGTTACAGGGCACAGCCTGAGCTGGCCACCGAAAGGCGGAGACCCTGCTCCCCTTCTCCGGTCCCCACCACATCCTCCACACTTCCACCCATATGTTCTCCCCTATTTATTTTGTGAGGGCTCTGGATGCTTGTCAAATCTCTTGGTGAGCCAATTCAGTTCACTATCTTGGCAAAGAAATAATGCAGCAAAACCCAAAACATAAAATAATCCCCAACATAGTTTTCTGCTGGGTTAGCGAGCTGGAGGAGCTCGGAAAAGGGGAGCCAGCAAGAACCAGAGCTGGCAAACAGCAAAGGCAGAACTCCCCATTGGGTGGGAGAGCACGGGGGAGCAGAACTTCCCCCATTCAGCAGCAGAGCTGTTGGATGTACTCAGCTGTCTCGTGTAACTTCACCCGGAGTAACCTCACTCGCAGGGTGCAGTGCTGCAATAGTTTCAAGCTGACTTCAGCTGGCACAGCTTCAGGGCAGCCTCCCCATCCCTCCCTGCGCTGGGGCTAACCTGACCCCACGCTCGAGCAGTTCAGGCAGAAGCCAGCAGAGAACTCTTGCTTCCAAAACCAAAATGCACTTGTTTTCATCATGGTAGCCTTCCTGAGCAGTTCATTACTGGAGCAGGCATGGGGCAGAACAGAGACAAAAGCGATGGTGGGAAAGAAGGAGAGCAGCACATCAGGTCAGCTTGAATTGCCATGGAACCATATCACTCACGTGCACCAAAAACCTACACAAAGCTGTGCAAAGAATATACAGTGTGTCACCAACACCCATTCCAGCTTAACACAGGAATTCCCATATACGAGCAAACCCCGAGGCGGGTATGAGAAGAACAGCACAACAAAGCGAGTTTGTGGCAAGCTCAGAACCCGACTTTCACCCTGAGCATCCTTGTTGCCTGTGAACTTCCAGGCCATCCTGAGCCCCAACATCCCTGAAATTCATGAAACTGCAGGAGAACTTTGGATCGGAAAGGCAGTCTCCTCTCCAGTCGAGCAGAGCCTACTTAACTTGATCAAGCAGTCCTCTCTGCTTCAAAGGTTCACTTGAGCTGCATTTACACAGGAAGCTTCCAGATCTTTGCTGTGGCAAAAGTTAATCTACAGCCACATTACTGAAAGCATTCTTGCAGCATGATTGTAAGTTATTCCAACCTAATGCCACCAAAACACAGGAAATAATTTGTTTTAGTGTCTCTAGTTAAAGGCCACATGAATGCGAAAGGCTCATCTATTCTTCCAAGTATCTATAAATTGATACTGTAACTCAGGTTGAGACACGCTAACTATTTTCAGGGCTCCACACTGAACCCCCGAGGCACTTCAGTTTCCTCAATCACTGGTTCTCCAGCTTTTCCCAGTGTATTCTTTCCTGCCTACAAGCAAGGATACATTCTCACCTCTTCGTTCTCTCCCATAAAAACATTTGAGAACTGCTGCTCAGGAGCAGCTTCCACACCGGCACCCTGAAGGGGCACCAGTCCTAGAGAGCATTGCCAGAAAGGTGTAATTTGGAGCAGGGAAACAGGGCCACACTGAGAAATACTCCTCTGCTCCTATTCTCTGCACTACCTGGAGCTGTGATGAGAAGTCACGGTCTTCCCAGTCTCATTCTCCTACCAGCCATCACCTCTGCAGCTCCCATGTTCCACTCCCAGAAGCACAAGCTGCATCTTTCCCTCCTCTGGTCCGAGCAGTGCTGTCCTCCATGGCTTTCCTTATCCAAATATTTCCACTCAACACAACCCTCAAAAATCCTCCAGCCACTTCTTTTCATGATTCCAAGTCTATGCAAAACCAAGACTGCATTATCTGACACTGACAAACCAAAACTCCAAGCTGCATCTTGGCTTTTTTTGGTTTCTTTTACTGAATCATCATCCGCAGGCATGTTCTGTTACCAAGTTTGGTTGCGGGGTCTCGCGCTCCTTCCCTATCAACAACTTGCATTTCAAACTGCTCACTTCCAACTCAAGAGGATTCTACTCAGTATCAGAACTTCAAACTGTTTTCTGGGCTGCTGGAACAGTCACTGAAAAGAGTTTTATCCTGTAAACCAACAGGCTGCAAAAGAAAACCCTGGTATGAGCTCTGTAAAGACAACAGGAATCAGCCTGAGTCACTAAATGAGCTGCCTACCAAATCCAGACAATATCTTCTTGTCAATGTGTATGATTGCAATTGTGATCATGCTCTAAATATGAACACACCAAAAGCACCGTGACCTTTCTACTCTGAAATTACTTGGAAATATTTTAGGGATTAAGCATTTTGGTTTTCAAACTAACTCCCATTCTGTCTCAAAAGGCTGCCTGTGAGTGGAAAAAAATAACAAAGCTCATTTAGAGCAGGATGAATAAGCAAAAAAGTTTGCTGCCTTGAAAACTGAATGGATCTGACTGCCTGGGATACCTCCCCTTTGCTAATGTTAGCCCTTCCGTGACCCCCGGGGAGGAATGCAAGACCTGTCTACGTTATCAAGTTTATAAGGATTAAACTTTAGCATAAACAACAGACCACTTCTGAACTTCACTCTAAAAGCCAAATTCCTGCCTATTTCTCAATGCCACTCTTCCATGTTCCTCTCTCTTCATCCTTCCTTTTTTTTCGCCTTCATGTTTGGTGAATGTGGGACTATTAGATTCCTGACCACAAAAGAAATTACTTCTCCTGCTCACTAAAAGCTTGCCACTCAAACTGCTGACAAGTCCTCCCACATTTCTGCACCTTGAAGTCTGAGCACACCAGTAGACTTTGCTGAATATTTCCCATATTGCTCATTAAAATCACTGGGGTTTGTGTGTGCTTGGTAGGAGGAAAAGAAAACTCAGCAAGAAAGCTTTTCTTTCCCAAATTTATTATTTAAAAGCGTAATTTGTTTGTTTGGCTATTGCAGCATTTAGACGAAAGGATCAGAAAGTTGCAGATTTACAATTTAAACAACAATATTGACGCTCCTATAGGGCTTGTGGCAACAGAAACTAGCACGAAGGCCATTATTCAGTGCGGAGTTCTTGTTTTGGGCTACAGCTTTTCAAGTTCAGACTCATCACTTGAAGTGAGGGAAAAATCCCTTTAGCTATTTTTGTTGCAGGAAAATACTACTTCACCACTAGCTGGGGCAGGGGGGAAGGGGGACGATGAACAAGAACCTCCTGATTTGTCGCCTGGATCATCCTCGAGACAAAGAGCATCTCTGCTAATTATAGAAGGAAAAAAAAAACAACCAAACTAATTTAAAGTAGGAGCAGTTGAAAAAATACAAGAAGTGTTTCTCAGCATGCTTAGTGGGCATTAGCTGCGATTTCAGCAGCTTAGCAAGTCCCACCCCTGTGTGAGCTCAGCGGGGAGGCCAGGAGCGCTGCACATTCTCCCTGCTCAGCAGGGACAGGGGCCGCTGCTCGGCTAATTTGCTGCAGGAATACTGGAAAATTGCCACCAAAATAGAAAATCCTGTGTAAAAAAAAAAAAAAAAACCAAGAACACACCACCCCACCTCCCCCCAGCAACTTCAATAAGGAATTAAGAGAAGAAAAGTGGAAAAAAAATCCCAGCTCCCACAGTTTCAAGATGTTGAACTCTTGCTACATGATGGTCTGGGGCTTTTTCCACGATCAAAATAAGCAAAAGGTTTAGGCTAAGCCAGATCTCTACAAAACTGGCTCTAACAACGTAAGTGCAAACTGTGCACTAACTCTTGCCACAAGTCAGTGATGGAAGCCAAAGACCGGCTGTAGAAGCTGTAACAGCTTTAACATTCATAGCTATTTTCATTTGGAAGAGAAAAAAAAACCCTAAATGGACAAGTAACGGAAACAAAGCCTTTATTTTAAAATCAAACAGCACTTCAAGTTTCATAGAGGCAACTGAGGCTTAATATCTCACATCTATATACATTTAAGCATATATTCAATGCTTTTAACTCCAGGACTGCTACTACATCTTGTATAGATAAAAAAACCCCCTCTTACATACTGCACACAACACAAGATTTCACTGGCAAGATGTCAGGGTTACACACACAAGCAGCACCAGAGTAAGAACACAAACGTGCTTCTGTAACGCTGTAATACTGCCATGAGAACAATGAATTTTGAATTTTCAAACCTCTGAGCACTCATGATGTTTGTTTTACTGCTGCCAGAATAGATAGAAACATTTTTATCTCCTTGCATCATTCAAAACAAGTTTGCAACAGTCTGATCATCCAAAATGGGGGGAAGAATAGGCCGGGTCAGGCTAATACATGACATAGCTGGGACATAGCACATTTAGTGTGCTCCTGGATGCTTCACGCCTGGAAGTTTGAATTAAAAATGTGGGGTTTTTTTTACTTTAGGGAACACTCGGAACATTTAAATCAATGGTTGTTGGTTGTTCCCTTTGCGCAGAGTGGGGGGAATAAAAAAGCATAAACTTTTGCATGTTCTTAGATGCCAGTTCAACACCATCTCTTTCCTATGGGTTTTTTAACTTTGACCTATTACTTCTCAAGATCTGGCCGTAACAGAGTCCTCTTTCTGAAAAGGGGTTTAAACGTACAGGGGATTTCACTGACACACCTTGGGGTGGGGAAATTTCAGACAACATTAGCTAAGGAATATTACTTTCAGGTCACTTGGGCTGTGACAGTAAAAGGAAAAGCCAGGGCCTTCCCAAAGCGGTGCCAGTTATCCAAGAGGATGGATGCGAGGCGGAGGACTGATTCCCTGTTACAACACACGGAGAGGCTGTAAACAAAGACTAAGGGACCACGAAGCTCGCTTGCTGTATTTTATTAAACCAAGGAGCCAGTTTTCCTACTCACAACATCCTAAATTCATCGCAGTTGTCATGCAGCAGACGCCACGTTCAGCCCCAGCGACGGATGCGTTTTAGGTGGGTTAGAAGTTGCTCACCCCACCTCATGAAACAACTTGGGTGCCACAGAACCTCAAATATAAAAGCTACTCAAGAGTTTGGCACCTACCACGTGATTGCTGCCAGTCAAGCGGATTTACGGGCATATTTTAATCTCTCACATTATTCTGGTCATGGAATTTTTGCTTTGAGCTCACAGTAATTGTGAGGCAGGGCAAGGGGCTCCCCATCATAGGTGTTAGTTTACAAAGATGGCAGTTGTGTTCTAATGCTTAATGTACTCCCATTTCCCATCCTGCATACCTCAACCAACAGTTCCATCTTTAACAAATGCACTGGAATATGCTGATAGCTCCAACTCCACCACACAGTATCACACAGACAGCAGCCAGTGCCAAATGGTTAGTTAAGCAGATAAGAAAGGCACTCATTCTTCCTTTAAGAAAAAAAAAAGAAAGGAAGCTATTGCAGTCAAGCAGACAGAGTGTGGATAGAAGCTGGCAGATTCCACAATACATAGTCACGTCAAAAATGGCCTCCTGCAAACTGTTCCTTCATCAAGCATTTGAGTCAACTGAAAGAGAGGAATTTTCCCCATTATTCACAGGAGTTTCACCTCCCTATTCCACAGCACAGCAGCGTTTTCTACGCATTTTGACATACAATCACATGGGAAACGCAAAGGATCAATTTCACTCTGCAGCAAAGGGGAAACTCGTCTCCCTGCTTTCTGTTTCCAGTCCCAAAGTTGAACTGGGCCTTTATTTTGACTGTTCCCTGGTCTGTGAATGGAAAATCCCTCCTCAGCACTAGCAGGCTGGTGTCTGCTGCACACACCCACTGCACACAGCAGAAATTCCAGTCAATAAGGCAAGTGGGGCCCAGGCGATGGAAGGGGAGGAAGGAGACATACAAACAATAAGAAAAGCATCTGGCTCTGTTACTGGCTGGAAAGGAGACCGGAGTTCAAAAGAGACACGAATGCAGCCTTCACTTAACAGGAAGATCATATCAATTCTCACTGTCCTACTTTTCACACAGACCAAAATATCTGGAAAGGGTAACTCAGGGTTTCCAGCCCACACTTTAAAGCAATTCCATTAACTCCAGAACAGCAATGAAACACACGTCGTAGGTTTTTATCCCACCAGACCGAAACATCGCCCTGCTTCTGCTTTGGACCTGTGGAAACAGCCCCAAAAGTGAAGGCCATTGCTGAACGTGAGCCAGCCATCTCTCCACCGCCTCACTAATGGAGGCTGCTCTGCTGTCCTTCCCTGGAGATAGCAGCCAAGTCTAGTGAAGCTTCTCTCATAGCAACCAGAGCTCCAGAGCCAACGGCAGCTGCTGTCACTGCCTTCAGCGCTTACCCACAGGATCCAGAGCAAAGCAACACCCTCCTCCCTGCACCTTTAGAGCAAAACCAAGAAAAACCCAGAAGGCTGGTGACAAGATGACTTCCTGGGTCAACCACAACAAGAAGAAGAAGAAAATCCCAGTATTTCCTATGCAAGTGAAAAGGGAAATCTCTTATTTCTACTGAAGAAATAGGAAATTCCTTTTCTGGGTTTAGGTTCTGGCAGGGTGGGGGGGCAACCGCCTGAAATCCATGCTCCAGCACACCATCAGGCACCAACATCAAGTTCTTCGAGCCCCTGCAGCATCCTTCACACAAGGAGAAGCGTTTGCCCCTCGCCCCAGCCATACCCTCAGCTCTCCTGTTCCATCACAGCCAGAGCCTGCAGCAGCCACCGCAGCCCTGCAGCACCCCGTGTCCTCCACGGACCCGCAGAACCCTCCCCAAAACAGAAAATCCCACGCAGGGATCTTCCTTTCTGGCAGTGGAGGGGGCAACAGGGCTGGGAAGCGGCTGTGACCCCCCCCCCCTTCGCCGCTACACCCGCTTCCCTGAGGCCACACGCGGCTTCGCACCTCGCCTTCCTCCCTCCCCCGGGGACGGCAAGAGCGGCCCGGCCCCGCTTCCCCGCCCGACCCGGCGGTGAACTCCGGTCACCGGCACCCAAGGACGAGTCGCCGGCCGACAGTGACCTTGCGGGTGCCGCCGGAGAGCAGGCGGCGGGGGTCAGAGCGGGGCCGGGGCGCGGGCGGGAGCCCACCCCGCAGCGGCCACGCGTGACGGGAGAGGCAAGGCAGGAGAAGCCGCGCTGCAGCCCCGGCGCCGGGCGGGCCGGGAGCGGGGGGTTACGGGGGAAGACGCCGCACGGGCACCATGAGAAAGCAGAAAATGCAGGTCAAACACCGCCTCCCCCGAGGCCCGACGGCTCGGGGCGGGCACCGGCGGCAGGCACCGGCGGCCCCGGGAAGGCTGCGCCCAGACGGACAACGACCCCCGCGGCCCCCCGGGACAATAAGCGGGGATAAGGGGAGCGGGGACAGCAGCCTGCAGCGGGGCTCCCCCGGCGCTCGGCCCCACCGACAAAGCCCCGCGGCCAGGCCCGGCCCCGGCCCCAGCCCCGCACCGGCCCGAGCCCGGCCGCCGCGGGCGAGCGCGCACCACCGGGACCGCCATGATGGCCCGTGCCGCCAGGCCAGGCCTCCCCCGCCGGGCCGGACCGAGCCGAGCCTCCGTTGCTGCTACCCCATAGCGGGGCCATAACGCCCAGGCCCCCAAAGCAGGCAGCGCGGAGCGCCGGGCTACGGCCCACGCCGGGAGCCCCCCACGGCCGCCCGCCTGCCCGCGCCGGCATTCCCTCCCGCCACCGGCCACGGCCAGCCCCCCGCCCGCGCAGCTCAGTCCTACCTGTCCGGCCCGTTCCCCGGGCCCCCGCGCGGCACTAGGCCCGGCTCAGCGCCACGGCGTTCCCCGTGCAGCCGGCGGCAGCGAGCCCTCGGCGGCGGCCGCGGCGCCAGCCCCTCCCCCTGGCAGCGGCGGCTTCTCTCCAGGCCGGGCGGAAACGGTACTGGGCGCACGGGGATCCCCGGCGCCGGCGCCAGGGGCGCCCCAGACACGCCCACTCCCGCTCCCCGTTGGCTACAACGGCGCTACACCCCACCCCGCCGGGACACCGGCCGCGGCCGACGCCCCGCCCATCCACGCTTTCTATTGGTCGCTTCTCCGCCCGGCCCCTCCCTCTCTCCCACCTCATTGGAAGCCGCGCGCCCACCCTGCCGCTCGCCCCACGGTCGTGGCGTCTTATTGGTTCGCGGAGCTGCCGGTCAGCGAGGGGGGCCAGCGGCGTGGAGCGGTGCAGCCGGGCGGGCTGCGCTCAGTGAGCGCCGGGCGCGCCGCGCTACGTGCCGAGGGGCGGGGACGCGGGGTAACTCCCGCGTCGGGACACGTGGCAGAAAGAAGGGGCGGGGCGGGCGGAGGAGGGAGGCGGCGCGGGGCGCATGCGCGGCGGCGGGAGCGCGGAGCCTGCAGCTCGGCACGTCCGCGCCGCGGGGAGGAAGCGCGGGGGGGGGGTTGTCCCGCCGGCGCCGCCGCCTCAGCGCTGCCCCGGTGGTCGCTGCCTCCCTCAGGCTTCATAGAGCGGCTCCGGTTTCCCCTTCCCTCCGCCCGGCTGCCGTCCTGAGGCGGGGCGGGACCGCCGCCTTCCGGCCCTCCCCTCTCCGGGGTTGGCGGGGGAGCCCCGCCGCGGGAGGCTGAGGAGCCGCCGGCGCCTGAGGGGACGCCCGGCCCCGCCGCCATCTTGTGCGCAGCCCCCCGCCGCCGGAGGGCGGTGCCGGGCGCTGCGGTGGAGCTGCTGGGGGGGTAGGAGGGAAGAGGCGGCTCCGGCGGGTGCTTGGGGCCGGTCACAGGGCGCTGAGCCAGGCGTGCTGCAGGCACTGCGCGGCTGTGGCGCGGCGCTGGGGCGCGTAGTGCAGCGCGGCGAGGAGGAAGCTGGCGAAGGTGGAAGCCTCGTGTGTTGCCCAGTGGTGCCTGTCCGACAGGATGGTGTGGAGGCTGCGGGGGCAGAGCCTGGAGATCCGCAGGAGAGCGCCTGGAGGAGACAGCGTAAACACAGGACCTCAGTGATGGGTGCGGGACTGAGGGGCTGCTGCTTCTCACCTCATAGAAATCAGCCTGAAGGATTCCTTCCCCTTTGCCAGGTTGGACAGAGCTTGGAGCAACGTGGTCTAGTAGATGATGCCCCTGCCCGTGGCAGTGGGATGGAAATAAATGAGCTTTAAGGTCGCTTCCAACACAAACCATTCTGTGATTCTTTCTCTGTCAGCTTCACCTGCACTGCCCCGTGCAGGTTTGGCTCTCGGGTGTTCCTCAGTAATTATCTTTCCAAACTAGTGTTTGGAGTCTCCCCCATTCCTGAGCACTTCTTAGATGAGAACGTGCCAAGAATGAAGGAGGCGTCCCCAGCACAGCCACGCCAGAGCCACTGCTGCTGTTCCCTCTGCCGGTTCACATGCAACCCGCAACGCACTGGGCCGTTTCGGTGCCAGAGCTCCCAAGACACTTAAGTTTAATGTGTCTTGTTGGCCCTCACTCCATGGGGACCAGGAAGGTGCAGCTACTGGCCGAAAAGCTCGTCCCCAGGAGCATCTGCTGTAAATGCAGTGATTCAGGTTAGACATGTGTGGTCAGGCCAGTTTGGTTCACACAGGGAGTGAATACAGAGCAAGAACTAGTTTTGACTCATGTCTTTCGAGCACCATAGAAGGAATAAGCGTGAGCAAAGGATGGGGATGTGCAGGGAGGTGCTTGCTGAACATGCTGTGCATGGGAGCAGCACTCAGCATTGTGGGCAGGCGGAGGCTGCGTGGCTGCTGAGCGTGAGAGCGGGGAAGGAGGCTGATGGACTAAATTGTCCTGTCATGTGGTGCCTTGAAGTCAAAGACAAGGAGTTCAAGCCTAATGAGTCAAAGGGAAAGGAATGAGGGAGAATAAAGCAAGAGACATTACAGTTGGGTCAGAAGACTAAATACAGCAGCCACGGTGGAAGGATGTGAGTGTCCCACTCCTGATCATCATTGTTCTCTGCCAGTGAAGGGGTGAATTCCAGCCTGGTCCGCACTCTCTGGCCTTCCTGGCATGTAGCTATTTCCTGTCCGTGTTTCCGTTCTCCTCAAATCCAGAGGAGAAAGAATTAAAATGTTTTTCCCCGTTGAGTGTTTGCTGTGACTGTTTTCCAGGATTTGGCATTCATCCTTGGAATGCTCCTGGATTGCAGAGGTAGGCAGGGCAGGGAGTGCTACCATTGAAATCTGCTTGTAGCCTGTGTTGTGTCACATACCTTTGGGGGGGGGTGTTCAGTGTGAGTAGGAGGGTGTCAGAGATCCACAGGGATTCTTAGAGTAAACTTCCTGCACTCCAGCTCTTACCTGGCTTGCTGAAAAATTTAGTTGACTTGTTCCAAGAATAAGCAATTTGAGGAGGAATTCTTCCCAGGAGTTCGATAATACGAGCAACGTGATCTGGACAGAGGGAAAACACATCTGGAGACAAAGATTGTGACATTTCTGTCAGTAAAATGAGTAAAACTGGTGGGGTCCTACCATCATCTCTGGAGAAATACTTCCCAGGTTGAGGATCAAATAGGCGCTCCCCAGTTGCCATTTCAAATGCCTAGAAATGGATTAGCACTGTTAATTCATTAATTGACTTGGAGTTTTTCTTCCCCATTAACTGATAATGCCAATTTCCCTGTCTAGCACACAAAACTGATCCTAAAACATGGAGATATTCACAGTGGTTTGACCCGTGCCGTGGTGAAACAGCACCTTTAGCTCCATGGGGATGAAAAGCAGGATGTGCCTGATGAGTTAATGTACATGGAGTGTGAATTGCCTCAGAGCTTAAACTAATTAAGAGTGAATTTTATCAGTGGGATACTTTCACTCCTGAGTGAATGGGTGCAGACAGCTCCTTCTTCCTTCTCCGAGAGGAAGTTTTGCTTTACATGCAGGATGTATATCCCTGTCACATTAGTGCCAGTCCCATTAGCATCGTCATTCCTAGCCATACCAGGCAGCCTGTGCTCCAGATATCCGCAGGAGTGCCATAGTCTAATCCCAGAAGCACTTCCAGGGCACGGTATGGCTGGGTCTGTATCTCCTTGGAAAAGGGCTTGTACTGAAACAGAAACAAACTCCCCTTAATGTCCACAAATGAGTAAGGGCAACGCTTGTGGCCACAAGCATCCTGTACAAGGAAGGAGATGTGGGGCAGAACTGAATGTGTGGGTTAAACTCTGTGCAGGGCACAGCAGGAATGTTCTCGGGTGACTTTATCTCCCCCCACTTCACACTGAACGTGGTTTTCAGTTTCCAATTGTAGGGACTAACTGCAGGCTGAAGCAACACCCAAAGCTGAGGGTGTCTGCAGGAGTTTAGTGCCCAGCTCGGAGCTGGGAGCGCTGCATATAACACCCCCCAAAATCAGCATCTCTTCAGCACACTGAAATAGTTACTCAGCTTTAAAAGGACAGACAGAGGGTGGGATGGAAAGGAGCACATAGCATCCCGCATCATCATGGCAGTGACACTGAGAGCACACTCACCGTCCAGCACGCGCTGCCCAGGTCTGCGATTTTCACTTCTATGCTCATTAAATCAGATTCTTCCAATCGGTTGCCAAGAGCATCCCCTAGATGGAAAGGACAGAGGGAAATCGAGTCTTTCCGACCCAACAGGTACTCATCACTCACCACCGGAGAGGCATCTCCGCCTGCCTTCACAGTTCTTCAGCCTAAAAGGTCCTAAAATGCTTTTTGTTATCAATAAAATGATTTCCCTGTGTTCTGAGGAAACACGAGCTCATATCCAGTTGGAACATAAGAGGGTGTTTGGGAGGGCAGTAGCTTGGAGTGGAGCAGTGTGACCGTGTCCTGCTGCAAGGTTCCTCTAGCACTGAGGTTCAATTCCTGTGAGCCCAGAGCAGAGCACATCCTGCCAGCACTAGTCACACACACAACATCTGTAATTCCTCCTTAGCCTTTGGGAATCCTGGCTGTCACAGGCTTTGGGCACAGCCTGTAAGGTGACATTTTCATATGACCCTGGAAAAGGGTAATTTTTGGTTTAGTGCTTTGCAGTGAGCTGTCAGCCTGTGCCTAATCCTGCTCCAAGCAAAAGACTCAGTCACCAATTTAACATTCCCCAATTGCCCCAGAGTTTGAGAGCCAAAACAGTGCTGTCATGAGAGAAATGCTCATGGGAGAACATCGTGTGAGGCTAAAATAAAGGGTCTCATTGCTGGGAGATGAGCTGATCTCTCGAGAAACTCCCCAGCCCTACGTCTTATTCAATATTCACACCATTCTCTGCAAATAAATTATGTCTCAAAAGGTGAAGATCCCTGGTACATACAAGTCTCCCACAAAGCTCAGAAATGCGGGAAACAAAGAGCAGAAGAGCAGCTTTCTGATCAACCCATTTGTATGTAACCTTCCAGGGGCTGAAAACACCAGACACAAGCGAACTATCCTGTACCTTAAGCCATAAGAACGAGCTCCAAGATCGCAGTGGGGCTGTTAACAAATGCCCTTGACCTGTAACCACAAACATACCTGCGCCACCATGTTTCTGTAGGAGCCTTGGGCAAGTTGTAGCCTGGTGCTTCTATTGAGCAGGGATAGGAGAGGCCTCCCAGCAGCATAATGTGGCTGTCCTGTTTTGTACTGGCCGTTGCAGGAGATGGGAACCTTTCCCAAGATGTCTGTGCTCTCCTTCCCTCTGGCAATGAACACATAAATCCTTTTCCTTTTGTTAAGACCCTGGAGCACTCACCTGGTCCCTTTAGCCTCGAATCTGTTCCCTGGCTGCAGTCAAGTGTATTGGGCAGAATCCTTTGGAGGCTTCTGTCATGTCCGTACAACAAGACGTTCTCCGGTTTGATGTCCGTGTGGATGATGCGGCAGCGCTCGTGCAGGAAGTGCAGCCCTGCCAGCACCTGGGTGAGCAGCGAGTCCCATCAGCACTGCCAGGGTCCCCACTGCCTCTCCTGCCCAGGAGCAGTCAGGCACTGTGAGCGTGCAAGTCATAGACCCTCTGGTATCGAAGGAAGGGAGCACTGATGAGATCTGCAGTCAATTGTTTCTGTATCGTGAGTGCCCTGTACTAAGGGGAGGGGGCTGCTTGGGGATGTGGGGGTGACCCACAGCATGAAAATCCACAGGTATCAGCATGGATGGGTAAGCCCAGGGAGATGGAAAGAGGACAGAGCTACAAGGAGGCGTTAGAATCACGGAGCTGAGCTTTCTGCTATTTGCATGTCCATGGAATACCGTACCTTTCTGTTGATTATCATTCAAATGGAAGCTGGGTGCCTGTTACAGGGTGACAAGGCACTGGAGGGTGTCCCATCATACAGGGAAAGAAAAGGAGGTGCAGCATAACCCAGACAAGGGGAGGGAGAGACTATGAGTGCGTGTAGAGAGGGCTTAAAGGCAGCGCAGGAGAGCCATGTAGGGAAAGAACAGCTTATGATAGAGCAGGGAGAGCCTGGCCTGTCACAGGGGAGAGATAAACAACACCTACCAGGGAGAAACGGTCGCTAACAGAAGTCAATGACAGCAAAAAGGCTACTGGGAGAGCCACGTTTGTGTTTTAAACACTCTCGGTCAGTCATAAAGGGCTGGCAAATATTCTTTGTATTATCAAATTCTATTCTGGGCTGAACATCAGCCCCAGGAAAATACCAACCTTAAATGGTAACTGTGAAACACGGGGAAAGATTTAAATAGCTAAACTGGAATGAATCAGAAGTAAATACTGCCCCAGTGCTGATCTGGAGGGGAAAAAGAGATTCCGAGAGTTTACAATTGAAGCAGATAAGGGAATGGATCAAGCAAAAGACTCGGGTGTGACATGGGGCACAGAGATTAAGGCCACTACATTTTTGTGTAACTTATTCAGGTGTTAGGGGAGCTTCTTTAGAGGAAGAAGCAGCTATTCCGAGAAGAGGTTCTTCCAGAAAACAGGATGAAGGAGGAAGCATTTTTCCTTTCTTAGTGTCCCTAGAAGGGCACAGGAATCAGAGTAGCAAATCTTCATCTTGGCAAGCATGCAGAACTCTGATAAATCTCAGCAGGAGAGGCAAAATGTGATTTTAACTATTCTGAGGCCTCCCCAGGTTTCCCATTTCTTTGCTATTCCCAGCCAACGCATAAGGAACTTGGCTTTCACAATCTGATCAGCCCCTATATTAATGGGAATATGACGACTTCCCACTCTGCGTTTTAATTACCATTTTCTCTCCCAAAGGGAATAGTTACTGTTTTCCTTAAAAAGAAAAGCATGCCTTGAGCACTCCCTCTGTATCATCTTTGCAGATGCGGCCATGTCCTCCTGCCAACAGCCCCTTGGTGCCCTCACCCAGTTCCAGCTAAGGTCTCACCTGCTGTAAGGACCTTTTCACAAAGGGCAGAGGCAGCCCCTGGGCTGTGTAGTTACCCATCAGACACCGCAGGGAAGGACCCAGCGCCTCAAATACCAAGCACACATGTGGGAAAGAGTCAGGGATTCACTAACAGAGAGAAGATGCTACCACCAGCCTTTTGCCCTTCACCAGAACGGCCAAATACCTCCTTCTCCAACATCTCCCCTCCAGCCACCTCCATGTGCTGTGCTCCAGCTACTGCCCTGCTCACGCTCATGGGAGCACAGTGCTTGGTTTTACACCATCCTGTAGCTCTCTGAGGCAAGCCCAGGCTTTGCTGCCCCACAGCACTCCCAGCAGAAGGATATGGAAGCCGTTCTCTCCAATCATTCTGAAGTCATCTAACAAACAGACGATGTTTTCTCCTGCCCGGTCGGTCTTCTTCATACTGCTCACCTGAGGGGGAGGATTCCAAGAAAGCTGCAATTAGAGACTTATATATCACAAGGACATCTGGCACTCATTTTATCCTGTTCTACAGACTTTCTCTTCCAGGAGTTGGCCCTTCATGACAAATCCAATAAAAACAGCATCAGGAAAACCACACAAGCAGAGTCTATGTGTTGTCCAGCTTTTGACCAGGTGAGAACATCACTCTCCCAGTGTCCAAATAACTCAAACCAATCCTGCTAATATAACACCCTTCCTGCTTCTTATTCTATCCCATGTAGGCCCAGAAAGGGCTCCTGCTGCTGCTGGAAGGGGTTTCCCCCAAAACCACAGCTCCCAGCACAATAACTGTCCATTTTCTTTGCCCTCCTAAAGCCTCTGCTCCTTGTGCTCAGAGCAGGGATGGCTCTACCCCTCCCTGGCTGAGAGCAGCAGGCTGGGACATCGCCTTTTGAAACCCACACCTTCCCTTCAGCAGTTTCTTACAAGGGGTTGCAGAGAGGCAGAGACCTTGTCTTTGTCTTTGGCCACTCAAAGACTACGTGTGAGCAGCCACGGAAGCCCCAGGGACCAGCTCCCTTCTCCTGGCAGCTCTGCCAGCACCAACCACCCTGTGCTGGTGGGAGCAGCCCTGGGACAGCTGAATGGCAGCGTGTTTTTCGGAGAGAATCAGTAATAAATCAAGGGTAAGGCTCAGCCTGTGTGCTGTGCTGATGTGTAGAAAAGCAGCTCCCTGATTACATTAGATTAGTGCCACTTGGTATTTCCTCTTGCATCACCGAGCCTGGCACATCTCCCTTTGGATAGGGCTTACAGATTTACAGATGTGAATTAAACCTTTCTCAAACCTGTCGGAGAAAGGCCTCCAGAGTAATTTGTAATGCAAAATGTAATGGCTTTTACTCATCTGAAGCTGATGTCACTTTGTATTTAGGCAAACTCAAAGAATCATAATCATGAGCTTTCTAGAACTAGCAGGTCAAGCCATCTTCAAAGGCAACTAGGTGAGACCCAGATCCAGGCAGCTCGTTGCCTTATTCATTAGCAAAGGCAGGAGGAAGCTTTCTGACTTCAGATGTTTATTATATTTTTGCTACAGCCTACATTTTTTTCCCTTTTTTTGCAGGTATTTCCTTTTATTTCAGTG
This sequence comes from Strigops habroptila, assembly GCF_004027225.2. Classification (NCBI taxonomy): domain Eukaryota; kingdom Metazoa; phylum Chordata; class Aves; order Psittaciformes; family Psittacidae; genus Strigops; species Strigops habroptila. The sequence goes on from NC_046360.1 coordinate 36,122,941, forward strand.
TCAGTGCTGTGACAGAGCAACATCCTCTGAGCTGGGAATGACACAAATACGGCAGACACCCTCCCATCTCCTGCTTAGGAACATTGCCACCTTTTTCTGTTGATTAACTGCCTTATCTTCCTGCAGGTTCCTCCTGTTTACTAGATATCAGTCTCAGCTGAAAGAAATGGGCTGACAAGCCAAGAGAGACACAGCCAGCACGTCCCAGTAGGACAGGAGGAAGGAGAAGGTGCGTGTTTCAGATCAGTGCTGAGCCAGGCTGATTCATATGAATTCCCTGATTTTTGTTTGTTTTCCTGTTCCCCACGTAGCTCCTCAGACTGAGGCCCAGAGGGAGAAGGGATGATGAGGCTGATACTCACACCTGAACTCAGTGGCCAGCCCCACAGAGCCCCAGGATATACATACACAGCGGAGGAGAGCGACCTCATCCTGGGCAGCCTCAGCAAATCCTTCCCTGCTCCTCAGGACCTTCACAGCTACCTGTTTCTTCCTCCTGGGAAAGGAATCACAGCTGCCAGCCAACGTGTGCCACAATGGTCCTACCCAAGAGCACCTCCTCTCCCAGTCACCCAGCCCAGGGCTCCCAAGGGCTTGATGGCAGCCTTGCCCTTGGTCTGCAGCATGCCAGGCCCATGGGTATCCCTCCCAGTGATGCTGCTGGCGTCTGACAGAGAAAAAGGCAGACCATGGATACTGCAAGATCTAATTGAGAAGAGTAAATGTAGTGTGCGAGCTGGTGCCACCTCATTTATGTTCTTCTGGGGACCAACTCTGCCCATTGCAGCCATCCATCTCGCTGCCAGGTTTGCTCTGCACTCAGGGGGCCCGATATGCTCCCAGGCAGGCTGCTGTGTTCCACTGGCCCAGGAGCCCAGCCACCCCTTCCCACCTCCCCAAAGACGGTGAGCCCCTCACCTCATGTCCTGGCACAGCCAGACGGTGGCAAAGGTGCCGCAGCCCAGCTTGCGCAGAGCCTGGTACCGCGTGTTGAACACCTCTCCTTCCCGCACGGGGTGGTGGCCTCCTGTGGGACCATCACCAAGAGTCATTACCCACCAAGAGTCATTACCAGTCTCTATATGCTCTTAGACTGAAAGAGTGGCTGAGGGCAGCCATCCTTCTGGAGGAATGACCAGACAGGTCTCAGTGGCCTCCTCTGGCTTGGGAAGAGCCTGGCATGATTTTGGCTGTGGAGCCGCATGCCTGATGACTGACCTGTGCCCTGCGCTGTTGGTGTTTCCTCCTCCATCCGCTCCTCCATGGCCCAGGGGTGCAGCAGCTTCTGGCACAAGGGGACGGGGGTCTTGGGGTACAGGCAGTGCGATCATCAGCACCTCACTCCTTTAAAGAGAGTTGGGGAGCTGCAGGGCAGCTGTGCCTCTGGTGCATGCAGAGTGATTCCCTCTTCCATCCCCTCGCCCCTTTCCTTCCCATCTGCTTCCTCAGCCCCTACAGATGCTTTTGGCACCTCGGGGAGGCAGGGATTATTTTAAGAGCTGAGGAGGGGAGAGCTGGCAGGCTGGGGCCGGGCAGGGAGCATGGTGATGTGCAGCCAGAGCAGAGCCAAGGCCAGGTGGGAGTCTCAGGTTTCCCTGTGCCCAGTGTGGATTTGCAGGGGCTTAGCAGGGACTGTGGGATCCCCTCCCGCAGCCGGGGAAAGCACGTGCTCCCATCCCCATCCCAGCAGCACCGGGCACCTCAAATAGCAGCTCGTGTGGCTCATGGAGTTACAGATGTAAGACACCAACCCAGCCTCTCACAATTGGGAAATGTCAGTTGCTATACAGCCGAAGGCTCAGGGAACACACGTTGCCAGAGCTGGAGCTGGGTGATTGTCATCCCCATAGACCATTAGCACAGGTAGGAATAGTGACCTTTAAATCCTTCAAATCAGGTCGCTAAAGCTCAGAGCTGCACCAAGGGCTTTGCAGAAGTACAGCGAGATGCTGGTGGTGGTGGTGGCAGGAGCCTTGTGATGGGAGCTGTGCTGGGACAATAACATCTTCCAGGCACTGAGACAGAGGCACGACTTCCTCAAAACACTAAAGTTTCTTCCCCATGCTGACGCTCCCCCTCCTTATATTCTCTCACCTCCAACCGTTGCATTTGTACTGTTCAAAATCAGTCTTTTTCAGGCATAAACCTCCAGGATGCTGCATGTCTGTGTGGCTGCTCTTTTCAGCAAAGACTTACTGACATCTTAGCTGTGAAACACAGGTGAAATCAGAATTTCCCTTATTTATGCACAGACTGAGCACACTGGTAACCTCACAAGCTCCTGCACCACCAGAATCTACCCAAGCCTTCTCCATGTGCACCATTAGCACAGCAGGGGCTGACCTGAGAGCCAGGCAACAGCCTTCAAGATTTTATGTTGCTCACTATTCACCTGCCAAAGGAAAACTCCAGAGCGTGTGGAGATGGGAGTCCAACAGCATCTTCTTTAGGTGGGTTGTTATGGTAATGGAAGACTTTGGTGGGAAAGTAGGACCCAAAGGTAAAACACATCCAAGCACTAGGGCAGATAGAGCTTTCGGGGCTGCTCACAGTGCACTGGTGTCCCTGCTGTGGAGATGAGGCAAGTCCATCCTCAGGCGTGCAGGGCTTTGCCTCCATCCTCTCCAGTCAGCTGGATGCACCAGCAAAGGATGAGGAGCGTTGCTATGCAACTTGGTGTAGGAGAGTGAAACGTACTTCTCTAAGCTTTGTGATAAAGGACAATCAATGCTTTAAAGTCCTTCAACACCTGATGTCCTTACATTAAAAACAACCGTTGTTTTGCTTTTCTCCTTCAAAGCTACACTGTGCAGCACCTACTGGCTTGCAACAGGCCTGGACCAGAGAACTTCAGCCCCAAAACCTCCTGGTCCTGCCTAGTCTGCGAGCAGCAACTGCACAACTTCACCTCATAGGCACGGAATGGTGCAAGGAGCTGCCACCACCAGTCGTGCCTCCTGGAGTCACAGAGTCTCACCTTCCTCACACACCTTCATCTCCTGCACAAACACACCCCAAGCAAGCCCTTGCATCCCTACACATCCTAACACAGAGCCTAACTCTGAGCCGCGGCACCCTGCACACACTTACCGCACCGCAGCTCCCGGGCAGGACACGCCGCTCTGTTCACCATCAGGCTCATTCTGGAGCTCCCCAAAGTGAGATTCCAGCTGGTCCTGCTCTGCTTTTAGCCCGTGCTGCCCGGGAGGGGTGTCCTTGGGCAGACCCAAGTCTTGTGCATCGCTGGATGGAGGCGGTGAGGAGCGGGGCAGGGTATCGGATCACAGCACCGCTTCTGGGAACAACCTCGGAGAGCCAGGACAGCTGCGGTGGGCTCACTTTACTGCTGGCCTCTCCCTGGCAGCAGGTCCGTGAGGCGGCTGCAGCTCCGCGGTCTCCACAGCAACTATTTATAGAGGGAAATTCACAGCTCTGCCGAGATGGAAACACAGGAATCCTTCCCTCTGCTCCACCAAGCCCTGCGGGGCTGCCTGGTGCTTCCCAGTGCTGTGCCCGGTCTCGCTGCTGTGGCTCTTGTCCCCGCTAATCCCTCACCAAGGGGATGTGCTCCCTCAGCCTTCCCCATAGAGCACAACCACAGCCGGGTGCTGGTGACTGGAGCTTCTCCCTTCCCATTTCATGGAGAGCATCACAACAGCAGCACCCAACCCTCTGCGGTGGGACTGGAGCCCCCCCACTACCCCACACTGAGGGGAAAATGGCCGCAAACAGTAAAAATCACACTTTTCCCCCCAATATGGCACAGTTTTGCACCCAGGGCAGCCCTCAGGCCCTGTGCAGCCCAGGTTTCCCGCCTGAGGCAGCAGGGAGCCAACAGCAAAGGGCACAACAGCAGCGCTCAACCCACCATGGCGGGACTGGAGCCCCCAGCACCTCACACTGAGGAGAAAATGGCCGCAAACAGCAAAAACCACACTTTTTCTCCAACATGGCACAGTGTTGCACCCAGGGCAGCCCTCAGGCCCTGTGCAGCCCAGGTTTCCTGCCTGAGGCAGCAGGGACCCAGTTAAGGGTCAAACACCTCAGCAGCAGCTCTGCTGCCGCAGCCAGGTCAGGGCTTCCCCAGGCACCTCTCCCCTGCCTGTGCCCCCCAGCACCACAAATACCAGGGCAGGGGCAGCGGCTGCCCGGGGCCGGGGCAGCACCCAGGGGACGAGCAGCTCAAGCGGTTCATAACCCCTAAAAGGCCACCGAGAACACACACACGTGAGGGGAGCGTGGCCCAAAGCGGCGCCCGCACAGGGAGAAGAGGGGGGAGAAGCAACTGCAGCCAGAACTGTGCTAGTAAAGGAATGGGGAGCGGAGGGAAAGCTGGGAGAGATGGGCCAGGAGCCAGCACCATGTCTGGGAAGAGCTCTGCAACCAGCTTAAGGATGAAGTTGTGCTGCTGGTGGAGGAAGGCTGGTGGACAACAATGGTCAAACATCAACTGTGCCTTTAGCAGCCTCCTCCATGCTTACCCACTGTGGAAGACCAGAGCCAGGGCTGTAGTGCCCCATCTGCCCCTATCACCCCTGGTTCATCCCTGGAATCTGCAGAAACACCAGGATCAATGGAAGGTGGCACAAGGTTATGGCAAAGAACCACAATCACTATCTCACAGGCAGTAGATGGGACAGGAAGGAAGAGCCCCACGCTCCTGGCACAGCTCTCCAGCTCAGGAGAACAGAGTTTCCACTTAGGAGGTGACTGGATGCTGGGCAATGGTGTCACGGTACGAGAGACAAGCGCGACAGGCAGGTTGTATATTAAAATTTATTGAATTATTGTGTAAGAATTCTCTTTATTAAAATCATTTGGGCTCTAAACTGATTATTTACAGACAAAAACCTCTTATATCACCAATAGATTCCTACATCTCCGAACAGTATCTACAAACAGTTATTACACTATGTAACAAAATTCAGGTTTTTTTTGTGGGTTTTTTTTTTTTTTTCCAAGCTTTTTATATTAATTATTAATTCCAATTTGAGACAGACAGTACCTCGGGTGCTCTGAGCAGAACTCAAGGTGTAAATGCAGGTCAGGCCATACTGTAACAGACAGACACACACCAAGTCACAAGGCTGGGACAGGGCAGAGGCACCAAGACAGAAGAGAAAGATGGTTTGAGCAAACACATGGGGTGTTCTGGGAACCAAAAGAATCATCCTGACAAAGAAAGGCACCAAAACCAAGCAGCATCTTGCTGCAACTGGGGCACCCCTGGAAAAGAAACGACATTCCACCGCGGCAGCAGCATCCGAGCGCCTCTATTAAAACAACAGCCATTTCTACCAAAAAACCCCAAAAACTTCCAGGTACAGCCTAAATTCACCACCAGACAGCTGAAAGCAACACTGACACATCTACATCACGTGGGTGCCGGCTACTCTTAGTCGTGCCAACAGGAGACACATTCAAATACATTAATTGGGTATTTTAATACTGATCCGTTTAATACTCAGCGTTTCATCCAGACTACGGTGGAAGCAAGGTTCTTTCTCTGACCACAGTGCTAAGTAACTCCTATATCCTGCTAAATGACTCCTGCCACTCAATAGCATCATCTTTAAGGGCTCGATTAAAGCAGCACCATCCCCTTGCTGCACTTGTCTCTTGCAGAAGGGGAACGGTCACTGTGGCAGGACACACGGGTGCCCACACAATTCCCTACCTGTAAAGAAAACATGAACATCCAGAGAGGATTCTCCATCCTTGAGGAGGAACCTCCCACCTCCAGAGCGTCTGACAAGCTGGTTGTGGAATCAGGCAGAGATTGGAAGAAACTTGGAAGGATTGTGAGGAATAAATAAATAAGTCTTCCCTGCAATAGGGGATTTAGTAAAAAACTCTGGTTTGTGCAAATCTAAATGCAACAGAACCCTGTTCTAGTAACGGATTTTGCCACAGGAAAGGGGCATGGACGGAGAGAAGAGGGGCCATGCCCAAACGCCCAGGATGATCCCAGCGAGGGGAGGAGGATGCTGGTGTCTACAATACCAAGGACAGAGAGATAGAAGAGATGGGCACAACCAGCTTCCCACTCTCACTGCACTGGCGCTGGGCAGTGCCTCCTGCCCAGCTACACAAGGACAAGCTGATGTTAAACAACTCAATCACCTACATTTAGCTCTATTTTAAAGTCTTGATTATTGCTCTAATAAAAGCAGACTTTCACAGATACGCTCAGAGAAAGCAGATGATTTCCAACATCTGGGAGCGCTACTGGGAAGCAAAGAGGATGTGGAGCCCATGGGCACCTGGACTCCAATCACTGTGATTCCAGGAGAGCCACCAAGTCCTCCTCCCTTTGCCAGCGTGAGGTGAATTCAGAATTAAACCTCAAGACACCCTGTTCTGGGATAATTCTGCAGAAATAGGGGCACTAACAGTCTGCAGAGCCATAAATCCAGCAGGGAGCCTGTGGCTCCTGGCAGACGCTCAGTGAGCCACGAACTACACCTTGGTGCCTGGGGCAGAAAGTCCATCATCAATGCAGGAGAGAACAAAGCCACTCTGCTGCTATAACCGCACCTGCGTCAAACCAAGGAGCTGCCTCCCACCCAGCTTTTTGGGGCTGATTTAATCAGATTTGATCAAGACAGAGGTCAGAGATGCAAACTTCCTATGAGTTTTGTGGAAACAGGTGGTCAGGCAGGAGCAAAACCCAAACTGGTGCCCACGTGGGGGAAGAAGCAAACTCTGCTCCCATTTTTCTGCCTGGCAGCAGCCAGCCACTCACCCGCTGCTCCCTGCAGCAGGAGGTGGCACAGGGATGCTGGCCATACTCTGGGCACATACAGTACCCGAGAATGCTGCTGCAAGAGGGTCACAGGAGAGAGCTTTGTTGGAAGAGCGGCCAGCGTTAGCTTGTTACATTGCTCAGAGAACAGTTTGGTAACTGAGCAGCACTCACACAAAGCCACAGGGTTGATCTGATAGGCTTGGAATTGCTGCTATACGCAATGGAGAGAGGTAGGGATGTGATCCTGCCCTGGTTTAGCTGTAATCCCTCCTGGCCAGCACAGCCACCACCTCAGGGAGGTGACAGAGGGCTCAGACCTGCCCCAAGCATGCAGGACGTCAGCACAGAATTAGCAGAAGGGGTGAGAGTGCACAGGGCACCTTTATAAATAGGAATCTGCTCCCAGAGGGGCAGAGCACTCTGTTCCCAAGGCGCAGGATCCAAGGAGGGAGCAGCGAGGAGCTGCCCAGTGACAGCTGGCAACTCACTGTGCTTGTGCCTGGCTCCAGCCTCTCCTTCCTCGCCCAAACCATTCCTGTCTGCAGGATGCCCAATGCTCCTTGGGAACACTGTTGTGCTTCATCACTTCCTCGAGTTCACAGCTTACCAAATAACCCTTTTACGTGCTGCAACAGGAGAGTTTGGGAAGCGAAACTGTGAGTAAGGTGTGAGGCAAAGCCTAACAGAAGAAGCCTTGAACCAAGCTGCTGGGAAAAGCGAGCTGCTGTTACGACAACGGAGACATCTAAGAGTTATCCCTGCAGACAAAGCAGTGGAGAAAACTGCTCCAGTGCTGACAGACGTTGGTCAGTAGAAGTGCACAGAGATACTTCTCCGAGAAAAGCTTTGTCTCAAAGCCACAAAATTAAACATTCTCCTTTAGCATTTAAATACATTAACTTTCTGAGGGTATTTACAAGTCCAGTTCAGAAGCAGCAGAACAGCCGGACACCGGAGGGAGGGGGAGTGGCACAAGGCATTTGTTGTGCTTTTCCAAAGAGCAGGGCAACCTCCGACCACAAGGAACCAGGAAGACGGATCCCGAGCTGGGTCAGTGGGGATTGAGGTGAGCCAGGCAGCGACTCTCCCGTGGAATTTGTCCTGAGGGAAAGGGCGAGGGGATGCTGTCCGTTTACAGCAGACCCCTGGGCAAGCATGTGTGCTGGTGAACACGTCAGAGACCAGAACACTGGGGGGTGAGAGAACTGTGCCATTGGACGCTCTCCTTTCTACATCCAACATCCAGAACCAGTGGGGACATCGCTGCAAGAGTTTCTCAGGTGGGATACTGCAGGAGTGCTCAGGAGCCAGGGACAGAGGTTAGCACGGCTGTCCGCCTGCTCCCTGCATCCCTGCTGAAGTGAGGGCTGCAGCAAGGGAGTCTCCCAGCACTGATCCGTGCAAGACCAAGGACTTCACAGACACGGTGCTGGTGTTGTCTCCTGGCTCTTCAACAATGTTGTTTGAACACTTGGCACATTCACGTAACATCTGTAGGAAGGAGCTGCGTGGTCCCCCTGACAGTGCCAGGGGAAAACCAAAGTCTGGTTTTGTTTTGTTTCTAAGAAGAAAAAACTGTAAAAAAATACTCTCTGAGATGGAAGGACGCTTGTACTTTGTACTGCCTTGGCCATCCCTGTTCATGTCACCGCGGGTTCCTTGGAGAGCCTGGTTCCAATGGCAGCAGGACACCCTGTGTGTAGCTAGGATGAGCACTGTCCCCGCTCAGGCAGGGCAGAGCAGTCTGTCTGTGCCTGTCACAAGTCTGTGACTTTATTCTCCACAGCTGCTGCAATCTGTTGTAGTCTATATCCAAGCTGCATCTTCTGTGCTGTTGGGTCTTCTTCCAAGGCTGTAATGATCTGCAACGAGACAGAGCGCACTGGCAGCTCTCCTCCAGCACACAACACTGTCAGCCAGCTCAATGCCATGCACTGTGGAGAGCTCCAAGCTGGAAATCAGAGTGCTCAAGACTAGAGTGGGTATGTAGTAATTCATCTCAAATTAACCACATTCTACTTTTGTCCTAATAACTTCGTAGTTCAAAAAGAATGCTAAACTTCTCCCCTGAAAATAGTATCTTTAGTAAATGAATCTGCACTAACTGCATTTCATTTTTAAGTAGAGTATTTGGATTCCAGAGTGAAAAAATAGAAGCCTAAGTGAAATCCCAACAGTCTCCAAGTTAGACATAACTCCTTTTTTGTGATTTCCTCCCTTTCTGATAAGAATAAAGCAAACTCATAACGTGGAAGTTACACATGTCAATAACACAATACACAGTGTTGTAACAGTCTGGCTGCTCTTAACTATTAATTTTTGGAGGTTTTCTGTTTGGATGGTAAAAGGAGAAGGGCATGTTTATACTTGCTGGAAACACACACTTACCTGGTCATAGTACTTATTGATGTATTTGTACAGTTCATGCAGAGCCACCAGGGAATTGAGGTCACCTGAGTAATTCTGAATATAAGAGAGGAAGTTAGACACAACCATGAGGCACTTCACAATTGTTCTTCTAAGCTCTGCGTCCTCACAGCTCATTAGGAAACGTGCCTGCTGCACAAAGCAACAGGAAAGGGAATTCACCAGGAGTTCCTAGCAAGGGAAAAAAATCACACGTACTCCTTGCCCTGAATCCTTGACTACACTTTCCAGTGTCAGCTGGAGAGACCATCACCCTGCTCATGGTGCCACAAAGCAGAGCAGCCACTGAGAACCCTCAGTACGTCTGAGCAGAACTGCACTCTCAGCTGGAATATCTCATCTTTGCATTACTTTCTGAGATGCACAGTGGGGGGCCAGGGTGACTTCTGAAATACAAGAAACCTGGAGAGGAGCTTTGGACAAGGGCCTGTAGGGACAGGACAAGGGGAATGGCTTTAACCTGCCAGAGGGGAGATTGAGATGAGCTCTGAGGCAGAAGCTCTTCCCTGTGAGGGTGCTGAGGCGCTGGCACAGGGTGCCCAGAGAAGCTGTGGCTGCCCCATCCCTGGCAGTGTTCAAGGCCAGGTTGGACACAGGGGCTTGGAGCAACCTGCTCTAGTGGAAGGTGTCCCTGCCCGTGGCAGGGGGTTGGAACTGGATGAGCTTTAAGGTTCCTTCAACCCAAACCAGTCTGTGGTGCTATGAAATAATTCTGTTTACCCGTGACAGCTCAGCCAGGGCAGAGTTCATCTCCTGGTCGCTGGCGGAGATGGTCTGACGAATGTCCGCGTAATACCTACACAGTGGTACACAGACAATGAGCAATAGTTCCTCCTGCCTCCCTCTTCCTGCTTAAACTACAACTCCTCACGTTCATTCTTACCTTTCCACCATCTGCTTGTAGCGAGGGATGTCCCGGGCATAAAGCAGCTTATTGATCGGAGAGTCCTGGAACATCCAGAACCAGAATTGATTACAAAAAGCTCCTTCATCACACTATGGACTAACCTTAGCAGGTAACACCATCACTGCTATTTTCTGTCATGCATTCAGGGTTGGGACTTTTGTCCTCTGCATGGAGAGGCACCTCAAATCCCAGGCTCCCTTCTACTAATGCAGTCTGAGGAACCACGATGTGTTGAAGGGACCCCTGGGATCCCTAGTCCAGCTTTCCACTTGGAGCTGGGTGATCATGAGTGTGAGATCACACTGACTATGGCTTTGCAAAGCTGATTCCTGAATTCCTCCAGAGATCCACCCATCCCATCTCCTGTGATCTGTGCAGGACTGTTCCACCCTCAGCACAGGGTCAGGTAGTGGTGGTAAGAAGTTTTTCTAACGGCCAACCTGAATCTCCCAGGAAGCATCCTGTGACTTCCACTGTCTGCCACAGCCAACTAGAGTTTAGCTCTGTCCCCCAAGTAGCTGTAAGCTGTAAATAAAGAGCACCCCTCAACAACTTCTTCTGTGCGCTAAACAAAACCTCCTCTCTTCCCAGGAGTCCCCAACACTCTCCAGTGGCACATGGGAGCAAGGATGGGCCTGGCCTGCTGTCCCAGTGCTGCTGCCCAAGTGTTACTGTCTCACCGGGGCAGCACTGCTCAACTGTCTATGCCGACCATGCTCCCTTCTCCCTCTGTACTTACCCGCCCTAACTTATGGTCAGCTATTGTACAGGAGTCCATGAAGGTCTGTGCAATGACCAGGAGCACAGCATCTACATTATCTGACGTCTGCACATCAAAAACAAACTGGGGATTCTTGATGATGTTGATCCAGAACCGCAGGGGCAGGCTGGAGAGAAGACAGAAGTGTAACAGGGTATCAGCAAAGGTGCTGAAGGATATTCTGCACATCACTGCATCTCCCAGCTTTGCCCTCTCAGCAAAACCAGCTTTTCACACCATGCTCTGCTGCCCTGCAGAGCTCTGCTCTGCTGCCCTGCTCCCACTTTGTTCCTCCTCTGTAGGCAAAGCTGGCTCTAGATCACCTCTACACAGCTCAGCAGTGCCTTCTCCGTGGCCCAGAGGAACACCATACCTGTTTGTCTTCCAGATATGGATGGTCTCAGGGTCTGCGATCCCATAGTGTAAGGCCTGCTCATCCAACAGGTCAAAGAAGTACTTGACTGCCAGAGGGACAGGGCGGTTGGTGCTGAGGATCACCTGGAACAAGTCATCCACAAACTTCTGCAGAGTGCCCTGCGGGGAACCGAGCAGGACAGAGTCAGCACGGGCAGAGGAGAGAGGAGAACCCAGGCCTCATATAGGTGAGGGGTTCCCCTCTTCTGCTCAGCAGCCTCCTCTCACTGGTTCATACACATCCCTGCAAGGATACGAAGGATGGCAAGATCCCAAACTCAACACAACCTGTGCTGCTTCTCACCTTCATTGAGAGCAGACGTGTCAGATAGATCTCTGGGATTGCCTTGGCTCGCTCCCGATCTCTCAAGCTCCCACGCCGATGCTTGGGAAGCTCTGGCTCTTCTGTTGGTTTTACCAGGTGCCAAAGCTTGATCCCACCTTCATCTGCATCCTCCAGCATTGGTGTTTCTAAACCAAGCAATTGTTTACAGATGAGTCAGTTCTCTCACAGCAGAGCTTGGCCAAGGGAGCCCCAAGGAAGCAACACTTCACAGCATGATAGAAACACAAATGGAAGGAACCTCTGGAAGTCTCTATCCAGCCTTCTGCACAGAATACAACCGTTGCTATGGTTCCTCAAGCCACAGCATACATGGAGCTGTTTGTGTCCCATCACCACCATCAGGCCGTGCTTAGCACCTGAGGGTATTGATTCCTACAAAGTTGCAGACTGTGCTCAGCCCTAGAAAGCCTAACTAGAGACTTGTGCTTATCTTGCCTTTTCACACCCAGCCTGGCTTTCCTCTGCTCTCACACTCTTCTGCTTTTCTCTCATCCCATCTGCCCAAGCTTGCCATTTCCTGACAATCCTATGAGGGTCCAAATCACGTATCAGCCTTCTACAGCAGCATAAAGCTGGGGCTATGGCAAGAGACCTGGCCCACTAACTGCCAAGTGCTATAAAATCATTTTATGAGAACAGGACATCAAACTCACTCTCTCCTGGGATGTAATCCTGATTCTCCCTATGGATGTGCTTGGTCAGGCGTGGGACCAGTGCTACTGTTGCTCCATCAGGCACCTGCACACAAGCAAAAATCAACATTCGAATCAAATAGCACATTTCTCATCAGGACAAGTGCTTGTAGACTAAAACAGACTATTCCATTACTAGAAATAGGGACAGAAACAGGGATTTTGGGGTACAGAAACGGGGATCTTGGGGCATAGAAACAGGGATTTTGGGGCACCAGCACCGTCTTCCCTGATGATGGGAGAATCTTGTTTGTACCAGTTAAAAAACCTGATGTGCAAAGTATGATGAAGATGATAATACTCAGGGGATGAGGTCATTCACATCTAGAACATGCTGCAGCAAGGTGTGACATAGTTGTGCAAGATATGACACATTGGTGCAAAAATCCCACCTCTTTCCATTACTAGAAGTTACTTTACAGGTCAGTGCACCACCACCTACTAACTGATTTGCACTGGAACATTAACAGACCCAGCAGCATCGCCTTCAATGTAATAGCCACCAGGTAGGAACTTGTGTGTCTCCTTCCAAGCTCTACACTGCCCACATCTCAAGTACAGGTTAAGGATGAGGCTTGCTGAAGTCAGAGTGCCAGCCACAGCACTGACTTAATGTGAATACGCTGTTGCAAGAAAGCTCCAACCTTTTGACAGTGATCCACCAGGAATCAGTCACAAACAGAGGATAACAGTGTTTAGAAGATGGGAGATGAGGCAATGGCAGGCTGAGTTCTGACCTTGTAATGCTGAAGGGTGTTCAGGCGTTTCCAAGTCCCTTGAACGACAGATGTCACATCCTCATCAGACAGTATGAGATGACCTGCCAGCCCTGATCGCCACTCTGCAGCCATTAAACCACAGAAAATGCAAAGATAAACTGTTAATTTGAGGCAGCTCTGAATCTGCTCTGCTTCAACCTGGTTGACCTCATTGCACACCCACTGGTTCTCATCAACCTTTAACTATGGTGTTTCACAGACAACATAACGTGAGCAAGTGCCTGTAACAATGCTGAGTCCTGCAGCCACAGGAGAGTGTCTCTGAGCACAGGGACAAGTGGCCTCATGGTCTCCCAGCTTCCACTCACCAAGTTCCTAGAAATTCTGTCACATTGTGGCTCTTCAAGCAGGTGATTCAAACCACAAATATGCAGCCATAGTCTTTAGTAGCTACTATTCCCTCTGTACCTACTCATCTATAAATGCCACAGCTATTCAGCAACAGCCAAAGAATGAAGATGATGGAAAATTGAGAGGTTTCCCTCACAGTGCAAGTCCCACCTTTCATTAACCAAAATCCTCCCTGTCACTGAGGATGCTGCCATTGACTTCACCGGCAGGACTACAGTGTCTCTGTGCTGCACTTGGATCATCCTCCCCTCCTACACATTTCCATGCCTTTTTTCCCCCCCATGTCCCCTTGACCAAGCCATTGCCATGGTCCAAATCTGGCAAAGAACACCATGAAATGGAAGGGGCTGGACCCAACTGCTTCTTTCCCACCCTTGCCTCCTGCTGTTAGCTTCTTTCGTGGCCCTGTTGGGTCCAGCCAGAGTGCAAGATCTTGCTCAGTGACTGCACACTCAGCAGAGAACGACAGAGATGCACACCAGGGTGCTGTGCACAGGTAGTGAACAACCACTCTTCCACTTCGTCACTGAGTTCTGGCACCAAGGAGTTCTGCTCACCAAGGTCCAGGGTGTCGGGGTCTGGTCGGTGACAGTAGGGTGTCCCTTTATAGATCTGATCCAGGATCTTCTCCTTCACCTGCGTGATGGTGTCGCAGTCCAGCACTTTTGCAGAAATCCCCTGGGAGTCCTCTGCCCCTCCTGCAGCAACTCCTGCTTGTGTCAAAGCATTTAAGGTCTGGGGAAGAAAAGAAAAGGTCACAGCTACTCAGCTGATAAGATTACATCTGACACATTTACACCTTTGATGGTTGGCATTAAGGCCAGTTAACAGCTAGTCCTTTCACTGGAAGAGCTTCAGAAAAGAAAACATCACAGATGTTAAACACCATGTTCTGTCTTGTGTCCAGAGCTGGAAGCCAGTTCAACAGTGTTGGAAATCAGCTTTGATGTGCCATCAGCTATTTCATCCCCTTATTTCAAGACACAGAGCACAGCACATACACTACATCACTGTGGTGATGGCTCCTATCAGCCTAGGACAAAAGTGCCTGATTTAGCAGAGCTTTTGCTTGTCTGGGGACTTGTGTTGGGATAAACCTGGCTCCCAGGAGACAATGGCAGGATGCAGCACTTCTGCCTCAATACTGGGAGCAGGGACATTCAGCCCTGTCCCACTGGAGAGCCAGGAGGGAAGACAAGACTTGGTGCTTACCAGAGTGCGGTACTCCAGGTCCTCTCTCAAAAGGCGGTTGTCATTCAGGGTGTATTTGGCTTTCCCTGTCACCCAGTCAACTGGGCCTTTGTCCACCTGGTGCTTGATTCCTCGGAACAGCATGTAAAGGGGCTCCCCAACAGAATCCTGGCACAGAAAGGAAGGAATTTCACCTGAGAGAAAGTGCATGGGCTGACTACCACATAGGTGCATAAGACCAAAGCATTGCTCTGTCTCCACATCACTCATCTGGGAGACTCTCCTTGCCACCCCTTCTCCCAGGAATGGAACTAGATCAGAATCTGCCCTTCCAATACACAGATAGACAAGCCTATGGCCATTGTGTCTCAAGATAAAGGAGCTACAGAGTCCTCCATGATCTGGCATCCTCAAAACAACAAGTGGCATTAAAGCCAGTTTAAGCATCCCTGTCCCCACTGAACAGCCCAGCTCTCTCATTCCCCACCCTGCAGTAGAAGATGGCTCTGGCACAATTTCAGCCACAAGCAGGCACAAAGCAAAGCTGTGGCTGTTTCCCCTCTTTTGCCCCCTCTAGACCACAAAGGGATGAAGAGCTCACCCTCACAAATGCATATAGGCAGATGGACATCCAGTTGGTTAACAGCTTCTCTACCACTGTTTCCGTCCTGAAAGAGAACATCAGGTTGGTCACAATAATACAGTGCAGAGCAGGAGGGATCTGGAGGTAAAGATCACTCCCCTTGAGAAAAGAGCACACTGAGATGATGATACAGAATCAAGGGGAGGGGGGGAGGAAGAAAACAAAGAAACTTTAGAGACCAGCTTTTGATACCACTTATTTGAAGCACTTTTCAGCCTGAAGGAGGCACCAAATTACAGAAGGAGAGACACAAGCAAGTAAAAGACAGAGGAAAACCTCTGGTAGTTCTCAAACAAGGGAAACTGTTCATATCAGAAGGATGGACCAAACAGGAGGCTAATGGGGATCCAAATACAGGAGATAGTTCAGTTTAGCCTCCAAACATGGCATGACTGCAAGCCCGGGGAGCTCTAAACGGCAAACTGAGATTAGCAGATTTGGCAGAGCCCTGGTACCTGATCACAAGAAGTGAGTTAATGCACAGCAGCTTCAAAAGAAGAGGAATTTGGGGTAGGGAACACCAGCTTCCTACTTTTTTCACACCTTTTCTTCTATATTTCCTGCCAGTTGCTGGCTGGGACCATGGCTGGCTCACTCACCTCCGCAGCATCAGCTTCGGGTTCTTGGCCACATACTGCTCCACAAGGTCATTCAGGAGGGTTTTGAGGATGTCAGTGAAGTACTCCAGCTTCCCATGCAGTGACACAGTGAGCAACGATGCCACATAGGCCCGGTCTCTTGGAGAGAAAGTGCGCTGGATTTCCAGAGTGTGGATGAACTGGTGGGGACAGAGATAAACCAGAGTGTGAACATGCTGCAAACAAGGCAACCACAGCTCCTGGCTGCTGGAAGAGGTGGTGCTGGAGGCAGCTATTCAGGAATGAGCTTCAACAGACACTGCCTGCTTCCCATGTGATGTGGCCCTGACCCCACGGCAGGCTGCAGGCAGAGAGAGGGCCATTACCTTGGTGAGGAAGAGCTTGCTGTTGAGCAGGTTGGAGAGCTGGACCAAGCCCTGCTCCACAGTCTGCCGCCGGCACTCAGGGATGTCCAGGTCTCTCTGCAGCGGTGACTCACGGTGGCCGGGGAAGAAAATACGCTCCGCATAGGACTTGTAGTCCAAGAAGGGGATTCCTGTGCCCACAAGGTCACTTGTGAGGTCCATCATCTCAGTCATCAGGTCTGAGGGAAAGGAAATGCCCGTGAGGTTGACTACGTGATCACACAACAGCAAAGCGTGGGGTGAGTGCAGGAACTAGGGCCGGCAGGATGGGACTGAGGAAAAGGAAGGATGTTTCCTGACAGGAAGAGGCACATTGGGGGGTCCCATTGCTTCAAACTAGATTAGGCACTGGGAGAAACTGCATGAGGAAGTTTCCAGCCTTGGGGAGGAACTAAAAGGTGAATTTAGTGATTATTTTCATTTATAACCAGGGGCTGGTTTCCAGTTTTATAAAGAGGAAGCCACCGTTCAGCACAGATCTGTGGTTACAGGCATTACCTACATTAGAGATAAGAGTATTAGAGATCTGCTCCTCACTGCTTCCCACGTTCGTTGGGGATTTACAACCTGAGTCACATCCCAGTTTCAGAGCCCCACATCTCCCACACAAGGGCTCACTGCTTTAGGCAGCTGAAGTACAAGGTTTGTGGGGCCAGAGCATGGGGTATAATTCAACTTGCCCTACATAAAGACTGGACTAGCTGCTCTTAGGATCTCTCCAAGTGCGCTCTCTTGACCTTCAGCTCTTCATCTGAATCTGGAGGATGAACTGGAGAATCAGAGGGGTCTGTACAGATCACTGTGCTCTCAATTAAAGAGAAGAATTAAAAATGGAAGAATTTGGCTATATGTTTCAATGCACTGGCCTACTCTGAGCTACCCAAAGTATGCAGGAATAGAAAGACAGGGCAGAGAGTGGCTCTTCAAGCTCCCCTGAAGCTGCAAGAACCCAGGAGCTCAGTGACCGACCTGTGAATTCCTTTTTGCATCTGTCCCGAACACTCGTTTCCAGATTTTCCAGCTGGATTTGAACTTTCTTGTAATCCCTCAGAGCCTGTTTGCTCTTCCTCCTGCAATAAGAAGCAGAATTGTTCCAAGTGGCCCTAACCCGGAGATTGTCCTTGCCAACTGTTGTGTTGCTGCCAAAGACTCTAGGGGAATTGGTGTTGAGGTGATTTCTACTGAACGTTATCTTTGTGGAATTCCAAACAGTGTTCATTCAGAGCCCACACCTAAAGGGACACCCATAGTGCAGGTGCAACATCCAACAGCACAGGAATGTGGCACAAAATAAAGAAGACTGGGACCTTGGTTAGGCCCAAAATATACATGCTTGGCCACAGTCACTGAATAATGTTGAGAGGAACTTAAAGACCTCAGACAATGCAAGAGTTTCTTACCTGTATATGAAGACGATGACCAGAACAATCAGTGCCACAAAGGATGCACCAACACCCAACCCAATCTGTGCCTCCAGCGGGAAGGTGAGCTGGCTTTCTGTGTCGTACTGCACCCGGCCCAGGAGGAAGTTCAGGTTTCCCATCTGTACCTGTAAGAAAAGGATGTGCCACAATGTGAGCTCAGTCAGCAATGAAATGCAAAGCCACAGGGCTTCTCCAAAACGGGTACAGGTGGCACACAGCTCTCTAGCAAAGCTGTCCCACAATCAAAGCTATATCATTGCTTTCAGGCAATGTTTGGCATGTAAGAGTAGAGTAAAGAACAAGAGCAGCTCCTTGACACCCCTAGTACCTCCCCTATCCCCTAAGCAGGGCTTCTGCCTTTCCTCCACTTCCCATCCTACTCCAGCCTCCACTACTTCTTGCTTGTGCTTCAAAACCAACAGGATTTCTTGAGGCACTGCTGATTCCATACCGTGAACTCTGGGAGCAAGTCTGTGCCCTCCCGCTTCGTGCGGTGCCGTGGAGCTGGCTGCTCAGAGGGAGGCTCGCAGTAGAGATGATTCCTTGTCAGTGTCTTCACCACACAGATTCCTTCCCCAATCATAGCCATCACTTCATCCTTGGAAATAGCCAAATCTAAATTTTCGCCCTGGAACAGATGTGGAACAGCACATCAAAACAGGGGAAAAACAACTCTGCATTTCCATGGCTCCATAGAAGATGGAGGAGACCAAAACCATTGGAGAAAGCAGCCTTTTTTCTTCTCTGACTAGGCTTGCATCAGAATTGGCTGCAGAAGTTCATTTTGTAAGCTAAAAACTCAGTTGCATACAACTTAGATTACAGCTTTAGGACCTGCACCATGCTGCCTAAGTACAGTTATAAATAGCCTGTCTTCTTCAGGCTCTTCAGCCACAGCAGGACTTCACTCTGTGTGTATACGCATATACACAGACACACAGCGTGTAGATGTGCTGTGACAGGTTGTAAGCCTGTCAAATGCTTTAAAACCTTGGAAGCTACACGACACCAATTTAAATCACTCAGGTTAGGAACAACTTTGTCCAAGGAACATTATTTCCAGCTAGATTTTGTGTTACCTCCACAGAGATGACGCTTCCTGGCTTGTGCCGATAGGGTTTGGCAGGGTCTTCAGCATTCAAGGGTTTTAGGATTGGGTTGACTTCATAAGAGAAGGGCATGGGATGCAGCGAGTTGAAATCAAAGCTCAGGTTATCCAGAATAAATTCCAGCTTGATATGGACACTCCGCAACAGCAGGTTAATGGCTGGAGTTTTGCACAGGATCAGGTAGGAGGAGTTCACCAGACATGGTTCTTCAAACTAAATGGAAAAGGCAAAAGAAGTGTCAGCAGTGAAACACTAACTGGCAGAGAATACTTCTACTTGGTCAAGACTGTTGGGGCAATACAAGCAGATAACTGGGGGAAATCCTATAGGGACAGAAAGTTCACCTCTCCAGAGCAACACATCAGCCCTTATGCACCCTCGGCTCCAATGAGGGCCTTGCCATGGTACCTGCTGGACGCTGCACAGAGCACCCTCAGGGCACTGGGTGTCAGGGATGATTCTGCGCCACCGTCCCAGTCCTCGGCGCCGCCGTTCGGATGGGGAAACTGTAACTCGGATCTTGGGTTTCTGTACAACATCCAAGTTGTAGCCATGAACTCTGAGCACTCTCCCTCCACTGAAAGAGAAAAGTAGCTGATCTCAACCACCTCAACCAGCTCCGTCTTGCTCATGTTCCCACCCTTCTGCTTATGCTCATTCCCACAAGCCTGCCTGTGCTCCAAAGTGTAACTCAGTGACTTGGTGCTGTAGGACCTGCCTCAGCACACAGCCCTGGGGAAGGTGCCCTTGGTCTTTCTACCTGAGGAAGCTTTTAGGTGGCTCTGCAAAAGTGACATTGGGATCCAGAGTGTATCTGAAGAGGGATCCTTCCAGTCTCCGCT
Source organism: Strigops habroptila (assembly GCF_004027225.2). Taxonomy (NCBI): domain Eukaryota; kingdom Metazoa; phylum Chordata; class Aves; order Psittaciformes; family Psittacidae; genus Strigops; species Strigops habroptila. The sequence continues at coordinate 36,142,577 of NC_046360.1, forward strand.
CTTGGTCCCCGTATTTGATGGTGACTGGGAGCTCTGCAGACACATTGCTGGGACTGGTCTGGCATGCCAGCTGGTCCTCTGTCATCTCAGAGAGGCTTGGAGGGACAGAAGAGAGAACAAGGGATTAACACAGCCACTGCAGAGACAAATTTTATAACATTATGTCTTGCTGTTTGCAGACAGTCTGCAAACCTCTTCTGGTATTTTCCTAAATTTAATGGTGAAAGCATCTTGTGCCTTATCTAAGCAATAACTCTTATCTTACATGTGGCACGGGAGGTCTCCAAGCAGGACACTGATCTCACTAGGATGCCCAGTCAGCAGCTTTGAGCCCAGAAGGGTGAGGCAGGTTCCTCCTGCTTTGGGGCCCTGAGTTGGCACAATGGATTTCAGCTCTGGGTTCTAAGAGAGAGAACAAAAAACAAGAGAGATGAGAGACAAGGACCTCGAAAGAGAAGAAGGAAAGAAAACAGCAGAACTGTTCAGTGACCTCCAGTGCTCTGAAAGTAGAAGCTACAGATCCCAAACACAAGCAAGCCTCAGCAAGCTTATGGAGCAGAAGCAACAGAGGATGGATCAATCACACCAGCAAGAACCAAGAACTGTGGACCAGCCTTTCCACAGCCTGCAAAAGGCAGATGGAAGCTGCAAACAGCAGAGCTGTGAGCTTCACACAAACCCCAGGATTAACAGTTCAAAGGGATTGTTCAGCTCAGTGACTGGATTAATAACTTGAGTTAGGAAAAACAAGGGAGCAAATAAATTATCTGTCTTGTAGACGAAGAGATTACCAGCAGGGAGCCCTAAGAGTTTGCGTTGAGACTTGTGCTATTAAACTTACTTGTAGGTGGTCTGGAAAGGGGAAATGAAATTTGCTAAGTTATTCAGAGCAACAAAAACTTCCTACCACTGAGGAGCTGCAGCAAAATCTAAAGGAACCAGAGTGGCAAAAGTAATCACTGCTGATAAATGAAGGGCAAGAGACTTGAAGTGAGAAGAAGCAGGGAGACTATAGCAATAAAGCAACCCAACCATATGTGCACAGTTCTGAGATTTGAAATAGCTCCTGCCCATTCAAGAGTGTTTCAGTACCTGTAACAACTCTACCAGCTATTAGCACAGATCTCAACAATAATACACCAAATGGTAGGAATTACTGGGAATTATGCCACAGCAAAAATTCCTCTGCATTTGTGTCTTGACCGCAGTACACAGTTCTCATCACCCTGCCTCAAAAAAGTGATAATAGAACCAAAGCCAAGAGCAACAAGGATAATCCAGTATACGAAATGGTTCTACACAGCCCAAAATGGAACAGATTAAGACTTTTCAGGCATCTCTTTTCCCTTCCCATGAGAAAGGGGGACATGTAACTAGGTACATAACTTAAAGTTCAACAGCAAGGGTGAAAAGCGAGTAATTGTATCTAAAAACTATTTAAATACTATTTCATTGTTGCTGGCTTTAAGATACCGAAGAGTTATCAGAAACATGTTTATAAACACTAGGAAATGTTTCTCTATACAATGCACAGTAACTTTGGATTACTGCCACTGGCTGCTGAAGGTCAGAAGCTAAAAGGGTGTTCAAGCAGCAATTTGCACGTTAATAAAAGGAAAGTCAGAAGTTTTAGTAAGGTATTAAGTTTCAATAAAAATATCTCCAGATCAGAAAGGTATGTTGTAGGGTGCCTGGTAGAGTCGCACAGGTTCATGCACCAGACAGGCATTTAGCAGAGATACTGGAAGAACAGGAGAGGTATAAAAGAAGCGAGAGTTACGCTACCTGATAGGTGAAAATGTGCCCAGAAACTCCTCGTCCTCCTCCAGGCACTTCCACCACAACGTGCCCAGATCTCTCTGACCAGCTCCCGCCAGTGACGCACACGATGCTGCAGGACAATCCAACAACAGTGTCACACCACGGAAGAGCAGACGAGCTGTATCCATTGCATCATGTCCTAAAACCATCTACGAACCACAGCTCCCTTCTTTCAACCTTATTACATCCTCAGAATACACAACCAAATGTTGGGAAACACCTTTAAAAGCTGATTTAGGTGCTGCAGAAAAAAGCAGGGGTGGTTCCAAACAGGCTCATCCTATCCAAGATTATTCTTTTTGGGACAGACAGGATGAAGCCCACTGTATCACTGATACATGAAGAGTTCAAGAACTCTCTTATTGTCCAGAGGTGATCAGATTGGTCACATCTGGAGTGACCCAGGCTAGCAGTGGTCAATCCACACGTTAGCATTGTGTCTGATGCAGAAGAAAACCAAAGACTGTGGATTTAGCTAGCACTGGTCTTCAGCCAGTGACCTCTGGAACCAGCCAGTTCCCTGATCTGCACCACCCATTCTTCCCAGCCCTTTTCCCAGCCATAATTTGGTGTGGGAGATGCTGACAAGGTGAAAAGTCAGTTTGTTCTTAGAACAGGGCAGCAAGGAATCCCATGTTACAGCACTGATTTGCTCAAAGGAAAACTACTCTGCAGGAGACTTCCCAGCCTTCGTACACAGCAGGAAATGAACTTTGTCTGGGCCTTGCTCAGGAGTGGGTTCCAGGTTCACAGCTATATCCCCTCAACCAAACAGGCTCAGGAATTTGAACTTGGGCAGTGCCAAGCCAGGACCCTGTCATGCCAGTGATACACAGATACAGAACAGAGACAGTGCTAACCCCAGAAAGATTACGCTCTAATTCTAGGATGAAAACAGAAAGCAGATGGATCCAGACAAACAAGGCGCACAGACAAGACAACACTGCTCAACACAGCAGGCCATTTCCCAGCAGGACCTTACCTGGCTCCCAGAGGGAAAGGTGCTACAACTACTGCTACCATGGAACGGAAAAATGGGTTTGTGATAGCTCTGATGAGAGGTTACTCACAATTGCTCTCCTCTTCTCCTGCTGGTTGCTTGGCTCCTCTCCCTCCCTTGTCCAAGGCTCCCACCTACTTGCCCTGCCACAGGCCAACTACACAAATACTCCCTTCTGCTTGTTTCCTAGCTACCCCCCAGTCATACCTCTCAACATCTGACTACACTGCCTTGTTATATGGTCCTGCCCTGGCCAGACACACCAGCTCCCCAGCTCTCTGTCACTGACATTAGCTGGATTCAGCAGGACAGGTCTTTCTGCTTCTCATTCTCCTCCTATCCATCACTTTTACAAGCATTGTGTGACCTGCCAGGCACTTCCAGCCACCAGAAGAGTGGCACTGGGCCCACCAGGACTCCCTGGCCTATCCCTGGTTGTGAGGGTCCTTTCATTGGGTTTGTTCCTGGAAGGTGGAAGTCTGGCTGGCAAGAGAAGAATGAGTCTAGGGGTATGCCCACTCAAGCAGAGGCAAGAATCTGTGCGTACCTCCAACCACACATTCCCATCCTCACCCTGTGTTAACATGGTCAGGATATTTTCCTAGCAGTGATGCTTGCCCAAGGCATATCCCTTTGCTTTCCTAAAAGCACCCAGTGGCTGGGAGAGACACCCATGAAACTCAGATAGTGTGGTCAGTAAACGGCAGCACTGTTTGGCCATTGCCTTGTACACAACCTTATCTCTCTAAGGTCACTGCCTGAGTAACTAACCAGACAGTGACCTTACCCAGGGACACTCCCTGGCAACGGACAAGGCCCAATACCTGCTACAACAAAGGCAATGACATCTCAGGCTGGTGTCAGCAGCCAAAGGAAAAGCCAGCGCCTGCCTCTGGGAGGAGGTTTCACAGATACTCTACCTGCTAGAGATCTCATACTCTTGAGCATCTACGGCACAGGGAATTCCTGCAACAGTGACAGTTTCTGCAATGTCTTGATGTTTCTGCCCGAGGTTTGAGCCAGTGATGGTGATTCTAGTGCCACCTTCCACTGGTCCAGACAGGGGGTACACCTGCAAAGACAGCCGCGCATGTGTCAATGTCACAGTATCTCAGAGCTCTGCACTCTGGCAACTGATCTACAGCACAGGGCCCTTCAACTGCCCCATTACAAACTCTGCCTGGTCAGGTCACTGCTATGGATTCCTTTTACTGGACCATAAAGAATACACAGTTGGAGCCTTCTTTCCCATACCTCACTGTTGCCAGCAGTCCCCCCCAGGGATGATAATCCACTATAGACACCAAAGGCAAGGGCTGCCCTGCTTTGCCTTCTCATCAAGATGTTGACCACTCTGTAGGGCATTTCTGCTGAGGAGTGGGAATGCACAAGCCAATACGTGTTACTGGTGTTGAAGCAGCAAGCACCATTCCCCCCTCAGCATCAGTACGACAATGAATTGCATGCTGCACAAACGTCAAAGCTCTGTCCCCGAGAGGCATCCAAGATAAACTAACACAAGATGCAGCACATGGATGTTGTGTGCCACCGGAGGGAGGACAAGCTGACAGCAAAAGGGACACATGGCTACAGACACTTGTCATGTGGCAGTTAGCAAGAAACATTTAAAATAAACAGACAAAAATAGTTCATTCCAGGAACCTGTCATGCCTTTCCCATCCTTGCTGTGCCGTTATCATTAGGTTTTGCCCTCCTTTGCCCCAGGTTCAGTTGGGCCAACTTGTTTCAGGGTCTGGCTCAGGACAGTTGGAGGATCTGTGGACCCTTTCCCAGCTCCTGAATGATTCTGCTCCTTCTGGCGTGCCAGTTTCAGCTCATGTGAGATACAAATGCATCTTTCCCCACTGTTCTCTATCAGCACACAGAAAGCCCAGCACAAGTGTCTAGCATCCTCAACACCAAGGGGTCATCGTAGAATAGGACTAACTTGTTCTTCAGATGGCAAATGTGTTACTGAGCTGCACTGGTCATGCTTGGAGTTCACAGGCCTTTGACTTTAACTGGAGAATGCAGCCCTCCTTGCCCTGGGTGCAGTACACTAGTGAGCAAGTTACTCACAGAGTGAATGAGAGGTGCTGGACACAGGTCTTCTATATCTTCCTTGCAGGAGCCCCTGAAGATACAGCTGGGGTTGTCACCTCCACACCACACACAGTTGTACTTGGAGTCAGCTGTTTGGCAGCGGCTACAGTCAGTGTGTCCCACAGAGCAGTTGTAAAAAGTCACTGCAAAGGAGAAGGATTCAGAGGCATCTGCAAACATCCCCTAGGGAATAATCCAGCAACCTGGCATCTTGCACAGAACCCTCTGCTCCTCCCTCCCCTGGGACAAGCAACAGGAACGAGGCCAAATGTATTCATTACTTTCCCTGTGATAGGACTACTACAGAAGCAAAAGGCCTCATCTGAGGACTTCTCAGTTCTCTTCCACCCCATCCTCATCTCCCCACCTTGCTGGGGAGCTGTTGCACTCCTACCGTGAAGATCTGCAGCACTGTCCACTCGAAGGTGCCTTCGCCTCTGCACAAACACCACAGCATTGAATTCGAGTTGAGGCGCTGTGTAACTGTACTGCAAAGACAAAGACCATCAAGACAAAGGACTTGAGAGGCATAAACAGCCAGTTGAATAGACAAAAAGCATCAGCATCCACCCTGTACAGTGCACCGGCCTGGATGAAGCTTCCCGTGAATGCTCTAGAAAGCGTGGCAGGCATTAGTTAACTAGAAAGAACACTGGAAACAAATGTGTGCTCACAATACTTGTCTAACTCCCTAACTGCACTCCTAATGGCTAATTCCTATCTACAAGCCACCTGCTCAGAAAACTGCTCAATCTGGCACTTAGGCCACTTCAGTAGAGTTGAAGATGTAGGATTACAACTGGTCCACAAGGCTCACATGCACAAGAGCCTGTGTTGTTCCTCTCCCTTAACTATATGAGTTTGTGAAGCAAAAATAGCACCTTTGCTTGCAAATCCTGCCCTAAGTAAAATCCACATATTATCCAGAAACACATGTGGCTGTTGTAATTTTGCTGTTAATCCTACCATCCACAGGCTAGCTTCCACCACGAAGAACAAAACTGGTACTAACAGCATTTTTCTTTTCACAAAGGAACCACCATCACAGAAGAAGTCACAATCCAGAGAACCATGAACAACACTGCTTCAAGCTAAAGGAGAAGTGGCACAGCCCTGGCAGGTTGTGATGAGTGACAATTCAGAGATGGCATCATCCCATACCACAGTCAATGCAGCAACAGGTCGCTTGGCTCAGACTGCGCAATCTTTCTGCCAGTTGCAGATACCAGCCCTGCCAGGCAGCAGCAGCAGCACAGTGCTAAATATCCCACAAATATCTTTGCAAATTATACTCTTTTCCCCAGAGAGCTTGCCTTCCAACCTGCTGCTTTGCTGAGTAAAGCCAGCAGCAGTGTGAGCTCTGAAATGGCACCATATTCCAAGCACTCACCTGGTTCATCTGGCAGGTGATATAACAGAGGGATTTGTTTGTTTCTTCTCCTTCCACATAAGCATCCATCACCACTGTCCTCCCCTCCAAATTCAGGACACACTCATAGTCCCACTGCTGGTCCTGCAGAGAAGATACACATGGTACCAGTTCTCAGCTACACAGAGCTTCCTGCGACATGACAGCATTCTCGTCCCTCTCCGATTCAGAACCTTTTAAAAAGCCACTTGCTGTGCAAGCAGCATGCTCCTCTCATTCTCTTTGTTATACCAACTCTATGATACATTCAAGATGCTCTCTGCTGTCACTGCCTCCATGTATGAAAGATAAACCAACACAAAACACCTACAAGGGAACACACGTTTGTCAGTGCAGGGAGAACTCAGCACAGGAAGAACTCAGCACAGGAATAGAAATTAAAGCAGAACCAGTGGGCCATGAAGTTATGCCTGTGTTTGTGAAACACTAACTTGGAAATGAGGAGTGGAGTACACAGATTAGGCCTGTGCACCTCAAAAACACTAAGTGGATTGTTTTTTCTCTCTTTCCTGTAACTTTTCCACTGAACTGCTTGGACACTGCCTGTAAAATAGATAGACATGCACCTATAACCAGCTCTGCTCCTCTGAGCAGTGCAGTATATCAGGTTTAACATAAAGTAATGATTAGTCTGTGGGCTGCATGTTCTGAGGCAGTTGTTTGTAAAAAGTTACTAAATCAGTCTTCTGTCTTGAGAAGCAAAGATGATTTTTATCAGAGGCACACCCAAGAAACATAGCTTTCAAGGGTGGTTTTCCCTACTGCAGAAGTTTCAGGTATGACAGGAATAGCCACATTAACACGAACGTGCCAGAAAGGAAAGGGAACAGATGACTTATCTTTAGCTTATGGAGACACAAACAATCAGGAAAGACTCATCAGCAAGTTATTCCAAGAACTACACCACAGGCGCAACTGAATCCAAAGGCAAAGGCATGCAGATCTTCTCCAGCAGGTTGGTGCACACCTGAACTCTCCCTTTCTCTGGGGGACCTCCTACTCACCAATAAATCCAGCCATGTAATTCTTTATTCACAGAATTAGGTCATTCCCCTAAGGTGTTTCTGCAAACAGGAGAAACCTAGGCAGAGCTACAGCTGTGTCTTACATGTATTCTTAGCAATGCAGTGGACAGGTTGCCCAAAGAGTGCTGTGCATTGATAGTTTCTCAATGCTGATGGTGCTGAGCTACCTGATAGAGGTGGAAGTTCTTTCCCAACAGTGTTATCTTCCTCGCCACGTTGACTGGAAACAGTGAAGATCCCTGGATTCCCTGCACACAGGGACATGCATCTGGACCCCAGCTAAGCTCTTCATTCTGAAAACAAACACAGGTCTTTAGAGAAAGAGACCTCCATGGCTCCGATAGAGGGAATCAAGGCCTGACATGCCAACAGAGAAACAAGCCCTGCCTGAACAAAGACACAGCTGTGCTTTACCATGAAGTTATAAAGAAAGCAATGCAAGAGCACAAAGAGATGAAGAGCAGAAAGCTGTGAACAAGCTGGACATCGCAGCAACTGCCACCTTCAGGCCAGCAGCATTTCTACAAGACCTGGGAACCCCACACACAGTTTTCTTCCTCAGGCTGCCTCTTCTCCTCACATTACAGTGGTCAGCTCCTACACTCTTAGAGGGCACAACCCCTCCTGTGTGCTGAAATACTAGTCCAGCAATCTGTATGAACATTTCAAAGTGTTACACCATTAGACTGTGAATTCCAAAGCCCAGCAACTTACCTCCTCCCAAAACTCAGGAGCATCATACTGATAGTCGAGGTCAGGGTGGAGGATCCTGGGGAAGTCAGGGACATCCCTCTCTGAAGAATCTCCATCACCCGACAGTAGAGTAGAAGCAGAGAAGGGAGATGTGTCATTCTCAGCCTGCAGCAAATCCATCCAGTCCTCTGTGTCCTGCAGCTCTGTGCCTTCCTCCAGCAGCCACTCTGGGGCAGCTGATGGTGGGAGCTCTGAAGCAGGCAGTTCAGTTCCCAGCAATCCGGGAGAGTCCTCAGAGGCAGCAGGGCCCCCCGGCACCTGGCTGGGAGTTTGGGGAGATGGGATGGCAGATGTCAGTGCCTCTGTGGTAGGAAAAGAGCTCAGAGGCCACTTCAAACTGGTGACATGAGGAGAAGGCGTTACTGCTGCTGAAAAGGTGTGTGGAGGGCTACCCACTAGCGTGGTGGGTGGGTTGGTGTGCTGTGGCTCCTGCGCGGTGGCTGGCCCTTCAGTGGGCAAGGCTGCGTGACCCATGGTTTTGGATGGGCTGGTGAGGACAGATGCAGAAGGAGAAGTTGCCTCTGGCTCAGTGACAGCGGGTTTGTCTGCTGGTGGTGGTAGAGGGGATTCTGTGACTGCCTGGAGAGAGGCTGCTTCAGTTGCGAGAGTCAAGTATGTATAGCTGAGGGTTTCTGGAGGCTCAGATGTCATGTCCAAGGCTGCAGAGAACGTGATGTGGTTGGGCTCTGAGGGGGGCACAGTGCTCGGTACCACTTGCATGATGGGGGGAGTGATGGGTTTTGTGGCCATGGATGGGGCTGTGGTAGAGGACTTGGTGAGGGGAGCTGCTGAAGAAGGAAACACACCTGAGGCTGGGATCTGGGCCTAAAGAAAAACAACATCGTGAGGTGAGAAGAGAGAAAGAAAGGAAACAGGATAAAACCCAAGCAGGATCCATACTACTTCCTGTAGTAGTGTTCACAAAAAAGACTGCTTCACCCTCTGGATTTATGCGAAAGCTACATCTCATGCCACCTTCTCTTGGGGTGGGACTGGGGAATGCTCACAGTGCAGAAGATCCAGCAACATTCCCTCTTCCCACAGATTCCTGCACTTACCTCCACTCAGTGGGAGGTCTGCCTGCCTTCAGCCCCCACTGAACTGCAAGACTACCTGTGGCAGCCACAAACTGGGCATCTGTTCCACTTTTCCCCTTGCAGCCTCTCTACCAGCTTGCTCTTGTCCCTTGCTTTGAAAATAGAGGCTGGATAACCCCAGGAGAAGGGTGACCTTCTTTATTCAATGTCAGTTCCTTAGAAACCTAGCAAAGCCTTATAACACCAGGCACACAGAGCCTTGTATTGCTCCAGCAGCTCACCTCCTTGCTTGCTGTGACTGACGCTGCTATTTTACCCAAGATTTGACTCACTGCATCTCACTGAGGCTGTTCTAGCACACAGGACTAGGACTGAGGAGGAGACGCACCCTTTCATTGTAGATAACGATTCCTTCCTCACAGGCTGCTTTGTGGGTGCAGAGGTGCTGCTGGATGCACCAGTTACATCCCCAGAGACTGCTCACACACTTCTTGCACCTGGAATAATGATGGAAAAGCAGCTGCTGAGATGACCCAGGCAGGGAGAGCCACCCTCCCTAGAACTACAGAGAAGAAAAAGCATGTGCTCACGGTGCAGATTTCCACAGCAGGGCCACTGCAGCACAGTCATAGAAAGAGAAGTCCACAGAAGCAATGAAGATGTCATGGAAACGCACTACGAGCTTTATGGTGACATGATCTGAAAATGAAAACAAAAGTTTCTTAGAAATGGAGCCACTCTAAGCCTGCCATACTGTTAAGAGACTCAGCATGCTTCAGGAAAGACACTGCCAAACATGGAGACAGATTCCTTGCCATGCTTCTAGCATCTCAATCACTGGATTATCCTACGGACACTAAAAGCAGGTTGGACAAGTTTGTCAGGAGTAGTTTATGACAGCTCTTGCCAACCCACGGCAAGGAAGGCTAGTCTGAAGGCTAGTCTTCCATCTTCATCTGCTATAATTCCACTGTCATCTCTGTATTAGAGGAAGATGTAACATTCCATGCTCAAAGCTGATTGCCTTCCTTTTTCATCCAAAGGAAAACCAGACTCTTAGAACTGATGTAGCCCTTTACCTTGAGAGCTTGTTCTATGTCCGGACTAAGAAGTGACTCAATGAAGATGTTTATAAGACTTGTAGTCTCACTTGCAATGACTGGAGGTTTATCTGCTTTAAATCCAGGTCTCACATCAACTAGAAGCCTCAGGATAGCCCAGTTCTTTGGGAAGAGACTATCGCTGTTTTCTGACATAGCAAAGAGTTGCAGAGATCATCAAAACTTATTGCAGCTCATAGCATGAGCCTGAAGGGTTTTGCATATGACTACTAAAAGGGCTGATTAATCCTGTTCCAGACTAATCCAGTGTTGAGTATTGGTTTTCCAAATAATGGGACCATATTGCATGCTCTGCTCAACTCCAGGAGCTGCCATTTCTCCAAGGCAGTTTGCTATAAATGCAAGTAACAAGAAGCTTGTCCATCATTCCTCTCACAGAATTCAGGCCTCCTCTTGCAAGCAAGCTCTATTCACCACAAAACAACTAATGCGTGGTGAAGGATCAGTCAGGGCTAAGCTGGGTTCCTGACAGGATGGCAAGTGAAGCTGTATGCCAGTAAATCAGCTGATGATGAGGTGTGCATGGAAACCCATGATTAGGAGAAAATCAGGGTATTATATACGCAGCTGGAGCAGGAGTCACTGCAGCACTGCCAACTCCCATCACTGTCACAGAGGTGATTGCATTTGGCAGTGGTGGCAGGGCTAACACGTCCCAGGATTGCAGGGTTATGACACCATGTTTATAAATATTCCTTTCTCCACAAAGGCCATTATTTCCCATGATGCCAATAATGCAGTTCAGCGGTACAGAACATGAGGTTGAGCACTTGCAAATTGAGAGCAAGAGTTTCTGCTATCAACTTGAAGCTCAACAGCTTAAAGTGACAGATGAGCTGGTATGCAACCTTTAAAACAAAGCTGAAAGAAAGGCAAACGTTTCAGTGAGCTGGGAAATGTATTATAAGTAGGAATAGGAAAGCACCAGTATCTAAGGCCCTGATGAGACCTTATTTAGGAAACAGTGTTTGATTCTGGTTACCAGCTTCTAATTCATCTTAGCAGAGCACAGAAGCCGTGCAAAGAAGGGCTAGCAACACAGTGAAGGAGAGAGGAAGTCTGAGTAACAAAAGAACACAAAGTTAACAAAGCAAAACTCCGTGCTTAGAATGCCTGCCCGTAGCTCACTGGGTGGGAGAGGAGCTGTGGAAGCAAAAGGACAACACAAATAGATCAAAGGGACACAAACCATCCATGAGCAACTTCAAGCTAGAAAACAGAAGCGAGTTGTTAAGCCTCAGAGATGCAATGTGGCTCAGGTAAAGCATCTCTGGAGTCTTGAAACAAAAGTAAGACTGATTTACAAAGGAGTCAGTAAGAATATCTGAAGCTTAGAATAATGAGAACTAGACTGATTTTTCACAACTGTGCTTAAATTCAAGCCCACATATATAGAACTAAACAGGGAAGCCAATCCTGCCCCTCTGCCTGGAATGGCAGCGCATGAAGCCGTTTCCCTCTGTGCCTGACCACCCTGAATGGAGACCTGGTCAGTCTGTTCCAGACTAAAGCAGTGTGAAAGCCGGATATAATAATATAGTAAATACTATTGAAAAGGAAGGTGTTTGAGATGGAATGTGTTAGCTGAGTTCTGCTGTCATGTAATGTCCATAGAGATCGCTTCAGACCTATCAGGCAGCTGCATGCTTCCATGGAAAATCTGTTTAGCCGTTTAGGTGAATTGTGTGGAATGCCTCCCAACCAGCACCTGCCTTTTACTTCAGATGAATGAGCTCTTTGAATAGAGTAGCTCACACACAGGCTGGGTAAAATCCAACGCAAAGACTATAAACTGAACTTCCCATGTTCTTCAGAGTGGCCAATTAGCAATGATCAGCCAGTTATTGTCTGCAGTAATAGAAAGCTGACTCTGTATTTTCTGAGGGTATGCCGCACTGCAGATTCATTTCTAACTCAAGGACTGTGGGTCTCTCCTTTCCTTACACATACATCCTTCTCCCATTACTACAGGGATTTTGAGGATGTTTGCATTTGGTTTGATTTAAATAATAAAGCAGTGTTTAAGAGAATTCTCTCTCCAGATTTATGACAAAGCTGCCAAACCAGCCACCGCTCTAGACTGCATTTCAGATCATATTCAGATTTGCACACAACCCTTCGAGCAGGATCTCCTTTCCAACTACCAGAATTTGGCATTGGAATTTGGCAACAGCCCAAAATAGCACAGGATGTGTGACACACAAGTAGAAAGCAAACAGATATTATGAAGAATGAAATGAACACCTGCTGACACACCACATATATTCATGGCTGTTAATCCTGGCAATCTGACAGACCTACAACGTACTTTCTCCCAATAACAGTATCGCAGCTATCATGCTCCATTTAAAGCATTTCACTGACCTGCTCCTGTTGGCAAAGCTGGTGCTTGGCTGGGATCTGGAGAAGGACACATGATTCCTGACTCTGTCAGCACTGCTGGGCTTTCATAATCTTCAAAGTAACATGAGTAAAATTCTTCCTCATGCAGGGAAGGTAAGTCCGAGATAGCCAGGAATATCTACCAATTCAACAGTATCCAGTGAGTAATGTGCCTTTTAACACTTTCTTCTTTATTTAATCTGATTTTCTGGTTCTATTTTTTTCCAAGTAAGAGCCCAAAGAAGTAGTTACCTACATAGACATCCATACTCCTATAATGCCTCCTAGGACTGACTGTTCCATTGTTCATCTCTTGCCATTCCCAAATTGAACTTTGCATCCCCCAGCAATTGGCAACTTCCCCCTTTGCCCAAGTCTCTAGCAAAAGACAGGTTCTTGCCACCTCCTGACACAATATCAGGCTTCAGAACAGTGCAGCACCTTCTTCGCTTTTCTGCCAGCTCTCAGATGCCACACTGAAGCTGAAATTTTGGGTAGCTCCTTTTAGATCTTCCTGACAGCAAGTGTCCGAAATACTGTGAAACCACAGACACAAGCACCTTATAGATACTAAGCCAAGGAGGGACCTCACCCAAACAGCCATCAAATACTCCAGAATACTCAGTAACTGAGCAGGCAAGGACATTTAGTTTTATGAGGAACACACAATGAAATTATCTCCTGGTACAGCCAAGCTGTTAAGTCCCTTATACGAAGCAGACATGTGCTTGAAGGCTGTGATTCAGTACCCCTCTGAAAGCAATGGGCTGACTTGTGACTCCTCAGCATTTGTAGGGGGCTTTCTACATGTTTGAGCATCATCAGAGGATCAGCACCACTCACATTTCTCTTTTCCTCTCTGCTGATATTGGCTGGAGTTAGTGACTGGACAGACAGACACTGCTGTGTAGAGTTAAAGCTCCAGAGCCACTGTTCACTCAACCTGGACCGCAAGCACTCAGAGCGACGGGTACACCTGCAGGGAAATAGCAAGAAGCTCTATGAGACATCTAATGGGACACATTCAGCTTCCAGGATGACACTGGCCATCTTCTACATCCCATGGTCTTCTCTAGTTCTCACTATTCTAGAGTCTTTCTAGAGTCTAGTCTAGTCACTTGCTAGAGTCTTGGGGAAGCTGCTACGCAAGACATGGAAGTCTCAGCCTCCCACCACCTTCGATAACAGGATGAACAAAATATAGATGGTAGGTGTTTTTTGGGGCTTCAAGGGTCATAAACTAGTTCCTATGGTATTCTACAGGTAGACAGAGCCAGCAAGCAGACAGGCACACTGGAATAAACCATGCCTCATTAAGCAACATCAGTAGGGGAGCAAGAAGTGAAAGAGAGCACTAAATGAGAGTGACAAAGAAGAGATAAGATCATTTCTCTACATTTGAAATGAGACAGTTTGAGCTGCAGTCAGACTAAAACCAGGCTGAAATCAACTGGACAAGAGCGTGATGAATGGTGACCCAAAAAGCAATGGAAAGATATCCTTGTGTGCAACTGCTGGTGGTGTTTAAGGGAGGCAGAGAGAGGAATGGCAAGTTAGAGAGGATATCCCATAAAGGAACTAAAAATAAACTAAATCCAGGCACACACACATAAGAAAGACAGTAAGTAGAGACAATCCCTATGCACCATCCCTCCCCAAAATCCTTGCAGGTCAACAGGAATCTATCTTACCGTCCCTGAAGGACACACCAGCCACAGTAGGGGTCTTTCAGCTCCAGACAGGATTCACAATCTGAGTACAGAGAACATTCCAGAATGGGAACCTTTACCACCTGTCAGAGAAAGCAGTTAGTGAAAACACAGCACAGGCCCCAGGTCTATGGCTTGTTCTGTCTAACTAGCAAGTCCCATCCTCTCCATGCTCACTGAAACAACTTCTTAATCCCCAATATTGCATAAAGAAAACAGGAACAAGCTCCCAGAGCCCACCTGAATGGCCATTTCACATGTTAGTGAAGGACATCTAAACATCAGGCTGCCCAGAGGCACTGAGGCAAGCAACGTGCATTGCTATTAATGGGTTCTGTGGCACTTTTTGCAAGAAGGAGCCTTTATTTAGTGATAAATCAGTATTTTAACAAAATAGGTTAAAGAACAGACTGAATATCATTCACTCTTTTGCTTTTCTGAACTCTGTCATGGGACATCATCTCTCTGACGTGCAGGTGACAGAAGCTGGAGACAGCAGCTCTAGCTGAGGGCTCTGAATGTACCTGCACTATTGCCCAGCTCTATCTGGCAGAACTATCACTTTGACTGAAAGTAGAGCAAGCAGCTTTGATCAATGTGGAACAAAAATCTTCTGGTATGTGGGGGTAACTTTTACTTGCAAAACACTTCTGCTTTAAACTTACTATCCTTGATGATTTCAGCCTCTTGCCCTCCCTTTAATCCGCTCCTACACTCCAGCTACTACCCTGTCAGTTACTTCAAATTGCCAACTTCTAGTCCCCAACCTATTACTTTTGCCTCGTACAGGATGTAATTTACGTTTTTTAATTGACAGAACAATTACTGGTAAGGATGCATTTTAGATTTCCCTCATCATCTTTCACTCACAGATTTCAACTCTTCCTTTGAAGCGTTACAGAAGTTCCGAGTCTCTCAAAGTGCACAGGGTGGGGGTGAAGGCAAGGGGTGGTTTTCCAGCATGCTCTCCTTTCTTGTTTGTTCTTTCCTTCAGAGTAACTCAAGGGCTGCTATTTCATTTACTAGAGGGATCCTCTTCCTTCCAGCTCAAGGAGCTGATATAAGCGGTGCTGTACAAATCCTCTCAAATAAGGTATCCACAGCTGGATTTCCTACTCAGCAGACACCAATATCCCAACAGGCAGAGGCATCAGAATGCCTCCTCTCCAACTGCCACTGGGCACAAACAGAATTACAGAAGGCAGAAGGGGGAAAGCTGCCTCACATGGTTCCTTGTACAGCCTGATTTTGTCTACAAGACTGTTATTACATCCCCCGTCAAAGCACGCCTCTGCTATCTGAGGATATTTCCCACACATTTCTGCTTTTGTAGGTTACCTGCCTACAGAAGAACAGCTTAATCTTTTCATTGACTAAAACCAGCAGAAGTGCCACAGTTTTAATTACACAAACCCTCCTTTTTGCCTTTTTAATCTTCTGTAAAACCAAGACAGGTCACATCACTTATGAACCCAAAACCAGGCTGTGACTGAGGGTAGCAAGACTCCTCCATGCTTCCTCCAGCTTTTGCTAAAGGCCAGTCCCCATTGCTGTAAGTCAGACTGGGAGGAAGCTGCTGCCCAGCACAGGCTTAGCTGTACACGCTGTTTCTCATCCTCCCCAGCTCCCATTAGTAGCTTGTCTGGACCACAAATGCTTTCAACTCATCTGTGAAAGGGATTTTATTGCTCTTACCATTGACTGGGTCATGACAAAGAGGTGCTCCTGCAACTGGTCAAACAGCAAGTCTCCGCTCACCATGCTATTTAACTGGATAGCTAAAGAAGCATATACATGTGCATCTCCCATTGCTCCTAAGTACACCTGCAAGAGATTCACAGTTGTATGCAGGCAAAGTGTCACAGCAGGAGTTGGGGACACCCATCCTATATCAGGAACAAGTTGGAACCACTGCTATGTACAAGGATTTCAACCTCCCACCAAAATCTCAATGCAGTGACTTCAGCCACAAGAAGCGTGTGCCTAGCTATGCTAGGAAGGATGCACCAGCCCTGACGCTGGCTCAGTGCAGATGTAAGCAAAGGCACCACTGTTTGGGGCATTCACATTCTCAAGAGTGAGCACAGTGTGAGAAGAGACCATCTGATAGTAATGATAGAATGATAGTTCCTTTAGTAGGAACCTGACTTCCCAAGGGACCAAAGAAATTGCCTTTTTTCCCCTTCCACCTGAGCATCCCTGATCAGTTTTATGCTTTTGGCTTCCTGTTGCACCCAGACCATACCTTGTGCAGTCTCCCTCTGCTGTCGCCCAGGAAGGCAATGGTGTGCCCATCTTCCACATTCACTGCCACTGCTGTCAGACGGGCATCTGTTTTCTCCAGGAGGGGGGCTGCTTCCAAGGGTACCCGGCTGGCCATAGGGCTGGGAGTGTGGTCAGAGCCACAGGGGTATGCATACAGGGTATCCTTTTTTGGGGAGTGGAAAGAACAGGGACATCATTGCCAAGAAAATGGATACAAGGAACATGAGTAGCTTTAACACTTCCAGCATCCCTTTCCACCCAAATTCCTTCAACAGATACCCCAGCAGTGAATTCAGCTTTGAATCCCTTTAAGCTTTTTAACAGAGAATAAAACACCAGCTTTCAATAGTTAGTTTAGGTAGGTTTGTCTGTTCCTACCAACATAAACATTTCAGCAGGTCCATTCACCATCAGTAATGAGATGCACCAAAACTCTACTAAACTCTTAAGTTCTCCAAAACCTATGACTGGCTGTACACTGCCATGATGCAGCTTTGGGGAAGATTCATTGTATTTTTTAGAACGAAGAGAGGAGAATTCCTGCTTCCACTGCAAAACTGCCTGGTCACAAGCATCACCTCCAACAATTAGCATGGTTTTGTTGTAACATGTACAAATTCTAAGTCTGAAATAGAATCCCAAAGCATCAGGATGTACATAAACATAGGGCAGAACACAGCCTGCTCCGAAGAGCTTAATAACTACACTTAGAAATCACAGAGCTCATAGAACCAGAGACCCACAAGAAGTCAAAACGAGTCATCTCTGCACACTGCTTCAATTCTTGTCTTGTGAGATCTCTGTGCAAATCTGCTGTTCCAGCTAGATCCCTCCCAGTCCCACCAATCCTTCACTTCCTGACTTCTAGAGAAATGAAAGCTGCCCATTTATTTACCATTTGTATGTGTAGAGAGAAGATATTCCACTATGATTCATCTTTTTCCCAAGCAACAGACTCAGCCTTGTCTAGGATAGCTCCTTTGCTGCTTTATATCTTTCTTGACACCTTGTTCTGTGTCCATTTTTACAGTATCCTTTTAGAGACTGAAAGCAGGATTGTTCACCCAGCAAATACTATTAAGCCCACCACTTCTTAATCAATCAGTGGCTTGGCTTCAAACAATGTGGCATGTATAGATTAATGATTTTCATCATGAAATCCCTTATGGACAACATTTCACTCCCCTCTCCAGCCCCTTACTAATCGCTCTTACAAAGCTGCGTGTGGAGCAGAGGCATTAACTGCGCAGTCCACACCGGCTCCATCTCTCTTGCCTTGGGCAACATGGTTGAATTTAGACTCCACATGAGCAGGAATTAGATTCCTCATGAGCAGGGTTATGTATTGCTTCTGTCTGATGTCCATGGCTTTGCATTTGGCAGCACTGAGCCTCACAGCACCATCCGGCACCAGGCAATGGAACTGCCCCCTGATGAAAGTCAGCGATAACGGCACAACGTGGCATTCTTGAGGCATCTACTCATCACTTCGTGCCAACCCCATAGAAAACCTCACCCTTTCCCCCCTTTCCTCCCATTTCTCTGGGGGTTTTTTGTTGGGTTTGTTTGTTTTTAACACTTGTCCGCTTCCTGGAGAAACAAAGTCTATGGAAATTCCACAGTAAAATATATTTCACCAGTTGACCTCTATTGACTTCTCCATTGTATTGCTATCCTAGCAGAGGAGCAAGGCTTGACACAGTGGTTACACATAAGAAATCATGCCAAGATATTTTTCACTGAAAACAATTAAAAGAGCTTCTATGTAAATTGATACAAGCATTTCATACAGTTATCATGGTCCTATGAAGACAGGCTGAGAGCTGGGCTTCTTTAGCCTGGAGAAGAAGAAGCTCCAGGGAGACCTTAGAGCAGCTTCCAAGGCCTGAAGGGGCCAACAGAAAAGCTGGAGAAGGGCTTAGGACAAGGGCCTGTAGGGACAGGAAAAAGGAGAATGGCTTTAAATCGGCAGAGGGGATCATCCAGTGTACTACTGTGATGCAGCAAGTTTGGATGAAGCCGTTCAAGTGAATTCTGGTGCGTGCTTCCTACATTGCATAGGTAGGAAGCAACAATAAGACAAATCTATATCTATGCATGAAGGGGACTGAAAGCTCGGTGCAAAAGGACAAGTTCCACACCTTGAAAACTACACCCACAGAAGATATGCAGCCTCTCCAAGCTCTGCAAAGACATGTTTCACACTTCCAATTATCAAGTCACTAACAGCACCTACATAGTCTCCTGCATCTCAAGACTAAAGGATCTCCAGCAAACTGAACAAACGAACTGATTCTGAAATTCTTATTAAACAAGCATGTTTTTTTCCAGTTGAGATGGTATTGAACTGTAAAACTCGATCTTAGCTGCATCTGATGGGCTAAAAACTGGAGGCAGTGCTAAGCAGGGAAAAGGGTGCACAGGCTGGTTTGGATGCAGAAAAACGTGAACTTAATTAGCATTATCCTTACATAGAGCACAAGCTGCCACCACTGAAACAGAGTTAAAACTGTTCCTGCATAAACTGTTCATTGAGAGCTGCTTGCACTCAGCACTGAATGGAGCAGGCTGGAGTTGGCACAGACCCTTATGTGTTGTTAGATACAATCTTAACGACAACCGCTACCATGTACTGAATGGTGAAGGATGAAGTTTGTGAGGACATTTACATATCATTGGACACACTTGTTAATAAGATGCTATACTTTGGTCAGCCCACTAGTGCCAAACTGTGCAGCTGGGACCCTGGGATCGTGAGCCAGGAATTGCATTGCAGGGACTGGGCTTTTTCTCCCACTGCGTGTACCCACTTCTCCACTGGATCTAACGCCACAGGGGGACTCCACATAATTTTGAATGAAGGATTTTTCTAAACTATTCACACCAGTTTGACATTTAACTCCCCCCAAACTGCCCTAAAACCACCTGTGACAATTCCTTCCATGTGCCCCCCCAAAGGACACATGAGGCACAGCTAAGAAATACAGTGAAAGTAGGACATCAAGCTGGGCAGTCTCTTGCTTCCCAACTCTTATGTACTCCTCCTGACCCTACACTTATCCTGCTCCAAGCCTGCTCTTTACCCTTCCCTTGTCCCACAAGTATTCTACAGTCAGCTGTAGCTCTTGAAAGGAAAACCACAATTTTAAGACTGGTTTTGGACCACACATCCAACCTCCGAGACTTCCGAAGCCCTGTGGTACCACTCTGCTCTTTGTAGCACAGGGCTGGGAAGAGGCAATTATCTGGACAGCCTGTTCTGTAAGAAGGAAGACACAAGATAACAGGCTGTGATGCTAAGGGCCAGCAACGCCCTTGGTGAAAACAGGCTGCTCACAACCACAGAGCCTCATACCAGACACTGCACCCAGCACCGCCCCAGAGCATGCTGCTGCTCTGGCTTTGTGTCACTGTCCCCGATAGCACGGCACCAGCCAGTGTGGCTGACACGCTGCGAGGATTCAGGGTCACAGCCACTTTAGCTCACATTTTTATCCTGCAACCTCCCATCATGCCTTTGTGGTAGAATTTAAAGGAGGATTATCACCTCTTACAGCACTGGAGACAAAGAGCAGCCAGGTCAGGAGCAGGTTCTCCTTGCGCACAAAATTCTGCAGGACTAATGGAGTCTATAGAAAATCAGCATTTTGTTGACACCTGGTTTTGCTTATGTTCTGTTTTGTTGCTGGGTTCCTCTGCAGGAAGCTGTTGAGGTGTGCCTCACCATAAGCAACATGGACCCAGCACACCCTTTAAATTCCCTTCCCAACACACAAGTGTCCATGCACATATTCCTCTCCTTCCCTGCAGTGCAGACCAGGAGATGAAGATACTGATAAACAACAACCTGAACTGCAGCTTCACTGCTTTTGCCTGGTATTTACCAAGAGACAGGCGCCAGGGGCCTGATCACACCAGATGTTCTCCCCATGGCCACATCACCCCCATCTCCCTCTATAAGGAAACCCACCCATGTGGGGCAGAGAGCTGCAGCAGCAGTGACAGACTGTACTTCAATAGGATGCAACAGTTCTTGCACTGAATTGCTCCAGCAGGAAAGAAACAGGCTGAGCCCAAAGGCTCAGACAGATTTCAACATCCATCTGTGGGAAACGGGCTGACTTGAGGAACACAAAACAACACAAGAACACGCTGCAGACTACTCTTAACCCTAGAAAAGGGGCAAAGCCACTTACCGCTGGCAGCTGGACACAGTTGGAGCTGACATCGTATTCAATATATGCCACTTCTGTGCCTTCTTCTGACTTCCCATCTCTCATGTAGCAAACATCCCTAGTCCAGTTGGTCAGGCGATCCACCTCCTCCATAGCATACACACAGAGTGCAGACTCCTCACTCAGCTTGCCAGAAGAAGCCTGCCAGGCTGAGAAGGCTGCAAACAGCACTTCTCCCTCCGTGTCCAGCTGCCCATGGGCCAGGCCTTTTCCCGGCCGGGTGACATAGGCTGCTTGCAGGAGGCTGTAGGTATTGGTTTTGCTCTGGCAGAGCAGAGGTAACTCCACATATGAGTAGTAGTGAGAGTCATCCAGGCAGATTCGGGAGATGTAGGTCTTGTACTCACGGGACTGAGATTTGAGGTCCCGTCGGTAGAATAGGAAATAGACACTGGAGCGGTAAGTGAAGGACTTGATGAAGTGGTGGTTGTACTCCGAGAGCCGGCCCACAGCCAGTTTTGCTGTTTCTTCATAGGAGAAAATGGAGTGAGAGTCTATTGCTTGAACATCCCCTCCGTGGGCCCTGAGATTTCGGGTAGTGATGGGAGGAATCCCCCCTCCAACTCCTCGGCTCGTGTACCCTCGTCCCACAAACAGCAAGGGGACCTCATCCTTTGAGTAAGCTATGAGTCCCACAGTGGTGATATTGGGATCATTGGCGGCAACATACTGAGTGTCCCCAGGGCTCTCTGGTCGGAACAGGACATGGTCAATGGACGTGAGGCTCCTCTTCTCGCAGATCCCCTGGTGCACACTGCCACATACAATGAGCTCCTTCTGCACTGTGTTCACTAGCAGCAGCTTGTTGTGATTGTCAGTGTGGTGTGCCTGAGGGCACTCCAGTTTTGAGACCGGCGGGAGACAATCTTTACTGTCCAGAACTGGTCCAGTCTGAACCACGTTCTTCATCAGCAGGTCAGATGTCAGCTGAAAGAGAAAGTTGGTGGCTCCCAAGTAAATGGTCCCGGATTCCAAGTCCATAGACAGGTGAAGGAATTTCGTAGCGTTGCGTGTGAATGTGACATACTGCAGTCCCCGCGGAATTGCTGCTCCCAAGAAACAGAGAACAGGAAGGAGGAACGTTCCCAGAGGCATGGTAAACACTCTGCAAGAGAGGAAAGGCTGTTATAACTCCTCGGAAATGAGAAATGAAGATTAACACTCCAAATCCTTCAATAGCACTCTTATAAGAAGTGGGCAAAGAGGACATGAATAACCACAGAAAGCAGAGAGCTTTCAAAAGAGCCAACACAGGACATTTGCAGGAACACCAGCAGAAAGAGACCTGCAGGAGTATCAGAGACTTCACTCAATCATCTCCACACTAGGGTAACAGGCACAGCATCCTCAGGAGAAGCTGCAATTCTGCAGGTCATGTTCTTGGGGCTTTCCCAAAGACTGCTGGGTGGTTCTGGGGAAGGCTTCTCTTTGCAAGCCCAGGACTTGTACTAAACTTGCTGAATAAACACTCCCAAGCACAGATTCACCAATCCAGGGACATAACCTAAGGAGAAAGGTTCTATCTGTTCTGTGACAGAAGGCGCTTCAAACATTGAAGCTGATCATTGCTCTTGTAACATCCAAAAAAAGCCACTTTTAACCTGATTCCTGCACAACTCTTTCCTATGATGCTATATTGGAAGTTCTCCAGGACAGGACCACATTCCAACAGCAGCCAGCACACTGCATACATTATATGAATGAGCAACACCACAGTAAAACAAACCACTGTCCAAGACAAACACAACCTGCAGGACCATTGTTTAAATACACTGTACCTAGGACCCAATTCTGAGCGAACTAATAATTCCTTTGCTCTGTATTCGATCTACATATCATAATTAATCCTTCTCTTTATTATCCCTTACAGCTATCAACAGCTTCTTCTGGGTCTAAGGCTCTTCCACTAGTGCTTCAGCAGAAACCTTCCTGTGTCATCTCTGCCACTGCGCATCACTCATCCAAGCAGGATGTGGATGCCAGGATGAGGCCTCCAAGGTGTCAGCCATAGCAGCTCCCAGCCACCCCCAGTCTGTCGCCAGCCCTGCCAAGCCAGTCCCTGTGGGCTCCCATCTCCTTGGGCAGTTACACGACCATGTCCAGGTAAAGGGGAGACCACCTTATCCCGCTTACTTGTTGCTGTGATCTCTGGGGGAGAAGCCTCTTGCTGGCACTCGTCTCCCCACAGCTCCTCTATCAGGACTTTAAAAGGTGGTTTAAACATGCCTGCTCTGTGGACAATGCTTCATTCCTTCCCTGTCCCTCAAAGTGCAGGCAAGGCAAGATGGGGTGGGTGTCAGACAGACCAGGAAACCAGTTCTGCTCCTCTGAGGATCAACCCTTCTTGAAATCTACAGTGACCCACCCAAGCCACGCCACAGATGGGAACCACTGTCCTGAACAGCATGAGGAAACTCACAGTACAGAGGAAACGTGGTAATAAGTACCTGCAACATTTAGATGAATGCTTTTCCCCATGGAAAAAGAACAGCAGCTGCAAGCACTCATCATTTACTAAGAGTATCACCTTATTTGAATTGAGAAGTGGGTGGTGATGCAGCTGTGAATCTATTCCCTTCCTTTCCTCTTGCAGACAAGGTATCAAAGCTACACACAGATGCCAAGCTGAGCCAGAGGCTCAACAGACCTGATGTGTACAGTATCTCCTCCAGAACTGGCCTGTAACCTGCTGTGCTCATCTTGGCAACTCAGCTCCTCCGGGGTGATGTTAATTTTGTAGTTAAAGTCAGAAAGCTCCTACAGCATCACCCCTCTTGGGACTTCTTGGTAAGCTCAAAGTGCTATTAACCCAGAAGTGCTTAAGAGCACAGAGGTAGGAAAAGATCCACAGCATTTCAAGAGAAGACTACCCCAGCATTTACTGCAGGACTTCGGCAATTTAGGTCACAAGCTTTTCACCACACAAACTGTGTCTTACACTCATTCTGTACAACACCCAGCACACAGTATGCAGAAAACAGGTATGCAGAAAACACAGTAGCAATAGTGAGAACTGTAACTGTAATACTTTAGATCTGTCTTTTATTTCACTACTATTGGGAAAAACCCCACAAAAGTCTGCTTTCCAGCTCCTTTGTCAGCAAAACTGGCATCTTTGCTCTACCGAAAGACCAGTTGAGAGGATTAGTCTACTTGTGAAATCCAGTGGATGGAAGGCATTATAAATACAACACACTATTAAATATAGGCTTTGTGAAGCTCTGGAAAAGCTCCACTTCACACGGTTATTGTTGGTAAGTAGGTAGTACTGTCAGGATATTCCCAGATGCAGGAATGCTGGCTGTAGGCTGGCAGCTTTCCCCCTGAGCACACAGCCACTGATTCATATGTACCAGCACTGTGTTTGGGTTACATGCACACTAGGGCTTTTGTTTGCCCTGATAATGGGCACTTGGTGTTTTCTGCTCTCAGTGCTACTACACACTCTGCTTCACCCAGGTTTGCAAACAGTGCTGAACTAGCCTTGAAGTCTCCTTCCAGGGTGGTGAGAGTGAGTTGTAGCACCTGACAGAGGTCCTCATCATGTGGGAGATATTATCTGTGAAGCCTGTTGAGAGGTATTTATAAATCCAGCAAGTGGATACATGTACACTGAAGGACGGAGCTCTAACTTGACTTCATCACGTCAGGTCTACATCAGCAGAACAAACCTTGCCCCAGCTCCAACATGTGAGGTATTTTTGTGTGTTCTCACCACTTTTATTGGAGAAAACTCTATTCAAAGAACTCCTTAACCACACAAATCTCTCTGTACCTCTGCACTGCCATCATGCAGTTGCCACGATAGCCTGTTGTGCAACTCTGTCTAGAACCTCCTCAGTTTCAAAGCTTAAAATGCCTGCAAACAAAACAATAGGGTGATGACCATGCTACAGCAGGAGCTTGACTGCGTGACAGAGCCACACTGACAAGAAGAGAGTCTTTGATCTGGAAGCAGCTGAGGATCACAAGACGTCATTACAAGACACCACTTAAAGGAATCTCTAATCTTTCCAGCTAATGTGACCTTCCTGTGCCAGCACTTGCACAGTAAAATTGGCATGTGAATTCAGAATATATGGATTCTGAAATACTGGCTTTCTGGCTAGAGGTCATGCCTACAAGCTGCAGGACTCTGTAATACTTTAGATCTGTCTAAAGTGTCCACCACACACAATCACGACAACACTCATACATGCCACCAGTACTTGGGTTCAAAACCCAGTGTATGACACCACTGTAGCAACAGTGATCTTAAAAGCTCTTTGATCTGTAGTTGAATCTATCCTTAATGTTCCACTGAAAGCATTTTACCTATTGGAGCACCTGTACTGGCAAGAGATTGGAAGAGCAACCAGCCCTTCATTCCAGCAGACCACAATGAAAAGCAAATCTTGCTGTGGGCAAAGCTCTGACCTGAAGATATTCAAGTCACCAATATCCCCCTAGAAGTCCCTTTATTAAGAGCTAGTCCTCAAAGGTGTTTGAGGTAAGAAACTACTACCTCGTCCTCATGACTGAGGGAGAGCTGAGGGCAGCTGAGGTGACAAAAAAAGGGTAGTACAGGATGTTCTGTAAGCAAGTTCCAATTGCTCTGTGCAATGGGTAAACATTGAATATAGTGCTATTTGTTGCTCTTTGCTGAAAAGCCATTAGCAAATGAACTTGTATTTATTGCTAGGTAAGCAAACATACATTAGAAATGAGCGTGAGTGTGTGGCTATCAGTGGATAGAAACATTCACATCCTACATAAAAATTGAGAGGAAAAAAAGCCAGCAGTGGTTTTGGATTCAATTTCCCAAGTTGTTTCTCAAGCGTGGGCATCACCGCCTTTATTATTCTTGCTATTCAGCTAAGCCCATCACAACCGCTCTGGGAGGACAGGAAGGAGGAGGATAACCTACATTTAAATCTGATGGTTTCATGACAGGCTACACTACTGAGCTCTTTATGGATTTACTGAACCATTCTGCTTCCTGTGTTCACTGCTAGTACACAACACAGCTGTTACAGACAGATTGCACTAAAAGTGTGTAGCCTTTAATTAATGTTGAAGGCAATTGCCAAGGCTGGAAGATTCTCTTTAAATATTCCTTTTTTTCCTTTTGATGAATTCCTGTTAAATAGGAAAATGCTCCAGATAATACCCTGAACATCGCCTCTAACGAACTGTAAAATATTAATATCCAAATGATACTTCTGAGTTTCATTTATTTAATCTGGATCACAACAGAAGGGCTAGAGGATTAGTCAGTTCTGCCACGGAATATTTATATCACATCCACAAAACAACAACCAATAAGGTGGAAGCAATGGCACTATTTTGTTACTTGGAATTTGAAATAAGACCATGTTTTCTGTAGCACTATTTTTACCTCCCTGACCTCACGTATCCCTCTCTCAGACTTTACTCACTTATCAAAGACACAAACCCAGAACTCATTTGGACACATTTTAGCAGCATTATCAACACATCAGATTATTTCAACCCTCACAGATTACTTCCCTAATACCACATCCAACCCCCCAAACATGGAGAGGTCAGATAATGTTCCACCTTCCAGGCTAGATTTCATACTCAACACCAAATCCAGCAGAATTATCCTTGGAGAAAAGTAGGTCCCCGAAATTTGCACCTGCAATTCCCACTGTACCATTTGCAGAGCCAACCTACAGCGAGAACAGTTCAAGATTTAAACATTAAAAGCATAATTCTCCCAGCTACACCACGACCCCTGTGCTCCAGCACATTCAAATCACCCAGCAGTAGGAAGACGACCACTGCTGGGTTTTCTGCGCCAAAGCCCTGAGTTACAGCCCCCTTCTAAGTTTCACACACTCAACAGAGACTTGCTGTTTGCTGTGAAAGATGACATCCCCATTAAATAAATAAATCTTCTTGGGAGTCTTATTTACCACTACCAGGCCAGCTCCCTGCTCTGCTGTTTAAGAACACTTGCAGCAAGCAGCTCTGGCAGAGATGAACACAAACCTCTGTTTTCCACATAGAATTGATCCCAAGGAGAATCCCAAGTCCAAGCCATCCTGTTGGAGCAGGACTGGCACAGACAAGGGAGCTCTGTTATGCCAGACGGGATTAACACCGAAGCTGAGGTCAAAGTAACTTTAAAACACCCCCTCTAAAGACCAAATACGACACTTGAAACAGCGAGGGAAGGTAGCACAAAACCTGTCCTTTCAGACTACAGAACTAACAGCATTATTAAACTAACACTTGGGAAAATTATGTTTTCTAACCCCTTAATAACTACTACTGACCATTACAATGTACTTCTCTGGGTGGGGGTTGAAGTAGTTATACTAAACCAATGTTGCACAAAGTATTCTGTCAACTTTGTGATATTACTGCTTTGTGGTACTATTAATGATGTTTAGGGGTCTTTAGAAAAACAGTAGAAAGTGCTTCTGTACCCTTGGGCCTACCTAAAAAGTAATTTTAGCTATATACTGGAATTAATTGCTGATAGTGGACGGGTATTTCCCCTAACCAGCTCGAGCACAACCGACATTTTCTCTTGCACTCAGGAATATGTGTTATAAACACTAGTTTAAGCTTCCAGTACACATGGCTAATGAAGAGTTAATGATTAACACAGTGTTAAATAGTGAACTTTTTATAAATCAAGACAAACTACACAAACATTTACAAGGAATATAAAGCAACCACATGTTGCTTGCTGTTAAAAGAAGCTTTCTTCATAGATATTCTGTCACTGTAAATTGAGGGTTGACTTTTCACTTTACCACCCTCAAACACTAACAAAACGTGAGCTCAAGAACCATGTGTACATACATTTTTAAAAGAGGAAAATCAAGTCAGCTGTTGGCTTCTCAGTATCTTAACATAGCCAAAGGGTAACTTTCTGCCAGTGTTACACTTTTGAAGATAAGAGTTCTTTAGGATCTGCTTCAACTTCCTGCGTAATCAAATCACAGACCACCGCTAAGCAATCTCTTCTTCTGACCCACAAGCTCCTAACTAAAGTCTCCCAGTGAAAGCAGAACTTTTTCATAGGGCTCCTAGATTACAGAAACTGAAGGGTTATCTACCCCAGGTAGAACGCCTTGTCATTTTGTCTAACTTTGCTTGTCACAGCATCTCCCAAGTCAAAGCAGCTTCTAGTTGCTTTTTGCATCAACAGTTTGAAACTAATCCTTCTTCCTAATCCTCCTTGGGCAAGAAGATAACAACAGCTATGCTAACGCAGACAGAGGCCCACCTACACAGAAACCCTGGCTCCAGCAACAGGCAATAATAGATGCCTAAGAAGTAGTATAAGGGCAGACAAGCACAGGGCAATCCTTCCCCTATACATCCTGCCAGCTTTGGGCCTTCCTCAGTCACAGTTTGCAGCCACGTGTAATCCTTTGGATGGACACATTAGGTAGTCTGAGCTTCTTCAATCAGAAATAACTCATTTTTCCTGTAGCTCTGAGCCCTTTTCAGTTTGACAATATCCTTTTTTTAAGGCTCCTGACCCGGATGAGCATCCCCTTCTCGCAGTACCTGACCCAGACAGGATATCCCTTTGGTTTTCATGTTACCTCCTCCAGTCTGACCCACCAGCCCTCTCATTTACCTGCCCAAGAACCTCTTGCTCTTCCTGCTCCCATATCACATGTCAAGTTTGTATTCAGTTGAACCAAGTGACTCAAATGTTCTTCCAGGCAGCTAGTTAGAAAAACTACCCCATCCTCTAGCCATTAATGTGTAAAGTACATACAGGGAGCATAGACAGGTTTAATGCAGCTCTAATAGAACCCTGCTGGGAAAGCAGAGCTCATTAAAGTTACCCATCCAATTCACCCTGCTGAACAATTCCACTGTTTCTACACAAATCTACATGAATCTAAGCCCATCACCCCCTGTAGAAACAAATTTGCTTGCAGAAGTTTCAAGAACACAACTGTTGATGAAAATACAGACTAATACTGGAGCACAGAGAAATCCCCACAGAACCCAGGAAATTCCAAGAGCAGATTTCCCATTTCCAGTTAACTGAGATCCAGGAGCCAGTTTTTAATTCAATATGAACTAAACTGATTTTAAAAGAACTGGCAGATAAGGCTCTTGAACAAAAAGTTAAGCTATTGTGGAATTAAAGTTACAGTCCCTATTGCGATTCAATACGTAGTTGAAAGACAGGAAACCAAGAGTTTCTCTGTCATAGGAAAGTTATCGGTAAGACCTGCCAATAATTTGTTCTGCAACCTGTGCTATTCTATACGCTCACATAAGGTCTATGAAGAGGAATATGTCCAGAAGTGGCAAATTTTATTATTAACATTATTAATCACAATCAAATTCCAGTAAGACTGCAGAAAGTAAGAGAACCCATGTGCTCCTCAGTAACTACACAGTATCTTAGATGTCAATAAATACCAAACCAACGCAAAAAATTCTAATTACATCAACACAACAGGATCCAAATTAGCTGTTACTAATTTGGAACTTTGGTAGGTCAGTTCAGTACTTAGTATCAAGCAAAAAAGCAAATACAGCCTTCAGATTAGGAAAGAAAACATGCATTGCCATTATGCTGTTGAATGCTGCAGGCAGTTCCGATTCCCACATCTGAAAAAGGAGACAGAATGACAAAAAGGACAACAAAGATGATCAAAAGCATGGAGCAGCTTCCATATAAGGAGAGGCTGAGCAGAGCAGGACTTCAGATGGACAAAGAAATAAGGGGGAAGATATGGAAAATTTAAGAGATCTGAAATATGACAGAGTGTCAAGATGAAAAACATGGACTAAGCGAGTACCGTGTCTTACAATGCAGAAACAAGAGAGTTACAGGCAACTTTTCTAAGCCAGTTCAAGGATATTGTCACTGGATGCAGAGTACTTTAAATAACATTTTAAATGCATCATTAAATTGTAGAGCTCATGCTGCAGAATGTCATGGAGACCAGAAACATAAACAAGTTAGAAGAGGGGTTATATAAATTAATGGAGAATAGATATAGGTGAGATAAAATTATTAGATACCACTCCTGGCCAAAGAGGGCCCTAAACTGATGGTGGTGATAAGCTGGGAGTTAAATGGGACGAGGGGAGGGAACAAAACAAACCCACCACATTATACATGCCCTGTTTCTTACAGCCCTCATTAAGCATCTGCTTCTGGATCTTGTCAAAGACAGGACACTGAGCTAGGCAGAGCTTTGCAATTTGCCCCAGGATGACACTTCTATTTAAACGTCTTATTTTATGCTACATTTATAGATCTTATTTATTTTTAAATATTAAGAATGTAACTTTAGCCAGGCCTAATTGCATATTTAGGAAGCTGGAAATCTAACCTCAATGACTATTTCTGAAGGCACTATCTATCATATTAATATTTAGATACAATCTAACTGAATCCTAACAGCGCAGCACAAAAGTTAATGCACAACCCAGCAGCAAAGCAGACGAGGAAGCCAAAGAAAGGCCACAGCCACGATGCACGGAAGTGGCAGAACTGAGTTTAATGCACCTCTTCCAGGAACAGCTCTTCCCTGTCTGCTAAATGTTTGATGGAAACGTCTCACTCAGATGCCAACTGAACAAACCAGATAACATGTGTTTGCTGTATGTACAGCTGAGCATTTGCTAAGAGCTGGGCTGGTTCAGCCTGGAGAAGAGAAGGCTCCTTAAGGGAAGGCCTTAGAGCGGCTCCCAGTGCCTAAAGGGGCTAAAGGAAACCTGGAGAGGGGCTTTGGACAAGGGCCTGTAGGGACAGGCCAAGGGGAATGGCTTTAACCTGCCAGAGGGGAGATTGAGATGAGCTCTGAGGCAGAAGCTCTTCCCTGTGAGGGTGCTGAGGCGCTGGCACAGGGTGCCCAGAGAAGCTGTGGCTGCCCCATCCCTGGCAGTGTTCAAGGCCAGGTTGGACACAGGGGCTTGGAGCAACCTGCTCTAGTGGAAGGTGTCCCTGCCCGTGGCAGGGGGTTGGAGCTGGATAAGCTTTAGGGTCCTTTCTAACCCAAACCATTCCATGATTCTATGGGTAGCATTCAACAAAACAGCTATTGCTAAAAGTAGGTCAGGACTGTCTGTTCTAACCAGGGAGAAAGGAAAGTTAAAGTACACCAGACTATTTGGCCAGGTATTACAGAAAACCTTCATCTGGGATTTCACCATTACTTCAAACAGATGTGATTCATGTTTTACCGGCCTCCACCTCAGACAGGGCACGCCTTCCAACCACACTGCCCTCTCTAGCATTACGGGCACCTCTCCCCAGCCTCAGCCATGATCCTCCTGTTCTCAGCTTTGGCTCCACAGGCCCCTAGAGCTGCCTTAGCTAGTCTGTTTTGATTTCTGTAGAGCAGAAATGCCCAACTGTTCCATCCAGAAACAGCCAGGACAGCACATGATCTTCTCAATGTAATCATTTCTGCCTTAAGAGTCTATTTTCCTTGGCAGGGTGCCCTCCAGAAGGATGGGAGGAGACCAGCACATGCTTCCCAGAGGACAGCACTGTGACCTGTAACCAAGCTCTCATGTCCTAGAGGCAATGGCCACACTCCCAAGGCAAGTCCTTCTGTATCTAGCCTGGCCTCGGCGCAAGAGGGGAAAGGAGATTCAAGCATCCTGTGAAAGGAAGCCAGTCCTACACTTGCAGCCCAAAAGGAAACCATGGTCTCCATGCCAGCATCAGCCCTTAAGTATCATAGGCAGGATTGCACAGTGGAAATGAGAACAGAGACCTACCACAGGAGTTGTTACAGACCACAAGCAGATACATGAGGACCACATCCTGAGCTCCACCATCCCGTTGTCCAGATGCAAATCAGAACCGTTAAACACTGGAGCCTGCCTTGAATAAACCCTTTTGCTCTGCAGACACTGAGCAGTGCAAGGTTCTCTGGCCTGTTAAAGAACAGCATTTCCTCAACACCCCAGAAGTCTTCAATTTTAATATCATAACAGCTCTATAAATTATTGAGAATGGACAGGAAGGAATTATTCTTCTCGGAGTTTCCCTTCATTTCAAATACCATTCACTTTCCTGCCCTCCCCAGTAATCTTCTGGGGAGCCATACAGCCTGACAGCAGTTTGACAGTCTTCCCCTATCACTCTAACAGTGTCAGCAGTTCTGGCTACAGCCATGAATACAGGCAGTAACATGCAAATAAATCTAGTGCAATACAACCACATGAGTAGCATCTATCTCCTCCCACCCAGAAGAGACAGCAGAATCAACAGAATTCCACATCACTACCACAATCTGCTTGTGGTTTGCCTTCAAACCAAGCTGGGGTATAGTCTATCTTGCATTACTCAACTCGTTTTAAAGCATTATCAGAAATGAAGCTTTGATCAATTTATCTTCCATAAATTAGTGCCTAAGCCTGGAAGGCTCTTAGTAGTCAGCTACAAACTATTAAACTCAATATTCTGGTAATTAGATTACACAGGTCTGCTAGATAATGATCCAAGTTGAGGTAGCCAGACACTTTCTTCCACCTGGAAGAAGGCTTTCATAAGACCAGGAACAGATAGCAACACACCATGTGGTTCAAAAAGCCTGAGGACCTTCCCAAGTTGGTCATAACATGTATAAAACACATCAGCTCCCACTGCACTGCTGCAGAAGACTGAACAGGCTGGTGCAGTTCTGAGAGCCAGGATCAACTTTGCACCAGTCTCAACAGCCCCAAGCAACAGATGACCTTCCCATATGGGCTAGGATCTTTGATATCCCGTGCTTCCACATGTAGTCCAACATGGAATGGTGGCAGAGGAACCATCCACGAAGAGCTCTTAAGATGCACATGCAAAGGTGTAAAGCTCCATCCCTGGCAGTGCTCAAGGCCAGGTTGGATGGGGCTTAGAGTAACCTGCTCTAGTGGAAGGTGTCCCTGCCCGTGGCAGGGGTTGGAACTGGATGAGCTTTAAGCTCCCTTCCAACCCAACCCATTCTATGATTCTATGTGGTTAAGCAGTCACAGGCTGGCGGTGATGCAGCATACCCTTCCACCCTACAGTCACAGCCCTCCTCCCCAGACATTGCCCACACTTGGAAATTCTTGCTTCAAGGATAAAATTCAGAGCATCAGGCTCCATATGGATAGAGGTGGGAGGACTACTGCTGTGCATGGGCCATTAGGCCATGCTCTTTATTCCTACCACTGTGGGTCCACAATCTGGAGGAGTGAAAATGAGCAATGTGAAAATTAAATGGCAAAGGAAGCAGAAGCTAGGACACTGCAAGGTTTGGTACTTGAAGGAATAAACCATCTGGAACAAGAGTTCTCCAGTCACTTAACAGTTAACAGGCAGAGGCCTGGTCACACCTTCTCCAGAACAAGGAATTTTATTACAAGATAAAATTCACCATAACAAACTTTAATACCATCAAGTGGTTTTGCAACTGTACATTCACATTGAGGAGATCTTCACTTTTTCTGGCAAAATATTTGAGCTCCTGATCCTGTTTAGGGCTGAGGAAGCTTCTTTGGTGCTTTGGTCTTAAAGGCACCAAGGTTCAGAACCTGTTCATGGCAGCCATGAATTTTAAAGGCTTTTCGGTTGAGGCTGTTCTCCATCTGCTTTGCTACCCTCCCACCTTCAACAGTCTGACAGCCACTGGCTGGGCAGGACTGACTGGCTCTTCCCTTTGCTTTTCAGGGAAGCCCAGACCTTCACCCTAGGGCCACAGAGATGCACTAACAGGCCTGCTGCATAAACTGCAGTGCTAGTCTGAAATGCAAACTCTATGAGCCTGTGTTTCAGGCTGTTGTACTGGCTCACTGTTGGCGTTTCAAGAGAATGTACCCTTGCCAGGGTCACCTCTGGACAAGTGTCCATGAGACAGGAAAAAACAGATTTATGGTATAAAAAGGATAGTACTCAACAGCAGAGACCATGGCCCTAGGGACAAAAAGACAGATAGCCTGACCTGACATCATTCTTTTCCTTCTGAAAGAGAAAGAAAAGGTTCAAAGGAACAAAAGGCTGTTCTGTACTGTGCCCTCTGCAGATGTGGGTAAGCATCTAAAACCAAGTGCCAGACCAGACTTTCAAGGGTGAAACATCCACAAGTGAGCCCTATTTCCAAGTTATTTTTAAATGTTATTTTTAAATGACCTAAAATAAGACCCGTGCTTTGAGTACTTCTGAAGGGTATGAACCTCACGTAAGCCATGACATTTTTAGTTTGGAAATGCTTTGGAACAGGGATTGTACTATTCATACATTTGCTTATCACCCATTTTAGCTCAAAAGTTATAGTCCATTATAAGACAAGAAACACTCTTTTAAAGTGGGGGGAATTAAAACAAATAAGACTTAGGCTATTGGCAGCCTCTAACTCAGTAAAACATGTCCCATCTCATAGCCACAGAAACAGTAGTTGCCACAGAGAAAGGGAGAAAGTCAGCTTCTCTGTTTAGAATATTTCACTTCACACCACCCTTCCTACTGTTGCTTCCAGAAATACACTCTCCACCTCTCTCCAAACTCAAGTCAACAGTCTGCAGACTCCAACAGCCCACAGGCAATGCCTTTAGCAAGCAAGAGGTATATGCAGTACTTCACAAACACACAGAACCAACCTACAACACAAGCTGTGCCAGTCTTTTTACAAGTTTTACAACTTTTCACAAGTTTTATTTGTATCACCCCCTCCCACACCACAGGAGCAGTTGTCTAGCTCTGGTGATGGCTTGAAACATAAATATGAAGTAAGCATATAGTAGCACTTTACCTCTCCGAACGCTTTCCCAGGCTTCACCAATGTGCAGCTCAGGGATTTCTTGGGATAGAGGTGGTTTCTATGCCTTTAGTAACCTTCAATAGCTCCTTCTTCTGTGGAGTTGCCCTGTATCCTCAAATACACACAGATGTTTGGCATTCACAACATCCTGTGGCAAGAAGCTTCCCAGGTTAACTGCACACATCAAGGACTAAGCCGTTATTTGTTTTTAAGCTTACTACATGCTGGCTCCATTCAATACCTATTCATACTTGTAATGGAAGAGGCAAAAAACCCAAAGGTTGCTTCCCCTCTCACCTTTCCATGCCATTCAGGATTTGAAGATAACCATCACTCATTGCTTTTAAGGTGGAAGAGTCCTAGTTTATTCAGTTGTTGTTTGTATGGAAGGTAATCCTCACCTCTGGTGACTGTTACTGAAGATACCTTTCTTAAGATGCAATGGTTTTCCTAAAGCTGTAGAAAACTCAACCATTCTCTAAGGGTTAGAAGGAAAACCTCACCACACAAAGGGCCCATAACTGGTCCTGATCAAAGGGGAGAACCCTCCTCTCAAGGTTGTAAAAGCACCTGCTTTGAGAGGTAGAAACAGATTTGGAATTTATATGCTTAGGTCTGCATTATTTTTCCACTGAGAGAAGCTCAAATACTACCAAAACAAGACTCTAGTTGTTATAAGGTTAAATAATTAAAGAAGTGGAGCATGCACACCTGATGAAGAAGAGCTCAGCATGCAGTGGGAGACATCTCAAACAGAATTGCAAGACAACGAGATGCCATTTGGACTAGTCTTTGGTTGAAATAGCACATTTGGAACTGGAGCTGGAGTTTGAGGTAGCTGCGCAGAGATTTCACATCATACATGAAGGAAGTATGTGTCTCCCAGGTCTAGAAAAACCCAACCCCTCCACTATTCTGACCACTCTGCAGAATTGCTTGCCAGGCATAGGAAGCAATGAGAAAGCAATGTCTACAGCCAAATAACATCACCACAGTTTGGAGCAATGGGCCCTCCACTCCCTAAAGGTGAGGGTTTCTCCTGAAGAATTCTTGACTTGTGCATAGCACAGCAGTTGTATGGTTATCTTTATAAAAAGTGGCAGAAAATAGGGCAGAAAACCAGCTCCTACACTGCTTAAAAAGGAGGGGAGAGCTGAGGAGTGAACAAGTGAAACTCTCCTAGGTAACACCAAATTGCTACTCAGGCTACACAAAAATGAAGTCGAGCGCGGCTCAGATAATAACCGTAACTCACATTGCAGAAATTAGTTTGTTCAGTCATGATCTTTTGCACTTAAGGGTACTAAAAAGCATGTCCTCTAGTGCACTTCTGCTGGAGCACCTTTTTAATAGGATCTGGACAGAATTAGCTTGATATCTCAAGAAACACAGCATACAGTCCCCTGTCCTCCTTATGGTCTTATTTTTTATGTACTCTGAAAGCAAAGATCCAGAAGAGACTGGCCTGAATTCAAGTCATCTCAAGTACTTACTCATTTCTTATTTCAAACAGCTTTGATTTAGTGGTTTTACTTGAACCACCCAGAGCAATGCAAAGCTGAGGAAGCCAGACTCACCAATTCTTGTGTTATATGTACTCAGGATTTATTCTTGGAGGCTCCAGAGCAAAATAGTTTCCAAAGACTTGCTCTTTACCACCCAAGAGTTCAATCCAGGTCTACTACCAAGCTGAAACCACACAGGCTGCACACACAGAGAAGCCTGGACTAGGGGTTGCTATCTGGCTTTGTTCATTGGTTTTATTTCTGCTGAGCCCTCCTGCTGCTATCGCTGCAAGTCCAACAAGCAGACATTCTTCCAAGGAAGGGCTCCTGTACTCCCAGTGCTCCAACATGATACTCATCTCTCCAGTGCAAGAGTCAGTGACTCATCTAAATCAGCTCTTACTATCCAGGTGCCAGGGTTTCACTCCCAACCAGAAGTTCATGCAGATCTGCAGATCTCCAGCAGCTTGCTCAGTCTGGGATCTCTGCTGTAACACCCCACATTTGATATTCAAATTCCCATATTCAAATCACACACGTTCACTTACAGAGTGCTTCGCCAGGCAAACTGAAATCGGAGTTGTAACTAGCCTGTTTGACAGGAAGCAGCCTGAAAGGAGAACTCAGTTTCAGGGAGACATTCCTTCAAGGGTCTGTAGCTGTCAACACCACAGAGCTGAGCCAGCACATAGCAGCTCATCACAATCCATGGTGACTGACAGTCAGATATGAACATCACCCCTGCTCCAGGAAGCTGTCTTCAGATCTGGTCGCACTCAGTCACCTATGTCTGGCCACAAATCACCCTCAGAGAGTAGCTCTTTTGCTTTGTTCGTTTCTGTCTGTGAATTTAATCAATTTATCAATTCATTCCCTTGTACAGAAAACTCAAAGTTTCATAGTTATTTTTGACATTGCAACAGAGATGGAAGAGCAGCACCAGAGGTGCTGAGAAGACTCTTGCAGAAGGTGTACAGTGGCTTGACTTAGGCATCGCTGCAACCCACACATCCCAACCAGTCCCTCAAGAAAAGCAGGGACAGCTGAGGAGGAGGACCAAGACAATGACAAAAATGACAAGAAAATAGATGGGCAACCTTTGGAGTAAATACACCTGCTTACAGCAGAACTCTACAGATCAAAGCTTCTGTTGAAGAGATGCCCTCCATCCTTCATAGGACTTCCCTACGTAAAGGGAAAGTGCCTTTTGCAAAGGGAACAAGTGCATATTCTCACATACAGCCACTCACTCTTTCCAGTAGACCACGTGCCTGGTGAACCCACTGGTCCAACTAATCACGGGTGGTGCAGTTCATCAGGTGGGTTCGTTATGCAGCAGCATCAAGAGGCTGCCCAGCATTTCTGTGTGGCCACACCAACTGAGATGATCAGGAACACGGAGGAGCCCAGCGGGCTGCAGCAGTCCATGGACATCCCAGTGCTGACTCCCGGCGCATTCTGCTTACCATCTGGGCTCTTGGGAACGTTGAGACACCTTCATTTCTCTTATTGAAGAGTGTGCCTTAACCTGGGGAAAAAAACCAACATAACATGAAGTGAAAATACTATTTTTGCAATAAATCAAATCTCTGTTGCACTTGACTCCCGCTGTGGTTCCCTTCCCCCTGAGGAGGCAAGGCCTGGCCAGCTGCACAAAGTCCAGGCAGCCTTGGGAAAACAATGGAATCTTTTTCTTGCCAGAATGAGCCTTGCAGTTCAGTTCACCCTCCTAACCATGGCAGGGAGGACACCCCCAGTGCGTCTGCAGAGGAGAGGAGTCTATTGGCATAGCAACAGTACACGCTAACTCTCTGCTAATGAACAGGGATAAAATGTTTTGTTCTCATTAGGAAAAATACAGACACATTCCTGATTGGTGAGTAATGTCTCTGCCTCTCGGAGATTAGCTCAGAGCTCTGCAGCCTGAAACAGCCTCAATTCAGCCCACTGCAGTGCTTCCCTTGAAGAGCCACTCTCCAAGGACCCCAGGTCTCTCAAGGGCAAGCCTATAGTGCCTTCTGGAGCACTCTGCCTTTGGGCTCGAGGCAGCTCAAGGCAAGAATAATGAGAAGAGGCTTGACAGGAGCAAACCAGAACAGGCACAACGGGAACACACCCCCTGTCCCTGCAGGAAAAGCCAGCTCTGGCTGGTGCATTCCCTGCACCTGGGTCCCAAGCTTTGCCACAGCAGGAGAGTTTCTCTTTGTGCATTCATCACAGGGCTCACATCAGCTCCTGCTCCAGCCACATTTCTCATTGCTGGGCGAGTAAATGGACAGAGCAAAGAGCCGCAGTATACTTGAAAGCAGAGCTCAGCAGCCATTAAGTGGTTGGGAATAGGGATTGCACACCTTAGCCTCAGAGAGGATATCCGAGAGTACTTCCAGGTACCCTAACTCCCTTCTCCCTCTGCTGGGAAATTGATGCTGGCCAGGATTAGGACCCCTCGCAGAGATACACTCAGCTCCAAAGCAAACTGGGATGTAGCAGAGCCCTCTTGCTCTCCCAGCCCCCTGAGTTGCCGGTGGAGAAATAGTGGGATCTGGGTTGTGCTCCAAGCACCCACTAGCTCCCTTTCTTGTCTCCTCAGACTTCCGCCTGCTCTTCCCCCTCTTCCCACTCCTCATGGCTTCAAACAGCTCAACCCAGCAGCTCAAAGTGGTGCACGAAGAGAAGGTGGAGTCAGCATCAGGAAAGAGGGGCCCTGCTATCTTACACCTCGGAGAAACTTCCTGTGGGGAATGACACTCCTTCAAGCGCTGCTGCTCTCGCTCAGCCCCAAAACCCCATACATTAACCAGTGCTATGATCTGCTCATGGAGCTGCTGGGACTCGATTTCTGCTTTACATCCCTTCAGCTGAGAAATGATTTATTCCAGTCCCCCAGGCAGGAACTCCATTGCTTGCAAAGCCATCTTGGTCTGCCTAAAGGAGGGAAACAAACCCATGTTCTTACCCAGCGGTAACAACAGCCAAGCAACAACAGACCCCGGCCTTGGCCAGCAGCCCCTGTCCAGCCTGCCGTGAAGATCAAATCCCTCCCAGCCCAACACAAGGCTGGAGGGGCCGGGGGGGGGGGGGTGCTATTTTCCAGCCTGAGGGCATTTTACTTGTTCCAGGCAGGATCCCTCCCCCAGCCCCGGTCAGAAAGGAAAAGCCGTGGGAATGGAGCTCAACACCCCGAGGTAGGCTCCCCCCCAGCCCATGAGGAAGGTTTAACTCTCTCTGTGCCGGCAGGCAAGCCCTCAACATAGAGATGCCTTGCTGGCAGCATGGGGTTACAGCTCCAGGACTGGCCCCATCCTGCTTCCCTGCATTGACAGGCACTGCACAGGGGTCAGATGTCCTGCATCAGAGCCCTCAGTGCTGTACCATGAGCAGAAGGACACCCGAGGACAGACCTGCTAGTTGCTTGCCACAATCCCTCATGCTTTCCCAGGACATCCATTGCTCTTACTGCCCTACCTTCCAGTGTTTGCATCCTCCACCAGCACACAGACAGCAAAGCCACGAGAGGAGAGCACTCTTTCCATCTTCCCACACTCCCAACAAGTCCCACTTAACAGAAAGGTGTCTTCATCACTGCACCAAAGTGTGTTTTCTTCCTCTTGCCCCGCATGCTGCCACACAAAGGGACCCTCGCTCCGCGCGGTCAGCAATCAGCCAGCATGTCAGGAGTTAAGTTCGCGTTTCCATTCTCCTGACCTGCACCAACGCTGGCTGAATATCGAGCTATTCTTTGCAGCTTGATAAAGCATGAGAAAGCTGAAGGCCTCACACACTCCTCTTTTCACAGCTTGGCCCGCTGCCCACAAGCTGTCACTCCCTGGCACCCAGGGCAAAGAGAGGAGGAGGAGGCCAAACTGCAGCCAGCTGCAATGAATCACGCGTTCCCCCCCAGTCCCCTCCTCCCTGGGGAGCCTGGATCCCTCCTTCCGGCAAAGGGATAATGTCTGCCTGGCTGCGCTGGCTTCTTTCACAGGGAAAAGCCATCCTTTGGTGGGGGGGGGGAGCAGGGGTTCCTACTGCAAAAGCTGCTGCCACAGAAAAGCGCAAAGCGGCTCCCAGTAAGGCTGAAGAATGAGGGTTTCTGCTCAGCAGCTGGATGGGAACACGCTCCTGCAAGTGTTCGGCACAAACACCACTTAAAAATCTCATGTTGGCCATTTGTCTAAATTGCAGGAAATTCTAGAGGAAAGCTCAGTTACAGAAGCTGATTTGAAGGAGAATGATTATCCCTTCCCCCTTATTGCTCGTGCAATATTTATCCCTAGCTTTCCTCCTTCCCCTCACTATAACATGTATCACCCAAGCCTTTCCAACTACCACCACCAACCCCTCATGTTTATTTTGATGGGTTCCATCATACAAACAGCTTTCCCATGTTACAGTTCATTCTTCATTTTCAACACCAAGCAGCAGAGGGAAACGCATCCAAATCTCAGGGTCAATGGAGTCCAAGAAAAGAACGCAGCTGAGAAGGCACAGGAGCACCAAGGCCATCGTGTACATCTTCCTTGCACTTTTGCAAGGTAAAGACCCTTGCAAAGCCTATTTGCTTTCTGAGGAAGGGGATATTCATTGACAACACACACAAACTCAGCCCCTCACCGTCAGCCAAGCATGAACTAACCAGCAGCACCCAGATCCACACGGCACGTGGGATACTTCCACACACTCGTGTCTATCTCCTGCAGAGGAGTTGTTCACTGCACAGTAGGCAGTCCCTGCCTCAACAGTCCCATCTCTCCCAGTACAAAAGAGAGGAGCTGCAAATGGCAGTTTGCCTGGCAAAGGCAAAGCCTCGCTGACTCCAAGGAGAGACAAGAGGTTGCCTTCCCAACAGCACACGCTGGCATCTCCAACACCCCTATTCTCCCACTAGCAAGTCTGTAACCTTCCCTATCCCAGTGCTTCATATCCCTATCCCAGCCATCCAATACTACCCCCTTTTTCCTCCATCAGTAGCCATTTAGGCTCAACTTCAGCATATCTCTGTGCTGGCTGTGTGCTTCAAATCCAGTCAGTGCCAGGGCTGGATTATACACATTTCTCTTACCTCTTCCTCCCCGAAGGAAGGGTGCTGAAGGAAGAGTTGCACAGTTCTCACCCGACACTGGTATTCAAAGGGTGAGAAACTCATCAACTTAGTTTGGGTAACCCAAACCTTCTATAGAGGGTTTATTTTATTATTGTTGTTGTTTGGGTTTTCAGAGGGTTTGTTATTACAAAATCTGGAACAGCACACAATATAAATCATGAAGAGAAACTCTCTTGTTTTTCAAAACAGAAGTGGGAAGGACCTTCACTATTCCTAAAGCTACTTTTATCACAAATTAAACAGTCTTAAAAACGCTCTTTCAGGGACAACAAACTGTCAAGACAAGTAACCACATTCAATGCCATTTTATCACCTACTCCGTGACAAACAACACACTACCTACGGATCTATCCCCTATCATACATTTATAGCACTTCATAAGGTTTCCCTTGCACTCCATTACATCTACATCAGTGCCTCCTCCGCAACACCTGCAGCTACAGAACTAGTATAATGAAAATATTATTACACTGAGCATCTGTAAGTTAGCAAGCTCTGATACTCAGGTTACTCCCTGTGCAAATCAAATACGAAATACTCCCAAACGTACAGACAGAGTTTCGCTGTGGGAATGCCAGCTCATTCAGCATCACCCTCCTCTGCCAGAAGGATCTCCAAATGCAAAGCTTAATAGAAACAGTTAATATCCCAAGTGTGGCTCTGAGCCATCTGCACTCTATATGTAATATAATCGGGGTCATAATGCCCAGAATAGCACTCTGGAGTCCTAGTACAGACTAAGACCTCACTGTATTAAGTGTTGTGTGGATAGTTGTAGCGGTGCTGTTCTCTCTTCTGTAAAATTACTGAGCACCATGCAGAGGAACGCACCGTAACCCATGTTTTACACAAGTTTGGACACAGGAGAGCAATGTATACTTTTCAAATGTCTTTTTCGGGCAGCTAAATCAAGTCAGTATTTTCACAGACACAG
Source organism: Strigops habroptila (assembly GCF_004027225.2). NCBI lineage: Eukaryota > Metazoa > Chordata > Aves > Psittaciformes > Psittacidae > Strigops > Strigops habroptila. Next base: position 36,184,730 of record NC_046360.1, read on the forward strand.
TGTGGGGAAGGAGGGAAGGGAACACTGAGGTTACTCACTCTCCAGACCAGACAGGCAAAAGCCCAGTTCAGCCAAAGCTCACTGAGGCTCTTTATGTTCCCATTCAGTGACAGAGGTCACTTGTGGAAGGCTGAACAGACCTGGTACAGGGCTGCCTGCTAAGCACGCTGGCAAAAGGATCTGAGCTATATCCTTCTCTGCAGTTGTTTGCATTTCTTCGGGAACACCAAAGGCCTGGAGTCCATCCCAATGCTGCTTGCGCCGCCTTCGCTAAAAACATGCCTTTTAGCTCCAAAGTAAAATTTGCCTGAAATTCCTCATGCTCTGAAGAAAGGAAGCCCGTACACAGGGTCTATGAAGAAGGTAATTCCTTGTGTTTGCCAAAACACTCCATTTACGCAAATTCTAACGCTTTTGGCACAGATTTCCGGATATTTTCCTACCCTAAACACAGGTTAGATCCATGTTTGAGCTGAGCATCCTGTGTCTTCATCAGGTTCACAATGTGCAGTGAGTGCTGCATCCTGCTTGTGGTTCCCAAGCATCCAGAAGTCATGGCTCTTCAATTCATTGATTTTTAAGAGGCACCGGGTCACACTGTCTGGTCTTCAGCTGATCATAGTTCATGAGCTTTCTGCATATTTCTTCTGGCTTAGGAACTGTATGTGTTTGAAGTGAATGGAGATTAGATGCCTTTTGGCAAGATGCCCGAGGCAAAGGCCTCAGGAGAGAAATCCACCATTTCCCAGGCTGATATAAATGGACAGGCATCCCTTCACTTCAACTTTTATTCCCTATTCATGAAAAGACTTGAGGGAGCTGACTATTACAAGGGGGAAAGGAAGAGCTCTGAGGTCCAACACAGATGCAAGCAGTATATTCAAAGAATTATCTTAAAGAGGAAACAGAAATAGACAGCTGAGTACTTACAGAGGGGAGCCCTCTGCCGAAACAAGGCAAATACCACCGCAGAATAATCTCTTAATATATGTTGCTCCTTCAGACCTACACTAGCCTGGATGCCCTGATGGAGTGAGAGAAAATGCTATATGATGGGGAGAGAAAGTGGCTATGTATGGGCATGAGCAGGAGGGATGTATGAAGAAGGATGTTCTCTCAGCTAAAAACAGCTGTGGTTTTCAGCACTCCTTTGCCTTTTGTCTGCTGTTTTGTTTCCCAGCTGAGAGGAATCCCATCAGCCCAGTGTCTAATTGGAGCCCATCCTGCTGTCCCTGCCATGGGGCTCCTCACAGGGTGAGGCACAGAAGCAAAAGGGGATGCTAAAAAAGTGCCTGTTGAGGCTTGGGTACCAGCACGTTCTCCTGAGCTAAACAGGACAAGCAGGGAGGCAAGAAGAGAAATTTTCACAAAGCTGTTTCTTAAACCAGATTTACAGGGATACAGTGAAACAGGGCAAGATCGTGGGTGAGGGGGGATTGAACAAGAGCTAACCAGCAAGACTGCCATGAGAGACCACAACCTACATCTGATTTTCACAGGGAAACACCAAATCCAAACTGTCACCTGCAAACTAACTGGGAGCTGCTGTTGCCTCTGCTCTTTCTGTACCACCGCAGTGCAATCACAACTACAGCACTGTCCTTCCTCCTTGAAGTCCCTCATCCTCTAAGAGGATGTCATACTCAAAACTACCTTTTCTCTTCTTTGTGTGCCGAATGATGAGAATCTGAAAGTCTGGGTTTTGACAACTAAAGTAACTGCTGTGAAAATGTTACTGGAGATTTTGGCCAGAACAGGCGAGAAGAGACATCCAACTTCTTGAAAAGGTAGTATGGTCAAAGGCAATCCAGTGCAGAGCTGCAGGGACAGCAAAAGTGGAAGTCCCGCTGCCTTGCTGGGCATTCCTAAGGCTGTAGGTGTGGGAAGGAGGATGAAGCTGGCTGCTGCTTCACCTGTAGTCACTCAAGAGACAAGCTGTCAAGACCTACAGAAGTCCTGGTGATCTCATGAAAAAGTTTCCAGGAGGAAGATTTTTCATGAGGATTTTCTTGATTATTGGCTGAATAACTTCTTTGTTCAGACTGCAGGGGAAAGAAAGAAAAAAGCCTTCCTGGTATTGCTTCGCCATTCAAGACATTGTCATTGTCACCTTTCAGATGTGTAAGGATAAGAGACAGCAGCAGCTGAGCTGTGGTAATTAGGAGGGAGAGATGTGCAGGCCTTGTCTCACATCTTCCTGTTAAGATGCAGTTTACACTTTGGCAGGTTTAACAGTCCCTAGTGAAAATAAGCCATCTGCAGGGGACCATCCTCAGCTCTGAACCCTTCAAATGGTGCTGGAAAAAATCAGCGTTGCCTCCTTGCTTTTTAATCAGGCCCAAATACAGTCACAAACCCATTAATTCTCTTACAGTACTACAGGAACACTGGCTCTAGACCTGTTTGCAAGACATCAAAAACAGTTTTCCCATTTTATTCAAGCATCTACGGAGTTCAAAGCTTCACTGCTCTCTGTGCTTGCAGCAGGGGAGCTAAGAAGGATGGGACCAACCTCATTCAGTTCTATTCACAAGCACCCTTCCCAAGGAAAGCCAATAACTTTGGGAGAGTCTCTGCAGACTTTGCTCCAGTGCTTTGCACGCTGAAGAATGGTTAGTTGGTAATCCTCTTTCCACTCCATGAGCACAGACCCAAAGGTTTTCATCCCTGTGAGCTCAGAAATTTCCATTTCCATTCGAGACAGACATTTTCCTGGCAGTTCTCAAAAGATGCATTTGTAAAATGGGAAACAACCTCAAGGAATGCTAAAGCAAAGGAAGAAAGCTGTACGTGGACAGTCTTTCTACCTCAGCCAGGAAAGGAAATTCCTTCTCAGCACTGATGCCCCAATAAACACAAGCTACTCTGCAGCTACCAAATACTTGAGCAACACAAAGTGACCGGCTGTCCACCCTACCTTGTACAAACACCCAACATGTTCCTAGGTGTTGGTTTCAGATCAGCTGGGGCAACAGCCACCAAAGTCCAGAAACACATATTTGTGTGTGCATGCCAGGCAAGAAAAGAAAATAAAGGGTGTGTGTCAGATGGCTGAGACAAATTACAGAGAGATGAAGGTATTCTCGTGAACTCATGACAGGGAAGACACACTCATGTCAGTGATTTTTAAACTTACAGTCCATAGACTTTCATTGTCTGCAAAGGTAATTAAAAAAATCAAATCCATTGCTGTTTGAAAACGTTTAGAAGTCTGCAAATCCAAAGAGGTTGAAACTTGCTTCTTTCAAGTGCAAAACATTTAGATGGCCCAAAGCCAAGTGCAGAAAAAAGCCCTAGTCAGTAGCTCAGGAATGCCAGCTCTTAACACAAACCAAAAGCATACAAACTCTCTGGTCGGGCAATTCACAGTCTCATCTCCCACCAAAAATTCACTTTAAATTGCACTCTTAAAACTGCAGCTATCATCCACCTCCTTGATTCTGTGCCAGGGAAACCTAACTGAAGACACTCTCCAAAGCAGTCGGAGCAAGCTATTTGTCTTACCTTGCTTTGGGGAATTCCTGCTTAGTGCCTCTCTAAAGAGAAACAAGAAGGCTCCATGCTGCATCAGGCAGGATCCCTTCCATCATTCCCAGCTCCTTAGCAAAGGCATTCCTGAGGCGCGCTGTGCCTTAATAAATCAACACAAGCGCTCCAGGTTTCCCCGGCAGCTGGAAGCTAGAATTCTGCAGTGAAGACAAACACCTCCCCAGCTAAAGCAAACACGGCCAGGGAGCCCCTGCTGCGCACCCACAGCTACTGTCAAGAGAGATGGAGCGGGAAGGTGGGGATCATAAAGGCATCTGGCTGACAAAAGGCAATCCAACTTAAAGCCAGGAGATGGCCATGAGTCCAGCCCTGACCCAGGCATTCCTCTGTGCTTTGCCAAAACGTTTTATCAGAGCAAACCCACAAAACTCCATTTTTAGACCAATGGCCATCTTACCCCTGACCTGGACGGGAGTTTTGCCTTTAGAAACATTTATTTTAGCATTTCAGGAGTCTCATGTAAAAGATCCTGCAAAAATACAGAAGGAAAATAGCCTGGTCTTAAACAGCTTATAGCTTAACTCTAAAATAAACGAAGACAAAGGGAACAGTACTGATCAGTATGAGCAGCAGTCAGCTCAGCAGAACAAGACGACTGCTGTTTCCAGGGGTAAAAGGAGGTGTTTGGGATTTTTTTTCCTCCCCTTTTAAACTGTGTAACAGAAAAGACCTGATGAAAGATTTCAGAAAAGAATTATTAGGTGGGTTGGCACATGTTTATGGCCCAACCACCTCTCACACAGAAACCAAAGCAGTGTTTTCCAAAAGCAGCTCAAGGAAACAACAGAGGCTAATGTTACCAGACAAACAGCAGCGAGAGTCCAACTTCCAGCACTAACATTTGCTAGATTGCATACAAAAAAACATAGATGGGCTGCTTCAATAGCTCATTTTCAGTTGCACTTGGCGAGCAAGGGAAGGGAGTAGCCAAGGCAGGGCTGTAACACTGACAGTAAAAGAAAAGCAAGCGAGTTGACTGCCTCAAATGCTCTTGCAAGAGGCTCAAACCCATCAATACCTCAAAAATAAATCTCACTCATTAAAATAAAGGCATCTTCCTCAGACGCACCCCAAGAGCTGGAGTAAATACCCAGATTTCACACCTCCCACTCCTGACGGTTATGCTCTCCCACAGGGAGTTTCCAGGGAGAGCTTTCAGCGCACAGATGGGATAAGTGTGAACAAATCCCACTTATATCAGACCTGATCTGGTGCCACAAACCTAAGTCTTCAGCTTCCACAGCACCATTTGGAGACCTCACTTTGAGACCCCCATAAGGCACATTTTCCATCCTGTTCCCTTAAAGAACCACCAGATCCTGGTCTATAAGCAAATAACTACCTTTAAGGGAAATCCTGGTCTAGCAACATGTGGTTAATTGAGATACGCACATGCCAGGCAGCTAACAGTGCAAGGCAACGGTGGAAAGTCATCAGTAGGTGAGTACCAGGAGCTCCCCAACCACAAATCATCTCCCCCAGCCCCCAGTAAACAAACTCTTACAGATTGCTGAGATTCAGGCTGCAGAGCTGTGCGCTGTTTGTGAAGACCCTTTGTAGCAATGAGGCACTTAGAAGCCCTAGGTCTCAAGAAAGGAATCACAGATGAATGTGTTGGGTGAAGGACTTGTACATATGTATATGTGGAGAGAGACAGACACAAAGGAGGGCGGGGAGGGGTGGGGAGAGAGGCAGGAGACTTGTCTCCAGGCCTTGTGCTTATTCTGACCTTTCAGTTAAAGATTCTCCAAAAAGGCACTGTTCAGCCCCAAGCCTGATGAGACATCTTGGGAAAACCAGAGCACAAAGCATCACACATGAATGAGCGCAGAGCCATAATACGATCCTTATATTCCCACCCATCCATATGGCCAAAAAATAAAGCAAAGTTTTTCAGTGCAAACATTGGCAGCAGCAATATGAAACTCATGTGTTAATTAGCAGACTTTGCAATCCAGCACACAACAGAGATCACTGATGTTGGCTATTATACAGTCAGTCAGAAGCCAAACAGAACAAGTGCCACGTTAGTTAACCCATTCAGAACAAAGTTATTCAGTTGCTAATTGCAGGTTTTTGGAATGAGCAAACCAAGGTCTGGTTTTCAAACTTCTTTTCTCAGAGATACCTTAAAATGTCTTTGGTATGGGAAGCTCTCCATCACTTGTAACTCTTCTCTTTATTAACATTGAGTCTCAACTTAGATGGTTAGCTTAAATTCAGGAAAGCCCACTGCCTGCTTCACCCAACATCAGACTAAATGAGCCCTATGTCTGGGCTTATAAAACCAGTTTTCAGGCTGTAAATGATCCCAAGTTATTCTGAAACGATCAACATCCATCAGATTTACTTCTTGTATAGGATTTTCACAATGAATGTAGGCGAAGATTAATGAAAGCAACTGACGTTACTTAAATACAATTGCAATTTAACACTGTTCTTCAGTGTACATGGGTTCAGACACCAACTGCTTAATAAAACTCTACTTTCCTAGAAAGTTTAATCACTAAAATAAGTACCACAAGACAGATCAGATAGATCAGATTAATAGTGGAAGAAATATTGTGAGAAATACAAAGAATATTTCCTTCTCAGGAGACAAATCTTAAGTACAAACCTCAAGTTAACACTCCTGTTGTCAACGACATTCTTTTATATCCAGGATGTGCCACTTATATTGCATAAAACATTTAGACATAAACAAAGTTTGGGAGGAAAAAAAAAGGGGCCGAGGAACACAGCTGCGTTAGTCTTGGGGTTATTTCCAAAGCACAGAAAAGCAGGAATCAATTGCAGCAGGACCAGTCAGAGTCACATAATTTAAGGTATGACCACTCTGACTTCCTGCCTAACACACAGGCGCTGTTCCACTTTATCCACTCACACCTCCACAAAACCCATTAAGTGGTTCTGTGAAATGTAGTGGTTTATGGCATCTAGACTGGAGGCCTTTAGAGGTCAAAACACAAGTTCACTACTCTCCTAGCAGCTTGCTCCAATGGCTCCATCATTCTTTCTGACAGTAAGGCCAGTCTAATTTCTTATTTGTTTGCCTTCTGCCTTGAGCCATTAATTCCTTCTCCACTGGATTAAAGAGCAGCTCCTCAGAGTCAGTTATGCACATGCTTTAACCAAGTCACCTCTCAATAGCTTTTTGGGCAATGAACAGATCAGTCCTTTCAGTCCCACATCACACAGCACCTTCTTGAGTGCTTGAGCAACTTCGAACTTCTTCCTTTTTCTTTTAAATATCCATTTCATTGTCACACATCCCTCTTTCTTCGAGGTCACTGCTTTGGTGAAGCACACAATCTGTGAATGATTGGCATCTCTGCCACAGAGGTCTGTACTTGCCTGTATCGGATGTTATTTCACTAGACCCATTTTATAGCATTAATGAAGGAGCTACAGCAATCATAGACTGCAAAGATCCTACCAGTTAGCTAACAGTCATTTATCTAACTCTATAACGAGCTCCTATCTTTCTTAGCCACCATTAAACCATTTCTCCAAGCTCCAAGTAAAGCTTCACTGCATGATCCCCATTCTGCCAGATTTAGATATTATTCAGAATTTTCCAACAAGAAATTCCCAACAGACCTGTCATTTCCAGCCATGCTTTTACATTTGCCCTCAGCATTGCTGAATCAATGTTAGCAGTGCCTTAGGTTTATTTCCAGAATACTGATGAACTGAACATCAGTACTGAACAGCACAGAGTACTGATGCTCACTGAAGACACCTGCTAGGAATACCACTTCCCAACACGTTCCCATAACCCATGATTTCAGATGCATCAGCCTTTTATGTTTTTTATTAAATAATTATGAGGTATGCTGTTGATGTTGGCACAGATCAATTATTCATACCATTGTTTCACTCCAAGTCAAACATCCTAAGAAACACATTACATGAACAGTCACCTGCTGCCGTGTACCCACGTGTTTCTTTCCGGCTGCTCTTTCTATTAACACAACCAAACCCTTCAGAGGTACATATTCCCTGAAGTATCCATCAAAACCAATAACCACCCACCTCAAATCTCCCCAAAGAACCGAGTTATTCAAGCTCACTGCACGAAAAGCATTCATCCCTTGTAGATGTTAACCAGGCACTCTGTATCACGAGGACTAGTACTTCCTACTGCTTCTGTTCTAGCAGGAGACCATTGAAATTCTGGCTCCAACCAGCGTTTCCATTTAGTGACAGTTCTCATTCTGTGTTATATAGCAAAGTGCACAAGGCCTCAGAGAGCTTATGCTCTATGTGCAGGCAGGAGTGCAGGCCAAGATTTGGGTGCAGATCAGTGTAACAGCCAGAAGGGCTCTGCTTGTTATACTGCTGAAACTGAAAATCATTGCAAGGCAATAGTGTAGAATGAAACGTGGCTTTTATCCATCCTTATCTTGGTATTTTCAAAGCAAGAAACTTACTTGCCACTGTGACCCCCCTAGCCCAGCTGCTTGGGAACAATAATACCTGGCTATCATGAGCACTATCCTCTTGGATGAAATCCTCAGCATAGCTCCAAGTAGCAGGAACGTGGAAGCTATGGAAAACTGGTAGTCAGGAAGGCAACCCATTGGCTTTAACAGCAGAAAGTCTGCTCATATTTATGCATGACCGCTCAAGTGAACTGCCTGACTGCTTTTGTTGACCTGCTCACAGCGATCTATTCTTCCAGTAGGAACGTCAGGAGGAAGCCATGCTGGGAATGGGCAAGGGAAAAAACCACCCCGTGGACACAGTGAATGGGACAGAAAATTCCCCTACAGACTCTCTAAGTTTATTTGCAGTGATGCTCTGCATTGGATTGTCTAGCAGTTTTTTTGGACACCTTCACACATCAAAGTTCAAACCACACCACAGTAGTCATTTAGACTAAATCTACTTTAGAAATTGATTAGACCATTGATTTTTTTGATAGCCTAGAGACAAAGTGACCTTTCCATTCAACAGAAAACAAAGGGAATTAACACATGTAAACAGAGTCTTCATTTCTAAAGAGTTTTTTCCCCCCTTAGAAGGGAAGTCCTATAAACCTTTTTTTTAGTTGCAGCTCTCAAAAAATCAATTCTCCTTCTTCCACTTGAGCTTTTCACCCTTCTGTTCAAAAGAGGCCAAAGGGACAAGACTTCTCAGAGCATATAGAAAAGAGCAGCCTGAAGACAAACACAAGACAGATCTACCTATAGGTTGTTGAGTGGTAAAGAAATCACCACCAATTTGCAGACAAACAGCTCTATTCCAGTCAAGTGAAGCAGCATCACAGAGGACAGTTCCCAGTGGAAATAATAGTTTCATAAGCAAAAAGTTTAAGGCTTTCTCTACACAGAAAGGACTTATTGAGAAATATTCTTCACTGCAAAATAGAATAACAAGGATGCTCCATGTGTTTATATTGGTTGAAACCATTTCCCTCATGAATTGTTGTGTGCATATGATTTCTACCTGCTTAAAACAAACACATTGCATTTTGGGCAAAGTTCCATCATTAAGACCTTGTGCCTTCTGGTACTTCCTACGTGGTGCACTCAGGGATGCAGATTACAATCCTAGAGCTGAACAGCCAGGTGTCATTTGTGTTTTGATGATCCAACAGGCTCTGGCAGCCTGCAGAGAACACAGAACCTGTAATTGTCACTGAAGCACCCGTTAGGATTACACTGTGCTGGCAGCACTGGGAGGAAGGTAAACAGATGCATAGCCCAGTGGCTTTCAAGCATTCAGAAGGCAACACAAGGAAAGGATGAAGCCTCAGAGCTGTGAGTGGAGCTCATTCTCCTGCAATAGCTTTGCCCATAGCAGCAGAGCCCTGGGACCTGCATGCTGCTGCTCACCACCTGCACCAGACACAGACACAAACCTTCCATCAACAACAGAAACTGCAAAACTACTTAACCAGAAATGTTAGAGTTTCTTGGGGCTGCACAAGCAGAATGCCAGAATACAGATTCCTCCCAGCAGCACACCCATCACTGTCATCATCTGGAAGGCAAACACTACTTACATGTTATTTGTCTGTAGCTAATGAGTTCGGCACTCACAGAGGTGCTCTGAGGGTTGGAGCACCTCTCCTATGGAGACAGGGTGAGAGAGTTGGGGTTGTTTAGACTGGAGAAGGCTCCAGGGAGACTTCAGAGCAGCTTCCAGTGCCTAAAGGGGCCCACAAGAAAGCTGGAGAGGGGCTTTGGACAAGGGTCTGTAGAGACAGGACAAGGGGAATGGCTTTAACCTGCCAGAGGGGAGACTGAGATGAGCTCTGAGGCAGAAGCTCTTCCCTGTGAGGGTGCTGAGGCGCTGGCACAGACTTTTCCCAGAGAAGCTGTGGCTGCCCCATCCCTGGCAGTGTTCAAGGCCAGGTTGGACACAGGGGCTTGGAGCAACCTGCTCTAGTGGAAGGTGTCCCTGCCCGTGGCAAGGGGTTGGAGCTGGTTGAGCTGTAAGGTCCCTTCCAACCCAAACCATTATCTGATTCTATAGCAGGTCTGTGACAGTGGGATGCTGTAGATGTATTGGAATGGTTGGCTCCATGAGTCTGCAGTATGGCCATCAGCTTGCCTACTCTTTCTACTCTTTACAACCTTTACTCACAGACTTCAGAGACAACTCTCCCATGTTGTGAAGCCTCATTATGTATTATGGAACAGTGCCATCATCAATATGGGTCATTAAGGAAAGCTTCATGATGCCACCATCCTGTATGTACAGGCCTCAGTACCACAATGAAACAGAAAAATTACTTTCAAGACCATTTTATGGACAGAAAATGCATTTACAAGGTTCAAGCACCCGGAACACAGTAGTGTTATGACAACACATGGAAATAGTTTTAAAATACAATAAGCAAGAAAGAGTGATTGTCAGAACTAGTCAAGAAGCCTTTAGACTTGTGGCACTCCGCTGAGCTTGTAACTGAGGCTGCTGACACAGGCTTTCACTTCCCTGCTAGATCAGTTCAGTGCTGGGAAGGAAGGGCCCGTGGTGACTGTCCACTCTGAGGACAGACACTTGACTGTCCCAAGCCCAGAAAAAGCAAAACAGGCTAAATGGCTCTTTTATCTGTCCCTGTGCAGCTGCTCATATGGTCACAGCCCCTACTCCCCATTGCTGCTGCTGTGGAGAGTAACCTTGCAGGTAGCTGCCCCCTCGGCAGTACAGAGAACAAGAACAGCATTTGTAGGGCAGCTGCTCTACCTCGCTGCTCCTTTTTCTTCAGCTCTACATCGTCTCAGCAGTGCTGGGCACAGAGCAGAACCAGACACGCCAGCACTGGGACTCCAACTGCCTGTTACTGTGGCCAAGGAGCTCAGCATACTGAGTCACTTGTAGTGGACTGCTCTGCCTTCTTGCCAATTCAAACTTTGCCCAAGCTGCCAAGAGGACAAGCTGGTTCCAGGCACCCAGGGCCATCTTGTAATTGCACACGCATCTCTGATGCGTGTCATGCACCTGGAGAATATTTTTCTGGTTACAAATCACCACAATTCTGGAAAAATCTAGATGAAGGAAGCAAATAAACAGTAAGAATCAGTGCTACCCATTACAGCGACAGCAGTCCCCCAGAAGGCATAGTCATGCAAGGGCACCACACCTCTGCATTGCAGCCAGGAGAAAGCTGCACTGACATGCAGGCAAAGCAGCAAAAAGCCCTTTGGATCTTTGTCTTAAAACTCTCTCAACAGCTGCAGGTTGATGTGAAATGCAATTCAAAATGTGTTTCAGCTAAGGATCCAAATACAAATTCACAAATGCTTTAAGTCTTCCTTGGTCCTTCAGCATTTCTGCAGTCTCATTTCAGCAATTTCACCCAAAATGCTAACCTAGCTATAAGGATTTGGCAAATAAACAGAGTCCCTGGTGACTACTTCTCTATTTTCCCACAGTGGCACACAGCTCCCATACAATTAATTCAGCTGCACACCCCTTTTACCATTCTCCTGGGCGGAATCATTCAATAACAGGCTGCAATCGGTATGCAAGAAGTCAAGCGGTATGCAAATAGAGATCAACACACTGATGGCAATGGGGTTCAAAAGCCCACAACTACTTTTGTAGTAGCAATCTCCAGCACATATATTTTTTGGCTACACTAAAGGTAGGAGACAGCATAGGACAGGCAAGAAGAGCTTATGACTTTGGTGTGTGGAAGATAGCAGACGTGATCCCAGAAGAGTTACTGAAATACATCTGATAACTTCCTGTTGGGTAGCTCACTAACAGAATTGCTCTCTCCAGCATTTTAAGAAGGTTAGTCTGATGCAAAAAAATCTTGGGATCAAAGCTGAAAGTGCTGAAGAGAGAATTGCTTCAGGGCCATTAACTCCAAGCTGTCCAAAACCCTGCACCAACTTCAGTGATAACTATTTCTGACAAAGCCTGGTCTGGCAGGAGCATCCCTGAAGCCCTGGTTCTTGTGCTTTAAGCTGTTGTTGTGTGAAGGATTTCCAGCTGAGCACAGAGCACTTGCAGGGCACTGTCAGCAGCATATTCCCAAGCATTTGCTTGGCCAGCTGTTCACAGAGGTTGGCATTTCAGTATGGAGACTAGAGAGCTCAAACTCCTCAATCTCACACAGGAGGATCAGGCATGGCCACTTGTAAGCAACAGGGGGATTTAAAGAGCACAGCCTCCAGGAGTCAGGACCAGATGAGGAAACAGGCTGCGCTCCAACTCTTAAGGTAACTCTACACAAAGAATAGGGAGGTCACCTAACCAAAATATGAAGTATAGGAGAGCTAAAGGAGCAGAGATTGAGACAAAATTATTTTTAAATAGGCATACATGGGCAGAAACCTTCAGCTGAAAACACTGCTTCTATGTAGTAATTTTCAGAATCGTTATACTAGGGTAAGATGTCAAATATACCCATTCTATTTACAGAATGACATGTAATTCAGTCAGAAAACTAGTTTCCTCATTACAGACAAATGCTTGAATACAATCAACTTCTCCCACATGCTGTCACAGGCACAACTACTTCTCTGCCACGACAGAGCTGCAGGGAAGGGTAGGACACAAGGAAGATGGCATTCTCCTTGTGTTATCTTCAGCAGTGTGAATCCCATCGGTGCAACTCAGTTGACAGACAATACTACATCATGCTGAGATAAGGCTGACACTTCCATCCCTGGCAGTGCTCAAGGCCAGGTTGGGCACAGGGGCTTGGAGCAACCTGCTCTAGTGGAAGGTGTCCCTGCCCATGGCAGCGGTTGGAGCTGGATGAGCTTTAAACTCCCTTCCAACCCAAACCAGGCTGTGATTCTATGTGTTTTTTCACTGAAACCCAGGAGCTCCAAAGGCAGCACTGCCTTTAAATTCAGAACTAAGGAAAAGTGCAAGAGAAAATGAGAATGGTGATACCTTGAAATTCTGTGCACTTGCAGATACAAAGCTTGCTGGCAGCAGCAATCCATTAATACCTCACAGCTGTGTATCCCAGTGGCTCACCACAGATTCTAGGTGGGTATTTGGAGCAGGCAGTCACACAATTCCTAAACTCCAATCCCCAAAACAGAACCAGCCCAGCTAAACCACCAGCAGGAACAATGATCAATCCACCTACAGTCCCTGTGACACAAGGGCAAAAGACTTTCCACATAAGAACAGGAACAGATACAAGTAGCAAGATAAAATGGCAATGTTCAGATACTTCCAGAGAGGAAACGAATTATCAGTTCCTAAAAGGAGGTAGCTCTGAAATTGCAGGAATTTTGAGAGCAGCAGCACTGGTGCAGAGCAGAGCCTGGGGAAGCTCAACCCCACCAGCACCACACTGCTCTGTAGTTAAACTTCAAAGCCAAAAGCAATGCGAAATCTCACACATTTGCCAGGCACAGAAGTGTTCCTCACAGTACTTCCAGTGTTTATACTGCAAGCTAATAACTGAAGTTCACATGCGATTAAAGGCTGGCATCTGGGAATTTCCTCAGGATCTGCATCACTTGAAGATTCCCCTCACATTTTGACCAACATCTAAAATCTTCCTGCCAGATCACATTAACACACAGTGCTTTTCTACTTCATTCCCTCTCCCTCCTTTTCTTTCTTGGGGGTGGCAGGCAGGATTTGAAAGTGAAATGCTAACATTAAATTCAGGATACTAGAAATAATTTTTAAATGGATTTAATAATTAAAAAAAAAAAAAATCAAATCCACCTAAACTGACAGTATTTTTTCCTTCCCCCCCACCTACTCCCCAATCAGGAGGCAGTACTTCTAGTTACCAGAAGAGACTTAAATTGCTTCCTGCAACCTCAAAATAGCTCAGATGTCTTTGTTACTACTTGGCTTAAAACAAAAAAATCTATTAGCAGTGAAAACAAGTCCTCCACATTTATTACTTAAGCAGTTGGGGAGAAAAAACAGAGCCTTCAAGAGATCACTCAAAGCACTGTGGTTCTTCCATTAGTGGAGGCTGCATGTCGGTACAGGTCGAAATATCCTGCTTCATGTTCTGGCATCTCTGCAGCTGAGCAAGTCTGAGCTCCAGCGACTACAGCCTAGGCCAGTTTATTAAGCACATCTCAGTTATCATTATGAAAAACCATAGCATGAAGGCTGATCCTATATGGTTCTAGAGAGCAAAAATCCCTCCATGTGGTTTTTAGGGAGTCCCTGGTGTCAGCATGCAGAAGGAGAAGGTCTTTCAGCTCTCCCCACTATGTCGGGGTGAAAACTGTGCAACGCATGAGATTACTGTTTCCCAGTGGAATCAAGCACCTACTCTGCCTCCTGGAACAACAGTATCCTGTCATGGGACTGTGCACATGCTCCCAATGTCTCACGTGCTCATCCCAGAAAAGTACATGCAGGAATTCTCTAAGAATTGCCTTCCAGCACCGAGGCCAAACCAGACAATGCTCAAATAATGATCAATATGAATCTTCTCTAAAGACATCATCACATCCATCAGGTCAAAGACACCTCCAATAATAGGACAAGGAAAATGATACCAGCACAGTGAAAGACCAGCTGGCACATTCCCATAAAGGCAAAGCAGCCCTCCTGCGGTTTTGATGAACAGTAGAAGATGAATCCTTTCAGATACAGTAATCCTGCAATCAGATACTCCAAGAACCGCAAATAAATGCAAATCATATCCAGGGCTTTAACAGATTATGGGGAATGCAAAGGAGAGTCAGTAGAATGCACCAGCTTTCCAGCACTCAGAGCACAAAGACATTTCACTGAAGATCCAGGTGAGCGAAGAGGGCACCATTCCAATCCCTGCTTCCTGAAACTAGCTTGTATCTAGAGGGCTAATTCTTACAGAAAGCAGGCAGGCTCATGTCTCCTCTGAGTGCTACCACTCTGCGAGCTGAGATGAATCAAAGTCCTATCATCTTCCTCCAGGAATCCCTTATGCAAGATTGGGAGGGTTCAGCTCAGAACTTGGCTACAACAGCCGATTTGAAGTTTCAGGAGAGAAAAAAAACAACTCCAAGAGCTACAAACAAACAAAAAAAGCACAGATGGAGAGGCTGCAAGGGAGGAGGAGAAACTGGAGTCCTTGTGAGCTTGCTTTGACAAGCATCAGGAAGGACGGAGACAGAGAGGAAGATAACAGAAGGGAAACAATGTGAACCTGACAGATTCAGAGGTAGACCTTTTACCACAAAAATCCCAAGCATGTGCAGGAAGCAGCTGCTCCATTTTCTTCTGAACTTCCCCTCATCCATTGTTTTCCCTCCCCAGGTGACACTAAAGCAGAAAGCATTTCTTCTACTGAAAAAGACATCCTGCCTCCCTCCTGCCTACCCAACACTGCTACATGAACCACTCCAGAAAGCAAACAGCAATAGTGGAAGACGGCAAGTGCAATCACGTTTGTTTTCCCGTTGGACAGTGCTGGATAGCACACACAGGCAACCTGGGTGGGTGCTTTTCCCTTCAGAGCACACCCAACATACAACTGGCACCGCTGCTTTGGCAGGCAGGCTCTCTCCAGGCACACAGGGCCACCTTCTGCAGCAACAGATACTTTCCAGACTCGTTCAGCCCTTGCAGTCTCTGCCACTGCCAGGAAAGCCGAAGCGTGCCAGGAGCAGCGAGAGCCGCAGAAACAACCCTGCTTTGCACAAAGACTGGCACTGAAGGGAAGGGAACATCTCCATGTGCTCCTTGCAGCCCGCTGTCAGCTATTCCCTCTGCCCTTATATGGGAACATCCCGTGGCCCCGCTGGGAAGAGGATGGTGTTGGTGGGCACGGAAGGTGAGGCAATACCTGAGCTGCCAGCACATGAGGACAGAATTCTTCTTTTCTGAAAAGCAAGTGGTTTCTAAGAGCCCGAACAGCACTTATGTGGGAGAAAGCAGAGATTAAGCATCAACTGCTGACAGTCTGCACCCACCTTTCTCAAGGGAGTTATGCTGGTCATTTTAATCTTATTAAATATTGTTAATCGTATTACTAACCTAACTCTTTTCACATGTTGGGAGAAATTTAAAGAGAAAATTCCATATATGACCACACTATATTAAATGCTTTCTAGCCAAATCCCAACTCAGGGCAAGTCCCTGGCTTGCAGATTCCAGTTCTGCTACACACAGGTGTGGATGAGCATGGAAATAGTCTGCTCAGCACCAGATTACCAACAAGTCACCTCCCCTACAAGATTCTTCTGTCCTGGTTGTTTTCTTCTCCTGGGATTCTGCTAGACATTCCTGGCGTCTCCAAGTGACTCTATTAAAACCTGTGCCTGGCTTGTAACAATCAAGGGGAAACACCAATTTCCCATTAAAATGCAAAACCACGTAACACAACAGCTCAGCACACCAGCTCCCTTCTGAATCAGGGCAAATGCCTCCACCACCCGCTTAGCTCCCAATGTCACACAGACACATCATTAATGTGACGCTCATTGATTTCTGTTCTTATATACAAGGCATAACATGGGATTGCTGCAACCTCCATTCAAAAAGGGAGACCAGGGTTGAGCAGACCACATTCAGTGCCCCACCATACACAGAATAAGGCACTTGTTTAGTAAAATCCTGACCCCGCTGTTTTACAACACTCAGGATGGCAGCCCCTTCCTTTGTAACTACAGCAGCAGCCCAGATATTCTCTCAGGACTACTCCTGTTCCAGGCTGCTGCGCTGAGATAAAGCAGCAGTCATAGGAAGTTTAGATTTGAGGAAAGCAAGCTCTCAAATTGCAGCGATGTAACAGAAAACACACCTGCTTAGGGGGGCCCAAACACTTGCTGCGAATTGTTCCAAAGGAATGTGTTCAAGGTGGAAAATGAGATCTCCAGAGCAGGACTTAACCACTCAGTTTCAGTACAGGCAGTAAAATCACTGCTGAAGGGGAAAAGGTGAACACATGGCCTTCCAGAAGTTAAAAGTATTGCATTTATCAGAAAGCCACCTTCTAACCTTTTTTTATTGTTGCTGGAAAAGTGTTGAACAGATTGAAGAAGGCAGACAAGTCAGCCTCCCACAAGTTAATAATTTCAATGCATTTGTAAGTTAGAAAAGCAGATTTAATTATTAAGCAACTTTGTTTTCTGTAGAAGGCAGTTCTTGCTACCTCTGAGGTTGAAGTTTCAGGAATATGATACTCAATCATAATGCTGTTTGTTTTAAACACTGCCTGGATTCAGTCATTATTTACTGCTGCACCATTCACTACCAGCTCTCCAAGCCCTGATACAGGGCTACACCCTGAAGACACTCAAGTCTTTTAATCAGTGAAATGAGTGACTGAGGTTCTTCAGTCTGAAGAAGAGAAGGCTCAGGAGGGACCTTATCACACTCTACAGCTACCTGGAAGGAGGATGGAGCTGGTCTCTTCTCCTGTGTAGCAAGTGATAGGAGAAGAGGTAACGGCCTCAGCTGCAGCAGGGGAGGTTTAGATTGGAGGTTAGGAACAATTTATCCACCTAAAGGGTGGTCAGGCATTGGAACAGGCTGCTCAGGGCAGTGGTGGAAACACTGTCCCTGGAGGTGTTCAGAAACCATCTAGAGGAGGTCTTTAGGGACATGGTTTAGAGGTGGACTTGGCAGTGCTGGGAGAAGGTTGGACTTGATGATCTTAAAGGTCTTTTCCAACTTAGGTGATTTTATACGTTAATCTCCTCAACTAACACAGCCCATGAACAACTTCTGCCTCTTCCCTCCATTACAAAGCTCTCCGTACCCTTTGAAAACAGCCTCCCCATCAAACCTGCCACGCTGCACTCCAGCACCGACCCCACAACCACACCAGAGGCGAGAACTCCTTCACAAAGCCCCTATTTGAGCATCACTGGAAACTCACGGGGAATTCGTTGTCTCCGTGTTTCACACCAGGGCTCGCCGCCACTTCCAAAAGCCTTCCCCGTAAAAGGTGCTGTTTTCCAGAGCATAATTCCCTCGTTATTGCCTTTTACTGGAGGCACCAATGCACTACCAGGGGCTGCCCGGTCCTCGCCCCGCTACCAGCCCGGTGCCACCTCGGGGTGTGTGTGTGGAGTTGTTGCCCGCCGCAGCCCTCCATCACCGGTGTGGCCCCTTCGAGCTCCATCCCAGCCCCGCCGCTCCTAAGTGGCCGCGCCCATCCCCCTACACGGAGACAAAGCGCGGCACCTGCCGCCGGCCGATGACCCCCCGGTAACGCGCCGCCAGCGCCCCCCCGGTCCAGACGCGGCGATAGCTTATATCCCACCCTTCCCTTCCCTTCCTTTCTCTTCCAACCCCGCACTTCCACCGCGGCCTCCGTCCCCGTCTCCCCTTACCTGCCGCCCGGCTCCGCTCCCGGCCCCCGCCGCGCCGCCGACCGCTGCCCGCACCGAGCCGCGGAGCCACGGCCCCGCCCCGCCAAGGCCACGCCCCTTCAAGGCTCCGCTCCACCAATAGAAACCCGCCTCCCTTCATAGGCCACGCCTTCTAAGCAGCCCCGCTCCTTCAGGTCTTGCCTGGCCCCTCTCACGCTCGCGCCTAGAGGAGAGATCCTATTGGCTGCCGCTGGCGGGGGGGCGTGGCCTTCCGTCCCCTCAGCGCCGCCGCCTCCCCTCAGTCGCCGCCGCGGGAGCCGGTACCGGGTCCTGCCTTCACTCTCCCGGGCCAAAGGGGCCTCACGGACAAAGGGCTTCCATCGCCTCGACACAACGAGCCTCCGCGCTTAACGAGCCACCCTGAAGATGCTGCCGTGCAAGGCTCGGCTGTGGTGGGCGCTGCCGCCCCAGCTCCAGAGGGGTTTGCAGCCTCTGTGTGGAAAACTGGGCTTAAAATTAGATATTCCTGAAGAAATTACAGCGTTTCTCTCTGTATTCCGGAGCAATGTGACTTTGATGTGCAGTTTGACAAGCTTCGTGCCGAGAGGTGCGAGTGTGAATCTACAGCCATGCAGCAGGGATCAGAATACACAGGGAGCAAACCAGTTTCTACTTACTTAGGAATCATCCTGTACAAACACAGTAAGATACTGCACAGCTCCCATTTGCAGAGCATGTAGGAACCAGGACATTAAAGAGATTCAAGAATGTGACAAAAGAGTAGTAGTTATCTCTATTTCTAGAACAGCGAAGAACATACCATTCCAGCTGAAAGTCGGTGTAGGCAAAAGCATCCTAAGGCAGAAGTGCCTGAAGTGATATGTGTAATATAAACTCAGTGCTGGTGTGGTGATTTTTATGCCTGTGAAGCTGGAAGCTCCAGTTATGAGAAGAGCAGAGGCTGGGTAAGAGACAGAGGCATTTCTCACCCCCGAGAACTGAGTGCACAAAATCCTCTCTCTGAATTAAGGGTAAGTTCTGTCAGTAACAGCTCTACAGAGGGACAGAATTAATGCTCCCATTTTTCTCGCTCACACTGTAACTTTTGTCTTCTCCAGATGTGCTGGTCTCTGTTGTGTTGTTGATCAGCAAATGTACAGTTAGTCTAACAACTGACTTGCTGTACATGCAGTGATCAACTGTGTGTACTGAACACAATTACACAGCCCCATGGCCCACTGCCTACAAGAAAGCTGGAGACGGACTTTTTACAAGGGCATGCAGTGACATGTCAAAGGGGAATGGCTTTAACCTGACAGAGGGGAGATTTAGATTACACATCAGGAAAAAATTCTTCCCTGTGAGGCTGGCACAGGGTGCCCAGAGAAGCTGTGGCTGCCCCATCCCTGGCAGTGTTCAAGGCCAGGTTGGACACAGGGGCTTGGAGCAACCTGCTCTAGTGGAAGGTGTCCCTGCCCGTGGCACGGGGTTGGAACTGGATGAACTTTAAGCTCCCTTCCAACCCAAACCATTCTATGATTCCATGTTTGGAAATCCCAGACAAAAGACGAATTTATGCCTTTAGCACCCAGTGGCAAAATCCATGTGGAAAAAGAAGACGCATCTGAGATGTGCGGAAGTGATACAGGAGCTGTAGGATAAAGCAAGCTCTGAGGAACAGGGGGCAGGCACTGGCCTGGGTTGTGCCGAGCACAGAATTCGCTGTGTGCCAGGGGTGCCCATCACTTTTCCTTTTTGGAGAGATGAAGCTACAGATCCCCATTCAAGACACAAAGCTGCTCTGAAAGCCCGAACCAGGCTTTCCTCCCACGTGCATTTCTGACATTTCAGAGGAACATAGTTGGTTCAAGTCCCATGTCCAGAAGTATCATTAAACATCTACTCTCTTTGTTACAATCCATCAGCCTCTCACACTCCCACCCCCAGCCCCCAAAGCGAGTATTTTATGAAGGAAAAAAGGAGATGGTGAACGGTCCCCAGGATCTGGCAGCACAACCACAGTTCCCCAAAGGAAGGATTATTTTGGAGGCAGCTGCCAGCAGCCTCTCTGGACCTTTGCTCCTTGGCACAACGTTATGCTGAGAGGTCCTTGGGGCCTGCTGTACACAGAGCCCAGGAGGACTTTCATGAGGAGATAGTCTCTTACTTGCTCCTCTCCACACACAGAAAACCCCATCCTATTACCACACCCTACCCTCTAAATTGCTCTTCAGGTTCAAGTTCACTGAACAGAGTATTATCATCTCACTAGTGAGAGACATTTTAACTGCACTCAAATTGCTTCCACCAAAATTCAGTTTGGGTGACTAAGAGCATTTAAAAAATCCCCCAATTTTTCTTTGCTCCAACTCATTCCTGACTCAAAACACTAATCCCCTTTTTGCCCTTCCTCCAGAGCCAGTCCCAACCTGCAGCCCCTTCTGCCTGGCAAAAAACACCAGCAAGCATCACTTAAAAAGCAGCAAAAAGCCCCATGAGAGCACATTGGAAAAGAGTGGATTTTCCTTCTGCCCCACAGCAGGATGGTCAGAGGGGGCTGGCTGCAGGGTCTGCCTTGGCAGCAGGGCAGGAAGAGCTTCTGGTCACATTACAGTGCCCCTCTCCTACTCCTCTCACTGCACTCACAGCCCTCTGGAGTGACAAGGATATTGTAAAACCACCACACCAAAGGCTCACATATTCAGGTATATCACATTCAGATACTACATATCATTCAGGGAGGAGTTCTGATAGATCTGCACAAAAATCTTTCACAGTTCTTAAAAATAAACTAGAAAAAACCTAGTTCTCAAACATGACACAGCTCAGAACAGCGCCACACAAAGAACAAACATACTGAGGAACAAATTTAAACAGTTTTTGATTTCCATTTCTTATAAGCTTTTTAAAAGATATTTAAATCCATAAAGGATCCTCCTCTACAAAAGCCCTTGTTCATGTCTGGTTCTAAGCAGGTTCGCTAAGTTTCTTACGTAACTATTATGATAATCACAAGGTTAGCAGCTGCTTATGCTGCTTTTGATTTTCTTCTCACTCTTCCTCCCCTCCAAGCAGGGGATGAGAAGGGTGAAGAAAGTCATGAGGGATACCTCAATACTGTCTACAGCTTCTGGGAATAAACTGCATTTAGGGCAGCAATTCAGGGACAGAAGGTTGGCTACATCCACCCCACTTTAAATCTGACTCTGTTCCTTTCAAGTTTTCAGTTTGTCAGAACATTTAAAAACATTAAAGTCTTCGTCACCCACATTTGGGCACGTACAGTTTTGCCAGCAGCAGCCTGCTGATGTTTAAGAATCTGATTTTGAACAAACAAGGAAGTGTTTGTTTTTAGAAGGTATTTTGCAAAAGAAACTGTCATTTCCAAACAGATAGTTACAATGAAATCAACTGGAGCACCTCCAGCTTCTGACCAGGCTTAGAATGTTTGAACATTCAAAACTCAAGCATTAATGAATACATATATATACATAACCTGATGGTGACACTACATTTAATTGCTTTTGTCCTGTATTCATAAGCAACATTTGCCTTTCCTCTCCTGAGTGGAAGGAATGGCAACTTTGCTCTTCAGAATGCACCCACTGTTAGAAGCCTGCAGTGACCTCATTAGAAGTTATTTCCATGGCCTCTACTCTGTTTGCTTTTCAGTCACTAGTGGTTTCTCATGGAGCAGTAAGAACTCAAAATAGCTTAGCATGGGCCAAGCTCAGGCCACTGCCACCCGTTTTCCTGTAGTTCGTGCCTATCAAAGGGCTTCCTGTTGCTCTTACTGGGTTCCCTCTTTAACTTATCTTCTGTGACTTGACTGACAGTGGAACTAACTTGGGTCAGCACTGGCTTTCTCTGACCTATATGTGATGCACAGGTCAGTTCCCAGCCTCACTAGACCTGTACAAACTCTTGCAGCCACCATCCCCATTGGGTGATGAGTGTTTGGGACACAGGGCTGACTGAACCATCCTGCCAGCAAGGCCTTTGCTCACAGAAAGAGCATAAATTTAAGTCTCAAAAGGCCTTCCCGAGCAGAACTTTCTTGTCGAGGAAAGCTTCAGCTGAGAGACTTCATTCCAAAAGTGAAACTCACCTCTTATAAACTGTTAATAATGCATAGGTATGCCACAGAACACTTTTTCTTACACTAGAATAGCCCAGAAGAGCAGAAGCAACAAACTATTCATTGAGCCATGGCTGAATCACCAGGAAACATGCACGGAGCTGTCACTGTGCATTGTGCAAATCACTGCTGGTACTGCAAAGGCACCTGAACTGGCTGAGTGCTCAAACACATCTGTACAGCTGTGCCTGCTTGTTCTAACTTGTCTATCTGCAGCCTGTGTTACCATGACAAAGATTTAGCATAAAGCACTGAACGGATTGCATGTATAGACTGTGTTATAGCATCTTCCTGCCTACTGCCTTCGGCTGGCTCAGGTACTGCTCTCACTGCTCAGTCACACCTTCTGGCTGTGGGCTAAGCATACAGCAGCACCAAGCTCTGCCTGAAAACACTGCCACAATGGAGTGATGATTAATCCAGGATTAAGGGAATATACAAAGCTGCCCTCCTAATTATTATATAGGCACAGCTAATTACAAGGTTTTTATCCTAATTGAAATTACTCTGCTGTCACTTCACATGAGGATTTTGCAAGGAAGGGCAGAAATAAAAGAACCCCGGTAATGGCTTGTAACAATGAATTCTGCCAGCTGTACAACACTGCACACAGAACCTACCCCTGGACCTTCGAAACTCCCTGTGAAGGACGAGATCCAGTGATTTTCTGGATACACACCTTCCAGCTCTCTCAAATTGCAGGCTCTGTATTTCAAACAATCATTTACCGTGATAGCAAGCAGATCTCTTTGCTGCTGTTCTCATTGACTGACTTATTCTTCCCATAACTCTATGTAATGTTAAAGTTACCTATTATCATATCTTCTTTAAACGGGTAAAAAGCAGATCTCTTTACACCAACAAACAACCCTTGGGTTTGTATTCTCTTATTTATCGTGTACAAGTTCAGCCTCAGACCTCTACTCATTTTTTATGCCGCCAAATACAATTCAGTGAGGCTGCCTGATATTCAGCATTTAAAAACCATGCTCATACATGTAAACCCACATTTTTCGCTGATGCTGAATATTTAAAATTCAGCCAGTTCTATAAAAACATAGTTAAACTGAAGAGAAACAAACCAGAACAAAATTCTTAGTGCCTAGTGCTGGCAAATGACAGCTGGAAGGACTGCACTAGCCCTTCCCCTTTAATCACACACTTGTCTCTGATTTTCATCAAGCTCCTGCAAGAAGTATAACCTGTAAAAATATTTGTGAAATGAGAAGATCAGATAGTATAGATTTGAAAAAATGGCTCTGATCTGTATGCATACTTCTTGATGTGGCTGGGTGTATGGGAATTCTTATCCCAGTTCTCAAGCCATCAGATCAAACTACTTCCCTGACAAATGCACGCTATTCACTTTACACTCTGAATAATCAATATATAGACCAGCAGTGGTCCTTCCCCAAACCACCTTCTGCGTACTTCATCTCTCTCACAGGTAGTGAGTCAGCACAGATCTTTCCCAATATTGTTTATTTGGTCATATTATAACAGCACCTAATGACACCAAATGAAGCGTCATAGAGCAAATGTCGCCATCCCAAAGATCTTTCAGTCTTAGGAGCTTACAATCAAAACCTGAAACTCTTTTACCATGGTTACTAGGCAGAAGAAAGAGCTGATACAGCCACAGCAGACTGGATGCTAAACACAATTCAGTCATTCTGAAATGCTCACCCAAAGGCAGCTCAGTGTGAAGCGAGCGACCTTGCTGATCCTCTGCCTGCAAAGCTTCCACACAACTCTCAGAGCAGGAGTTCCACACCTGATTTGCTTATCTGCTGGGAGAGAACTCTCTCTTATCACAGTGATACCAACAACTGTGTGTGAGGCCACACACAGATAGTGATGTTTAGCTGTTTAGACAAGTGTTTTTTCCCCAATCAGCCTTTTCTCATCCTTCCAGGAAAAAACAGGCAGCTTTTACTTTATTACAAATATTAATTTGGAATAGTAGTTTGCATAATGCTATTCCCATTAACATACTGGCTCACAAGCACCTCCTGTAGCAACTGCCAGACAGGACAAAATTGAAAGACTAAATACCAGAGAAAATTGCATTGAGATACTTGTAGGGATAAGAAAGTGATTGCTCCATAGATGATTACTAAAGCCACAGAATACCTGGGGAATGATTGGTTAAGGAGTCTGTAGAGGAAGGATAATTGGCTTGCACTGGCAGAATTAACATCATCATACTTAATACATCCCTGTACCTGAATTCTTGTTGTCTTTCCCTGCCTGCAAGCCAGTTCTAGCACAACAAGTAGCTGAAGCTCCAGAAACACTTTTGGGTATTTCATGAATATGGAAAATGTTACCACGTGTAACTGAAATGTGTTTTAAATGCACCACCTGGCTGTAGAGCCACATTGTATCATGGTCACTTTAATCCTCCTCATTTCCATGGCCCCTGCTGTTTGTCACATTGTCACTACATTATATCTAGAGTTTATTATAAAAAAAACAAACCAAACAAACCAAAGAATTCAAGGCCAATATTTCTACCCATTTGGTAAAATGATTCCTAATGGTTTGTGTGTGGACAAACTGCAAAACTGAAGAAATCAGAAGCAAAATCAGACAGGATTACACAGGAAGCACTCAGATCAACGACAGATTAAAAGAATCATTTGAGCAAAACATCACAAATACAGCTCCAGATTGAAAGCCACCAACTGGCCATGATATACCAGAGTAGACAGTGAAAGAGCAAAGCAGTGAATGAAATCAGCAGACGAAACTGTGGCATTTCCTTTGCTTGCA
This sequence comes from Strigops habroptila, assembly GCF_004027225.2. Classification (NCBI taxonomy): domain Eukaryota; kingdom Metazoa; phylum Chordata; class Aves; order Psittaciformes; family Psittacidae; genus Strigops; species Strigops habroptila. Next base: position 36,209,891 of record NC_046360.1, read on the forward strand.
GTTAAAACCCACAACGCATGACAAGGGCTGTTAACACGGAGCCTGCAGTGGTGGCTGCACTAAGTTTTACAAGTTTTCCAGACACGCAGGAGAAAGCATAACGAGAAATGCTAACACTTTATTTGGCCTTGTACTCTGAGTACTTAGAGTGCAGGTTCACTTTTATTAACCTAATAAATTAGAGATCAGTTCCCCTTGAGTATAATATAGAGCACTGGCAGGGTAATAGCAAACACAGCGCATGTCAGTGCAGTGCTGTAAATAGAATTCCTCTTGATTTGTGCTTCCAGTCTCCGCTCGGTATCACACAGCTCTAAAATCACATCTCTCACAGCAGAAACCTGGCCCTTACCTTCTGCTGAAGACCTTGGCATGGCTCTTTCCGTTGTTCTAGCATGAACTGCAAGTTTAACACTCTGCATCTCAGACACCATTTGTGCTACACTTTCCTGCAGACTGCGAAACTGCTGTTCTAAACTCCCTAGACATGAACTGACTTGCTTAGTGTAGTTGAGCTGTTCGTTTAAAGGAATTAAAAGAGCATCTATATTTATGGAGTCACCCTTGTCTTTTCTAGTTAACAAAGCACCTTCTTTCATTTCCTGTGATGTCCTTGTTTGCAGCACACTTTTCAGGTCTGCTATGACATCGTTGAGATCCTTCTGCTGTAAGCTGTGGCTGGAGGCCTGTTCTTTAATGGCTTCTTGCAAATTCACTGGGCCCTTCTGTGCTTCAAGCACCAAGACTTTCAATTCTTGCAGCCTCACTCGATTAACATAGGTGGAACCAAGAACACCTATAATGGCTCCCAGTACAGAACCAATAATAGACCAGTTCTTGGTTTTTTCAGCTCTTGTTCGCTCTTTCTCATGGCTTTCCCTTACAGCTGCAGAGAAGAGTGAGAATTTTTCCCTCTCAGATTCTTCTGCATTTAAATACGCAGCTCGGTACCTCTTCTCTTCCTGCAAGAAATACAGTGACTTGAAGGAGAAGGTATAATATACAGCTATAAAGTCTACACTAAAAAAACTTCCACAACCAAACCCAAAGCCCGAGTGCAGATAAAGGAATGGAAATCGTGAACATCCATTAGTTCTGTTTCGGGAATTTCCCTTTTAATGTGGGATTTTCTTTATTAATCCTACTTAAGTCAACGAGACATCATTTTAAGTCAAAACTGAGAAATGGAAAAGGTCAGCAGGAGAAGATCCACAACATAAGAATCTGTCACAAGCTGATGACAGAAAAGGGGTATGAGTGAGCAAGCTCTTTCTCTCCCCACCTATGCTCTTTCAGCCCTGCTTACTTCTCCAAACACTTCTCTCTCTCAATTCTAAATCCCTTAAGTGGGAATTGAAAGCAAGACCGGAAAGGATGTTTCAGGTAGGTTCATCTCACCAACATACACGCTTCTTATTCCTCTCCATTCTCTTTCTTACCCTGGTTGCAGACAAATGTCTTCCCTTTCTCCCTGCATCTCCCAGTATTATTCTTTTTCCAAGTGTGTATTTCTTATAGACAACAGTGACTCGAGTTCTACCCTTCCTCACAGTCGTGCAGAGCTCTAGTCTTCTTTATCTTACCCACACAGACCTGATCCCTTATTTAGACAGCTCAGCTCCCTAGTTCTTTCCTGGTCTTGCACCCACTGATCCAGGAGCTCAGTTTAAGCTCAGACCTTGGAACCCACTCCTTGCCTGAGCTTTGCCATAGGTGTACCTGCTTCCAGCCTCTTCCCCGCTGTTCTTGTGGGTTCACCTGGATTTCCTGGATTGACTTTGGCTGCCACCTTGTCTTTATCTCTGATTGATGGACTGTTAATAAACATGTTCCTGACACCAGCTCTGCTTGGCTCATTCAGCTGAGGTGCTGCTGTAGGACTGCCCTGCAGCAGCATCTCAGCTGCTCCCGCCTCCATCTTCCTGTTTGCCCCCTCTCACAGAGCAGCCTTGTTCTTGCTGCTCTCTGACAAAAGCCTTCCTGAATTGCCTGAGTGTCAGAGCCACACAGAAGGCAGCTGAGAGTCTTCCCAGATTAATAACCAGAAATGAGGTTCTCTCATCACATGGAAGGTTAATTCATTGAATCCTAGGTTTTTGTTCACTACTTATGTACAGGTCACCACTACAATTCTTTTTTCAGGCTCAAAATCTTCAGCTTTCTTCTCCAAATTTACTATACCATTTTCACATTAATATATACAATTAGCACAGATCAAACCACCAATAATAACTTAAGACAAGTATCATAATTAACTGATATCGCTGTACTTCAGAACTGAACTGCACCTATAAAAACAACCACGAGTGATGGAAACAAAGCACAGATATTCATCATATTTGCCAGTGCTGAAGAACCAACAAATTACAAGTTACCTGCAGCAACCTGTGTTCCAGAGTGGCCAGTTCTAAATACTGGGTGTCATCCCGTGAGACCCTGTCTAAGCGGTCCCGAATTTCCTTCAGTTTAATTTGTTGGGCTTCTACATTTTCACGAGCCTCTCGTACTATCCCTCGAGCTATCATAAAGACATTTTCAGCCTGAGAAGAAAGAGTATTTCTTTTAGACACTTATTACCAGATACATCTAAATCACTATTATGAATTCTGTGGGGAATAAAAACCCAAACCCCAACAAAACAAACCCAACAAACCAAACCACAATCCAGTTCAATCTAAGGGAGAAGCTGTATTTACCAACATGCACAGAGTAGAATACATTCTTAGTATCTGCACACAGCCAAAGCAAAAAATAGACATGATTCTCCTTGGAGGATCTTTTTTGCCTCACAGCCAGTATTTATACTTCATGTAGCTTAACTCATAAGTTGTAAGCGTTCACACTGTCTCCACATTTACCTCTGTCACTTTTCCCTGAGCCTCTCGAACTTCATTAATTCCAACAAACTCTTCATATCTGTCCCACCAGCTCCTGCAGGTCGCAGACATCTTCTGAAGGGAGTTTTTTCCCATCACAGCCCCAGCCTCTGTCAGTCGATTCAGAAGAGCTGAGGCCACTTCTAGGGCAGACTTGGCCTCAGGCCTCTTGGGCGCCGATGAGCAGTAAGTCCGCACTATGTGGACATTCATTTTTGGACTCCACTTTATCAATGAGTGGTGGTACTGCAGACCACAGGACACCGAGGACACACTGGACTTATATTTCATTGGCCCCATGTCTTGAATTTAATCACTGAGTAAAAGTGCTACAAGGAAGAGGAAGAAGAAGAAGAGTTATTGCAGTACGGCTGGTTCATACCTCTTCGACCTATACATGCAGCAAACCCACTACAATCCAAGAATGGTCAAACCAGCCCTAGTTTACTTACCTATAGAACTTTCCACAATTTTCAACAAAGGGCAGTTCTGCCACAGATTCCTGCTTTTCTGCTGTTAGTAAGTACTCCCACCATGCTTCTTCATTACTAATTCACTCACTGAGTGAACAGTGATCGTGTACAGATCCAGTACCAGCTGGAGCAGCTTCAGAGTCATTTAATGCTTCAGCACAGAAGTGACTGCTGGATGAAATTTTGCCTTGTGCTTTCGCACTTGAGTTTGGTGTGTCCTGTCACAGACACTGACAACTCTGCAAAAGAACAGAAGAAGAAAAAAGGCAGAGAGGGAGAAAAAATCTTGATAAGAAAAGAAGTGGGGCTTGATCATTCCCTTTATCTTACACTCCATAGCTACACTAGGTGTTGAAGAATGCAAAGACAAAAACTTCAAGGACAGAGAGAAACAGAGAAGTGCTGAGCTGAGCACAATCAGTGTTCTCATGAGACAGCCCACAACAGCAAAACATGAGGAAGAGCCACAAGATCAGGCAAATATCACACAGCTGGGGCTGCATTTTAAAATGAGCTTAAATTCTTGCTTACGCTGCAAAAGCAGACTGTGAGTTATGGTTTCTTGTCTATCAGTTTGTAAATAAGATGTTAACTTTCTACTGAGTGCACTCCTTTAAGAACTATAGATAGGAAAACTTCCAAAGTAGGTTTTGTATAAAGGTTGAGTATGACTACATTAGGTTTTGACTAACATAATAGAAAACCGTGGGTTGTTGAGAAAGGTTGATAGCTGCTGCAGAGGGTTTTAAAATCATTTTAAACAGTTTTCCGTGTTAATTTTAGGTGGCTGATAACATTATTTATGTGCCAATACAGGCACCTCCATAGGAAAGGGTTCTTCTTACTGGAGCACAGTTTTTGTCAGCTCTTAGCTGGCTGATTCTGAACATCACAGGTTCTTTCCTGTTCAGTGTTTCTAACAAATAATAATAACACCAAGCAGCATTATGAAAATCTTACCCTTTGTTTTATATACATAACAATATGGTAGCTCAAAACCACGAGAACATGGAAACGAATTAAGTTTTCTCTCCTCCAGCATCTTACCGTTACAACTTATTTTAAGTCGCAGGCCATGTACTAAAACCTCAACTCAACTTTGCCCTTTCTAGACTGAAGATTTCCCTCTTTTAATTGCACTACTAGATGAGCTTTACCAAATATGCAGGCTATTGAAGCCAGTATAGCAAAAAGAGAGAGAAACCTATCAGTTTTAGAAGAATTTGTATGTAGACAGTTTCAAGCAGACTGATGAAAGCGATCTCAGCCTGAGCTAATAAGGACCTAAGAGTCATGAACGTTTAATCAGATATAACATCCCACGTCCCTCTCTTGCTTCCCTTGTAAGAAAGCAAGTTTCTTCTGCCTGCAATCATTGACGAATAGTCTTTCTAAAGGTTTACACCCCGGTTGCTTACACACACTGCACACCGATGGCAAGTAAGACTAGTTTATCCTGTCTTACTTTGCAGCGGTCTCTTTTGCCACGGCCAAAACACAGACCCAGGATTTCGGATGCACCACCACACACTCCCAACTACTCCTCCCGCTCGGGAGGGGTGACAAGCCTGGGTTTTCCACATGACCGACCCCCTTCCCTGCCGGAGGGGCCCTTCCATCGTACGCAGTGCGATCCCGGCACCCCACAGACAGCACAGGGAGACCTCCACCGCCTCTAGTCCCCACGCACAGCCCCGGGCAGCAGCACCGGTCTCGCCTCCGCCACAGAACGCGGCCCGCGGGTGGGAGCGCTCCGCCGCGGGGGGGTCCAGCGCCTGCCCCCGCCTAGGCCGCGCCTTCCCTCGCCAGGGGCGGCTCGGAGCAACGTGCGCGGCGGCGGCTGGGCCGAGCCGGGCCGCTCCTCCCCGCCGGGCAGGCAGCCCCGAGGAGCCCGCAGCGCCGCCGGCCCCGCCGCACGCCCCAGCCCCGGCACCACCTCCTACCTGCCCAGGGCCCGGCCCGGCGGCTGAGGCGGAAGCGGCGGCGGAAGCGCTACGGTGGCCGCATGGGGCTGGGCGGAAGCGCTCGGGCAGGGGGCGGTGCGGCGGAGAGGAGCGGGCACCATGTCGGGCCGAGAGGGTAAGGCCGGGCCCGGGGCTCCCGGTATCGCCTGCCCCTCGCTCCCTCCCCTGTCCTCACTGTCTCGTCTCTCTTTGCAGGCGGCAAGAAGAAGCCGCTGAAGCAGCCGAAGAAGCAGTCGAAGGACCTGGATGAGGTAGGGCGGTGGGTGAGCCCCGGGGGGTGGCCGCGGTACCGGTACTGTGGCACCGGGCCGGAGCCCCGCGTGTGGCGGGGCTGTTTCCGCCCTCACATTGCCCCTCGGCTCAGCCTTTCGTGGCAATACACATTGTATAAAGCGTCGTTCTGACGGTGAAACTCACGCAAGGGAGCGGGGGGTGATGTGCCGCCTTCCGCGGCCCCCGTTTTCCGTTGTTTCCTGCTGATATCTCGTCTGTGTTCACGGTGGACCAGCAGTGTTGGCTAACGGAGGAGCCCGGTGCCATGGTGAAGGCTGGAGTGTCCCTGGGCTGTGATCTGCGGTCTCACGGTTTGGGGTGGTCACAAGAGCCTAAGCGAGGATAGAAAACCTGTGGATTCTAAAGCGGTTTAAATAAATAAGGTATTAGCGAACGTCATGGTAGACATACTTAAACATAAGGGCTGAGACTACAGGTATAAGCTGTTATTTCTGAGGGTTGTGGAGGATGGATGAGGCACCAGTGACTGGAAAAGGACAAATAGAGTGTCCCTTTCAAAAGGGAAAAAAGAAGTCATAGCCTTTTAAATTAGAGTAAATGGTAGAACCAATTCTGTGCTTGCAGGATCCAAGTTAGAAGAATGTAAAAAATTAATAGCCAGGGTGGATTTTAGTAAAACTGCAGCAAACGAAGGAAATTCTGTTCTGTAGCAGGACAGTGCTCTGTGTGTGAGGAGAAAAGAGCAGACAGGAGGTTCTTGGTGCTAGCTCATGTAATGGGCTCAAACCTTGGAAGGTGATGGAAGGTGAATGTGCTGCTTGCTGGGGTGCCACGCTCTCAAGACAGTTATTAATGAGTCAGTGTTGGGCTGCAGGGATGCACTGAGTGGGTTTTGCAGGATTTTGAGATTGATTGGAGTGTCAGTAATGCTTTGATTAGTGTCTTGGTTGACTGACAGACAATATGGCTTATTCACTGTGAGGGTGCTGAGGCGCTGGCACAGGGTGCCCAGAGAAGCTGTGGCTGCCCCATCCCTGGCAGTGTTCAAGGCCAGGTTGGACACAGGGGCTTGGAACAACCTGCTCTAGTGGAAGGTGTCCCTGCCCGTGGCAGGGGGTTGGAACTGGATGAGCTTTAAGGTCCTTCCCACCCCAAACCAGATTGTGATTCTGTGATTGATTCTGTGAAAATAAACCAGTAGAAAACCTGAAGAGAGAAACAGACTATTCTGCTCTGTGTGGCAAGGGAAGCTTTAATTTAAGGAAGAGGAAAGCTTTCCAGCTATAAAGGTAGTGGAGCCATGGGCTGGATTGGTGAATAATCTGTAAAATCTCAGTTGTCAGGATCCTCAAATTAAGTTACCCCAAATCCTGTGTGCCATGGGAAAAGACCATGGTCCCTTGCAGCCCTGGTATCTGTGAAGAATATGTATCTAAGGGATAGAGTATGTCTGAGCTCTTGTGAATTGTGGAGGCTGTTCCAGCAGGGATGCTCAGCAGCTGCTCTGCCTGTACAATTTGCCAACGGTCTCATTAGATTTCTTGGAACTGGTACAAATGTGTTAAACCCAGCAAAACCAGTGACACGTGCATGAAAGGATTTTTATTAATTAATGCTTTTTTTGGGTAAAACCAACCTTTTTGTTCCTTACATCCCACATAATCCAAGTTTTATTGTTAGACAGCACCTGTGCACCAGGCTCCCAGTATCACTGGTGGCATATTAATGAATGGGTTTAGCTCAAACATAACTATCATTCAGAGGGCAGAGTGAGGTGATGCCATAGGAAGTGAAACTGGTTTAATTTCTGAAAGATCAAACTTACAAAGTTGAAGTTTAGTACAGCAAAAAACCTTTGTGGTTCTGCTTATTTAGTAGTATTGAACCATCTTGCATCAGTCCAGTCAAGTTTTTATTGCTGTTAGAACGTTACATTTGTTTCTCATTGCTTGTGAGCTGGTTTTGAATCTTTTTTTGGGGGGAAGAGATGGTACCAAACACTGTTGTTCTTTTCTTTAGACAGATCTGGCATTTAAACAAAAGCAGAAGGAGGAGCAGAAGAAACTTGAGGAGATGAAAGCAAAGGCTGCTGGAAAAGGGCCCCTCGGTAAGTGAGGTGCCGTGCGATAGGAAAAGCAGAGGGCTTGCTGGCTTCAAATGTGATGGTTTTGCCTGACAACCAGAAACAAGGCCTGTACCTCTGGGTTATTTAACACCCACCAGTAGGTCGATGGCAGGTGCAGATGATGAGTAACATAGATGCTAATTTATTTTATGTTATTTCATTTCTTTCACTACGCAATTTCACCCCCCAAAGACTGGTGCAGGGTCTGGTTTAGCAGGTAGAACAGTGTCTGGCATGCTAACCTATTCCAGTGGGATGGTGCAGAGACATTTCTACTCTTCTTTTAGCATCCCATCCTTTTCTGTTCAGATACATTCCATGTAGGCTTTGCCACAGTCCTGGAACTGGCTTAACAAATCCAGTACTTGTTCTCTTAGAGGATGCATTTATTCCAGAGCAGTAGAGTCCCGGCAGAAAACCCCACATGACTGGAAATTAGTGTGGCAAGAAAGCTTGCAGGGTGCATCCTGATGGTGCATTGAGACTAGTTTTTCTCTCAGGTAGTGGTAGTAGGACGTAGTGTTAGTGTGAGTCTGCATTTGTTTTGAACTCCTCCAGCATTTGCAGTGATGGAATTAGGGCTGCTAAAGGGTGCTCCCTGCCTATTCCCTCTAGGTGGTTTTGACCTATGGTCCATTAATGCAACTAATCACTTCTCCCTTCTGTGAACACAATTAAACTTTACACTTTGCTTCCTATTTCTTAGCAAATTTCAGTCTTGAAAACCCTTCCAGCAATCCCGTAGCAACTCCATTTCACTAACAACCTTTGCTATGGAATCTCGTCAGGCGCTGTTTGAAAATAAGAAGTCCTCTGGATTCGCTTTATCTGTACACTTAGAGATAACCTCAGAGTTCCAGCAGGTCAGTGAGGAAGGATTTACTGTTTCCAGGAGTCCTGTTACCTTTCACAAGACTCTCTTTATCCGTTTGCTGTGCTGCAGACTCTGTTATCTTCTCAGAGATCAAGGTCAGACTCGCTGGGCTGTAGTTCCCCAGTTCTTTAGGAACCCTTTGTGTATCTAGGAATTGTGCTGGCAGTCTGAGCCCTCTGACATAGTGGCTGTAATGATAAGTTTTAATTCTGCATTTTCAGTGCTTGTTTGTGCTCTTGGAGTGCCACCAGTCCCACTGACTGGGGATATTTCTTCTTTATTTATCTCAAATTGATCTATCTCCTCTGATTTATCAGCATACAAAAGATGTGCCGGGTGTGGGACCTGGAATGCCTTTGGTGTTCCAGACCAGTGCAAAACAATTCACTGAACCTCTCTTCTGTGTCCTTACCATCCCAAGCTTGTTCTGCGTAAGGTGCTTCCATTTACAGATTTCTTCATAGTTCTTTCCTGCCATTATTACTCTGCCTTTTTCTAGGCTGAATTTCAGTCCTCTGGTCCTTGCCAAAGCAGACAGTGATTATTATGTTACTGTGGGAGGGTCAGACTGTTCCCAAGAGCCTCAGCAAAGCAGCACTGTTAGAATCATGTTGCAGTGTGAAGTCTGTTGTTGACCACAGCCCTTGCAGCCTGTCTTGGTGTAGCCTTGCTGTTCTCTTTTCCTTTCCACAGGTCATAGTGTAAAAAAGCATTTACAGAAAATTACACACTCATTGCTGTGTTGCTATGTTGTGTTCTTTCACCCTGCTTTAGCCCCTTCAATAATAGGGACTGCAGAGAACAGCTGATTCCAGAGAACTGGAATAATTCCAGTACCTGCTTCCACAGAGCTTTGATCCCAGCTGGGGGCTCTGCTTGCTGTAGGGACAGCAATGCTTTTCCTCCCTTAGCCTTGAATTGAATTTGACCAGACTATACTTCTGCTGTACAGGAAACAAACAATGGAGGAACAAAGGAGTTGTTGAAATATTTAGTTGTGTTGTAGACTTATGGGGCATATTTGGTTCTGGGAGAAACTTGGTTTCTAACATTAAGTTACTAATTCAGAGTAAAGTATGTGAGATCACAAACCCAGAAGAGTAACACATACAGAAACAATTCACCAGTGGGGATCTGAGCTGTACAGGCAGTCTAATGGGGCTTTGTTTTTATGAGGTGCTAAATTTGTAGCAAAGCTCTGTAACAGTTGTCTAACCAGTTGTGGTGTTTCTTTTGGCAGCCAGTGGTGGAATAAAGAAGTCTGGCAAAAAGTAGTTTGACCAAACTGCAGGGTAAGAAGCAGTCGAGTTACTCAATGGATCTGCAGCTTCAGAGAGTCATGAAAACTCACTGTCATTTGGGAAACATTGTACATTTTGTTTAGTTGGAATAAATCGTTTTTGTTAAGATGTGATATTTTCTCTTTACCTGTAGGTTTTGTTTTCAAAATGGCATTATTATTTTGTACTGGAAAGTATTACTGAAGACAGCTTGTGACCTTCTGCAGCCTGAGTGCATCCGCTGGTTTGGTAGTCATTTGTGAGGATCAATTTCAACTTCTGCTTTCTTTTGACAATGGGATTCAGGACCTGAGCGTTAAAATCTGCAGTTTTAACCTGGGGGTTTAGGTTTAGCTGCAGTTGTCCAAGATGTGGCTGTGTCAGTGACTGCTCTCATAAGTTTTCTCTAAACAAAAGGTTGGGTTTTACTTCCATCATTGGCAAAGTCATCACCTTAGGGTCACCCCTATCCAAAACAATAGTCCTTTTCATATTACTACTTAAGTGTGCTATGGTGCAGTGCCCTATAGTCCCAGTGGTTTCTGAACATTTGCCTTTGCCCTAATAGTCACCTACACCTTGTTTTCCTTGAACTTCCACATATGGACAACATCACAGCTCCTTTACACCCACAGCAATGACTTTGGGTGGGAGAAGGGATGGTAACAGTGCTTATGGGATTATAACTTAGCGTTTGAAATGAATAGCAGTACACTGGGTATGGAAATTTCAAGGAAGGAGTGTGATGTTCCCAAGGGAGCAGTTAAGGGGGAAAAAGTTAACATCACTTCTTACCTAAGAGAATGGTAATGGTGGGGTACGGGCTGCTCCCCGTTTCAGGAGAGGTGGCTGCAAGTAGGGAATTGCTTCTGCAAACAGTGAGGCACTTCCACTGCCTGGTAAATCTGAAGAGACATTCTGGGCTCATCAGGAAGAGGCAGCAGATGTTGGCTGTCAGTGCACAAGGTGCTGTTAAGAGGTTTTACCTTGTTAAAAAGCTACTTCTAGAGGGCTGGGGGCGTTACCTTCTGCGGGTGACTTATACAGGGCGCATATTCTTGCTCTTGCAACAGGAGGCTCCGTTTCGGCAGGGCAGGAGTGGCCGGTGCCCCCAACGCCTGGAAGAGGACGGGGCAGGGCTCCCCCTCCAATGCCGCCCTCAAGGGCCGGGCTCTGCCGCCCCCCTGTGGTCACGACGGGCGCTGGCACATGCGCGCTGGCTCCCGGCGCGCCCGGCGGACACCGCTCGCTGACATGGCTGGGGAGCGGCCCGGAGCCCGCCTGCGGTGCCGGGCACGGCGGGGCCGCCCCGCGGAGCTCACCCAGCGCGGCGGCTGCCGCGGGGCCGGGGCGGGGCCGGGCAGAGCCGCCTGCAAGGAGCGCGCGGACCGCAGTGCGCTTGCGCCCGCCTCCTGTGGCAGCCGTGCCGTGCGCAGAGGCGCCTGCCAAGGCGTGAGGGAGGCGGCGGCTGCTCCGGGTGAGGAGAGCTCCGCTGTGGTAAGAGGCGGGTCTGTGCTTTAGAACCTGGGCCCCAAAGGGAAAAGCTTCAGACAATCACCAGCTGGCTGGGGTTGGAAGGGAGCTTAAAGCTCATCCAGTCCCAACCCTCTGCCACGGGCAGGGACACCTTCCACCGGAGCAGGTTGCTCCAAGCCCCTGTGTCCAACCTGGCCTTGAACACTGCCAGGGATGGGGCAGCCACAGCTTCTCTGGGCACCCTGTGCCAGCGCCTCAGCACCCTCACAGGGAAGAGCTTCTGCCTCAGAGCTCATCTCAATCTCCCCTCTGGCAGGTTAAAGCCATTCCCCTTGTCCTGTCCCTACAGGCCCTTGTCCAAAGCCCCTCTCCAGGTTTCCTGGAGCCCCTTTAGGCACTGGAGCTGCTCTAAGGTCTCCCCTTCAGGAGCCTTCTCTTCTCCAGGCTGCCCCAGCCCAGCTCTCTCAGCCTGGCTCCAGAGCAGAGCTGCTCCAGCCCTCGCAGCAGCTCCGTGGCCTCCCCTCTGGACTTGCTCCAGCAGCTCCACATCCCTCTTGTGCTGTTGCCCCAGAGATGGATCAGGACTGCAGGGGGGGGGGTCACAGAAGAGTGGAACAGAAAATAGAATATACACATTGTATGTATGAAATTACCCATTTTAACCTGCTTTTCTAGGTCTTACCCTTGTCTGAGCTTTTAAAATACAAATGACACTATCTAAATTGCCTTCAGAAATGAAAAATATTCTACATGGTTAATAGGTATTATTCTCCATTCTGAAATAAAAGCTTGATGGAGTGGTTAGTCTGCTTTTACATATAATGACTCCGATATCACAGGTTTTGGAAAGAAAAGCATTAAATAAAGCCATAAATACAACAGATGAAACGAGAGATGCAGTTTGAGAGCATTTTCTGAACCAGCAAGCCAGTAATTTCAAGTGTCAAGACTGCTGCCTTAGTGAAGCGTTTATTCATATTCTAACCATCATTAGTTATTGATCTCTGCAATGCCTCTCTCAGCTCCAATTTGCTCCACAGAATTACGAGTTATACACAGACCTCAGGAATGCAGAAGCCATTAAGACTGTACAAAACACCGCTGTTCACTTGATAATATTCTGCACTTCCTAAAGGCAGGAGACTCAGATAACAAGTTTCCTAAAACCATCCTGTATTTAGCAGCAGAGAGCCTGCCCTTTCAATACTGTTTCTACATATAGCACTGAACACACGGTACCTTCAGAGCAGAAGCTAGCTGGGGAGCGACAGAGTAAAGGAAGAGTTCATCTTTTGAAAGAAAGCCATTAATATACTGCAAAGTTCCTGTGTAAATGGCAAAGAGTTAAAATTAAATATGTACTAAACTTGACTACTGCACAAAAAAAAAAAATCACGTAATTTTAGTAAGAAGAACCACCAGGAGGGCAGAATTCAGCTGTGATGTAAACTAGCTTAGGTCTCCAGGTTTATTTTGGTCTACTTACAGCAACTTACTTTTCCCAGATGCAGGAAAATAGTATTCCTGCCCAGAAGGTAATTCTGTTTCAGTTCTTTACATCACAACTCTTGCTTAGTGTTTTGCTCAGTTCAAGTCACTTGTCTGTAATATGACAGCATAGCATCTAGACTTTGGTAAAGTGGCTCCCGATTTTGAGCATCACTGCTTTTGGGCTGCGCTGAAGGTGCCGCATCCTGGTCACTGTGGCTGGAGGGCTGCACCCCTGGAGGTGCATCCTGGTCACTGTGGCTGGAGGGCTGCACCCCTGGAGGTGCATCCTGGTCACTGTGGCTGGAGGGCTGCACCCCTGGAGGTGCATCCTGGTCACTGTGGCTAGAGGGCTGCACCCCTGGAGGTGCATCCTGCTCACTGTGGCTGGAGGGCTGCACCCCTGGAGGTGCATCCTGCTCACTGTGGCTGCAGGGTTGCACCCCTGGAGGTGCATCCTGGTCACTGTACCCACAGGGCTCCACTCCTGGAGGCACATCTTGGGCACTGCAAGCATAGGGCTGCACTCCTGGAGGTGCATCCTGGCTGCTGCAACCACAAGGCTGCATTCCTGGAGGTGCCTCCTGGGTGCCATAGCCATAGGCCTGCATTGGGAATGGCATGTTGTGAGTGCCGTAGCCATAAGGCTGCATTGGTGGCAGCATGCCTGGAGCGCCGTAGCCATAATGCTGCATTGGAAATGGCACATCATGAGTGCCATAGCCATAAGCCTGCACTGATGACAGCATATGTGGAGCACCATAGCCATAAGCCTGCATTGGCGGTGGCACACCTCGAGCACCATAACCATAAGCCTGTGCTGATGGTGGCATATCCTCATCATCGCTGCTGTCGTCCTCCGATGATGATGGCACAGCTTGAGTGTTACTGCCACAGGGCGCTGCTGATGCCGACTCATGTCGAACACTGCTGTTGTAAGCCTGCGTGGATGGTGGCCCTTCCCCAGCGCTGCCGCCATTGGCCTGCACTGATGGCATCCTTGGGTTTTGTGCTGTCTCTGGTTCCAGTTTTTCAGAGGAGGTTTCATTCTGTTTTGAATTCCGACTTCTGTAATCACCACCTTTCTTTGGTCCCACGAAGTACTCAGAAGGTGGTGCAAATTCTGGGTCTCGCTCATCTCTGAGTTCTTCCTGTTTCTTCAACCACTGTCCAAACATCAATTCTGGTAGAAGCAAGAAAAATGGCAGATTGAATATAGATTTCAGGGTCTGGAGGTCAGCCAGAAAGGAAAGAAAACAAACCAGCAAACAGAGAAGATGCAGCTGCGTGAAACTATTTGAAGTTACGTTTCCACCTAGGACTGGATTGCTGGCTGAGCTGACAGTCCACTTTCTTTACAGAGCAGGAATGAAAGCACTGAGTATTAAAGATAAACCATCCTCTACATAACTCATCCTTGTCACTGTAAGATCCTATAACAATGTGGTCATTGGTTACAAAAAACAACTGATCAGCTGGATGAGTCTAACTAAATAGACAATAGAAACCAGTCAAGCCATGAAGAGCTTAGATATGGAGATGAGATTATCTCTAGTGGGCACAGGCAAAACCCAGTAACTTCTTTATTTCAACAGGAGTGGTAGATATTCTGGTTACTATGACAGCTGCTGATTTCTGGTCAAAACCAGTGGAATGGCATGACAGCTCAAGGTCACCACACTTCAAAAGATGACCCGAAGATGTACTTCATTGCTCCTCAGTCTTACCAGACAAAATGGACATGAAAGCAGCAGTGTACACAGTGTTTCTGAATCTCCGTCTCCTTACCTTTGCCTTTATCCCACTCTCGGACGTAAGGCACGCCAGGCTTTGTATCTCTTCTCTCCTGGATGACAACCTCTACCTTTCTACTTGCTGCAGGAACTCTTGGAGCTTCTGGTTCATCAGTAGCAGCTTTCACTTCTATGTTACACAAAGAGAGCGCAGTACTTGTGAGTAACAGGATAAAATCTACATGAACCTCATAGGAGGAATAGGAAGCAAGAGTTATTTGCATTTATAGAGCTCATACTAGTTATCTAATTTCATTCTAATAATGAAATACATCTGAGTAGGGAGGTGATTTTTTTTCCCTAATTACAGCATATTAATTCAGAAAAGATAATGGGTAAGAGGCAGATAACCAGAAAACATATTCACCAGGAGACACTTCATTAGCTTTCTACTTGTATCAAGAAGATTGCTGAAAAATCTACTGCCTAATAACCCAAAAAGCAACGTGCCAAGTGTTATACTGAAGCTAAAAAATTAGGTAAAAAATAAGAACATTAGTGTGTTATCTCTATTCATTTACTGGAGAAAACAGTTTGTGGTGTTTGTTCTTCTGAACAACAGTAGCAGCAGTGGCACAGGACTGTTCTTCATTTCCAGAACACTTCCCAGTTAATCACTTGCATAGAATTCTGACACAGTGAAATATTAGCAACATTTTACAGTGGGAGACAGACAGTACAGGTTGAGCAGCAGTGTCATAAGGAGACAGAGCGGAGATGGGATTAGAACCCCAGCATGCTAAATTCTAAACTCAGCTGCATGTCTGATTTACAGACTGCACGGAAACTGTAAGACTGGATATATCAAAATTAACTTGTCACTGCTTTTTATTCTACTTCATCTTAAGAAAGAGCCAGGAAGATTTCAGCAGCTCTAACCTCAGCCTGCAGAATTAAGCCACATAATTCCTGCTGTCAGGTGTGCATCAAAAAAAAGCCTACAGTCTACATATGGTATTTCTACCTGCATTAGTAAGCTATTTCTGGCATGATTTTATATCTACACACGATTATCTGAACTCTATCTTAACAGTTATAGTATTTAGAACACATAATACCAATATATTTAACGTCCAAACCTAAATCAATTAGAATATGCCTCTCCATCAAGTACAAGCTGAAACAGCAAGTGTTTAACTTAACCAGGCAGCAGATCATACCTCCATTCTCCAGTTTCAACGCCTCTTCCTCTAATCCAGCTTCCCTTAACTTTTTAATCTTCCGTGCTCGCAGTTTAGACAGCCTTGCATCCAGAGCTGCCTTCCTTTTCTCCTTCAACTGTTCACGTTTAGTTCTCTGATCAAGTGTCTTAACAGCAAAGAAAAACATGAATTAATATTCCTCTGTTATTATAATCAATTATATCTTCCTTCACTAACAACTAAAAGCAATCCTTATCAGCTACCATGCTTCAACAGGGAGAGAGGCCCAATATTTCTGGAGTCAGCTGTAGGCATCACCTAGTGTAAGACTTAAACAAATCAAAACCAGTGAAATCGGGATACCCTCATACCCCAGTTTGCTCTTTAAGCTCATACCTGCTCTCTGAGCATATCCAGCGTTGCTCGTTGTTTATGCCTAAGTTCTTGGTCACGAGAAAAGGCAAAGTACCCAACACCAAGCTGCCTGGCCTCTGCAAAGAGCATCAATAAATTTAAATTACACTCAGTTTATAATTGACAGTAACTCCAAGCACCCTGCATCCTGCTTTCAGGCACAGCATTACCCCCAACAACATACACTGCATTAGTTTTAGATGGCTATAAAGGGCATGGTTTAGATGATGCATGAAGTGAAGCTTCCTGAAGGAGAAAACAGGAGGAGGGAATGACATCTGAAGAAATATAAATCTAGATTTATGTAGTGGTAATTTGAATGGGTTTTACACATGTGGCTTAACACCTACAACTTTACCAGGTAGGCACAAGTAGTAACTTTCCCTTGCTTCCTCTAAATCTGATCTCTTTGGGAATACAAAGATAAGCAATATGAAGTTTGGAAGCATACCATTTTCTCTAATGTCCTCATAATGTATGGGTCCCATGGGTTTTCTGAGGGCTTCTTCTTCTTCTTTTTCCCACTGCTGCCTCTGAAGTTCTCTTTTCATGTCTTCAGATAAGAGAGTATTCCCATCAGGAACTAGTCTAATTAAAAAGAAAAGGTAGGGATTAGAGAGCAGTTTTACAGTAGCAAACAGTGAAAGTGTTGATTGGGTCTGATCCACTCCTGCAGTTTTTAAAAGGATAGATCATTGCAGGCACCATTTAGTGATGCCACACTGATGACTATGGTACATGGTGAAGACAAACACAAAACTATGTCCCGTAAGTGATGTTTTACATTCAGTCAGCATTTACATTAAAAAGTGTCCCTTAGTAGTTTATTAATAACTTCCTTTGGGCTTTTATTTGAGAACAGGGTCTCCATCCTGTTGCTATTTCAAACTGATACACCAGCTATGTATTTCAAATGGGCAGCTGCCAACGTGAAATAAAACAGAAGCCTTGGAATAATATATGGATTATAATAAGAAGTTCTGATCACATCACTAATTCATAATTTCTTTGCAGCTTGTCTATTTTTTAAGGCACAATGCTGTAACCAGCAGAAGTTTGTCTGAAGTAAATCAAGAGGAAGTAGTAGCATCAGTAACTCTGGATTGAGAATGGGCTAACAAAAATCACAGCCTCATTTGCTTCTCATTAAGAAAACTCATGTTAAACACTGCAAGGAGCATGCACTTCCATCAGAGAAACCACACCTTTTCCCTTGAAGTTCCTGATCCATTTTAAGTAGACCTGGCAGATCCTTCTTCATACAGCGTCTAGATCGGCCCAAGAAATCAACATAATCAACCCTGTAATGAAAGCAAAGGAAATCTGAATCAGAACTTCTATTTGCAGAACTCTTTAACCAGAAGATAGAAGCAGTGGTGCTTTCCAAAGAGAATTCATCACTTCTCAGTCTCTCCAACAGACTCACAGGCTAAGGGACTACATTCTGAACAGGGCATATGACAGTGTTATCACAGACATTTCCTCCAGCTCCCTCTGAGCCAGCATTTGCCTTGGCAATAAGATAGCATAAAAAAAATAGTCAAAGGTTACAACATTGTGTAGCTTTCACACCAAAATAAAACTGAGCCTGGTACTTGCTTCCCATGGTGACAATAATGACGTGGCATTGACTTCTTGCAGATATGAAATTGCTACAATCCACTTCAATTATCAGTCTAAAGCTCCTTTAGAGTAGGCTGATAGCATTCATTCAACTGCCATAACAAAGGCTGACTAAAATGCAAGCAAAATGTTCCCTTGAAGCACGTATTGTGCTGCTAATTATTTATAGCACTGAAGACTTAATTTACAGTTGTTGAAAAGCTGTTAAGAGCTGTAGTTATTGTGCTGTAATGCCAGGAAGTTCTTGAGCATCAAGCTGCCTCAATTATCCTGGTCTAAAGAATTAATACTACACCTGAAAAAGTATGACTGGCAATCTGGTTCCCAAAACCCAAACTTGTAAAGATCTGTGCTTTTAGTTTACTCCTTTACATAATTTCTAAGGAGATCTACAGCTCAGTAAGTACTCTTTGGGTTTAATTATAATGTAACACAAGTAGGAAAAAAGTCTACATTCTCTATAGTAAAGATGTAACTATGGCTACAGGATAATCAGCATCAGTTATGCCAGTACCCAAATATCCTCATTAGGATCTGGCCTCACTGAGATGAAGAGTATATTAATAATGATAATACATGTCACTGAAGTGAGATGTAGGCAGTGATGGAAAAGCACCATGTGAATGGTAATTTCTGATATGTTAAGGCAACAGGAGCACAAATCAATTTGAGCCCATTGCTCTTGGATAGTTTCATCCTGAATTTCACAGCAGGATGCTGGGAATGGGTACATCTGCCTTTCCAACCCAGCAGTCTTTCTGCTGGATTCACTCTCCCAATTCAGTCTGAAACACTGCAAATCTGATCTTCGCCTAATAAACTAGAGACTGAAGGGGTGTGTGTGTGTGTGTGTGTGTGTTCTGTTTCGTATCAGTTACTGCTCTTTTAAACTGATTACCAGAAATTAAATCTCTGTTCCATAAACATTTTGAACAAATAGGAAAAGAAAATGTTTAGTCAGACCAGTTTCATAACCATCCTGAATGTCTTGGATGAACAACTAGTGGTCAGTGTTTCTCTGCTTTAAGAGGAGGTCACACAACGAAAATGACTGCTCGTTTTGTACATCACACACAAGTAGAGAAGGTGGATACAATAATACCCCCAGGTTTTGCTGAAGTACATTTCAAGATGCCAAAAGTATAAAATTGTATCAATGCTGCAATCAGAACTGCCATAAACTATACAAGAGAATGAGAGGATATTATGACATCTCACTTATAGTACATCTCCCCAGTTGCTATTTCTCTAAATCCTGGATGTAGATTCTATTGCAGCGTTACCTATATGGGAAGGAAAAGTCAGGACAGCCAAGCCCAACCCTAGTACCAACCATTCTTCATCTGGGTCCTCAGGTGGTGGTATTTCCATTTCAGGTTGAGCATCCTCATCATCTGTGTCTTTTTCTAAAGTCTTTCTAGCAGCGTCGCTCTGATACAGCTCCTGCACCTCGTGCTGTTTGTCTATGATCTTCTGAGTGAAATCCACTAGGTACAAATCCTCCGTTTCTTCATCTAAGGCAGAAAATCAATTCTTAAGAGAACAGCCATGAAAAGAACAGAATTGAACACAAAATCAATACAAAATAGTTACAATCAGCTTTTCAGCTGCCAGCAATGCCCTTGACCAAGCTATTGGGGAATACTTAAATCTCATTCAGTGCCAAACAAACCTGGAGCTATAAATCAGCTCCATAGTGGTAACTTCTATTTCTGAATAGAAGTTTTGGGGTATTTTAAAGCAATTAATCATTTGTGTATAGTACAGAACAAGTTGAGTCTTTGCACTAAAACATTCTCTGCCCATTAAGGAGTTCAGCAGCACAGAGTTTGTTATGGAACAGTTCAAATACTTCCTTGATGCTTAACACTTGGTAAGTCAGCAGTAGTGAAGCTGCCCCTGGAACACTTTTTAGAGAAGTGGTGGAGTCACAAGGACAAAGATGGACACTAGTAAAGAAAACATGAGACGAATTACAGAGATTTGCATTCCTGCTTCTCACAGGGGACTGAATGTGAGAGAAGAGAGGCACAGATCAGAATTCTTTAACCCTATGAGCTGCATGACTGGCACTCACACATGGACCAGCCAGATTGCCCTCCTGCTCTTCTCTTCATAAAGGTCCAAGAATTAAGATGCAGAACACAACATCGGCAATGCAATCTAAAGACTGCATAATGGGCAATAAATTAATTTTGGTTTTCTAAGATTCTATGCTGAAAAAACCCCAGAATATATTCCACCCACTTAATGAGTGAAACAGCCCATCGTGCTTTACTAGGACAGGCTGCCCTTCAGAAAGCAATTTCATTTTCTCTAGTATCTGTACTTTTTCTCCCTTTCAAAGCAGAATAACCTATGTCAATCACTTCATGTAATAACTCAAAAAAATAATTCCCATGTACAAGGGACAAGCAGCGAATTCATAGTGTAGCTGCTTGTGAGTCACCAGAGTGAGAAATACCACCTTTCAGGATACATTTTAAAAACCAAGTTTTATATTTGTGTGTATATAAAAATACTCATTTAAATGACGATTTTTTTTTCACCTGGAAGGTTGCCTTTGCTCATTTTCTCATACAGCTTTGCTTTCTCCTTAGTTTCTTCCTGAGAAAGAAAAGCAAAACAAACCAAACATTGCAATCCCACCAATTCACACAGGTAAAATAACCAATTTAGCCTTAGAGAAATGGAACAGCAAAAGTACCAGGAGCACTTGAAACGTTTACTAGAAGCTGACTGATGCCTGGTTTTGGTTTTGAAGCTTAACTGACATTTTCTGAAGATACATGTCCAGTTCCAGTGTTTATACTGAAAAAATCATTTAGAGAGAAGTTACAGAATTAATCTTAACTGTAAAATCAAGTAGGTGGGAACCCGATAGAACACGTATTCCACCTCTAACTACTAAAGTCTGTCAGTACTGGAAGCTAGACCATTATTTGCAGGTATGAGATACTGAAATACTGTTTTACAGGGAAGGCGAAGAAAATAAAGAGAGATCATGGAGTTACACTCGATCTTAGAAACTGAAGAGAAAACCTGAGCTCATTTCTGGAATGGTAGAAGACAAGTTTGAAGAGCAAGGAACCGCTCACAGAAAACCAGCAAATGGTTTATAATTTGCATTTTCAGTATGTATCTTATTGTACAACTAAGCCATTTAGAAAATGAGCTAAATCTTGAAATGAAGTGAGCTGTTTTCTGTCCCAGAAACACTTTGCTATAGAATTCTAATGTATTGCTGCCCTGGCATTTAATTGTGAAGATGACTTTCAAAAAATCAGTAACCTGACAGATTGAGAGAGCTGTGATAACATGAGAGCAGGTGATCCCAGCGCATGAGACTGCTGGATCCAGTTTGTACATTACTGGTAAAAAGCATGGAATCGATGCTGGTCTTACTGGTTGGTCTAATGAGAACTGCTGGTCCAAAACATGTGTAACTTGCTTTATGTGCTTTTCTAAACACTGGAAAGCAACTTCTAGAAAGCATTCCTTCCTTACAGAGCCTGAGAGTTACCTTGATGTATCCAGTATATGCTCCTCTTCCTTCTTCTGCTCAACATCTTTCTCAGCTCGATTTGCAACTCCTGTGTTTTGTTTGTTCCAGATGCTTGGTTTCTGTGGGTACAATTTTATAACAAATAATAAAAATATAATAATAATAATGCTGAAATAGTTAATGATTAAAAAATATTTCAACTCCACAATGCAAACTTTGCAAATCAATCATGAAAGACTTTGTAAGTAACATCTTAATCATGATTGACTTGACGCCACACCTGCAGAGCTGTAGGACAGAGCAGGTATGTCCTAAGATTAAAGTGCAGTACAATCTAACAGTTAAGGACAGGCTGAGAAACAAAGAAAAGGTACTTAGAAATCAAGCAAAATCTATTCTGATACAGATGTTAAGGTTACAAAAATAGTAATAGCAAGATTGTTCTTATTAAAGTAAGAACAAAGCTGTGAATTGTTTCTGTTCTCTATTACCTTTGTTTAGATATAAAACACAACCAGTTTGCCTGTTTGCAGCTTAACATTGTAAATGCTGGCTTATTCTTCAAATATGGCAGCAATATTGTATTCTACTACTGGAAAGCTACACAGTGAATAAAAAACCAACTTGCCAGTAAAGAGTTAAAACATGAGAGATAACTGTGCATATTATGCACAGTGATATAAAAGAACTGAGAGCAGAGCATTCATCAAGAAAGTTCAGTGATTCTGGAAGAGTCTCTCATCGTCCAGGATGAGAGGAAACAAAGTACAAAGTCTTGGAGAAATAAAAAAGCAGCATCTTTCCCTGTAGTGACAAAAGCTGTGGCTCCTGGGGGAATGAAGGTTAAAAGGTGACTCAGATGGGCATAAGCCTGAGACAAGTTTTCTGCTGCACACAAGAATCTCACCTGGAAATGAAATTTAATGACCACCCTCATCGTGTAGATGTTACATTTGAGTAGCAACACAGCTCTGAGTATTTAGTGGTTTAGATTTGAATATGAACTTCCTTATTTTAAAGAGAAAGAAGGACCAAAACAACAATGGCAAAACATCTCTACCTTATTAGAAGTCTTGGGCTTTGTGAAGGCACCAGCATCTTTCAGGAGCTTTTCTTTTTTGAATTCCTCTTGCTTTCGGAAGAGTTCTGCTTTGAGATCTACCAACTACAGCAACAGCAAAACAAACACATAACCAAGACACTCCAAACACTTCTCATACATCAGTTACTGTAACAAATAACTGTATTTCTAGTTAAACAATCTGGCATTTACAGTTATATGAGCATTTGATTGCATTTTTATGTGGAACTGTGAAGCACTGATCCAATCATAAAGATCACTCTTAAGTTATAGCAAATAATACACAAAACCCGCAAAATACTAGTTATTACGAAGTATTTAATAAAACCCCAAAGATATCCTTTGATACATAATGGGAATAAGAGAGACATAATTCCATACAGATTCTACCAGCTTCCCAATGACAAACAATAGAGGAGGACTAATGAAACTATGCTACTGAATTTGAAAAGAAAACTCAACCATTAGGTAGAATTCTGTCTCAGAAAACAACTGATAAAAAGTCTGCTCTCATAAAATACATACACTTTCCCACTGGTTCATATACTGTTTATATGGACTGTCTTCTTCTTCTTTGTTTTTCCCCTAATAAATATAGAAGTAGCATTGCCATTTTGACAATGCCCATCTCATCTTTTATTAGGAATATCACCAGCCTGAAGTTACATTAATAAACCCAGTCTGAAAGAGCATGTTGGTGACACTTTCCCTGCAAGCCCTACAGAAGACAAATCTCACAGAGTACATTAAATTGGGAAGTGGAAGACTGGGTATTAGCAGTGTTTGGAACACTAAAGCATTTGCTTTTTCAGGTCCCTGTAACAACAATGCACGGTGTTGTAAATTAACCCTTTTTCCTCACTGCTTAAAAGTGATCATCCAAAACGCAGTCGGTGCAACAACCCATTGTTTACGCTATTTACTTGGAAAAATGAAGTGTTTGGACAAAGTCCCTTATTAACAGACTGCTGGAGAGCAGCAAGGCACTGCACCTTGCTGTCCCCAGGGGTCTGAGGTTGATTTGCCAAGACACAGACCTCCTGTACCTTAGAAAAAAAGAGGAAGTCACAGAATCCCAGACTGGTTTGGGTTGGAAGGGACCTTAAAGCTCATGCAGCTCCAACCCCCTGCCACGGGCAGGAACACCTTCCACTAGAGCAGGTTGCTCAAAGCCCCTGTGTCCAACCTGGCCTTGAACACTGCCAGGGATGGGGCAGCCACAGCTTCTCTGGGCACCCTGTGCCAGCGCCTCAGCACCCTCACAGGGAAGAGCTTCTGCCTCAGAGCTCATCTCAATCTCCCCTCTGGCAGGTTAAAGCCCTTCCCCTTGTCCTGTCCCTACAGGCCCTTATCCAAAGCCCCTCTCCAGGTTTCCTATAGCCCCTTCAGGCACTGAAGCTGCTCTAAGGTCTCCCTGGAATAAACTCCCACTTCGCTCTCATGCCCTGATTTTATCACATCAGGAATAGGGGCAAATCCAGCCCTGGCTTGGTCGGGAAGGCGAAGGAGCCAAACCCGCAGCCCCAGCCCCTCACTGACGTGACTCCAAACACGTTACCACACAACCCTTTCAACCAGCACTTGCTTCGGTGACTGCGCGTTCCAGCGGGGGACAGAAAACACGCCCCTTGTGCTGGTTTCCCCGGCAGCGGCCTGCGCCGGCCGAGCCCGTCCGCGGGCAGCAGGGCACGGCTGGCCGCCCTCACACCGGACAGGCCTTCCCGGTGAGACGGGGGGGTTTCCCTTCCTTCCCCCCCGGTCGCTGACCCACTCACCGAGGAGGCGGCCACCTCCAGCGGCTTCTTCCTCCGGTCCATGGCGCCGCCCGCCGCCTCCTTCCCAGCTTTATGATCCTACCGTAAAGCGCAGCGAAAGCGAGGCGCTGTTGCGACAGTGTTGCTGAGGGAAGGCGGGCCCTTCCCCGCCGCCATGGTGGGGAGGTCAGAGCGGCTCCGCAGCGGGGCTGTGCGGTGCCACCGGCGCTATCGCCCCTCATCCCGGCCTCGGGCCGCCTGTGTGCGGCGGTGATAGGCCCTTCGTGCCCCAGGGCCCCTCGTAGGGCAGCCTGTGAGTGAGCCTGAAGTGCTCCCTGGTGCCGGAGACAGCCATACCCTGCAGCACCAGGGTGGGTTTAGCTCTGTGATGCTTGGGATGAAGGGCTGGAGCTGTTCTGCTGCCCTTGGCCCACTGCCTGCATGCGTCCCTGCTAAAGGAGGTGGGATTTAATGAGTCGCAGCTCGTTAATGCTGTAAGTGTTGTCCAGTAGCCAAATAGAAACCCACCTGTGTCCATAAGAACCAAATTCAAACCCACCTGTGTCCATACAAACCAAATCCAAACCCACCTGTGTCCATAAGAACCAAATACAACCCCACCTCTATCCATAATGACCAAATACAAACCAACCTGTGTCCATAAGAACCAAACACGAACCCACCTGTATCCATAATAACCAAATACAAATCCATCTGTGTCCATAATAACCAAATACAAACCCACCTGCATCCATAATAACCAAATGCAAATCCATCTGTATCCATAATAACCAAATACAAACCCACCTGTATCCATAATAACCAAATACAAATCCATCTGTGTCCGTAATACCCAAATACAAACTCACATGAGCTGGACCCAGCTCTTTAACCACGCAGATGAGCACAGGTGACTCATGGGGAATGAGTGTTTTACTTACACGGGGTAGCTCATTGCATCTGTTATCATCCCCATGAAGAAAAAGGACTGTGATAGGTTTTAATTCGCAGTGATTCTGAAGATCATAATTACCTGGAGTCGCAAGAGGAAGCTGCCTTTCACTTGTCTTTAATAAAGTGGAAAAATATAAGGTGCTGCGGTGTTGTTGCTTGGCAATGTGACAGCTGATAGAAGTGCCAGATACAGTTCCTTTGGTTTTTGAAGTTTATTGCTTTTGTGTTTGGGAGCTGGGTCAGGCTCATATTTAAATAGTTGATGGATGCAGAACTGCAAAGCTGGTAGAGACACTCAGTTGCTAAGTAAGCTACAGCTGTATTCCAGGGAGCATGAAGCGTGCAATTCAGAATGAGCAATTTCTGGCCCTGCTGAAGCTGTCTTGCTTTGGACTTTTTAAAAGGGAGATGGTGGGAGAGAACAGGCACAGAAAAGTGCAGGTCATATTAGAGCCATAAAGTTTACTATTTTAATCTGTGACGGGAGAAGGGAAATGAGCATTACTGAAAAATAGGACAAAGGAATGAAAACATCTGCGCTGTTCTAATTAAATCTCACTCCAACAAATCACGCATTGTTGCCTGTTCAAACCTCAGCTAGCAACAACATTGAGAAGGAAATCCAGCCCAAACCCAGCCCAGGGTTGGCTCTGACTAATTCTCACCTTTCCTTTGGAGGCATGGTCTGTACGAGGGCACATTTCACCCCCTGAAGTGCATTAATTCTTCTCTGTGGAGAGTTTTATCGAACTCTGGATGGAAGAAAAAGGACATGATAAAATACAGCTGGTGAAGTTAGAAACAACTGGGTGAGAAAAACAAGACTACATAAGGCAAGGACACTGTGTCCTTGACCAACGGGGGAGTTGGCTGAAGGCCGGAGAAGTGTTAAAAACAGGGTCTGTATAACCACAAGAGTCTCAGGAACAAGGAGGTATGGGCGGAGATGACATTTGACTGTAAGCCAATGATGAGCTAGCTTTTGCACTATGTATGAGGCTTATTATCATGTCTATATAACCGCAGCCTGTTGATGAAATAAACGAGACTTGCTGATCATTCCCTGGATGGTCGTGTTGCAATTTCTCCCGCCGTCTCCGACACTTCTCCACATTGATCCCATTCTACGTTATATCAATAGGACTCACTCGTTCACCCGTCGGGGTTTCCAGTGCTGTCACAGGTTTCCAGCACTTTCAGGAGCTCAGGAGTATTTTTATCTTGAGATTCTCATACCATGAAGTATTCCTGAAGAGCTGATAGTCAAACTCGGTCCTGTGTACCTCTTTATAACTGCAGGTGCAAAAATACGTCAAGAAATCTTGGTCTCTTGAAAACTTGGCCTGTAGAATATGATGTTCACTGGCTAAGCTTAATGTCTGAGGCTCTGGGTTAGAAAACCTACGTGTAATGTAACACTAGAGCTTAGGTACTTCAGTGCTGCTTTAGATTTTCTCACTTGAGTGTAAAAGGGTGCAAATGCTGAGTCTATTTGGGCTACATGTTTTAGCCTGTCATCCCTCCCTGAATCCAGACCTTTGCTTGCAGGATTCCTTACTCCTTGGCGTTGCGTAACCCTTTGTAAGACTGTTTGCAGCTCCTTACTGCATTATGTCCCTCCTGCTGCATTTTCCCTGCCATGACCTGCCTGTATCTCTTAGCAAACTGCTTTCAGCACTGAATTCGATTCCTAGGGGCGGTTTTCATCTTTACAAGCAAACTGACCTTCTCTTGTAATGTTAGAAGCATATTCTCCTTTTCCACATGTACAAACCTGGGCTTTTTTTGTTTGCTTTGGTTTTGGTTTTGTTCTATTTGTTCTCTCCTTCCTGTACTCTCTGGTTTTGTATTTACCTGTCTGAACCACGCTAGAACAGCACTCTTTCTGTTTTGGGTGTTACATAAAATGGTTCAGTATCATCTCAGCAGCCCTCTATGTACCAGGTGTTTCTCAGGTAGTCTTAGGGGATGTGTGAAGATGGAACAGGCCCTGGAGGTGTCAGCATCTCTGTTAAAACTTTCCTTTCTGGTTGAGGGTGAGATGCATGACCAGGGTTGTAAGGAAAAGCTGTGCTACTGAGTGGCTATGTCACAGGATGTGGAAAAAGGAATTAATCTTAGAAATTGCAAGCTAGCTCATGTTGTCGCTGTGAGCAAGGATCACAGAGATTGAACTTCTGCGCTTGCAAGAAACATTATTTTGTGAGTAGCAAAAGTTCTGGCTGGCCGTGCCTGAATTGGGAATGAGTCAGTCAGCATCACTGATGCTGTGCTTGTTCAGCATCATATAACAGCCTTCTGGTACCTTAAGGGGGCCAACAAGAAAGCTAGAGAGGGGTTTTGGACAAGGGCCTGTAGGGACAGGACAAGGGGAATGGCTTTAACCTGCCAGAGGGGAGATTGAGATGAGCTCTGAGGCAGAAGCTCTTCCCTGTGAGGGTGCTGAGGCGCTGGCACAGGGTGCCCAGAGAAGCTGTGGCTGCCCCATCCCTGGCAGCGTTCAAGGCCAGGTTGGACACAGGGGCTTGGAGCAACCTGCTCTGGTGGAAGGTGGCCCTGCCTGTGGCAGGGGGTTGGAACTGGATGAGCTTTAAGCTCCCTTCCAACCCAAACCAGTCTGGGATTCTGTGATATAACTGATGTACTCATTCTATGAGATAACCTTTATGCTCACGTTCCCTCTCAGTTAACATCAGCAGCACTAGCAGACAGTGACAAAAGGAGACCTGGGCAGAGGGGAGCCCCACGCTCGCTGGAGCAGTGGGATGCTCTGTGTGCTGCTGTGCATCCTAAGGGGTGTGAGATTCTGCACTAGAGCACACATCCAGACAGATGGCTTTTGGAGCACTTTGTAAATGTTGGTTCAATAGTTTTGTATTTATGGCATGAGACATAAATATGACAAGCTTTCCCACATCTGGTTTCCTCCAAAAGGCTCTATGTCGACTCTAACCTGTGGAAGGCTGGTTAGAACATTAGAAACATTTGTTTCTAATCCAGCCCACAG
This sequence comes from Strigops habroptila, assembly GCF_004027225.2. NCBI lineage: Eukaryota > Metazoa > Chordata > Aves > Psittaciformes > Psittacidae > Strigops > Strigops habroptila. Next base: position 36,237,954 of record NC_046360.1, read on the forward strand.
GCATTCATAAAATGCCAGTGAGGGAAGGGGGGCTGGAACAAGAATACTTTCAAGTTGTAAAGCAAAATCAGCTTAACATAAAGAAATGAGATGGGGAAGGGAAGGAATCTCTCTGTGTGTATAGCATAGATTGAAGTGTGGCTGTGCTCTGCTTATTTCTTACTGGGAATCTGTGAAAACTCTATAAACCACCATGTCTGATCTTAGGCAGCCGATAGCCTGGAATTCCTGGGGAATAATTGATTCAGCACTTCTAATTAGTATGCTGCTCATTTAGCATGAGGCGTAATTGTGTTTACTTCCACAAAAACACAACACAAAAAGCTTGTTTGTTATTTCTGAGGAAGATGGGGGATCGCGGCAGATTGTTCTGAGGGGATTTTGTATGAATCAGTGGTGTGTCAGCGTCTTGTGAGATTGGTGAGAGATGCTGCACAAACATGGAATTAACCAGTTGCAAAGCTTCGGTGTGGACTTCTACCCAAACTAGGCTTATGGAGCCCAAAATCAAATTATATTGATGTTTGGGAGATTTGCTGTTCTGAAACTGATTCTCTTATCACAGACATGAAGGTTTCATCCTCCCCTAAGGCTTTGATGTTCTATCTTACTTTCTGCATCTTGGCTTTAAGATGAAATAAAACTGTGGACAAATAACAGCTGAATGTTTTGTGAGATAAGCCTTAGTGCTAGGGCACTGTGTCCTCACACAATTTCATAGACACTTGACATCAGGCAACTTATCCATGTTTCTCTGGGGGATGGAGAAATTCCTTCTGGTTTTCTTTTTTCAAGCTCTTCATCTCAGAAGTTATCTCATGAAAGAATTTGTGCTGTGTCAATAATTACCTTTCTAAAAACAGAGTAAGAGTTTTTTGCTTTCCATAGTTTGCACATATATATATACTAGAATATTAGTTTATTGAATTTGTTTGTCTTGGCGTGTGTGAGGCCAAAACCAACCGTGGTACAAGCAAAATTGTTTGCAAACTACGAATTCTTGTAACATGAGAGATCCAGGAGAGTTTCTTTCCCTCACAGCAAAGATTACATCTCTTCCCAAGTCCCAGCATACCTTTTTTTATCTACTTCCGTACATTTTCCTAAAAGCACCTGGAGAATACCCCAGGTTTTTGTATTTTAGCATTGCATTTTCAGAAGTGTTGAATTGTTGCAGCAAAACAAGAAACCAAAAGCCCTTTAGTGCAAATCCTAGGTGGACACTAGAGATGATCTATTTTGGCAGGAAGACTAGAAGTTAAAATCCTCTGGGTATGTTATTAGCAGGTGTGCACGTTAGGAGAAAACTGTATTTCTCTGATAAATGTTTGAAGGGTTTTGTGTGATCTTAGGCAGAAAATAGAAACCAGAAGTGGTGCATAATAATAGCGTTTAACCTCTTTCTGGCACACACGAGGCTCGCTCTGTTTCTGCCTCTTGGGTCGCAAGCTGAAATGCCAGACTGCTTTTGTGCTAGCTTATTTTTGCTTGCAACCTACAGAATAGGCACAGGAGACAAATCTGATTGTGGCTTAATGCTAAAATGAAGGTCTAAAAGTGAGATCTAAAGTAGCCTTGTTCTGTGGGAACCTGTATTTTATGTACAGTTTTATAATGCACTTGAAATCATGTCTTGTGACAACAATATTGTCCTCTCTTCTCTCTTTGTGTTGTGAGAAAGGGAGTGCTGTTATGTGCTACTTGTGTGGAAATTGTAATTCTCAAATACAGCTAGAAAGGAGGGATTCCCTAAGAGCATCCATCAACTTAGATCAGAAATAGGCTTAATGTCATCTTAAAACAGAATCTGTAGGAGGGAGATAGTTATTGCAACTGGAATTAGCTTAGAAAAGTGTTATTGATAGCTGTGATTTTTAGTAGGCATTTTAGCAAGCCTTGATGAAAATGAGCATAACGACCCTCCCTCTTTTGGGGAGCATGTTCTAAGTCTTGTAGGCATAAGAAAAAATGAGTACCAGTTCTAAAGATGAGGTTTCTCACTATTTTCCTGTACTAAGGGATAGAAATACATACATTTTCTGAACTGGAGATGTAAGAAACAAGCAAATTCCAAAGAAAACTGGTTTGTCAATTACACTGGAGGGGTGGCTGTGGATATTTTCATCCTCTGAACAGGAACCCTAAGCTATTGGACTACACTGTATTGTGAATATATTGTTGTCTGTGGTTGCTGTGTGGCTGGGATAAAAGACAAACATGCCCTTTAAGGAATTGCTCACCTCCTTGAGATTTACCCATTCATCTGTCCACCCTTCTCTCACCATCTGTTTCTTTTGCTGTGGATATGTGAAGTTGCTCCATCCCTGCAGCAAAATGCAGCCTGGATGGTTCACAATCAGGATTTTGCAGGAAGCAGAGTTTTCCTCTCTTTGCAAGCCCAGATGGACTTGCCTCTCCGTCAAGGTGTAGCCCTATAAGGAAGCTGGGTTTTGTATTCCAGCTGCCATCTGCAAGCTCCTTCAAGACGCTACAGACTTGGGTTTCTTTGTCTCTAAGTCTGGGATGCCAGGCTGGAGGAAAAGCCTTGGTTTTTGTCTGCGGAGAATGGAGGACAGAGGTAAGGCAACGAGGGAATATGACAGTGAAAGGTGAGGCTATAATCGAGGGGATGCTCATGAGAAGGGGTTGGGTTCAGTGCTCCTTTTACTACTCATTGGTATTGCTGAATACCCCAAAACTTGTGACTTTCTATTTAAAAAATAAACTCACAAGGTAGTTTTCCCATTAAAAAGCATAGTTTTAACTTGAAATCTGCTCCCTTTCCAAAGCCCTGGTCCAGATCTCCATGAAGATGTTGTTAGTGAATAGATACCTGCTTTGTTTGCAGCTCTGTCTTTAATCTGAGCCTGGCCTAGCAGATACAGCTTTTACAGTGGTAAAGTTGTGTCTATTTAAAAGCATCTACCAGACCATAAGAGTTGGGAACTGTGAAGCTCATGTACCTACTTCATGCTCTGTTTTTCTTCTTTTAAAGAAAACACTGAGCAATTGATTGTGTCAGGTAGACAGAGACATGCTCATTGTGGCTGTAACTTTCCAAAGAAAATACTTTCTAGCATTGAGTTTAAACCCTGTTATTTATGTTCAGTTAGTGTCAGGGTGATGATGTGAGCCGTATTTATATCACCTTCACTGCTTGTGAAATGCTTCTGTTTATATCCCGCTGCTGGAGCTGAATTATTTTAAACCAGCAGGCTCATGGCAGCAAATCCATGTTTTCTGACATGGTGGCAGGAATCTGAGTCCCATAGCACATTGCTGGACTACTTTGGAGGAGGGGGGATAATTTATATTTACTTGTTCTAGCACAATATCATTGAATTGCTGGCGGTGCTTTTTAAACATATATTAAATGGTGTCATTAAAGTGTGAACTGAGTGGAGCTTCAGTTCAGTATAAAGGAGCATGTTTTATTCCTTAGAACCACAGAAAACTAGCCTGAGGTTTCTCACTGTCTTCTCAGGCTAGAAATGCCAAAGCACGTGTCTCTTTGAGAATAAGTATATATATATAAATCCTTGTTCTATTGGTTATCAATGATCCTTTAATTGTACTTACAGACACAGACACGGAGACATCCCCTTCTGCCCTCTTTCTGTTTATGGAGGGGTCTAGTTCTTGACACTGAACAGAAGATGGGCTGGCATAATTGAGCAAATTATGGCTCTACATGTGATTTCCTGATACATTAGAATGATTAAATCTGCATTCTTGGGCAGGACATCTCTCTGGCATATGATCATTTTTACCTTGTTGCACTGGGGAGATTTAAATCAGCATAATTGGGTATTGAGTTTCTCTGCCATCTGGGCATTGGTTACCTAGCAGTCATTTACCATATGCCTGCATAGATGGATAAGTAGCAGCTATGATTAATATATTAAGAGAACAAAACTATCCTGTATATATTCCTTCTCTGATAGGGAAAAGCTGCTTTTCGATGTTTCAGAACAAAGGGACTTTTCCCCCCCCCCCTTCCCATTCCCCTCACCCCCCGGTAGCTCGAAGCCTCGATCCATTCCAGTTTGGATTCCTCTTTATTTTCAAGTTAGGTTTATCTGCAAGAAAGTCTTCTTTCATTATCCATCATCCCATCAATTGCCCCCAAAACATGCAGTGAAGGAGGTAAGTTGTCTTTCTGGACAAAGTAATTGGGCATTGTGCATGTTTGAGGAGATGCTCGAAAGGCTGTATAGCGAAATCTTTCCCAGGAAAAGAGAGAGCAGCATCTAGAGAAGAAAGGGATAGCTGTTGGTGCAGACCTTCCCTCTGCAGCAATGTCACAGCGGTGTCGCTCGTGCTAGCAACAGGATCGCAACGCGGTAGATGGCACTACGAGACTGCTATTGTAGCCCCGTAGCTCAGCTCTCAGTGGTATTGGGAACACTTAGCAGAGGTTACCTTACATAAATGAGCATCACACCTCGCAGTTTTCTGTCCTCCCTCCAGCATTTGAGGAGTAAATGGCTTTAAGATGACAGAGGGGAGATTGAGATGAGATTTTAGGCAGAAGTTCTTCCCTGTGAGGGTGCTGAGGCGCTGGCACAGGGTGCCCAGAGAAGCTGTGGCTGCCCCATCCCTGGCAGTGTTCAAGGCCAGGTTGGACACAGGGGCTTGGAGCAACCTGCTCTAGTGGAAGGTGTCCCTGCTCGTGGCAGGGGCTTGGGACTGGATGAGCTTTAAGGTCCTTTCCGACCCAAACCATTCTATGACTCTGAGTCTATGATAAACTGGTTTCTTCTCCCCATTCCTCCAGTCTCGTACATGTAAGGATAGGTGAGAAATAAGACAAGTGCAGAACCCAGAACTGCAGGAAGAGCTGACCCTGGATTTCAGGCTGACAGTTCAAACTCTGTGTGGGTTAGTGGAACTCAACTTTTGGCTTCTGTTTTGGTCAGCTCTCTGAAATACAAGTTGGACACGTGCTTATATGGTAAGTAGCATGAGCATAGCAGCTGCCGCCCTTTCACACTCGCAGCTGACAATGGCTTTGCTAGGGATAAGACTAGGATTAAATTAGTAAGGAATTCTCCAAAAGGGCTGTTAGCTTTGTAGGATCACCAAAACACAGACCCTGAGGAAATCCAGATTTCCTTTGCTTGAGTAATCCCTGTCCTGCTGTTGAACAAGGCTCCATCCCCCAGGACAGGCCTCCTGATGCAAAAGTTATTTAAAAGAAAAGCCCAGAAGGCACCAAAGTGTTGCTATATGTATCACAAAAGAAAGCTTACAGTGATTATAGATGTTATTTTAGAAATAATTGAGAAAAGAAATATTGAGTCTCTGCACATACAGAGAGCTTGGAAGTATGTGTGGCACTGCTGCCATTAGTCAAATATAGACAAGTGAAATGAGAACTAGAATAATACTTCAAAATGAATAACTACATCAGGCAAAAGTCCAATGATTGCTTTATTAAAGCCTTGATGAGTGCCAAGCAACTCTTCAGCTATACCAACGAGCCATACAAGATGTAAATTCCAGTGTTTTATGAAACACTGAGAGCCTGCACTATATGGAAGTGGAGGGTACTTTACATTGTTTAACTCTTGCTCCCAGCTCTTGTTTCTTGCCAGCTAATTTGGGAGTGATCAGAGCACCAAAATGGCAGTTCTTGGGGTTTTTTCCATCTCTTTTGAATGTACATGCAAAAATACAGAGTGTTTCCATTGAGACCGACAGTCAATATCAGTGATTTGCAGTAGACTGTAGTCATTAATGTGTTACTGACAGCTGGAGCTAGGTCACAATGGGAAGGACGAGGAAGCAAGACAGTCATAGTAATGACTTTTAACATATGTTGACAGGGCTGTAGTGTTGCTTTCTGCACCCTGCTCATTTCTTCAACTGCTTTTGTTCACCAAGCAGAAAAAAAGAAAAACACTGAATTTTCTCTAGTTGCAATATTGAAAGTAGTCTTGATGAAATGCAAATGCTGATGTTCCTTTCTGAGAGACAGATGGATGGTGTTTCTCTGCTTACTATCAAGTGCAATAATTCCAAGTGGTTTTTGGTGGAATACATGAGTGCTTAATGCCAACTCTGGTTTAAGGGAAGCTCAGAAGGGAGCCTGAGTCTGTGGCATGAAGGGTGGGTCCAAGCCTGTCTTCATGTCCTGAGCCATCTGCCAGTGATGCGCAACTGAAAATCACCTCACTCACTCCTTTAGCACAGCTTCTAGTTTGCAGGATCTGGATGGATTAAGATAAGAAGGACCGAACAAGTCTGAGACAAACCTGCCAGGGGCTGCCCTGGGCCTGGCTGTCACCCAGGGCGGTTGGTCTTGTCCTCCCTTCCCTTCCAATGTAAGTGTAAATGGAGTTCTGGCCATGGCAGGTACTGCTGTCATGTTAATAGATGGCACAGAAGTACTTCTGTACATATTTCTTCCACGGTTGTTAAAAGAACCTGAGCTATTCCTGAGAGAAATGACAAATCCCAGGTGAGCAACTTTTTTTACTTGCACAGCTGGTAACCAAGAAAGATGCAGTTTGGGAGTGTAGGGGCAGCTGAGAGATCTTTCCCTATATAGGAAAGCTTGTCAATCAAGAAATCAAAGCAAAATAGGGAACATAACCTAATTGGAAACTTTCTCAGGCTGAGATCCGTCTGATACCTGGAGTTCTCCATGGTGCAGAGCTATCTCTTACCTGGTAACTCTTTCACGTACCTGGTAACTCTTTCACTTACGTGATTTGTAAAACTTCCCTGAGGCACCTCTGCAATAAGGAGCAGAGATGAAACCTTAAGTAGCCAGAGGCAAATCCTGCTGCTGAGTGAGTGCCTGGAATGAAAGCCTCTACATAGCAGTGGGATGGTATGGGGATCTTTACTGTGGGTAAATGGTGATAAGCACTGTGGTTGCTTGAGAGGATTATGTGACTCCATGAAGGTGAATGCTCAGACATGGTGCAAATGGGTGATGTTTTATAGTGATGCCCCGTGTGTGTCTAAGGGAGAAATTAACAGAAGTGAAAAAGGGAAGGAGAGAGTCCTGAAAGCTGTCTCGAAAGAGAAAGAGCATATTTCCAGCAAAAGCATTTTCAATCACAAGTTAGAAAAGTGGCTCTTGTATTGCTGTGACTATGTTCAGGCTTGTATTTAAATCCCTCTGTCTTCCTCAATAACAGTCCAGATCACATAGCTTCTTCACATAACCCATATCTGTCAACACAGTCCACAGGATGGGACCAAATGGTGTTGTCCCTTATGTTGTACAGCTGTAAGCAAATACCAACAGTATTAAGCGACTGTATCAGCTGCTTGTGCTTCAGGCTCTGTGCTGACCACTTGGATTTGGAGGGTACACACAGCACCACGTAACATACATGGTCACCTCCGTATTGAATTCCCGACATGCCTCAGTAGCCTGGAAATCGATGGCAGCTGCAGTAGAGCTCTGGGCACTGCACAGCCTTAAACCATGCTGTTCGTGGGACATGGACCTCTCAGTCTTCCTTAAACACTGATGGTTTGGGGCAAGCATTGAGGAAGGTGTAAAGCCCCCCTGGCTCTGTCTTGCTACGCTGTGGAGTCCTCCCAGCACCATCTTGCGTGTTGCTGGGTCACTGGTACTGTAGCATCTGTCTTATATTGGTTCTGCTTATGAATTCACTGCCAGTGTTCTTAGCTGTGCTTTGTTTTCTCTGACACAGTTTCCCATGTGAGTACTGAAGTTAGGCTAACGTGCAGTGCTTGAGAAAATCTCACCCACTACACCAGCGTTGGCTCTTCCTACAACAACGTGTGTGTCAAATTCAATTGTTAAAAGCCCTGAGCTACCTTTTCAGCTGGTAATGTGCTTGCTATTTTCATGTGTAATTGTTTCTGTGGCACCAATGTCCTTTAAAAGTAGTGCTGTTGTAGCCATGATGGTCTGAAGAGATTTAAGAGAAAGTCTTTTATGAGATCAGCCAGTGTAAATAGCAAAAGCAGATGAGCTTTCAGGTACAAAAAGTGTTGATTTGACCTTACTTTGAAAAGCCCCTTCCTGTGTCATGTTTTCCTCAGACTCTCATTACTTTTCCTGAGAGCAGTGTTAGATCAATAACAACCCCTTTTCTGGGAATCCTTTTCTAGAACCTGAATATCATCGAGCAGCTGAGGAAACTAAGGCACAGAAAGGGCAGGTGACGTGCCTGCGTGGGGGATTGAGTCACTCTAAAACAGCACTTGTCTCCGTGTGCTGGGTTTTAACTACCAGAACAAGCACCATCTCCTTCTGCCAGGATGTATGCTGGCTTTAGGTTAGTCCTTCTCTAAAAAGCTGCTGAGTTTCGTTGTCAGCTAGAATATTTGGTGTGTATCACAGACTTTCCTTTATTGTAAAGAAAGGAGCTCTCTAAGAATCCCAGGCTGGTTTGTGTTGGAAAGGACCTTAAAGCTCATCCAGTTCCAACCTCCTGCCACAGGCAGGGACACCTTCCACTAGAGCAGGTTGCTCCAAGCCCCTGTGTCCAACCTGGCCTTGAACACGGCCAGGGATGGGGCAGCAACAGCTTCACTGGATTGTATTGATTGATTCAGTTGTAACTTGATGGGGAGTCATCCCCATCTGCTTATGTTTCTACTCTGATGGCAAATGGGGGCAAAAGTATGTTTTTATCCTGTGAATTTTTCTGTGCTGCTAATGGGGGATAGGCAGGTCTGAGCTGTACAGTGCTCCTGCTGCTGACAGACCTCAGAAGTGATTGCTCCAACTGGGTGCAATAAGCCTTCAGGTGCCATCACTCCAATCACTGCCCTTTAAACTGATGGGTGACTCCCTGAGTAGAAATATGGTAGGGAGTGAGCCTGTACAGAGCTGCTCTTTGCTGTAATGGGAACCTCTCATGCAGTTTTCAGGTATTATGTGCTGCTCTACACTCTGTAGTCTTACAAGCTCTTATGCTTAAATGAAGAGGGCTGTTCTCATGGGTTTATGATCCTCCTAGATTAACTCACTGGGAAAACAAACTACTGATAGTAACTGCAAAACGTCTTCTCCAGCCCAGCTCCTGTGTAGCCGTTCAAGAACCTGTGAAGGGGATGATATATATGTATAAAATATATTTAGCTAATTTAACTGCATATCTTTAACTCATGTGCCTCAGGATCCTCATTCCTTCCAACTGCTTTTCATTCAGGTAAGGCTAGAAAAGCTGGTCTGAAAATTAAGTGAAGTCCATACGGCTGCATCTATTTCTTTGGTGTTGTATCTGTCCAGTCTGGGTGGCCCTCTGAAACTGGAATTAGCTCATGCTGCACCAAGGAGAGCTTGGTCTGTAATATTTTAGATGATAGCAGATGTTGCACATAATATTATCACTCATAAAGGGAGGCAGAGCTGCAGCCAGCTAATAAAAAGCCTAATGAAGAACAAAAAGCAAGCTGCTAGTCATTGCAGAGATACGTTGCCCCCAGGAAATTAAAACCATGAATACTCCAGCGCCTGCAATAAGCATCTCCTTTGTGCCTGTGTGAAAGCACCGAAACCTCTGGAATATTAAGAAATGACAAAGATGTTTTTAAGTCACGTCCCTTTCCATACTTCAGCTGCCTGCAGGTGGTCGTGGGAGAGATGGAACAGCTCAACCCGGCTGTTGTGCAACTTTATTTACCAGGGTGCCCAACTTGAGGTTGAATGCGCGGCTCAGTGAGCACACCTGTGCTCAGCCCTGGGATGAGGCGCCAGGCTGGAGCTGGGAGGGGGATGTAGGCTGGGAATAGCGTGGTTTCCGCACCTTTCCCGGGTGTGCATTTGCCCATCGAGAGCTGGAGGTCTGGGACCCGCAGGGACGCCAGTACCCGGGGGCAGGGAGCAGTGTCTGAGCAGACCCCACCAGGGGAAGATCTATAATATATAAGATATACATATCTATAGGTCTACATTCCCCCCCGGCCGGCGGGGCGGGCGCTGCCCCCGGGCCGTGCGCAGGCGGGGTTGGGCAGCGCCGCTCCCCCCGCCCGGCCCCGCCCGGCAATAAAGCGGCGGGAGCCCGGCCGCGCTCGGCACCGCCGCTCCCGCCGGCCCCCCCGGGCCTCTGGAGCTGTGCTGCTGCCCCGGGGGGCGGCAGCTGCCCCTGCCGCGATGCCGGGCTGGAGGAAGAGCCTCGCCCTGTGCCTGCAGCGGATGCAGGAGGATGGTGAGCACGGCCGAGGGGAGGATGAGGAGGATGCTCGTGATGGTGATGATGAGGGTTGGAGTAGGGCTGGGGGTGCTCGGGTTTATCCTCTTTACCCCCACCTCGCCTTTTCTTCTTTTTTGGGGGGGAGAAGGGGGGCAATCCGCCAGCCTGGAGCTCCGCGGATGACGGAGGGGATGCTCTTCGTGCCGGTAAACTTTGCTGCAGCAAATCTGCTCTTCCAGCCCCCGGTTTGCTTGGGTTTTGCTTTCCTTTTTATTAATTCTTTTCCTTTTGTTTTTTCCTTTTATCTAATTATTCCCCCCCCCCCCCCCCCCCCCAAGTGGCCGGGACCAGCCTGAGCAGTGGCTGCGGGGTCCTATCGAGAGGGGCTTGCAGCATCTGGGCGCTAACTTTCTGCTGCTGTTTTCACCTGGTCATTTCTCCCCAACTCCAATTTGGGATTAAAGGGTTTGCGAATTGCTTGGAGGATTTGTCGCGTCGCCGCAATCCGATTCCCATTGTGCCGCTTGCTGCTGCTCGCAGGGACTGTGAATGATTTTGTTTATATGCTCAGGAGTGTGATGTTAAATAAACACTGGACCTGCAGCTCGGAGGAGTCAGGAGAACGCAGCCACGAGGTGGCTCAGCCTAAGGGAGGTTTGAACCCTGCGCTCCGGCTCTGGGTCTATAGGCGAAGAGGGGTGAGAGTGGTGGGGAAAGTTTGTCTCCAAAACAAAGCGCAGTTCTCATGTGCTCTGCTAAAGCGCAGGTGGAGGAGATGATTTGGGATGAGCAGAGATACTCAGGAATGTGAGTCTTAACTAACCTCAGCTGCTCTGGTGCAAGTGGTTAACACAGGTGTTTCTTTTGCCTCCCTTCCCCTGGCTGCCCCTCTAGACTGTGTGCTGGTAACGGGCTTGCCACATATTGTGCCATTATTTGGTGTGAGTAATGCAAAAATCGGGGAATTCTCTGGTCCTGCTGGTTAATAAGCACGGAGAGAAATAGTGCTGTTGCGTGTCAGGACAGTCATTAAGCTGCTGTGTCTGCTGCTGCTTCCTTGCTCCCACTGTGTGTTTCTGATGTTGGACCCCTCGGGGACCATGGCTTCCACTTGGAGACTTCAGCCACCTGAGACAGAGCTGTTGTCCTGTAGAAGAGTAAATCAGTCCCCTGTCCAACACAGTGAGACCTGTCGTTCTGTTGTGGTGCAGTGCTCTAATGCTGCAGCTGACAGGGATGCTCTTGTGCTGCTGGACCAGGGATGGCTTTGGGGGCATTATAAAACAGAGCAGCGAGGACTTGATGTGCAGTGAGCTGGAGCGGCGTGCTTGCCAGTTCATCTGTGACTTCATATGTACGTACTGCCTCTTGTCTCTTGGGTCTACGTAATGCCTTTCCTCCTCATCTTCCCTCCCTCTGACTTCAGTCCCAGCACTGCAGTGAATCTGTGACTGGTGTGCATCATTCAAGCACATTTTCCCTAGTGACATAGCATTTATTGCCATGGGTGGCTCAAGAGTAGTTGGTCTGTGGAAGTTACTGTTAATCACAGAATGGTTTATCTGGAGGAATAAATCTTGCAGGCTTGAGCTGCTGTGCTGTATAGAGGAAAAGGTATATGCCTGCTAAAGAATGTGCTGAGTTTGTAGGGAACTTCTGTCCCCTTTCCCTCAAGGCGACCAGTTTGATGGTTGTATTACAGCATAGAACTCTGCAGGGGTAGCAGAGGAGGTGTTTGCTAAGGTTTTTGTAGCACTGCAGTGTTAACAGGTATGGTACAGGGCTTAACTGGATGCTAGGTGCTTCACATTGTGTTGTGTGTAATACTGTCAGGAAATCTCTGCAGAGTTCTGATCAGATCTTGATTTTGCAAACCAATCTCCAACCAGTTTATGAAGAAATACTGACTCCTGTGTTTCCTCATTCAAAACAAGTTATATCTGTCTTGTTGGCATCTCCATGGCTATGCAGATGTGGTAGGCTTTTTTTTGGGTATCTATCTGTGGAGCTTCTCCCCCAGGCATGCTCTGGCCCATCAGCATGTTAACTTCCTCTGAGAACTACTGTTTCCAAAGGGAAAATCCTGGTGTTCAGCAGGAGCACAGTTGTGATTAGAAGAGTGGTATATTTTGGTTACTGAATATTAATGTGATGAGCATCTCTTGTAATCTGCAACCATTCAGTGCTGGATTGGAAGCTTTATTAATCACAGGTGGTATTGAAACAGTCAGCCATGGTAAGTCACATAGGGATGCAAGATACACATGAACTGTGCTGAAGCATGATTGCTGCTTCAAGACACCTCCCAGGGAGTTTCCTTAGGCATGCTTTGCCTTCATTTCTATCCCTATGAGGATTGGGATGTATCCTGACCAATGCGCAGAAGTGCTTTATCATGTAATGTATTGTTGTTCCCCACCACAAGAGGGTTGTACATGGGACATGCTACTCCTTGTTCTGTTTCATGCAGGGAAAAAAAATAAAAAGGATTTATGTTAATGGCTTGAAAATTCTTGGTGTAAAATGTGTTCCCTCCAGCCTGTATTGATAACAGCCCTGATGCTCCATGGGATTGTCTCAGACCTGGGAGCAGAGGTTAGAGATGCCAGCCTGCCATGTCTGTCCGTTGCTGTGTGTGCAGAGCTGTGTGGCTAGATCTCATGCTGATTTACCTCTCTGATGCTGGTCCTCTCCTGGGACGGTGAAGAGAACTAGTTGGCCATGCCAGACCCTTTCCCATCCTAATTTCCCCCCAGTGCTGCTGTCCTTTGTGAGGACTGCAGAACTTGCACTGTTTTCTTACTGCTCCCAGGCATTCAGTACGAAAAGAAGCAAAGGCTCATTTCTGCTTTGGGAGCATGAATGTATGTGGGCAGGTGGGAAAGTCTCTGGGGATTTTGGCACAGCTGAGTGGATGTAAAAACTGGATGCCCAGAAAGGATGAACTGTATCTGCAGACTGAGTAGGGGAAATGCTTTTAGGTAGTTGCAGAGGACTTGTATAACATGGGTCATAGCAGTGGGCAGACACCCTTTGCTAAACCTGAGATATTTTTCTGCTTCTCCTGAGAGGGAATACAGAGTTTGAGTGTAAATTTAGGTAGCTGATATAATTCCCCTTCCTCCCCCACATGGTTTTCCTTTAGTCAAACCAGAAAATGACTCTCGCCTTAAAACTCCAATATGATGCTTTATTGAAAAAAAAACCCCAAACAACCCCAAATCTTAAGAAAGACTGATGTAATAGGATTATAAAATATGAATTAAGTTACTCACCCCTTTCATGAGTCATGGGGTGGATGGAAAAGGGCAATAGGAAAGGGAGAAGTCAGACCTGCTCCAAGAAGTGACAATATTGCAGGGTTGTGTTGCTGCTGTTTGCTTCCTTCCCCTGTATATGGCTCTGTGCTGGTTACCTTGGAAACAGCTGTAGGAGCATTATAGGGGCATTTTGCTGCTGTGCAGCTGTGGGCAAAGGTGTCCTGTGGCGTGTGGGGATGGGGAAATACTTCCTGGTGCAGGATGAGGGCAGCAAAGTGAAAAACCCATTGCAAGATCTCCCTTGTCTTACTGCGGGTGCCATTTGGCAGGAGTGGGACCCTGGGGAGCATTTACAGGGGGTGGTTTTTCATGGGTTTGGCAGAGCTATTTGAATTTTTTATAATGGGGAAGTAAAAATATCGCAGCAGTTTGTCTTGAGGGGGTTTGTGACAGCTGGGCTATAAACATCAGCTCTTTATTCTGTCCTCACAACAGCGAACCGGGATGTTCTGCTCCATTGCTGTGGAACTATGATTATGACTGGAAATGGGATTCTTCTTTTCTTAATCACACGCATTGAGGAGAAACTCCCAATAAGATGGAAATGTGCTGGTTTTGCATGATTAGCAGAAATGTAGATCTTTCATTAAGTTCCATGTTTGATGTGTAGAATAAGTAAAATACAGTAACTGTTAAAAATAATGCGGATTATCTTTTGTTCATCTACCCATAGACATTTTGATCTTGCAGACCATGTGGTGTGCCTACCTTAATCAATTGAACTGTTCTGCTTAAAATGAAGTGTTTGCTCTTGTGATCACTACATCAGAAATCATTCAGTCCCTCAGAAAGGACTGAAAGGAGGTTTTTGTATTTATTGTGTCATCCCAGGACCATCTTTCAGTGCCAGGTTGAGTCTGTTCAGTTTTAATACATTGTCTTATAGAGTCCTTTTGTCCAAACCTACAATGACATGATCTATTGTACTGGCACTTAATTTTCAGTAAGGAAATTCGACTGGATAGCTGTCAACTAAATAGTGTGCAATTGAACTGCTCTGTGGTTGAAGGGCTGTTATGTCTGTCTGCTGGATGCAGTGTATTAATGTATTCCTGCTTGGAAGACTCCTGCTTTATGCTGCACCCAAGCTTTGTCGGGGTGAAGACTTGCACCCACAGCTCTGAGGAATTTATGGGCTGCTGTTTGTTGGTAATACTCATTATACAGGCCACTGCTTTTAAACAAAATGTAAAAATAGAGGTTCCGACCCTCCACTGAAGTGTGGTGGGGGAATTAGGATTGCTTGAAGGCTGTGGTGGTAATGCTTAAGGGATAATGTTCGTTCATCAAACTGATGGGACAGCCAGAGCAAATCCTGCTAGACTTCGATGGGGTCTTTTTTTTTTGTTCATTAATATGTTGATGTGGATTTGGTACCCACTGAGTGAGGGAGTAATAGCTATGCTGAGCACTGTGCTTGCCTGCTTCCCTCCGCTGGCTGTCACACTGTCATGCTGTGCTGGGTTTGGGCTGCTGCTTTTGATCCTGAAATCCAGCAAGCCTGAAACTTAGCTCTGATTGAGAAGTCCTGCATGACTTAGGGATGATGGAGCCACAAGGGTTTTATGGATTGACTCTAAAGCCTTGTTGGAATTTGATTAAAGACGGAGATTGAGCCTTGTTTTGCTTTTTGAAGTGGTCTGCCAGATTTTACAACCTGAATGTGATCCTGTATTCATAGAATTTGGCTGTATGAACTGTATGGACATCATGCAGTTCTGCTTTCTCTTGTTTAAGCACTCTGTACGGCTTCTTGCAAAGTAGTTTGTATTAGCAACATTGAGTGATGATGCTTGGTGCTGAGTAAATGGATCAGCTGTGGTGGTTTGGCATGGTTTTCCCTTTAGAGGTGCCAAGGTTGGGAGGTGTGGTGGGAACCTTTCAGGAAGCGGAAGATCTTGATGGAAACCATGAATTGTGGTAGCCAGGAGAATTCCAGAGTAAGAATTGCCAGATCTGGCTGGATTCAGGCCACGCTTGTTCTCCAAACCTGTTGGTGTTGCTATGGGCTCATGCCAAGCTTAGTGGAAAAGCACATGGGTAATTCCCAGGCAACGGATGTGGTCTTTGAAACTGTTCCAGTCTTGAGCTGTGATGGCAGCTGCTGACCCAGAGGCCTTCTGTTTCTCTGGCTTGCTCTGAGATGAAGATTGCTCAGAGTAAACTGAGGTGTGTGGCAAGTCTAAGAGGAGGATGACTTGCTCTGCCTCTTTAAATTTGCTGTTTGTCTCTTCTAAGCAGACACAAGTGCAGGGGAGCTGCTTGGTTGTATCCACCAGGTACAGATCCTTGCTGGTGGATGGCCAAAGGAGGGCCCTCCACCGTGGCATGTGCTGTATGTGAGGTCATCTCCTTCTGTGGTTAAAATTGTTATTTCCAATTCTCCCGTTTCTCCCCTCTCTCTTTGCTTTTGGAAGATGAAGGAATTCAAATAACAACTAAACCAAATATATTTTACAGTTAGGGTGATTACCCTGTTACTGATTTCTCTCTCATCAATGTCAGATGAACTTGGCATCTAGTAAATACTGGCTTTCGGTTTGGAGCCAGAACTGGTTTCTTGCTCCAGCAAAACTTGCTAATTCCACTGAAGAGAGAGCTGCTTTCCACTGGGAAATCTCTTCAATTGAACTTATTTTCCTCTGACAGCTTCACGTATTTAGCATTAAGACTACTCTGCGTCTAAGGAGAAGGGGGCTACCATGTGCTGTTTGAGGTCAAGGAAATGCTCTGCATTATGACATGGTTAGATCTGTATCTTAGCTGTGTTTTTAAGTAGAGGTGTTGGTGACCCTGCCAGCTAAACTGCCGTGTCTTGATGAGTAGAAACCTCTTGCTGAGGCTGCAAAATAAATTCAATTCTATGCTTTCCAAGTTTCCTATGAAGTTACACACTTTTTTGCTGAACAACTTTATTTCTCACTGAACAAGGCATTATAGAGCTTTCGTTTTAGCAGTTACATTAACCTTGGCTGCTGCTTTGTTGCCAGAGTCCGAGGCTATTCTGAGTATTTATTTGGATTATAGATGTTGTCACCTTTTCTTGTACATGTGATGCTGTTAGTCATTTTGGTGACACTTCATTCATCTGTGCAGAGAAATAAAGGTCCTGGCTTGCACTTGAGTATTGCCTCATACAAGCCAAGAGGGGAGCTGCTACTAGAGTCAAGTATTACATTAAGCTTGAGAGATCTCACTTGAGTCCTGTGGGATGGAGCTGAGGTTGGGCTCTGGATTTTTTATCTTCTGCTTCCATTCAAAAGTAGTAGTAATAATAATAGCAAAGTCTTTTCCTCTCTGTTCTTGGGGTAAAGTTTAGGTGATCCTACAGCATCTGGGCACAGAGGGCCCCCTGTCTTGTCTTTGGTCCCAGTTTGATAAAAGCAGTTGCTCAGAAGCAGTGTGTAGACTTGGGGTTGTAGGGGCAGAGGGCTTGTCTTCATTTGCATCCCTTTCCAGCAGAAGCCTTAAAGATTTAGCAACAAATGAGATGCAAAGAAATGAGGAGGAAACAAGGACTAAGGCAAACTGTCAGGCAGTGGGACTGGTTTGCAGAAATTAGTGATGCCAACTTGCTCTTTTCTTACTTGGTACTAATGTGCTTTCCTGATGCAGGTTCAGTCTTTTCTATGTGTGCTTCAGGAAATGATGATGATTCCAGGAGTGGAGGCTCCCTCCTTAAAACCATCTAGCCCAGATCCATTGCTTTTGACTACTGGAGTCGGGAAATTCCCTGGGGCTGTCAGTGGGATGAATTTAGCAAAGAGCTGGGAGGATGAGTTAGTAAATGTTCGTAGCAGCTTGTCTCGGGGCTATGTGTTAATCCTGAACAGAGGCCGCTATTGGGAATGACTATTTTGTTTCTAGATTAAGTGTTCTTTTGCTGATTTTGATCTTGGATTGAGGAGCAGTTGATCTCCTTATTTTATGTGCAGTCATGTCCGTAAAACAAACTCCTGATGAACCTCCCTTTTGTGATGGGAGGGCAGGTAGATCTGTGGGATGCATCTGTTCAGGTCCCAGGAGAAGAGCAACTCTGTGTGCTTAGTGAAGAACACTGCTGCCCAGAGCTTGTATGCAGTTGACTTGCACATGTTCTATGTAGGATCGAGACATAATCAGCAGCTCCTTGCCTTTTCTGTACCCAGGGGGGATGTGGTCACTGCCACTGCAACTGTCAGTGCTCTCATTTGCCTCCTTATTCCTGTCAATAACTAAGGCTCCTTAAATTGTAGGAGGCTGATTTTTTTCCTTAAATAAGGAAGTCTCTCTAGACCAGTAAAAGGGAATGGGGAGTGGAGGAGCAAAGCTTAAAGCTAATGCTTAGTCCCAGGAAAAGTACAGCATTGCAGAAGATGAAAGACAGGAGCCTTAGAATTGCTGGAGAGTGAGTGAGGATTAAAGAGAAATAACCTGATGGCCTTGCCTTTATTTTTTTATAAGTCACATTTGCAAACAGCTTTTGAATAATTGGCTTAAATGGGACTTTAACACAGAAGCCCCAAGTTGTGGAGGTTCCTTCTTGGTGGGTTGGGAGGTAGCTGCAGGTAAAGTGCTTGCATGGGGCTGGAGGCTGGTGTGCTGCCTCTAGGTTGTTTCAAACAAAAACAAAGTTCAGGCATGCTGCAAATCCCACAGCATGTGTTCAGATGAGATACTGATGCTCCATCAATGAGCATGCTCTCATTTACTGGCCGTATTTTGCTACTCCAGCATGTTTCGTGGACTTTATGTCCTTTACATCCAATCTGAGCACTTTCTGTAGTAGCACCTTGTTGCATGAAATAGCTGCTGTGTTCCCCAACAGGTCAGGTTGTAGTCCAAGGGTAACTACAGCAATTTCAGTGTGGCTGACACTTAATTAGTGAGTTAGTATTGGGGATTAAACCACAGGCCTTCTGTTCCTGACTGAGTGCAGGGCTTTGAGCAGAATAAATTGTCATTTCGTTTCTCAGTGGTGGGGAATTTCTGAGTTGAAATGAATGGGACTGAGGAGTTCTGAGCTCAGAACACCAGTCTGCAAACCTCTGTGTGTCCCAGTCTTCACATCTGCAGAACATGGATAACGACTACACTTTGAAAGGTTTTGATGTTCAGATCAAAATGGATCTGAAAGTGCAGCTATTGAAGGTAACTTCATGGCTGTCTTTCTCTGCTTAACACCTTCAGACTCAGAATTATGCCAACTGTGCCAAATACTTGAAAAAGTGACCAAAATGCAGTAGAAAATGCCCTTCTGGCACAGGGTTGTGAATCTATTGCAACACACAGCTGGGAGAGCAAAGAATTCTGTTTAAGTGAGTAAAAATGTCCTTCTGCAGTAATGATCTGTTGTGAGTTTACCAGCTATCTAATCTAGTTTCCATCCGTTACATCAAGTGATAATCCTCTAACAAATTAGGTGCTGTTAGCAGCATTCCTGTCGGTCCGGGTCTGGCTACACAGCCAGGCAACCTGCCTTTGAGGAATCTCACGATTTGCCCTAGTCAGTCATGCTGCTTCCTCAGCCTCTGGAGACTGCATTTCAAACAGAACACAAAGCTGAGCTGTCTGTCTTGCTGCTCTAATTGTATTTATTCTGCTTTTCCTCCACACACTGCCTGCCAGGGGTGTTTGGCCATATATAGGGATAGCTCCTGGGCTGGGTTTTCTTGGAATATCCATTGTAATTGGCTTTTTGGCATATCCTGTCCTACTTTAACACGATTCCTTTGCCGTGCTTACACAGGGGCTTGTTAGTAAGTGTGCTGAGGATCAGAAAGCAAAATACTTGCAAACCAGGCTGTGATGCTCGGTGTCTCTAGGGCTTGCTGCAAGGTGGGGCTTGCTGGCTGTAATGCGTCCTTGCCCAGGGATGGGTTGTGCCTCTTGCTCATAGAGCCAGGCTTGCTCCGTGATGAACCCTGTGCTGCTCTGGCAGCCAGCACTACCCCTGTGCTCCAGGGCTGCCCCTTGCCAAGGGTCATGTTCTGCCTGGGGGTAATTCAGTGACAGGCAATGCTGCAATGAATGCAATCCAATTTCTGCCTCTGAATAATTAAGAGGGAATGTGGCTTTTGGCCAGGGTGCACCATCCTCTGTCACCCATCTGCTTCTTTGACTGTTGCTTGAAGCAGCTGCTCCTCTCCAGAGCTTCCCATCAGGGCAATGAGACACAGATTCCCAACTACCCTTCATTGCCTTGTCTAGTGAGCTTAAAGTCCTCAGGGTGCCATTTCTCTGTGCTGCTTTTCTCCTCTGCAAAATCACACCATGGTGTTTAATTGTAAGCTGCAACCTTGGTGCTTGGTTTCAGTGAAGAGATTGGAGCAAGGGATGGAAGCAGGAGAAGTGTGGAGCAAGGGGGCTTGTTTCACTGTTCGCTCCCTCTGCAGCTGGGAGTTCCTTATAGCAATCCAGGGGATCCAGATATGAAGGGAGAGCAGTGTTGAATTATGCTGCAGGGAGATCCCTTGTGCTCAGGTCTTGGCATAATGGGCATGTTGTCAACACTCTTTGTGTAGAAGTGGGAGATGCTTCAGCAGGGTGTAAAGGAAAACCACTGACAAAGCAGCCCTTGCGTTAGAGGGGCAGATGGTGGTGGCTGCCTCTGCAGTGTTTCAGAACAGCTGAGGAATTCCCTCTGTATATGAATATGTGCATGTTTTTAATGTGAATTCAATGCTGGAATGAATTTGCTGTAGATGCTTTTCATAACCCCTGAGTACAATTATCTGTGCCCTGTGCAGTGGGGTAGTCCAGTGTTTGACCTGTTGAACCTCTACACCAAGTAAGTGAAAGTCAGGAAAACACCCTGGAGTTGTGATGGCCCCCACCTTTACAAACCCATCTATGCCCCACTGCAAACCCTGCATAGAGTCATAGAACCCACTAGGTTGGAAAAGACCTTCAGGATCATCAAGTCCAACTGTTGCCCCAGGACTGCAACTGACTGGAGACTTCTTCCCCATCGGTGGTTTTCCTTGCTCAGTTTCCTGTTGGAGCCTGGCAGATTTCCTGTGATGAACCACTGCTCTGCGCTGATGTGACAGTTGGTGCGAGAGTCCCATTTCCCATCTACCTGTCACCTCCTCAGCCTGCCTCTAACCTGGCTTGGTTAGCCACTGGCAAGCTATTAAACCCTTAAACAGCTTTGACACAGTGAGTTAGTCAGGGTTGCAAGTTGGAGGTGGAACAGACCTTATCACCACACAAAGACTTTGATCTGTGCTGTGAGTGTTGCTGACGGCATTTTTGGGAATGTGACTAAAAGGGCAGAGCTCTTTGAAGAGACCTTTTTTTCTTTTTCATCTATAAGATCTTGAAGTAGAGTGGAAAAAAATAGTTTGGGGATGGGTAGGGGGAGTATGAAAACTCATTTATGCAGCCAAGTAAGCAAGAGAATGGAGGTGGCTTGTTGGGCTGTGCCATAGCTGGATGGGTTTGTTAGTATAGCTCTCTTCTAGTGTATGATGTTCCCATTTCACTGCAAGAGAAGATAGACACAGATTTGCCCAATATCCACAAAATCTCCTCTGTGGAAAGGTGTTCTCCTCCCTGGAGTGATTGCTTCCGACCAAGAGAATAAGTCCTGGCCGATTGTGGTGACCCAGCATTGGAAGGGACCTCTGGGGTCTACTTTTGCTGTAAGTGAGACATTAAACCACCAATCATCCAGGATAATACTGTTTCAGGAGCTCATTGATTTTTAGCAGAGAGAAGTGAGTTAAAATGATGAGCCACTGACCTATTCGAAAATGAACAGCCTCCTCAGTGTCATCAGGAGCTGGTAATAGATCATCCTGGACAAGAGCTGGTGAAAGGGAATAAAGGGTTTGTCTCATTCCTGCTGTTGCTCTACACTACGTGTGACTGCTGTTGCACTCACTGTGTGTTTTGTTCACGGGTGAAGAAGCAGTACATGTCATATATAAAAAGCCAACAACTTCTTGTGAGCATAATGGAAACTGTAAGAGTCTAATCCTTATTAGCCCAGCTATAATTCTCACAGAAAAATAATAGTAACACAGTTAAAATTGTTATATGTGCATGTTAGCGAAGGTATCATGTTCATACTGATGGCTTCTTCTCCAGTTTCTGTTTAGGGTCACTTTTGTTTGCTATAAGAGCATCATGTCTTTGCTCATCAGTCTGCGTCTCCCAGGTAATGCTACAGGTTATGGATGCTGGATGCTATTTATACCCTTCATGATCCCTACAAGCAGTTTAGTTCAGCTCTGTGTGCATTTCTTTAACTGATCGTGGGTAAACTTAGAGCTGTGGGGTCCCCAGTGTTAAATCTGTGTTCCATTGTTTGCCATCCTGTGCTGGTGTTTCCCTCTGCCACATCCTATGCCTCTGCTTCTCTAGGGCACTGTTTCTCTGCACTGTTGGCATCGTGTTGGTCACAAATATCTCATTCTTCATGGAATAACTGCTCATTACGAAATGCCCATCTAAAATTATGTTTGTACCATACAGAGATCATGGAATAACAGTACGGTTTGTGTTGGAAGGGACCTTAAAGCGCATCCAGTCCCAAGCCCCTGCCATGGGCAGGGACACCTTCCACTAGAGCAGGTTGCTCCAAGCCCCTGTGTCCAACCTGGCCTTGAACACTGCCAGGGATGGGGCAGCCACAGCTTCTCTGGGCACCCTGTGCCAGTGTCTCACCAGACACACCAGTGTACCTGGTCAGTTAGAGAAATTGCTGCCACAGCTGAATCAAGTAAAACAAAGTGGGCAGGTCAAGAAAGGCTCAGAGCAAGTTGGTGAGCCTCAGTGCTGAGGCTGTGCAAACTCAACACAGAGCTTATGGCCAGTTGCTGGCCAAACATCTGAATTATCTTGCAGGAAAATTCCCTGCGGCTTTTCTTCTTGGCAGACCTTGTACCTGCCCTCTCTGCTCCTCCCTGCCTGGGCTGAGGAGCTGCTTGCTTGTTCTGGGCTTTAGGGTAGCTGCAGTAGGCGTGGAGAGGTGAGTGACTGCAGGTCTGGCCTCCTTATTAATGTGCAAAATACTCTAGGATCCTTCTTTGTGAGAAGTGAGGAACAAACATAAAATTCTGGTTTTAAAATTGAATAAAACCATATTTTTTATTTTTTTTTTTTTTGCTTCTTGTAATATAAATTAACATGGAGCCCATGCTTATTTGCTTTCTTGCTATTAAGGTTTCAGCTCCTGCCTCTTGATCACTTCTTTCCAATCTCTGGTACCTGCACAGGGCTTTGGGATAACAAAGTGGAAATCTGTTCCTGAAGTATCTCTTACAGGTTTTAGGCCAAGCCGTGATTTTGGGGGAGTTCAGTTGGTGGTATGTGCACATCTGATCAATAAAGCTCCTAGTTATGTACTTTGCTATTACGTCTTAGTTCATTGATTTAAGGAGTTACCAGGAACTAGGGAAATAACATGGTTAATTAAGTTAATTGGATTGTAAGGTCTCCAGGGATTGTTCCTGTCTCTGTATTCTCTGAAGCACCTCAGACACCTCTGATCACTATGAAATAATGACTTTTTCTTCCCATACGTTGGCAGTTTAAACTGTTTAGTTGCTTCAAAACGATCTGCATTTCAAGGCAACTAATTTCTACATGAACCATGGAGTTATGGCTTTGTAGCCTTTGGCTTTTGAAGTTCAGGTGGAGAGGGAGAAGTGGATTTTTAATAAGGTTCAGCTAAATGATCCCAAGGAATCTGAATCCTTGTATTTGTTTGCCACCATATCCTGCTAAGTGGCTACCTGTGCTCTTAGCAAAAAGCCTGTGGGGTGAATTCTTGTTTATATCTTGGCCTTGGGGGTTAATTTGAATTACATTTTTCTTGTCATCCAGCAAGGTATGTGAAGAAATAATGTATGAGGCTCTAGATAGATCTATGCTGTGGCATCTGTTTTTCAGGGAAATAAGTAAACAAATCTCCCACTGTCTAAAATGGAAATCTATTCTGGGTATATAAAGTGAAATCCAGCACAGAGGTTTTCTTGTAGAGCTTGTATTTCTTCTAATTTATAGCTCCTTTTCTTTTTGCAGATAAATTGGAGACTTAAGCCTCCCGTTATGGGTCTGTAATTTATGTTTTCAGAACTTTATGATTGTTATCTTCCAGTGTTTTTATGAAGCTCTGCTGTGGAGGTGCTCGGTTAAGGTTGTATATTCAATACTGGCCAATCACTAGGAGCAAAACTGGGATTATAAATAACCAGAAATGTTCTCCCTCAGTATGAGCTTGTTCTAATGTTAATTTCTTCAACCTCTTTTGAAGCATTAGGGAGGATGAGCTATACGAAGATGGACTGGATGAAGCTGTTTATGCAGCAGCTGGAAAACTGTACTTGGGGCTTACCTGCGTAGTGATTTGTTGTTGCTGTGGACAGACAGATTGAAGGCCTTTGTATGAATTAGGGCTTGTTGTTTTCTCCCTGGTATTCACTTACAAGAAAGGAGGGTGAAGGGAGAAAGCACTTCTGTGCTGCTTGGCGATGCACCCATCAAGTGAAGAAAGTTTTTGAGATTGTATTTCTCCAGTAATTTATCTTGAAACTGTATTTATCTTAAAGTTTTTTAGCTTAGACTTTAAGATAAAGTCATCCCTTCTGAGTGTCCTGGGATTCTTCCCTGTGTTTCCAGTCCCACAGGAACCAAGGAGTTATCAGAACCTGGAAGTTGAACAGTTTGGGGGAGCAACTTGGCATTTTTTCTCTTGGCTTAGCTGTTGTTTTTCTTGCTGCTGTTTTTCAAAGTGAAATAAACTGTCATACAAGGTTTTACTATTTCTATAGTGCTGTCTGGGATGGTGGGGCAAGAAGGTGAATGGGTCAATTGTACTAATTTGCCTTGTCTGGAAAATACTTAATTCTAAATCTTGCTACTGTGTATGGTTCCGCTGCATGTAATGGTGCTTTTAAATGAATTTCTTTGTGAGGAACTTGGATTTCAATATTTTTTAAATTACCAAATAGAAAGCAAAGATTCTTTTGTGTGTGGCTTTTTTCTAAGAGATAAAGAGGGTTCTTCCCAGGAGGATGCAGTAACTGCTGCATGTGGTTGGTACAAAACCAGATATATTGAAGAAATGCCTACCTCAACAGTAACTTAACTCCTTAAGGACAGGTTTTCTGAAGCCTCTAAGTATCGCATGGTTGGAAACAGAAAATAGCAGTGTGTGTCTGTGAGGATGTGTGGTGATTTGTGGCTTCCCCCCACATGTGGATGTGTGTGTTAAAATCTTGCCTGCAGACACCAGCATTAGCAGAAATGGATTTCATTCACTTGAATGAAAGACTCTCTCCTTGTCTGCTGTGCCTGATGTATGGGTAATCTTACTGTCACCAGTGGCAAATTTATTGGCTGCACTGTGATTAGGTGGAGAGCAGTGGAGTAGTAAAAGCAGTGCAGCGTACCTTGCTCTGTTGCATTGCTATCCCTGTGGGCAAGAGGAGCAGGAGAGCAGAGGGCGCTTTGCCATCACGTTCATCATGGTTGTCTTTTGGCAGTGAGCATCTATTTCTCCTCTTCAGTTCCCTGCAAAGCTGCTCTTAGAGATGCATGTGCAGTTATAAAAGGCTTGCCTTTCTCAACATTTAAAGCTTCCTAGGTGTTTTTGCAAATGCCTCTCCAATTTCTCCCTCATTTCACCCCTATGTCCTGTTATGCAGCATTATTCCAGCTTCTGCAAGAAGCTCCTCTGGCTAGGAGAGCCTGTCTGCTTCATCAGCTATTCCCAATGTTAGAACCCCCCCCTTTTCTCTCTAATTTCCACTGCCTGAACATTACAGGCTCTCAAATTAGTTTTGAGAGCTTGTGGTTATGTGTGGAGCTGAAGTAGGGCAGGGGAAATAATGCTCCTGGAGGGAAGGGTGAGGCCCTGCGCAGAATCCTATGGACATTGAGTTTCCCGTTCTCTAAATCCAGTGGAATACTAATCTCTATGGTATGGAACAAGGAACTTCTAGTTTGGTCTGGCATAAGTATTATAGATATGTGTTGTGTTATTGAGGCTGCAATTTTGCAAATGAGATGCACAGCTGAGCAGGCCTGTCCCTTCTTCCCAGGCTACTGAGTCATTTGGGAGGCTGCTGCATTTCTGTCTCTCCATAACTGATAGTGGGATATAAACTGGTCACATTAAAGCTCTTCTGGAAGTAGCATAGGTGGTCTGCCAGCTTTATTCCAATGGTGCAGCACTGGTGCAGGCACTGCAACACCTGTGTGTGGGGTGTCATCACAATCTTTATCCCAGGGGACACAGCAAGCATAAACCTATCTCTGTTTTAACGCACTGAAATGCCTTTGCTCTTACGCATTTCTCTGCGTGCAACTGCAGCTACATGTTGGGCTGTGAGATGTCCTGGGTTTCCCCACCTTGCAGAAGAGTTGTTACTGGAAACCTCACAGTGGGATTCCTGTAGGAATGACAGTGCTTGCCTAAGTGTTGCAAACCTTTATGTGAGACGGATAAACACCAGTGCTGGAGAAGGGGAAGAGGCTACAGGAAAGGAGATGAGCAGAAAAGCTGGTGCTGATCCTCTTGCTCAGGACCAGAAGTTGCATGAGACAAAATACCATTGTTAATGAGTTATGGAAATCCCATGACACCTGGAGCAGGAATGCCAAAGTGCTCCTGGAGGAGAAAGATTGCTGGTGAGAGTTGAGAGCTCTTGCAAGTACGTTGCTCTTCAGGAAAGAGGAACTTGAAGCTGAACCCAGTGAAAGCATGTGAGGTCAGGTAGCTGCATTTGTTCTGTGAGCCCCAACTCCCCTTACAACTCCCCAACTGCACCCTGAACACCTACAGCAAGAGCCTTTTGAAATAGTCATTTTACTTTATATGTGTAGGCTGTCTCAAGCAAAACACCAGAAATCCCTCCTTAAAGAAGAAAGAGAATAGCAAAGCACCTCCAAACTACTCCCAAGTGCTGCCTCTGCAGTGGATACAGCTTCCAGCAGCACAAATCACTGCATTGCAAACAAGCAAAGCAAACAGAGGAGCTTGCACCTGAGTACTGAAATAAACTGCAAAACTCAAAATAAACCTTGCAAGCAGCTAACAGCTTGTCTAGTTCTCAGCACTGTTTTTGGGGGAGGAATGGAACAAGACTTAAGCACTAAAAAACCTTGAAGTAGTCTTTCCCCACTGTGAGAGTTAATCTCAGCAAACTGCTTATGTCTGGTAGTAAGATGTGGGTGTAGAGAGAGGGAATGACAGTTTGAGGCTATTTTGAATGGGTTTGGGAGACTGACCAGTGCAATGTCTCTCTTCTCATAGATCCCATGGATCTTCGGATATATGGCACCACCTTGGTCTAACCTTCCAGTGGGTGTTTCAGTCCTCCCTGTTCACAGAATCTCCTTATTCATAGCCCATCTCAGTAGCATTTGTCATCTCTCTGTGGCAAGCACAGGGGATGCTGTTGTTGCAAAGCAGCCCCCACTGCATGGATCAGATCATCGCCTGTCCAGGGCCACTGCGACTTGAGCAATTTGTCAGCCAGATGTTCTCCTCTGTGCACTTACGCAGGTACTTGGCAGTCCGTAATGGACCTGAAAGCTTACCTGGCTTCTGCTCTTGACACCGGTGCTGCTGAAGTGTCTAATGTGACTCGCTCCACCTTATTCTCAAGGTTGTCATGGGCTTCTTCAGGGGAGTTTTCTCATTGTTATGGCTTCTTGTCTGCTAAGCCCTTATATTGTCTTTATCAGTGACCCAAAACCCTGATGGACACTAAGACCAGAAAGAAGAGGCCATCTAGCTTTCTCAAGAGCATGAAGGCTTCGAGTTGAAGAGATAAGGCAATAGAAGAGACAAAAGCTGTGAGGAGTGCAGGAAGCTATGCAAGAGTTTAAATACAAGCTGCTGGCTTTGTCTTGAGATGGAAAGATGGTGGGGTACCTTCTAGAAACCTTTGTTACAGCTTGATAAAGTTTAGCTTTGTGAAAGTGATTTCATTATTCTGTCCTTCAAAATGGAACATCCTTTCCTGCCTCCTTGCCTAGAAAAGAGTTGTAAAATTCTTGAGCTAGAGTTGAGAAATGCAGTCATAGCTCAGATCAGAGGCAGGGAGAAGGGAATGTGTGAGGATTGCTGACCTCCTCACATCGTGCTACCTAGCTGTGGCATTACTTCACTGCTCAGGACTGCCTTGGCCTTGCTCTCATGTACGCTGCTTGTTGTCCTTGTATCTGACTCTTGGGCATCACTGCGCAGCCTGAGCTTGTCTGCTGGACCCCAGTCCTCTGATAACACTTCCCATCTTTGGTTTTCTTGTGCAAGGCTTTGAGGCATCACACACACCAGAATACTTTCAGCTTATCAGACACATGTAGCTACAGCATTGGCAGTTTTCATTCACTATCAGCAACATTTACTTCTCAAGCTCTTTTTTTTACTTCTTTCCCCAACACTTCATTTTAAGCAGATGGTTGGAGGCTCTCCCTGTTGGCAAGCACCAAATGAGGATGCTGTAGGATGGGATTTGTTTGCCCAGCTTTGCCTGTCTGCCCTCCTTCATCATTGCAGAAGGTAAATCAGTGGTTTATCTCCTTTTGCCCCAATCCAGATACCTGGTGCAGCCACATGATGCATGTCTGCTTCCCCCCTTCGGCTGTAAAGAGGAGCTGGGGTGACTACTCTGGGTGGAGACACCCACACTGCAGATGTGGTAGTAAGTGATGGGTGGAATAAATGGGCCCAAACCCTCTGTTAAGACTTAAGGGTGTTTTAACAAGGCAGGTGAAGACATCCAGAGGAGGTGGCTATCCCTGGCCAGGAAGCTCCTTTTCTGACTTTAAGGCAGGAGGGAATGGAACTGGAGGTTCAATAGAAGTGAAGTTTGAGTTGTTCTTCAGTGGAGGCTGTGATCAGTGATACAGACACTCCATTAAATCCTAACCTCACTTACCAAGTCCTCAGAGACCTCACTTTTAAAGCAGAAGGCCTGTGAAGATGGCTGAGGGCAGGAAGAAATGAATGAGGGGAAGATTCTGTGTCCCAGGTTGGAGTGGTGTCTTGGCTGACTGGCAGACTGCATCTTTCATCTTTGTTGGCCTTCTCAAAAGACCAACTGTTTGGTGTAAATCCCTGCCCTGCTGCCTCCTAAAGATCTTCCTTTAGGGCAGTCCCTCCTGCCCATGTTTCCTCCAGCACGCTGCAGGCATCAGTTTAATTAGAAATAAAAATTGATTAGTGTGGTCCCTCTTGGATCTTTCAGAGGTTTGGCAGCAACTGCAAGTAATGCGTGTGCAGCTGTTGAACAACCATCTCACCCCCTCACATTCCTCTTAACAATTGATCAGTGCTGTTCCTGCGTATTGATCTGAGCCTCCTGGACAGAAGATGAGCCAGCCCTGTCCAAGGGCAGATGGGTGGCAGCTTCTGGAGGAGACTGGGAGATCAAAGGTGGTTATTCTTGGTCCTGTCTGGTATTATAACCTTTTTTTCCTCTAAGAACTTCCCTTACTTTTATGCTTCAGTGTTTGTCATCCTTTCCTATTGCTCTTCATTCACAAAAGCCCATGTGCTTTGCTGGGCTCCCTCCAGAGCTACATATGGCTCTCTGCCCTGTTAAATGAGAAGGGCAGGCAAGGTGTGGTGAGGCAAGAACCTTGCTTAAGCAAGACACATGCCCCCAAACCAGAACTGGGGTGTCGCTCTGTACTTCTATATGGGATTAAATGCTGCTGTATAGCTGATATTGTCAGCAGGAGGTCAGAAGTGATGCCTGGTAAGCAACCACCTCTGTCACTTATTCCCCTTCCTTGTCACCTCCGTCCCCTCCTGAAAGCTGAGCTTGGCTTTTCCTTTGTAATAAAAGCTGATCAGCGGAACAAGATAGCAGGGAGGGTTTTCAAGTCCGAATTGCTTGGTATTTAGCCAGGTAACCACAGGCTAGTGTTTCCTGTATTGTACATCCACTTTGCTGAGCCTACTGTGCCTGCAGAGCCTCTTTTTGCTCCGGCAGCTCTGGTTTGCAGGAGCAGTTTACCTCAATGCTCATCGCAGGTGGTGCTTGGCTGAGCCAGAGCTATGCCAGGGTCTGACCCTAAACCACTGTGTGCAGTAATGGTATGATCTCTTTTATGCTGGAAATCTGTGTCTGAGCACTGGAAGCCAAGCAGGGTGTGCTGTGGTGTGTTTTGTGTGTGGATTTTTCTCTTTTAGCTTGTAACCTATAGATTTAATCCACTTTGAAATGAAGAGTGAATACATTCCTGTGGTCTTTATGCCTCAGGGAAGTCTGTGTGAAAAGAGAAGGTTAGAGAGTTCAGGAGCTCATTGCATGGGATTAGCTGGAAGGCAGATGGGACCTTTCTTGTTCTCTTGGTAGTACACTGGGTAGATTTGTCCATTAGAATCTTTTCGTGGAAATTTAGCTGAAAATGGACTTACCCATCAGGAGAAGCAAGTGCTGTTATGTACCTGGCTGCTCCTGTGTGGTCAGTAGGAATCAAGGAGGTCAGGCATGCTGGCAGCAGGAGGGACATGATGTTTGCTTCTCTGCTGGCTCTAACAAAGCTTGTGGCATCCCTCCTGTAGAGAGATGCCACCATTACAGTCCCAGGGTGCTATGGCCCTGTGTTGCCTAATTTAGTGCTGCTCCTGAATCCTATAAAGCGGTCTTAGAAATGGACTGGGCTATAGTGTTTCTAAGCATGTGGCTCACTGGTGGAGGTGTCCAGCTTGGTGTGAGGGGTGGGTGATGCCATGGGACAGTGCCTGGAGCCTGGGTTTCAATATGGCGAGTGCCAGCACCTACATCCAGCCCTGGGGCTGGCTTGCTCTGCTCTGTGCTTGGTGCCATGTGTTGATGCCTGACTTTTGATGATGTCAAGGACAGGTTGGATGAGGCTTGGAGCAACCTGGTCTAGTGTAAGATGTCCCTGCCTGTGGCAGGGGTGAGGAACTACATGATATTTAAGGTCCCTTTCAACCCAAACTATTTGGTGATTCTATGATTTTTACCATGTGCTTGCCCTCTAGTCCTGTGCTCCAGAAGCCCTCCTGAAGGCATTAATGGGCACTGGGACAGGGGAAGGGGTGCCTTTGGGCTTGCTGTTGAGTTTTACTGTT
The DNA here is from genome assembly GCF_004027225.2 of Strigops habroptila. Classification (NCBI taxonomy): domain Eukaryota; kingdom Metazoa; phylum Chordata; class Aves; order Psittaciformes; family Psittacidae; genus Strigops; species Strigops habroptila. Next base: position 36,268,451 of record NC_046360.1, read on the forward strand.
GCTCTGAGCCAACAACAAAAACCTGATTGGACTTCTGGGAAGCAGGACTGGAAAAGAATGTGTCCCCAGAGCATTCACTTACAGCCAATGTTAGCTGCTGAGGAAAGTGCAAGCCAAGTGTTCCAGGGAAAATCTACCAGTAATGGAGCTTGCTGAAGGGGCAGCATCTTTGCAGGGGACATCACGACTGGTGCTTCCCAGCCTCACCGTGGCATAGTTGTACAGGGAGCAGTTTTCCTTTTCTGTTTTGTATCTCCTGCAGGAGACTGGAGCAAACTCTTCCTTGCCTCCCTTGTGGGTTTTATCACTGTTAATCATTCATTTTCCTCATCTCAGGATTTTGGGTGTATGTTGTTTGTGTGCAGATCTCAGTCCCTCACCACCTCTGCATCTTGCCTAAGATTATTTAACCTACAAATATGTGTGTCGAGCAGGGCTGCTGGCTTTTGGGTGATGACTGTATTAGTTGTGCTGCTGAGAGCTCCTTACATTTTTGTGCTAGAGGATCGCTTAAACAATGAAATGAGCCCCTTGGGAAAGAGGTAGAAAGGCCACTGATTTAACGCTTGACTGCACAAGGAGGGCATGGAGAAATCAAGCCCCTTGGGAAAATGCCATGTATAAGACTCATGGAGAAAGGATGCTGGAGCTGTGTGGGTCATGGGCTGGCTGCCCCCGTTGCTCTGTCAGGCTGCTTTGCTGTGCTGGTGAGCATGACTCTGGGGTGATGCTGTAGGAGTGAAATTAGTATTAATTGCAGCAGTCTGGTCCTCTGGTTCTACCTTGCCAGGATTTCCTGAGAGATTTGCTTTACCAGATCAGGCTTCTGGAGTGTGAAGCATGACATCTGACAGTGGGTGATGCACAAAATGGCCAATCTTGTTATGCCATTGTGTAATCTTGCTGGACATCTTCTTTGGACCAGTAGGTGATGGTCACTCCAAGCATAACAAACATGCCAACTCTGGGATGTGGAGAAAAAGGAGGGAGCTTTTCTCGCAGCTCAAGTCTATTAGGGCTGCTGAAATGCTGGACACTTTGCTTGCATCCTCAAAGTTCCTTTTTCTCTGTGTCTGAGTTCCTCTGCTTCATTTAAAATGGGTCTTCAAATCGGTTCTGCTAAATTGTTGCAAAACCCTGTGTGGATGCTCTTCACTTGATTTAATCTTGGTTTATGTTGATTTAGTTTCTTGCCAACTTTTTTGCTAAATCCATTTCAGACAGAGTTAAATCAACTTATGAGTGTCGTTGCAATTTAATTAAATCGACTGATGTAGCTAATGTAACTGATTGTAATTAAACGCAAGCAGCTCTTATAGAAAGACAAGCCCTGAGGGTGTTCAGGAAATCCCATCTCATGTTCCCATTAGCCCCTAAACAGAGTTTGCTCACAGTTTACAATCTCTGCCTCTGATCCTTGTCCCAGAGCAGAGCTCTGCTGTGTTGGGCCATGCTCTGCATTTACAATAAAGCCCATCCCTGGTGGCTCAGCCCCACCACCTACAATCCCTTCCACTGCTGTGCTTGTGTGGCCATGTGCTAACAGCCCCATGGGACTGGTCCTGGGTTCTCTCTGCCTTGGATGAATAACAACCTGCCAAATGCAAAACAAGCCCACAGAAAAACGGGTTTCCCCCTGCCCATGCTATCCAGAGTCATCCCATGAAAACCATCTGTAGGGACATGGGGCTGGAACAAAGTGCATTGTGAAGGATGCTGATATTCAGCATGAGCTTATACAGGTTCATTGACGGAGGATTTTGCTGTTGTGTTACTTATTTCCAGGTGTTGAAAACTTCTCATTTCTTGTGAAGTCAGTCATTCTGAATATGGGCTGTTGCTTTGAAGTGTGTTTCTGTTTCTTGTTCTCAGCCTCAAACTGGAGGCAGTGGTCTGTACTGATTTTAATCTTTCCCACAACAGCCAGATCCCATACCCCAAAGGCTGCTTTTGATCTCCAGCAGGCAGTCTTGCTATTCAAGGGAGCAAAGATCCTGTGCTAACGTGAATTTCTGTGGCTCTGAGTGATAAAAGATGATGAGATGGGAGAGCAGCGAGAGCAGGCTGTAGCATCCTGCTCTTTTTTCCCCATGGACTCTCTGCAGTGACAGCAGCAAAGGGAAAGCCAAACACTATCCCTCTTTTCCCACCCCCTGCTACTAATGTCACTGAAAGCCTGCAGAGGGTAGCAGCAGAAGCACCATCCATGTCAGAGCAAGCTTTTAATTTGCTTTCTTCTGCTGCTTCCAGCTCAGTTCACACATTAAGAAAACATTAATAGCCTCTGATGATAGTTTTGTGCTCTGTTTGCATCCTTCCTAATGAGACCCATTCACATCTGTGGGAGTGCTCCCTCCATGAGCAGAGGTGCCATTTGTGGATGTGCCACTAAGTGACAGCTCCATGAACAAAGAGAGATTCAGGCATTTGTTGGGGCTCTCCACATGCTGGTGCTCAAAACTGCTGCTTCTCAGGGTCTTCAAATCAATGTTGAGGGGCTCTGGGCTGAGCTCTTGTGCTGCCTCTACTTCAAATGGAGGTTCTGCTCCATGGGCATTAGCCGTCTATTGGGTTCCCCTTGCCAAGGGCTTCTAGGCTCTTTTCGCCTCTCATCCACCTCTTTTTCCAGCCCAGAGAATTTTTCTTGTGCCTTATTACCTCTCTTTGCAGCTGTGGCATGTCTGCAAGAGCAGTGGGAGAGTAGAGCTTGGAGCTTAGCGAGGTGAGCAAAGTCTACAGTTCGAGACAAGGAACCTAAGAGGCAATGGGAAAGCAGTCAAGGAGAAGGCACATGCCCAGGTGCTAAGGTGCTTCTATGGCTAAGGAATATGAGCTCCTCTAATTGAGAGGTGAGGTGGGAGCCAGCAGAGCTTGAAGAGCGTCAATGAGGGGATTTGTGGTCAGAAAGGGAAGTGACTGGTGTTAAGAAACAAATGGCTGCTTTGCATGATTATTCGGAGTGGGGAATGTGACAGAAACTGCTTTTCTAGGATGGACTTATTGGTGGAAATTAAGGTCATCTTAGAACAGCTGATTGTGAAATCCAAGGCTGGTGAGTCCTAGATCTTGGAGAAGAGTGTCAAAAGAGATAGGACAGCCTTCAGCAGACACATTCCAAGAAAGCACTGGGCATGGGCCAGGCTGGATGGCTGAAGTGAAGCTGACATCCTGCAGAACAGCAAGAGGAAAGCTGAGCAAGGAAGAGATGAACCTCTGCACCAGCCGGCACGAGCCTGCTGCAAGCCCGTGTGAGGGAGGGAGGGAGGGAAAAAAGCTCTGGAAGGCACAAAAATGAACACGATAGAGTTTTAACTCAGTCTGTGGAAGTTGAGGAGTGGAAAAAAGCCTTGAAGAAGGCACAGCCCAGACGTTTGGGTGTTAGAGCAGATCAAACTGTTTGCACCTAAAAATAGACTTTCTTTTTGGAAACCCTCTCTCAAAGAATGAGTTCAAAACTCTGTTTAGTTCATTTGTTCAAAATCTTCCTTTGGCATACAAAATGCAAAAATAAAATGCATTTAGATGTTTTTAATGAGGGGAAAAAACTTAAGTGATTTTGATTATTTTTGACGTAGTTGAGACACTTGTGGAGAAGTTTAATGAAGGAGAGAAAAAAGGAGGTTTATTGAATTTCTCAGCCCTCTCTAGTATCAGGGAGTGTTTTCTGCACAGCAGGATCGCAACTGTCTTGTTAACCAACATCAAGGTGAAGGAAGCTGTTGGCAGAGATGCTGTAGAGCAGAGATGCTGGGGCATGAGAGGGGCATGAGAAGAGCATGCACCACATGCAGTGTGTGTGTGATGCATATGTAGCACCTACATGACAAGTCAAGAGTGCAGTTAAATGATGAATGATGAGATGCTATATACATGGAAAAAGCAGTGGTGGAGGGATGTGCCATGAGATATTCTGAGCACTTAGGGCAAAACCCCCTATAGTAGGTTCAGCATAGAGCAAAAACAGGAGAGGGAAGGGGATTAAAAACCTGCTGCAGAGCCCACTGAGTGGTGGCATGAAGCATTTGGGTGTTATCTTAAACTCTTTCAATTGAATTTTCTTTTCCTTTGTTTTGAAGATTTTTCTCCCTTAATGTGTTTGATTATTTTATTTGTAGCCAAAAATCCCCATTAAAACTAATAGCATCAGTTTGCCACAGGAAGAAACCACAAACCAGTTTCCTTGGAGTGTTTGGCCAAGATGTTCCAATTGGTGGCAGGGGAAAGGAGTTTTATGCTGAAAACTCTCATCTTGCGTGAGGAGGTGGTGGTTTGGGGTTCTTTAGTTTTACAAAACCCCACAGCACACTCCTGTCACTGTGAGTGTATCTTTATGTGGAAAACATGACCCCATCCTGTAGAGGAAAAGATCATGGAAATCAGTTTAAGGAGTGCACTCAGTAGATATTTCTTATTTTTAGCTGTGGATATGTGGAGCAGGAGGAAGCAAAGGATGGGGGAGGAGGGAGGGTGGAAAAGAAATAAAGGGGAAAAAACAAGGCGTGAAGGTAACAGCTCCTGGTGTGCCAGTAGATGGGATTTCATTTATTTATTTTTCTTATTCTATTGTATTTCCCAGCAGGAGTTCTCTGATGCTGGAATAGTTTTGAGGAGAGGACAGGATGTGAGCTCTGAATGCTGACATTAATGTAGCTGGTATCTCTAGATTTCATAAAGAAATGACTGGGAAGTGAATAAAATCACTAACATCCACTTGGCTGTGCGTGAACCCCTCATCTGCTGCCTGGTAACAAATATTGAGCGTGAACATGAGCTTATTGGTAAAAATTGCCCCTTGGGATGTTGTTTTTGAGGTTCAATACAGTGTTTGAGAACAGCTTCAGCAAATGTGGCTGGTGACACATTTTTGCTTGCTGCTTGTTGCAAATCAGTTTGGTTTGGGGATGACAGAGGTGCTTGGTAGTCTGGAGATGGGGTCCTGAGAGCAATGAGGCCCACCCTCCTGTGCTAGATAGGAAGGAAAGGGAATGCTAAGTGTTAATGACTACCTTACTCAGGGATCTGCAAAACAATGTGAAGGAGGCCCAAAGAGCGCAAATCATGTACATGCACAAAGAGCATACCCATGCAAGAGCAACTGGGTGGGTTCTGAGGTGTTGTTTTATTCTATTACACTTCAGTGTTTTCCAGGATACCTTCCTCAGCCATGCAGAACCTGTGTGGTGTGTTCATGTGCTGGTTGGTAGACTACAAAATGTACTTAGACACAGTGCTCTGTCCCTGATCACACAATCATTCTGATCACCTACTAATAATTTACATTTTTCATCTTGACATCTTAATTCCCTGTGGGATGGGAGCAAATTTGTATTCCCAGCGCAACTCTGACGTTCCTGGGCAGTAACTTCTTTTTCTCTCTCTATTCTCCCAACATTCATAAGACTGCTTTAAAACTAAAAAGGCAAGGCAGATTTGTGCAGTGTCTTTACAGGGAAGGTCCTGCTCCTCCCTGGAATGCTGGCTGCAGGGTGCTGTTGGATTTGGTGGGGTCTGAGCACTGTAGAAGCTGAGGCACAGGCACTGTGTGACTGCGGGTAGGTTTGTGTGTTTTTCCACTGCCAGGGCTGAACTTAGAATAAAGCTTTAAGTGCAAGAAGGTTTATTATGCTGTCTTCACCCTGGGTCCTCCTACAGCTGTGGAAGTCCTGTCTGCTCCTGCTCCATGCACAGAGCCGGCTCTTTAAAGCTGTCTTTCTTTTCCTTCAGGTTAGACTATGTTTTAGCTAGTTTTTCTTCTAGATTTCCAAGCTAGAAGACCTTCCCTCACCAAGGGGACCCATATTTTACACCTAATGTTACACTAGCGTGTTTTGCAGAGCAGGTCTGATTAATGCAGCTCACTGAGCTTTACTAAGGACAAGGTTTGCTTTACAAAGATGTCCGGAATTCTCCTCCCAGATTGTGCAGTTCAAGAGGGAAATTGGCTCAGCGTGGCTATCACAGCATGTCTGCAGCATCGTTCTGGATGGATGATCTGGAGAGATCTAGCTTTCTTGCAGCAGTATTGCTATAGCAATAGGATTTGGCCAAATCCAGAGCCTCGTGCATTGTGCTTACCCTGGTACCACACCTGCACTGTGAAAATGAAGGCACTGGGGGTTTTATATTTACATGCTGGTAATAGAAGTGAACCCAAGGCACTGCTGTCCCTCAGCTTTTCCTGTAGGTGTCTTCTATCCATGGAGAAAACAAAACCATCAAGTTGCTTCAGGGGCTGTTGCATTTGGCTTGTGGTTGTGGGGTGATTTTTAGGCACCTTTAAGTACGTGGTTTTAGGAACCATTTCAGGAATGTACATCTGTCTTTACTTTTCCACCCCCTCCAAACGCTGTTGTTGCTTAGGATTTTGTATCAACCAAGAGGTTGAAACAACACAGAGCTTTGGGAATTAGCTGTGGGAGAACCTAATAGCTGTTTGGTAAAACAGGAGCTTACTTGGGCCCCAGATTAGAAATGAATTAAAACAACTTTTCAGATGTGCTTTCTTTCCATTTTCCTCTGCTCCTCTGGGAGCTGAAACAAGAGAGGACATGACAAAACACTGAGCTCAAGCCTGCTTTCCTGATGAGTCTGGCCCTGCTGTAATCCTAACTGCTTGTGACTGAGCAGTGTTTGAAAGATCACAAGCAAAGAGGTTTTGATGTGCTCACCAAAGAGATTCACGTGTGAATGAAGCTTCCCTTGGCTGTGTGACTCTCAGCTGGTTTTCTGTGAAACTGTGATTTGTTTGTGTGGTTTCTCCTGTTAGCCCCTGTGCTGCTAAAACCAAGGGGGCCTGTAATGTACAAGTGTGTAGGCTCTCATGGGGCTATGGTATCCTACAGCTCTGCAGGGAAATAAGAGGTAGCTCTGAAATCCCCCGCAGCTGCAGAGCTCTTCCTTGAAGCATTCCTGGTCAGCCAGTCAGTTCTGTGAGCTCTCAGATTCCCAGTCCATGCTTGGGTCTTCTGCAGAGGACACTTGGCCAGCAGAGCTGTGGTGTGGGCTGGGGTCTTGGATTTGGGTTGCATGTGGCCAGCAGAGATGGTGATGAACCTTCCAAATACAAAACTTGTTTGCTTGCAGTGGAAGACTTCTTCAAACCACCCTCCTTTCCTGAGGCTAATGAGCTTCAGACTAACAAGTTGCTTCTAAGTCCCTTTGGGGTTGTCTTATGCAAAGACTATTTCCCTTCAGAGGTACAGTGACATAGAGGATGTTCCCAGGGAGCACCATCCTCTGGAGAAGGCACAGAAGGGTCAGCCTTGCTGGTTCACTGGACATTGCTTTTCTCCTAAGGTGGGCCTTGCAACATGCTCTATCACACTGAATTTAACTTTATTACTATTTTATTGCCCCCAAAGATGAGCAATTGGAACTTGTGCAGGTCATTAGGAAGAGTGGAGGTGATTTGGCCACAAAGTTCTCAATGTGGTGTGGAGAAGTTACTGCACAAAACCACCTGGTTTTAATTAATCTTTTGAACCCATTTGGTTCTAGCAAACCAATTCCATTAACAGGCTGAGCAGAATAATGACAGGCACAGCTGCTATAATTCCTTGTTATGCTTTTAGTTGAAACAAAATCCTCTTTGCATCAGGAAACTCTAATGTCATGACTGTTCATTCGGAAATCTTTGGGAGTTGAGCACATCCAAATGCTTCACGTGTGTTCAGGATTTTTCCCCTCCCTGCTATATGACCAAAATATGTAAATGATGAGATGACTTCTCCCCTAAGAAACAGAGCTAATTGGTGCATTAATGTTCCTGAGATAAATCAAGTTGAAGTCCCCTGCTATGCTTAGCTATAGGGTAGACATCCATACTAGCTCTAGTGTTCTCTGGGATGATTTAAATCTGATATTAGTCAGTCTTGTGGCTGACCAGCCAGAATGGGTTCACATGTTCAGTTGCTGTCTTCACTTCAGAAACTAGGGTGTGCTGGGTTAAACTTGAACTAGCAAATGGTCTCAGCTGATAAGATACTTTTCAGACTGGCTCAGACCATCTATCCCAGTTATGCCATCCCTGATAGTACTGAAGGGTGTCCAGAGAAAGAGGGGCAGGGGCAGTGTGTGCACTGGGTGCTCATTCCCTGTATGCAGCCTTCCCCCTGCTCCTGCTTCCCAGTCTTGACTGAGTGTCCTACTCCTTGAGAACTGACTGTGAGTTGAGTGATGTCCTATTGAAAACCACCAATGTTGTTGGCCTCCCTCCCATCCTTCAGCTGTGAGTTTCATGGTGCAGCTGTAGACTCTATAAGAACAACAACCTCACTGACTTGGTTTAAATGACATGTCCTTGTGTATGCCCTAAATCATCAGGGTACCTGTGACTGCAGCTAAAAGCTCAGACTGCTCAGGGAGGAGGGAAATATTGCAGTGCTGGGACATGAATGATCAGGCTATGGAGTAGGCAAAATGTGAAACCCAAGGAGGCAAAGGGGAATGTAGGTTCAGAGTTGACTTGCGATCCAACATCAAACCTCTGAATGAATGCTTGCTGCTTGTTATACTTGCCATGTGCCTGTGCATATACATGATGCGTGCTGCTGCCCTTTGGAGATTTACAGCTTACCCTCGAAGTCTGACATTGCTCACTTCTAAAGTGCTAGTTTTCCAAACTGGGTTTATCACTAAAGAACATTTGAGGTTTCATGGATTAGAGTCAAATCATCCACCCTGAGAGAAAGTGCAGAAGGGGGGGTTCTGGCACAGGCTGTTTCTCCTCCCTTCTGAAGCAAGTGTGAAGCAGGGGCCAAGGGGGGAGCCCAGGTCCTCTCCTGTACCTGAGGCTGGGCACAGCCTCTTATCCATGCTGCAGGGTTATTGCCTGTCTCCTTGCTTGTAAGTGGTCTTCTCCTGGAATGTGGTATCTCCTTACATCACTATAAGGAAGTCATAAAGCTTTCTGGTCTTGTTAGCAGCTGCAGCATCTCTTGGCACACTGACTTCAGGTCTAGCTGGTGAAAAATCCTGGTCACTCGCTGTGAGGCTGGAGTCCTGCAGTGGGGTTTCATGTTTAAAAGCTGTAATTTAACTTCAGATGGGATATTCCTTTAATCTGCTCCAGTTCTCCTGTGTATTTTTACAATGCATAGCCCATTAGAGCCCTGATGCGCATTTACCTCTTAACCTACAAACACAGTAAGAAAGGTATTGTTGAACTCTGCAGAGGCGCTGGTTTGTTGTGCTGGGGCTACAGTGCTCATATGCCCTTAAGGACATGATACAGCTCTGCATGTGTGGCTCTTCTTCCCTGCTGCTGCTGTTGTGTATATGTGATAGCTTTTGCGGTCAGTGGCCAGGCTGGCGTTCATGTTAGACTTTCACTGTGCAAGAATGTGGAGAAATGGGCTCTTGATCTTTGTGCAAATGATGTTTTCAATGAAACAGCATAAGGGAAGCGAAGAGGGAGATGTAAGTCACTGAGATAATTTGGAAGCTGTCTGCCTCGCTGTGAGATTCTGCTGACTGATTTGAGAAGTGACGTTCAGCACAGCTTATCAGCTTAGTTTCATTAGGAGGAACAAGAAATTAGAGGAGCGATGGAGGCCAACCTTCAGAGACCAGCTTTGCTAGGGAAGGCAGCTGCCAAGCAGAGCTTTACAGCACTTTGTGCGCAGTGGAGCAAGACCATGCAAATCCTTTTGGCTCCAACTTTAAGTAGCTTTCTGCAGATAAGCAAATGCATAACCCTCTGCTGACCACGTCCGTCCTCTTGCACAGGTGTGTGCACGTGTCTTTGGGCACATACACACACCCTCTCAGCAACCACATCCATATCTCTGCTTTCTTACCTGAGGTAGCTCCAAACCTGCTCCAGAAAGATAAACAAAGAGGATGGATAAAGCACTGCTGTGACTGCTCCCCATCCGGGCTTCCTCTCTGCTGTATTAGAGATGCAGACTGAAAGCTGCTGGGCATCTGTGATAGCAGCATAAGAAGGTGCGTGCAAGCAGCCACAGCATCCCTATAAAGGGAATATCATACCCAGCTTGACCAGTCTTCCAGTTACAGGGCTCCTTTGTTTCCATGGGACATGGCCGTTGCCCTTTCCCATTGCTCTCGCTCTGTCAGTGCAGCTTGTGAAATATGCAGGTGTTCAGCAGTGTCACAGATGATGATGAAGCTGCTCTTCTTATGTTTAAAAATTCAGGGCCACTCTCCTCTAGGAAAAAACCCAGGACAGCCAACAGAGTTATGCCAGCAATATATTTGGCACAGGAGGCTGATTGTAAAACCTGTTTGCTTCTCTGCATAAACCCTTGACCATAAACCTCATTTGCCCATAACCTCTTCCAATAAATACTAGCTGATCAACAAGGATACTAAAAACAGTGAGGCCATCCATTGCGAATTATAAAGCTGTTTCAGCCAGGCCAGTGAAACACAGTGGTTTATATCCACTGTTTGCTATCAAAACTCATTGTATTTGCATGATTTTGTAACAGTTTCTACCTTTTTCAGGCACTTTACATGCAATGTGGCATTTGAACTATAGTTCCCAGTGTATCCAGCATAAACATTGCTCCTGGAATTAGAAAAGGTAAAAAGAAAATACCAATACAAAAAACCAGCTCCAAAACCTGCAATAGCAAAGTACTAATCGCTGTTAACATTTCGAGGCTTAATGCTTCTGCCCTGGTACTTAATCGATAATTGAAATCACAAGAGAAGTGTAATGCCTGAAATTCATGTAGTTAATTTTATTGCTCTCACTTGTAATTTGAAAGCAATTCTGAAATCAATATCAATGTGAATGCATGGAATGGGAGAGCCTGGGGTAGGTTCAACCACCAACAGTTGTAGGAGGAGCCACTATTCTATGAGACATCAGGATTAATTCTACCCATTAATAACCCCTCCCAGTTATAACTAAGATCTTCCCCACACTGGCTGTATTTAGTGTTTAAATTGCACGAGGTTGTATTTCTCAAAGGCTTTGGATGCTTCTCAAGTCTTCTCTGTGTGCCCACAGGCTGCTCCAAGTGCCAGTGGGGCTGTGGGAGAGGCCAGGAGGAGGTTACAAACCTTCTCTCTGCCTAAATCCTGCAGTGAAATGTGCTCCTGCCCTGCTTTCCAAGCTTTTTAAGCTCCCCACTGCTGCAGGCTCCAAAGAAGGCATTAACTGAGCCAGGAGCATGCTGGGGTGATTTGTACCTCAGTGTCTTCCTGATGAGCTCATTGCAATGGACTCCTCCGGGGCTTGCTGGGGCTGTGGTGAAGGTGAAGTACAAGGGCTTATGCTGGAAAAGCACTGAAGTGCCCTGGCTTTGCCTTAGGTCATTAAAGCTGCTGTAATTACTCCATACCTTCTGCAGAGGAGAAAGAGGCTGGCTGGGATGGTCGAGTTCTTCAGAGATGTCTGTTTGTGCTGCAGGTGTCACTATGCCACAGAAAACTTGGGATTAATGTTGTGGGCAGTCCTGTTGGGCTTCCCCCAGGAGAGGCAGGAGACCTGGAAGGGCAGCCAAGGTGCAGAGGGTGAAGGGGCTGTTGCATGTGTCTTGCAAATACATATATCAGTGGGAAAATGGCCTGATGCTGGCCTTGAAATGTCTCATTTGGCAGAATCCAGACAATTTCATAACATCCCATCCTCTTCCCAAACTGCTGTAGCTTGGCAAAACCCCCTAATGTTGGATCCAAAGATGAGTCTTAGTGTTGCTGCTGTAACTTGGTTTTTGTCTTGTTGGCTGGAGGACCCCTATCCCTTCCTTGAAGCAGGACAGATGTGCTTTGGCTTTGGAGCCAGCCCTCCTTAGACATCACAGTGTGAGAGTTGGCAGCTTAAACACTCTCTGTGGTTTGCCTGTGCTTCTCCTGTTCCCATACAGCTTCATTCATGAACACAACAGTAAACAACACTTATTTTACAGACTGCCTTTGTGGCATTGAAGTTCAAAGGCTCTTTTTGACATGATCAAGAGCTTGAACCCAATCTGTGTGCTTGCAGTGTAAGCGCAGAGCAGCATGGGCCCTTTATGTCATTTGGGCAAGGATCAGGACCAAACGCTGCCATCCAGGCTGTCTACCTGCTTATTCAAACCAGTATCCTCTTGATCTCTGTGGAAGTGCTGACAAACTTAAGAGCGATGATTTCTCTGTATGTAAAACAACTAAGCAGGTTGACTTCAGAGATAACAATGCTCTCATTGTTTTCCAAGATAACTTTGGTGTGTAGCTTCTGATGGCTGAGAGAATTTGTGGAACGGTTATTTAAATAAGAAAGCTCTATTTTACCTGCAGTTTCATCCTTTAATTTATAAACCTGATTAACTGATCGTACCCAGGCACACTTTGTTCCTGTGCAATGCCCTCTGCTGTCTGCGCCAAGACATCTGCATGTGCAGGGTGTGCTGTTCCCATCCTGTACACTGTATACAACTACTGGTGCTTTCTCATTCATTTGGCTTTGTTTTAATCTTTCTCTCTTCACCCTGAGCTCATGTGAAGTACATCACAGGTTCTGCAGCTAATTAGCGCAATTACAGTTGTCCACATCAGCTTGGGAGATTGAGTTAGAAGGAGTCAAGATCCCAATGTACTGGAGTCTCTCATTACTGAGTCTCCAGTGCAGCCACATCTAATGAAATTCAAACAGATCAGGTTAAATTAGATTAGCTAATGGAATTCTCATCTTCTCAGTTTAATGTCATTCTGAACCGTGAATGTTTAGTTTACCTAGAAAATAAATGTTTCTTTGAGTTGGACTTGACCTAGCCCTGCAGGCCTGAGCTCCTTGGACCTTGGAGAAGTTAATGTCCAGGATCTGAGCTCTGTGGGCCCAGACTGTTGATGGCTTTTGGCGACCTTGTGCTGGGAGAGAAGAGCAGGCTCCACAATACTCTTCCTTGAGGGGCCCCAAGGGATCTTCATGGTGGATCCCTCCTGCCCTTATGTGACTGCAGCTGGGATAGAAGCGCAAAGCAACGGCCCCTGTCACAGCTACTGTACCCCAGTGCAGAAGCAGAGTGGCCAGAAGAAATAGACTCTGTGCTCTTGAAATGTTTGTCGTCTTGTGCTATTACTAGGACAATAATACCATTGTCCTGGTATTGAGGAAAGCTGGAGGAATTGCCCTACTGGGTTTATGCTGTTTTTCCAAAGTAGGCAAATTTCTGGAAGAATTTCAGGAAAAAACCTGTGTCTTCAGCAAGATAAGGGGGGAAAGGATGTTGTAAAATACTCCCTTTCTTACAGAGGCAGTGTCTTGCACAGTCCCTTAGCCAATCCCCAGCACAGGCAGCAAAAATAGCAGTGACAAAGGGAATCAGAGCAGCCTTCAAAGCTTGATGGTGCTCTGCAAAGTTGTGCAGGACTCAGCAAAGCTGCTGTGTCTTTTTGCTGTGACCCTTTTTGTAATCAGCAAGGAAACAGGCAAGATGTAACAAAAGGTTCGTGCCTGCCTGTCACTGCCTTGGTGACAGCATGCGCTACTGGAAGATGCAGAGACTTGAGGGATGGCAGGGTATTGATGCCTGCAATGGCTGGCTGTGCTGAGTGAGGGTCCCTGGTGTATGGCTGCTGTTAGTCCTGTGCTTGTGGAGGGTCATTGTATCTTCTTCCTTGTGCAATTGTAAAAGCTGCCTCTCTAAAGAGTAAGTGTTGAGTAGGAAAGGATTTGTGTCCTGGTACCCTATTGACAGCGGAGGGCCAGGGAGGCATGCAAATGGTGGTGGTGGGATTGGATGGAGAAGAAGATATAAATCATTTGCTGTATTTGTCTTTTAAGCAAGCTGCTTCCCTTTTGGAGTCTATCGTGTCAGTGTGGCACCTTTTGCAAGTACTAAATTAACTTAATTTGTGATGGCATTGTGAGTGGGGTTATTTGACGTCGCTGGCTGACAGCATGAGGGCTTTTGAAAGGCCGTTAGGGCTGCGTGCTGCGTTCAACTCTGATCCCCTTCGTTTGCCTTCTTGAGCACCAGGCACTTCTCCTGACTGCATGGTGCCTGCAGCCGGCATGCAATGTGGGTGTCTACTGCACTGTTGTGATTGGAGTCCCCCCAGGATCAGATGAAGTATTTGATTCTCTTTCCCATCTTCCAGCAAACGGAATGGGTTTTGGTTAGAAGAAAAGTGACTATGGGTTGTACAGGGACAGTCGAAGGGCTTTGACCTTCTCCTCTGGGTGGTTTTGTTGTTACGGTGTTGCTTTTGGTAGTGTCTGCTGGTGAAAGTGAAGGTCTTGGAGCAAAGGCAAGTGTCCTCATGCCACATTCCTTTAAGGCTCTCCTTGCTGTGACATCCATGCTCTGTTCTCTGGGTGGGTTGTGGTTTGGCAGATGGATTGTCCCTCTGTGTGTGTGTGTCCCTGCCCACCCAGCCTGAAGTGCCATAAGGTACAATATATTCTTGCTGGTTACAGGGCACTGCCAGGACTGGAAGAAGTTATTCATAGTGGCACTCTTCACTCCTTCCATAATAGGCATTTCTTCTCAGCTGTAAATCCCATTGCCAGCACAATAATTGTTTTCACTGCTTCATTGGGAATAGTGAGGTTAACATCTTGAGGAGCAGCTAAAATAGACAAAAGCAAATAGCACAATAGCTTAATCCCCTGGAAATTACTCTTTTCAGTATGGAGTTATGTTTCCTTTTTATCTCCCCTCCCTTCCTTGCCACCCTTTTTCTTTTAAAGGGCAGAATTACATTTTACTTACAGCTGAGCCCAGGACCTGGAGTCTGCTGCTTCTGTGTGCAGAGCCACTGAATAATCCTCTGGATATCCTTTTCCCAAAGGGAATTTCCTAGCTAGAGGGTTGTAAGACCCTGGTGATGGAGGGAGGAGAAGTTCAACCATAGGGTCTCACCTTCCCAGAACGTGGCCTATTGCAAATGAGGTCCCTCAGTGGAGCAGGAGCTCTTTGGTTCCTCCTGCAGCAGAGATGGGAGACTTCAAGTTGTCACCGCAGAGATGAGCGGCTTGCAATGTACATAAATATCCAACCCTTCCCTGTTGACTCTATCACTTTCCTTATAAACAGACGCGCAGTCATTTTCCAAGTGAGCCATCTGGGCTTGACAGATGTCTCCGGCTTTTTCTGGGCCCATTGTTAAAGGGGAAAAAGGGAGGGAATATTCTGAATTGAAGGAAATAGCTTCTGATGGCAGTCTGCAATTTCATGGGCTGGGAGATGAACTGCCCTTCTTTCTCTCAATTGCCATCAGCTCCATTGACTGTAATCTGCGTTTGCAGCCTGGGAAGCATCACTTCTGGTGGGAAGTGCTGGAATTATTGCTCTGGGGAAGGAAGTTCAGGTACTTTTGCCCTTGATAGAGAGCGAGTGGGCTCTTCATACTTCTGAGAGATGTAACAGTGGTTTCTGAAGCTCTGTGAGTGAGGTTATTTACAGCCCTTATCTTTGACTTAACCACCTCTTGCATTCCTCTTACCCATTCTGATCCCAAAGCTGTGCAGACACTGGTATGAGGTAAGGTCCTCCCTCCTCTCAATCTTGGAGAGCCATGTACATTCATACACTCTTAAACCTTCTTTAAATCATGTTATTTACTTCTTCCTAATGTAGAAAGATCCCAGTATCTGATCATCACTGATGAATTCTGAAGTTAGCAAAGTTGACATTACAGCTAAATACCAACATCAAATGTCAGCATTATGGAATCTGTATTTCTTTCATTATTTCCTTTTGGATTTTCTGGTTGTTCCTGATGAAAGCATGCAAAATACATCAGCTTCGTGAAAATGATATTAAAAATAAAAGGGGAGGTGTGTATGAAATGTTTTCCATGCTAAAGGTCATGCATCAGAAATGAATTTCAAAGAATATATTCAGATGAGAGGCTGGTGAGATCCTTTGCTTCCCCCTTGCAATGTGTGTGGGGGTGAAGTCTGAAACTCTCAATTCATTGCCATGCACATACAGGTTTTGCTCTGCTTGAAGGTTTCTGCTATCCTTGTGGTGTGGTGTTGGTGGCTGGGAGGCATCTAGCACAGCAGAGTTGCAGGACATTGCAGGGCTGCGTGTTCTGAATGTGGATGTATAAGTTATCATAATGCTTCAGTGAGAGTGAAGTCCGAAAGGCACATTTAAGACAACTTTGTTAAACCCAGAGATTTTATGTTTGCTTTTAACATTGATGTGATAAGCTGAAGAGGGGAGGAGAGAAGCAGGGGGAGCACCGATTATTCAATACTGCATTTGTGGCAGCATATACCAAGTGGGAAACTGCCAAAGATAGAAGTTTAGTAAAGAAATCTGTCAATACTGGAAGCCTCATTTCCTCCCCTGCACTATCTCCCCTGAGGGAGGCAATAAGGGCTGATATTACACAAGCCTCATGTTTACTTGCTGTAACAACTTCCCACAGACCAGTAATTACCAAATCACAATCTGCAGACCATTGGTGGTCCCAGAAGGTCATGGAAAATCATCCATGTGACAATACTGATGTTGTTAAATTCTCATTGACAAGTTTGACATGGAGATGCCTTCTCCTTGAGAAATGTGGTGTTGGACATGAGAAAAGTTTCGTTACCAGTTGCTTAAAGGGGCAGAAAATTTGGAAGCACCCTATTGTCCTAGAGGGGGGATGTCTGTTGAGATCTCCCATAGCCCTTTGACAACAGCACTGCCCATGTTTGGAGCCCTTTCTGAAGTCCTTGGTTTGGAGTCACTTTGAGTGCAACACAATGACACTGCTCAAAGGCTCCAACTGTGTGTAGTCTGGGTGCTTGGATGCAACTTGGAGAACGTGCATGATAAACCTTTGATGTACAGATATATCTAAGGGCTGCCGCCCTGTTCTCAGCCTGAAGCCACCAAACTACACATCTTTTGTTCTGTTTATGTTACAGAAGTGTGCTTCCACTTTGTCAGCTTTATATATGTTTTTAACACAGAGGTGCCTGCCCTGCATTGTAAACACTTCTGAAAAGATTTTGTCCCTGCTGTGTATAGCATAGTTCAGTGTTCTCTTGCAGATTTTTCCGGAATAGAACTTAAGTTTGTGCTTTTATATGACTCTAGGGGAAAAACTGTTGCACTACCTGCTGCTGTCTCCTGGCTCTGGAACAAGCCAGGAGAACTGGAAAGAGGCTCAGAGGAGAGTTAAAGTCAGAGTTTTGTTTCCAAAGCGGAGTGTAGATCAGGAGGTGTAGTTGTAGTAATACATGTGAAATAGAGTGCTAATCACGGGTGTTGTGGCCTTTTTGTAATGTCTGGGAAGCCTTTAATGAAAGGTTAATTGAGCGGTGGATTGGCAGAGAGTGTCCAGGGGGAGTGGGGTGTTGCCGGGAGAAAAGGATGAGTGCATGAGAGAAGGCAAATTGATTTTATCTCTGTATACTACTATAGGATGGTAATTCATGCTGTTCCCTAGCTGATGGCTACTGAAATGGCAATGCCACCATTCAGTCCATGCGTGTCCTGCTGCCTTGGCATAGGTGCAGCCTGGTCCCTTGGCAGTATGTGCTGTTCTTCTTGAATGGGACTTCAGCCCAATGGAATGGTGAAGGTCTTGGGAGGAGCATGCCCTGGGGCACCTGGGTATCTCACAGACCTGCCTTATTGTGGGAGCACATGTGATGCCAAGTTCTGTCCCCCTTAACCTTGTTGAGACCTGTTCAGAGAGGGGCTGGGAAGCAGTGGACTCTACTGGCTTTGCTTTTCATCACCACCCATGTCATGGCATGCTGGCACTGAAGAAGCAAAGCTGATGAGATCTTGTTCTAAGAAGTGTATCTGGGTTATATTTCTGTAATGAAAAGTTAAAGGTCAACGGAAGTTCCAGAAGGTGGAACAATATTCAAATTAATTTCATTTTCAAACTGGATGGATACCTTGAAGATCTTAGCAATTGAACTGAGCTGGGATTGTTGCCTTTGCTCAGGGCGAGTGTTACCTTGTCAGAATGGCTCCTGGATTGCAGACTGGGGAGGCTCCCATGACTGAGTGCTGTCATACAGGCCGCAGTGGGTCCCTCTGTTTTTTAACAGCATGTTTTTCTCTCTGTCGACACCACAGTCTCATGAGCTGGCACTATTAGCATGTGTGTTTTCCCCTCACACTGTTCAAGAATAATTACCCTCTCTCAGCAGTGTGAGTGTTTCTGTTCCCTCTGATTTATGGAGGCAAAGAACTCGTTTGGGAGGATGAGTCAGAAGTAATTGAGCTCCAGGGGGGCTGTATTTCATGGCATTTCCTCTCTTGATTTTTGCCCTGTACTGTACCTCACAGTTACCAGTTCTTTGGCCTTCCAGGGAACATGTATTAAAGCTTAGAAGTGAGCTCAAGCTGTATACTGCCTTGATTCACATTTAAAACCCAACCTGATTCTGTAACTCAAGAATCTGACACAGAGATTATCTTCTAAGCTCTGTAATACTATCATAAATATAACATGATTCACTGTTGGCTATTCCCGAACACTTGGCATCTTTTTGAGATGCAGGATGGGTGTGAGAGCTGCTCTGCAGGAGCATCCACATGCAGCTGCTGCTGGAGGGGGGACTTGGCAGCTGTTGAGTTGCAGGGAATAGCACTGGTTTAGGTGCAGAGCATGAAATAGAGGATTGCTAAGGTATAACTGGAGCTCCTAGAAAGACAGACACATTTGGAGGTGAGGGAAGGCTTAAGGAAGGGCTGGTGCCTCTGCTGAGAGGGAGCCAAAGGCGTGTGTGCCTGAGGAGGGGAGATTTACAGCAGTTTGTGTGTGAGCATGATGCTGTTTCATGCTGCTGTTGCTCAAGTGAATCATGAAGACAGACCCTGAGTGAACAGGGAATTGATGGCATGGATAGGGCAAAAGTGGGATACGGAACCATCATTTGCTGAACTGACATAAGCAATAAATGGGTAGCAGATATATTTTGCACCTTGCTGGCTGAGGTCTGTGGGGTTCACCTCCTCATGATGTTCTAAGGAGACTTTTGAGTTGCACAGGGACTGGGTGAGCATCAGAGCAGCATGAAAGACCTGGGGTGAGCTGCTGGCTGACCAGCTGGCAGCAAGGAAAGGAGGTTTTTATTACCTTGTTGAAACACTTCCCTTCTTAACATGGTGGTGAGCCAAGTGCTGGTGATCATGGAAGTCTCAATCTCACAGACAGGATTTGTGCTGAGGAGCTGGATAGTTCCCCCTATCTTTCTAGGATGCCATGGCAGAAATTCAGTGCCAACCAGCTAACCTGGGAGCCTTGTGCAGTGCAATTCAAGTTGGGGTGTCTGTCTTCTTGCTGGTTGGGTTTCTCCTTATTCAAGTATCCTTTGTTTTAGTTCAAAACTTTTCCTGCTGAAGCTCTCTGGTGATAAGAGGCAGCAAGACAGCTCATGTGGTGCCCTGTTCCCCTGCACAAATCCTTTGCTGTTAGCTGAAATGATCTCCTGATTCAACCCCTGGCTTCTCCCAACTTGAGGCTGACTGATAAACTTCTGTACAAGCCCCAGTGACTGATGACTGCTCTCACATTTCCATTTCTATTTACAGTTTAATTTATCCCTCCCTCTGTCTAGTGCTTCTTGAAGGAAAAAGCCACTGAAGTGTTCTCAAGTGTAGCAAAACTAAACAAAAGAGTCTGATATTTCATTGTGGGGCTGAATAACTCACTGTTATGATTGATAATGGTGGAACTGGTTTATAATCTGTCTGAACAGTGATGTACATCATCAAAAACCAAGCAGACAGACTCTGAGATCTCTACAAATCTGAGTGCTTTGCAACAGCAGATGATCTCTGGGGAACTCGGAGTGGGAGCTCTAGCTCTGAGAGTGCTTTGAAGCAAGAAGCTGAATGCATTGTAAGAAGTAATTGTGAAAACTAAGGTGATGGATCAACAGTTCATTGATTTATATGTGCCTTTGATAGGTAGAATTGTCTGTTGCAAATGGGTTTTACTAGCTTTTAGCCAGTAATCTCTTGGTTGCTCTCCTCCCCACTTATTTCTGCTAAAGAGACTGCACTCAGAATTAATCCCGTTAGTTAATACAGTCTTATATTCTCAGTGACTTCATGATTCTAAAGATCTAAACTGTGAATGGTGGCATGATTGGCATACTATTTTTATTCTTATTTTCCTGTACTGTGGCTAGTTCAGATTTGGAATGTAGATGCTTGTGGGGGTTAAACTGAAAACACCAGTGTTGTGGAATCTTAAGCTATATTTTCCTGAGGTGCACCCACTTATACTGTTTGTCTGTGAATAAAAACACAGCATAAATCTGGTTAGAGCAAAAACCTGTGGACCAGCATTTGAGGACAGTTTTCTGGTGAAGCTGCCAGCCTTTGCAAGCTGAATTTTTCTGGAAAGGTACCCAAGATTTGCCATATACACAAGTTTCTGGCTCTGCTCTGCTGTTTAGGTGATGCAGTGCATTCAGGTGCTTGTTGCTTAAGCCATTCTTATGGGGGAAAGTGGTGCCTCGTGCTTCTCCCCCAGAGCAATCAAACAATTGATCTCTCTGTCCATCTACCTGATGGTCTCCATGACTGTCTGGTCTGACCTTTAAAACTGTGTAATGTCCTGCCACGTGCAGCTTTCATGGATGGAAGGAGTTGTTTCCTTTTTTGTGGATAAAGGCCAGTGGTGATGTTACATGTTGGGGAGGGATTTAAACCCAAATTCCCTCATTGTTGGGCAATACTTCATCTCTGAATTCCTCTGCGGACAGTGTTGTAAATGGATGGATTGCTCACTCTGAAGCAGTATCTCCCAAAGATGGAAATACTTTCCCATTTCTCTCTGTCACTTTGGGAGCAGCTGATGTGCTTGAGATACCAGGATCATAGAATCACAGAATATCTCAAGTTGGAAGGGACTCCTGAGGATCATTGAGTCCACCTCCCTCTTCCTTGTATCCAACAATTACCATGCTAATCAGAGCTATTTTGTACTTTGAACACAAATATCCAAAAATGGCCTGAAGATGCCTGGTTAACAGCCATGTGACACAACTCCAGCCTTCCAACAAATCCAAAATACAAGCCTCTGCTAAAAATTGCTGCCTGGAAAAGTCTCAAGACCACTTGATTTACCAAGGGCAGCTACTGCTATTGAACATCTCTGGGGCTTACGTCAAGGGACTTTGAAGGTTACTAGTAGATTGCAAGTAAGAGATTAGTTATTACAAGGCAGTAAAGTTGGTCCCAGGCTACTAGTAAATCATGTTGGTTACTGAGATGAGTAGAGAATCTGCAGCAGACAGTATGGAAGAGGTGTTTGCTAACTGGAAGGCAGTGTTGTAATTCAAATGGCAGAGCACAAGATACCAGATTGCTTTAAATTTGTTGCAACCCTGTGGTGTCAAGAGTTTGATGCATCCCCAGGGGCTAGCGATGAACAGCCCTATCTCTGTGCTAGCTTTGGGAACATAAGGTATGCAGAAGCCTCTCCTCTGCAAATCCCCAGACACAGGCTGGGTCCTTCAGGAAAATGGATGGCTCGCAGCTTTTGGGGAATGCCTTGTGCTGGTTTCGGTGGCACTGCTGGGTAGAGGTGTTCTCGCTGCTGCTGGCACTGCTATGTTAATATTGCATCGCTCCCCTGCAACAGGGGTTTGAAGATGATTTAAGTGTCTTTGGAGGTGTGAGAATTACAAGGGAGGTAGCGTCAGACACAGGACTGGTGCAAGACAGGCTGGGCACCTGCTGCCCAGGGAAGGAAGATGGGTGGTAGGGGGCTAGCAGAGATGGAGGTGGCTAATGAGGGACAGGCAGTGCAGCCAGGGACAATCATAGAATAATTTGTGTTGGAAGAGACCTAAAAGCTCATCCAGTTCCAACCCCCTGCGACAGGCAGGGACACCTTCCACTAGACCAGGTTGCTCCAAGCCCTGTCTAACCTGGCCTTGAACACTGCCCAGAAGCCACAGCTTTTCTGGGCACTCTGTGCCAGAACCGTAGCACCCTCACAGGGAAGAGCTTCTGCCTAAGATCTAACCTAAGCTGCAGGCAGGACAGGCAGTTTCCTTGCCTCTGACATGTGTTGCTATGGGAGATGCTGCTGGACCATGGAGACACCCCAGTGCAAGATATCAGTTGTTGACACTGAGTGAGCTTTGCTTGACCAAATTTCAGATGTCCACAGTAGGAGCAAGGAGCTGCTTTAAGGTCTTTTTGCTAAAGGTAAAGATACAGAATATGGATGCAAATGCAAATACTCTTTCAGCTGATGACGTTTGGAGATGAGTATGTTTCTTCTAGATTTTAGCCAGAGGGTATGTTGTTGTGTGCTTTTGATTTGTTATGCTAAGTAATTGCAAAATGTCTCTGCTGGGCAAAGGTTTGGTGCAGTGCCACTACATGCGTGATTACACTTCTTTCCTCTTCCTTTCTTGCCTTCCTATATCTCCCTTTCTCTCTTCTCAGCATCGTCCATGCAAAATGAGTTTAAACAGGTAATTCAGGGAGCTGCTAAATCCAAGAGGTTCTGAATGTCCTTCCTGGGAAAGACCAAAAGCAAATGTTGTGGGTTTGTTTGTCCCAGAATTTTAGGTGGAAAAACAAGGTTGGAAATCATAGTTGTTATAGCTGATGGCATGAAATTATACATCCTTTGGATTAATAATTTTCCTCATTGTGATTTATATCTTGATATTTTATATCAGGAATGGTGGATTTTTATCTGTGGCTTGAAAACAGAATTTCCTTGAAGGAGGAGAAAGGTTTAGGACTGTTCATTACAGTCCTTCACAGCCTTGACAGCATCTTAGGACTTGAACAGCTAAGACAAGAGAGAGAAGGGAGGCATCATGGGCGGCATGGGAGCTGGGTTGGAACATCCCTTGTGCTGGCTCCCTCCTATGAGCTTCAGGCTAGACACAGAGAGGACCTGACCCTGGTTATTCCCTATCTCCAGCAAACATCCAGCCCGTTGAGTCAGAGGCGCTCAATTATTTCGATGAGCAGTTGTCTTTTGACCTGGGAAAATGTTCTGCCAACGAATCAAACCCCATCAGCCCGATGTGAATCGGCAGCTCCAGTGGTGTTGCTGGGTGGTGTTTTGCAGTTGTGCTTTGCTCTGTGAGGATGTTGATGGCGATTTTAATGAGTCCAGCCCTTAATGAGGAGCCCTTCTTGCAGTTGACAGCAGTCCCTGGGGCTGACCTCACTGGTCACCCTGGCCTGAACCCTGGGCTCAGCTTTGGAGTGGCCAGATCCCCCTGAGGCTGCTTATGTTCTCCAGGAGCTGCTCTCATGTCCTTCCCCCTTGCTTTCTTGCTGACCATACCTGTTCAGAGTGGCTTGCAGGGGTGAATGTGTCTGTCCCACAACACCCTACCTCAAGCAGGATTGTTTTGGGTTTAATTATTCAGCAGAGCTGGTGCTTCCTGAAAAGGGTGACCTGTGGCCTGCTTCCAGTTGGTATCTGTGCCCTTTTGCCCTTGTTGTTATCCAAACTGAAATAAATAAATACATGAAAAATGTATTTTTCTAATTGCTGTTAGAATATACTTGCTTTTCCCTTAGGAATGGGGATTAGCAACCAAAATGTCATCTATGTATTTTTTTCCCATGCTTTTTGCTATCTGAGACCTAGAATAGTCCTGCCAGGACATGCTAGAATAGACCCATTCCCTGCCCCTTCAAGCTCAGTCCAGCTTTTTCCAGTTGCATCTAATGGCATTTCTCCTGTTTTTCTTCCCCTGAGGACAGTGGCTAACCTTGTTTTACACTCCAAACCAGCAGCTGTTTTAGGGTAGATCATGAGGTAGATGTTACAGACCAGCACTGTACATGGACTACTGACTGTTGTTTCGTAGCTATGGTCATGGGAAACTGGCATTTCCTCCGTTTTGTCCTCTATCCATTACAGTAATTATTTATCAGCCCTATCACAGCAGTGTCGAGAGGCCTCTGATCAGGTTTCCGCTGTGCTGAGCATGGTTCAGAGAATCCCTTTGGGATGTTGAATCAGGAGTACGAGGGAGAAGAGGGTGGCTGTGGCTGCAGATGAGGATGAAGGGTCAAGCAGATGAAGTGCATGGTACCAAAGCGAGGAGCCACTAAACACAGTGTGTTCCTGGTGGCATCACCTTCTTTTTTTGTTGTTTGTGATAGTGATCCTTTTAGAAAAGATCTTTGGAGAGAGTTTCAGAGTTTAATGTGATGCTGGAATCCTGACTTGCACTTGCAGGGGTTTACTTACAGACCAGCATGTTTGTGGCAGTGCATACATCCGTGGCTGTGGAGATACCTTATCTCTGCAGGAGGTGGGTAAGGACATCTGTCCTGCTATTATCTACAGGCTTGGAAGGATTGGTGCAGAGGAAATGGGAAGATACTTTGCTTGAATTCATGTGTCAGTATTTACAGCACTTAATTGACAGTGCAAAAAATAAAATTAAGGGGCTTGATTGTTGTACTGCCATAACTCCCTCTGGTGGCTAATTTGGCAGTTTAACCATCCTTTTGATTGATTTTTATATCTAGGTGAAGCATAGTTATGTCTTGGAGACTGCCTTGGAAGGAGAAGGTGAGGAGTTTGTGCTCTGTTGGGGCGATGTATTTACTACCTGTTCTTGCTGTGCAGGTTTGCCTGTCTTTGTGGCTGAGTAAACCCATTCCCTTGATTAACTATCCTCTGCCTCACAGCTACTGTGGGTGCATCTGTGCTGAGTGCATCTACATCAGAAGGGTTTGCTGGGTCTTCGCTGTGCTGCCAGGCTGCAGCCGGGCCAGAGATGCCAGCTGAGGCCCTGCCTTGAGAGTGAGTTCTTCCTCCACAAGCACCACTGCAAAAGGAAATCCCAGGTATGATGGGAGCGCAGTGCCGTGGAGATTCCCAGGAGTTATCTGACACAGCCAGCAGTTATTAACGCCACACTGGAGCTGAGACAGGCAGCTGTGCTGTGCAGAAATCTCTCTCGTAGCTGAAAAACTCAGAGGTGGCTTGGAGTTTTGGTCTCTGCTGGGTCGCTGCTGTGTGCCAAGAGCATCACCTGCCTTCGTGGGCATTGCTGCTTTTTGCTCATGTATATACCCTGCTCCACATCCCCATAGGTGAAACAGTTTGAAAATGTGCACAAATTGCTTTTACCTGTGCCATACTGAAAGCACAGCAGAATTGCTTAATGAATATCAGCTCAGCTACAGAGTAAGTACTGCATTCCTGCAAAGGTATCAGTTGCTTTTATATTTTTATATATATGCATGCCTTTGCAGGGATTTTGGTGCAAAAATAATAAATTACAGGTTCCCCTTTCCCCAGCATAACAAAGAAGAGACAGATACTACAGATACTATCCTATGAGGAGTGGAGAGTTGGACTTAATCCTCGTGGGTCCCTTCCAACTTGAGATATTCTACGATTCTGTTCTTTGTTCTCTGGGTATTATTCCTTGCTGCTTGGTATTGAGTTTAATTAAATTCTGGACATTTAATCCTTAAAGTTGATGGATTATGTTTAAAACTATGTGCTAGCTCGAAGTGTTGTGGGGATAGTGCCAAAATGCTCAGGAGCTGTTGGGGCAGAGCAGTCTTCTCCCTCTCCGGTTCCCATGGGCTCACCTTGATTTAATGCAGAAGTGCTAAAGTGCCAGGTCCCTAATCTGTGACTAGGAAGCTGAGACATGTGGGTGATTTGGATGAAATTTAAAGTCTGACCCATGTCCTGATGTATTTTGTCTGTTTAACAATAGAATTTGGGGGTTTCTCCTTTTCTTCTGCTTTTCTTTGTGCTGGTATAACTGCTGAACTTGGTGAACTTGTGCTTATGCCAAGCCAGTATAAGAAACTGGGGGCAGGGGGGAAATCGGCCTTTTTGGCACTGGCTGGGTCACCCCAGGTTTGTTTTGGTATGAGAAGAGGATGGAGTTGGCTGTTTTCTTGTGTGGCTGGTAGGTGTACCAGCTTGAACTCTACATTTCCTTATGTGCGTTCAACACACCAGTCTGCTAAGTCCAACGCAGTATATGTCTGCCCTCTGGGCTAGAGTGGTTGTGGGGATCCCCTGCCACCTCCAGAGTGGGAAGCAGTGTGGTCATGTCCAGGGATGCTGAGACCATCCTCTCTGCAGACAGTTGTGACTTGTTACCTTTTCTCTGTTCAACTTTGGAGGCCTTTGTAAGGCAGCTTTGGGGAGATGGAGATGGTAGCAAGTACAAGGGAAGCCAAGGAGTGGAGATGAGGAGTAAAGTCTGAGTTGGGAAAAGAGAGACAGTAACTGTTTTGTCTGGTGAGGGCTGAGCTGAAATCCTTCTTGAAAGATCCCCTTTCCCTGATGTGTCATCCAAGGGGTAAGTTACAGGCAGGAGGCTGAGCAATGCAATTCCCTTTTCCCATTTGTAAGACTGTTAAATCTGCTTACCAAAGCTGCATCTGTAAAACTACAAGACCCATCTGAATGGGTCACTGTGATCCATTACTGCTTGCAGGTCTGAAATAGCATAAGGGTATCACAGGGAAGAGCAGTGGTGAATCCTGCTGGGAGGGTTAATACTCCCTCGAGTTGCCATGTGCAGACCCAAGCTGTCAGTTCTCAGACCTGGGGAATCAGCACTAAGCTAGGCTGGAGGAGATAAAATGCTGCAGCAGCAGCAAAGCTGTGCTGCTTGTCAGCATCCCTTCTCAAGGGGTTTCTGCCACAGAGGTACTGCATTGAGGTCAGGGGGCCAGGGCAGTGGAAGGGAGCGTTGGAGATGCAGACCTGGGTGGAGTGCTTGTGTCCCATTGTTCTTGTCAATGTGGGTGCTAAAAGGAGGAAAAATCATTGTGGCCCAAGTGTGCTTCTTGCCTGTGGTAGGAAATCATTGGGCTCCTTGCCTAGCCCTTGCCAGTTGTGCATCCCATACTCCCACCTGTGCCTGCCTTTTGCCTGTGCTTTGTCTGCCAGGGAATTTGTGGCTGGGGTAAACTAGCAATGGAGGAACTGCAGCCTCTTTGGAGAGAGCAGGAGGGTTTTCGGGTAAATGCCTCAGAACGGTGCTTGGAGCCTTTTCCCAGAGGTTTTTGCCATACCTCAAAAGCCGGTGGCTGAGAACTGGCTCTGGGGGAGGTGCCTGCATTGCCCTTGCTGTGATTTGTTGTGGTAAAAATAAATCAAACCTCCAGAACTGGGGAATGCGTTACAGTAATGAACTGTGGGACAGAGTGAGGGACATCCTGGACATGGAGGAAATTAAATGGAAAGTGGTATTGAGTTTATGTGGGATGGAATTGCAAAGAGCTCTGTTTGCAGGGTGGAAATTAATTATTGGATTTTGTCTAAAGCTGAGCTGATGTCAGAGGCATGTCTCAGTCTTCTAGACTTTGACATCTCAACTCTTTGCTTCTCTATTAAAGAGATATAGGTAATGATCTACCTAGTGACAGCTCAAGGCTGGATTGCTGAGACTGCTGATGTTCTCATTCAGCAGCATTGTAGTTTCAGGTTAAAGTTTTAGTTGACTGAGGGCAAATCGAATCTGTCTGTCTGTTGCTCAAAATGCAAACCCCTGTAAGCCCTCCATGTGCTGCTCAGTGGTATGTTGCCTTGAACAAGGGCACAGTGCATCCTGACAGAAACAGGGAGAGGAGGAGGACATTGAACTGACTGAGGTCTACTAATTCCTCCAGAGATGTGGGATTGCCTGTGCCCTTCTCTGGCAGCCAAGAAAAGAGGTTGCTTTGGCCAATGCTACCTGTGCTTTGGCTTCTCTGATGCTGCTGGACTTGGGCATGCTCTGGATGGGACATCTCACTGGCGAGCACAGTGTGTTCGTTGGGAGCAGTTGGCTCTTTGCACTGGTGACAATTCATCTGCAGGAGACATTCGGAAGTAAAGGACTTGGACTGTTAGGGATATTATTACTTGCTGAATATCTCTGTGGATATCCCACAGGAGCACAGATTGTAGACCAGGACTGGTAGGTGCTTGTCAGACATAGAACAGTGTTTAATTCATTTAATTCTGCCAAACCTTGACAGTTGTTACACTTTTTTTTTCCCCCTCTTTCATTTTCCCACATGCAGAGAGCGGGTCCAATATTTTCCTCTGTATGTTGACCTTTGTTTGAAATGAAAGCAAAAGAAAATTGTAGAAAGCCCCAGTGAGAAAGCCAGGAGTTGGTCTCCTTTATTGTATCACATGGCTGGTATCGCACGGAAAGGCCATTTGCCTAGTTAAAATGTTTTCATCAAGATTCTTTTTCTATGAGCAATGGCTTTTCAAAGGAAGCAAAACATTACTGAGAATTCTTGCTATTTCAGTCTTTCATATTTTATTGCAAGATGCATTTGTTGCTCATTCCTTTTTTCAGCAAATCTGTGGAAAATGTCAGACATTCAAGACTTTGTTGTAGAATCTGTTTTCTAATTGTTCCTTATCAGTGCACAGAGAAACTCTCTCTGTGTATGACCTAGCAGAAATAATAAATGTATGTTTTCATAGGCAAGTCTGATGAAAAGCAAAATGAGAGGGGAGGTGATGCTCTGCCTCAGTGCAGTGTACAACAGCACAGGTCCTACCTGCAAGGTTGCTCTATCCTCAAATAAGAAGATAGGGAAGAAAACTAGAGCTGCCCTGAAGCTCTGCAAGAATGTATTTAAGTGGAAATAATAATGATGCAATTATTTTTTTTTCTTCCATAGAAATAGCATTTAGTTGAAAACCTAATTCTTCCAAAAAGAAAATGACTAAAAAAAAAACCACCAACCCATAAAAACCTTTATTACAAAATTACCTTGGGGATAATGCAGTTAGTGGTGGGAGATTCCTTTTAGTACTGCTGTTCTTCTGGAAGGTTATTGTGTGTTATTTTTAATGGTGATAATATTCAAAATATATCAGCAACAAAGACTGTATTCTCCTAAAATAGTGTCTTCTATTGGGTGTGCATAGGTTTGATGCTGGGGTGGAGGATGGCTGGGGGAGCTGTAATCAGCGTGATGCTGAGTCGGTGATCTCCTTTTACCAGTATTTTGATTTTTGGTTTTTGTGTCTCTAATATTTATGGAAATATATTTTTAGATCTGTCTATAGCTGAAGGGAGTACTGGGAAGTCCTGCCACTGCGTTTCAATATGGGGGTTTGCTGATTTCAATTTTTATTCCTCTTTTCCCCTTTACTGGAGTAACCCTGCTGCAGTCATCCTTCTCTGTGGCTGGAGATGTTACATCTGTTTGGGGGCTATTACACTGATTTATTTCCACATATAATTTAATGGGAGAGCTGAAACATGACCTGCTGCAACGTACTTGCTCAGTGTCTCTGGTCCCTTGCATTGGTTATCCCTGTACAACCTCTCATGGACCCTTTTCATGGGGAGAAGTTAAGCAAGTGAAATAAGGATATTGATACCTAGAAAAACGGTTATCTTCTGTATATTCCGAAGTGGAGAGATGATGGGGCAGATCACTTATTTAACCTTGTACTTGGCACAGCAAAGCTTCAACAGACCTCAGATAAACTGTTGGAACCAGTGGCCAGAGCGTGAACTAAAAATCCAACCCTGCCACTTAGGTATAAATGTTCTCTGAAGACAGCTTGCTGTTAAGATGTAGGTGACAGGCATTAAGAGGAGCTCCAATGGAAGTGCAGTCACAGTTTCCAGCTCAGCTACTGCTTTCTGATCAAAGGGCTCTCTGCTCAGACTGCTTGAGTGCAGTGTGTGCGGGAGGAGAAGCCTTGCGAGCGTCACTTCAGGCTCAGCATAATTAATGGTAAAGTACGACCCTCTTTTACATATTCGCAGGGAGCGAAGGAGAGGCTTGTGACAGAACTTGACAATACCTTAATGCAAGGTGCCTGGCATCACCTATGATGCCATCTGCAAACTGCTGGGCTTTGGCATTTGGGAGAGAGCTGCCAGGACTCCCCTGTGCTGCTTCGTTTCAGACCGTTTTGCTTTGGTCGTTTAAAGTGAATGATGGATGAGCTTCCCATGTGGGTTTTGAAGGGTCTGAAAAATGTGACAGGATTGCTTCCATTTCCCACTTTATATTTCTGACACAAGGGAAGATGAATGTGAAGCACCTTCCTTTAAATTTGCAAGACTTCTGCCTGATGTGGTTAATAATTAGTATTTCGGATAGAAATGGAATAAAGACCTGGAAGCATGGGCCCAGGAGAGGAGTGCTGGGTAAAGCACATGTTGGGAGGGGGATGTGCAACTGATACATTTCTTACCCCATGATGGGAAGGTAGGAAGATATACATGGAATGGCAAGGTGGGGTGACCTCTCTGAGCAGAGACCCTGGTGCAGTTGTGACACTTCCCTAAAGGCAGAATGTGTGTGCACCACTTCTTTTTTTCCCCCCTATTAAATCAAAAGAGACCTACTGATTATTTAAACCTTCCCTTTCACTTTACTTTCCTTCTACTTTACTGTTTTGGTTGACCTGTCAAGTATCAAGTGACACATCCAACCTTTTTTGACTTTACTTGAGCAATTATTAGCTATTTCAGTCCAATCTGTTGTCACCCCTTGCAGCGCTTGATTGAAGGCATGGTGAGGCACAGAGCCTTTAAGCAATATGGTCTTTCTCATCTGACTGCATGCAATGCCACTGAGATAGACTAACAAAGTAAAATAAAACCAGAGAAGAGCAGAAACATAGTTCTGTTTTCTGCTGTGTAGAAATTCGTTTATTATCTCAAACTTCTTTCCAGCAGCATATCAGAGGCTGCAATCAGAACATGTGGGTTTTTTTCTGCTTCTCTTCTATTAACTGGGATGTACTTCCTTACAGTATGATATCCTGAGACTGGCAAGTCCTAACAATTCTCAGTAAGTTAATAGATTTTGAAATGCTGAAGCTTTATATGAGCTCTAATAGAGTCGTGGCACACGGCCCCACTTCTTGCTTTGCCTGTTGATTACTTGCGCTGAATGCTAAAGTCAGTGTCTTTTGTGCATGTAGCTGAATATTTGATTGAAATTTGGGGGGTGGAAAAGATCAGCAGTGGCTCAAAAAGAGAAAATGAGGTTCAAAGTCAGCCTGAGTCTCCTTTTAATTTCTTTCATTGCCTTCTGCAGTTCACAGGGAGTCTTTGCTTCAGTTTGCATACAGTTCCCTTTTCTGTTCACTGTTTGCATCTCTCATGTCCTGGGTGTTTTATATTGGTTATTTTCTGACTACTGGACCTTTTTCTAATGTAATGTATGCTCACACGTGGTATCTTTTTATGACCGCTTTTGTCTGTTAGTGCGGCTCCTGAAATCAAGACGCAAAGACTCAATTATGAACTTCATTAATCATCTTGGCACCGTGTAGGTGCTGTACTGTGTGCAGCCAGGGGGTGTGCACCTCTGGTGAAGAGGAGGGTGCTGTGTGCTTGGGAGGGAGCAGTGGGCACCAGCGAACACTTCCAGAAACACAAGACTGTGAGGCTGGAGGAGATGACCGAGCACTGCATGGCCATGGATGCAGCAGTAGCTATAGTAGTGGCTATGTGCCTGTGGCTGGTCCAGCTCCTGCCTATTCCATGTGAGCAACTGCTTCTGTACCCAGGGTGTTTCCTAGAATCACAGCCTGGTTTGGGTTGGAAGGGACCTTAAAGTTCATCCAGTTCCAACCCCCGGCCATGAGCAGGGACACCTTCCACTAGAGCAGGTTGCTCTAAGCCCCTGTGTCCAACCTGGCCTTGAACACTGCCAGGGATGGAGCAGCCACAGCTTCTCTGGGCACCCTGTGCCAGCGCCTCAGCACCCTCACAGGGAAGAACTTCTGCCTAAGAGCTCATCTCAATGTCCCCTCTGGCAGGTTAAAGCCATTCCCCTTGTCCTGTCCCTACAGATCCTTGTAAAAAGTCCCTCTCCATATTTCTTGTAGGTCCCTTTTTAGTATTGGAAGACTGAATATGTCTTCCCTGAGTCTTTTCTTCTCCAGGTTCAAACTTCCTCCACTTTCAAAGCCCAAGACTTTGATTTCCACTCTAATCACGTCACAACCTATCGCCTGCTTTTTCTAATTCTTTATGCAATTTATCTTATCTCTTTTCAATATCTGTGTCTGAAGTCTGCTCCATTCTGTGTGTTTGTGCAGGGGGACGAGGTTGGTCCCGATGGCAGGAGGGAGAAGCAAGGTGGGAACAAATACTTTATTATTAGGGCTGCAGTTTAATGTAATGAAAGTACCGGAGTCAGGTGCTGCCACGTTTCCTGGGGACTGCATGAAAGGAAGGTGAGAAGGAGTTGTGATGCCCTGGAAGAGATTTTAAATCCTTGTTTAGACTTTACAGAGTTGATTGAATTAGCAGCAGTGGCACTTGAATTCTTACTTTCTCTAGTGCGTACCCCTCAGTGTTAGCTGCAAAGTCTCCAGCATGAGAATATCATTAGTAGAACACCTTCACCCTTTCAGGTATAATTGCATGTTAAATCAGACCCTTTCCTGAAGGATTGTGAATGTGATCAGGCTCCCAGTGGGGATCCTCCTGTGCCATGTGAGAGATGGCTGTGGAAATTATTGCTTTCCTCTTCCCAACCTGCAGAAAGACCAGATGGCTAAACGAATGTGCACCTTGGGTCAATGTTTGATACTGTGGGAGAGAATTGCTTTGATTCCATCAGTTACAATGATGATTTTTTTTGAAGCCATTTATATATAATATGTTCAAGATTTCTCACTATTGAATTTTCACATTTTTTCATTATTTCTACCTCTCCACACACCCCTTCTCAACTTCACTAGCCATTACTTCCTAAATGACAGTAATTTCTTGTTACTGAGCAGCAACGAATGGTGTTCCTGTAGTGGTGGAGAGGTGCTGATGGTGCTGTCGATGAAGACGTGTGGCTGGTTGTGCTGGAAGGAAGCACAATTTGACTTCATTGTAACCCGTAGTCTCACCCTCCACAGGAGAGGGTAAAACTACTAATTATTTCATCTCCTTTGAGGGACTACCCTAATGCGTAGAGGCCCAAATGATGTTTATCAAAGGGTTTCACACACTTCTGTGCTGTCCTTCCTTCCCATCCTTTACAAGGATTTGTGGTCCATTACCAGTATCATGCCCCAACCATAACACTTACATGTTTCAGCTGGCTCATGGGGAATGACATGTAGATGCAGAGATTTCTCTGCTTTCAGCTGCTGATGGAAATTGAGATCTCAATTGCGCCCCAAAATGATGGCTAGCCAACTAGTTCTTGGGATAGAGAGAATGCTCTGTGTAATTAGTGTCCAAAATGCTGTGCTGCAATATGTGACAGTTGGAGAGCAAAATAAGTTAGTACAAAATTGAAGCTGGAGATGTGTCAAGAGAACAGGAGACTGGAGCTGTTTGGGGTGGGAAGGACGTGTAGGATGTGGTTGGACCCAACCCTCCCACCGTTAGCCTCAGGAACAGCTGAACTGCTTCATGTCAAATCTCACCCTTCCTCCCAAATTACATCTATACACAGATATATATGTGAGCGTATGTATATCCTGAGGCAAACACTTGACATGAAATATGTCATCCCAATTGGTTTGAATTTGGTAGAGATTTAAGCAACAAAAGACAGTCTTATAATGGAAAATAGAGTGCTCCCAGCACAGCTTACAGAGCCAGTGACTTGAGAGGAATGAATGGATCACATATTGAACAGATCATGTACTGGGTTGTGCTAAATGGATCATGGAGGGCACCATTTCCAGATGATGAGCATTGCCACTTGGTCCTTTCAGAGAGGCTGAGCAGAGGGATGTGTAATTGTGTGGACAGGTATGTAAGCACCCATGGCTGGATTTTACCTGATGTAAATCGGCTTAGTTCTGGGGGCTTCAGGGTGGCTTTGGTGATTACCTTGGCTTAGGCTGAAGCCCTTGCTGATGGAGTTAACAGGCAGCGCCAGGCTTCTGCCCTTCTCTGTCTGTCCATCATCATCCCCTGAGCTGCTAGTTCAAAACTCATGACTGGAGCATTAAAACATCGAGACAGGATTAAAAATGAAGGGATTTAAAGAAAAAGAACAAGGTTCTCTTTATTTTCCAGTGGTTTCAAAACTTTTCTATGCACTTGGGTCACATTTTCAAGATTTTTCTGTCATTTCCTTTGCAAAACTATAGGCTATTTTTTGTATATATACAAATATAGGACCACATATGTAAGTATGGTGAGACTTGGGATAAAATCAGACTGACAACACTGAGCTGCTAACTCCATACTGGGCTTAAATCATCATTATTTGGATTTGCTGGAGTCCAGAAAAGGCTTAGCTCATGTTTTGAGCAAAGCCAGCAGTCACATCCTGCTTTCTTAATTGCTATTTGATATGAACAATAATAATTTCTATTATGAAGCTAGTTTTAATTAAGCAAACAGAACCTCTCTGCTCTTCTTCCTGGCTGGCTTTTGATGGCTTCTTCTGAATTGTGACAGTTGGGTTTCAATGTGCTCTTCAAAAGCACCAATGTTTAGAAGCTGTAATAAATCAGAGAGCCATGTGCATGGCCTTAAGCAGTAGCTTTGTCTGGTACGGAAGCCACCAGTGTTTGCTACTGGCTACCAGGTAGGGTTTTCGCCATCAGTAAGTGCTGTATTGTTTGGGAGTCTAAAGTGCTATGTAGCTGAAAGCAACAATTTAGGGGATCAAGGGGGCTTAAACTAGCTGGGAGATGCTTTGTCCTGGGTGCTGCAGCTTCTGCCCAAGACTGCAACTCTAGGTGCATTGGAGAGAGCCATAAATCTCCAGTTATTGTTATGACCTCTCTGACAGAGGGAGAACCATTCCTGACCCTTGTTGTAGAGGAACAGTTATAATATACCAGGCTGTGGCCAGAGTCAAGGCTGAGGCTGGCAGACGTTTGAGCTATTTTCTGTAGGGTGTGTACATGGGTTTCTACGGTTGGTTTAGGACTCCTCAACTTCTTTCATGGGCTTTGAAAAAAAGATATGGGAAATGAAGGACAGCTTTGCGGTGTCTGAGTGGGCTTGTGGTGCTGCTCATGGTGTCTAACACAATGTACTAGAAAGAGAAATTAGGTTTGAAAAAGCCAATGGACTGAGGAAGGCAGGCAACGCCTTTTCCCCAAGGTGGATGAATCTAAGTTGTGTTTAGGCATACATGCAAGTTTAGAGCTGCATGTATGGGCTCAGGAAGGATCAAAATAACACTTTTAAGAGGCTGGCAGAACTTGTCTGAAACCACAGTGCTCCACTAGCAGATACCGATCCTATCAGAAAAAAGTAAATGGTGTCTTCTGCTTCACTGAAGAAAATGCTGCCTTGGACCCTCTTTCCCCATCAGGAAGAGAAGAGTCTCTAGGCAGCAGTGACTAAGGATTGGAGCAGAGCAATCCTGAGGGGGACCAAGGGTTCAGGCAAGACTGGGAGACAGCGCAGAGCTGTTGATCCTGCTTGATTTATTACTGGCCCACACTGCAGGAAGGGGATGGGGAGCAAGCTGAAAGAAACATCTGGTACCACGTGTGGAGTCTTGCTTTTCAATACTAGTTAGGTGGTTGTGAGGGGGTTCTGATGGAAGGACAGCAGAGTCACTAATATGGAGGGCGATAGGAGGTGTGCTGGATGCAGCACGTAAAATCATGGAGAGAAGGAGCAGGCTGCAGTTTTATACTCTGAACCTTGCAGTGAAGAAACTAATGCTGGGACTGGAAAATTACTTTGAATTTTAATCTTCCTTTTTGCTGTATGTTTAGTGCAGCCACTGGTGCATTGAGAGGGAACAGGCAGATGAAGGAGGAAAAGGAGGACAATTAAAGTGGAAGTCAGGGTCCCAGGGTTGGATTTTCATTCCTCAGGATGAATCAATTCAGGCTCAGGTGGTACAAATTGGCCCTGCTAATAATCCTTCTACTCATTTTTTCTTCTTAAAGACAGACAGCACTGAATGCATCCTCAGCTGTAAAGATTGTGGCTCTGATTTGCAATGCTGAAGGGCTCAGGGGTGAAGATTCAGGATAATGAAAGATCTGAGCTCTAACTGGCCTATGGAGGAATCTTTTAGCCAATTTTCCCAACACCAGCAGCCAGCAAGCGGGGAGGGAGGAGTAATGGAAAGAGCCATTCTATCTGAGTAAGGTGTATTCATGATTGCCTGTTGTGTGGCATGTATGAGGGGATTCTGCTTGCATCTTCATTCGCTGTCATCTTAAAGCATTTCATTAACATCTAATTGCTGCTTGTTTGCCTAATTCGGAGCATCCAGGTGCTGTACAATGTTCTTAATCAAGTGTGAAAGGACCATTTGTCAAGAAAGGTGCTCTTTCAGCAAGATGCCTCTGAAGATGTTTGGCCTTTGTCTGTGGTTATCTAGAGGGAAAATAAGTGGCAAGAATCTTGAACTTGACTGAGATCTTGGCTTGATCCCATCAACCTTGTCTCCGTGCTCACATGTCACAGTAGCATAGCAACAAAAGCCTCATCTGAAAGAACTGGAGCTAATTTAATGGGATGATACCAATGTTGGCCTGTGTCAATAGCTTGCTGAGCAGCTCTTGGGATAAGCAGGTTGCTCGAACAGGAGGATGACAGATGAGCCATGAGAGATGTTACTAGAAGCCTTAAATCCTTTGCACTGTAGGACTGGGAGTCTGGGTGGGAAAATGAATAGTTTTGAGTCCAGGCAAGGGGGGGTGGTAATGAGAATGGAAGTTACATGTGTTCCCCTTGATCTCATGCGTCTTTTTGTCAGTCAAAAAGGGTAAAGCATGAGAGATGTTCTTGAACTTGCATAACAAGGGAATAGCTTTCATTAATGTCAGGTGTCTTATTTTCAGCCCTCCCCTTTGCACCTTGTTGGCCCTGTTCAGCAGTACATGAGGTGATCAGAGTGATGGCAGTGATGGACCATTCTGGCAACATGCAAGGTGTAGGGACCATAAATAGTGATATTGGGAAGCTTGAAGGGTTAGTAAGGTTATGAGAATACCATCCTCTGTGAGAACGAACATATGTTTTCCCCTGCCTGATTGAAACTGGCTGTAGAAAACACTAAAAGCTTCCCCCTGCCTCTCCCTCCACCTTACAGAATTAATCCAATGGAAACAATCTGGATTTAAGCAGCATAGCTGGGATCAAAATAAATACCTTATTTTTCTCGGCTATTAGAATATTTGCAAGCTATTGGCTAATATCTCTGCTAATACAACTTTACCAAATTCAGCGAAGCTTGGATCAAGGTCTCCATTGGCATATTTTTCATCCAGTTCATTAAGCAGCAAGCAGTTGGATCAGATAGGAAATAGAAAACACAAAACACTTGCTGAGACTGTAATATCCTACATTAGTCAACTGGACTTGCAAAAGAGCAGGGAGAGAGTTGTACCCATATCCTCAAAGTCATGTCAGCCCTCAGTGAGTGTCTCGCCATGTCTCCAGTCCCTGTGTGAGGGGTGCAGTGGAAGAGCTGTGCAGATGCAGCTGTTTTGATCCGTGGTCTGAGATGCTGTGCAGCTTGCTAAACTCAAATAGTGTATCAAGAAAAACTTCTGATGGCACAAACAGCAAGGGACAAAAAGACTTTAAAGAGATGCAAAGGCATATCCATCCCCACAGAAATCCTCTTGATGCTGTGTTGCTCCCTGGCGCTGCTGATGGCAAAGGGGAGCAGCAATGATGGCTTCTGCAGAGCAGCAGCTGCAGCAGCCAGCAGTCAATCTGGGACCACAAGGAAATGATTAATGGTGCTTTTTAAAATGAAGATCTATTAATATATTATTAGTAAATGCAGTTCACAGGGAGTCTCAGCTTTCTTTGGGAGAGGTTGACAGTGAATTTAGCATGAGCTAAACATACCCATGGGCTTGCAGGCAGCAAGTGTGCTGAAAAGGGTAGACATCCCATATGCCCATCTGAGTGGTGTGCCAGTCTTTCTGAGCCCTTCAGCACAAGCATCCATGACTGGGAGGAAGGGGAAAGGCAAGGGTGCAGGCTGCGGTTTCTTAGATGCATGGAAAGGAGGATTACACCCACAACACTTGATATGGGAGAACAAGGATTACTGCCTGTGTGTGACATTGCGTGGGAGAGATTATGTCACTCCAGGCAGGCAAGAATTGAGTGTGAAGCAGGAAAAGAAAGAGGGATCAGGCTGGGAGGGGTGTGATACAGGTGGAAGGATGAATGAAACACGGATGGTGTAAGGCAACAAGACTCGGATAGTGTGGACAGCATGTGAGGCTGCAGCAGAGGTACAAGGACTGGAGGATCTGCAGGATGGAACTGGTGTCACTTCCAGACCTTGGGTGACTCCTGGAGGTTCCTGTCCTTCCATCTCTCTGAAGCAGGTGGTGTGGGGCTTACCAGAACAAGGCTTTTGATGTTCAGTTCTTAAGATTGGGGTGGTGCAGGATGCTTCAGGTTTAGAGTGTATTGTAGAACATCAGGGTGCTCTTTATCTCCAGGAACTGGTTGTTGTCCTTAGCTGAGACATTAGAGGCTTTCTGCCTTGGGGTGGGTTCCTGGATCAGCTGCCACAGTGAAGGAATCTCTAGCCTATTCTCTTCATAGTTAAGATGCCCAGAAATTTCAAACAAATGAAGCTTCCATTGTGTCAAGTGCTACATTAAAATGTAATGAGGGATAGGTTTTGCCCTGAGGAGACACTTTCTGCTGTGCCTGTAAAAGAAAAACGAAGTATGGCATAAACCAGCCCCTAAATAGAGTGGTGGTTGGACTTGTCAGTGCATCATCTCATGGATATGTTCATCAGCACATTTGGTACAAGTGAAGACTCTGGAGGTAAGCCTGGTGGAATTTAGACTTGGTTGGAGTGCTTTACAGAGGGCATTTTAAGTGCAAAAGTACAGAGAAGATGATCTGCTGAGTGTCTAAGGCTGATACTCGAGTTATGTTGTACATAGAGTGTCTACATTGTTTACTTATGTTTAAAACCCATCCATAAATTGTACTTGGAGTGGCTGTTGTGCATTTCCTGCTCCAGGAGCAGACTTTCAAAGCCCACAATAAATATTCACTTACAATTATGTCTGATTTAAAGGGAAAAGATCTCTAGCTTTGTAGCCTTAATAATTTGCTCAAACAGCTGTACATTAATGAAAGTGTTGCTCAAGGCATGTTTCCGGAAATAACATGTAGCTCAGCCCTCTGAAGTCACATTGTATTAGGGAATGTGTGTGTGTGTTTAATACTGGGAATGCACACAGGAGATGATGTACCAGAGCATTGTGGACTCGTGGTCTAACTGGTCAGGTAAGTCTGGAAGATCTTGAAGACTGCTTCTTTATGGAGTTGCAGAGGTCTTAAGAAGCTTAAGTTTCACATATGGCAGAATTCCCTCTGTCAGCCTCACCCCAGCTAATGACCACCAAGTGCTCTGCAGCCCAAGCACTGCAAGCCTGTGATTTTTGGGCCCCAGGAGTCAGAAATCAGATCTAAATCTAGTTGAAACAATGAGATTTTGAAAGAATCCACTAAGCTTTCCAGTGTTCACCAGGAAAGTGTTTGGTTTTATTTTTCTGTTGTCATTGTGTGACTTTTTCAGTCCATTGTCTCTTAATTTGATTGAGGACAGAATGACAAGAGGCTATTTGATAGGAAAACCACAGTCATGAAATGGAACCAGTTCTCATTCTCCTCCTCATCCCTTGCACATAGAGCCACAGGGACCTCACTCCATAATGAGCAGTGTGTTTTCCATAGAGGTGCAATTTCTCAAGGAGTGCTTTAGCCTGCTGTATCTGAGCTTGTGATGGAGTAGCGGTAGGGATTGCTTGGGTGTGGTGGTGGCCAGTGTACTGCAGTTGTTGCTCATGTCACAGTAGTCCCAGGTGGCACCTACTGGGTCAGAATCATGTAGGAATTGGGTGTGCATATTGCGTCTCTGATCAGAT
This sequence comes from Strigops habroptila, assembly GCF_004027225.2. NCBI lineage: Eukaryota > Metazoa > Chordata > Aves > Psittaciformes > Psittacidae > Strigops > Strigops habroptila. The sequence continues at coordinate 36,308,132 of NC_046360.1, forward strand.
GGGCTTGTGGTGTTAGTGAAGTGCTGTGGGACCACACAGCCCTCCTGTGCAAGTTGTTCTCTCCAGTTGTAGCCCTCCAGTTGTAGTGTTATCTCCACTTTACCAAATGAGGGCTGGAACATAGAAGGAGCAAATGTCCTTCTTGCTCTTGCTGAGATCTCCACAAGGGAGACAAGACTGTCCACAGCCTTGAAGGTGGGACTGTTCCTCCCCTGTGAGCCATGGAGATCTCCAGGGTCTCTGGCTGTACCTGGTTCAGCTGTGGATATGCCTTAGGGTGGGAAGGTAAACCTGGATTTTGTTTTGCTAGTCTGCATAGCTGCAGGTGGATCATCTCCAGTGCCTTTTGGAGGAGTTCTCTTGGGACTGACCAGCCTTCCCCTCGGCCAGTCAGAGGCTAGTGCGAAGCAGTGTCCTCCAGCGATGTGTGGTTTCAAGTCATGTAGTGTGCTGTTGATTAGATACTTATATTGGAGATATCTGAAGTCAAGTACCTGTTTTGTCATGCTTGTCCCTTGGGATTGTTCCTGGCTCTGAAGAGAAGCATATGGTAACTGATATAAATGTTGGGCTTTGCCAGGATAGTAGGAACCATACTGATCTTGCTCTGGTTATGGGTTATGTACTCTCAGGTGTCCTGTAAGGTGCAGGATTGGGAGCAGGGCTAAATAAGATTATCTCCCTTGTGAAGATCTGTTGACTCCCTGAGTTGTGCCCAGCAGTGGGGCTGACAATCTCCCTGCAGTCATTGCTGCTCATCATTGCCATGGCACAGAGCTGAAGATCTCTCCTCCTGAGGCTAATCTGATGCCTCACTGCTCCCACTTCAATAAAGGTGCATCCGCTGTCCTTTGTAAGAAGCAAGAAACCTGCTAATGTGTTCAAACAGTGCTGCCCTGCAATAACACGTGCTTTTCTTCTTAGACACCCACTTGATTGGGATATTTCCATTAATGTCTGGCCTGATTTATCTGCTCCAAACGTGACTGCAAAAAAAAGCAGTGCTCATTGAGCTGATCCAATTTGACCTGACAGGGACAAAATGTCTAGAGCTGGATGGAAATTCTCTTCCAACAAAAAATGATGGTGGGAGATGGGGGGACATATGGCTTGGGTAGTATTTTCCACAGAAGTGGTCCACTTCTATTCATTTCTTTTATGATGGGGGTAGGAATTCCTTTATTTAGGAGGAAAAAAAAAATGCTGCTGGAAAAATTTTGAGCAGCCTTAAAAGGCTTAACTTTTGTGGTATGTGCCTGTGCTAAGTGCATTGGCTCTTGGTTCTGTATGCCTCAGAGCAGCAGGCTTCATTCATTCAGCATGGAGAGGTCTGAATACAACAGCTGACTCTGCTGTAAACCCCAATGCAAGGGGATCTGCATGGGGAGATGGTGGTGGTGGAGCTCATGTGTTGCATTATTGTTTCTGTAAAGCAAAGTGAAGGTGGCACTTGACCCCAGAGCTGTTGAGTTGCCTCCAGATGGGGTGATGTGAGAAAACACTCAGTGATGAGGAAAAGGGGTGGCGGGGTCAGAGAAGCAAAATGCATTCAGATTGCAGGGAGGAATTGGTTCCTGATAGCGGGAAGATTATTTCATTTCTCTGCCTGCCCCTCCATTTCAGTGGGATTTATTGCTATGAAGATTGCAGTGGTTCTCATTAACAAACCTCTTCTGTGCTGCCTTGGGTCACTATTAACCCCTTCACTGGCGTGTGCATGGGGAGATGCGGCAGCCGGTCACATTCTCAGCTATACTCAGCTTTCAGAAACACCAAAAGGAAAATCTTCTGAGGTGCTCTGAATCCATCACATCTCTTGGAGAATGAGGGCATTCTCCAAGGGTGCTGAGGATTGTAGTGTGGGGCTGTTGGTGCCAGAGGGAGTGTGGCCAAGCAGTGTGAATACAAATGGCTGAGGGCTTTGGGTCTCATAGAGATTGTTGTCCTGTACTCTGCATTGGAGTAATGAAGTGATGAGACTTTCATGGGGCTGACCATTGTTCTGAGGGGAGAAAAAGCCAATGGACTTAACAATTTTATTTTTCTTAAAAAAAGATGAAAAGGCCGAACGAAATGCTGGTTTCAGACTTTCTTGTCAGCAAAATGAATTCTGGAAGCTTTTCAAGAAAAAAGGGTGATTTCCTTAAAACAAGTAGCTTTTCAGTGCTGCTTTCTGAGAGAAGGCTTGTCTCCTGGGGAAGTGGAGAGGCTTCTGCTACCTGCAGTTGCTGCTGCGTTTGAGGGCATCACCTTTTGTGGTGGTTACATTCTGGTGTCTCAGGGTCACCCTTTGCAGAAGTTGTGTGTTTGTCTCTTTTTCTTTGTTGTTTGTTTTTGCAGTTAAGGCAAGTTGAGAAGAAGTGACCCTGCTTTCAGTGTGTTTTGTAAGTAATTGAGCTAGGGTGCTCGTGGGTGGATGTGGCACTTTGCCCCTCCTCAGAGGGACCATTCAATACAACTTTGTGTGCAACTGATCTTTTCCAAGGGGAGACCTGCGGGATAATATCTCTGCTTGTCCCCAGCCTAAGGAGAAAGCCTCTTGGTTTCAACGGCTTTGACAACTTTGGAGAAGAGTCTACGTTTTCAAGTCCAGACAGTACTAAAAGATTAACTTTCTTTTCAGAAATAATGACGAGAGGGTTCACTGTTTCCCTTGCACAGGTCACTATGGAGAGGAAAGAGGTGGGGATGGTAAAGAGCTTGCAGATTTTCATGAGACACGTCTGACTTCGCTATCCTTTTCTTAATAAGATTTAATTGCAGGCTGCTGGCTTGCCACTAGATGACAGCCTTACCCTGTGCACCAGGGACGTGGTTATCATTATTAGGCGGCAGGGAAATGACACTCTTAAAGGACATGTCCTACCTGTCTTGCTTCCAAATGCTTTCTTGCAAGGCAGGGCACTGGGCACAGAGAAGCTCATGGTGGAGATCCACTCACTGAGTAGAGAAGATAGTACTTGAATTTTGGCCACACTTCAAATGGGGGCAAATCAAGAGGTAAAAGCAAGAAATGACATTTCTTCCAAGAATGAAAGGGTGGATTTGTATTTAGGAGCAGTGCTGTTTGGATTGCTTCTACCTGCCTGACCTGATATGGTCTTCAGGCTGGCAAGCTCAGAGCCCCACATCTGGGCTCCAGGCTGGCTCCTATTGATGTTCATGGTGAGCTTCCCTGCTCAGGGACCTGGCAGAGCCCCCTTATTCCACTGAGCTCAGGGAATGAGACATGAGGACTCTTCTCCTCAAGCGTGGCACCACAGGAAAGCCACATTATCTCCTGTTGCATTTCTTGATTGTTCATCCTTTGTGTTTTTCTCCTCTGTGGTTTAAGCCATAAAGCTTGCCAGCCCCTTTGCCCTTTTGTATTGTACACTTGCAGATGCAGAAATCCAGTTGTATGGTGTTATTTTGGGCAGAGCATCCCATCACCTTCCTTCTGCAGGCTTTTGTGTTGAGGAGAAACGCAGGTTACCCAGATAACACGACTTTGCCATCCTGTTGTTAGCATGGCTGTAGCATATAAAATGATAGAGATCAGCAGGGCGGGTTTAATGGTATGAAGGCTTTCACACAGCTTAATAGTATCAAGTCTGAATATATGTTTTGTGCCTTGCCTGGCTCTGGCACTCTGGAGCTGTGCCTGAAAGGAATGCAAAGTGGAGGAGGTAAATGTGAGAGTAATCAGGACATTTTAATGTTGGAGATATGTCCTATCTCAGCCCTTCTCAGGGGGGCTTTTGGAGAGAGATCCTCACAGAGGTTTTGAGTCTTTGGTCAAGTGTTGAATCATATTTGGACCATGTCCTTCCTCAATGCATTTGTTTTCATTGTGATCCTGAGAGCCTTGAGCCCACCTTGCTTGGTGGCAGGAGGCACTCTCACCTGAACATGGCTTTCCAGCTTTGCAGGACTGAAGGCAAAGTCTTTTTCTTGCCCTGCTCGAGTAGAGCAGGGTTTTACTTTGGGTTGTAGTTGGTCTAATGCATTGTCCATTCCCAAGGGCCTTGTCCTTGGCCAGGGAAGCTAAAGGGAACTCAGGTACACACTGGCAGGGATGTCTTAGTGACCAGAAGCATGTTGCTGTCAGGGTGGCGTTAAAGAAGCTGAGCTGTGAGATCATTATTGATCAGGATCTTCTGAAAGCTTGAACCACTGAACTTACGTCTCATTGAATTCTCTTCTTCTCCTTCTCTTTTTATTTAATCTTACTCCATTATGCAATTTGCATATGAATTTATTGCTTGTGAAAGATGCCAGATTATGGGTATTGTAATAGCAGCTGTGATTAGAAATTTCCATTGGGAGTGGACAGGACAGTGTGCTCTGATTTCTGTGCAGGTCACAGTGTATGTCTGTACCTGCTGTGTGTGGGAGGGAATAAATACGTCCAAATTTGTATCATTTGAATACGTTCCTTAATAGCTGGGATTTTGCTGCCCATTTTTTATTAGCAGGGAGTGAATATTTGTGTATCTCAGATATTGTTAAACTACCTTGCAAACATGTCAAATGCCTTTTTCTGATTTTTGTGCCTTATACCAAAGTTTGTGGATTTGCATTTTGAAAATATTTGGCATAACTCTTTTACCTGAACACTGTAAGATCAGTGGCACCAAAGCCAGGGGAACATCTCTTCTAATGGAAATGTTTCTGGATGGATTTCATAGTTTGTGCCATTGGGAAACTGAGGCAGTAAATGTGAGTAGTGTGTTTGCAGAGCCAGGGAAGATCCCAGGCCTCTTGCCTTCCTGTGCTGGTGGCTGTTTCTTGCATGGATGCAGGATGGTTTTGAGGTTAAGGCAGTGATCTGGACCTCAGGAAGCATTGGACAGCTGTGTGCAGAGTTGGGTTTGCTGCTTCCTTTTGCGTACCATCTTTCCTGAACCCTGGGAACACCTGCCTGTGAGATGAGCCAGTGCAGACTGCAGGACTGAATTCCCATCTCTCAAAAACTGTGTCTTAATCGAACACTGTGCTGGTTGGAAAGTCTCTGTTTCTGCCAGGTAGTCCTGGATGTCTGTGCCTAAGAGCATCACTGGTATTACTGAATTAACATCTCCAGAATGGCCCTGAGCACTGAGCTGTGAGCAAGTGCTGACAAGGAGCAGATTTAGCTCAGTTTTGCTCTTGAAAACCTGGTAGCATCTTGGTTCCATTTCGATGCATCTTGGCTCGGGTTGGAAGGAGAGTGGAGATGGATGCACCAGAGCACATGGAGGGCTGTCAGCACAGGGGCGAGGAGGTGATACCAAAAAGCACCAACTCCCTGCAGACTCAATTCAGCCTCTTGCCTGCAGCACAGAGCTTGCCCCAGGCAAGATGTGCAAGGAAAAGACACAGGGTTATGTATAGTTCCTTTGTGCAGTATGTTACCCGTGGACACGACAGCCGTAATCCTGTGGTTTGTACATCTGCTGGATTACCCCTCTGAAACAGCCTTTCCCAGCTGTAAGCATTGCTATCATCTCTGTTATGATTAGGGTGCTAATACATATTTATATTTTACTGCTTTCCACCTATCAGTTGAAGAAGGAATGTGCTTTACAAGTGCTTAGTTAGCTGGTTTTAATGGGCATAACGTACAAATAATAACAATGAGAGGGGAAGGAGGTAATACATGGAGTGGAACTCATTAATTATTATTTATTAGTCATTAAGAAGTGAACAAAGTGCTAATTGAAGTGTATGAGCTTGACTAGCCATGAGTGTTCTCATATGGCTGCAAGAAAGTCACTGCTTTTCAAAGTACCGGTAGAGCATTTTGAGTTGTATTAAGTACTTTTTCCATCATTGATCTTTGAGGGCTTTCCAGCTATGATATTGCATGAAGGTACCTGCTAGTCGTTTTCAGCAGAACTCCATAGATCTCTTGGAGACTCATCCTGGTGTTGGAAGTACTGTTTTTGTTTCATTTTTTTTTTTCCACTAGCTAGGCTATATTCTGGGTTTATTCCCACCTTTCTGTATTTGCAAACATACCTTATATTTACTGCCAGAGCTGAGGCTGGGTTCTGTCCCCAGGTATTGGTGTGTGCACGTTCTTGTGTGCCAACATCTGTCTCTTCATGATGAACTGTTGTTGTAGACATGTCTTCCTGTTTATTTACAGTTTGCCACTTGTCATCATTCTTTGATAGAGTTAGCAGAGCAGTGATCAGTGTTACTGTATTTGTTCTCTGCAGCTGCCTTTTCCTCTTCTGTCTGTCTTTTCCTCTTTCCCTCCTTTCCACTATTTGGATGCTGAACTGGGATTTCTCCTTGCTTGTGAGAGTGACTTTTTGGGCACTGGATATGTGGCAGTACATCTTGGAGGATAGTGGACCTGCAGGCTTGCCTGCCAGGGCTGTGCTCCCTGTGTGAAGGGGCATGTTGTGTGATGCCCCCGGCCTCGATGCCCTCCTGCTCTGATGCTTCTTGACAGCTGTGGTTGCATCCAGGATCTGAGCAGGAGTGCATCTCAGCCCTGTGCTCTCATTTCTGGCCCTGTTGCAAAGGATGAAGCTTTCCAGCACATTAAATACCCTTTTGGGAAACATGAACAGAAAGCGCTGTCTCCCAGCTGCATGTTCAGATGAACCTTTGCCCTATGCTCAGGGCTGCTGTGGGGCAGTCACTCATGGATGCTCTCGAGGAAAGCATGGGTGCTGTGGAAAACAGTAGCAGTGGCTTTTCAGCTCCCTGTGCTGGTGATGCAGTGTCTTCCCAGGCTGTCTCCATGTTCCCATTGAGCCAAAGGATGCTGGCTGCTTGTCATGGTTTTGGACAGTGATCCTGGCTTTTAAAGACCTGTTGTTATAACTGGGCATGGAGGCACCCAAAACTGTTGCTGGGAAACCCAAACATTGATGTGGGCTGCAAAGCCAGAGAGGCAGACACAGGGGACTAGCATTTTCCCAATGCTGAAATAAAAAACTGGATAAAACCCTCTTAATGAACCAAAAGAGAAAGCCCCAAATCCATGAGCTCTTCTCTTCCCCATCCTGCTTTATTCACTTGCAAATACTTTGGACAGGCTCATCCTCCTCCCCTGCAAAGGGCAGGGGTGCTGCTTAGGTTGGAACTTGGACAATGACTGAACTGTCTTTTTCTATTCCATTTTGGATCATTTGTTGCCTACATGATCCTGTCTAGGACTAGGGTTGTTAGGCACATTATACAAATGTTATGTGGTTGTGTTGCTCCTCTGTTCCTTTTCTTTAGCAGAGAAGCAGAAGAATGAAACTAGGAGGGGCAGTGCAGGTTTTGTTGTGTCCAGTGATGCTCCAAGCTCAGCCGGCTGCAGGCAATGAGCACAGTCATTCCTACACTGCACCCACAGTGCGGATACAGCATCTCTTGCCTTTCCTTCCAGATGAGGAGCACCACTGGGATTTCAGAGCATGGACAGCCCCTCTTGGAGGAACATCTCCATCTGTATTGAAGTTTGCAGCTGAACTTCGGTTGTTCCTTTTGTTTGTTTGTTTTAATACGAGCTTGTTAATTATCTTAAAAAAGAAATTGTGTTTGTTCTTCTAAAAATAACAAATCTTTAAAAGCCTTTGTGCCTGAATAATCTCAATTTGGCGACCCACAAACCATAGGCAGAAGCATAAAAGAAATAATTTTCTTTTTCTCTTAGGAACCAGATGGCTCAGTTCAATCTCTCTGACATCCTCCAAATGAAATTGTGTTGTAGACATTCAACAAGAAACTAATTTCAGGAGTTTGGGAGAACTCAGGAAGGGTGAAGGGACCAAAACTGCAAATTATATATTTCAACAGGGGACAGGAGAGAAGATGTGGGAGGGAGAAAGAGGAAAAATTCTAACTCAGAATTTATTCTAAGCTTTTCCTTTTTTCTCTGTAGAGAAATAGCAAAATTTGCATATTTATTCAGTGCTTGCATTTAATAACACATTTTTGTTGGTCTGTACTTCTTGGCCTGAAGTTAATTGAACAATTCCTTCAAGCTGTTTGTGATTCATGTTGTGGCTATTCACCACATACATCAGCTGGCGATGCTGTGCTTCCCGATATGTGACCACAGCAGCGTGAATGTGGAACAGTGTGTTTGCGCATAATGTTTGCAGATGAATAGCTGTATGGCTGGAAATGTGTAGCCTGCAAATATTTGAGTGGCTGAGTGTAAAACTTGGTTTTGCCTGACCTATAAAGCCCAAGCATTAGAGCTGGTGATGTGAGGAAAACTTAAGTTTGAAGAAACATGGGAAGATGGAAGAGGATGGCTCAGATCAGTCCTTGGGGACATGCAGTGCTGAAAGCAATGCTGTACTTGAATGCAACAGGGGAAGAGTGAGGAGGAAACAAATTCTTCCCTGTGAGGGTGCTGAGGCCCTGGCACAGGGTGCCTAGAGAAGCTGGGGTTACCCAATCCGTGGCAGTGTTCAAGGCCAGGTTGGACACAGGGGCTTGGAGCAACCTGCTCTAGTGGAAGGTGTCCCTGCCTGTGGCAGGGGGTTGGAGCTGGATGAGCTTTAAGGTCCCTTCCAACACAACAAGTCTGGGATTCTATGAGTTTTTAGAGGAAACAAAGGTGCATAGGAAGAGGAGAATGGATTTCAGCCTGATCAGCAGTGGCTGATGTAGCAGAAGGAAATGGCTGAGCCCGTGGGGTCCTTGGGGTATATGGATGATAGAGGGGTGTGGGATTCCTGCAGCCTTCCAGCTGGCTGGGCTATCGCGTGCGACTCACCCCAGGAGGTGGTTTTACTTCTGTTTGTGGTGGGTGAGGAAGGTGCGTGACATCAGAGCTGTAGGAAATTGTGGCGACTCTAAATTATGGTGACTCTATTGCTTTAAGTCACACGCATCAACAAAATTGCTGTCTGTAGTACATGAGTGCTGTGGGAACAGCTTGGTTTTAGCCGCTCCAGTAGTGCAGGGCTGGAAAGGCCGCAAGGACTGATACATTTTAAATTTCATAAAGCCACAGTGTTGGATCTCTGGTGCTTATCCACTCATCAGTGGTAATTTCCATCCTATTTGTAAGGATGCTTTCAAGCTAACTGGGATGTCTGTGCCACTATGTGGTGAAAACAGGGGCTGCCCATGGTCTCTTGAGCATCCTTGGACAGTCTGTCAATTATCCTATGCCTCGGTTTCCCCATAATGTTGATTCTCTTTTTAAGATGTGCTTTGGCATCATCTACCATAATATTACAAGGCACTTGTGAAGATAATGAATATTGCCCTGCCACTGTGATGTCTCTAGAGGGAAGGGCATATATGGAGTAGGAGCATGTTTGGTCAGAGAATAAAACAAGCAGTAAAACAGAAAGATGAAGTGTAAAACAGGGAAATGAAAGTGTATTCTTATTTATTCTCTAACCAAATCACTGCATATATTAGCTTTTTTCTTCCCAGGGCAGGATAAGGTAGAATTAGTGTAACAAGGTCTGGCACATTAACAGAGAGGTGCAAAGGTTTGTGAAGCTGTGGAAGTAATTGCTTTGACTCTTGCACTGGAGCTTTAGGGTAGCTGAAGAGCTGGATGATATTCTTTCTGCCTCTGTCATTGTCTCCTTGTTCCTGCGCATCACCTAACACAAAATATCATCCCTGCAGGCTTTGGAAACTGTAGTAAATTGTCATCTTGCCATTACTGACTTTTGCTTTAACAGCCAGTTTGTATTTCCATAGCCCGCAGCTGCCATCACAGACTTCTCAAAGGAAGGAAGGAGTTTTGTCTATTTGCTCCTCAATTTCTACATTGTTTTATACCCTTTTGTCCAGATGGGGGGTGGTGCTGGTGATGCATTTGATTCCATGCCAGGAGAGAAAGCTTGTTAAGAGCTTTGTCACTGTCATTGCATTGCTGCAGGCTGGAGTCAGTGCTGTGCTTTATCAATTTTCCCCTTTCCCTCCTCCACTAAGAGCTGTCCTTCCAGACCACTTAGTTGGGCAGCCTTTGGAGTAGCCCTCCCAGTCCTTGAACTGCTCTGCTCTGTCTTCCAACTCCATCTGCCTAAAAGGTAGTAATTATTCACTATTATTTCCTTCTTGCAGGGGAGGGTGTTGGGTAATTTTGTTAGGTTTTGCATTTTATACCAAAATACTGCACACGCCTTTTACACTTCTGTCTAAAGCAGGAATTTCCCAGATTTAGCTGTCTATCTGCAACATCCAACACTCCTGAGTTGAAAAGCCCTATAATATGAATCTTAACCTCAAGAGAAAGGTCTCTTTGGGTGGAAAATAAAGCTTGGTGCTAGACCTGGCCTGGAGAGTTAAATCCAGCCCTCATCTCTTGAGTATTGAAGTAGTTCAGATCCACAGTTGTTTTTCGTTTTGTGTGGCCACTAATCATACGTGCCAGCAGCTTCCATGGCGTAGAGATGTGCCCTTGAGGAACTGAAATAACGTGTCCTGTGGGCATGTGAAATGCCATGTCACAGCCTGCTATGATTTGTGAAGAGTCACTACTGTTTGGCCTTGGATTGTGTTGGCTTTTAACAGTAGAGTAACCTGTTCCAGGGGTGAGGGACCTTGCATTTTCTTGTCCCTTCTCTGAGTGTCCCCTCCTCTTCAGAGGGGAGAAAAAGATGGCTTTGCTGTAATAGCCATTGTGTTCTTTGTAGATGGGTGAAGTATCTGAGCTCCAATCTGTTATTTTTAGCTCTGGCAGGAGGATTTGGTCATTTCAGTTCAATATTACTGATCTCTGTGTGTGTGTGTGTGTGTGTGTGTGTGTGTGTGTGTGACATTCAACCTATAGCTGTGGAACATCTCTTGCTGCTGACCTGCGAACAGCCCTGCAGTTTCATGTGTGGCAGAGCTGTCTCTGTATGGATGATTGGCTTTGAGTCTTGGCAGCCAGGGAGGAAAAATGGAGTGGAAAACCAAATCCTGATGAGCAGTGAAGGATTAGCCAGGGAGATCATACACTCTACATTTGCATTTTCTTTCCTGGATAGTCCCAGGAAATGTAGAGAAACAGGAAGCACAAACATCAACAAGAAAACCAATGGTCTTAAGCTAGTTTTGAACTTCAAAGAAACACCTAGCTAGTGTTTAAGGCAGAATTACAGGCCTTGTTATCCAAGCACATCAGTGCTTGTCTTGGAGCCGTGGCAGAGTAGTTTGACTTCTCTTTGCTGTCTATATCATTAGTGCTAAAGCCAGTGTGGTTCTGATATTTTTTTCAAACATAACATTTTTGCGATGATGCATGAAGCAGAAAGGAAGTTGTTTGAATTTCCCCTTCCTTCCCTCTGCTCTGATAACCAGCTTTAGGTCTTTTGCATGCTGTCAGCTCAGGAAAAATCATGTTGAGGCTTTAAATAGAGCAAATACGATGAGAGAATCATTAGGAGGGAAAGAAATAAGGAATGTTAAAGCTATTTGAGTTTGTTTTTGGAGTCACACAGTGGTGATGTCTTATCAGATGTGGTCAGTACTGGATAAGAGATGCTATAGGATCTGGAGGTGGCAACTGCAGTCATGCTGGTGTGGGTATAAGTCTCATTAAGGTGGGACTGAACTCTTGGTTGCAGGAGCAAGTAGACTTTTCTCCTTAGTCTGAAAAATCCAAGGGAGCCAACTGTAGGGTAAAGACCATTTGCTGGCATTGTTCTGTCTCCCAGTCCCTTCTGAGCTGGTTTAGGAGTAGTCAGATCTCAAACCAGCTTGAGAGCTCCATTAGTACCAAAGAGAAACGTAGCTTCCGAGTAGCAAGGATCCAACAGGCAAAGCTTGCTCAAATCTGAAGCATCTAGAAACAGAGTGCGTGGAAGAAGCTGTGGCGGATCAGTTAAATGCTTGACATAAGAGATACCGTGGCTAGCAATGTTTTCAGTTTTTCCTATAGCCATTATTCTGCTGTGATGAGGAGTACACAGAAATCAGCTGGTCCTCAACTGAACTGATGGCTGTCAGAAGCACAGTGTGGTTGGCATATGTGCGAAGCCACCAATCCAAGTCAGTCAAATCTTCATGTGTTATTACATCATCAGTCATTGAAATGGACGTGGGTCTTGTCCCAGCCCTGCTTTTCACTGTGTGGCTGTTTAAGAGGTATTCAGAGTTTCTTTAATTAGCTTTTCATGGAGATCATACCTGTAACTGAACTGAACCTTCACCATTCAGTGCTCAATTGAAAGCCCCCAGAAATCGGTGGAGAAACTCCTGCTGAGTTTGAGTTGTGATTCATGGTCCAGTCTACGGTCTGTTTGTTTCAGAGAGATTATGAATTTTGAGTCTGGGAGGCTTGCTTTCTTTAGTTCAAAAGGATGTAGACAGAAGAGATAACAGTTCATTCCTCTACCAGTTCATTAACTTGGTTTAATTCACTATCACTTTACTCAGCAAAGCATGTTTGGGCAGCTGAAAGGCCTTATTGGAACAGTGCTTCCTACTCCTCGCCTGTATTGATTGCCCTTTCAACATTGTTTCCGGGGATGGGGAATAGGGTGGTAATGCCGTGCGAAATGTCAAGCACACAAATGCTCTATTAGTTTGTACAAGCAAAGGGCAGAACGCACAGAGCACCTTTGCTTAAAGGGTACACTGGAAGTAAAAACCACAATGAAATAATGGCGGGGCTGTGGTATAGACCTATAGCGGGTAAGAAGTTCAAAGCTGCTGCTGCAGCAGGTATCTCCTTGGCAGAGCAGGTTTCTTTCAGTGGCTGGATATTCAGCCTCTTGTGATAATGATAATGCCTTTACCCGCTCCTGGGGCATCTGCCCCATCGTGCAATGTCCATGGAGGTGACATGGAGATACAGGCCACCAACACAGCACACCCCTTTGAGAGAACAATCCCATTTCTCCAGGGGCTTTTGGGGAGGATGGTAACTGGTAATGAACCATGTTTTAGTGGGAATGGAAATCATTATGCTCTTGTTTTGTAAGGATGCCTGACCCCAGAAGAGCCTTTGTGATGGTCACTGACTTGAGCTTTTGGAAACTCTTTTGAGCTTTCATGTGTAACCCTATTTTTGCTCATGTAACACTAATCTGGTTTTGCATTTAACCAAATCCGGTCACTACAAAGAGAAAGTACAAAACTTTAAAATGTGCTTAATAATGATTTAAAATAAACTGAAAAGGCTCACTATTTTACTAAGGAGCAGTGGGCCTTGTTAACTTGAAGGCACAAATAATGAGATAGTTTTTCCTTTAGAGGTTGCCAGGCTGAATTTAGTCACACTGCAGGAAAATCATGTCCCAAGTAACAGTTAATCTTCTCTTATTCCCAGCTGAAGCCACAATAAATTCTCTGTTGACATCCTGGTTGTTCTGACAATAATTAGGGTGCTACTGGCAGCCAGGGAGCTTATCAAGAAGAATAAGCAGCAGAAGAAGAGCCTGTGACTGTTTCTGCAATGGTGACTGTATTTACACAGGAACCCCTAAGGAATAATTGATAGGGGAAGCTTCGAGCTGATGATGCAATGTAGGGGCCCTTGGTGACCTTTAGAGTTAAACAGCAGTGGTGGGGGAATATGGTTTCTCTGCCTGCAGGCTTCTCTGGAAGTGATAAATGAACACCTGCATGTAGATTTAGATCCCCATTTCCTAGACCACACTTAGGATCGATGCATTTATTCCACCACCATATATTTATGGTGGTGGAACCCTGGAGGAGCTTATGCATTTAACATCACCCAGAATCTAATCTCCACAGACTGCACTTAAGGTCTGACCCTTTTTAACATCAGTGAGGGAGAGCTGACACCTTCCTCAAGGGTTCTTGCAATTTTCTTTTAAACTAACAATAGTTTCAGGGAAAAGTCATGCTAAGATTAACTCTCATTTAATTTCTTTCCTTTTTTAACATTCCAGCTATTTGGAGCTTGAGCGTGAGGTCTGGGTGCTTGGGGTTTCTGAACTGGCTGTTTTCTTGGGCATGGAACATGAAAAGGGTCTTCTTAAGGAGGGTGTACTCCCTTTGCACTGGGTAAAGACACTGCAGGAAAATAGGAGAAAAGCAAAACTGAAAAATGAATAACTATTTCTGAGCCTTTTGGGTGGATGTGCTCTGTTTTCAGCCTGAGAGTGGGCAAATGGCTTACTCCCTGGCACAGATTAGAGGCTTCTGGTAGAAGTTCCTGTATTTGCTACTGTGAAGATGTAACAAAGTTCTTGGATTAAGCTGACTTTTTATTGTAGCTTTTTAATTTGTGAAGTAAACCTACATCCACTTTGCCCTTTCAATAATTGGGCACTTTAAGCATTTTTGTAGCTCCTTCTTACAGCACAAGCGAGATTCCGTCTTCTCCAGCAAAACAAGCATGTGTTTGAGCTAAAATAGCCAGAGAGGGTATCTGACAAAAAGAGCAATCCTGAATCGCTCCACTGGAGGGAAGTGTTTGACATACAGTGTTGAAAGCATCAGTGTAATTTTTTTTTCCGTAAATCTATATTTTTCCTTCAAGTACCTATAATGGGAAACTGTGCAGCAAAAAAAGCAAGTGATACCCTTTTCTGCAGACTACTTCAGCAAATCCCATGTCCCTGCTTTCAGCTCAAACAGATACTGCAGGCTTCCAGGACCACCTCTCTTTGAGATGCTTAAAGTTTTGGGAGAGCTAAAAAGGCAGAATAACAGCTTTTGGGGATCTTTTGCTTTTCAGAGCTGATTGAATCACTGTCATTATCTCTTTTGACCAAGACCTTTGACATTTGATTGAGTCTATGATACGTGGAGATCTCGGTTATGTGTCCTAGTGACAACATGATCACTTTTAGAGACTGAAGGGACACGTTTCAGCTCTTACTTGTAATTGTTCACTGCCTATCAAAGAAGTCCTGTTCCCAAACGTTTTCTCAAGCTGTGTTAGATGGTACTAATGTTTCTATTATTAGACAGCCTAAACTGGGCGGGGAGGTGAAAGAAGCAGCCCTGGAAAGTGGGCATGTGCTGTGTGACAAATGACAGACTGTGGTTCTAGGGTCATGGTGCTGCCTGAAGCCTCTCAGGAATGAAACCTGTGATTTCCAGGAGGTTCCAGTCCAAGCATAGCTGTGTGCAGTGGTGAAACGTGAACTTTCCACCAGAAGGTGTTGGATTCATGAATGGTAATGTAAGATCAAGCTGAGTTCAGGCTTGGTTAGTGCATCCTGCGCTGTCAGGAGACATGAGTACACTAGTGGTCACTGTTACATTAAAGAACCACTAGCTGTATGAAATGTACTAAGACAGGTCTAGTAGGGAGGTTGCTTGGTTGCGTTTTGAGGGATTTTAGTTTAATTCTGTCCTTTTTCATAAGTTCGTTCTGACCTCGGATAAATGACCACAGGAAGCCTCAGCCCCGTTTGAGATTTTGCATCTAGAGGTGATTCCTGGCTGGGTCTAGATCATACAGTCCACAGGAACATGCGGGGCTGAATCTAAGTCTTAGCCTCTGTGTTTCAATTACCTGTCTGCAACATAAGGATGGCTGCTTATAGCACTCCCTTGTGAATACTGTGAGGATGTATTCAAGATGGTGAGCAGAGAGAGGTGATGCTGCAGAGAATAGAGTTAATAGGGGTGAGCTAGAGGAATGAATGAAGACACAGGTTAAAAATTTGGGACACGTATTAAAGCAGACATTTGCTTGTAGATTATCTCTTCTATGCTCTGTGAGCAGTCAGACCAGCTCCCTCTTGCTCATAACTGCAGAATTATCTCCTCCAGTCACTGCGCATGGAGTGACTCAGTGGTAATTTCTGATTCTGAGGCAGGAAAGTGCTGGAGATACTTTTAGCACTGGGTGAGCAATCGGCGCCGTGCAGGCTGCTGTGGCGTGTAGGGCTGGAAGAACGTCTCATCTCCTCTCGTGTACAAGCTCCAGCAACTTTTTATTCTTCATGCCCTTCCTTTTGTCATTTAAAAATCCTAATGAAGAACATCAAGGATGTAAACGCAGCCAATCTGTTTGAATAGCCCTCCCTTTCCACCTGGACTAAGTCTAGATGCTTTACCTCAATGGGTGTGCTTTACATGGCTTTCTAGGGTGCTTTAAAGTCACACGATCAGAGGGCGCTGTGATGGATCATGATAGTGCTCTGCTCTCAGCAGTGTCTAATAAAGGACTGCCTGTTTCTTCTCTGCTGTGGCATGAATTTATGCCTTTGTCTCCTGTCTACAGTGAGACTGACTCTGCTTCTCTTTGGTGGGTGTCTGGTGGTTTAAGTAGTGAAGGTGCCATAAAGTTCTTTCATATTGTGAAAAGTACTGGGTCTGAGCAAATTCTGTTATTACAATACATAAGTAGTGTTTTAATTTATCTGTAAGAACAATAGCTTAGATAAATCTGGACTCTTTGCAGAGGGCAAACAGTTAAATGTGGCTGAGATTGTGCTTGTAAGGATAGGAGGTTTTACTGCAAGCAGTGTGCGGCTGCAAGGCTAAGTGCTCCCCTGGCTTTAAGGTGGTGGAAGAAGAAGTTGCGGTTTGGACTTTTTCTGGCCATCCTGGCTATATGCCACATAAGGTAGAGAGTCTAGAGATGATTCCATGCATTTAATGTGAGGTTAACGCAGACACATGTGCCTTGCTATTCTTGTTGTGGGTTATCCTGAGGTTTGGCTTTTGGTAACTGGGGAGCTCTGAGGAGCAAAAAGCTCTGGGAAAGCTTCTCTAAAGGAAACCTGATTGCCTTTGTGTTGGCTACCACAGAGCGTTAATATATCGGAAACATGCTTGTTCAGCCAGTGGGCAAGAGGCAATGTGCCCTTTCCTCCCTGAACTGTGGTGTTTTCAAGGTAGGGCTGATCCACAAAACCCTTAGGATAAAATCTTGCTTTAGTTTTCACCCTCCAGGAGCAGCAAGGGTAAAATTCAGCTCTATGCTGAGCAATGAAAGCCTGAACAAACCTCCCATACGACTTTAACACCCTGATAGTCCCAGAGCTTCGGGATGCTGGGAGTAACCTCAGGAGTGATGCGAGTGTGCCTGAGCAGCACTTCAGCTCTCTGCATGTTCACAGATGTTGCCTGTGCCCTGGGAACCAGCAGAGAGATGTTTTGTGTGCTCTGCTCTTCACAAGGGGATGATTTCTCTCATTTTTGTCTCTTGAAGTGGGAAGGCTTTCATCTTTCTAGCAGTGACTCAAATAAAGCTTGAGTCACCAGGAGAGAACTCTTTACCATCTGATAGCTCCTCTGTAATCTGGGAAGAATAATTTGGTAAGTGTTGGTTTAGTCCCTATTGGGACAGATGTCTGTATCACAAAAAAATCCATTTGCCATTTGAATAGAGAGGTGAAATGGACTGTGAAGACTGCTCTCTTGTCAGCTCTAGAGGCAGTGATGTCTTGTGATTTCAGGATATCAAATGTAAGGCACCTTGATAGGACAGAGGGAAAAGATTATGTTGCTGGGGCGCAGTCTGCAGCTGCTTTGTGGCCAAAATGCTCTTTTTTTTGCTTAAAATAACCAGAGTATGCAAAGAATACGTGGATGCGTTTGTGTAAGTATGTGCTGGGCCACACACCCGTGCACATGTGTATCTACATGAAAGTGTGCACCGTGCATATGAGGAGAAGAGAAATAAGAGTGAGTCAGCTCCAAATGTTGACAGATGACAAGAAAAATCCCATTTAGTCAAAGCACCCGAGGAACCTCCGGGAAACCGACAGTTTGACTCTCAGCCTTGAAATGTTCATTGGTGACCTGAATAATATCATAATGCAGACCTGTATCCCCCTTTGTTCCCCCTTTTTACAGGCTTTTATTTGTCTGCCTTATTTTCATGGCCTCATCACAGCTCAAATCATTTTACAAGACTGCTCTGTTTAATCTGACGCTCTGTGCCATGTGTATCTTGTTGATTACAGACCCTCTTAAGATGCCATTATGAGTGACTCCTTGCATGCCCTCCTGTCAGCAGCTTTTCCCTTCCTTAAGCCTCTTGAATGTCTTTGCTCACGGGATTATAAGCCTTTCAATAAATACAGTGTGATTACTGAATTAGTGTAAACTTTGCTCTGGGATTGCCAGTCACTTACTATTTGGAAAGCAGTGGCAATCAAAGGCACCTGTAGGTGGTCTTTGCCAATGTTTGATGGAGGCCAGAAAAGCAGCACAAAGATGTCTCTATTCCCATGTTAAATCGTGTCAGGAGATGATGTTAAAGGAAAGTTTGGTCTTGGTTGATGTCCTCTTTTATGCTCCAGGTGGTGAAAACCTCTTTGAACATGGAGGTAAATGGTGACTGCTGTCTTTCAGCAGCAACCACGCAAAAGCAGATGAGATGCATCTGAGTGGGCATTTATCCCATTGATTTTAGACCGCGCTGAACAGATCTCTGATTTCTCCCTGCATCAGTTCTTCTTTTGGGTACAGTGATGTGAGAGGACATGTTCCGAAGAGTTCCCTGACTGGCACTCTTAAGATGATGAGATTGCTTTGAAAGACTGTACCCACATTTTAATGTGGGGATGCTCGAGCAGCTCAGAAGTGCTGTGTTTAACACCAAAGCCCAATCTTGGTTTCTGTCTCACTTTATTGTGCAGGCTATTATTAGAGGACATCGCATTACTTGCTTGTTCAGACTTAATGTTACACGTTTTGGATGACATTTTGAAAACACTGAAGGGGGTTAGGCAACAAGTCCCATTGATTCTTTGTGCACCCTGTGTTCTTGGAGTAGTTGGCTGCTTTTGAGAAATCTCTTAAGAGCACTAGGAGAAAAAGCAGCAGCAGGTAGGGAATTGCAAAGCAAGCACCCAGTCTATCTGAATGAGTAGCTGCGCTCAGTCTGCGTTTGGCAGAGTACCTACAGGTAGCAGCTAATGGTGTAGGAGGCATGGGCTGAGGAATGTACTTTTCTCCTTGCTGGAAATCAAAAGCGCATTGCTTCCCTCTGCCGCAAACTGTCTTGAAAATCAGTTTGATTTGATTTGAGTCAACCTTCTGAAAACCAATCGTGGTTTCACGTTGCAGAGGGCAGATGTTTATGGACTTGGACAAGCTCCAGAAAATGGTTGTGAAGGGTCAGGCTGTGACAAGTGTGACCCACCTTGACTCTGTGTGTGTATGCATTGACTCAGGTTGTCTGTGTGCTACAGGAGCATGTCCTGGAGGGGGCTATGAGGGGGCCCCAAAGACTCATCATCTCTGCAGACCCAAATTCCAGTGGTGCCTCAAAGGAGGCATGTTTGCATCTGTTGTCGTCCAAGCATTTTGTGTATACAGCAGGCTGCAGCAGATCTGGTTAATCCCTAGAGGAGACACCAAGGATGAATAACCCAGGAACAGCATGGATGCAAGTGAGTTTGCAGCTATTGGAGGCACTGAAACTGCAGATGTGTTGAAATACTGGTGTGTGCTTTTCCTTTCGTGTCAGTGATCCTGGTGTGGACAAGCCTTCAGGTGCATTGACTTTTTGACTATTACTGTGATGTTAGTAGTATTCTGCTTAGAGCCTGTATGCAGAGAAGTGTTTGCTTAGGGATGACAATTACTTTTATGCCTCAGGCACTGACATGATAAAAACAATTAGTGCAACAAGTACCATTTTGACAGATATTAGTGTTTTGGGAAAGATAATATCAGGATTTTTTAGAGTGGGAATCCTTAGTATTTAGGAGGTCATTGTTTAATAATGGTTTTAGAAAATTAGAATGGAAAATGTTTCAAAGAAATACACCCCCCCACCCCACCCTGCAAGCAAAAACTGAAGCTTCACTATAAGTGGGTAACAAGGAAAAAGGGGCATGGGTGAAGCTGAGTGCTCCTGTTTTGAGCAAATTTCTTACTGCTCCTTAGCTGGGTGTTGGCATTGTGTGTTCCACTCATAGCTTTTGATGGTGGTAAATCATGTGTCTCCATCAATCATGGATTGGGCTTCCACCTTTCCCCTATTCTTTTGCTAGCTGGCTTTCGGGATAATCATGGGAGGTCAGGCCAGACAGTAGGACAGCTGTGGGTGAAGGGTGTCCGGATGGTGTTTCCTGCAGCGAGGTCTTCAGATCCCATAGCAGACACCAGCTTGTTCCTGGAAATGGCAATTATTTGGCAGACATGAGACTATGATTAAATCTCTCAGCTGTGTTATATGTGTAAGTGCAATGCAAATGCAGTTTTCCAGGCATGCTCCAAGTATTGTAATGACTTTTATTAATGTAGCAAATATTTTCTATTATTTAATAATTTCAGGTGGTGTTTTGCTTCCTGTTCTACATCTTATGGCATTTCACTGCTCTGTTAAATTGCCCGTGGACTTTTCCTGGTGCATGTTAATGGCAGATGAATGCGTCTCATGAATGGGTTTCCATAGCTGCAAATTGCAACTGAGATGAGCAGAACCCCATTTGCCTGCACATCTGCAGTGGCTGCAGCCATGGCTATGTCATGTACAAGTACAAATGTGCTCTTGCTTTTAGATCAAGACATAGGGAGGTAAGAACTCCACCCTCATGCAAACTGATTTAGTGCAATGTGGCCCTTGAAGTCCTGTCTGCTGTACAAACAATAGGGGTTTAATGTCCCGTGTGATTTGGTGGGAGGTGGCTGGTGCTTCTCTCTGCAGAATTCCTTAGAGGGTTTTTTTCCCTGGTGTTGCATATTGGGTGCTGTATCTACAGGAGGCTGGTTTTGGATCAAACACTAGTAGTCAAGTCTGTTATAGGTTGTTTTATCCTCTCCTCCCATACAGAAGAGACTTTTTACAAGCTGTATATAACTTGCCTTGTCCCTCCTTCCTGTGTCTCTCCCGCCCCCTTTGCTCTTGGTTTTCATAGTACATGGGCTTAAGTCTGTTGATTGAAGCTTCTCCTGTAGTTGAAAGGAACAGCAGCACACCTTTGCAGAGCAAAAGGCAACCCTGCTGTGGCAGAAAGACAGGAGGTTTGAGAGAACTCCTCTTGATAGTTCTTTTTCAAGATCATCTAATGAAACAGTGCAGTTCAGGTGTTCCCATAAAGCAGAGCTCAGTGGCATCTAGCTTGGGCTGAGCATGGAGCAGGAATGAGATGGAACGCATGGCTGAGACACACTGATTTACCTTTTCAATTATTGCTTAAGGTCAATATTGCAACAAAATAAGCTGCAGCATAACTAAGGTAGATGTGGAGGTAGAATTGATGGTCTGGCTCTGCACTTCTATGCTTTAAGCAGACTTTAATGGGAACTGTGTGTGCTTAGCACCTGGGAAAAATCAAAAGCCATCTGCTAAGTGTTTGTGGTAGCAGATTTTTCCTTCTGTCCAGCTAACTCAGAGCTGGACTGGGAGTCATGAAGATGGATCCCAATCAGAAACTAACTACAAATCAACTCCAGTGCAACTCTGTTCCACCAACGCACTGTTTCTGGTCATCTTTGGTTAAGAGAGCCCTGGTCACCAGCTGGGCTTGAGAAGCTGATTTGGCACCTGGCTTTGCTTTTTTGATGTCATTTGTTCATTAATTCAGTAGTAAGAGAAATAAGTTGGAAGATCTGGGCCCTGTGCTCTCTGTTTTAGAAACTCTCCCTTGAGTTTCTAAAAGCTTTGATTCAACTGATGGGCTGATGTTTTAGTAATTGTTGCTTGCGGGGAAAAAGGTAGAAGTCGTAGAACATGGACTGGGAGAATTGAAAATAACACATTTCATGTGGAGGGGAATATGACAATCCTGATTTTTGTTTTCTTACTGCCAATGAACTGATTACAGTATTTTTGCTTTTATCCTCCTATGGCATCTGTCTCCTGGGTGTAGCAGGTACAACACTTACTATCTGTGGGTATTGTACATGGCACTTGGCAGGGGGAAAGCAATTCCTGCCTTGCAAATAATCAAGAGTCACAGCCCAACACTGGGATGCTCAAGGGCCATCGTGTGGCTTTAAATTACAGGCTGCAGCATCCTGGCGTAACGAACCTGTTGGTTCACACGCTCCTGAGTTTTTTCTTGAGTTCTTTTGCCTACCTGTTAGTTTTCAGTGTAATCTATTCCAAAGCGTTCCCATTTCAGTGAGTAGCTTGCAGAGTCAGCACACAGTTAACGTGTTTCAATCTTTGCAGGCAATTAAAGAGGTGAAAGTAGGCTGAGTTCATGGAAGGACACGAGTAGCAGTGCACTGCTTCACTTGAAAGGGTGCTTATTCTTTTAGTGCTGCTGATTTCTGGATAATGACGGATGCTTTCTGCTGCAAGGTGAGGAGGAAAAGAGGAGAGAAGAGATCATTAGCTGTGCAGGGGGCCAGTGTGCTGCTGCAAGGAGCTTGAGACCAAGCTGTTCACATTCAGCTGTCTGAAATCAAAGATCTGGGATAGAAAGAGGAAAATCTAAGCTGAACCATCACCATGATTTATGCGTAGCCCAGCAAGTGCTTTTGCACTGTGGTAGTTGAATTATTTCTCTTTTCTTTACAACTTAAATGTAATTGCTTTCTCAATTCCCTGTCCCCACCAACAAGCTGAAATGCTATAAAGACAGTGTTGAAGAAACACTAAGTGTCACTAGCCAGAAATTGGGGGAGATTTAAGAGGAAATGGTATGTGAAGCTGAGCAGAGCAATGAGCAGTTAAGGCTGTTTTTTCCCAAGGGCTGCTGGACCTTCACTGCCTGCTTGGGAAATGCATTTGAGAATGAACCATCTGAGTAGTACAAGGTCCAGATTTTTACATCCATAATAAATAAGGTTTAAATGAAATGATCCCAATGTTTTATTCTGTCCTGTGTTAATAAACGAGGTCTTTTTATAAAGGTGCAGTTTTAGGAATGTTCCCCTGGTGATGCTAGTGTTTGCTGGCATGGTCATGGCAGGCGTGCTCTCCACCCAGGAAAGAGTGCTCATTAATGTTTGAAGGGAGCAGATAGATTATGTTTGCTTTTCTTTATGTGCTCTTTGATGTTTTTCCTTAGTAATGGATAAGACATCTATATTCAGTAGGTAATATCTGCCTTTTTATGCATTCCTAGAATGGAACACTACTGTTATAAGCACATCCAAAATGAAAATTTCCAGTTAAATTTGCAAGTTGCTTCCAGTTTGTAGCTGTATAATCTTTCAGTCGTGTCAGGTCTAGTTTGCAGATGGCAAGTGAGAAGCTCTGGGCATCCCTCATGTCCATAGCAAATAGGTCAAGAAGGAGCAGGCTTAAAATAGCAGCTGGGGAGGTAAAGGTTAGAAGGGAGCTTCAGGGTTAGGAAAAAAGCCCAAGCTTTATCAGTAGAGGTAGCTGGTTTCTTTACCCCTGTGGCAGCCAGGGAAGGTTCACAAATGACTGGACACCTAACCTCCAGTAAGACAGGCAAAGGACAGATCTTTTTCTGGTGTTCCTGGTTAAGGTGATGTCCCCACATCCCCAGCAGACTCGCTCCTAAAAATGCCTCGTATGGCCTGAGGTTAGAGAGGGAGGAGAATAAACATGTGCCGGTTTCCAACATCAATTATTCAGCATGCACAGGGCCTAGCAACTGTCCCTGCCAACTTCTGAGAGGTGCCTTTTCACACAGAGACAGCTAAGGGCTAATTAAATTTGTGCTCTCCAAGACCTGGATTTATGAGCTGTTTAATGATAGAAAGGAGTAAATAAAATTTATCTCTCCCCCCCCCCCCTCCAGTAGGATGATAAATGAAACAATTTTCCAGTGGTTTTAAGATGAATGCAAGAAGAAGAAGCAAGAGTTGGATCCCATCCTTCTGACTTTAGTATGGAGGTGTCTCTGAGGATTTACTCCAGTTGTTCCCTCCCGGGATGGAGGAACAGGGTGCTGTGATGAGGATGGGCTTTGCCTTGTGTTATACCCCCTGGGACAGCAATTCTAGTAAAGGTGTATTTAAATGTTGGCAGCAGAGCATGCATAGGACCATTCTATGATTCTATGAAACTCTGACCTTGCACTTTCTGAAAAGAGGGAGGTGTGGAACAGCACCAACATGTACAGAAGAGGTGCACAGGAACCGTGGGCACGGTGCCACACTCTTTGGACTAAGTCTAGGTTATTTTCCCCTAAAACTTCCTTTTCACAGTATACTGTATAATGTTTATGTCTTATGATTGCTTGGAAGGATGCAAGTTAAACCTTAATGAGTTTCTGTCCAAGAGGCATTGTGAAAACAAATGCAATTCCCCCTCTTTGCTCTCCTCCCCACGCTCCAGCTCCTGTCAGAGTACTCACATAATCGTATGTTGCTGAATAAACAAAACGGCCTAATGTTGTGAACGTGGTACAAACAGAGCAGTAATGGCCAATGACATGGATTTTAATTTCTTTGATTAACAGTTGCTCTCAGGGGATTGGTTTTGCTCATGAGAGGGATACGGTGTCACTCTTGTCCCTATTCTGTGCTGGTAGTAGTGTTGATGCTGAAAGACCAAAGCGATGGGATCATAGGGCTCAGTTGGCCATGGAGCTCTTCTGCCAGCTGGGATTTTGTGTTAGCATTGCTGTCTGCTTTCCTCGGGATTGTGTTTGACATGGGCTCCTTCCCAGCTGGGCAAAGTCTCCTTTGGCTTCATGGAATTTCCAGGATGTTTCTTTAATGTTTGCTGCCAGAAGGACAAAGAGGAGCCTGTGAAGCAGCAGCTGCCATGTGAGAGCTGTGGTAGATCACATAGAAAGGTATTTATTTCTTCATTCTCTCTGCAGGTTTTTCATGATTTCATGGTTCTGGATAGGGCAGCAGGAAAACTGAAGCATACCCATCAGTCACAGTGTTTGCTGAATGGCAATCCGGAGTGACAGAGAGAGTGAAAAAGAAGATAAAGCAACATAATCAGCTAGGTTTCAGGGACTTTTCATGCCTTCATGCCCTCTCATGCTGTTGCTGCTGTTATTCCAGCCAGCGTGGTCAATGGCTGGCCAAGTGGCTTCACCAAGTCCATGTGGCTTCACCGAATTCCCACTCAGGAGCTGCCCATCTGTCTGGGCAAGTTTTGGCAGCCCAGGAGATGGTGTCTGTGCTGTCAGCCACTGCTCTTACCCTGTTGTAGAGAGAATCTCTTACTAGTTAATTATTCTTGATTTACTTCACTGTTGGCAGCCAATCCTGTAATATTCCAGTTGGCAGGTACTCTTCTTGGAAAGCTGCACCTGGAGGTTATGGAAAATCCTGGGACTTTGGGTCCTGGGAAAACTGAACTGAACTCTGAGTGTGTTGTAGGTGTAGCCATCTCTGGCTCCTTGCATGTTCACAGCGTGAAATGGGGGCTTACAGGTAGAAACACTAATTATTATAGCTGGATCAAGTGTGGAGTGGCATCAGATCTGAATGAGACTTGATACCTTCATTTTGCCCTTAACTTCTCACCTTGAAAAGTACCTAATGAAACAGCTTTCTTTCTACTGCTCTGTGTGCATTTCATAATGCTTGTGTGCATTTCAAATTCTTCAGGGGAGAAAGGAGCCCAGGAGGCTAAACCTAATTTTTTTGGTGACTTGGGTAATGGCTAAATGTTTGTGTGTTGAATGAACAATAAAGAAATAGAGAATTTGTTTAACTATATAAAGATATAAACCCCTTAGTACCCCACTGTAAAATGGTTCTGAATCGCACGGGTGCCTCCATGCATTGCATAGCTGTGGGGAACACATATATTATGCTGTCAGGATGAGTGATACCCTGTTTTGGTAGGAACAATAGGAGTTATTCATTACTTCAGGAGCTCTTTTCAAGCTGACAAGGTGGTAGCCTGTGCTTGCAATAGTATCACTTAAAGCTGGAAATACCCTCCTTGTGCTATCAGAAGAGGTTGGACACTTCAAGAGCTGCTTCTTGCTGATTTGGGATTGGCACCATCTGTGGGGTGAGTGCCTTGATGTCTCTCCCACAGGTCGCTGGAAGAGGTGGTGAAGAAATGGATGGTTTTAAGGGTTATTGCTGTGTTTGCAACCTCACCACAAATCCTGATTTAAAGGCAGTATTTGCATTAGTGATCTGTGAACTTAGGTGGCACGGAGTGGCAGAGGGCTGCAGGCACCAAAGTTACTGTAGAGTCTGTGACATATTCTATCCTCTGGGTATAAGTGAAAAGTGTACTTGAGGATCTTGCCAATAATTATAGAAGGGATAAGGACTTTTGGATGTCAATGGTGGCTCTTGAAGGCTTTCCTGCACTGTAGACCTGTCAGAGGATGGAGACATCTGCGCAAGGGGGTAGTGTGCAACAGCAGTGCCAACCAAGGAGTGGAAGTGGAGCTGCTGCAGAGGCAGTGATGAGGCACTCAGAAGCAAGAAAGCACCTCATCCTCAGCTGTGCTAATTAGTCCCTTGCTTGCAAGAACACCAAAGTAATAAATAATGAATTAGCTCCTATCAATATTCTGGACATGCAGTTGCTGAAACCTCCACGTAGCTTTTTCTGGCTCTGGTAGCTCTGGTGTTGATGCACAAATGCTTCAGAAACATCTTTTTCATGTTTGCCTTTGCCTGGAACAATTCTTATGGGTGGCATAGTCCTGAATTAGAGGCATATGGTGTGTCTCAATGTCTTTCCCCTCACTGATGTTCTGCACTGCCTCGTGTCTCTCTGTTTATTATTACCTTTAATGCTAGGGAAATACTCTGAATTATGCTTTTGAGGCTGTTTTCTCACATGCAAAAGCAAAATTGAGTTATCTTTGACTCTTCTTCCACCTTTCATTTTCTAGTACTGAAATATTCCCCTGAATTAATTCTCTTCAGCCAGACTTGCTGTCCCCAATGTCTCAGATTATGAGTTTAGATGTTGAACTATTATTTTCTTTATAAATAATACATTTGCAGTCCTTGATGTGAATAATGATTCCTTCGCCTTTAAACTACAGTCAGTTTGGTTTCCGAGCTTTTTTTCCTTGGTAATTGTGAAGTTTCAAAAATGAAAACAGATTCTCACATAATTACTTGCCTTCAGGAATTGCAGATTTGAAAGAAACACCAAATGTTGTGAAACTCCCAGTAAAATCTGGAGGTTTAGCCACTCTGGGGATACCCTCAGACTTTTAATTTGACAGGTTAAGCGCTGACAGGCTTTGAGTGGTGCGTTTCATCCAACCGGAATGAATTTTAAGAGGCTTGTAGGGAATTTTGTTTTCCAAAATTGAGCACCGATGCTTGCAAATAGAAGCTCTCACATGGGAAAAGTGTGTCCAGTCAGCAACAGAGCTGGCCTGCGTGGTCTGAATATTGAGAAGTTGTTCCTTGCAGTAATTCTTACTTCTGGGGGTAAGTATAGTTCCATCTTAGTCAATGTCAGAATCCCTTCGGGCGTCACTGCAGCACAAATGTCAGTCTTGTCTGTCCCCTCTGTGTTCCTTATGTAACGAGTGTTTGTGGTTGGGAACTGTTTTCTTTGGCATTGAACAAAAATCAAAGACACCTTCTCAGTGGCTTTGTAAAATCAGTTTTTTTTCTCGCCCCTAGAAAACTAGATTCAATCAAAGGTTTCAATAGGCAGGACCTAACTACAGAGGCTGTGTTGATAGTTTCCCCTCTGCTTGTTTGCTTTCAGTTGCCTGATATTAGGTCATTTGTCAGCATCTGCTGCCTTCATCGCATGTGACATGATGTTTCTCATGCTGTCATGTACTATCAGAGGTGGCAATGGCTATGCTAAGAGCAGGCTAGTAGCCTTGCTGTGTTTGAGCTGAGCATTTAGCATGTGACCAGATTTTAGATGGGTTATATTAGCCAGTAGTTTAGTTTGCGGCAGATGTATGAGAAAAGGCCTTTTCTTCTTCTTTTCTCCTCCCATTGATGGCTGAGCTTTAAACCATTTTACCAAAGGCAGGAAAGCATCTAGGTGTGTGGGTTACACCTTCAAGTGTTTATCTGAGTCCATTTGGTTTGCTTATCAAAATGATTTTGCAGTGGCTTATTACAGGTTATAAATAAGTACTCCTACTATGGGAAAACACTAGATGTTAAACCACTCTTGAATCTAGCAGAGAAATACATAACAGGAACTGATGGCTCAAAGATGAAGCCAGATGAATCTACAGCAGAAGGGTGATGA
Source organism: Strigops habroptila (assembly GCF_004027225.2). Lineage (NCBI taxonomy): Eukaryota > Metazoa > Chordata > Aves > Psittaciformes > Psittacidae > Strigops > Strigops habroptila. Next base: position 36,335,985 of record NC_046360.1, read on the forward strand.
ATTAAAGAGTAATTTTAAATAATCATTGAGACTAAGAAGGTAAAGAATAGAGTGGAGTCACCATTTCTCAACAGCTTTGGATTATGACTGAATGCCTTTCTGAAAGATGTTTTTGAGGAAATTATGTGCTGCTGAGCTCAGTATAAAGATAACTGGGCAAAAAGTAATGGTCTGTGTGAGGAGAGAGTTGTCACAGTTATCAAATGGTGCCTCCTGGCCTTAGCTGTTATGAATTGAAGCAGCTGAGGACTTGCTACATGGTGGCGTGAAAGGCATTTTCTTGTAATGTTTCCAGGACTTCTGCATGGGCTGGAAGTACAGGTCTAAGTTAACTCTGAAGAGGGGGTGACTTTTTCACATTTAACATTTCCATTTGGCTTTTTCTTCTTTTTATCTCTAATTCCTTAGTCACATTTTGGGGGTACGCTATGACAGGTGAGGAGGAATACTTCAACTGTTCCTTAATAGTTAAACATATCTTTTCTGCCAATAACACAATAATATCTTTTGTTTAGTGCTTAAAATTAAATACTGGAGCCAGAGCTAATCTGAGTTGTGAATTAAACCTGATGAGGCTGGACTAATCACTTCTGCTGATGTCTCACTTGTAGTAAAAAGTATATCATAATTTATGACTACTTTGACACTTTCTTGCTATCCTCTGTTTTATAAAGCCTTAATTTTACTATTTTATTTAATCTTGTAAAGGTTTGTTGCTCTGCTTTGAGATCCTCTAATAGAAAACTCATATAGGTAGAAAGCATCACAAAGGGGAAATCCTTGGCATGGTGAAACAGTCTTATCTGCCACAGCATGTGGTATTTATCCTTGGGGATGTTTCAATGGAAAGATGCACTCAAACTAGAAGAATATTAGGTGTTTGACTAGTACCTGAATTTTGCACTCACATAAGTGATGTTTGCATTTTTTTTTCTTTCCCCCTCCCCCCCCCTTCCGTAACTATTTGAAAAAGGACTCTTAATTTTACCTTGCATAGGAGGGTTACAAATACTCCTCTCTGGTGCCAAGTACCCTACTGATGCCATTGCTAGGGTGGAGATGAGCCCTTTTGTAGGCTGTAGAGGGTCTCTTGCCACTTCTGGAGGATGCCACCCCCAAACTGATTCACATTTAATTTTAAAGTGGAACACTGAAGTCTCTCTCCCTCCTGACACCCATCACATTGAACTCCTGTATCTTTTTCACTGAGATGCTCCCTTGAGGAACTTCCCTGTCAAGCTATCAAATCACTGCAGAGATACTAGCTTTGCTTGCTGTAGTAATCCCTTCTGCCAATTCTTGGGATACACGTGGATTTGAACATTGTCAGAAAGGACAGTGATACATATTAGTGGAAACTGCTTCTGACAGAGCAGCAGGTGTTGCTCAATATAATCTTCCTCATGGAAGTCAAGCGCTGCCTGTAGAAAATGATGAGACAGTGGTTGCTGGTGGAGCCTAGTGCTGTCCTCCTATCCCAGACATCTATGCAAGTACAGATCCCTCTTACAGCATTGAGGAGCAGATGTTAATTGAGGTGGATGTATGAATATATGCTGGGAACAGTGACCAGGACTGAAGGTAGAAGTGGAGAGGAATAGTTTCCATATAGGTTTGTCCAGTTTTAATCTTTTTTTTTCTCATGCAATGATGTGTGATTGCTGTATAAGAAGGGATGAGCTAGGTGAACCTTGGATCTGTTCTCCCATGTATTGATCTGCTACATCAACATAATCATTGCTGTTGATAAATTGGTAGCACAGGAACAATGAAACTCCTCATCCTTCATGAGCAAATAATCAGTTTTCTCTTCCCTGTGTGTAGTATTGGCTGGCTGTCAGACCATACCTCGTTGCTCCTGGTTAGGCCTGTGTCTTAGTGGATTTTGTCTTATGAGACTTGTCATTGAGATACTGCGGTGATGGAAATAGTACAAGTCCTTCAGGCAGGTTCAGCAGTTCACCTGGAAAACTATGATACTGAACAAAGCAAGAAATTCTGTGTCTGGAAAAGGAAATTTTGAGAAATTTAGAGGTCTAAAGCCAACACATCCCTTGTGGATGTGTGTGCCCAGGGTTTGGTTTTTTCCTATCTCCTGTCTACATTTTGATGTAGGATTGCGTGGTCAAGAGTCACCTTCCCACCAATTATTTATACATGGAGTAATGTAACTCAGCCTCTGAGCGAGGTATTTATACCAGTGGGATCCTAGTGCTGTATAAATAATTGCAGCATTGCAAGCATTGCCCGCTGACTGTATGGCATAACCACACTATTTATATGAATCTGACAATGTAACTATAGCTGTGGAAGACAATTTAAATACAGCCGGTGAAGTAAGTACACCCTTAGGAAGGTATAACTAACTACACAGATAATAGTATCAGGTAACTATACCCACAGGAAAGCATAAACATACAAATAATAGCCACCATGTAAGTATAATATAAGTCAGAAGGTCTCAATATTGATATGATAGCAGTAAGATAGTTTTACTCAAAGGAGAGGAATATAACTGTCTGTATAACAGTTGCAGTCTAACTGCAGCGATGGGAGAGGGTAAATCAGAGAGTAATAGCTGTGATATATAACTCTCCCAGTAACAGGAGGTCATCTGCATGTGGCCAGAGCAGCATTTGAATTGGAAACCTTTAAGAAACTGGGACTTGAAGGATGGACAGTTAAATGTGGAAGGGGGTCTGTTCCTAGGAAGCAGAGTGCTGGAGATGGGGGAGATGATGGATTGAGGAGTGCAGTGTATTTGGCTCCTGCTTGCTTCTCTAGGAATCCAATTTAAAGTATTTCAGAACACAGTTTTTTCTGAAATGAGGCATTCTCAAAGAGAAAATGTTTCCAAACACACGAAATGGTGATGGGCCAATATGGCTGCAGAGTAGCAGCATTGTGCTACATGTGCTGAGTACAGGGTTAGTAACTTGTGCCAGAAAGAGGGGATGAGAGAGCAGAGAGGCTTATAGGCAGCAATTCGTGTGGTGACAAACAGCAAACATAAAGGGGAACTGTCAAAAATGATGCCTCAGTTTGATCTGTTTTCTTTTTATTTTGGTCTAATTGACCCTTTAAATATAGATGGCTTTATATTCCTGTGCCTCTAAAAAATAAAACCTGAAATAAAAATCACTGCCAACTACCCTTTATTTGTATGCAGGTATACAGCTATACAGCAACAAACCCATCTGAAGAGACAGCACAAGCAATCCTCTTTCCCCTTGCCTGCCATGTTGTATTGAGACTGGTGCTGTCTTCTCTAAGCTGTGTTCAGGGAGAAATTGGATTGAGTAAAATATGATTGCTGTTTCTTCTAGACCGTCACATTGGCTTTATATATTTCATATGTGTGTTTGACAGTGGAAGGGGAATGACTTAGTTTTAAAATAGAATCAGTTTAAATCTTCCATGCAGCACTGGTTAGTGTATTGTTTAAGACAAGAAATTGGGTTTTGGAATGTGTTTTAGTTAAATTTTTTCATGAACTGTTTGGAAGATGTTGATTATCAAACCCCAGAATTTAATACCTGGGAAGCTGTGTTGAGGATCAGCACTGAAACTCCACCAAGTCCAGGGCACAGGGTTTCTGAGGTCGACACATCACCTGGCTTATTTCTGGGAAGTTGCTCTGATCAGTTCTGGTTTTTAGAAACAAGGAGCAAAACACATTCCTTTGGAACTTCTTTTTGGAACTGTAGCATAAGAATGTAATGATCAGATTGTTTTACCTGTTGTCCTTCGTGCAAAGACAGCCCTGTAGGAATTTCTGCCTGGAACAGACTGGTGGTTGTTCAAGGGAGCCTTCTGTCTTTTGACTGGCTCATTGGAAATCTAAGAATAATCTCCATTATAGAGGTGAGCTGAAGTGCCTGGCCACTTTAATGTGCCAAGAATATCCTTTACTCTGCAAGCTTAGATGATTAGGAAACCCTTGAGGCTCAGTATTAAATTCCTACAGGGCGCAGGGATACAGGCACAAAGTACAAAGACCAAATGAGATAAAAGAGGTAGATTTTCTGCCTGAAGCTTCTGGCTTACGGGAGGAAGGAGGTGCACTATTCACTGAAGAAAGCTTCTTTGGGAGGGTGTCTTATTAGCAATGCATGTTCCCCTTTTTAAAGTTCAACCTGGAAGCCTTTTTTGATTCGAAGTGACTGGAAAGCGACAGGGCAGCATGCTGGTGGGTTGGGCATGGGTAGCAAGAAGCCCTACAGGTAGAAGGAAAGACCATCAAAAAAGCGAGGAGGGGAGGGAAGTGATGCTGAGCACGGGGAGATGTCAGCTACATTATTCACCAATTTCCTTCAGGCCAGCTGCAAGACTAATGTTCTGCTCTGCTGCATTCAAAAATCACTGGTGAGTGCTCTTTGTGATCTCCCAGCTGATTTAATGGATAGGTAGATTTACCAGATGGTATCAGACATGAGTAGCAATGTCTGACAGGCCCCCATAATCACAGTTTATATTGGTTGGAACCAAGGTTTCTGGAATGACACAAAGTGCTTATATATTGGTTGCACGATCTGGTTGCATCTAATCCTAATCAGGGTCCTAAACAGCTCAGTAGCTGCAGAAATGAGACAGACTTGAGGACACATCTGTTGTAAGAGCTAACAGAGGACTTTTATGGGTCCTCTTGCTCAATTGGTGATGCGGGCATCCGAATCTTGTTCTTGGTTTTGGCCCTTCCTCTAGAAGGTACCTGTCTAGCTCTTGCATTGTTAAAAAGAATACTTGTCAACGATGGGCAAAGGCTTTTTGAGGGGAAAAAAATACTTGTTCCAAATTGAGAAGTTACTGTTCTGAGAAACTGAGATTTTTTTTTTTAGGGGTGTTTCAGCCTTGCCCATGCAGCAGTGAAGTGCTTTACCAAGAAGATCTAGGTACCTGTGGACAGGAGTAAGCAGACTGTGGTTGCTCTATCTGGTGTACTTGGTAGCAAATATGTGGTTAAGATTAAGGTAGAGATGATGTAACGAAGTTCTGAGAATGCACTTTTCAATAGTTAATTTTAATAGCTAGTTTTTTTAATAGTTAACAAGTTAATAGTTTAATAGTTTTAGGCAGTGGAATTTCTTAGCATGACCTGTGGCTCCAAGCCTTTTGCCATTCTAATATTTGTTTAGCTCCTCATAGCAGCTGCTGCTTCAGACTTACTGGGTTTGGTTTATTGTATTTTGTTTGGATCCAAGATCTGTTGCAATTTGTTGCCTTTATTGCATTTATTCTTAACAATTAAACAGTTCAATATGCTTCCATTTAGCTAATGACCAGAAATTGTGCATTATGAGGTTTCAGTCCCAAAATTCCACCATATGATACTTTTTTCCACAGTAGTCATCTGCTTTGTGTCAGTCTAACTTCCAAAGAAATGAAATAACAATTTAATGGTAAACAGTTGTACTTCATTAAATGCATTCGTCTTTTCCTTTAGAACTTCAGCATTGAAAATTTGACTTGACCCTGTTTCATAACCACTCTTGCTTAAGGCCATTTTGGAATACCCCACCTCAACCCATACATGCTTTATGATGGTAGCGGGTGAAATTCTACACACAAAAAGAGGTGGTTCACAGTAAACTTGTAGAATTCTTTTCCAAAAGATCATGTAAGTGCCAGGAGGTTTGTATAGATTTCCTCTCCCTACGCCAAGGAGAAGTGCCAGGTAGAGAGATGGGTTGATCAAGCTCAGACTCAGGAGAACCCAGATATTTGAAATCTGGGAGACTGCTTTGGGGTGTAATATACACTTGCCCTGTTCTTGGTCTCGACTGGGTGTTCTCTTGTGCCCGCTGCTGAAGACAGTGTCCCACGCTAGATGGAGCCTTAGTCTGGATCAGTGAGCCTGATGCTACAGCACCTTTGTTGGCTGTTGGGAAGCATGAGATTTTTTTGTTAATTGGTGACTGAATTTAGGATTTCTTGATTATTATTCTTAAATTTGTAATTTTTTTACTCTTGCCACTGAACAGTAATGTCCCTCCACCTCAGCCAGCTTCCTGGCAGTGGTCATGCTTCCTCTGATGGTCAGAGCAATGGTAAAGTTCAGTTAATCTCTAAGTCTGGGAGAATTGCTGAATTACTCAGTAGAGGATTAAGGTTAGTGTAAAGCCATTGTTTGGGTGTCAAGTCCTTTTTAGTTTGTGGCTGTTCATAGGAGGAACTTGGAAAAAGAGAGAATTTGTGTCAGTCAATAGCAGTTTTCATCAGCACCTTAGAGAGAAAAACCTACGCTAAGCCTGTCTGAAACAAAGCAGTTGTGTTTTTCCCCGTATGAATTCTGTTCATCCTGTATTGTTTTTCCTGTCTCTTAAAGTTTTCTTTCTGTTATATTTTCCAGCTGGCCCAAATACAGCTGCTTAACACAGCGCAGCCTCTTTTCAACTGAGGTCTTTCAAACATTAATACCTTTGTATTCTTTTAATTGGAAATGCTGCTGTTGCTATACAGAATTGCTCTAAAGATTGTCCTTTGTGAAGGCAAATGGAAATGCTAAGGATGTGTCTACACATGGCTGGGAAATCTGCATCATATATTTCAATGTTCTAAGACATTAATATGATTGAGTATCATAATCACTGTCAAGGGATTTTGCTGGATTGATGCCTTTTGAGTCTAGATCACTAGCTCATTTGCAAGAAGAGGTCCTTGCTGTGACGTGGCTGTTGGGTGGTGTGTGTTGAAATGACTTGGTGGTCTCTGTTCACTCCCTTACGGACAGATACATACGTGATAACTGGACATACTGATAGGAGAGGCAAAGGATTGAGAGCAGGATTTTGGTGCAGTGTTGACTGTGGCAGGTGAGGCACCAAGGGGATTGTCTTGCTGCTGCCTCCACCACATGTGCTGTAGGATAGAGTTCATCCCTCCATGTTGCCAGCCCAGTAGAGTTCTTGCATGCTGAAATTGAGTTCAGTATCAAAAGGAAGAAAAAGAGCAGTTAAGGGCAGGTGGATCTCGTGTAATTTAGCATGCTCCGGATGAAGGAAAGATGCCACCCTCTGCACTTTGGCTTTGAGAAGAGCAGGGGGACGTTAACACTACTTAGGAAGAGCAAAACCTAGTGAAGGAAAGAGGTAGGACTTAATTCACTGGTTGCTCTCCTTTTTCAGTACTTTTGGTCTTTCAGATCCTTTGTCTTGAAGCTCCCTGCTAGGCAACAGAAAGGTATCTTGAAAGCAAGAAGAGGTGTCATGCCTGGTCCCCTCTGGACCAGAAGCTGCCTAGTAAAGAAGATGGCCATTATTGCTTGTCACCATAATCTCGAAGCCCTTGTCCTCCCTAGTGCCTAGTGATTTGTGTGCTGAGCTGTGTGTCTGCCTGAAGCCAAGGTGGGTTTTGCAACGCGCAGTTTCTGAGCTGCTGGGAGACGGTTCTCCAACCCAGTTTTCCTTCTGATCTTCATTTCCACATGAAGATAAAAAAAAGAGTTTTTAAGGATTCCCTTGAGGACCAATTTAGAGTTTGGTTTTGATTGAATTAGTTGAATGTATGTAAATAGAATCAAGCATTTAACAGAAAACCAGATGAAAGACCCTTTCAGGAGGACTCAAGGCAGATGTTGTCAGTTAGCCTGCAGCAAGCACCTCAGAGCAAATCCTGCACTTCTGCCTTTTATTGTGGTTTATTCCCTTTTCCTTCACATCTCAGTCACTGGTGAATACTGTTGTGAGATGCATCTTTGTTTTGGGCACTCATCCCTTACATCTACTTTGGGTCTGTGGCTGGCTGCCTTTAGTTAGTTATGGGCCACAGAAAAAAATGCTTTTGTGCCATTCCTGGAGCCCCAGTGTTTGTGGAAAAATTGGAGCCATAAATATGGATGACACAACTTGTTGGCATGAGTAAGGAGGGAGGTGAAGATTAAGGACCACTGCTTTAATTAGCTGTCTCTGTGTTGGGGGACCTGCACTCTACACATTGGTAACCTGGAAAGGGGGATGTGGGATGCCTCATTACCTCCCTGCTTGCAAGCATGTAGCTGAAGAGGAACAAATGCCTGCAAAGCCAGTGGCCCAGGGAGCAGATGCAGTGAATGGAGCAGGGACTGCAAGCATGGCCAAGGTTGTAAAGGGCTGCATGGTCCCACATATTTGTCACACAAATCAGGAGTGCAGCAACTGGCAGCTGATTTACACCTCAGCTCAAAAAGCTTGCAGCCACCAGGTTCTGTTCTGGACATGTCTCCTGTGAATCACTGAGGAAGGTGACTTCCAAGGGCTCACCTCTATTCCTCATGCCAAGAGCCTTAATTACAATCTTCTTGACTGGTAGTTATTCTTCATCTGGGTACCTCATAAGGTCATGACTATATTGCTGTTTTTGCACCCAAAACCACCCATTCATCTTCCTGTGGGAAGCCATGACGTCTGCAAGAAGTACCTGCTGGGCTGTAGCTGGGAGAGGTTTGGGAGCACTGCAGCAAATGGGCAGCGCTCATTGCTGGTGCAGCAGGGTTGGGTCTGCCTGCAGGACTGAGAACACAGCGAAGGTTGTAAGTTACAAGGGGACAACATTTGCGCTTTACTATGTGACTTGGAAGTGGCCAGCTTGCTTCCTTTCCACCGCAGGTCTGGAAGACTCCTTAATTTGTGTTTCCTTGGGTTTGCAAAGCTCAGTGCTAGAAGCTGGAAAAGACTGGGCATTCCATGGCAAAGAGGACTGTGAATTTAAATATAGATGTATATAATCAGCTGTAGGATCAGTTCTTTCATTTATTTCAACTATGTCATAGAATCACAAACAGCAAAGCTTTTTGAGCCTTGTATACTGAATATTCTTGTCAGTGTTGCACTCACTTGTGTCCACACTATTTAGCCAGGGCCTAACCTATTTCATATGTGGCTATACTGCTTCTCTGGTATGTTTGTGTGATACATGGTGCTATGCTTTTAAAATCAAAGTAAATAAGATGCTGTCCATCTCCCTCCCTCCCTCCCGTAAACCTGCCTGTCTCCCTGAATTTGGGCACTTGAGTTACTTAGCTAAAGGCTAAATCACATTAGGTTGTACACATTAACTGGAAACAAAGCAAGTCTCAGCAGACACCTGAGCAGATGCCAAATGTCAAGTTTGATGGAAAATGCTTAATTACTTCTCCCAAACCTACCTTTTTTTTTTTTTCTTCCCTGTGTTTTTTGAAAACTCCTCCCTTGTATTATGAAATGTTCTTTTTCTGTTTCAACTCTCAGTTCAGCTCTTCAGGCTCAAGCTTCTTGTTCCTCTGACGGGGGAGCTTAGAACAACAAGATCATTTCCACATAGTCTTTTTGCAGTTCATTTTTATTCTCAGTTTCAGGGTCAGTTTTCTTCTACAGCATCATTTTGGGGTTTTGAGGTTTTCTTTCTTCTTTCTGTTCCTCAGCTATTCCTTTCAGTGTCTTTTTCCACCATGTCTCTTTGGCTGTATTTTTACCACTTGCTGTATTCCATGAGAGTGAGTTGCAGAGTTGCACGGTGGTGATGCGATAAAGCCTGGTGAAATTACTGGTTAAAGTGAGATGGTGGGAGTCTGAAACGCTCAAAAACTTGTCATAGGAATTGCGCATTATGTGTGTGAAATCCAGGTTCAATTCACTGTACTAAAGCCGGTCCGGGCACAGGCTTACAACTTGCTTTCCACAGCCATGGTGGGTTCTCTGGCCATGAGGCTGTTCTGGGAGGACCTCTGTTTTCTCCCCACTATTTTCTGCTGTTAGTCCAGTGATGAATTCACATGGGTTTTGTCCCTAGGTGGGTCAAATGTATGTTTATGAAATCACGAATACTCTTGCAGGATGGAAAAGACACAGCAGTTGGCTGTGTCAGAAGGACAGCAGTAAGGACTTGAACACACACTCTTGATTTGAACACATGGTCTTAGGATGGAACTGTATTAGGTATTGGAGAACTTTATGCACAGATAGGTTGAGCGCTGCATTGCCAGCAGAAGCTTTGCATATCCCAAATGGTGGGAAGCAGGGGAAGGAGAGCTACAGAAACCAAGAGGAGTTTTAGGAAAGCAAGGAGTCCTGAGGATGCCGAAAATAGCTCTCACAGACCTGTTCCTTATGTGCAGGGTAACTGTTGTGCCTGTAAAGCAGGTTCAGTGCTTTACAACTACAACGTTGGGCTTACACCAGCATTAGCAGAGACCTTCCCACGACATAGGCAGTGTGGCTGTGGTGTTTCCCTCATGCAGACAAGGAAATGATGAGTTCAGGGGTTTCCTAGGGAAAATTGGGTTTTCTCTCTCTAAGCAGCTATCCCATTTCCAAGTAATTTTCACTCTTTCCTGTTCCTTGTCTCATCCAACACTGAGAAGTGTGGTCACTGCAGAGCATAGACAAAGATGTATCATGTGTACAAGGAGCCTGTTGATGCCACAGAAGTGAATGAGTTGTGTTTTTTCCTTTTTGAAATACTTTCTGTGATAAGTGAGTTTCCTGTGCTTGGATTTCACTGCTTTCCACATCTGCCTGTGTGTCTTCCCCATGTAATGTAATTTGCTTGGTCTCCCCTGTCCCACAGGGCCAGCCCAGCAGCAGTAGAGCTTTTCCTCACACAGGATCTCCCAGCACTCGGGGACCCATGATTTGGGAGGAGAGGAAGGGATAGTAGTTTGTGCAGTTATTGTTGTAGTGTTTCCACAGGTGTGGGAAACTAGTAGCATGTTGGACATCTACAGGACCTGAGAGCTGTATGGCAGGGCACAAGCAGCCTGTAGCATGACACTATCATGAAGTGAACCATAAAAAGAACATGGTGAAATGAACTTGAATTTCCTCCCCTTTTAAAGGGTAGTTGCCTTAACGTACCCCCCTGCTCAGGATCCCTCACCTGCACCTTTGCCATCTTCAAGCAGTTCTTGCCCACATGGACTTGCACTGGGGCTCAGATGTCCTCTTCTGCTGGGGTCTGCCATTCGGAGCATCTTCAGTCCCATCTAGAAAGAAACCCAGAGCAATTCACTTTGATGTGTACAATTTGAATTAATGAAATGACTGAATTAATGTTTTGTGTCTCCTGGGGAAGAGAGCAAGGGGAATGTGTTGGCCTATATTTCATCAGAGGAAAAAAAACTTGTTTAGTTGCACATACAGAGCCAAGATTTCTTAGACTGCATGGTCTCTGTTGCTGAAGCACAGGGGTGAGAAGCCCCTGGCTTTGTGATTTCATCAGTGTGTGGAAGAGCTGCCTGCTTGGTTATCACTCTTAAACCACTGAATCATAGAATGGTTTGGGTTGGAAAAGACCTTAAAATCATGCAGTTCCAACCCCTTGCCATGGGCAGGGACACCTTCCACTTGACCAGGTTGCTCCAAGCCCTGTCCAACCTGGCCTTGAGCACTGCCCAGGATGGAGCATTCACAACTTACTTGGGCAGCCTGTTCCAGTGCCTTACCATCCTCACAGTAAAGAACTTCTTCCTTATATCCAACCTAAATCTCCCCTGTTTCAGTTTGAACTCATCACCCCTTGTCCTAACACTACAGTCCCTAATGAAGAGTCCCTCTCCAGCATCCTTTTAGGTCCCCTTCAGATACTGGAAGGCTGCTATGAGGTCTCTACGCAGCTTCTCTTCTCCAGGCTGAACAGCCCCAATTTCCTTAGCTTGTCAGAAGAAAAAGTAGACCCTTGGTTAAAAATAGTACATATCCTATAATTAAAACTGTGTACCCTCATATTTATGCACACAGACACAGAATTAAGGTAATAAAACCACTCTTAAATGTGCACTTCATAAGGTTTTCATCATACAGTTTATAGCTTTTAATATTCTTTTTCTGTGTGTTTTTAAAGTGCAGTCTGTCTGGAGTGGTCAGGGATAGAGTACAGGGATAGTGTTAGCACATGAGCACAGAGGATCTGTACCTGCAGCCCCAGAGCAGCTTGGGGCCAGCCTTTCTGCCAGCAGATCAGGTTCCCTGTGTCCTGGCACAGTGGTGCTAAATTCTGATCTAGCCTACTTCACACAGGGCATGTTTGTCCAGCGAGTTGAGCATATCAGTTGTTCAGCTGAATCTCAGCAGCACTCTCTTCACTTCATTGGAGAGGGCAGAGCACTTTACTGGCCTAATGAATCATTAATGTGAGGTGTTGGTGTGTTGCAGGAGGTGCTCAGCATCTTGCAGGTTTAGCCCCCAACTTGTTTGCTCAATTCCAACGCTGAGCAAACTGCAAACGGGGAGGAAATAGGAAAGTTTTACTTTTTTCTTTATATATCTTTTGGGAAACTGAGTTATCTTATCCCTTCCCCATACAAAATAGCTTTGAGAGAACATTTTCTGTGGTAACATTGATATTTTTCTGTGCTGCTTTCTCATAGGAAAAAAAAGTGTTGCTGCTGTTCCTGCTTATTGTTTTGACATTTAAAAAATTCTTCTCAAGATGCTCAAGGGAATTGATTCTGAATCAAAGGTAAAGGAACAGGGCAGAACTGAGAAGGACAAAGCAGTAAGCTGTTTAGTCCAGTTGCAAAATTTCCTGGATTCCTTGTATTAGTGTTATTTATTTGGGTAAAACCCATTTTGATTACAGTCTGGTCTTCTAGGATGGCTTGTTCCAGCCTCTTGGTTTTGAAAAACAACACTATGGTCTCCTAAGCCATCTCAGGGGTGACACTCTGACTGTGGTCTTTTGCTGCTCGCAATCTGTTATGCTGCTATAGGAATCTCTAAATGGTTGGTTTGTTTGCTTTTTCCTATGCAGCTCCTGTAAATCTTTCCTCTCCTGCTCATGATGTGACTTACGACCCATCAGAGCGTTGGTAGAAATCACCCTCAAAGGGATGGGAAATGCCAATTTGCTGGTCAAACAGCCAGTAAGTCATTTATTTATAAGAGCAGCGAGAAACACTGCTGGAAATCACAACTCTGTTTTTAAAAACCATCCCTGCTGCAGTGGTGTTGATTGTATTGCTCTCCTGGTGTGGATCGTGTGCCTGTGAAGACCTGGGCTAGCAAAAGGAGGAGCAGAAGATACATCACCACCCCTTGTGCAGACTGTTTCCCTCTAGATCTGACAAGAAATGAAGCTTGGCAAACCTTTGACGTCAGTACTGACCTTGGTGTTTCCCTTTGCATAAAAATAAGCCTCCCCCATGGCTTAGCTTGGTGGGAGTCCTAAGTGATGTATTTTCAGTAGCCCACAGCACTGGAAAACCTGTGGATGGGTGATGCCTTCTGATGTTTTCTCACATGCAGCCCTGGTCAGGTCTTGGACCTCCAGGTAGGGCTTTGCCACAGCAGGAGTTTCAAGGGAGATGTTTGCCCTAGCAACAGATTTTCTTTGGGTTCTGCAGTGAGAAAGCCTTTAAAAGAGCAGGAGGCTGGGTCTGACTGTGCTGATGTCAGTCTGGATTTAGCTGCGCTGAAGGGAACGAGGTTAGTCTAGATTGACACCGGCATAAAAGGAGGGCAGAATTAGGCTTACGGTATCTAAAAAATGTCTTGGGTACTGATTCATCAAAGTACTTAACTGGGTGAATTCTTCCTAAAGCTCATGTGTTAGCGTTTTGCTGACAGGAGACATTTATTTTTATTCAGAAACAGCAGAAAGGGCTAAAGGGAACACTTGTGAAATGGCTTCCTTCTGACTAGAAGTATAACTGGCTCTAAATTCAGGGGCAAACAGGAGAAAACATGTGTTAGGCTGAGTATTCCTTATATGTTAAATACTGTATTTAACTGCAGATCACAGCTTCTGATGAAAATATTGTGTCAGTTGCAATGACAATGTTGCTAGTACAGTGTGTAATTATTATTTTTGATAATGGAAGAACATACTATCTTTATGAGCCAAGAAAGCTGTGGAGTGGTCATTGTGTAGAGATTTCTCTTTACTAGCAATAACCTATTTCTATATGATGCTATAATCATGACACAATCACAATCTTGAGATAATACAAGCACTTGTCTGCCCTTTGTGCATCAAAATACCCCAGAGATGCAATTATCTCATGGCTACTACATTTTCTGACAAGTCTTATTGCTTAAATATTGCAAGCTCTGAACACTGCTGTGTACAGAAAACATGAAATATTCATTTGCTGTTGCACGTATTTATAAGAATCCCATTTCTCTATTGAGTGAATGGTGCTTTTCAGGTCACTCAATTCAATAGCTATGAAGAGATTTGAAGACTCAGGGATTCTTGCTCATTTGAAGTTTTGTAGTTTTTTTGGGGGGCGAAATAAATGCAGCAACTGCTTTGCTATGAAATGGGAATATGACCTTCCACTCTCCTTGTCCCTTGTAGTTCATAGTGAGGAGACAGACAGCCTTGGTGGGGTTGTAGGAGGGGAGTGAGGTTTCAGTTTCATCTCTTCTGTCTCCCCAAGCTTGGTGAACAAATCTTAGGGTTTTGAACCATTACAAAGTGCTGGATGAACAGATACACTGCTTCCCCACTACAAGTGTCCTTTATTTGCATTGAAGCAGTGTGTACCTCCCTGGTCATTTTTGGCCAAAGCAACCCCCTTGTGTTGAACCTGGGTTTGGTCAGCTGGTGGCCTCAGTCAGAAGGAAGGGTGACCAATGCTAGTAGTAAAAGTTAGAAGATGCTGTAGCTTCAAAATAGACCAGGAACAAACTGTTTTGCTGTATTAGCACAAATTGTCTGATTCATATTTTGCATATTATTTATGGCTATGTATAGACCCTATTTGTATGACCTTGTCCATATGCATGTATGAATGCTGTATGTGCCCTGGGGTCTCTTTGGAGTCTGTATCTGTGTTGCTCTGGCTGCTGGAAGTGTCAGGTTTTCTCCTTTCAAGCTGTTCAGGATGAGGAAGGAACTGGGGATCTCTCTGATGAGTTTTGCTCTCAAGTTTCACCACCAAGAGCAGTGCATTAGTGTCACCTCTGATATCAGTAAATGACCAAGGAAAATTAGACTGAGAGAGCCAGAAGCCCTCACGAGTGATTATACAGCAGTTCAGAAATGGGCAACAAAGCTGCAAGAAGTATGTGTGCCCCTGGGTGCTCCTCTGCTGGTGTGCCCCACTGAAGTGATAAAGGAACCCAGGGGTTCAATGTTCCTCAGTGACAAATTAAATCTTCGCCTAGTAATTGCCTGCAACAGAACTTCTGGTGTTTTGGACAAGCTGAGCAGTTGACCTGCTGCTTGTGCTTCTCCAAATGATTGAGAGAGTACAATGAATCCCAGGTGGTCAGTACAACTGGCTTGATGCCTACTCTCTTGCATTGACGAATAATCTATGTTTTGGAGAAAAAATAGATTGCCTGATGATGTACACATAGGGGTGTTACTTGAGGGAGAGAGGTTCTCTGTCTCTAAGTAGCCAAATTGCTTCTAGCCTGGAGCTTGGTCTCCTATAGAGGTGTAGGAGGAACCTTTGGGCTGAGGAGAGCCTTGTGTGCTATCCTTACAGGATAAAAAAGCAAAGCTCTGTGTTTCCAGATGTGCTTTGGCTTCAGGTTGGGGTGGTCCCGCTCCAGTGGCAGAGAACTGTGTGGGTCTGTGGTGATGGTCTTGGAAAGTATTGTTTTATTTCACTCCTTCTGCAAAGCCTGGCTGTTATCCTGCTTTTATGTTGCTTAAAAAAAAAAGGGGGTGTTTGTGTTAAAATGTCTTTTGTTGTGTGTTTATCTGTTCAGCCCTGAGGAAACCTTTCTGCTGTTGCCTTCCCTTGGGTACATAGCTGTTTACGTGTTGTTTGAAGGAGAGCATCACTTCTATGCTTCATGCACTTGAAAGGAAGTTAAATAATTCCTTTACTCCTTTCAGTTTGTCTTGGACTTGTCACCCCTAAGAAAATGTGAAGCCAAGTGGAATCAGGAAAGGGCTATATAGCAAGCAGTTTGTCCATTAAATGCATTTGTTTTTAATTGCCTCATTAAGTCAAGTTGTGATGGATTATATGACCTTACCCAATGCAATCTGACATAATGGCATGCTGTCAGAAGTTCTGGAATAAGAGAGTGATATTCACTTGACTGGGGTTTTCTTGCTTGTGTTTATAGCCGTGTCGATCACTCGCGGTGGCTATATGCATTAAGAATGCCTTGGCATGAGGAAAGGCAAGGTCATTAATGCTTTTTGTCATGATTACTTGATGGGCTTGTTGTTCCACCAGGAATTAGTGCCTTGCTGGTAGCACAGGAAGGAGGCGTGGGGCTGTCGTGCCATCATGTAATGGGGTGGGTGTTGGGCTCATAGATTTCTTCTGATGGTGCTTTCCAGGGCTCTGTCCATCAGTGGTTATCAGGGATCACAGCCAGTAACAGCACAGCCAGTCCCAGCAACCCACAGATTAATTCTCAGCTGAGGATAACTGAGCTTTTTTAAAGTCTTTGATTAGTGTTTAATAAACATGGCTTGAATAGGCCCCTCCACACCACACATCTGTTTTGGAGGGGTATAGCAAATGGAACTGTCGTATCCAAGCCAAAGCAAGCTTGCTTGGCAGCTGGAGCTGGCTTTGCTGTTCCAGCCCCAAGGGAACAGGAGCCCTCTCTTATTTCCTGGCTTGTGTAATGGGGAGATGCAAGAATATCCTCCTCCTCCTCCTGTGACAGGTGATGTTTTGTAGGTTTTAAGCTGTTTAAATAAGGCTTTTGGCCATCCAGGAGTTCCTCTAAAAAAGGAGGAGAAAAAACCCACCACCCACAGGTAAAGCATTATAATCATTGTGCTGCATTTCTTTTCAAACCCTGTAAAAAAGAAAACAGCAATTTTGAATACAATTACTTTTGCCTTTTCCATTTCTCCCTTAGAATTCCCTAGCTGTTAAGCTAATTTTTGGATTAAACCCAAACTTATGAATATTTCTTTGTCTCTCCTCACTTATCCCTCTCTCTCCTCCCCATGCTTTTCCATAATAAATTCTGGTGGATGAAGTTTTTAGAAACAGTATTTCCATGATTAGGTCTGACTCTCACAGCACATCTTTCCTTAAATACTGGTGGTTCTATTTAATTACTAGGAGCTAGACCACTGAGTTGGATGAAGCCCCACTTACGTGTAAATGCTCTTACAAGCGTTGATTAGAATGGCAGGTCTTGACAGCCAAGTCAGCCAGAAACTTTGAAATACACCATTTGGGGCTGTTTGATAATAAGTCTCAACTGCCACAGGCTTAATTCTCCAAAAGTTTAAAGCTTTCTTCTTCATCAGGACAAAGGCATTCTTCAGATTCTCTTGAAATGGATGTGGCACCTTCTGTTCTTCTGCAGGGGTTGCTGCTGCGAATATTTGTGAACGAAATAGGTGAGATTTTAGGAGGTGTTTGGAGATAAGGTTATTTTGCATTAAAGCTCACTGAGAAGTTGATTTCCATAATGTTTTCTGAGGTTTGTGGGACAAAAATGAATCCTGAATCAGAACACATGTAAACTTAATTTTCCCAAGAAGTTGAAATGTCACAATATTCCTCATGAAAACACCAGAGAGTTTTCATGTAGGAGAGTACATTGCTGACTGGCATTTCTGTGGGTCTAGGACTGAACTTGGCATTGGTCTTGTCAGCTTCTTTCGAGCTCCTCAGCTTGAGGCGGTAAAAGACTGAGAAAATTCATGTCAAGTCCAATTTGCAGCTCTTGGGGCTTGCAGCCTCTGTGGCTCTGGATTCCTGTGCTTCCAGGCCAGGAATGAACTTGGAAGTGTCAGATAGGGCTGAGCAAGCTGTTTAGCCCCACAATTAGTTTGACCACAGTGGCACGTGCTTGTAGTGTACGAAGTGAAAACACAACTGCACACCCTTCAGCCTCCAGCACTGATCTGATCCAGACTTCCTGCACAGCCTCACCTATGAGACAGCTGACTCCATCCCTCCTCTCTCCTCCTGGTTGAAATTGGCCAGACAGACCCCCAAATTAGTTTGTTTCTGAGTATTGTCTATGTTGTGGCTGCTGTGGGCTTGGGAACCTTGGAGAACTGCAGCAGAGCCAGGCAGTGGCAAGACTCCCGTGGGTGCCCATGAAAATGAAGCTGCTTCTGACAAAGGTTTTCTTAGAACCTGTCAGTCCTTTGCAAAACCATACATTTCATCAGAAACCTCCTTTGCTTCAGTTCCTCCTCTCTCTACTCATCCATTTCCTCATTTCCATTCCCACTCTTCTCTTTGCCTCTTCCTTCTGTGGTGAAGTTCTGGTACCTAGTGCTGGTACTAGGCTGTCAGACCCTCACAAGCATCCAGAGTTAGCATGTTTTGGGAAAATGCAAGCCCATGAAACAGCATGGAAATGCAAATGGGGGGGACACAGAGGAAGTCACAGAGCTAAAACCTAGTCCCAGTGAAATCCAGGAAGCTTTTATTGTCATGAACTTCTTTAGCAAGAACTCTTGTTTGTTTTGAGCTGCTGTGATTATATTTTCAATAAGGGCTTCAGCTTCCCCTGGGTAAATCTGTAGTGATTACAGGACTGAGCCTAAATATCTGGGGAGAGTATGCTAAACTTCACTGCCATTGGTGACAGGTTCAGTAATACCTAAAGCCAAAATTCAGTAATACCTCCACAAGCCTGGGGTTTAGATATCTGCTTTATTTGGGCTTCCTGCAAATTACACCCCCAAGGATCTTAAGGGAGTGAAATAATCTGTACTGACAGTGCATGGTGTGGAAATGTCCTTCCTTAACCATCTTGCTGATCTATGACTTCAGCGTGGAAGCAAAAGCAGATGGATGGCAGAGACCAAGTGGAAATCACACTGAAGTTTGGGTTTGACCTGGGATAGACACTGGAGAAAGAAGTAAAGAGGGAAATTTGGTCCAGAAATGTTATTCCTTCTGTCCAAGATTCTGGTGAGGTAACTCAGCTCCTTGTACCAGAAGCAGTGCTGTGTACTGGTTTGCTTTGCAGTACTATCTTTTCAGAGTATGTTGTTTCAATTCCCTTAATACCGACCAGGAGAGCTCTGAACAGCTGTAATAAACCCATGACTTCATTTCCAAATGCTGTCTCTTGAGAACATTAAGAAGGTGATGAGGTTTAGGAGCAGTGAGCTTGCTGCGTCTCACTGGGGATGGCAGCTTCAGGGGTCAGGAGACACTGTAATTACTATGGAGTGATGAGCTAGCTGGGAAGCTCTGGCATACAAGCTGAGATCCTGAGTGGAAGCTATGGGAAGAGGGAGAAGGCAGTGAGAAACTTGGGAACAGCATCTTGTAGCCTTCATCAGCTGAGCCCTGGCCATAGGAATCCTTAATTTGAAGCAGCAAATGAAATTGGGTTTTGCTCCTAAATAAGCCTAGATCCCTGTATTTCAGCCCTTATCACTGCACCAGCTGAGCGCTTTGAGGCTTGAAGGTATTTGTGTTCAGGAGCATCTTGATGGTGGAATGTGCTCTTATCCCTGTTTTTAGCTGGGTGGTTGAGGCAGAAGTCCTGCTGATTCTAGCAGGTTGGCTTGGCACCATGTGGCATGGCCCATCACCTTGCGCAAGTCCAGAAGTGATGCCATTCACTTCTCTTGTTGTTAAGCCATGGACTTCCCTGCCAAGGGGACAGGGTAATTCTAATTCTGAAATCGCATTCCCTTGAAATAAGCATGAGCTTAGTGGAAGTGCTTGGAAGTAGCTGAGCAAATCCTTAATGCTCTGCCAGGCACTATTGCTTGAAGACTTTGAGATCCCCAACTTTAATTTCTGTAGCTGCAGTCAAGCTGGTAAGATGCTGCACACGGGTGGCAAACCTCCAAAATGATCCTCTTTCTCTGTTGCCTTGATTTATTGTCATGTTTATTGTTTTGTAATAAAGCCAAAAGCCCAAGCTAATCTGCTTGAAACGCAGCAGTTGCAAGACACCAAGTGGTGGTTTTCTCCAAAGCTGCTCACGATCTTTGAAAGAAAATATCTAAGGGAAGGGAGTTAAATGGCAGGGCATGAGCAGAAACCTGCAGTGGGGGTCAGTGCTGCAGGTTGATGTTAAAACAGTTGAATGCTTCATGTCATGAAGCCTGACAGCAGTGCTGCATGGTGTGATTAATAACTGCAGCAAGGGAGATGGTGTTTTGTGCCATTTCTAGCCTCACTAAGCCTACCAGAAACTCAGACTTATGCAACAAGCAAAATATATTGTGACAGAGAAGGACCAGGCAAGGGCTTACCAGTGAAATAGTGTTTGGAGTAGGATGCATCCTCTTGATTTGGAGGCATTTGCTCAGTGTTGAATGAGGATATGGTGTCTCTATGCTGCAGCAGACCCACGTGGTTACTGCAGCAGTCAGTGATGCATGGGTTGACCTGTTGACTTTTGGAACTTACTTCCAAGCACTACCTCTGGAGAATGATGCCCTCGGTTTTGCCTGCCAAAAATCAGGCCAGAGGTTTGGGTGTGCTTAAATCTGTCAGCTGTGACTTAGATGGCCCAGCATAGGCAGATAGGGCTGTGTTTCTGCATCCATTACTCCTTAGGGTCTTCCTGCTGCAAACCTTTCTCCCTTTTCAGTTTGTTGCAGATGCTCTGCACCTACATTTTATAAAACTTAGGGGCAATAGCATTGGCTGATTTTCTGTTTGAAATCACCTTGGATGCTCCAACACTGAGTAATACCTAACAATCCTGCTGGTTTGGGAGCAGACTCTTCCATTGGGTGTGGGATTTCTCTGCTGTCAGGTAGGATTAAACAGGAGCATGAAGGACAGGAGGATTTCCAGGGCTGAAGTAGAGCAGGAGGCTGTTCTTAGTCTTGTTGGGCAAGAGGCAGCCGCCGCGTGCTGCTGACTCACGTAATGACCCTTGTGCTAATGCTGTTCCCTGTCATTTAACACAAAAATAAAACTGCTAAATTGAGACCAATTGGAAACGTGTGGTTTGCTTTGGAAAACACTTAATAGCTGCTATACTTTAGGGCTGTGATTGGAAAAGGAGGGAGAAGTAAATAGTTTGGATTAATTTAGCAATATTAAACTGTTATTATTGAACTTTCCTAAATTCTGCCCAAAACTTGGCTCAAATTAAACAGCTTCAGATAATTTGTGAGAAGTGGAAGGTGAAGCTAAGTGGGAATGGGACATAAGAGTGTGTGATTACCTGAATGGAAAACAAAGTGTTCCCAGTATTCACAGTAGTTAGTGAGTTGCTTTGAAGGATTTTTCACCCCTTAAGTCTTTAGTGCTTTGAGGCAGTGATTTTGGCCTTCAAATGAGTAGAGCAACTTGCTCTGCTGCAGAGTAGATTTTGAAAGTAGTGTGAGTGCAGTCTACAGGATTAACAGCCATAAGGCAGAAATCTCTTCAAAACAGGTTAAGAGATCTCACGATTACTTAATCATGGAAAAAGTAGCCTACAAGGTCTGGGTGGTTCATAGTCACTTGTCACCTTTTATAGTGTTCAGCCAGACCCTGCTCTAAGAATGTTGGCACCAACCTTCCTGCTGCAGAGAGCAGCAGCTTTACAGGCATTTGCACACTAAGGAAGACAGTGACTTTGCATCAAAGACTATTTTTCCTTACCTGTGTGTATGATACTGTGGCAGGTGGGAAAATGCAGAATGGTGCAAAACTGAGTGCAAGTTGCATCTGGCAGTCATGGGGGACATGCAAGTTGTATCCTTGGTCCCTGAGGCTTGTCTCAGTGAAATGCTTTATGTTGCTCCGCGCTGCCTTGCTTTCTTGCTGCTCTCTGTGTTGCTGCAGCTCTCTAAAATATTAATTAGATGAGAAGGGGGTCGCCCTCTGATCCTCTATAGCATTACTTGCTGTATTGAGAGTCTGGGCTGCAGTGACAAACCCAAATCTGTGTTGGTTTTCTCTGTAAGAGAAGTGGTAATGGTGGCTCAGTATAGACGACAACTTGAATTGGTTATGTCAGCTCTAACTAATGACATTGAAGACCAATAATGTGACTCTTGGATTAGTTTGGCGTTATTAGTTTCATTATTAATTATGTAGACATGACAGCAGCATTAGTGCTAGAATTAACCATCAAAATAAAACGAATTGTGCTCATAAATCTCGCCAATGAGGAATAAGTGAAGGATTACAGCCATTTTCCGTAGGAAAGGAGAGGAAATGGAGTGAGTCTAGGGTAGGAGAGAGATGGAGGTGGGGGAGAGTTTGTGGAAGGATGCCAGAATGCTGAAGATTGTGCAAAGAAGGATCCTGAGTAATGGGGAGCAGGACTTAGGGGTTAAGGTCTGCCCCTGCCTGGGGTGGATAAGGTTGGGTTCTCCTGCATGTTAGTCGGAATTATGGACCATAACACCTTTGAGCCCTGCTGCTCAAAGTGCTTCCCTGTTCTCTTTGGGACTCTACTGCCAGCTTGACATCTAAACTGGGAAGCACTGCAAAGGGTTTCTCTGCTGTGTGAGGCTGGGACAACACCCTGCCCACTTCCCAGGGTGTTTGTAAAAGCTTTAACATGGGGATTGTAAATAGCAGAGACCAATGCAAACTGGGTTGAGCACTTGCCAGGAGCAGGCTCTGATTTGGGTGCTGCTTGTGGTGAGGAGGAAAGGGAAGCAGGCACATCCGTCCTGCCCTGGAGGGGCGGCAAGGGAGATCCTTGCTCAGCAGAAGAGCTGCCTTTGCTCCTGGGAAGCTGAGCCAGCTCTGACCATGGTAAATGGCTGAGGCGAGACAGCGCACATTACCTCCTGCCCCAGAGGGAAGATGGAAGAAGAATTGCAACTCTGAGGGATGCGTGGGAACAGCACAGTTTCCTGAGGTGATGCAATTTGTACAGCGCTGCTTGTCTGGGCCACGTCTCATTTAAAATCTGGGCCTTAATGAGCTGAGAAGCCTGCATCTGCTCAAGCTTGCCATTGGGGTTTGCTCTGCGGCAGTGCTGATGTGGCCACATCTGGGTGTGAGAGGTCAGGCCTGGAGGGCTTAACTGAGGCTGGAGGTGGCTGTCACTGCGGACGATGCTCTGCCCTGTGCTGGCCTTTGCATGGGGGTTGTGGATGTGGGTTGCATCTTGCTCTGCTGTGAGAGTAATGGCTCTATTTATAATGCCTCAAACTGAAGTGCGTGATAATTTAATATGTACATCCATTAATACTATCTACTGCAGGGTTTGTTCTTAATTATATCGCTCTAAATGGAGTTTTAGGCATATTAATGTGCTCTCGGTTCTGCTGCCAGACGCAGCTGTATCCATCCCACACATGGTTGCTTGGAGAAGGCCCTTTCTATTCTACTAACCCTACTGCCCTGGTTGGAGAAGGCTCCTGTCAACCTGGCAGTCACTGCCCCCAAATCACCTTTCCTCCCTGAAATGGCCAGGAAACAATCATGATGGATCTTTCCTTGGCATCAGTGTGGGAAACAGGACTCCATGTAGGGTCCAAGGGCAAAGGGGTCCTGTGGGATCTGTAGCCCCAGGGCTAGGTGCTACCTCAGCTCCCAGAGTTTTCCAACGGAAGCTCATTCTTCAAACAGGAACTGGGCCCCCAAATACCTTTTGTAGGTTGCCCAGGGTTGACCTGACTACTAGTGAGCTGATAACCTGCCTATGCCATTGGTTCCCATGGGTGTAAGTGGGTTAATAAACAGCTGTCTTAAATCATGTCTCATGGTCTGGTTTACAGCTGAGAAGCCAGCAGAAAAGGTGTATGTTTGCCATCTGCCTGACTCCAGATGAAGCCTTTCCCAAGCCCAAAGGGTTATTTTCCACTTAGCCTCCTGACTCTGATGCTCATTTACCAAACAAAATGATTCTTTGAAGGAGAGCACTGCTCTTACTCCCCATCTATGCCTTGGTTTGCAATGCCAGGATGGCAATAGTGCAAAGGACTTTGAGCTCTCCCTCTTCTGGAGGTTGCCGTGGGTGGGAAATCCTGTCAGAGCTTCCTGCACAGGGTCATCCTGCATCCTTCTCAGTGGTTTGGCTGGTGTCTGAGACTAGCCATGGCCCTGGGTGGACACTGCAGCTGCATGTTGTTGTTTGTTTAAAAGTATCAGAGGGTCATTTAAAACCATTCAGAGGCTCTAAATGACTTCAGAAATAGGCAGAGAAGCTCTTTGCAGGGATGTATTCAGTGGTTGCACTAAAAACACCTTGACTAGTCACTTCACCTTGTAGTGCCTCGGTTGTCTGCAGGAAAATGGGGAAATTACATGGCTTTTTCCAAAAATGCTGGTGAGAAAGGGCTTGCTGCAAGGTGCTGGATAAATGTGAGTAATTATGCAAGTCCAAGAAAGTCAAAGTTCTTACAGACCGCACAGTTACTTAGCAGTTCTTATAGATGCAGATATTATTTGCTGTCTGCATTAGCTATTTCTAATCTTTGAAATGAAGCCAGAATTCTTTAAGTCACTGCTTTTTCTGAGCTGATGCTAGCTTTTTTGCCTGAGGAGCATTTGAAATCTGCCAGAATGCATGTATTGTCAAAACCAGAAACTGAAAACCCTATACAGGATCTGCTGCCCCTGTGAGTTATGAGCTTTCCCAAGTCATCAGGGAGAAGAAATGCCTGCTCTCATTGTCTGCAAGAGCTGTGGATGGACAGAGGCAAAAGAAATCCTTCTCTCTCCTTCCCCCCTCCTGCCGCCACCCAAAATTCTCTCTTTGGGTGGAAAGAAGCTTTTGACACAGCCACACGCATGCATACACACACAAGTGCTTCTGTGCCTCCCAGTGACCTGCCTCCTTCCCAGGGAGCTGGAGCTACTGAGGAGCAGGAGTTGGGGAGATCTCATCCCCTCTCTGCGGCCGTGAGACCAAATGAATAAAGTGAGCAGGGTTTTGAAGATTCTTAAGAAGTCATCGAGGAGGAGGAAGAGATGGAGAGAGGAGCTGAAGGTGGAGGAGGAAGGGGAGAGCCGGGAACTGTGTGACATGAGTGGTTTGTGCCGCCTGCACCTCTGTACTGGTGGTAAGGAAACAGGGATGCTCCCACTTGCTTGGAGATAACGTGCCTGTTTGATAACCATTGCTTTACGTGACAGGAGTGCTTCCTACAGCCAGCCACTGCTGTCGTGTTTGTCAAGGGCTGAAAAACATTGGTGGGAGAAGTGGTAAAGGCAGGGAACTGGGACTCCCAGGTCTCCTTTATGAACCTCCCCTTGATGGCAAGGGTGGCATTTTGTACAGTCGTGGAGTGGGAGTAGCAGGGAGTCTTCTTTCCAGTGGGATGGTGTTCCTAAAAGTGCAGTGAGAGCATGTAGCTCATTGAGATTTTTGTTTGGTGTATGTGTGGTTGTGTTTTGAGATACTGAAGCCTGGATGTTTATTATGTATATTTGGGCAGCAGAAAAGCAACGGGAAATAAAAAAATTTGGGTTGTTTTTCATCTGAGGGATGTTTTTGTCTGTAAAAGTGTGCTACAGCCAAAGCTGCTCTGGACCTAGGTTCGTTATAACCATTCTTCTCTTCTAAGCAAGCTATGTGGTGGCTGTAATATCATTGAAAATGATTCTGGTTTATCTATTAAAAAAAAAAAAAAAAAGGCTGAATGAGAGAAGCCCAGAATGTGGAAAAAAGGGCATTTACAGCATTCACTGACATGTCCCCAGCATGCCTGATCTCTCTGCCAGTGGCTGTGGCCCAGCAGAGGAAAATGTGAAGGGCTGTGCACTTGGCCATTAGGCTCAGCTTCCTTCATTTTGCGTTGCCAGCATCCAAGGGATATGAAGTGCTTATGAAACTACATTTAAGATGAAGCTATGCTCATGTCTGATGTAGGTCACTGTTCTTTTCACTGTCACATTTGGTAGTTTGTTTGCAATGGTATTGTTACAGCTTTTGAACACTCTACAGGCTTGCTCTTTTTCTTTGTCTTCTCACCCACCTAGTTCTGTTGAGCTGCTTTTCTGATCTGGAGCATCTGATGGCCCTGTTCTTATAGGAATCTGGGTGCTTGGATGGCTTCATTTCCAGCTGGAGGCCAGGGGCACAGAGATGTTATTGCGCTTGCCAAGAGTTACACAGACTGGGGCAGCGCTGAACATCGAACTTGAGACCCAAGCCAGTGCTGCGATAAGCAACACTGGTGACTATCACTCTCAGCTTCAGTTTCTGCATGAAAAATGCTTTCTGCTAAAAACCTGTGTTGCAAAGGTGGTTCAGATCCAATGAGTGAGTGGTAGAAAGCCAGAAAATAC
The DNA here is from genome assembly GCF_004027225.2 of Strigops habroptila. Classification (NCBI taxonomy): domain Eukaryota; kingdom Metazoa; phylum Chordata; class Aves; order Psittaciformes; family Psittacidae; genus Strigops; species Strigops habroptila. The sequence goes on from NC_046360.1 coordinate 36,361,990, forward strand.
TGAGGTGGAGGTGGCATGCACACAGATCAGACCATCCCTTTGCGCTTTTGTGTGTAATGCCTTGAATCACACCATGGCAACCAGGAGATCATACCCTAGTGTATCTCGCCATCTCTTTTTTGAACCTGTAGTTGATGCCAACCTGTATAGGTAATGCTAGTTAGGTGGCCTGGGTCCATCTCACCTGGATGTACAGAATGGACCTCTCCCTCTAAGCTATGAGTCTAGGTTGCTTAGCAGGGAAAGGAGAGGAATTGGTGCTTCTCAACCCAAAATCAATATTTCAAGCCTGCAGGATATATTCTCCATAGAGTGTGTTCCTCTCTGTCAAGTGTAAAGGGAAGTATAAGTGACTGGCTAAGACAAAGATGTCTCTTGTGGGCTGACTTCTATTTGGCTTGTATGGTTTTGTGACTTGAATATGTGACTCTTTAAGAAAGTTTTGGCTTTACTGCCTGGATATGTTTTAGGTGAAAAGCCCCTCTTTCAGAGTGTCTATTGTTAGGCTTAGGCTTTGTAAAAAGCTGAACCTGTAGCTCAATGCAAGATAGGTAGTGGGTTAATGCCCCTTCTGCCATCTGGACAGCAGTGACAGAGATGGATTGCCAGGAAAAAAAAAAGCATCTGTTCAGGCAAATGGGGAGAAAAATAGTGCATTCCTGCAGTTGGGTTCTCTGCTGGCAGTTATTCCAGCCAGTTATATCTCCACAATAAAATGTAAATTAATGCAATCATTTATTTTGTAGCCTGGAGGCCTAGTGGTATGAAAAGATAAGAGAGCATTTTCCATTGTTTATATGGTGGAGGTGGCTCTTCTGTGTCTGCTACTGCCTCTTTGATGCCTTGGCAGCATCTAAATGTTGCCTTTTTTATTAAAAACACATATATGGGTGCCTAATATCTTAAACAGATTAGCATGGTGTTTACAGAAGCATCAGCCAGCCCCTGCTCCCTGCAGGCTCTTGGCATTCCTGTGCCTGCTTCAGGAGCAGTGCACACAAAGCAGAAATGCCATCAGCTGGGCAAGGGCTGGGAAAAAAGCAGTTTGTGCAGGCACAAAGCAAGGAGTGATGGGCTTGTAATGTGTGTGGCCGCCGCTGGTCTGAGGGATGAGGAGGAGGGATTGGGGGATGCCGGTGAGCTGCTTCTCTGGAGGCTGGTGAAGGGGGAACAAAGGGAGGGTGGAGAACAATAGGACACAGTGGCATTGGGATAATCTCTGATTGTATTTAGGCATGTTTAATTGGCCTGTCAGTTTTTCACATCTCATGCATTTTCATAAGGATTCCTCTTTGCCTCTCATTTTATCTTGTAGCTCCTTGGATTTCCCTGCAGACAGTGTCTCTGGATTTCTTTGTTTTGTGTCCTCCCCCCATTTCAAAGCAGTGCTGAGTTGCCTGGCTTTGTGGTGTCTAAGCAGAAAGGCAGATTCAGCAAAGGGGTTGTTTGGGAAAATCTTATTTTATCCTTAGCAGAGGGAGAAATTTGGTATGGGAGGGGGGATTGTCAGTGACCTAGACGTGTGTGCCATCTATCATAGCTCTCTTTGCACTGGGCTAGGGCTCTGAAGATAAACCCACATCCCAAACATGTAATGTTTTGGGGAATTAAAATTTATACTGGAGATTTTTATTTTTCCCTCTGATCCTTCTGAAATCTAAGATATATTTATTATTCTAATTTTCCACCCAATATTGGCTACCTTAGAAAAAGCAAACCTACTCAATTTCTAGGTTAAATAAATACATTCAAAGGGATGTTGCTCAGCCTTTCGGATCATCTGTGTTAAACTCCTACCCTTGCATTGCTAAATGATGCCAGACCTCGTTGCTTTATCCTCCCACAAGAAATCCCCTAGGCACGTAATTAAAACCAAGCCATCCTTTGTAAAGCCACTGGCTGAGCTCGCTAGAATTGTTCCTGCTTTTCTTGTGGCTTTGAAGTTCGTGAGTGCTGGGGCTGGGAGGGATGTGAGGGCCCACAGAGACTCAGCTCTGGCAGATGAAGGAGATCAGGAGCTGCAGCAATTGTTGATGGGCTCCTCTCAGAGCCAGTCCTATCCCGCCTGGTCCATAAACATCTTCAGACAGGTGCCTACCCCAGAGTGGGATCGCACCAACAAAACTGCATGGTCAGGCTGTCCAAGGGGTTTGGGTGCTTTAGGTGCCTTTGGGCTTGATGAAGCTTCATAGCCTTTCGGAAATGTCTCATTGTCAGGATTTGGGGGAGGTGCTCTGGACATCACAAGGCAAAGCTCATGAGAAACCAGTGGGGTGTCGCAGATCCTGGGCAGGGAAAGAGATGGGAAGAGATGTAGGTGGTGGTGGAGAAGGCCAGGGATGGATGTCTCCCGCTTGCTTGCTTTGGAAGAGGTGCCTGTACCTCATGTCAGCAGAAGAGCAGCTGCCGTGGGGCCCTCTGTGTCCCATCAGCAGGGTTGTTTTCACATAACTTTAATACATTTAGTGATGACAGTTTGGTTTGTGGCAATTGATTGTCCTGCAGGGTTGTCTCCTCTGTTTATATCCCATGGGTCTCATTGTACAGCATTAAATAATTGCAAAGCTGATAGTTTAGTTTCCAGCCATAAATTCAGATGCTGGAAAAAGTTATTTGTTTATTCCTTTGTTTCTCTTCTTCAAATGTGGCTGTTCATGGAGCTCTGTGTACTCCCATGTATGAACATATTGTTTGGGAAAAATGGTGATAATCAAAATAGTGTGAGAAACCTCTAAATCAGTGCTTGCTTTTTCATATGGGAATGCAGGAGCCAAAGTGATTTGGACAAGGCTGTGTGTCAGGGAATGAGGAGAGACAGGAAAGAGAAAATGATCCTTTTGGCAGAGCATTGGCACCACACTGGGCGTACGTGTGCTGCGCTATCTGGTCCTGGTTGTGGTCTGAGGATGGTGATGGAGTACTGCAAGGAGCAGCCAAGCAGCTGAGGTTTAACCTACTGCAGGTCCTGGGGCAACTCTGAGACATGGCAGCAAGTGTTCTACTAGTGGGAGCAGTATTGTTGTTGGTAGAAAGAGGAAAACCTAAGAGCAGGAATGAATGTGTGGCTCTGAAGAAGTCAGGGTTAATAGCATAGGGGCAGGGATATTTGTAGGTAAAGGCAAAGGATCCTTAGAAAGAAAACAGGCTGGAGACCATAACAATCCCCTCTCTACCACAGGGCACAGACAGTGAGAATACTGTAAATGACCAATTATTAGCAGTTATGGTCATACCACAAGATACAAACTAGTCTATTGAGCTAGAAGGAGTTGCCTTTTTTCAGCCTTTCAAAGCAATTTCCCTTGTGGTGCCCAGCAAGAGGAGAAAGCTGTATTTCTTAAGTGGAGCCTTGTGCCCTTTCAAAGCCCCAACAACTTCGATCTCCCTCTTTGCTATTGGGGTCATGGAGCTGCATGATTTATAGCTCCTCCTGGGCACCCCATTTGCCCATCCTGCAGTGGCTGCAGAAAGGGGATTGCTGGCGTATGCTGAAAGCTCACGAATGTTTATGGGATCTCTAACTTCCAGCAAAGACAATAATCAGAGAGAACTTCTGATCAAATGGAATCAATTCATTGTAACCAAACATAAATTTCACTGTGAAAATATTCTGTTTCAACATTTTCAGCAGTTACACCCTTCTTCATCTAGACTGTTTAGTGCTAGAAATTAATTAGCTGATAATATCCACTTTAGAATAAAAGCAAATGTTTTCATGTCTTTGCTGAAGGCTAATATTTGCAAAAAGAAAAGTAGACGAGTTCCTTAAATCTCTGTAATCTTGCCCCAATAAATATACTTCCTTACTGTTAAGTTTTTAATGAATTTCTGCATGCATTTCTCACCTTTTATATAATATTAAGTGCTAGAAAGTGGCTAAATCAAAGCTGCAGATTTCAGCTTTCAGAAGACTGATCAGATTCAATCCAGCCCTTCCATCTTGGGGTCACCTGTAATAAATGCCAAGGAAAAGGGGTAAGAGTGAAAATGTGTAATGGGACAGATAGTTCTTTTCTTCAAGAGCAAATATATGAATGCTCATGTGATTAGAGGTGATATCCACACCTCACTTGCTTGTCAAGTAGTTGCAGAAGCTGGGTAGTTTAGTCCTTTTTGCAGCTGGATCCTGAATTAGTCTGCGGATGAGACAAGCACAGGTGAGCAGGGAGGCCAACTGCTTGATATTCTAGAGAAGCAGAGGCATGTACTGAATTAACTCTGCAGCACTTGCTTTTGCAGCTTTTTTGCAGTTGAATAATGAAAATCAGTAAGCAAAGCCAGCCGGAATAGGAGTTTTAGGAAACTCCAGTCACTGTCTTTGATCAACCTGCAGCTCCGCTGGCAGAGTGCGTCAACACTGACTTTGGAGCAAAGTGTTTCCCTGCTCATTCACCTGATGATGGGACCAATCTATTAAGGAAATGCAGGTAGGGAGTGAGACTTTCAGGTTTCCTGGCTGTAAAATGCAGCTTTGATACTGTTTTTGGACATCAGCATAAAGTAGAAGGTATAGACTGAATTGTAGCCTTTGTGAAGGGCTGAGTTTGGTACTTTCTAATTAGAGAAATGAACATGGCAATTCCTGGAGGAGGGGAAATGCAGATTATTGGGGTAGGAAAGTACTTCAGAAATAGGGATAATAAATGAAGTCTGAATAGAGTAGACTTGGGAGCTGGAGTTCTTAACATCTCCCTTGGATGACAAAAGTAAATATCTCCCTTAGTGGGAAGTATGAAATTGGTGGAAAGTGCTTTTCAAAACACCACCTGACAGTGAGATTTCATCGATTTTTAATTAAGCCATCGCAGTGATAATTACTGTGATTTAGCCATTTCCCAAACAGGTCTCTAGTAAATTATGGGCATGGTCAATTCTTGGAAGAGTGAGTGTTGGGCCACCTCTGTGATGGTGCAGCTTTGGGTCTGGTAACCAAAGGGGCTGGCAAATATCTACCTACTGTCAAACAGGGTAAGAAAATCCAGCCTGTGTGAATGGAAAAAATGCTTAAGGTAGTAAAAATTAATGATGACTTTTGAGCTGGATTTATGCATTTAATTAGGGCTGGTCTCAGTTCCCTGCTCTGCTGTTTGCTCCCAGTCCAATACTGGGCAAGCTACTATAAGCAGGTTTTCTGCTAGAGTAAACTGGTGTGGCTGTTTTGCAGACAAGAAAGCAATGCCAGTTGTATGTGGTGGTGGATGTGGTCATTAGATTTGATGGTGGACAAGGATAATTTAGCCTGATGTCCTGTAAAAACACAGGCCAAAACGTTCATCCGTGTATCTCTAGTAACTTGGACAAGATGGAAAACCCTCCGGTTGGTTTTCTGGAAGGCAGACATCTGGTTTTGATTTAAGGAGACCAGAACAGAGATAACGTGCTCCTTCCTGAAGTAATTTGTTCTTGTGGGTGAAATACAAGAGTCCTTAAGACCTCTTGAACACTCTGCTATTGATTAATAATTATGTAACTTCTAACTTTCATCCTTTTGCTTAAAAAACAAGGTAGTTTTTTACTGGGGGCTAAATATCGGTAACAGTAAATCTACCAGCACAAACATGCTACTTAAAAAGGCACATATATTTCCTAGCAGAAACTGTACTGATTCTGCATGGTTATTTTACATTTCCCAATATAACACGTCTAAAGTGAGGCCGTTTGATTTCAAGACTAAGCTGCACGTTGCAGTGACTGCAGCTTTTCTATGGTCCTTTTTGGTGCTGGAAGACCGATGGTGCTCTGTAAGTAACAGTTAGATTTGTGAACAATCTTTTCACTGTGCTCACAGTAAAAGACTGCAGCTGGCACTTAAACTGGATAAGGAGAACCTGCTTAAAAGGGAGATGACTTTTGCCCTTTGGCAGACTAATGTGTCTCAGGCTGTTACTAGCTAATTGCTTCATTAGCACAACAGCGGTGTAAAATCCAGTGAGAAGACTGTTGGGAGTACATACATGAAGGCATAATGTGACCCCTGTCTAGGTTAGCATCTGCAGTCAGCATTTGCAAGAGGCTTTCCTTCTTCTAAGTCAATTGGCGGTGAGAGTGAGTTAGCAATACAGCACATGGAGATAAGACTATTTTAATTTCTTGCTTCAGGAGACTCAGCTGTCTCCTTGGAAAGACTGATGCCTTGTCCATGGATTTGCAGATCGAACAAACATACTGTACCATTTAATTATTAACGAATGGCTTCAGCATTTCCTGGCAAAATAAACCATGGTCTTAGGCAGAGTCCCAACAACAGTGTTCCACCCGCAAGACCACGCTTCGTACCACAAGCAATAGGCAGTAACACTTTTTCCACTACTCTTTGGGATAATACAGCCTCATAACCCCATTTCCAAATGCATACAATATTTTCTTGTGGTTAAATAGCTGCTTTTTAGTACTATTTTACTACAGCATTTCTAGGTAGGGACCTGTCTCCTTTTACACTCTGTTGTGCAGAAGCAGGAAAAACAGATGGGCTGAGCATCAAGTACCTGAGCTTTTGGTTTGCTGTGGATGCTGATAAGACTGTGGTATCACCACTGAAATACTACCAGGGAAGAATGTAAGAATACTTTTACACACAAATTGTCAAGATGTTCTTCTCAGCTAATAGGAGGAGGAGGTGTCTAAGTAATTCTGACAGGGCTCAAAAAAGGAACATAGATGTGAATGTTTAAATCAGCTGCCGCCTTAGCTTTGGGACATAATCCAAATGCCATTCACCTACTTGAATCGCAGAAAAGTGCCCATAAAATCTTAGACATTCAGCCTTCCTTGCCAATCTGGAGTGTGAATTATGGAGAGGACAAGTAGGGAGACATCATCAGCACATAGCTTTCACCTCTGGCCTTCAGTCATCTTTAAATAAATCTTGCTTGAGTTCTAGTCTCAGTCTAATCTAAATACAGACCATCAAGACCTCAGTGGTTTGGGTTGGAAGTGCAGTCCCCATAAGTGTTACTTTCGAAACTGTGGGACCGTGGTGCTTGCACACTCCTGGTATTAGCAGCATACATTAGTGGTATCGGAAAATGCAAGGGTGAGAACAGGGCATTTCTCCAAAGACCCTCTTGCTGGTTTCTTGCAGCTGATGCTACAGAGGGTTGAGAGTCTGGAGAAGTTCTAATTTGGGGAAATGATGACATATAGTCAGAAATTAGACATGGCATTTCTTGCGACATGGCCTTCTGTGGGTTTGTAAAAAGTTGCCCAGCATGTTCAGAGCATCTGTCAGAAGTCAGAGTGGATGCAGAAAATAAGAAGAGCTTTCAAAATGCTGAGGGTGAAGGTTAATGATTGAAGCCTGTTCATCTACGTAACTGAATACAGTTTCATGACAGACTGTCACCTTCGTAAGTTATTGTCAGGGTAATTAAACCTAATAGTGCCATATCAAACTTCTCCCTGTGATGTTACTCTGTTGGAGGCTTTGGCATCACACAGGGGAAAGCTGTAGCCATGCTAATTAGGACCAGGCAAGGTACTTGTAAAGCATAATTTAGACCATTTCCTTTTGGGAATTGTCTACTAACCAAGCATGGCTTCAGTGAAATGGTTCATCGTTCACGCTGTCACTGGGATAATTTATTAATGGTAATCAGGTAGAGCAGTACAAGCGTCAGTGTGGGCAGAGCATTTTCTCCCAAACCTTTGTTATTGACAGTGTCAGTACACGAGGAGAAATAAGTTCAGACTGGCTTTGCTGAGCTGTCAGTTTGACCCCCTGCCCTGAACTAACAGTATTTGTCAGCATCGTATTTGATTTAATAGGCACCAAGAGGCAATAAACTCGGAGCCTGGGGTCAGTTCAGTCGCTGAGGGGGTGAGCACCTTCTGGCTGCCGGCTACCCTGGTTCTGCTCTGCTTTATGAGAGGATATGGGTATTTCAGTGCGAATTCACCCACCAGGAAGGAGAGAGCTTCATCGCTAACACATGGCATCCCAGGAGTCTATGGGATATCTGATTTTTATAGATCAGCTCATCCTGAGTTTGGTTCAAGGCATTACTGCATTGCATTTGCTGTTTCAGCATTGATCCAACTTGCTTATCTAAGACAGACTTTTTGTCTCTGAATGCTTTAATGCCACATTTGGCCAATGTTATTTGCTTCTCTGGCTCTTGGAGAGCTCCTAAGCTCTTAGGGGGAAATCTGTTGTCTGTTAATTGCAATGGTTTGTCTTAGCATGCGCTATGGCAGGAATATTTTTGAGAGATACCTTAATTCTGTTGTTGGTCAGACTTAGACAGAGTTATCCAAGAAAATCTGTTCACCAAGGGCAAGATTTTAACAAAGTGGTGTTGTAAGAAGGCAGGCTCTTCCATATATTTTGTTGCTGATCCCTGAACTTACTGCAATGGGAAGTTATTCGTAGGTTATTTATAGAGCAAACCCATCTGTAGTGAACTCTGTTTATTTTGCTTTCTTTTTAAATGGAAGCTGTACACTGGTTAGCCAGTTTTTATAGTCTGATCTATAGTGATGTTAAAAAGCCCGTTAACCCAGTATCTGGCAATAATCTGGTTTTACTTCTTCAGACAATGTGCAAATATGAAATGAAAACAGAAGGGAAAAAAAAGGCCTTTCCATAGGAATCTGCACTTCTCTCTGCAGAAACCCATTTTATGGGTCTGCCTGCTGGCTCTACCTATAGTCATACAGAATTGAAGCATATGTAAAATAAGGTTGGAACATCCTTTAAACTAATGAAGAGAAAACAAAAATAACCTGAACAAATGCACGAAGCCAGTGTCATCAGTATTTGTAACATTAATGCATTCAACCATAACCGTAGCTGTTAGTAAGGAAATACTGCCTTTTCAAACACGTTTTAGTACAGTGTGTAATTTTCAGGATATATATTAGGCACACGGGATTTTGCATTATTATTCCTGAGAAAAGAAACAAACTATATGGCAACTTCGAGGGAAAAATGAGCTAATTTAATGTGAGCTCTGCTTTGAATAGTTTCTGCTCCTTTAATTTTGATCTAATACGTGTTTTTAAATATCTACATGAAAAGACGACTGTTTTCTTCCTTACTGTATCTCCACAATTTGCTATTATAGAAAAGGTGTAATCATTGCCAGACAGATAAACACAGCAGTACACACATATATTCTGAATACTGCATATTCATTAATCACACGGTGTTTTACTTTATCTTTCTGAAACTTGGCATAGATCTGTTTTCATTATCCTCTTGCATTATTTGCCATGGGTTCTATGGCTTGGAAGAGCCACTTCAAATACCAGAGTTGATAAATGGTAATAGATTTCCCATTACACAGATGCTTTTTTATCCGCTTAGTTTAATTGCTGCATTTCTCACTCCTCCTATTGTGTGCTTGTGATGACCAGTGTCCCCACAGCCATTTCCTTAGCTGAAATGAGGATTAGATTTATATGTGGGAAAGCTGAAAACACTCTTGTTTCAGTATCAAAGAGGAACAGCTGTGTTTTGTTTGCAACTGGAAGTTCCTCTGAGGTAAACCCAATTCTCTAGGGACATCCAGGCAATTCCCCATGCTAAAGAAGTTCTCTGAGCCTCTCAGAGGAGGGTAAACTGGATCTTAATATTCAGGTTTATGTCTCAATATGCTTAAATCCCAGTGATGAACCTAAAGAGAGGATGAAATGGCATGGTTCCTCTAGCCCCACAGGCATGTTTCTCATGCAGTGCCAACACGCTCAGGCTTTTTATCTTCTGTATGAGGCTTTAAATACATATGTTGCATGTAAATTTATCTATACGTAATATACATGTACACACTTGTCACTGCTTTTAGTTCTTTTAAAGAAAACAAGAAGGAGTCAAGAAGAGAATCTCATGTGCTGTTACATGAAGATTGATCTCTAAAGAAGGCATGGAGGGCTTAGTGAGTTTTGAGGGTCTGTAATTGGAATTCCTGAATTTGTAACTCCGTGTTGCTACTCTGGGATTGCCATTTGTGCTGTGCTGCAAATGCTGCCACATGTTGAGAGCAGGTCTCTTCTAGCCTCTGCTGGAAAGCTGTCTGGGTCAGTCTGTGTTATGTTTTCTTTTGGTTCCAAACTTAGAACTTTGAGTCTGAATTTACCAAACTGGGCATGTGTCCTTCCAGCCTAAAAAGTTGGGAGGGTGACTCTGGTAAGTAAGTGCAGAGTTGAGGCATCAGAGATTGATGGTGAGGGTTTCTATGGGGCTGACTTCTTGTGGGGGACCCTGTGTGATCCTGCCAAGAGTGAGGCATCTGTTTTGTTCTCCTAAATTCCCTGGCAATTCTGCCCAAAATAAGCTCGGTGTTTTCTATTACTCAATAACCCTGTGGAGAAGCAGCCGTATCCTGAGATGCTGCCTGGGTCTGTACACAACAGCTTATAAAGAAAAAGCTCTCCAGCAGTTTGGAAGGTGCAGCCCTGAACTGCTCCAAGGCTGCTCCATCTCCAGCAAAAGTATTCAGAATGATCCATCATCCCGCTTCTGCAAGTCGGGAGTGGGACTTGGGATACATCAGGCACATTGTTTGGGGGAGCTGATGTTCAGCAGGTGGCTTGTGTGTCCCTGGGATGGTGGCTTCAGTCTCAGGTCTGTGAGACGTTGTTGATGGTTTCTACAGACACAAAAAGTTCTTTTGCAGATAATTTCGTTAACAGAAAGATCTCTTTAGCAGGACTTGTGATGTCGGGGCCGTTACCAGCACATAGCCCCATGGCATGTGCACTGGAGCTGGGTTTCTGGTGAACAGGTCCCATAAAATCAAGGAGTTTTATTTCCTTTCCTCTGGTAAGATGTGATTTATCTTTCTGGTGAAGTGCAAGCATGAACCCATATGTGCTAAAGAGCAATGTTACTTGGCAAGTTAATATGTTAATGTGATACCAGATTCCCAGCCCTTACCAGGAGGAGACTGGCCATAGGTTTATAAATATCAATGACTGATTTTAACAAGAGATAATAAGAGCCCTGTGCTGAAAGTATTGGAAAGGGGCTGTGTTCCCTCTAGCTCTGTCTTTGCCACCCTCCCCTCTCACTCCCTCTGCCACTACATAAACCACGGCTCCATTTCACTGTAACCATACATGAGTTCTGAGCGGGCAGCCCCTCACAGAGCCAGGCAGGGATGCGGAGGGGGAAGCGGCACAGAGCCATGTGAGCACAGCGCCGGAGCCTGTGGGCGCTCAGGGAAGATGTTCGCTGTTTCGCTCAAGTGCCGGCTCGGGGTGGTGAGACGGAGGAACAAAGGTATGGTGAGAGCGGAGCAGCTCGCTCCTGCCTGCGAGAGGGGCTTGGAGGGGACTCGCTTTGGCGTTTCCTGTGCCCTAGCTGGGCAGGAGGAAATAACCTACATGGTCTGTGATTAATTTTCACCCCTGAAGTGCATTGGCGGGGGGTGGTGGAGTGGTGGAGCAGGATTATTTTACTTTCTTGCATGTCGCACATTTTTCAGAGGTTGGATTTTCTTTCCCCCATTGACTCTCTGGATTTTTATTCTATCCATTTGCACGGTTATTATTGCAGTAAAGTGGATTTAGGGGTGCCTCAGAGCCTCACAAGATTTCCCTCCTCCCATGTGGGAGCTGTTACTTTGCAGAGAGAGGCACTTGGGTGTTTGCTGGATGCCACCAGCCTGTTTGGGAGTCCTGATGTCTGTCCGTCCCTGCGCTCCTTCGAGGAGGGGTGTGGGTTGGAAGGATGAGAAGACTGGGAGGATAACAGGGAGAAGATTTGAGAAATATTTTAAGTATATCTCAGAGTAAGTTAATCTGAGACAGGGCAGAGTTTCTGTTCTCACAGTCCTGCAGTGTTGTCTGTGATGAGAAGTAGAGTTTTTTGTGCCGGGCTGTGATCCTACAGTCCATTGCCCCGGTTTAGTTGTGTGAGTGTTAGATGTCTACGAACTTCCATGGTGGAGGGTGCTGTGGCTGCAGAGCTCCTTCTTACACTCTGCAGCCGGTGCTCAGTCCCTTTGCTGTAGGCTTTGATTTCTGATGGGTTTGTGATTTCCTGGGGCCTGGAGCCCTTGCTGGGAGCTCTGCTCTCTTGTGTAAGCCCTTCCTGCTGGCAGCACTCCTGCAGCGGATCAAAGCCCTTTGGTGTAAAAGAAAGTGGCCTGCATTTTTATAGGGACCTCTAAAGAAAAACAGCTTTTAGGGGCCTTGTGTAACTTGGGTACTGTTGATTTCAGTCTTCACTGAATGAACAAACTTGGTTGTTAGCTTTCCTTAAGCGGAGAGTGACTTACTAGTGCAGGGATCTGTGTGTTGACAAAAGGAACTCTGTCAGGATGCTGGCAGGTACAAAACTTTGGTAGCAAAGGGAAGGGCCTGAAGAAAATATGTATGCGTGAGGTGGACCAGACCTTAAGTCTGGGGTGCAGTTCCTGGGTGTGACTTGCCTAGCAAGTAAAGAAGTATTTGCTCAGCTCAAGGGTGTAATTCAGTGGGACATACCTGAGCACAGAGCGGAAGCCTGAGGGCTGCTATGCTTGATGTTGGTTATTGGATGCTAAGAGAGTAAGGGAGCATGTGGGCTATGATTGCCTTGTTGTGCTCTGTCTTCCACTGCGGTTGGTGCACAGGCAGTGCTGGGCAGGTGGAGGCATCACCAGGACGATCTCTTGTACCCTTTGCTGCACGCAAGGGCAGGTTCACTCTGGGGTTACCATCCTGCTGTGGCAGCCTCAGAGCTCAGCTTTATTTCAGGTGTAAGAATTTGTATTTGGCATCACTTGCCTTTGACAGTTTCTGATCACATATCATAGAATCATAGAATAGTTAGGCTCGGAAAGGACCTTAAGAGCATCTAGTTCCAACCTCCCTGCCACAGGCAGGGACACTTCACACTAGACCATGTCAGCCAAGACTCTGTCCAGCATGGCCTTGAACACTGTCAGGGATGGAGCATTTATCACTTCTTATTATATCGTTGTTTCTTCTCCTCTGTACTGGAAGAAGTTTCATGTTCTGTCAAACAGGGTGGCATAGGCAGGATTTCCGCTTTCTACAGTGGTACCTGGAAGTGCTTGGATCAAACACAGCCATGGGGCCCTTTATAGTGGGGAGATGCCAGGAGATCTAGTGCCCTGATTTTCCAAGTTCTTTTTCCCTGGCATCTTTTTTTGCTCAAGCTTCCTAAAGGAATTGGTGATAGTGTTGTAACATGAGGGTTTTCTTCTTATGCAGTTTTCCGGGGAAGTTAGGAATGACTGTTCTGACACAGGGGGTGTAAGTGCATTTGTGCCTGCAAAACATTGTGGAAATGCAGCTTGAGATTGTAACGGAGGTTAAAAAAGAATGTTATCCCTGTACTACTTGATTAAGTTTCAGTGGCTTTGGTTGAAATATTTAGAATTGACTTAAATCACCTGCATTTCTTAGTGACAGATTTAAATAAGAGAATCACTAATCCAGTGCTAAATTGTACTGCTTTGATCAAGGATTAAACTGAGCTGGAATTGACTTTTGGGGCTTGAGCTTTGAAATGAACAGCCAGAGAGAGACGTTGGTACTTCTGTATTTTGGGACAGCTGGTTTTTAAAGTACATCCCCAAAAGATTGAGCAATAATAAATGATGCCTACGCACAGTTGCTACCAGAATGGGCCCATCATGACTGGGCAGCAACCAAGAGAGGGAGCTGGTATGAATTACGCTAGTGAGTAATGAACTCTGCTGCATATCCCATCTGTAAATGTTCGAAAACTAACTGGCTATCTGTTGCATCCCAGGGGATGGTCAGGCCTGGTAAAAACACTTGTTATTGGGCACTAAAAATCCCCATCAACTTGGCTTCAAAGAGAGAAAGGAAGACACAGTGAAGGGGTCTGCAGAGGGGTTTGTGAAAGTGGCAGATATCCCAGTCCAGGTATCTGTTTGTCACAAGCATTTATGTGACCCCATGTCCCAAAACCATGTGCTCTGCCTGACTCTGCAGCTGCATGCTTGCTAGGGGAGATACCCTTTTGCTCAGAGCTGATTGTAATTTAATTGTAAGGTAATGTGTTCAAATCTCAGCTATGGTGTATGGTGCTGCTGTTACTTTTAATGTAGTTTTAAGTTTAAACATCTTCATGGAAACAAGGATTGATTTCCCTGCACTCATAGCTATTCTCTGCTTCATAACAGTCCCCTTCCCACAGGCTGGCACTTTTTAGGCAGATTTCCCCCAACTCTTTGCCTTCTGCTATATTTTCTTTTCCTTCCCTTAAACTCCTGCAGCTCCTCTCCAGCTAATCCCCTCATTTCAGAGAGAAATTCTTGCTGTTGGTCCTCTTGGATTCCTGCTTTCCTTCTCTTGCTGAGCCCATGAGCTTTTCCTGGCATGGGGAGCATTTACAGTTAATCCAGCAGGCATTCATTTGGCTGCCTGGGGGCAGGCTGTGCTTCCCTGCCTGCCAACATGGGCTCATACAGCTGTAGGGCTCCTTATTCCTCTTCAAAGTCCCTTGGTCCTCTGCAGAAGGTGCTATTAAAAACCCCACGGAACAAACAGTCACTTGTCCAATACAATAATTAAACTTCCTCAGTATTAGAGGATTTTTCCATTAGAAAAGCTAAACAATGTGCTGTGGATGTCATGTAGCAAATGTCTGTTTGAAGGGTATTTGCCCCCATGTCTGTGTTAGTGCCATGCATCCCATTTCTATATGGCCATGCCTGATGTTCAGCTGAGCTCAAATTGCACCATTTAGAAAGTGGTGGTTGATGGTTGGCTTCCCTGCTAACCTCCAGTTACTGCAGCAAACCAACTGTATTTTATAAATAAGTAAACAGAAGCGATGGAGATCCTAAATAATTAACCAGGTACATGTGTCGGCCTGAAAAGTAGCAAATGAGGCAATTTAAAGGTGCTCTCACTGTTTCTTCTGCTTTCCAAACCTGCAGCCCAGGGGGAGGGGATGCTCTGTAAGAGCTGGTGAGACCAGCCTGAGCCACCAGCAGCACTGAGAGGTCTGGACCCCACTGCTGTAATGTAAGCAAAAACGTGGTTACTTGCTTTGTGGTGCTTAAAACATGTTTCTTTTTGTCCACTCTAATTCCTCCCAGTGTGTGGTGTGATGATGTTAGAGCAATAGAAGTCACTTTGCTGTTTCTTTGTCAAAAGCTGTCATTTGGTACATGCTAGGCATCAAAATTTGTAAAAGAAAATATATGTTCTGCTTTCCTTCTACTTACCTCTGTGTTTTCCAGCCTTTTAAGCTTCAATGAGTCATGTTGACTATTTTTTGGTTTTCTTTTAGGACTGGATGATTCCTTTTACTTTTTGTTCTTCATCTCTTGTTTGAATGGGAATTGAGAAACTAAGTAAGCAGAGAAAAAACACCCAAAACCCCCAGGAACAAATGAGAAGAATATGTTCAGAAAAATTGTCAAATAGGATGAAACTTGCAATGAAAGGACCAATTTTGGCATAGCAGCTTTTATACCGAGATCTAGACTTTCAAAGATACCATATTTGTGAGTGTAGGCATCCTGACTTGTCTTTAGACAGAAGTTACTATATCCTGCACAGTGTATAAAGATGTTTGGTTTTATTTCCATGTTTTTGTTGTGCACAGTGTCCTGGAAATCAATCCCAGGAATTAGGAACAAATTCTTGTGCCATGTTGCCTTGTTTGCTGTACAGCAGTATTGAACTGTAAAGCATCCTGGCTGTTTCATAGCAGGGACTGTTTCTGTGATGGTGGTTTCTGTCACTAAAAGATTTTCTTGATGCAGAAAACCAAGAAATATTTTGGAAAACAAGGGAAAAAAGGGAAAAAATAGATAAGAAAAAAGGAAAAAATGCTGCCACATCCAGGGCACCATACAGTGGAGTTTTGGAGTGAAAAGTCCTGTGGGACGCCTATTCCTGGAGGGGGCAGCAGGCATCATTACTGCGTTTATCCTCCAGGTCTGGAGTAGCCAGTCAAACAAGGTAGTTTTTATTTAGCAGAGGGGCAACCAACACACAGAAGTCAGACTTCTCCCCAAAACGCAGCTATGGCACAGAGGTTGAGCCCATGGTGTCAGCAACCTAAAGCTGAGCGCAATACTGTAGCACAGCAAGTTGTTCTCGCTGTTCAGTACTTGAGATGCTTTCCTCCTGACTCCATTCCTTACATACAGCTATGTGAGATTTTTGCCTGCTTCTTCTAAGTCAGTGAATAATACAAAGCAGCCTGGAAGCCAGCATTTCAAACAGGCAAGGAAATACCTTGATCTCCTATTCCCCTGCACCTGTAGAGCTTTTTATCTGTAGTATCTTTTCCCCTGTGTACAGGAATCTGACTTTGCATTACTCATGGGGATGTGCCAAATCACACTTCTTCATTTCTTGTGGAACTGACAGGGGATCTGCAGCAGGTCTGTCTGGGGGCCAATCTGCTCTTGTGCCCTAGGGCCATGTCAAGGAAATTCCAAGGGTTTTTAACTCTATTAGTTTCTCAGTTGTTCTGCTCTCTATGTGGCAGGAAATGCTTTGTTTTAATTGGAAAAAATCCACCCAAATCTGACAGAATTGAAAGTCTAAAACCCATGGCACCCCATGACCAGGGCACCCCATGGGCACCCCCAGTACGTTTTCTGTGATGCTGTTCTCCCTCCTTGTGAACATCTTAAAATTCAGGGCTCCCACCAGGCTGCTCTGTGCCCCCAGTGTGACATCTAAAGCAACTAGACAAAATTAGAACTCTGCATCAGTCAAAATGGTATTTTCCCCCCTTAATTTTTCTGCTATATTCACATAATCCAAAAAATCAGGTGCTAGAAAGGCAGGAACTCGAGTTATCTACAGGCTGGTGTTACTAGCGCAGGATGTTTTATATCCTTGCTAGCAGATCTAGGCTTTCTATCCCGTCTCGATGTAAATACCTGGTAAGGAACTAGATTTCCATTTCCTACTTTGATGGAATTACTTTGAAGGTAATAGGTAAAACGAAATGGCTTTATTAAGTAACAAAATGCTTTAACAGTGCATTGCAGAAGAATAAAAGCACAAAAATAATATAAAGTGAGGTTTCAGCATCTGGCTCTGTTCGAGTCCTGAGATGATAACAAGACTACATATTAGCAAGGTATAAAGGTCTGTGTTTTAATTTGTTTTTGTCATCTGGCAAAAAAAAGGTGTGTTTGTGAGTTACAGATACAAACAGAAAGCCAAAGAACATTGGCATTTGCTGTAGGCTAAAATTAGGGTCATTTTTCAGTTAGTTCCAACAAATCTGGTGGCCACCAGCTGCTTTCCTAACGTAACAGTTAACTAATGACAAGAAGTTCTGCTTTAGCTTTCCCTCCCTGACACATTATGCTGGCTCATTTAGCTTGAGTAAAAGGAGTGATCTCCCAACTCGTGTCCAGACAGGATCTGGACAACATCCCTCCATTCACTTTGGTCTCTGCCATATGAGCTATTTGCATCCCACTGTACTCAGGAGAAGGAAAATAACACCATGCACCTCATCCTTGATTCCAAGTTCTTGGGGAAAAAGAAATGAAAATATTTCCACTGTTTTATTTTAATAAGGCTTTATAAGAACTCTTTTCTAAACGTGCTGTATTGTGCGTTTGAGGCTCAGTGAGTCTGATACGCTGGAGCTGGCGTTGTGTCCTTGCCCAGGCTGGCAGGCTTGTGCTGAACTTTTCTCCTCTTCTTGGTTTCACTCAGCTCCTGAGGGCTATTGTAACCTAGTTTTATGTAAGCAATTTCCTTTTCTCTCTCTTGCTCTTTTTGCTTTACAGAGGGTGGCCAGATTCATCACACAAAGCCATGGAAATCAACAGCAGTGTGTAATGTGGGGCTTGATTAACTGAGAGTGAGAGGGTGCAGGGGAAGGGTTGTGCCCCTTACCAAATCACCACACGATTTACCAATCCCCAAGATGTCTGTCTGCAATTAGTTTTTTACAGCCTACTTCAAAAAACACAAAACCAAAAGGAAACTAACTGCCTTTTCAAATAGATGGTCTATCTTCACAACCAACATGCCCCTTTTCATCCGAGTGCATTGGACTGTAAAGGAACAGTCTTTTACAGAATATGTATGAGGAGAAAACACTCTTTTTCGCACTGAGAAAACATGCCCGAGCAGAAAATGAGTGCTTTGGACATGTGTCCAGAATCTTGAAGCTGTTTGCTTCATGTTATTGCTATGACTGCTGCCTCGGATAGATCAGCATCCATTGCACTGGGGTAAAACACCAAATAAAAGAATGAAAGTGATGAAACCCCAACACTTGCTGAGATACCTATGCGTGAGGATACTTGTCACAAGGTCCCTTAGCCTGAATGTAAAATTACCAGAGACTCCTCTTTTCTATGAGATGATGTAGCCTTTTCTCTGCTCACTGGCATGTTAAAAGAGGAAATAGAATTCTCTTTCACTCAAAGGCTTTGCACATAACTCCTGTTTTTTTTTTGCCCATCTCCACTTGCTTATATCTTGTTTTGCTTAAAATATGTTTGCATATCTTTAAAAGTTTTGGGAAATTAGGAACGTAAAGTCAGGAGGACAGAGTCTTTCTCACCATCTAATTTTTTTTCCAGGTCTGTTGCAACCCATGTGAATGGTCCAAGAAATTGAGATGGTTGGGAGTTTCTTAGTTAAAAGGGAGTCAGAACCCAGATATTCACAGGATCAGTAGTTTTAATGTACCTGCCATTAGAAGCTCCTTCCTGAATGGAGGATGAGCTTCCTAACCACAGTCAGACTAAAGAGAGAGAGATTTCCCTGAGAAATAGGCAATGACTGTGTGGTTGGGACATTCACATAAGCAGAGAGATTCCAGCTCTGATCTCTGATGTGCCCAATTTAGATCTGGAGATGGAACTGGCATCTCAGGTTGTCAGCTAGGATATGTACAGCCTCTGTATCATCACAGGGGAAAAATAATCAGTTTTTGCAAGACAAAAAATACTTCCCCACTCAAATCTGCTGCCAGTGCAACAAGAGATGCACGTAGAGATATGAATCCAATAACACAGGTTTCTCTTCCTGAAGTAATTCTTCCTCTGCCTGTGAGGACTCCAAGGTTGAGCATCAGTTTATCCAATACCGGTTCAGTGATACCAGCTGGAAAATAAAATCGTGCCCAGTTACCAGACACTAACCCCATATATTAGGAACACCTACAGCCTTATATTCTAGAGATACTAGCAAGGTCTTTTCTTTGACAAAATCATCCCAGATTGGTAAAGGAGAAATGATTCCTTTTGGTTCCTATGATATGTAGCCGAACATTTATAAAGAAGAAGTTTTCAGGAAGCAAGGAATTTAAACAGTAATAATACACTGTCTGCGTTGCTTCTCTGAGCAGTTAATTTCTTATGAGTTTTCTTTCTTTGAATTTATTCTTGTGTTTTCTGATGAACTGCCTCCCTGCCCTGGCAAGAGCTATGGCACACAGTTTTGTCTTCAAGCAATGATCATAATAATAGATATTAAAATGATTCAAGAAATTTCAGTCCTAAAGTGCCCGCATTCCTTTATGCTAATCCTGTTTATACATTCATTTCTGGGAAAAAAACCCAAAGAAATAGAGAGGATAAAACAGACTGATTTGAACAACAAAAAGCAATTTTAACATCCCTCATGGGGTAAACTAAAATAATTTTAGTGTTTCTGATAGATTTTTCTTGGAAAACAGTCAAGAGCTGAGCTTTTGTTGTGTAAATTCAGGCTTTGTCTGTGTGTCTGTCTAGCTATGGTGGTATCATTTGGCACAGTGGAGGAGGCTGGTTGCAAGCAGCACAGGAGATTTGCTGATGGTTAAAGCCTCAGTAGCCAGGTCCACCTGAATTTTGGGAACCTCAGGGGTGAAGTAAACCCTGCACAGCCCCTGACCCTGCAGCATATCCATGTTACTGCTGGTAAATGCAGATGGATTGGCCGCAGTCTTAGGTTTGTTCTCACTGTAATCCATAGGGACGTACCCAACAAGAGCTCGGTGCTTTTCCCAATTCTAGGTATCAGATGAAGTTAAACCGAAGGGCTGAATATCATCAGCCTTTAAAAGCTCATGTGAACTTGTGTCGTGGTTCTAAATTCAAGGATTCTCTGACTGTGTTGGCGTGGGATTTGCTCCAAGACCTGTTTTGAGGCTTCTTTGCAAACCCTGGATTGGCCACCCATAATTTGGCTTGGGCGTTTTGAAGCCTTGAAGTATTGAGGCAGGTCTAAGTTAAGGTTGTCCATCTCATGCTGTCTTTTCCCCAAAAGGAGCTGTAAAATCCTGTTGAAGTTGAAGGTCTCCAGAAGCAGCCATGGGTCAGGAGGAGGTTTCTTCACACATGTCCCTCTGACTCA
Source organism: Strigops habroptila (assembly GCF_004027225.2). Classification (NCBI taxonomy): domain Eukaryota; kingdom Metazoa; phylum Chordata; class Aves; order Psittaciformes; family Psittacidae; genus Strigops; species Strigops habroptila. Next base: position 36,382,246 of record NC_046360.1, read on the forward strand.
CTCATGTGGGTCAGAGCCTGGATTCTCTGTGGTGACTCCTTTGGGCCCCATTTCAGGTCCATGCTCAATGTCTCCCCACCTCAAGGAATGTGACTTAAAGCAATGGTGCCTGGATGGAAACCAGCATGACCAGTCTGAGCAGTGGGTTGGTGTGATCGACCAGTGGAAGAACCTCCATCATTGGCTTTAGCTATGTTCTTGGGAGATGTTTGAGTTACCAAAACCCCCCTTTATCTGCCACTTCTACTGTAGCTTGGGGTACATGATATTTCCATTTTCCAACAGCTGCACCACTTTTTTCCCCTGCACATAAGCATCAAATGCTGTTTGCTGAATATTTCACTTGTTCTTATTTGGACTGAAGGTTTCTGTTACCACTGGCCCTTAGGGGACCAATTTAGCTGTACTGAACCAGTTTTGGTGTTCATTTCCTTCTTTTCAAAGAGCTGCATTTCCACATCAGTTGCACCCTTCATATGCTGGCATCTTCCATACTTCTAGCTCAATGAATGTATAAAAAAGCTATTTCTCCTCTTGTCTACCCTCACACATACATATGCCTCTGCTATCTAAATGGTGGGGGAACATGAAAGTAATGCTGAGAAGCGGGGGAGATTTTGATGTAAATGATGTACCACAAGGGACACAACCTCATTCCAGCTGATTGAGGTTTTAAGCACAGAAATGCAAAATATTCAGCCCATATATCATTAAAGTGTTGCAGGAAAGCCTCTGCCAGCCAGCAAGTGCCTGAGTAAATCTGAATTGCTGACTGTGCCTCAGCTCTCTGTCCCAACCTGTGCTATGATACCATCTTCTGTAATTGCAAACACATCCTGCAGCATCCTGTTTTTTGTAGGGTTCTTGTCTCAAGTAAGTTGTCACCCTGTTTGTGTCTTGTGGCTTTCATGCCCTGAGGAGAAGCCTGCGAAATTCACTTTGTTCTCTTCCAGTGTTAGTAAGAGATGCAGGCAGAGGAGGTAATCTCAGTCTGTTACGGTTTTCTGATAAAATCTATAGAATTAAAGGTAATATGGGTGTTTTCATAGTATCATGAAATAATTTTTGGAGATTGGAAATGTAATAAGTGTGAGTATCATTTTAGCTTATGGCTTTCCTTAATTTAACTGAAGTTCATGATGTTGATGTCATGGTAGAGGGCAGAGGGCTAAGTGTGTTTATTACAGGGAATTTTCAGGCTTCAGCACATGGATCTTTTCATGAGGCTGTTGCCTTGCAATCACACAGATGCTTTAGAAAAGCCTATCTCACTGTCTGGCTTGAATCATGTTCACCCACTCAGCTGCATACGAGTCAGCCTATTCAGACTTTACAGGATAAAGATACCAGAGCCAAAACAGACTCCTGGAGAGGATCCCTAAAGGTGGTGTGTGATTGTGTCTTGCACTGAGAGTGCAAATACCCCTAAATCCTATATATTCTTTCTGGGCCATTAAACAGGATCTTTATTTCCTTTCAGATTGCAGCATCTCAGTGACGGATTGCAGAACTCTGTCTATCGGTTTAACCTCTCAACACCCTGTTCATGTATTTCCTTTCCCATCTTGTGCACAGGCTGTTATCCTCACTGGCTCCAGTTTACTGGATGCTGCTGCTCAATTCTGCATAGTCAGACTCTGCTATTTAGGGATGGCACCAAAGCAGCATTATTTGTTTGCTTTTCCCATTCCATATGCATGATCCCCCTTCCCTTAAAGCCACAAAGAGAGCAGGGTGGCACATGCAGAAGACCCTGCCTGCATGCTTAGGCTTGCAGTGACCACCCAAAGCCCAGGATACCTTGCTCTTCCAGTTCTCCCCTGCGCAAAACACAGCTTTGAACTGGTTCTACGCTTGATGGCAAAGGAGGTATCAAACTGATCCCCAGCACAAACCCATGTCATGGTGGGCCGGGATCCATTGATTTATTTGTGACATATCCTCTTGGGTTTGGTAGTTGAGTTATTAAAATGAAGCTCGTCAGTAGACCGAAGAGGGTTGGGGGGGGGGAGCTTTGCATCTTTCATGCAGTTTGATCCTGCTCAGCTTGTTAACACTCTGTTGCTTTTGTGATTAATTATTTAGTCTTCTCCCCTGGTACTGGGGTATAATAGTGCAACCCCCATTTCTGCTGAGGCTTACAGTTCTTTGCTTTTCCCTGCAAGCCCTTTGCATCACCTCAAAGTGCAGAGCATCAAGTTTTTGTGATCACCAGGGCAGAGCTTCTTCAGCTGTTTGATTTTGGGGGTGTTGCTTCTTACCTTGATTCTTTGAGGCCATGTAGGCACCCTCCTGCACATAGCAGGGATTTGTGCCCATGGTGGGGCAGATGTGGGGTGAGCCCTGAGCTGTTGTTGCTTTGGTTAGATGCTGGTGAACGGGTGCAAGGTGAATTTGTACCTAGTGGGTGCTGTGGTGGTTGTTACTGGGGTTGTGTTTCAGAATGGGTGAGCTAAATGCCTGCAACACCCCAACCATCGCCTGTCCCCTGGGGTATCAGGGCTCATGGACCACGTGCAACCAGTGGCTCAGAGAGGACTGGCAGGTCCCTCCAGTTCTGAAAGGCACCTTTCTCCCTCCCTGAGCATCCTCGGCTGTGCTTCCTGCTTGAAGCACTAACTGCTGTCTAGGTCGAGGCCTGGGGTCTGAATAATTAGCAAGGAATTAGCTGTTTTTTCTTTATGACACAGTCTCCCCTATTCCTCTGATGTTTGCATCCTTCTCCTTTCATCTCTCGCCTCTGGGGCAGGTGCATAGTGTGGGACCATGGGAGCTCTGCGAGGAGCGGGCAGGCACATCCCACTGCAGCAGGGCTGGGAACCACTGCTCCTATCCCAGCCCTGCAGATGTGACTTTGAGAGTGTGAGTCTGTTGTTTACCCTGCTGCAAACTCCCTGTCTGCCGCTGGATGAGCCACCCTTCCTTCTCGTCCAACTTCCCTACTCCCCACCAAAGGTGTTGGAAAAGCTGATTACTTTATGCTTAGGAAGCTGATGAAGCATTAGCCTGGGTTTCTTTATGTTTTTATGGGTCCATAAATTAAATGGAAGCTCACAGTGATGAGGAAAGGAGCCAGGGAGAGCAATTATTTGTCAGGGAGACATAATGACTGATGGTTTTTCTACATGTTAATTGAAAATGTTGGAAGTTTTAGTGAAACAACACCTGAAGGCAGCTGGTACTGGTTGTACAGAGCAGACTACAACAGGCTGCATCACTCGCTGTTTAGGAATCTCGGTAGTAACCAAAAGGTGTTAATCAAATCACACCTTTAAGACTTTGAGCCAGATGACAGCCACAAAGCTTCAATCCTCTGAACATCCTCATGTCTGTGTTTTTAATGCTCAAGTCTGCCTGCAGACCAGTTTACTGTCTCCAAATATTGTCTGTGAACCATAAAACTTAAACACGATCCAAGATCTCAAACACCTCTCAGGTGGGCAGCAATGGGCCCCTGTGAGCCAGGGCTGCCCACTACAGCATGATGGGGTCTGAGAGCCTCCACATCCCTGGGGCCACATTCAGCTTGTGGGAATGACATCTCATTTCCTATCGCAGAATCATAGCGTGTGCCTCCTGTGTCCATTAATAGCACATAAATAACCCACTTGGGTCAGAGATGCTGAGGTAATACGTAAGCAGGAAAAAATCCAGAGCAGAGGCTGTACTCACTGCCCTGGTGATTAGATCATAGTAAAAATGAAATTCAAACTCTGTTTCTTTTTCAAACTCCACGAACTCTTGAAATTACATTGGGCCACACTGTAAGTGCAGGTACTGCAGGTACAGTTATATCACAATAAAGCAGCATTTTAAGACCCCAATATCATAACCATCAAGCCACATTAGTCATATTATTAATAGTTACCATTTTGAGGGTCTTGATATATAAGCTTCACCTTATACCAGTGCTTAGTCTACTTAATGCTTGTAGAATTATTCATGTTACATGGAAACTAGCGCACGTAATAACTTGAGGGATTCACATTGTCTATAAGAATATATTTACCTTCTCATTTTTTGAGATGTTCCCCCCCTCCCAAAAGATAGCTCTGTAATAAAAGAGTGTATGAAGTAGTTTAAAATACACATTATATAGAACTTCTTGGTTAAGTTCTGCTGACAAAATCATTAAATCTCTCCAATTATTATCTAAATAAATATTTTATTGTATTTTAATGTGTTTTATTATATTCTGCAGTCCTCTGAGCACCTTGATGTCATACATAAAAGAATTATTATGTAGAGTCTTTGCAGTATGAAAATGAATGCTTAAATGCTTGGAGACTTATACAAATTTCAGCAGGTTTTCTAAGACTAGTGAGAAGGGTTCATAAACACGCTGATTTTCCCCTCTCAAACATTTCAGGTCAATGGGGTATACAAGAGGAGATGTTAACAAAACCTGTGCTCTCTTAATAAGAGACTGGAGTGTTTGGAGGGCAGCGTACGCAACGCTTATGCTGCGGCACTTTCTAATAACATCTTCAGACACTGCAATAACATTAAAGCATGACAAGATTGTATAATAACTCTATTAATCACTTTCCCAGTAACATGAAGAGAGTGTGTTATAGCAATTGAATAAACCCTACCACCTTTCAGTGCCTTGGGATGTTTGGGGCAGTTATTGCAGAGGGCTACCATCTGTTGGTTTGGTCTCTAAACTCGTTTTAAGTCCTTTGTGGGGTGGTGCATATTGTGTGTTTTGCTTCTTGGAAGGAACTGGGAGCAGGATTTGCACATCTGGCTGTCCCACCTGCCTGCCAGGAGAGGCTTTGGGGAGGGGATCAAGCCAGTTTAATGTAAAGGCACTATTAAATGTGCTCACCCAGCTTCCCTCCTGATCTGATCTTGAGTTGTCTTTTGCATTATTTATGTGTTTTCCCCCCAGCTTTGTGACCTGGGGGCTGGCGCAGGAAGAAAGCTCTGGGGTGGGAGTGCCTGTGTGCTTGGTTTATGGTTATGCGCCTGTTGCGGGGTGGGCATTGGTTTCCTCTCCAGCCCGAGGTCAGGTCCCCAGAGCCCTGGGCAGGGTTGTTGGTAGCCACCCACCAGGTAGTGGTTCTGCATTGTGCACAGGAATGGGGAATGGCTCCTAAGTCCCCAGTGGCCAGACGTTCATCATGGGATAATGCTGCAGGCAGTCTGTGGGTAGACACCCGCTGCCCATTAAGTACACAATGGGGAAATTGTGGGTTCTTTTCCCCGTTGTGTAAATCTGCACATCTAATGAGTACTTGGGTAGCAGACACACAAAATGGGGTTGGATGGAGAGGTTTCTAAAAGGATGCTACTTAACCTCTGCTGCCCACTCTTTCCAAGGTTTCTTGATAACCAGGAGGTGTCCCAGAAGAAGATAATTAGGCTTGTGCTATTTCAACCTCCTCTGATCCCCAAGAAAGAGTTAATTACAGTCTTTTCCCTCTTGCTCAAAGGTGGCTGGATATTATTATCAGAGCTGTAATTATTCATGCTAATTGCTTATTTGGAGAGGGGGAGAGAATGAGAGAGAGAAAAACCCCAGACTCTGCACCAGTGATTAGCAGAGCAGACCAGGTATACTTCGGAAGGCTGGACCAAGATAGTGCAAGGGGGTGGAAGGAGGTTGGGAATGCTGGAGAGTTGGTGAGCGAGCAGACCTGGTCCTGCTAATGCTGCCACCTCCTCCAGGACTGAGGAAGAAGAGCATGCACTTCTTGCAGACCTTCCTCCGGTGGAGGGCACTCCGAGGTAATTGTACTGCTGGCTGGAGCCTTCGTTTGTTTTTTGGCTTAATTAACCTCTCATCATTTCGTTTCATTTTGCTTTAAATCTCCCTATGAGGGAGCAGGGGGGGTTGCGAGCTGCGTGTCTGAGGTTTGGGTTTAAGCTCCTCTGCAATTTTCAGCTGATATTTCATTAAAATGAATAAAAACTTCTATGATCCCCTAACTGCCTCAGTGCTGGTGGTTTTGAGTTGGGAAGGGCAAAGGAGGTGGTGTGTCTGTCCTCTTCCTTAGTTATGGGCTTTTAATAATAAGGCTGATTTCCTTCGGAGGCTTATTCCTATAACAAGATACGGGGCTTGCTTGTTAAAAGCAAAAGATTTAACCTTTATTCATTGTTAGTTAAGGGTATCTGAAGTATGATGGTGCTGATGAGATGCTTTGAAGGCAGGTGCATGGTAAAATCCAGCATGTTGCAGAAGCTGGGACTCGGTGGGAAAACACTGTGGGAAGCTGTCTCCTTAGGCAGACCTGGAGCGGTTTGGGGATGGTGGTGTGCTGTGAATGTGATGGCTCACACTGACTTCTGAAGAGAAGAAGAACTGTTGGTGAGGTGGGAACTTGACCTGAGTCATCCCTAAGAAGTCGTTATTTTAGTCTATTTTTTGTTTTCCTGGAACAGCAGGACCGTGTGTCCTGCTTGACTGGGGTTGCAAACTGCACCTGGTATCTAATCTCTGCATGAGTCAGTGCAGGGGTGAGCGCTCCACTGTGGCGTGGGCTGTTTTCTGTTGATCTTTCTGTTTTCTCTTAAGTTTTTGGTTCCTGCTGTTCTTAAGGCTGAGAAAAACAACCTTAAGAATTGCGCTTTACAGGTGATATGAACTATGTGGGTTTTAACAAAATAACTGGAAGGAGCTGCTGCTGCCAAATGCCTCTGAATGTTCCTCTATCCTTTTTATAAAGGTCTCTCTGCTGTCATCCTCATGGGCAGCAGCCACGTGCTGTGCTAAAAGCCAAACTGGAATGCTTTCTCTTCTGGGCATCTAAAATTATTATCCTTGTGCTTTAACTTCCTAACTGGCTGTAATTTTGTTTTAATGTACTGAATAATCTTTTCATCTGGATGTTTTACTACTCACATAAACTACACGGGCTTTCCATGTTCATATCCTCTTCCTGACAGAGGAATTAGTTTAAGTACAGCAAGATTGGGGACTGAGGGCTGCTGCCGTGTGGACTGCAGTCACCCCCATCGTTTGGGATGGGTGGCAGGGACAGGGATGGGGAGATGTTTCTTACCGAGTATTGGGGAAGTTTGGATTTACACAGAGATCAGGGGCTTGGTCACTATTCTAACAGGTATTGTGTTGCTGAACCTGAGCTGAAGGTTTATTTGTAGTTTTCTAAGCCTTTTGCATGCTGATTATTGGAATGCTGGACACCTCCAAGAAGGCAAGGAATCCAAATTTGCAGCTGTGGTACAATAGAAATAGCCCTTAGTAAACCCAGTCCATCCATATCTGGATCCCTGAATGATAGCAAATTTTTTACTTATCTTGAAATCTGTAGGAATTAAGAGCATTTTTACTTCCTAAGGTATCTGGCCAAAGGGCAGTGATTTATTTCTTCCTCTATTTTCTTTTTTTCCCCCTGTATTTTCTGATAATTACCACTTCATCCTTTGCTGTTCTGTTCCTAAGCCATGTGTAGCACACGTTATCCAACTAATTACTACTTATTGCTTTCCTATGGACCTTAGGTCTCCCAAACACCTCCTAAATAACAGTGTTGTAGAAAAATAATATATCTTTGTATGCTCCTATAGTTTCCTTCCCATGCACTGCTAGCAGTGCTTGCTTCCTTTCTGCCTGCAGTTTATTCTTTGTGATGGGGTTGCAGGATTGTAAATGAGTGCTGACCTCCTTGCATCTGTGTCACTCAATGGTTCAACTCCATGTGCAAATTCCTGGGTAGGTCAGAAATCTTTGGGCTGTAGACTTGATCTTTCCTTTGCAGGGGTTAAAATACAGTGTGATGCTGCCATCAAGGAGAGCGATGCCCCAGGGAATGTACTCTAGAGGCTACCAAAGGCCATGGGAGACTCTGATCCCTCTAATGAGGGAAACGTCCCTTCATGGAGGAACTACATACAGTACAGTGCATGGCACTCAGAAAGATCCCCTGATCGTGGGGCTCTGCAGGAGCAGGATTCACTTTGAAAATCTTTACAGTTCATGTCCTTTTCAAGCTGTAAAGGGATTCCTTGGTGGATTTTTGTGTTTCCTGTTTCTGCTTGGACCACAGAGTTAGAGTACATAGGTAGGGGAAAACGCAAGTGTTATGGGATTTTTGCCATTAAGCCACTGCAGCTAGGGAAACAATTAAAATGATTATCAGCTGATGTGCTCAGAATGTCTCTGTTGGCAAGGGTTAATGCTGGACAGATTTGGGCTAAACTATTGCACTGCTGACCCTGTGTGCTGTAAGAAAAAGTATGTAGGATGTCTACATGGGGAGTCCCAACCAGAGACGACACCATTGCCCTTGACCTGTTGACATCCAAATTTTTGGGATGTAAGTAAAGAGGCTTGGAGCAAGACAGTTCCAAGTACAGGAGTGGGTAAGAAGCTGGGCACTGAAGACTCATGGCAGTTTGGTGTGTTTGCTAAATGCCTGCCTTTCATCTGCTGTTGACCTGCCTTGGACTTGGAGCTAATCGGGAGATATACAGACGAGTCTTTTGGAAAGCAGGCATGTCTAAGAAGTCTTGGTGTGCTTTGATCTGAAAGGCTCTCCTGTAAACATCAGCCAGCCTTTCAACTGATGTCTGTGTGAGAGAGAGTTTTTGATGGAGTGAGATGGCACGGTTGGGTTTACTGGAGTTAAACTCCAGTCATTGAAATCGGAAAAGGTAGAGGAAAGGCTTTGTAAGAGGCTGGCTCTGGGAGTCGCACTGACTCTCCAGCCTACATCAACTATTGCAGTAGTGTGGGCAATGTTGTTTTCCCCTTTTTTTTTTTTCTCCCCACCTGACAAAATCCATTAATTAAAAGGCTACATTAATCTGCCCTTATTGCGTTTGACAGATCTGATATTGAATGCCTAATTCATGGCACTGTTCTGCATGGTGGCGTGTGTGTGAGCATCTTTAGGGGCTAGGGCAGCCAGCAAGTAATCATCCGTCAGGCTGAGTTCTTGCTCCATCTCCGCCCAGTATATCTGGGCAGGGGGGAAATAGGGGAGAGAGACTTTACAAATCTCAGCAAGAACAGTGAATATCCCAGGAAAAATAACATCTGTGCTTTAGCTATCAGAACAGCAGAGCTGAGAAAAGGTGTTTGGCCAATGACCAAATGCCCTCGCAGGACTCTGGGCCAGGCATCAGAGCGGTTGTTCTACAAATTAGCCTTGGGAAATAGCCCAGCTAGAAATGATTGTGTAACCTCTGCAGCAGGTGATGTTCCTCAGGGTTGGGTTTTTTAGGCAGTTCCTGTAGTCACATTGCGAGCAGCAAGTGCTGAGTTTTACTAGTATTATTTTTTTTTGACTGAGATCTTGCCATTTCCTTGCTTTGCCCTCACAACACTGATGAGGGCACCCCCATTATCCTCATCCCAGGCAGAACTTTTAAACCCTTGCTCAAATCTTTTTTGGTCATTTTGTCTAAGTAATGACATGCAGTGGGAACATAACGTGATGGAGACATATGTAACAAGCTTCTGTGGAGAGACATATGTAGGTATATATATATGGGTATATACATTTTACTAGCACTTAAATGCATTACCAGTTTATCCCATGTTCCTTTGCTTGTTGCAGCAACCTACGGTGGGGATTCTGTGGGCTATTCTCAAGCTCACAGGCAGGCATGTGGCAGCTTTCTTTATTCCCATATTCGTGCTCAGCCAGAGTTCCAAAATCCCTTACAAGGTAGTGGTCATTTTTCATTTTCCAACATATACCAACTAAGTATTCTTGATAGTATTATCTTGACAAATAACCTGTGCTGGTCTTGCTTTGTACTGCGTTATTCTCTTACCCTTTGTGGCGCTATGCTTGTGCACACAACCATATATACAAGCCCACTACGATGTTGTCTGCTGAGGTCCTCACTAGCTGTAAACTTTGCTGCTGCATGTGGGCCTTTTGTATGCCCATCATCAGAAAATGAATAGGCAGTGGTCCAGGAAGTCGAGCAGTCCTGCGTGTGAGGATCAGCTGGAAGTAATGCTGGGAAACCTGAATCCCAGCATAAGCAATACCATGGTTCAGGAAGCTCTTATGTGAGCTGTTTTAACCTCCTCCCCATCTCCTTGCAGTTGGCTGCTCTGTGCCTTCAAAAAGGCCTGATTTCAGGAACCAATGTATATTAATTTTTTCTTTCTTTACTCTTTGTGAGACTTAATACAAGTTACACATGAATTTTGTGGCTTGCTGAGTTTACACAAGGGGAGCAGCAAAGGCAAATGTCAAAATTGGGTCTCAGTTCCTATCAAAAGGCTGGGAAAGAAGGTTGGGGTGTCTGGTGTTTCTATTGGACTTGTTTGGAATATCAGCAAATTATTATGATGATCAAGACAGCACCTGACTTGCGACTCCTGAAGAGCCTAGTACAACTAGGTTGAAATCAGCTCTGAAGCCTGATTCTCCCTCACAGTTGGGTTTCTTGGGGGTTTTGTTTGGTTTTGGGGTGTTTTTTATTGGCTTTGTTTGTACATTGTTTAAATAAAACAATTTTTAACCCTCCAGAAGTTCTTTTCTCTGGTAGCTCAGCTTATATAGCTTCCAAACCAGGAAATAATCAACTGTGCATCCCAGCAGCACCTTGTTTCCGTCAGGGCGATGTTGCAACTCTGTATATATGCTTGTGAAAATAAAAACATTCAACTGCATCCCTTTCTGTCCCTGTTCTCCCCCAGCTGTGCATTAGCCATTTTAAAAGGAGTCGTAGATTCCAACACTCTCAAATGAAAGTCCATGCTGCTCCCTCGTGGAGCATCATGCATTGCAGGCGAGGCCAGGAGTGCAGATGGCTGTGTGTAAAGGAACTCGTCTAGCAGCCTCTGAAACAAGTGATGCTCCTTTTAGGAAGGGAAAATGGGATTTTGCAGGTGATGAAATGAGGGGTTTTACTGTCATTAGTTTCCAGCCAGCCCCCGTCTTGGAATGGAACATGTGGGAATAGCTTGTGGAGCCGGCTTGGCTTTGGAGAGTGGGTGGGTATGGAAGGGTGAGGACGTGGTGGTGGAGAGAGGTTTTCCAGCCTTTTTTAGTGCTGAGTTGACCTGAAGAGCCCAAATGCTCAGGATATTAGAGGCTTGCCTGCATGTCCAATGTGCTCCCTGCAGGCAGCCCCGTGTCTGCAGTGTCTGTTTGCTGCTGGGTACTGCCAAACATGGGGCTAAATCTCTTTTGCAAGAGATGGAGCAAACCTGAGGTCTGGGCTGTTCCCAGAGAGGAGCAGGAATTGCTCCGAGTGCCTCCTGCTCTGCTGAGGAACTTGCTAAATCCTACCATCATCCAGCAGCTTCCAGCTCTTAGAGAGCTCAATAAATAAACGTTCCTCATTATGTCAGATGGAAGTAGGTACCTGTTTGAAGAAAAGCCCTCTCCTGACACACAGGGAGGATGGAGAGTTTGGAAGCCTGGCTGTAATCACAAGAGGGCAGGGTTGGCTCATGGCTCTTGAGCATCTCCAGCTCATGGACCCACCAAGGGGCAGCAGGAGCTGGCCTTGCCCTTGGCACTGGTGACAGCCGGAGCTGTGACAGTTGCTGGGCTGTCGGCACAAATTGACTCCATCCTCTGACTGTGCCCTTCAGCACCAGTGTTACCTGGGGGGATATATAAATGAGACAAGAATCTCTCTTGTGACCCTTCTCTAGTTGCTTTGAAAGGTTGGCTGTACCCATGTATGCTCATGGGCCTCTTGCTGTGGCATTAATAAAAGCTTCATATTAATATTGATGTTAGAATTGAAAACATAAATTGATTGTTAATTAGCAGCTGAAGAGTGGCTCAAGCAGTGCTGGTAATGATGCATGGAGCTTGGCTTCCCAAGAAATGTCTGCTCTAAACTACACAAATGGAGATCGCAGGTCCTGTTTGCATGTAAAATGGCAAAGGTGTCATTGCTAATGAACACGTTTTCCTAACAGGTACTTAGCAGGCTGCTAGTACTGGCATGTTTTGAGAGCATCTTTTGTGACAGTGCCTAGAAGGAGTTGGAATGATCACAGTGGGAGACTGCCTCCTGGGTCACCTGTTGGTGATTGTTCTTTCAGGTAACACAGAAGTTGGATTTTGAGGCTTTTAAACAAATTTAAGATTTAGAACGATGGCAGGAGACAGTCTTGCATTGTGTGACCTGCATGATTTTTAGGTAAGACCATATGTAACCTTCCCTAAAGCCTTCTGAGTCTCACTGATGCTGTCAAGTCCAGTAGTAAGTTGTCTTGAATGGACAATTCTACATTCTGTGGCATTTCTCCTAGGGAGAGGGAATAGAGATGGCATTTTTGGCCCCCTCCTGCAATTGAATTTCCCGAAAGAAAAAGTGGAGTTGTAAAACTGAAGACTGAGCCATGCCACCATCCGAGGCATATTGGCATCTCCCACGGCCCTCCCCTGATTGAAGAGCAACTCTTCTATGCAGCTTCATTAGGGTTCTTATGCAGCTTCAGTAGGGTTTGTAGTTAGCTCTGCCATCTCTTGAGCATCTCTAGTGTGAGTCTGTGATAATAGGGTGCAATCCTGGTGTCTGTATTACTATAGCGGTAATAGTAGGTGCTCTAATTACTCAGTTTTTGATCAGCCACAGCTTGTATTAGTGTGTGATGGCTCAACTCAGTGCAGCGTTGTCGGCACGTCACAGGCTCTGCTGTTCAGCAGATCCTCTCTTCACTCCTTCATTCCCCTGCTCCATGCCTGAGGAAAGGGAGGCTAAAGCACAGTCTTGACAAAGGGGATGGAGAAAGGAATTTGGGCCAAAATCAACCAAAAAAGCAAAGCAAACTGCAAGAACCTCCCAGGTTTTGTGTGTGTTTGCATTCAGTCATTTTCTGTATCTTCAGACTTTCCCCCTATTTTTTATCTTATCACCCTTGTGACTTGCTTTGAAATGGGACTTCCCCACTGCTCCCTTATTTAATTCAAGCACTGCTTTAATCCTCTTCTGCCCTACCCAAGCCTAGCATTTTCACAGGGAAAGAAAGCTTATTTCTCTTGTTAGTTGTGTTTGCTCTCCATTTGCTGACTGGGTGACTAACTCCTTGGTGTTGTAATCCATACAGAGGTGGTGTCTTGTCGCAGACTAAAGTGGTGCTTAGGGTAACTGTGCTAGTGCAGGCATGTGAATGTGTCTCAATAGCTCTTGGAGCAGAGCCAGGTCCCAGCAGCACCAGCCAGCGCCAAGGATGATGGGGTGAACTTGTCTAAACAAGCAATCCCTTTCCTCCAGAGTTGATAGGTGCTTATGGTGATGTAGAAGGGACTGGTGGTGGGGCTGCCAGCCATGGCTCCAAACAGGAGCAGTGTGAGAAGCACCTCAAATGCTGGGCAGTGGGATAGCTCTTCAGGATGCTGTGAGGAAGCAAGAAGTGGTGTTAACTTCTCCCATTGATTCAAATTTTGTTGTAAAGTCTGAAAAGAGTTTTCCCAAGGTGCCACAGATGAGGTGACAGGAAGACACAGATGGAAAAGGACTTCCCAAAGTGAAGCAGGCGCAGCGGGAGGTATTTCATTAGCAAGGGAGCTGGTGGTAAACATTGCCCTTGTCTTGATAAGAATATATAGGGAACGTGTGTTGGCATGTTTGGCTTAGCATAAGTGAAGAGCCTCGTCTAAGATGCAGAGTAATGCATCTGAAGTTGCTTAGATCTAAACTTGTCCCTAGGCACTTGGCATTTCCCTCAGTGAAGACTCATCTTGTACTGTATGTTCATTATAGCTGAATTCTTTTTAAAGATGCTCATGGTAGAACATCTCATAAAATAAAATCAATTATGCCTCAGCCTTCTGATCTTTACTAAGTGTACAATGGGGATTGATTGTGCCTCTGAGAAGAAAATGCTATGTTACACTTCTCATCTATGTCTAAATGTGTTCCTGGTAGACCAAACCCACTTAGAAACAGCTGTAGCAAGAGTAAGATTCTGGGGCTGGATGGGAGCTGCACTGTTTTGTCCTAGCCTCGATGGTGCAGAAAGAGCCTTATATTGCCTTAATACAGCATCCTGTTTGCAAATGCACTTGAATAAGTGTCTTGGGAAAAGTCCAAATGTAATACCTGCTCAAATTGTGCTCTTGGTGTGTCAGATTAGCTGCAGATGCAATGCTAAAGCAGTCTTGTTTAATAGATTTTTATCTTCTGTACCAGTGGATTCAAAGGGATGAAAAAGATCCGGAGTTCTGGGCCACAGCGTGTGGGAGGAAAAGGAGCCTCTGAGTCACTGATGGTTATTAAATGACAGCAGAATTGAAATGCCTCGAAAGCCCAACTGTGCACTCATGTAGGTTGATAATTGTTGATGATCTGTAAAGGCAAAAGTCCTGACTGAAATTCCGAGAGTCCTGTTTCCCTAAAGAAAAAAGGGAATAAAATGGCCTTTTTGCTGGCTTCTCAGCTGAGCTGTGAGCGCACGTATGATGCAGAGGGCATGCCATTCCCTTGGGCTGCTGGCTGAGATGGGATGGCACTGCTGCTCTGGGCCCCAAAAGCATCTCCCTCTGCCTTGGCTACACTCCAAGTGGAGCCTGGTGTTCAGCAACCTGGCTGATGCTGGCAGGGAAAAGGATGGCTGGATGCAGAACTGCTCCTGCTAGTGGTGAGAGAGGCCCTTTTCTTTCCCAAAATGGTGAGGGTGCTCTTCTAGGATATAGAGCTCCAGGAGAAGTTGCTCAATTGAGGGCAGTCTTTCCCATCCTGTGGTTCCCTTATTCACCATCTCTCCTGCTTGCATGTGGGTTGGTTTTAATTCCCTCCAGGCTTTCTGGACAAGTGCCAGAAAGCTTTCTGGACAAGGCTGAGGAACATCAGATGTAACTGGCATGAGGTATTTCAGCAGATTACAATTCCTCCCTGGAGGATTCCTCAGTCTGTTCACAGCCCTGGTGCCATAAGTCCAGGAGGACCCAAGCACTGCGTGAATCACTCTGGGGCTGGCACTGGTGGCCTCAGGAACCTGATGGAGAGGAGCTGAGTCATGGAGGTGGGATGCAGGGCACTCCTTCACTGCAGCGAGCTGTCACCAGGCTTCCCCAGCAAAAATAGCCGTGCCTGCTTCGGGTTGAGACACTGCATAATGCAAGCTTTGTGTGATGAGAACATATGAGTTAGGAGCTTAGAGCTCACTTTAAAGTCAGTAGAAGGACAACCTTGCTCCTTCCTGCTGACAGCCCCGAGAGATCCTCACTCTCATCTCTGTGGCTTGACATGACTTTTTGCCCCTAAAACTGGTGCTGACTAATTCTGCAAAAAGACATGTTGGAGCTACAGCCCAGTGCCTGGGGAGATGTTGGAGGTATTAGTAGGTCAGTGGTTAAAGCTGTATAAAACTCAACAGGGTTTAGTTTGAGGTCAGAGTTTTGTCCCCAGATGTAAGACCCCACTCACTGCATAGGGTGCTCAGACACAGGTATGTACCTGCCCCTGAGTCCTTTAGGCTCACAGTAACGCCGGCTCCTTCCTCACTTCCTCATGCATTTGGTCATCCCTAAGAAAATGTAATGTTTTCCTAAATTTAGCAGCATAAGTACTGTGGGTGTTGTCTCTTCTCCCCCCTTCCCCACTTTCAAAAGCCATCTTAAAAGCTGCACAGCGATTTAAATGGCAGCTTGATGGGAATCCATAACAAATGACTCTGCAATTAGTAAATCTCTCCTATTGTGACAGCTCTATTATTAAACTGCCGTAAATGCCAGGCTATTAATCTGCTGTCTCCTCAATCCCCATGCTTCCCCTTTCTTGCCTGTCCTTTACACTATTTGATTCTTTGACTTTTTTCCTTAATTTTCCACTGTCTTCCAGCAAGTGTTTCCAGGGAGGTGGCACTTGCAGGGGGAGAAAGGCTTTGTGGCACTGTCCCTTAGAAGCTTTTAATCTGTAAGGCCTGAATGGTCATCTCTCGTTTGCTTTGAAACTTTTGCTGTTTCAAAACCAGAGCATGTGAAACTCCTAATTTGCAAAAATCAAAGTTTAGCCCTTAAAGAAGCCGCTTTATGTAGGAAGGTGAAGGGGTAGGGAGGGAAGCTGTGACAGCAAATGGGCAGGATATTGACTTAGGAAAAATCATAGCTGTCCTAATGCAGGGTGAACTTTGCAGCTGCTCTATCCCATGATATAGGTGTGCATCTAATTTCTTAGCCCATAAATCTGCTCTGTCACCCCAGGGCTCAGGGACATGCGGTGCTGTGAGTAATACAGGGAGCAAACAGCAAGGAAAGCAGAGCATCAAATAGATGGTGCCTCCATAGTATCAGTGTGTTGTGTTCTCACTGCACACTTGCACACACTCATCCCTCCTGAGGAAGCAGAGGGACAGGGGCAAAGGGAGCAGGAGCATTGAAACGAGCGGTCTGGGGTGACAAGAAGGTTTCACCTTTGAGCATTGAGATTGGCCTGTTGAGGATGCAGTGCTGACACCTTTGTCCTGGGATTTCCAATAAGGAAAGAAACTGTGTCCTTACAGTGGTGCGAGGATGAGCTTAGCACAGGGAGGTGTCTGCTGGCTGCAAGCAAATGCTTGGGAAAGTCCCCACCAGCCTTAATCTGTGATCTCCTGGCTTACAGCTGCTGCTTGGAATGGTGCTGGTCTTATTGGAGAGGTCTGTCACCCTGCAGCTCCCCTGGCACCACGGCACCTGTGCAGGAGGAGCTGATGATGGTGCTGCCTGGCAGAGAATCTGTATGCGTATTCATAAAACACGCATGTACAGCTGTCCGTTTCCACTGCAATAAGAAGTGATACTGCCCTGTACCACTATACTTTCACCTGCTGCTTGGAGGAGAGTGTGTCTTGCAGTACTGTCAGGACTAGGTCTTTCTGAGAGCTTGGAAATTTGAGATTGTATGGACCTTTAACAGCTGGAGTATAGAGAAAGCATCTACCCTGTTCTATGGCAGAGATAACAGCAAAGTGACCCATCAACCCAAAATCTGAGACTTAAAAACTGTTGTGGGCAGGAAGAGGCTTTTCCCTCTGTCTCAATGACTTGAAAGTAGCCACACTGGTGTAAATCAGCTGCACCATGTAAAAACCTACATTCTCTTTGCATCCTGTTGCTACAGAAACTTCTCTGGAGCCCTGGGTACCTGTACAGCCGCTATGCTGCTCTGGGAAGATCACGTGCCTCTGAGCTGGGGCATCTGGTTGAGGAGATCTGCTGCGGACTTGGCTCATTCTGGGCAGGCTTTTTGTCTCTGCTGCTTTTTGGCTGCTGAGGTATTAAAGAAAATGAAGATCTGCATCTACTTAGTGCCAGCTTTAGTCCCTTGTGACGAGATGGGCTTCTGCCGAGCATGCTGCCCTCTGTTAACTGTGGGTATTTAGGAGGTTCTTAAATACAATATTATACTCCTAATTATGCAGAAATCCTTCAATCTGGCCTGTTTCATCTGGAATTATGCTCAGCCATCAAATCCTGCCAAATATTATCTTCTTAGAGCAAGGGATACTGGTGCACGTGGATTGCCCCCTGCAGAGAGGCAAATCCAGCCAAGAGGCCAAGCTGTGCGGCCCTGGCAGGGATGGGCAGAAGCAGGAGCTACTGGTGTGGATGTACCCACCTCCCTTTTTAACAGCAGAGAGCAGGCATAGCCATGGGCACCCGCATTCCCAGCCCTGCACCCCATGTGGTTCTGGTAAATGCTAATGTTGTTGTGTGCTGCCCAAGTCAGAGTTGTCCATAGAGTCAGTGTTACCAGAGAAGGCTGCATGGAGGCTTTCACCAGAGAAGTGGCTTTGAGAGAGGACTGATGTGTGACAGCTACATGAATGACTTGTGGTGAGATGCTGGAACAAGAGGAGCTGTGGCTGCTCCATCCCTGGAAGTGACCAAGGCCAGGTTGGATGGGGCTTGAAGCAACCTGCTGTAGTGGAAGGTGTCCCTGCCCGTGGCAGGGGGTTGGAACTGGATCAGCCTTAACGTCCTTTCCAGCCCGGACCGGCCTGGGATTCTGTGATGGCTTGTGCAGAGCATTTGCGCTCTTCTCCTCCAGCACCTTTCTCCTCTGGCTAAATCACTTTACACCAGGAATGTGTCATTCTGGGGATAACTAAAGCTACGTGATGCTTTGTATATTTAATAGTGCATTTAATGTGGCTGCAATTCAGATCACAAACATCCTTTGCAATGGCGCAACTACTGCTTAAATACCACCCCAGCAGGCTTGAGGCAAATGCTGTTTATAAAGGAATCCAGTCCTTAATTAACTTCGAAAAATCACAGGCAATGTAGGTAATTGTTAGTTATGCCTGGGCCACCATCTGCCTAGCATGTGGTTATTGCAGGAGTGCACCTGAAATCTTGCAAGGAAGTTTTAATGCCCCCTTGGTGATGTCCCTCAGGTGTTGTTTGTTGGTTCAGAGCACCTGTAAGCTTCATTGGTTTTTGGTCCAGACCTATTTTCCTGTTGTCCCCCCTACCCATACATGCATCATTTCTCAGCTCTATAGAGAGCAACCCCGTAACTTTCACTCAAATCTCTACATCCATTTAAGCCTTGTGCTGCTTCTTAGCAACGGATTAATAGTTAAGTGAAAGGGTTTTACAGTACAATATATTTTAGAGAATAAATATTCTTAAACTACCATTCCATAAGTCATTGTACAGAATGTTTCTGAGAACCTTTTTCTAGGGAGCTCTCTTAAACCTTTAATGTTAGCTCTTGTTTGCAGTAGGTCTGGTTATTACTGTGTGTCAGAGATGTCAGCTAATACGAAGGTGGGAGATAGCAAACGTAGGTTTTCATAGCTCTTACAGCTTTCAGAAAATAATTTTCTGTGCTTTTTTTTTCCTTTACAAAAAGAGGGCAGTCAAAGTATCTTTTTTGCCAAGTGTACAGCTTCAAAACTTGGTTTTCTTGGCAATAATTCATCCACTGTCAATTCTGGCCTGGATTCTGTGTGTTCATCTTTGTGGAGTAATAAGGTTTGCAGTCACAGGTCTTTCAATATTGTTCCCAGTGGCCCTTGCACAGGAATACACTCGTGGAGTAGGAGGTGTAGTTCTGGAGAGTGGACTTGAGCAGTTGCCTTGCCTTTGAGCAGCAGAAATGATGTCCAGGAAAGTGCAGGAAAATAAGATACTGAGGGAACAACTCTGCTCTGAATGTTATGGAAAAAAAGAATAAATCTCTAACTTTAAATGCCTTGTTGCCCATGTAACTACTGTGTTTCAGCATGCAAATGGCTGCTGAGGTAGCAGAGAATGTGTACTTGCTGCCTCTTCTCATGTGTAATCAAAAGGTACAAATGAGAAGGCACCTTTGTCATAAACTGGGTCACTGGGTTAATAGAGTTTTGAAAATATCCCCTCCTAACCCATGCCATTAATATCTCAGCATCCATCTGGATTTTAATACTGTCGTATGCCTGTGATGTGTGTGTCTGTCATCCACGCGCTCTGAAGGTTTCCTCCCTTAGTCAAGGAAATATTCTGTGTGATAGAGATCACTGCTGAATGCAATATGATGCTTTGACTGGCGACAATTCGTCTTCATTTGAACACTAAATATTCCATTTCTCTAGCTAGCAAAAGGCTTGATTTAGGATAGCAGCTCAGTGACTATTCCAGGCAAGGGTTTGAAAAAGTAATATTCAGCTGAACTTTATACAAATTCAGCTTTTAAACTAGGTGAGCTTTTGATGTTTCTGTGTCTGGTACCTGCTCCCTCTTCTTTTGTGTCTCCTGCCATGGGTTTGACTGAGACACTCTTGTATAGGTGGTGTTTGCACTGCTTTCTTGCTGGGTTTTACTGTATTCCCTTTCATAGTGATTCAGCAGGAAATTTTAGGTTTTAGAGGGAGGAGGAATAGGGGAAGCAGCTAATGAGTTGCTCTGTCAAAAGGGATGAATCTTCTCTCTAGTTTACTGGTTACTAAAGTTAGGAATTTTATCCTAACTGGATCAAATCCCTAACCAGGGATCCTAACTGGATCAAATCCCTAACCAGGGATTTGAGATCTGTTGTCTAGGAAAAGATGTCTTTATCATTGGCCATCCTAGAGGAAGCCCGATGATGCTCTCCTGTTAGCTCATATAGGTGGAGATGGATCCCTTAGTGCCTTACTGAATGGTGCTGCTTTTGTTCTGAACAGCACTGCTGAGACTTTGTGACTTACAACGTCAGCTTTACCTTCCTATTAATTCAAACACTTAATGCTTCCTCCTTCTCCCATACCTTCTGGGCCCAGGTGCTCTGTTGGCTTTCTGAGCTGCAGTCTGGGTAGGCTTGGCACACTTACTCCTAGTGGTGTGGCCTTTCCCAATCTGATAATGAGAATATGAAAAAATGCTTTGCTTCTGGGTGTGTTACTCTTTTTGGGCTGGTAGGATCTTGCAAGGAGGTGCCAGATGCCTGGTATTCTGAGCAAAGGGGTGCAGATGTCACATGAAGGAGGACTCAGTCCTCCTTGCCCTGCAGCAGCAAGAGCTGAATGGCCATGGCCTGATTTTGTTCATTTTCAGATGTGTTTGAACACGCTTTTTCTCCCCCTCCCCTCTTTCTGAGAATTACAAGTCACTCTGCCTTTGCTATCAGGGATCCTCCTCTCCCTCCTTAAATACATCTCTCCCAGAGAGACCACACAATCAAGACAATCCCTTTTTCTCTTGTAAGGCAAAGCCCATCTACTCCAGATAGTCAAGATTACCAGCTAACTTTACTTGTGGTTGTGAGAGTGATAGGTAATAGTTGCTGTTGTGGTTAGCAAAGCAAAAGCCATTTCTCTCTGCTTAATTGGAAGGCAGTTGTTCTTTCCACCACCTCCTTTAAATCTTCTTCCAGCCTAGATCTTAGCAGCCAGGTCCTGGCCACCCCAGAGTTTGCAGGATCATGCTCTGACTTCTGCGGGATAATGACTTTTCTGCCCACGTCCAAATGACACCAACTACCAGTTGCGAATGGAGAATGGTAAATTCATTTGTTAGCTGCTCTCTCTCCTGCAAGATTTACTTCCATCAGGGATTTTTATAGGCCAATGCTGTGTCTTTCATGACGGGGATGTGTGCTGAAGGAAATTTATTGTTCCCTTCCTAATAGATAGCTGTGATTTGATTTCAGAACAACCACTTTATGTGCGAGAAAGCGATTCCATTGTGCCACCACACAGCATTGGGAGCATTTGTGGCCATGGGGGCATTTGAATTAAAAAGAGTAAAGGCTGCACATCTGCTGCCCTCCACCCCTATTAACAGAACAGTGTTAATCCTAAAGAAAAGAGAGCAATTAGCTTGTAAACCCTTCCTGAACCCACTGGAAGATTAGCCATTTTCAATTAAAGCATTTCAGCTGGAAAGATAACGGGCTAAAATTTCCAGCTTTTAAAATATACTATTATTGACTACATGGGTTTATTTCTGTCAATTCACATCCTTTGTAATTAATTACCCTGGGATAATTAGGACTGCCTTGCAGCATACCCTGTTCCCCACTTTTTCCCCTTACAATGCAAATGACAAACTGACTTCGTGATCCATCTTCTGACCTGTTGCAACTAGACCAACTGCACTGTTGTTGTTTGGACCTATGCTGGGGATGAGCCCTAAGCTGTATTTTTATGGGTTACTGTAACTCATGAGTAAAAGGATAAAGCTTTACAGAGGGCTATGAGCATGTTGTAACTGTTCCCGGGGAGCCCGGATGGGAGGAGGGAGGCTGATCCCATCTTGCAAGCCTGCAATAAGAAGGAATTTGCAGTCCCTCGGGGAGGCCCATACGCTCTAAAGCCAAAATACTTCTTTATACATCACTAGCCCCAGCACTTGGGGGTTACCTGGAGCTGTGTGTGGCTCTGCTTTGTCCCACCTTGGGAGGTGAAAGTTCACAAGCTAGAGCAGGAGCCAAGTGGGCAGATGGGAATGCCTCACCCGAAAACACATGGCTGAGAGGCTCCGTCTGATGACATCTGCGTGTTCCAGCACTTCTGAGAGCTGCATTGCTCCTCAGGGTGTCTGGATAGAGCCGGGAGCCTTCCTGCAGCAGCAAGGGGGTCTGACCTGCTTTCACCCCATGCTGGATAGCCATCTCTGCTTAACTGTGATTGCTTCCGGTAGCTGTGTTCCCTGCAGCTACCGCATGAGCGCAGAGCCAGCATCACTCAGCATGGTCCGTGCTGCAGATCCAGCATGGGGGAGAGGCTGAAGCTGGAGCCAACAGCCGGCTCGTGGTCTCATCCAATGCTGACCACTGCAATGTTCCCCCTTCAGTGGGTTTCCCTGTCTGCACCACACATGCAGCCTTGCATCTCCTACTACCACAAGTTAATGTGATCGGCTGTGTTTCAGGGGGCTTTTGTGGCTTTTTGGTCACTATGTGTGACTCCAAAACACAGACGTGCCTCTGCTGCTGGTAGTGGCTGGTCTACATCTAAGCAAAAGAAAGAGAAGAAAGGCTGATCTTTCAAGAAACTGCTCGGCCATGTAGGCTGAGGTACCTGACGTCGAAATTAGCCCTCTGGCCATGGCCAAGGACTTCTAAGTGAGGTAAGATGAGTTATTTGAATGGAAAACCACACAGAGCTCTGACTCCTGGGTGCAATGTGGGCTGTGCTTTTTCTGAGTCATTAAAACTATTGGTATTGCTCCTAGTTCTTGGCTGTCTCTCACGCAGATGTTGGCCAGCTTTGCCTTGTCTCCTCTAGAAGAGTTGCACAGCGTAGGTACTGCATGGTAGTGGGTAAGAGTGGATATAAAAGCCATTAAGGCTTTTTTTGTTTAAGGAATACAGCTTGGTGCTCTTGGGATCTCACTGGCTTTATCATGTTACTGATATGAACATTGTCCTTTTGCAGTCAGTGCTTTTCCTGCTGTTTCTTTGTTGAAATGTATATGAAAATATGCCTTGGAAAATATTTTACATCTGAACTAGTTGATGCAGCACCTTGGAGAGAAGGTGTCTGATGCAAGAGTACAAATGAAGCCTCATTAAGCAGGAATTCAGTGGTTCTACTGAATGCCCCAGCAATTAAATTTCATCTCGATTCATATGCAGGTCAGGAGAGTCTGGAAGGAGAATAGAGGAAACAAAACACTGTGGCTCTGTACTATGTAAATTAGTGTTAACATGGCATTTCATTTATTGTTAATGCATTGTTACACTGCTACTCATTGAAAAGAAACTGTGTGACAACTGCTAAGACTGATGACCCACTTGCTTATTTTTCCATCTGTGTTGGCAGCGTTGCCTCTGAAAAGACCAGTGCCAAGATAAATCTGTTAAGGGGGGAAGATGCAGAGGTTTTTGTTTCCACAGAGATGAGTGGAGTTGGTTGCTGACTTAATGTTAAGACTTGTCCTTCAGGCTGCGGTAAGCTGTAGCGCTGCCTTTCTCTTGGAGTGAGATGTGGCCACATCCCTGCTACTAGAAGGACACTTACTTTGGGCTGGATACTCTCAGGATCAAGAGAAACAAGTCTTCAGTTCCTATTATTGAAGACCTGAGCTCTTATGGTGTGTAACATAGTAAGGGGTTCAGAGATGCTGATGTGCTCTGCACCCCCATCAATGCACTCACACCTCTGCTCCCACAGGGCAGCTCCCTGTTGTCACTTGGGCTGATGGGGCTTGGAGTCTACTGTTCTGTTTTTGAAGGGCTGAAGTGCCAGCTCCCTATTTTCTGTCCTATTTTCTGTACACAGCAGGGTATGTTTCTTCTCTTGTGTTTTTTATTAGTGTGGTCTTATGTGATGGAGTTGTTTCATCTAAACTGCCTACCCATAGTGGGGAAGGAGGGTGGATACTGGTGGGTGCTAATACAAGACCCATCACTATTTTGATTCTTGGTGATACTAACAAAATATAAAGGAGAAACAGTGTTTCTGCGAAAGAGGAGAGACCATGAACTGGTCCTGTCAGGGCTGGACTGGTGCTGATATTGAGATGCCAAGTGCAGCAGCCACACACTCAGTATAAAGTGGAGTGGTTTAATGACCTTAAAACTGGGAGCCAGTCCCACCACTGAAGAACTTGGACTCTTATTTTCCCTCCAACTTTTTAGCTATAAACAACTTGCTATCATTCCGGTGCCTCGATCACTAAGAACTGAGAAGATGGGAGCTCTTAGGCACTTTGGTTTCCCTCAGTTGCATGGTGCTGCTCTTGGTCTCAGTTTCTTCAAGGTTCCTCCATTCGCACATAGTTCTTTGCTGAGCTGGTTCAATGCCCGTTCAAGATGATTTCATTTGTGTCCCAAAGTTGTTTGATAACTGCTAGCTATGTTGCTATGAAAAATTGGAGGGGGAGAGGAAAGTAAAGCCAGTTAAGAGCATCCTCAAATGGGGGTGTATGTTTTGCCCAGAAAAAGTGCTTTTCTGTACAGTACAGCCACAGAGGTAGAGAAAAATGGGAGAAATAGGCTCTATCTACCTTGAAAGTGATGAGCCCTCTTTCAGATGCTCTGCATGCAGCTTCCGGAGCTTTGCTCTTTTTGGACCAGGTCATAAACTCCCACCTTGCCCTGGCATGGCAGGTGGCTGCCGATGGATCAACCTCCTGCTGCATTGCTTATTGCTGTGTCGTGTCAAGCTCATCTTCATTTGGCTTAAAAAATCCTTGGGAAGCTGAGATTCACTTTTGTTGGGATGACCTCTGCTAACAAGGTCCCTGAACGAGCTCTTTTGTATCATTAGAGTTGGCTGGGGAATAAAGGATCTTGTACTTTGCTGCAGCCTATTTGTCTTCCACTGTTTCTCTTATCAGCACTGGAGTCCCCAACCCTGTAGTGTCCTACTCTGATTACCCGGGCAAATGTACAGCAATCATTTTATTGTGCTTTGGTGGTGGAGAGCGGATGGGGGTCCTGGAATTACCTCTAACATTGCTCTCCATCTCAGTGCTCTGCATGTGTGTGTGCAGCAAGGGCTGTAATTGCCTACTGGATGAGTCAATTTATCTTTCAGTGTTCATTACCTGTAATAAGTTAATGTTTAGGACTGGCTTAGGGAATTTGCACTTAAGGGAAAGAATAATCAAGGACTTCTTCCTCTGGCTCCATTATTAAACTGTTTGAATACCCTTTTCTTTAAAGTTTTTTGTTTTGTTTTGTTTTTTTTTAAGTCCATTCCCCCTTTCCATAAAAATAAATCAATAAAATAGTTTGTTGCATTTGGGGGGTGTGTGAAAAAAAGGGCATCTGCTTAGACCAAAAATGAGCCCTGCTGCATGCCTCAGGCTTGCATGTAATTGTCTGGGGTTTCTAAATAAGCACAACTACATAGATTTGGAGCAGATGAAATAGATCAAACCTGCAGCCAGTGGATAGCTGGGTAATCAGCTGTGAAGTTTCTTCCACCAAGAGAGTGATGGGTCTTCCTCTTGTGCCTCCTCTTCCTCCTTGTCTCCAGCAACCAAAAATCAATCAAGAAGGGATGTAGACTCTCCAAACCTCTTGATTTTGTGCAGAGATGGGTTGGAGTTCCCAGTAAAAACTGGCTTTCCCAGTAAGGCATCTGGAAGTACTGGGTTCGCTGTGCCAGAAACAAGCCTTGACAGGGTAGATGAGCAGCAAGAGGGGTCTCCAGGCCCTGGCAGACCCCAGTGGGCTAGCATGTTTTTTGAAATGGAAGAAATGGGGAGGGATGGAGAGAAGGGAAGGATGGGGAGGAGGAGATGGTGATGTAAAATCTGAATTTAAGGTTTAAATTTAAAAGAAAGCATCTGTGTCGGTCTCTCCTGTGCCTTCCCTAACCCACAGCAATTTCTGTTGCTATTAATATGATTTTATATACGGTTAGAACCTTGGTGTTTTTCTGTGCATTGTAAGTGTTTGTGGTTGGGTGTTTTTTCCTCACCGTTTTCCTGTGGCTGGCTGTTCATTACGTTCATTCAGCTGCATTCAGAGCATCTCCTGAGACTTCCTAATGCGGAGTGATGTAAGATCTCCATGTTCTCCCAGACTCAGAGCATGTTCAGCACTAAATGGTCCATTTCAGGATCTTGCTGGAGTGTTCCAGAGTCCTATGTCTTCTGACAAGGATGCTTTTGGATGTGGTTAAATAAGTAATAGTTTAAATTGCAGGAACAAATACCCGTTAAGCAGTGGACTAAATCATTGATATTCTGAAGAGCCTGTTTTCTTCCCTCTGTTGTCCTCCTTGTCTTGTTTGCATAAAAGTGTATCCTGTAACTGTCATCCCAACCAATTTAAGCCAGGTAAGGTTTGCAGCTTCACTTCTACAGAGGTTCTGGAAGGATTTGTAAGTTGGCTGTAGGGAAAAATATATTAAGTTCAAAAGCAGGATAGTGTGATTGGCTACAAGAAATGATAAACCAAGTACATGTGTGCTTCTGTGCTTCTCTTTACTTGCGACAAATAAATTTTGCTTAAAGGTCAGTATGTTCCTGAGAAGAGTAAATACCCTTTTCTCTGGACTGGTGGCCTATTGACTGGTAGCGCCTCTTCAGTTTAGTGGATGAGAGCCAAGAGCCTTCAGGATGGGTGTTTCCAGTAGGGACAACCCACAAGCTCTTCCAGCCATGGACTGTCCTGAGCCCATGCTCTCTTTCAGCTCAGTATTTTATAATGAAGGGGCGTCCAGGAAAAAGGTTTCCCTACACCCTCTTTTCCCCTAGGATAATAATAGGAGATCAGGATATGCCAAGAACTGATTTATTTTTTTTCCTCTTTTCCTGTGGAAAGACTTTTTAAACCTCCTCTCCAGCCCCTCATGTCCCCCTTCTTTTTCTAATTGGCACAGTGTGTGGGTAAACCCCATATATTCTTAGGTGAGGCTTGTATGATGTTGATATTGCCAGAGCATTTTTGGATAGCTGCTAATTCCAAGCAGAGAAGTATAAAGCTAATGTCAGGTACAGAAGGATGTACAGAGTGTTCATGAAAAATCAAAGCTCTACATGCTGTTCCTTGAGTTTGTCAAGTTTAGGTGGATGCCGCCCGCTCTTTTGACACCTGTATATTTTAATGTCATAACATATCTTTTTGGGCTGCCTAATTTTGTTAGTGTGTATGGTGTGTACCCTTTTCCTTCCACTTTAGAAACTCGAGCTGCTCACTTCAACTGGTTTTAATATAGTGCCACCTGAAACATGAAGAAAGTGGTGTGTTTATTGTTTTTGGCCAGAAACCATAGAGTAAACATCCTCTTCAGGCTCCCGGTGTGTTGGTCTGTTGCCAGCCAGCTCAACGAGTGCCACAAGCAATTGCAGGTTTGAAATGCCAAAATGCCTTTAATTTCTCTACAGGCAGCAGAGGAATGGGGCAGCTCCATCCAGTTCTTACCCACAAAACCAAGCAGCTTCAACTATGTAGTAGACCTGCCCTCTCATACCCTTTCTTAATGCAGCAGATATTCTGGGAAGAATTCTATGGTGGCATAAACAGAAACAATTTGGTTTAGCTTTTCTTTAAAGCATCATATTGGAGACATCCATTTCATGGCATCCAAAGCAATGGGCTATTCCCAAATTAGCAGCTTCTTGTATTTGTGGTTTTTCCTTTAAGATGAGATTTCTCTGCAGCAAACGCATTAATAGCTATGTGAAAAGATTTCTAATTATAAATTTTGGCTCAGTTACTAATTAAGTCTATTGTCAGACTGAAAAAGTTCTTAAAAACAAATTATGGACCAAAATATCTCTTTGTAAGTAGGTTTTTTTTTTTTACTTAGTAATTTTACTGCTTTTGTATTAGTTGTCTGTGCATGAAACAGCTGAGTTTGAAGCAAAATAGAGATGATGTTGCATTTCAATCCAAGCAAGAACTCTGGCATTAGGATAAATTTCAGTTCTCCTCCTTCACACGGGTCATACAGAGTTAGGGTCCCCAGGTCTGCAAAATTTCCTCCTTGCACATCCAGATGTGTTCAGGCCCTTTTGATTTATCCTGATTTGTTTCATAAGGAAATAAGACATGACCTTGCAGCTTCTCCATGAGCTTCCTTCTAAATTTGTAACCTCTTGGCCACTTTCAGCCGTATCTAGTAGGAGTCTCAAACATGAGTGGACCCTCATACTAAAAGGCTTTTGTGCCTTTGTGCCTTGGAACATGCTTGTCTTGCTCTCTCTTCACTGTTTGTGGGTATAATCATAGAATCCTAGAATGGTTTGTGTTGGAAGGCACCTTAAAGCTCATCCAGCTCCAACCCCCTGCCACGGGCAGAGACACCTTCCACTAGAGCAGGTTGCTCCAAGCCCCTGTCCAACCTGACCTTGAACGCTGCCAGGGATGGGGCAGCCACATAATCTAGGTGATACCAGTTCCCGAGGTAATAGAGCGACTATGGAGAAAACTGCTTTTAGGATGTAAGCCATGGGCTGGTTGGTACCAACAAAGTTTATGTCTTACAGCTTGACTGAAGTGGGGACCTGTGTGGTGTTGCAGGTGGAATGCGAGCCCTGTGCACACCCTCGCTGCCTCGCATGCATAGGACAGTAGCATCATGCATGCTCTACATCTCCAACACAAGTCATTTTGGTTTTCATTTTAATAGCAAAAGGAGCAGGCACTAGTTTATTATAATTTATTTCTAGTAAAAAACCCTATGTGCAGGACCAGCAGTTTCGGGGAAGCCATGAAGCATTGTGTCCCAGAGGGCAGGACTCCCCATGACCAGCACTGCCCCAGAGCCTCCCCCTTGCTGCAGTCCATTGCTCACCCAAATCCTAGCACAGGACTTGCATTCATTTTGGCAGTGCTGGTTTCTCTGCCCTTCCTAAGAAAGGGTTAAGCCGAGTTTTCAGAAAATGCTGTAGGCAGGACACAAGACTGCAGCTTCATACTCCGTTTACTAGCACTGCGTGTGTGTGTTCGGGAGGCAGTGTAATGCTTTGACAGCAGCTTGACATTGCCTTGCAAGGTGCTGGAGGCTCTGCAAGCACTTGCCAAGAGGGGGTGGGGGAAGAGGAAAGTGTGTCAGGCAATACTGCAGTCCCAGCCTCTTCTTGCATTCAGCCCCGCTGCTGCTGCTGCTGCAACTTGAGGTTTGCTGCCGGCCAACTTCTGCTGCTGGCTCCGAGCACTGCACAGAGGCAGCGGGACCCTTCCTTTATTCCTCCTCCTTATTAGATTTGATTTTTTCCCTGCCTGAAGCCCCCATGAGATCCCCAGAAGGTCTCGGGCAGCAAAGGGCTAGCACATCTCAATGGGATGATGTCCGCTCTTGACCGGCGGAGCGCGAGGTGGAATACTGCTGGGAATGAAGCGCACGCTCGACATTTGCTGCATCTGCCGGCGAGTCAGGGTTCAGTGGCTGCCTCCCCTTCAACCAGCTGTTCCCTTTAATCACCGCGCTTCCAACTTTCCCTTTGCAATGCCTGATGGCCAGCCGAGCCGGCAGAACTAGCACGGGATTTGTAGGACCCTATACCCTTCGTTTTCCTATTTCTACCCGGGACTGGCGGGTCACACATTAAACAGCCATGTAAAGACATTTCTTCCTAAAGGATTGCCTCATTTCTGAGTCCTCCCGAACTGGAGTGCCCAGGACGATTCTTTTTCTGTTTCCCTGAGGAGCAGTGTGTATGCTGCAGCTCCGCTTGGCTGGGGGAGGCAGCCTGAAAGTGAGCCTGAGCTGGCCGGAGAGTGATTCCAGTGCAGGCAGGGAGCGAGAAAGGAGCGGCTGGTGCAATTAACTGAATGATTTGATAGATAACAGCAGACATGCTTTGTGGACTGAAAAAGGATTTGCAGTCAGACTTTGGTGAGTGAGCCTGTCTGTATTCCCCCCTCCTCCAGTAGTTTACTTTTGGGGTTTTTTATTTCCTTTAACCACTATCATTAACTATTTCATGTGCTGCTCTGAAGGGGGCTTTAGAAATCCAAACTGTGACTTAATTGCTTTGATTTGTGAAATATATCTCTGCTTCTTCAGAAAGAATTTCTCCCTGTGACCACTGGAGAGTCCCCTTCAGGGTGCTTCCCTCCTTCCCCTTCTCCAGCTGGAAGATTGGCTGACATAGGGGCTATTCTTAAGGCACCCCAGATATTAGGGAGCTTTTACAGCTGCTTTGCTTTTTTTTAAAAGAACCCCCATAAAACCTAAATGTAGTTCTTTAATTTTCAAGATCAGTGTGTAAATAAATGGGCTGGGCATTCAGCAGTGGTGAATAGAGGACTGGGGTGGGGGGGAAATGTGGGTAAAGGATTCTGCTGAACATGGATTGCTGCCATCACCCCTACCTCCGCTGTAATCTGCTACTACCTTGCCTAATAAATATTTCAGCTCCTGCTAGAAATCTGCCATTTCAGTGAGCTGCAAACTCCTGTTTTAGAAACCTGGGATGAGCAATTCACTATTACCGTGGAGTATGAAGAATTCTATTTCACTTCTGCAGAAGAGTGGGTGTGTAGATGTGTGTAGAAGGGCACCTTTACAAAGGGCACAGTTACCAAATCCAGACCCCCGTCTTTCCAGGTTGGACAGGCTCTGGTATTTCAAACTGGGCGCAATATTCAGGTACTTTGTTGCATGCTGTAGCTCTGCTTGTTGCAGCTAAATGTGCTTCATGGAGCTTGCTCTTCTGCTCTGATGCAAGCATTTCCCTTCTGAAGGCAAAGACATGGGAGTTGGAATTGCAGAGGTAATTTATGGTTTCTGAATCATTTTACGTTGCCTGAAGTGAGGTAGTGGGACTGACTTTGTCCTCTCCTTGGCCTCAAGATGCCCTAAAGCGTGAACTTAACTTTAGAAAATTGTATTTCCTCCCTAAATCTGAGGGGTAAAATAAACTTAGCCTGACTGTGTTGCCTGAGTGCATGAATGGTGATTAGATTCAACGTCCACTTACTATAGCAGCACAGCAAGGAGTGGTTTGTAAGGCTGGGGCTTATTTTAGGCTGGCTGAGACATGGCGATGAGTTCTGGTAGGCACAGGGAGTCTGGGTGCGTGATTTAACAGGGCAGGAATGCAGCCGCCCCATGAAAAGATCAAAAGACAACTTGGCAGGAGCTCCCATTGCTCTTGGGGCTGAGCCATAAGCTGGGGCCCTACCTCAGAGGTGGTTGGCATGGACTGTGCTGGAGGAGTCTTTTGGATGCTACCAGCCACGGGGGAGATCATTCAATACAGTTTCTCTAACATGTCATCTGGTGCTTCACACATGCAGTTCTCGGTGATCGCTGTGTTGCTGCAAATGGTGATGTTGTCAGGGTGCTGAGTGTTTGAATGACAAATATTTCTGCTCTCAGCCTCAAACTTTTCTTGGAGAACCTTCGGTCAATATTGTGCATGGCTCTGTCACATACAAGGGAATGGCGCTGTCACTGAGCTGGTAAGGAAACCTTCACCCTGGTATCAGGCCCTTACAGCTTGTGCTGGTGGTGGTCCTCAGGACCAAGGCCGTACTTTCATCACATGGTTGGTACTGTTTTCCTCAGTATCCTACAGATAAGACTATCCTTTGTACCAGCCACAAAGCAAAGACGGGGGCAGGGGTGGGCAACTGCCATCCCTTTTCTTCTTAGTTATTTTAGTGCACAGATAATGCTTTGAGGGGGGCTGATTATAGTGCATTGGGTTTGGCTTTGCTGACATGTAAGGGAGCTCTCTTTTGGTCACTCAGCTGGGTTCTTAATGTGTTTTTTCTCCTGATAACCTGGCTTTTTCATGAGACTCATCTCATCTGGAAACCACTCAAGATGGAAGCAATAAAGCGAATTGCTATCACATCACCCATTTTAGCATTTTAAGTGTGATAGGAGAAACAGAAACCACATGGACTGTTTCAAAGAGGATTCAAATGTTTCAGAAGTGTACCACCATTAGGGTTTTGGTGATTTCTTTCCTCTCCTCCAGCCAGTCTTAAAAGTTTTTCCGATGGGCCATTTTAATAATACTAAGCTTTTATTCTGTCATTCAGAATGGAAGGGCCAGAAAACACAAACTATCTGTGATGTTTTATGGAAGGTGAGGGAAGCATTTGTTTTCTGGTTAGAGTAAGCTTATGCATGGCTCTCCTGATACCTGCATGATAGCATGTTTCCAAAAGAGACCTTCTATCTTGCAATAAGAAGACTTCCCTGAAGTGCTTTATGGCCTTTCTGAAGTCCAGGAAGATTCTCTGTATTTTGCTGTAGCAAACCTCATGTTCAGTTAGTCCTTACTGCAGGATCACTGCAGGCGCAGGCAGAACGACAGAGCACATGGGATCTCCTTCATGCTGCTCCAGGTGACCAGCTGGGTCTCATCACATACCAGCCTGAGTTAAATGGTTGACTGACTACAGCAGAGACAACTTCAGAAGACCCTTTGTATTTTAGATACATGCATTTAGGTGACTTCATTATCTTTTTTTTTTTTTTTAACATACAGTTTGTATAGAAGGCGAAAGAAAACTAAAGGTAGATGAGGATGTTCAGTGCTTTTCTGTTCAGATTTGTTGTTTTTTTTCTAGCAAAGCTGCACCCTTTATTTGCAGGGTGGGAATGGCCAGGAAAAGAGACTTATTAATAGATCTTTGCCCCTTCCTGCTTGTTGGTTTTCAGGGGATCAGCTTCCCTGTTTTGTCCTGTTCTCTGCTATAGCCCCAGACCTTCCCCACTTGTCAAATAGACAGGAGGAGAAGCAGAGAAAAAAATGTCTGAAAGGGATGGAAAACTAATGCAAGGAGCTAGAATTAGACAGGAGGAAATCTTCATAGATAAATCTCCTAGCAAGAAAGATTTTATCTTTCTTATTGAAGAATTTATCACAATAGTGCTATTTAATGTAACTCTAGCTCATCAAGCTGCTTGCATCACTTGTCAGCTTTGCCTCAGATGCAGCAAAATGAAAGATTAAAAGAAAAAGAAACTGGGGTGTGCATATCAAGACAAACATCCCTGGGTCTGGAGCTGAATCACAGTGATCTTAATTTCCTTAAGACGAAACTGGGCAGAGAGAGTTTGTCTGGGCCTGAGCTAGCATTGGCAATGGTTTTGTTATCGTCTGTCCACCTTGCATTTGAATATATCTATGCAGGAAACACCCCATCAGCTCAAGTTCATTCACTAGACTTAAGTATTAAGGAAAGGCTTTCTGCATCTGCATTTTTGATGCTATTGCTTCCTGTCCTAACACAGATGATAGATTACTCCTTCCCTCTGTGCATCGCTCTTCTGGATGTCTGAAGACAGCAATAACACTTTCTTTATCTTCTATCTAGCACAGACAGCTCATTTCTCTCCCCAGTCTCAGAAGTTGTGGTCTTCTAGATGTCTGACCAAGCTGCACTGATTCAATCTGAATAAACTCCAGTTAGACCACATCTTGCTTGATCTGTGGTACCCAGACCTCACTGCATTCAAGCTGAGGCTTTTATTAGTGCTGTGTAAAATAAAAGGATAATTTCACAGCTCTTGCAGACTATAACAACCTTTATATGTCAAAGGATGTTAGTTTTTCTTGCAGATGACATGACATTGTGGAATTACATTTGGTTTGCAGTCCATGGTATCTGAAGAGTACTCCTTCAGCTGTCAGATAGTTTTTTTGTTTTTTTTTTTCCCCATCCTTTTTTCATTTGATTGCTCCTGCCCAGGTCTGGTAGCTCGTAATGCACCTCTGCTGAATTTTATATTTGGTTTTACAACATGTCTGAATCATTCTGGATTCAAAATTTACTTCCCAGCCTGTTTCCAGCCCCTCATAGGTGGTGGCTGTCATTAAACTTAAGAACAATCTCTCTGCAAGCATCCGGGTCATTTGATGAAAACCTGGAGTCTTACCAGACTGGGGATGGGCCCGCACAGCACTTGGATTAATACATCCGTCCCTTCTGATTGTGAACAACTGATGAGTTTTCTCAGTGTGTGGTTTTCCAATCAGTTTTGCAAACACTTCATAATCATCTATCTCCTGCTTCCCAAACATACTTATAAAAATAGCGTGTGAAAGGGTGGCAGAAGCGTTTCTAAAATTGAGATATAACAACTTGCATTTTCTGTCTATCCACAAATGTTGCTCTGTCGTAGAAATTGAGTGGGCATGACTTATTTGTGGGAAATCCAGGTTTGCTTTCAGTCATCCTCGTCTTCTTTTAGCAGCTCACGCACACAGATGGCCAGTTCCAGGAACTGAAAGAGAAGGTGATGGATTTGTCATTTTCTCACCTTCACTCTGTTTTGGTTTGTTTCAAATTGAATGTTGCATTTTGCTCTTCTGTAGTCTTGCGTATTCTTACCTATCCTTCATAAGATCTTAGGGATACCTGCTGATGGCTTCAGGACTTTGGCGGTCAGGTCTCACAAGTTTTGTTAACTATAGTAAGTATAAATGAGCTCATCTGCACAGTGGAAATGAGTTCTTCTCTTTTCTAAAGATGACCCATTCCACCAAAATTCCTTTTTATAGAAGAAAAAAAGACTAATTTCCTACAACTTTTCATGGCCTAAAATTACCTTTTAATTCAATTTTCTCCCGCTTGTATGGAGGGTACAGAGATTTTCCTCTTAAAAGGTTGTGCTCATGCACATCTCATTAGTGCATATTTGTTAGTGGGAGGCTGTTCTTTGATGCAAATCAGGTAGATTTAATAAGAATGTCAGTCTATAGTGTCAGATGAACAACTGCTTTTTAGGTCTTCTCTCCAGCACTAACTGTTGGAGTTCAGTTTCCAGCCCAGACATTAACCTCCCTGCCAACCTGCTTAAGAAACTCTCACTGCTGCTGGAAGAGGTGCACTCTGAGTGACCCATAGCGGGGGACTGAATTTCACGTGCTGTGTTAAGTCTTGCTTTTGGCTTTATGTCCGTGTTTGTTATTTTTTATAATGGTCTCTTTTGTTAATCTATATAAACCAAGGAGAACCTTTCTACCAAAATGTTTGCATATGTTAGGGCATGTAGGATTTAATATATTTTGAAAACGGACTGTTAAAATTGGTATTTGTACGTGGATGCCAAAGTTTATTGCTTGTGATATTATCTTCTTAACTCAAGGATATAAATGCTATGCAGTTTTACCCAGAAGGTCAGAAAAAGGTGTGTGCAACTTGCAGGGAGGGGTGCCTGTTCTTTTGTGTTTAGGCATATGTAGGTGTTGCAAACAAAAGAAACAATTAAAGCTAACAGGTAATAATAATCAGAAGGAGGTGTTGGCACAGAACTGGAGGAGAGAAAGTAGAGCAAAAATAAATATTTAGCAACCTTCATAAATTGACTATTAAATACTACCAGGCATAAGAATGTTTAAAGCTCTTTTCAGCTGTCAGTTCAGCTACTGCCTAATTTTTAGCATGTGAGTAATTCCATCAGGGTAGGCACGGTCTTAAGCCTTGATAGGACCCCCAGGTCATTGTATGGCTGTCTATTCAAGGTGGCAGAATGCTGTTTCAAGACAAGCGTGCTTACGTGGGAGTTAAGGAATTCTGGGCCGGTGACAGTCTGACTGCCAGGCTGCTTCTGACTTGAGGTTTTAAAATATTATTATTCTTCTGTTCATAACAAAAAATTACCAACCAAGCTTGATGTTCTCAGCTGCCAGATTTATTAATCTGTGCACTTACAAATCAGTCTGGCAACTCGAGACATGCAAAATCACAGGGGATAAAGAATTTCTCTCCTTCCATTCCCAACAATTGCAATCCCCGAGTTTATTTCAATGAAAGTATTTTTTCTTTTTGCCTTTGACCATGTGTTTTTGTTCAAGGATCTGATAATTACACGCTTGGAGATGATGCCTTTTCAAAAGCATCTTTCCCAGCAATTTTCAACTGGAGATGTGGATAAAAATATCTCACCAGTTTTTTCTCAGAAGTGTTTTCACTAATGTGCTATTATGAGCTCTGCCTTCATTCAATTCATCCTGGAAGTATTTGCTTCACAGGGAAACTCGTTTCCTAGATGCTGTAGATGCCAGCATAGTTGGCAGATGCAGGTGGGGAGGAGGGAAAAAGAAAAGGCCCAGAAATGAAAATTGCTGTGAAATAAATTGGTCCCAACACCTGGAAACCATGAAAGGATGGAATATCATACTCTCCTGTTAAATCATTGTTAAACTGCTTTGCATGTCAGTCCCAAAATGGCCTTGTAAATTATTTAGTATAGCTGAGATATGAAGAGATGATCTCACTTAATCATGCCTTACAGCTGATCTGTTTCTTACTGTGCAGGTTCATGAAATCATGTTAGAGAGGTGGAAGGAGTTGTGGTTTTCTTCCCAGCAGGACTCTGGCTTCCAATCTCAATGTATAATTAACACTTGCATGGTATATCTTAACGAAGCTGTAAGTTAGGAGCTGGCTCAGGTTTGGGGAGAGCAGTGTTGGTGAGAAGGGATGTGGAGCAGTTACAAAGAGAATAAATATGCTTTTGTCCTGGGAGGCAGGAGCTTGTGCTGGTGATAGTAAGATCTGGCCCCCTGCTGCCCTGGCGTGTGGATGAAAATGGGATTTGCTGCATCCTTCTGCTTCATTGTATCCTCCTCTTTCCCAAAGGAGGGAGTTAAATCCCTGATGGTGTGTCTGCTGCTGTTTGGATGTTGTATGCCAAGTTATTTACAGCTATTAAGCTAACTGACTTGCTCGATGTCTCAAATGACTCTTCCCTTCCAGTTTCTGCTCCATCCTTCGAGCCCTGTTGGTGTCCGGGGAGCCTGCAGGTCCAGCACACCCGTCCCCTGCCCTGCAGGAGCTCTCACCATAGTGCGGGTGGGACGGCACAGCTCCAGTTAGCTGCTTGCCCCAACCAAATAGCAGAGCTAAGTCACAGATCTGCTTCTCTGTCTTCGAGCAACCGTGTGCACGACCATGCAAATGATGGTCTGAGTCAAACCTCTAACCGGTCCGTACTGTTGCACCGCCAGCCTCAGTGGAGTTGGCCCAGCAATGAACCTGCTTCTCTGTGAGGTCTCAATGGAGTTTGCCTCCTTTTCTGCTGTCAGCACAATAGCTGATCATATACGTTCCTTACTACAGTAAGCCTGAAATGTGGGGGACGTGGCCTGCTCCTGCCCCAGTGATTTATAGAGGGTAATTTCTTTGTGGAATGCAGTACCGTTTGGGTAGGGTTAAACTCTTGGCATAAGATGAATGCACATGTTTTGCTAAAGGTTCTTTTTTTCTTTTCAATAATGTAATGCATTTCCCATATAACCTACTGTGTAAACAGATCGTGTTCCTTCCTGCCTTGAAATGCTGTGCTCTGTTGCTCATGCTGCAAGACTGCCTGGAACCTGCAGCCCAGCAGCCCCTGGGCGCAGGGGGGGACGACACATGATGTCTCCAGGCAGATTCTCTGCAGCTTTATTCTCAGCTGACTCCTCTGCAGCATGCAGTGAAGCCATCCAGTGTGTGCGTATGTGAGGAAATCAGTGGGAAGATGCTCAGGTACATACAGATCTGGACCTGTTGGGGTGGTGGCGAATGTCACCCAGCTTCAGAGACAGTCCAGATAGCTGCTGTGATTTGTGAGGCTGAGCAAGAGGCACGAGACAACAGAGAAGTTTGTTATTAATAACAACAACTTAAAAAATGAATCACAGCAGCTCCCTTTCCCTGTTGTGTTTCAGTTACCCTCTATCTTCCTACTCAAGTGAGTTCCCCCCATCACTTAGAGGAGGAATAAGCATTCACCTTGCAGGAATTGGAAAATAAAACGTTTTGGAGGCTGCAGTGGAAGCAAGCGAGTGGAACTCCTCTGGCTTTCTCTCCTTTCTAAAAGTCCCTTTATCATTCTGCAGCCGACTCGATCAGTACCATGAGCTATAATAGGCAGTTAGCTCCTAGCAGATTTATGTGACACTGCATTTTATAAGCAAACAATCATGTGTGTTTAATCATTAAATGGATCTGCTGTATCGAACATTCACGGAGACGCTCTCTTCTCTCTTGCCTCCCTGTGTACACACTCAGCTCTCTTGCACCAGTATAGACCCATAGGCTCCATACTTGTGCAAAACTGGTGGAAATGTATCACTTGGCAGCTGCCTTTGGTTCTGGCAGGCAGTAGCAAGAGGTAAATACTTTGCAATATCTGCTCTTGCAGACATCCAGACTCCCATCTAGAGGTTAGCATGGTCAGAATGGGAGATGCCTCGTACAAGGGGATATTCCCCCTTAACCCTGAGCACCCTTGGTGTGGTGAAGGGCTGGGCAGGAACCTGCACAGCACCTTGCTGAGTCCATACATCCAGTGACTGCAGCATTCCCCAGACTTCTGGAGGTTTGGGAAGTAGTTTTAGTATTCATAGCCAATTTTAGGTATACCTGTGCATGCTGCTCTTCCACACATCTATTACACACTCCACAGAACCTGATGGTTTTAATTTTTATTAGCACAGTGCCTTGTTGAATCAAAATTAAGTGGGTATTTGGGAAGCATAATGTGAAGCATTACACTTAATGGTCTGTGATCCTGAGTGGAGAAGGTCTATCACATGAGTCTCCTCTCTTCCCAAGACTCTGTGATCTTTATCTACACCTGAATTTTCCCTGAGTTCATTGCTACTTCCTATCCTCTCTATGCTGTAAAACTCCTAGCTGCATCTTTTCAGGTGTGCGTTGCACCTTTTTGGCACATATGCCCTTATTCCACCCCTCCCTTCTTCAACAGGGGAACAAGTATTTG
The DNA here is from genome assembly GCF_004027225.2 of Strigops habroptila. Classification (NCBI taxonomy): domain Eukaryota; kingdom Metazoa; phylum Chordata; class Aves; order Psittaciformes; family Psittacidae; genus Strigops; species Strigops habroptila. Next base: position 36,420,677 of record NC_046360.1, read on the forward strand.
CTTAGAATGATGCAAAAATGACTTCTTCCCAGTCCTGGCCATGAGTCTGCCATAAGCCAGTCCCTCTGGCTCTTTGTGATGCTCAGGAGAGCTCAGGCTCTCACCAAGTTGCAAGTGCTGTTTTAACCAGTGTCCCTGTTGCTTCTGTGGCTGGCACCCTGCTTCTGGCTAATCCTTGGCTGGGATGATTTTTGGATTTTAAATATATGAAAAAGCAAAAAGGGAAAATTAACCCACAAGAATGGTGGGGCTTGAACTCTGCACAGAGCAGGGTTTCCATTGAAAATCCCAAGGCTGTTTGCTCACTGGTACTCATAAAGAGCAAGCATCTCGTGAGCCTTTCAGAGGGTGGCAGAGCGCAGCTTGCAGCAATGTGTTCTGATTTTCACCAGGAGTTTCCAAGCCTTTTGGGAATTCTTGTGCCGGTTGCGCATTAACCATGCAATGTGAAGCAACTGGAAACCAGCGACAATGATTTGCATGGAGGCAGCTACATGAAGCAACTGGAGTGGGGTCTTACCCATCTTTCATACTAAACACGTTTGCTTTCATCGCAGTAGTGCTGTGCTGACACCAGCCTCTTTGGAGGATGGGATGTCAACAGAGCATGCAGCGATGGGAAGGCTTGATGGGAAGCAAGAAGTGGGGCAAAACCAGGAGCAGTGCTTGTTGGAAGCAAGATTTAGCGGGCAATTCAGGCAAGTTTTTAAGAGCTGGTTTGGTGGGGTCAGACCGCACCAGTTCCAACATCAAATAACTTTGAGCTTTGAAACTTTCTTATTTCATCTTGTTGTCCTGCTAAATCTGATATTTCCTGGCTCTTTGATTCCTCTTCTTCTCCCTCCCTCCTTTCACTTTAAGCAAGGCTCTTGCTTAAACTTCCTTTAGTCTTTTAACTATAAGCTTATTCCATTTCTCACACAGCTCCTGTGAATCCTCCTGACACAGCCAAGAATAAAAGCAGCCCAGCCACGTACATGGGCCATTGCGTAATAGATGGTTTGTGTGTCAGTCTAAAATCTACATATGTTTAGATCAGTCATGAAGTGGGAACATCTGTATGTATTCATATAGAATGGCTTTTACCACATGAATGAATAATCCAGCTCCCACGATCTGGTATTTGCTTTTTTTGAAACATTTGCTACTTGGCTGAGCACTGAGGAGAGAATCACATTTATAGGAATTAAGTCTTAGTAAGGTTTAGTTGGAGCTTTGTGGGTAAGCTGGAAACAAGTCTAAATGGGGTGCCAGAAATCTTTCTTTTAAAATCGTTAATGTTGTCTGGAACTTCTTCCTTATTTCTTAACTCCCACTGGTTTTAGAGCATTTTGCATTAGAATGCAGTGCAAATCCAGGATAAAGCACCTGATTTGCAACCTACTGTGTTGAATGTCTTCTCATGCGATGCTATTTTCCAGCAGTACCAGCTATCTTTGCAGTCCTCTTGAAAGGGCTTCCCAAGCCTTGGGGGCTGCATTGTGAGTTGGGAGCTTCAGCTGGGGGATTGCCTCATTGCAGCATCCCCTTGAGGTGCCTGGTGCCTCCCTGCCCATGGGATGATGGAAAAAGCTGTTGGAAATATAGTCCCCCCCTTGCTTCAAAGCAAGCTGGGGACTTTCCGTATCTGCTCTCTGCTGGGTCAGTCTGGTTTATTCTCTCTGTGCAATCAATGAAGCCTCCAAGCCTTGTACATGCTTGAGTACGTGCCTGGCTGCAGGCTACAGTTAGCCAGAGTTGTCCTGGACTGCTCTGGTTTTCCGTAGCTCCTTTTGAAGCCCTAGCCTAGTTGAGATGATCAGATCAGTGCAGTAGCAAATGAGGTCATGGACAGCTCTGGTATCTGCTTCTCATAGTTTATTTGACTCTTTTATGCTGGTGCTGATGGCATCCTTTAGATTTTATATAAATCTGTTTCTTTGCTTCACCCCTTGATCCCTGGCTCATGCTTTTATTAAATGTTACTGTGTTGAAGTACACCTCTTCTGTTGCCTGATTTGCCTGGGGGGTTTTTTTTGTTTTTGTTCTGTTGGTTTTGTTTTCTTGTGGTTTGCACGCATTTTCTTGCTGCTGCTGGCATGGAGATTGATTCACACCACGCAGGAACCTGTATAAATCTCAGCCACCTCTTGAACCGGCACAGCAAATCTCCCAGATTTGATTCCACATTTCATTTTCTGGGCCTTTTTCCTGAGCAAGATCAGGCTTGTAATTGGGAGCAGAGAGAGGGTGCTAGCCTGGACAAGTGGTGGGGTGACCTTTCTTGCAGCAGCTCTGCTGGGGTCCCTTTGCCCACCATTTGATAAATCTTGCTGGTGCAGGTGTTGCCTATGCCAAAGTGATGTTGCTCAGCAAGGAAGCAGGATGTGATTCAATGTAAGAAGAGGGTTTTCCCCAACTCCTCATCTAAGGACTTATATTTTACAGAAGGTTTCCTTAAGATTGGTTTACCGCTCTTAGTTGCTCTCCACATTGCATGGTACAAGTTTAGCACAGATGCTAAGTTTTTATGTATGCTCTTGCATGTAATTTACTTGTGTAACATGGGGTCTCTTAGAAGTGCTATGGGAGTAAAACAGAAAAAAGGTATTATAACTGCAGTGAGTCCCTCTTCAAAAATGATTACCAGGCTGACCATTGGCATGGTGTCTTGTTGCCATCTCATCTTCCCCCTCTGCTGAATCCAGTGGGTTTTTCTCTGCCCTATCTACTGCCTGCCACAAGAGATTTGCTCTTGGCTATTTCCATGCTGAACGGGGATAAGCAACCTGAAACAGAACATTGAGGAGGTTAATTTGTCTCGTTTGGTGTAAAGAGAGGACATGCACATGTTCTAACATCCTTCCCAAATTCTGGCCCTCTAGCTCTCCATGGAAGAGTTATGTGTTCCCTTGCCATGCTCCTGCACCAGATCAGATTGCCTTCTCCTCTTCTCTTCAGTACAGTACCACCTTGGGCTGCGTAAACTCCTTCCCTCCCATGCAAGTTAACAACCTCTTGATTTGACAGTTCTTTTATAAGATCTTGGATGGTGAAAGTCAACAGGTACCGTTTTTAAAGCAGAGACAAACCATAGGGACCAAAAGGGAGTTTGTAAAAGGGAAAATAAGTCAAAGAATTTACTATCACTGCAGCAAATTGATCTCCATTTCAAAGGGTGAAAGTCCTGACTTCTGCCTATTCTGTTGTCCCCAGGCGGTTGATTTGTGCTGCATTGTCACACCCAGGCTATGCATGAGGGTGCTCAGTTCTTGGCACTCCCGTCTCGATATCTCCTCCCTGGACCTCTGTGAGTCCAAGCCCAAGACAGAAAAAACCCCAAACCTAAGACAAAATAGTTTGTAATATGGACATTGATAAGTCTTTTTTTGCTTTAACTATTGATATGTCAAAAATAAAAGCTTTTTCCTGCTTGGGTGTATCTTTTGACAAAGCTCCCTGATTGGAAGGCAGCTTAGTGCCAAACCCTGTGCGGAGAAAGCAGTTATGGTTGTTTTCATTAAAACAAAGCTCATTTTTGCTCATTTTTTACTAATTCCAGGGTTTTTCAGCAAGCAGGTAATAGTGGCTGCTGGGTTTAGGTGGCACCAGTGATCTGAGCACTAAAGTCTAATAAACTGACACTATTTAATTTCATTTGATTGAAAAGCCGCAATAGACCTGTCTTTTTTCATTTGATCTCATTCCACAGTCACTTAGCATGGCACTTGGTGCTTGAAAGAAGGGAAGCTCCAGGGTTTGGATTCTGCAGGCTGCGTTCCTTATCCACCTCCGTATTCAAGAAAAGGTTTGGAAGCTTATGTGAATTTAATAGAGGGAGTTGTATTCACTTGCCAGCTAGGATTTACTGCTGCCTGCTGCATGGATTGATAAAGAAGAGAAGCATTCTTCCCTGGGAGCGGTGTTAGACTTTATCGGTTGTTTCTCACCACATTCCATTTGCTCACTTGGATAATTTTCAGGAAAGATCAGTCTGAAAATCTATCTTGTTCCTCTTTAATTTTTACTCTTGAAAGGTAGTTTATTCATATAATGCAGTACATCAGCAATATTTCATCTTTCCAGCTTATTGTTGGACTCTCCCCAGTACAGTCTATGCTGCTTAATAAGAGAAATTGCCAGATTGACTGGAATATGTAACTTTAATAACATAATTTCAGGTGCTAGAATAATTGAGAAATAATAATCTCATTTAGTTGGTTTCTACACTATTCTTGTCCCTCATGCACAAAATTACCACATATAATGTGTATGTGTGTGCAAATGTGATCTGCAAGGGGGGTGAGAAGCTTCATAGTTACCCCTGCCACTGGGTTGTTCATGACTATAAAGTGATGAAGCTGTCTGAAAATGCCTGGGAAGGTGGGAGAGGTTGCAGGAAGGGAATTCTCTCTCCCTTTCTCTCTTTATCTTTGTTTTTTAACGTTATAAATTCAAATCTCGCTGGGGAGCACTGAAGAAAAGCACTGGAGAGGGCTCACTGAGGGAAAAGAGACCTTTTTGGTACGGACTTTTTTGCAGGATGCTTTGGAAGAGGTGAATAAAAGTGAAGATGTTGGGGAAAAGCTATTTGTGCCGAAGACACACCCTATGTTATGCTTCAAGAAACTTGTATTAGGCTTTACTTAATGCACAAAAGCATGTCCTCGCTAGAATGGGGAAAGAGTTGTCTCTGATGTTTTTAAATTAAAGAAAGAAATCACAGCCTGCTTCAGAAGAATAACATAAGCTCCTCTGTGAGCAGAAGAGCAAAAGAGCATATATCTTCAACAGTTTTGCATCCCATATCCCTTGTTCTCTTCCCTACCATGCAGAAGAAAATAAGCTGTGAAGTTGGTCTAGAGCTGGTTTGTACAGCAGCTCTTTGTTTTGCTGGGAGCAATAATTTGGGTCTTTTCTACTCAAAACACAATTTTAATGAAAGTTACAGGACTATAATCCTGTTTCAGGCTGCTCTCTCTCGCTCCAGGTTGATGTATATTGGCCACTGGGTTCCAGAGGTGCAAGAGGACAGTAGATGGGTGCACAGACAGCTTGGGAAGTTCATTTTCACAGAAAAACAAGCAAAAAAATGGAGCTGGGTTTTAATACAAAGTTCTGGTCACTTTTTCAACTAGTTTTTCTTCTATCTGTCAGTACAGCTGGAGTGGAAATGAACTGCTTCCGGGTCCTCTATTGCACACTCCCTCAGATGTGCTGATTAGATAAATAAAGTTACTCTGCACTGGCTTCCGAAGCAATAACGGGTGGCAGGCAAAGCACTGGAGAATGTTTCTAGTATACAAAAGACGTGGCTGTAATGACAGGTTGACTGCAGGTTCTTAAATTGTGTCTTTTTCATTTCTTCCCCTTTTATGTTTTGTTTTTTTATGGAACACCATGTATTTAAGGAAAGCATGAGGAGTACCAGATTTTGGCACTGCAAGCTGCGTCCAGCATTCATTCTTATCAGATGGGGCTTGGATCAGTCCTTGGGAGGTGTTTAATATCCTGTGAAAGTTGATGTGAGTTGAATCTTTTCAAAGCCTGGCTTCTCAGCAGAGCTGACTTAAATGGGCTTTGTGTGCAGAGACAGGAACAGAAAATAGATCACCTACTTGTTTACTAAATGCTGAAACTCTTTTCACTTCTCCATGAGAAGCAGGGGTCTTTTTCCGTCACTGTTATGTATCTGCTGAGGGCTTGCCGGGGTGGAGAAATGTGCTCTGATATCCCTTGGAAGCTGACCTGCTTGATAACAGGGGCATGTTCTGGCTCATATCTTGGTCTCATAAAGGCTACTGCTATGCAAATAACTATCTACATCATTTTGGTTGAAAATGATTGCTTAAAACAAATTGTTCCTTTAAAAGTAATTTTGGTTTCTTATTAAAAAGAAAAAAATAGAAGAACAAAGCATGGAGTTTTGTGTTGAACAATAGGCTATTGTATCTTTTATAGATCTGTTTCCTGTGAATAAAGCAGCAGGTGGTTATGAAATTACACATGCCTTAAAAGGGTTGGTAGATAAATGAATACAGGCTTTAGAAGAAAAGAAGGGGGGACATGAGGGCGTGGGGAGATGAATTCCGTTCTGTCTGTATCAGGGAGAGGAAATTAAGAAGTACTACTTCCTCTTGGAATAACCTCAAAGTTTGGACAAGTTCTCCCGGGCCAGGAGCAAAGACTGCACAAATGGATGGAGGAGGTGCCACAAAAGCCAGGTTGGACGCGGCTTGGAACAACCTGCTCTAGTGGAAGGTGTCTCTGCCCATGGCAGGGGGTTGGAACTGGGTGAGCTTTAAGGTCCTTTCCAACACAAACCCCTCTATGATTCTATGATTTGTTTTCAGTGTAACTCATGAATATGTGCTGTGAAGGTGTTTATTGCCAGTGAAGGGAAAAAATAGGATGCTTCTCTTCCAACATGCAGCCTCTATTATTTGTACCACGAATTTTTTGGTATGTGTATGTATGAAATTAGGCAGGGGCTGCTCCAAGAAGAACTTGGTCTGTTCCAGTCTAATCTCACTGGTTAAGGGGGGGGAAAAATTAAGGAATCTTCATGGTGCAAAGGAAGGGAGAAGCATTTCAAAGCACTGCTTGGGTCTGAGTGTCTGCCATGGGAGAGTTGCGTTGCAGGTGCCCTGTGTTGGGAGCACCTGTGATGGGGAGAAGATCTATGATGGGCACTGGGTTTTTCACTGGCATCCATCTCCTGGAGAATAAACAGCCCAGAAACACTGGGCCTTTTAAAGGCTGGGGGGCTTTTTTGGGATGAAATGAGCAAAACAGTGTCATGACAATGAAATTGTGCTGCGGAATCCTAAAGCAAAAAGTGACTTTTTTTTTTTTTCTTGTTTTTAAGCACTTCCCAGGAGCATGGGCTGTCTTGCCTAAGGATTTTGTGTATCTGTTGCTGTATGCTTGGGCTATTTTTATGTAGGGTAGGATCGTGCTCTAGCTCAGCTTTTTCAGTTTTCCAGGAAAAGCCAAGTCTGGAGATCACTGGCAGATGTTTTTCATGCCTTTGTTTGGGTTCTGTTTATTTATTTTCTTTAACTTTTCTTATAGATAGCTGGAGCGGTGCATTTCTGGAGATCGGGAAAGAATGGAACATCTATATTTGGCTTAATGAATTCCTGTGCAAGTTTTCCAAGGGCCTGAGGAGCTTTGGATTTAGTTGAGCAGAAGAAAATTCAAGCCATTTGTTGAGAAAGGTGCAAACAGTCTCTTGCCTGAAGCTGAGACATGGGAGGAGCTTTTGGGCCATGGTGGACTTCATAATTAAGTAGTTTCAGGAAATCATGCAATCTATAACACTATTCAAAATGGGCTTTTAGTTTTCCTGTCCTAGCCTCTTCAGATCTATTTGTCTCTTGTGTTAAAGGCTAAGTGCTTTGAAGATGGGAGCATGATGGGAGCTCATGCAGAGCTGACACAGTCGTCTCCAACCTGCTGCAGAGGTCCTAAAATAACCCAACTGTCCTTAGGGGGATGTGCTGGAGGTTTGGTAGTGTACAGCCTTGCAATCAAGCCCAAAACTGTTGCCGAATGCCAGCCTAGGGAGAGGTGGGAAGCATTATGTTACTTTCCTCTAATGATGGTAGAGCTCCTGGCCAGGCTGTAGCAGAGGCTGTGTGATTTAGGAGCTAAACACCAATTTGAGATTCAGAATGGGTGTGCATGAATATACGTCTTTTTTTCCTCCCTTCCTTCTAATAATATGATAACTTTTAAAAGAAGATTAAGGTGCCTAAAGATACAGCTAGATGGTTATATTCTGGTTTTGAAGTACGTGTCTGCATCTTCAGGCACTCAGATATCTTTAAAATCACAGGCCTTGGAGAATGGCTCCCAGACAGCTGCAGTTTGAATCATCTCTAGCTGCCTGACCCACTCTCATGTACCCTTGACTGCTCCTTACCTCACTACAGATAAATGCCCCCCTTGACTTAGAGAAATAATTCTCTCAAAACGGATCAAATCACACTTAGTTTTAGTCATTTGGGTTTCTGCTTCCAACCTCGTGCTTTTACTCTAGCAAAAACTACCGGCTTGCCTTAACGTGAACAGCTTTTGGTTCTTAAAGCTTTTAGTTCTTAAAGCTGTTTTAGTATTCATTTCTCTAAACAAGGAGTGCAATTACCCTATAGCAAAATAACTGTCTCCAACTGTCTTTTTTCCATTAAACAAATGGGAGGTTTTACCTCTTGGTCTTCCCATAAGATTAATGCACTTTCTCTGCGGGAACTGTCTTAAAGCGATCCAGGAATCTGAACAACTTGCAGACAGCAAGTCTAATTGTCACAGAATCTTATTTAGCCAATGCTGATTTTCATTAAAAGGTGATCTCTGTTAATAACATAGACTAATAACTCTTCTAAATGAAAACACCCTTCATTTTTCCCCCCACAGGCAGGGATAATGAACTCTTAAATCAGTGCTCTTTCTGAGGAAGCTTTTTTTTCCATTGTAACAGAGGTTGGTTTGGGACCTAACTCATTACGAGAGATCCTGGTGCCTGTGCTCACATCCCATTGGGAATTGAACTAAGAAAACTCATGGTGTTATTGAGATCGGTTTTGCTGCTGTTTGCTACAGAGAGAGAATTTGGCCCACTGGATCTGTGAATGTGGGAGGGCTGTTGGGGTGTCTCGGAAAGGCGGCAAGTCAACCTTGGAGAGGGTTCAACACATGGTTCAAACCATTCAGGAAGCCCAGGGATTACTAGTTTTGGGAAGCTGTGGATTTCCTAGGAGTTAAGATTAATTTCAGTGTATGCAGCTGGCCCCTGCAACTCAGCCAGCTGGCTGCTAGATAATGGGCAAACAAACATCTTGGTTAGAGAGACTCCTGTTTGTGCCCTCAATGAGGAGGCAACATCAGGAAGGTAGTTTCAACCTTACTATTAGGCCTAAGAGAATCCACAACAGGGGCAGCCATGAGAAATCTGGAAGCCAATTTCTGCTGATTGTGGAGCAACATGTCTTTCCTACCAGTGCTCCAGTTCTCAATCTTAAACCAAAAAAGCAACACAACCCAGCCCAAGGCAAAAGCTGCTATCAAGGACAGACCCTAGGGCATGTAAGGCAGAGAGTATGTTGCACAGATCTGTTTCTCCCCGTGCTCCCTGTTAACTGCCTTTATTCACTTCCTTTTTGGATTGCAATTATTGTTCCTTCTCCTTTCTTGTCTTCAGGGACAACATAAAATATGACAGTGCCCTGGCTGGAGGTGCCATGGACTAGAGACACTGCTGAGAGCTGCCACTGATGGTCTGGCAGTGGGGCAGGATATTGGAGTTTGCCCTGAACTTCCCTTCTTCCTGCCCGTGGTACTTCTGCTGAAGCAGGGAGATATTTTTCCTGCTCCTTCAGCTATCCAGTTTGTTTCTGAGGGAATGAGGTGGGATTCCCTCTTCTCTTTTGTCACTGGGTGAGATGTATACTACTATAAGACACTGGGAGGAGAGTTCAGGGCCATGTGTGTAGGGGTAGGGACTTGGGAGCTCTTCTCTCACTGGTGTTAATAAGACTTTGAAACGGCAAGAACTATTGTCAAAGAACTTAAAGGAAGTTTTTTATATTGTCACAGCTTCCCATGGGATCAATATATAGAAGGTGTCGCGCTGTCATTTTTATTGAAGGTCTTGTGAACTTCATGAGCTTTTCTGAAAGATTTAGGAAAGCTTGAAAAATACACCTCTAATGGCTGCAGCACTGATTGCTTGCGAAAAGAACCCATGCAGGCTTTTAAAAAGTGTTATTTCCCCAATTTTAGGATGTAGAGAGATTCATGAATTTTCAGTGCTAGTGCTGGTGCTGCGATTGGGGCTGACTGAGCAATCAGGCTCGTTACCAGCCTCGCCTCTGAATCGATGCTGTGCTAGGCAGGAGAACCAAGAGCATAAAGAGAAGGAATTTCTCATTATAAAAAACAAAGTCTCTTCCTTCCCCTTCCAAAAGAAAAAAAGCTCAGAAAAAGTGACTCCATTAACAGCAGCTTGAGTGGCAGAGCAGGAAATCAGCTGAAAATGAACAAAGAGCCACGCGGCAGGGATGCTAATGCAAGCAAATGCCAATTCACACTTCGGCAGGCGGTGTGTGGCAGCTTCCTTTCCTGTTCAAACATTTTAGCCAGATAATGAGTGAAAAAACCAAACATTTTTCACATAATCAACTGAGTTTGGAAGGGAGAAGTAATAGAGGAAGGGGAGCTGTGGTGCTAATTATGTGCCGGCTGATACGGCTGTCAACGAAGCAGTGTGGGACTGTGCTGGGGAGGGGGGGAGTACATTGCTAATTGCCAGCAGCTCTTGGCCACTTGGCTGGTGGTGGGAGCTGCTGTTAGTGCATCGGCAACCTGGTTGCTTGCTTAAATGGAAGCCAAAGCACGCTTGCCAGCAGCTATTGGGGTAGGGAATGTAACTGTTAGCAAACTGGGGTTACATATCAATGTATTGATTGGGGTTGTGATGGGGAAATGAAGCGCAGGAGGGTGCTGGTGGCTGTCTGGTCCAGGGCGTTGTGTTTATGTGAAGCAGATGGTTGACTGCTTTACTTTGCCAGCAGATTATGGAGTTGGCTTTGAACCATCTTGTGTGGTTTCCCGGGAATGCAGGGATCCCGTCTGCAGCGTCAGCAGCTTGTTGCTGCCTTGAGCATGTTACCTGGGGTCAGCGCTGGCAGCAATGCTCTCACACAGAGCACGCTGGGGTGGTCCTCACCATCTGCAGTGTCCTGTGTGACCAAAGGCACACTGATGCTCCAGTGGCATTGAGAGGCTCCAGCCCCGGATGTCTCAGAGTATTTTTCAGATGTCTTTTGCAGACTTGCCTGCAGAGCTGATAAAGCAACCTCTCACTGGGTATTTTGAGATGCTGTTTTGTGGTTCGTCTTCCCATGTGCTGCTGCATTTAGGAAAGAAATAAAGGGAGGTTGTAGCTGCTGGGCTGAGTGGTGTGAGCAGAGAGTAGCTGGATTGGCGTTGTCCTGCTGCTCCCCTGGGAAATGACACCTTGTTTGTACTCCCAAACCATCCGTATTTTATGACTGCAGTTCTGCAAGGCATGGGTTGACAGAGGGAGGGTAAGGCAGGATAGTAGGAAAAAGCTTCCGGAGAGAGAAATTAAGATGCCAACAGTGGCAGAGATTGAAAGCTCTGAATCTTTATCCCTATCAAACAGCTACTGAAGAAGAGATGAGATGGAGTTTTGCCTTTTTTTTTTTCTTAATTTATTTATTTAATATTTTTATAAAAATGGATGCTGGAGCTGAACTGTCCCAACTACATGAAACTTCTTTCCAGAGTCATTAAGCTCAGATTCACCTTAACGCTGGTCTCCCCATCACCCAAAGAACCATTGCTATTAAAGATGCAAATTTAGTTTTCAAGCCTTCTGCTGTTAGCATTGATGCCAGGCTGTACCAGCACCCATCTGAAACCAATGGCTCGCCTTGGTGCTTGTGATTCTCTAGCCAAGGGCTGCTGCTTTCACTGTCAGCATTGAGTAGTGCTGCAAGATCTCAATGGTGAGGACAGTGCTGTTTTTCCCTACCTGCTCTGAAAGACAGAGCTTCACTCCCCTGTTTCACAGAGGTCCTGCATGCTTAGGTATCAAGGTTCAATATGTTTTGGCTGCAATGGCTTGGCATAGCTTGGTGGCAGTATAGTGCCAAGTGCTAGCTCTTGCTTCGGTTCAGTGGTGATAGAAAAGCTTTCAAAGTGATGTAGGAGTCCAGAGTTTGGATATCTACATTGGTCCTGTATGGGCTGCAAAAGTAAATGGTGTTTATTTTTCAGCTGAAAGTTTTTATGCTTGGAAGTGCAGACGTGATTCAGTCAAAGCTTTTCACTGAGCTTTGTCAACTTGTGAAGTTACTTCAGCTGGGGCAGCAAGAATTAAAGCTAAATTATTTTTGCTTTTTTGGAAATTACTTTAAGGTAGAACCTTACCTCATTTTACTTTAAAAAGAAAAAATGCTCTATTGAGCAAAATTTCCTTCCAAGTGCTTAAGTGTAACCCACAATGATTGAACTTATACCACCGCTGCATGGGCAAAGTAGGCTGCCAGCAAACTGAGCATTGGTTTTGATTTCTCCGTACAGACCACTGTCTGGAAATGGGGCTGAGCAAAGTAGTTCCCTTTGTAGGCAGCGAGGCAAAAACTTCTGTGTAACTTATATTTAAGTTACTTATGGCTGCAGACAGGAGTAAGTGGATAAAGTTTTCAGTAACCCATATTTATACTATGATGGACAACTTTTAAATCGTCACAGCTATTGAAGAACTGGGAAGGGCAATCCAGGAATGTGGTCCCTGAGAATGGGAGCTATTTGATGCTACATGGTTACTGGAAATTATGGATTGGCAAAGCACCAGCTTTTTAGGAAATACCATGAAAATAGACATTTTAGATGGATGGCAGTGAAATCTGTAGAAGAACATTCCCTTCTCTACAAATAACCTCTGTGCCATATAGGAGTCTTCCAATAGGAGAATACAAAGGTATTTAAATACTTAACATTTAAATTTCAACTGATGCTGGATGACGCATTTACAGTGTATAATACTATTTTCTCTTTCCTCTGACTTTTTTTGGTGTAAAACCACTTAACAGAAGGTGTTCTCTATATTGTACAGAGGCTGAAACAGCAGCAGGAAAATGTGACTTTGAAATAATGGGATCTATAAGAACAAGCAATTTCGTTCAAGTATAGTGATTTAGTGCCCTGTTAGTGTCCTGATGTATAACTCCATTTCCAAAGACTGTGAGTTTTCTCACAAGCATAATGACAGGCTTAAAACTTGTGAGAGTAATGCCACAGCTTTCTCTATCCTCAGCTGTTCCACATAGTTGCAGGAGTAAGGAAATTTTGTTCTCTCTGAACAGATTAGCTCCAAGAGAAATAAATCAGATAATGTTACTGCCTTCTTGTTTCTTTCCCTCCCTCTCTAAGAAGCAAGATAGCCCACACGGCACAGTGCAAAGCTGGGGCTGGTAATGTTTCTTCTTGCCTACACTCTGCCATATGGAGGTGATCCCGTTTCTGGTGTCACCAGGACAACTTTTTAAAGCACTCTGGTTCTGTTGTTTGTTGCTTTTGGTACTAATTTCAGCTTCTGTGTTTGCTCTGCTCACAGACGATGGCCCTTACTCGAAGGGCAGCAAGGACTCTGGTGGGATGGACACAGCCCTGGTCTCCAGGAGGCAAAGCATCCCAGGTAAAGAAGGGATCAGCTTCTGCTCCAAAACACTGAGGCATCCTTTACGCTTTACCTTGCTACTCCTAAAATGGGTACAACCTCCCAAAACACTCATTTTGGTGCATCTGTCAGCAAGGCTTTTTCCAGAGGGCAGAAATGGATGGTAGTAACCAATCAACGGTCTCAGTGAGTGGTGTGTTACTGGTACAATTACAGTCTGGTGTGGAGCTGTTGGTGGTGGTTATGGGGAGCCAGACACATATATCTACGTAGCTGACACCACAAAGAGGAAAACAGCAGCAAAGGAGACAGGGAAGAAGTGTTGCCACATCTGAGCTCGCCAGGCAGGAAGGGAGACTGGCACTGCTTGGCAAGCTTCATATTTCCCATGTGTGACTAAGTTTGTTTTGATATCTAGTCAGTCACAGCAGACTTCTGTGTGAGATAAACCTTCCTGTGCAGAAACACCCCAGGGGGCTGAAGAGGAAGTGGAGAAATGGTGGTACATTTGCCTCTGTTGGTGCTGGGCTTTATCTGCCAGTGGCACGCCAGCAGGTTTGGATGGGCTGTTCTGGACAGCTCATCTCCTTCCCAAGAAAGCCCGTGGCTTCATTTTGACTTCTGACTGTTAATCACCCAGTCACAGGTTTGGTTTAATGTGTTGTAAGAGATGGGGAGGAAACAGGGCAATTTGCTATTGCTTCATTATCCAGCAATTTTTCTAGGGGATATTCTGCATCTTCTGGGACTTCTGCAACATGTTGCCACTGTCCCACAGCCCTGATGGAGAGAGGCTGACTACCTCCTCACAAGAGCCAGTATATCCAACAACCCCAGTATCTCTATGGGGAGGGCAAAATTCAGGTGTGCTCTTTCTGTCCTGGGATGCTTTGAGAGCAAAATCCAAGCATATATTCTAGTAGAAGAAATCCAAGACTGTTTGCATATAGCACTTAAAGACTATGTCGTGAAGGACCAGATCCTGCTTAACCAGGTCACTTTTACATCCGTGTGTGTCTGTGATAGTGACAGTAGATTTATAGAGACATTGGTCAAAATCCCTTATTACTTACCTTAATAGATGGATCTCAGGGTCTTGCCTTTTTTCAAAGCAGTGATTTCTCCTTGAACCCATAACAATGGATAATTGCACTCTGGGAGCTCTCATTTTGAACACTTATCAAGGCTCAAAATTAAACGCCATTGAAGAGCTAATAATCTCCCCTTGTGGCACCATCTGTGTTGATCAGTCATGTCTGTAGTTGAGAGGAAATTTGCAGGATAGAGCCGGATGGTGTTCCTTCCAGCACAGCAGGAAGCCTCCACAAAGTTTCTGGCAGCCCCTGGGATCCCGGGTTGGTGAATTGAAAACTAAGTTACTGTAGTTGGCAGTAGTTGCAGTTGGGATCAAAACCAAGTTTAAAGAGCAAAAGCATTATGGACCTGATGTTTTACAACGAGCTGCCAGGGCCATGTTAAATGGGTGCCCAGCAGAGCCTAAATGCTTTCCAGGCTGGCGCTGGATTGCAAAGAGGTTCCCCACTCGCATTAATCAAGTGCACAAATTATCCTTGGAAGTGTTTTGCAAAACAGGTAGTGCATGACAGGACGTGAAGTGAGGTGTCATGGTGGCATTAGACACGGAGCAAAGTGCTAGTGATGAGGCACCACAGTGCCAAATGGCACTTTCTCCCAGTGAAAGAGGATGGAGGGGGGAAGCCCTGCACCAGGATGGATCTTCTGCATTAATATGCTATTTAAGAGGCCCTGCCTTGCTCTGGAAATCATAGTGTGCAAGAGGTTTCAAATGTTCCCTCTCTAAATAAAGCACCTCATTTAAGCCTGGTGGGGTTTGCTGTGCAAACAAACTCCTGGTCCGTTTGCAGCATGGGTTTTAGTCCACAGCTGTGGGTCTGCTGTTTGCCATGTGCTGCTGATGCCCATCACCACCTTCTCCTGAACTTCCTTGGGGGCGGCCCCGAGGGAGACTGTTTTCTCCTGTAAAATTGTGGGAGATTTCAACAACAGAGAGAGTGGAGGTGGATGGATCATGTCGTATTCTGCAAACAGATGAATTCTGCAAAAGGTTCTTAGAGGGGGCTCTGGCAAGGCATGAAAGTCATCTGATTTGCCCCAGGGTTAGTTCTCCTTTGAGCAAAGAGTGTGGGTGCTGTCATGTGGATTAATGCAGAGCTGCCTTTTGCCAAGCCTGTAGAGCTCTTCATCTTTCCTTGGGCTAATGCTGGCTCTCTTGCTAGCTTACTCCCCTCCTCCAGAAGTTGGAATAGTTTAGGGACCCTGTTTTCGTAAACCCAGACATGAGCTGTAATGGGATCAAAGCTGGCATCATGTTGGGCTTATATACAGGTGCTGGACAAACAACAGTGTCATCTTGGGCGGAAGGAAGGTAAAATATATGCTGCCTGCATCAAAAAGGGAAGCAGTACCGCTGCAACAGGTGTTGGGTGGGCATTTCCTAATCCTGACCCTGCCATACCTATCCTGGCTGGCAGTGCGTGTGGAACCAGTTATGTTGTAGAAATGATTGTGTCTTCAATTCCAGCCTTAGAGAAGGGAGTATGGGGGAAGTTTGACTTAGATCAGGTGCAAATGAGCAGGGAAACTGCTGCAAATGAGTGAAGGTCATGCCTCCCCTCCTTCCCCTGCTGGTGGCAGGATCCCGCCTCTCTCCACATTACCTTCTTTGCCTCCCAACTGTATTGATGTCTTGTGGTATTTTTTTAAATCACAATGTTTTAAGACCCACCCTGTTCTGTTCATCGAGGCAGCTACTGCAGGTCCACAGCATCCTCCTACCTGGTAACTGTGTCTGCCTGACATGTAGCCCTCCTATCACTCTCCCCACTCTATATTGAACATAGTCCCTGAGGTAGTCTCCCTGAACCATTGCTGCGATCTCATTACCCTGGTTTTGAGTCCTTCCACTGCCATTAACACCTTTAAACACAAGTTTTTTATTCTATCACAAGCCTTCACTCCTCTGCCTTGTTCCACTTGGTCCTGCTCACCAGACCTGCATGCAAATGATTTCCCTCCTCAACTGTGGGTCCACCAGCACACACTTCTGTTTCACAGCTTAATTTTAAATAGACTGAAGCTTTCTATTCATGCTAATTGTACGAATCATCCCAGGTTTGCTCTTCCACTATCTGTAGGAAAAGGGTGTCCTTGGGATTGGGAGGAATGTGCCTTCCACTGAGATATCTGTCTTTATTCCTAATCTTTCAGAGGAGTTCAGAGGGGTCACCATCGTGGAGCTGATTAAGAAGGAAGGAAGCACCCTCGGGTTAACCATTTCAGGTGGCACAGACAAAGACGGAAAGCCAAGAGTCTCCAACCTGAGACCAGGAGGACTCGCTGCAAGGTAAGAAATGGAAATGGGATGCAGAGAGCACAGTAAAACAGGAGCGGGATAGTTGCGTGTTCTAAATATTGAGTGAATATAGTTATAATTAACGTAGTTGGCACCCAAGTCTCTTTTTTCGAGTGCCCCAGAATGCAAAGTTGTTGCTTCAGCAAGTCAAACATCTTCTATTTTGAGTTATTTCCCATGCTCTCTGCAATTATGCTCTGAAATTCTGTGTAGGGATATTTGGGATTCTGTGAAATTAGGCAGACTTGACAGGAGGGCTGCATGGTACAATACATCTTGATCAAGCTAAGTGGTGTAATATTGTATCTGTTCTGAATACTGAGTGGGTAAGTAATGCTGGCTGAGAAAAGGAATGGGAGAAGACAGGCTTCAAGAAGCAGAGAAGGGGAAGGAGTAATTGAACAAATTTGCAGAAAACAGGCAAAAGGAAAGATGTTTCCTTTTTCCCTTGCTGGATTTTTTTTGTCAGACAGTTCTTGGTGTGCTTCTCTTAGACTGATTGCTCTACATGAATGGGAACTGAGCAATAAAAAGAGAGGTTGTAAAGACGAAGACTGCGATTGTTGCTTTATGTAGAGATCTGAGCACTTGCCAACAGGAAAGATAGATGCCTTCAATTTTAGCACTTCCCTCTGAGAGGAAGCACATGCAATCAGCTGAGATCAGCCCAGTGTTGGTGGCTTGGTCAGAAAGTCCTCCAATCACCAAAGGTTTGCCAGGAGCATCCAGGCTGAGCATAGCAGAGACTTTGTGCTACCACTGCTTTTGTTTTCCTTTTTTCTTTACCTGCAGAAGTGACCAGCTGAATGTCGGGGATTACATCAAGTCAGTGAACGGCATTAACCTGACCAAGCTGCGGCACGATGAGATCATCAGCCTGCTGAAGAACGTGGGTGAAAGGGTAGTGCTGGAAGTAGAGTATGAGCTTCCGCCAGCCGGTGGGTGCCTCTCTGATAATGCTACTCTTCTCTTGGCTGCTTTTTGTCCTGGGGTAGAGATGGGCTTGCTTGTGCATTAACCATCATGGCCTAGGCAGTATCCAGGGGCATTTTGATGTTGTGCCTTCATCTGCTCGCAGCACTGTGCTGGATGCTGCAGAGCTGTGTGCAGGCGGAGCAGAGCCCTTTTTCCAGCACAGTGGGTGCCTGTTCATGCACACTGGCAGGAGATGGCTGATTAGGTCTGTCTTGCCTTGGAGTGACTCAGTAGCACAGGCCAATCTGCCTCCTGATGCTGCTTCAGCTTGTTTTTCTTTTTCCCTTTCGGAGCATGGCTACAGGAGGTTTTATTCAGTCTTAAGCATGTATTGCCAGATCTTCTTTTCTGAACAATGGCAAGTGCTGTTATTCTTTAAGATGCTTTGAAATGTTATGTGTTTTCAGAAGGGAAGCTGAAGCAGTCTGTTTTCCAGTTAAGGGTCCCCAGCAAAAGCTGGCAAACCCAATTCACAGGGCTTGCATCCTGATGGGGGAGACTATGTGCTCTTAACCCCATTTGTTTGTTCTCATTAAAACAAATTCCTCAACACAGTTTGTCATCACAGTCTTTTCCATTGTGAAAATGATCTCTTCCCCAGTTATTACTCATTCAGTTCCCCAGATCAATCAGAGGATGATTGGGCAGAAGAAATAGAACAACTAAAAATAAGATGACAGGAAAAACAAAACTGATGAAATTTAAGCATTTTGCCCCAGATAGGAAGCTATGTTACACTTCATATCTTTGCTATAGCTCCTGCCTTTACATGAAAAGTATTGAATATATAAATGACCATATAAATCCCAAAAAGGAAAACAATATAATCTAAATTAGCTGAATCTCTATCCATCACCCTCTCTCTCTATTGCTGTAAATGTTTCTTAGCTTTTGCATACAGCCCTGGTAAAACAAACTGTGGCTCAAGTTTTCCATGTTCTTATTATCACTAGAGATGATAACTCTTAACTTTTCTCCTTAGCTGTGAGCCTGACTATCAGGAACCTCTGATAAGCTGTGCTTACCAGCTAAGGAGCAGTGCTAATACCACATGGCTCAATCAATACCAGCGATGCAAAATCTCCCCACCTCTGAACGAGCAGAAAGAGCACATTGAAATAGTGACTTGTCTCCCATGAGATTATTGGCGTTGTTTATGACTAATCCATACAAAGAAGCACTGCAAAATACAGGGCATTGTCCATTACTTGCTCCAGATCATTGTGGGCTTTTACCTGCAGTGAGGGTTTGTTATTGCTGTGTACACCCGTCTTTCTCTCTCTTTCCCTGGGCAAAGAGCTGAAATATAGTGCAATTCAATAGCTTGTGCTTGTGGGTTTGAATTTTTCTCCCCACTGTGTAATTTCCTGCTTTGAAAGAGATCTTGCAAGCCCAAGTCTAGTTTTCAGGCCACTGTGTCATATCTCTTTCATAAATAAACCAAGCCCTGCATTAACACCAGCTTAGGTTTCCCTGCTTGCCACTAATCTTACGAAAGGCTGCTGCAGAACTTCATGCTTGGATGCTTAGGACAGAAATTGTATGGGTTCTGAACTCATTGTGGATGCTTTATATCCTTTTTTTGGTATGTGAGTATTATCCTGTAGTTTGGAGCCTTCCTGTGCCCTGAGCTTTTCCCTTCTGGAATATTTCTAGGCTGTCCCTGTCAGCAGTCTGTGGACAGCAGCTGCTGAGGGACAGTGTTTTGGGGGGTTATTTGGCCTTACCTATGGTTCCCAAGGCTGCAAGCCTGCAAGGCAGTACCATGCGTCCACTGGACATCTTTTGGGTTAGTTTAATGGTTAGTTTAACCCTAATTTGGGTGCAGGTTGTAAGCTCACAGGACTGCTTCAAAACCCCCCTCCTGAGCCAGGGGGAAACGCTAGTGTGGACGTGCCTGAGGGAGCCTTCAGCTCCAGCTTGCCAGGTTGAAGTCAAGCTCTTAGTGCTTTTTAATGGTTATCCTTGTGCCCATTCACTGCACTTGGTTTGAAGATTGGGAATTGATCTTTTTGGAGGGGACAATGCTGACATGCCATGTGCAGTTCTGGGTGGAGAAGATGGGGAAATTGTCCCGTGTTCACTGCGGTAGTTCAACAAATCATTAAATAGCAGGGGATGGCAAGGGAGGGAAACAGTTTCTTTCTTTTTCTCTTTACTTTTGTACTTTAAATAGCACTGTGTATTTAACATAAAATTACTGAATTGCCCGTAGGATCAGTTTAAGGGATTCACTTAATCTTTTTTTTAAAGTCAAAATAGAAGAAGTAAGGAAAAAACCCCAACCTTTTGCACTGAGGATTTGGGATTTTCATTTTCTATAAGGTCAGCTGGTGATTAGATTCTTTACGCTGCTGCTGGTCTTTTAAATAAGTTTCCATCTGCAGCAGAAGCTTCTGGCTTTTGAGTAATGCCAAGTGCATTAAAGCCACTTGATAAACGAGAAGGTTTTGCTTGAATGTCAGAGTATAACCAAGACAAATTTGAGGGGAGATGTGCAACACTGAGCTGCGAAATCATCCTGGAACATGATGGTTGGCTCTGATGAAGGTTTACGAGTCCAGGTTGGGCACTCTCTGCCTCCAAACAGAGGGAAGATACAATATGGGTGTTGTGCTGGACTTCCATTTCACTGCTGTTTGGATGAATTATGGTATTTTTTTGCGGGGTGGCATGGAAAAGGTTTATCTGGGGATAACTGGGTCTTCCTCTTTTCCTTTAGTGCCAGAGAGCAGTGCTGGCGTTATTCCCAAAACCATCGAGGTGTCTCTCTACAAGGAAGGCAACAGCTTTGGCTTCGTGCTGAGAGGTTAGTAGTTTCTCCAGTGAAAAACAAAGAGGGGACAAGCGCTGGCAGAGGTGATTTGGGAAGCAGGAAGAGAAATGTAAGAAGATGAATGTCATAAACCTCAGCTGAGAAGTGAAAGCATGTCCTGGGCAGCATCCTATGCAGCCATCAAGGACTGTGGCTACCTAATCCAGGGCAGTCTTTTTGCTTTCAGGCTGTGTCAGCTGTTACGTGATAAATGTCTCTCCTTTCTCACCACTCTCATTTAGACTTTCAAACCTACAGTGACTTACAGCTTTCCTGGTTTGATTGCAGGGGGAGCCCATGAAGACTGGCACAAGTCCAGACCACTGGTGCTCACCTATGTGAGGCCAGGTGGTCCAGCAGACAGGTAACGCTTATGTTACACCTCCAACGTCTGCTTTCATAAGACAGACAAGCAGCCCTCGACGTGCTTTTGGATGTGTGTCCTGCTTGTACCTCCTTGCTGGTGCCTCTGCAAGGCTTCTCATGCTGATGGCATAGAACAACATGGGTGGTGTGGGGCCTGTGGTGTGCGGGGAGGATGGATCTGGTGCTCATAGGCTGACCCATGAGTAGATATTATAGTTATAAGCAGAAAATCCTCTTCCAGAGGCAGCCACTTAATTAACCCTGTGCAGATGAGCAGCTGATGCTGTGTTAGCAGGAGGAGTTAGAAAGCTTCTATCTATTCTCATGCTGCTAATTTAATAGGATGGAGCTGGTACTGTAAATAACCCAAACTATTGTCCCAAGAAGTGTTCAGTTCCTGAAGAATCAAAGTAATTGACTTTAAATATATATATGTGTGTGTGTACATATATATATGTATACATATATACACACACATGTATGTGTATACATACACAAAAATATATATTAAATATATATACTATGTATAGGTATAGAAGATATATCTAAATAGAAATAAATACATATACACAAAAAAAGCCTTTTGTCTGTGGCTTTCTACAGGGAAGGGTCCTTGAAAATTGGGGACAGGCTGCTGAGCGTGGATGGGATCCCTCTGCACAGCATGACCCACGCTGATGCCCTCAACATCCTGCGGCAGTGCAGCCAGGAGGCTCTCTTCCAGATTGAGTATGATGTGACCATCATGGGTAAGGCCAAGATGGTTGTGGTGGCATTTGCTCTGACTTTGTGGGAAGTGTGTGGGATTAGACGCAGTAACTGGGATACTCAGTTTCAGTGGAAAAATTGCTGAGCAGTGCGCTGCCAACATGGATGTAGCGGGTAAAGTTCAAAGCCGGCTTAGCTGAACGCGTTTGTGTCTTGATGGGAATGATGACTGGTTTTAGAGGAGGGGGAAAAGGAGATTTCTAATGTAAGCAAAGATGGAATAGGAGAAGTTGGAGTTAAAAGGGGCTGGAGCGCTGTGCCAGCACTGCAAGTACCGCTATTATATGAGTGCAGGGGAGTGAGCTGCAAGCAGGCAGAGACCTGATGTGGCTGGGGCTTAAGTTCTGAATTTTAACCCTGCTTAACTCTGGAGTTACTCCCTTTCCTAGAAGCATTAGTTCAGATCTGCTTCAGCAATAAATGAGGGGTGATCAACTGACTGACCTCAAATAAGGCAGAATTTACTGGAGGGCAGAGGATAGGTATTTCCAAAATGTGTTCTACACTGTAGATATTAAGTTGGAGGGTTTGGAGGGTTGGTGGGTTTTTTTCCTTGTTTGATTTTTAGTTTCAAGCCCTGGGAAAGGGTTTATTATTAGCTACTGTAAAGTCATTTGGAGCTGGCTTTGTGACACACAGCTGTTACTGCTGGGACTGTCATTAGTGAGTTTAAGGTTACCACAGAGTCTGAAGCTGTGTTGGTTCTGGAAGCTTATTGAACTATGCATTAGATTTGATGTTGCATATATGTCTCCAGAGGGGTTTCTGCCTCCATTGGAGCTATGAGCTGGGCTAGGTTGGAGTCTTTTCAGCAGATCTCACAAACCAGTCCAGCATATTTAAGCCCAGGATCCAATGAAGAATAGGAGTCCCTGCCACCAGGTTGTTTTCTGATTTGTCAGTGAGGAAGGAAATAAAAAGGATCTGCAGCTGTGTTGGAAGGGACCTTAAAGCTCACCCAGTCCCAACCCCCTGCCATGGGCAGGGACACTTTCCACTGGACCAGGTTGCTTCAAGCTCCTGTGTCCAACCTGGCCTTGAACACTGCCAGGGATGGGGCAGCCACAGCTTCTCTGGGCACCCTGTGCCAGCGCCTCAGCACCCTCCCAGGGAAGAGCTTCTGCCTCAGAGCTCATCTCAATCTCCCCTCTGGCAGGTTAAAGCCATTCTGCTTGTCCTGTCCCTACAGGCCCTTGTCGAAAGCCCCTCTCCAGCTTTCCTGTCAGCCCCCTTAGGCACTGGAAGTTTCTCTAATGTCTCCCCAGAGCCTTCTCTTCTCCGGGCTCCCTTTCTATATGATAGTGATTGTGGTAACTCTGCAATGGTTGGTAAGGAATGTGCAAACCTCACAAATTCCTCTCCTCGCAGGCTGGCAGCCCTGCCTGGGGAGGAAGTAGGCAGAGTTAAAGAGAGATTTCGCACAGAGATGTCAAGTCTGAACAGCAGTAAACAATTAATAGTGCGTGGGAAATGGGCTTTTATTTTTGATTCTGTTGTTTCTATGGTCCCCTGGTGCCTGTGTTGCAGAAAGTTGATTGTTTTAAAACCTGACTTGAAGCAAAAATAACCATGAAGGTGTCTTGGTATTTCTTCCTGAGTGACTCTCCCACCTAAAACTATTAGGGTTGAGTAAGCACAGAGTGACGGCAGGGGTTTATGCAGTGATTCTCCATCTCCTGTTGCTACACAGTGAATCAGATACTTCCCAAGATGTAAAACCAGTCCCTTTCCGAGATCATTTCTGCAGAGGGGGTGCTTCTCTCTGACCCTGTAAAGGGATATACTTGCCCTGCTTTCTTTTAAGGCAAGATGATGCAGAATGTGTGGCTTAAAACAATCTCTGCAGACAGTTTTGCCAGGCAACAGCTAATAACTGCAATGGGAGATGAGTGTATCATCCCCAAATCACAACTGTTACATTCTCTTTGCCAGCTACAGGAAGATAATGAGGGAAGGGAAGAGCCAGTGCTGGAAGAAGTTTGGGGGAAAGGGGTCTTCTGGACCCTGTCTGACCACCCACTAAACCAACATGTATTTTTAGGCAAGTTGTGTGACAGTTGTGCCTCAGTTTCCCAACCTGTAACATGGTACCGTCCTCCTCTGGGAAGCACTGTTCATTGCTTTCAAACCACTTTCAAACCCTTACATGAAAACCTGCACAGCCATGGAAGGCAGCAAAGGCATACATGGTTTTTCTGTTCCTTGGTAACAAAACCCCAGAGGAATGTTGCAAGCGGCTGTATCCACACTAAACTCAGTGTCACTGGCTTCAGTGATGCTCGCTCTACAACAGTGTGATTTTTGGCCACCATTGCACACTGAGCAGAATCTGAGTTGAATACCTCATGAACCTTGAGCCTCCAGAACAACTGCTCAGCCTCTCTTGGCTTGCAAGAAAGAATCTTGTTTTGAGTAAGGTGAGATTTGCTGTGAAACACAGGAGAGCTGAGGATGGCTTTTCCACAGATGCTGGGTGAGTTGCAGCCATGTGATGGCACAGAAACACCTCGTGGTGCCAAAGCAGCAATGCCAATTGAATCCCTACAGTAAGGTTATTGCACGGCCTGCCCTGGCCCCTCAGTGTTTCTTTTTAAATTAGCTTGGGTGTAATAGCCCCACGTTAATCACGCCTCACAAATACTGCTAAATTGCAGACTCCTGACCTTTGATTTGAGCCAAATCTTTCCCCAGAATAATTAATAGAGGCTTGGCTTCATATTTCCTCAATAAATGCCTCTATAAAATGGATTTGGAGTGATTCTCATCAATGCCGCTGGAGATGAGAATTAAAAGGGGTAAAAGGGTGGTCTGTGCTGTGTGTGGCCGGAGGAGGAACTGGGCTGGAGGCAAGACTGTGCTTTCCTGCAATCTTATTCATAACCTACATTCTGGCATGGGATCAGGTGCCCAAAGCTTGCTCTTCTCACCATCATGCTGAGACCTCCCTGGGAAACACTTGGCAAAGCCAAGAAGCTTGGAAGCTGTGTAAAACTAAAAGGAGTAGGGATTTCCCTTGCAAAAGAAGGTCTACCACTCCAGCAAGCTTTTATTTTCATGATTTTTATTCTTATCTCCTTTTCTTCAGCTGGAAGAACATAAGTCTGTGTCCCTCCTCGGAGGATATGTGCTGGACACATATGGGCTGCAAAACCAGTACATAGCTGGTGTTTACTGTTGGAAGAGATCCTCAGTCTTTTGGTGCTTGCTTTGCTAACGAAGGCTTAAGTGCACCTTCCATGCTTAAAGATGCTTAAAGATGCTTTGTGCATCTTTTGATTGAACTGGGACTGTGCTTTTTGCCAGGGCCTCCAGACCTCCCCAGTGGTCTGTTTCAACAGAGAATAAACAGAGGTTTTATTTGAAGGCTACATAACCTTTAACATTGCTCATTCTTCCTCCTTCCTCCCCTAGGAAAAAGGGCACTGTGAGTAGACCAGAGCCTGAACCTCCCCTGGCTTATCCCAGGGGGAAATTTCTGAAGGACATTTCTGTCTCCATAGGCTCAGCATCTTCAACAAATCTCAGGAAAGACCCCACTGCAGCTCAGCTTCTGTGATCTGCATTAATGCTTCAGTTTCTCAGAGAGCAAGAATGAGCCATGCATCAAGTTTTGGAGCCAAGTAGCATCAGCATTTTTAGCATAGCTCTGGAAGGGAAAAGCTTTACTATGAATAATTAAAGGCTGAGGAGGCATCAAGCTTTCAGAGGGCTCTGCTGGCTTTCCTTCAAAGTGGATGGCTGGGTTTCCATGAAGTGCTTTTGTGAGGGGGTGGTCAAAACTACACATAGGGTGCTGGTTGTGGGATGTCTGGTGGTGATAACACGTTTGTGAATCCATCCTCTTTATGATGGCTTTAGGTAATCTGGAAGCAAGTGTGTGTAATAGAGGGAGAGGGAATTTCTGTCTAATCAGCCAGAGATACAGGCTTTCTTTTTCTTCCTCCTTCCCTAGAAGAGATGAATAGGTGTGGTGCAGGCTTCTGCTAACGGGAGCAATTTCGTAGGAGTTTCACAGTCTCGCTTTCAGCATCTATTAAGCTTCTTGTAGAAGTGCATCTTTTAAAGATGAGTTACCCCAGTATTGTCTGATGGGAAAGAGAAGCATGCAGGTAGGTAGTGTTGTGTCTCTGCTCCCACTGACGCACTGGAGGAGCTGGAATGAGCAGATGAGGTGATGTTTTGAAGCTGGTGCTGAAGCACAGAGGAGTTGACTGACTTGTGTGCTGGTCCTCAGCAAACAAGACTTCTGAGTACTTCAGAAAGTGAGATCCTGTTTCTTTCTTGTTTGCTTGGGAAGAAGCTTATAACAGTGACGCCCTTCTGATCTTCCTTTTTTGTGCTTTTAATACTGTTGATGTGACTGCTGCACGGCCTTTGAGCAATCTCTTCCTTGATTTTGCTATTTAACCCCAAGAAAGCAGGCAGGGGAGTTGTTTTCATGAGCGAGTTGTTGTACTAACTCTTCATTATCATATATATTCCATACAGAATCAGTTTTGCTTCTTGAGTTTACTTCTTTGTTAAGTAGTTTACATCTTTGTTAAATTACCACATGACACAGACTGTAGGATGTCCAAACTACAGGTTTGCTGATGGTACACATGACAACTACTGGCCAACCACCTGCTTTTAGGAATGGAAAAGGCTGTATGAAAAGTGTCTTCAGATGCTCTCTTATTTTACAGACACTGTAGCAAATGCTTCAGGTCCTTTACTAGTTGAAATAGCAAAGAGTCCGGGGTCTACACTAGGAATCACACTGACGACAGCCACGCACCGGAACAAG
The DNA here is from genome assembly GCF_004027225.2 of Strigops habroptila. NCBI lineage: Eukaryota > Metazoa > Chordata > Aves > Psittaciformes > Psittacidae > Strigops > Strigops habroptila. The sequence continues at coordinate 36,446,970 of NC_046360.1, forward strand.
CAGGTCATTGTCATCGACAAGATCAAGCCTGCCAGCGTGGTGGACAGGTACAGCTCTGAACAGACTGCTCCTAGCTCTGCTTTTCCTTTCTCTGCTGCTTTTTTGCCCCCTTGCTACTTACATATATACCATTCTTCCCTGCCTCTCCTTGAAATGCCTATGTCCACATGTTCTTAGCACTAAGCATGCTAAAAATATCCAACCCAACAGCAGTGGACACTCCTCACTGGGAATGAATGTAATTCAGTGCATGTGGAAGCTGAGCTCTGATTATAAAACCTCAGATCTGACTGCCCTGGAGCTGTGGAATGATAAAAACCTATTCTAGAAACTTCTGACTAGAGGTTTTCCTGATGGGCAAGTCAGCTAGTCACCCTTCCCATGGGGATACAGGATGACAAACTGTTATGCAGCCCAAGCTGTGGTTAGTCATGTTGCTGAGCTGAACTGCTGGCTTGCAGGACTACACTGCGGTGTGAGCCCACTATGAGCGGGCACTATTAAACACTTAAAAGATCTTTCCCAAGCCAGCAGCACTGACTCAAGCATGAACCATCTTAGTTGGTATTTTGGGCAGTGCTTGAACCTAATTTTCTAATTGGAAGTAAGAAAACGAGATATGAAAGAAAATTATGTGAATTCACACCATAATTCACAGTTGAATTTTGCATGTGTCTGCTCCCAAGTGTAAGGACATGGATTTTGGCCATATGTGTAATTACCTCTCTTGCTGTTTCCTTTGCAGATGTGGCGCACTGCATGTTGGTGACCATATTCTCTCGATTGATGGCACGAGCACAGAGCACTGCTCCTTATTAGAGGCAACTCAGCTTTTAGCTGCCACTTCAGAAAACGTGAAGCTGGAGATATTACCTGTTCACCAAAGCAGGCTGCCTTTGAAACCTCCTGAAACAGGTGAGTCCTCTCTGCAAGCACCGTTGGTCGCCCTCAAAACTCACTTGAGGTCCCTACTGGGGTTCTTGCTGCTTTTGAATGCTGGCAGCAGACTCTAGAGACATCTGTGGAAGGGAAAAAAAAATGATGTTTTGATGAAATGCATGTGATTAGATGATGTTCTTCAAGGATGTGAATAGGAAAAAAAGAAAAGGTAACATCTGTGCTTGAATGGGGAGATTGGAGTTGGGAATCCCACAGTTTTGCAGTGCTGAGTGCTGTGCAAACTGCTTCCTTAGTTACCTCAGATAAGAGACTTTAATGGACAGGGAATAAAAACAACCTTGGTGCTGGCAAATGTATTTCCAAGCTCAGATTTCATTTGCTGATTCCTGGTAAGGCTTTGTAAAAGACATGTCAGTAGTTATGCAGGGTGCTGCTGGACTTCCATAGGAAAGTAAGCTGTAAGCATCTTCCAGACCAGGCTGTTTTGGGTGGTGGCTGTGTCTGAGCAGCCAGGCATAGGGTGAATGTATCTGTAACTGCCGGCTTCTGTCATGGAAATAGCTGGGGAAAAAACTTCTGGCTCCAGTGAGATCAAGCCCCAGATACCTGTAGACATCATTAGGAGGTCATCCTGGTGGGCATCCTTGTTGCTCACCTTTAGTTTCTCCTTCCATGTGAGAGGCTGACTTAGGCTCTCATATAAACTTCTTCGTGAACATAGCCTCAGTACTAGTAGAATTGCTGCAACTCTTGCCTGCAGTTTTGTTACAATCCATACTGGTGGTTTTGTAATTCAGGTATTTCAGTGTGACTGTTCAGTACCGGCAGACATTGCCAATCACTTGTGTCTCAGGAAGATGCATTTTAGTGATAGTGGTGCACAGTAGCCCTGGGCACAACTTTTCTCTCCATTCTCTTCTTGGGCAGTTTGGAGAGAGGTGGAAAATATCTGTGATGTTTTCTTTAAAATGATGCAGTGAAACATAAAATCTAATAACATCTCCATGTCTAGAAATAAATCTCTTGCATGTCCAGTCTGATTTGTGCAGACTTAAAGCAGTTTAACAAGGGGGTGGATGACTTGACCTTTGTGCCCAAGAAGAAATGGAAAGCTATAATCCTTTTTCAATGGCTGTTAAAATGAACTATTCTCCTCCTTCCATTAGTGCCCTGGTCCTAATCTTCTTTCAGAACATATTAATTCAGCAGCAGCTCAGGAGAAGAAGGATCTGTGAAAGGACAGCTTGGTGTGTTCAAAACATTTTTACCCAAACCTCCATACATCACATCAGTTTGCTGTGACAGAAATACAGAACATAAACTTGGGACAAGAATTGCAACACATGAATATGAAAAATAAAGGATGTAACAATTGTTCTCACTTTAGATTGAACTCTTTCACATGTGAGGGATCACAGGGAATGATGCTGTTCATCCACGTGGCTGCTAGGAGGCAGAGGTGTGTGGTTGGAGACCAGTGCTTGGGCTTGAATCTTTACTAGTGCTGATTGGGGTGGTGGGAAAAGGAAGGGGGGAGCACTTTGGGCAAGAGGAGCAGCTTCCAGAGCAGTGTTCCTTGTGGTGTAACCAGCCATGGTGAGCAGCTGAGGAACTGCACCAAAGCTGACAAACTGTGTTTGGACCTGGGATAGACACTGCCTTCTGCTTGTGTCGCCAAGTGCCAACTCCACGGGCTGCTTGCTCAGAATTTTGGGAAACAAACAGGGGGACAGTGAGGAAAAATAGGTGATGCAAAAGCAAACTGTCGTGGCTGGCAAGAGAGTGAAGCCTGGGGAAAGCAGCTGAGGAGAGGAGACTGTGCAGACTTATCACTGTTGAGCACTTGCAGTGCAGTTCAGTCCTTCCAGTGTGTGCCTGTATGGGGCTTGGCATTATATTTTTCAATAGCGGCTTCTCATGCAATGAAAATCCGGTTATTGGGGAGGTGCAGAGGGAGCTGTAGCTGCAACAGCCATGCAGGAATACAGCCTGATGCTGAAACACAGGATTTGTCAAACTGAGTTTGCTTTTGCTGTGGCTCTGGGGGTATTTGGAGAGTTTGGGGGAGGATTATGCCTTGCTCACAAGATCAATAGGAGCAGATGGTGCCCAGGAGCGGTGCTGGGATGGATGGGTTTCCTCAGGCAGGGATGATGTGCAAAAGCTCAGGGAAGGCTGGTGTAGGTTTTTATCACAGAATTGTCCAACATCTCTTCTCTTCCCCAACGCACCGACAGCTGAGCTTCAAAGGCACTTTTCTTTCTGTTGTCAGATATGTGCTATGAATTTATAGACAAATGGGAGAGCTTTAATTACTATAAATGGATTAAATGATTTTGTATATATGCCCATAAGCTCTGTTCCTCATGTTCAAAGTGTTTAATTTTATTAAGCGCTTTCCTTTTTGTCTAGATATAGCTACATGTATTAATTTGATTTTTGTTTTTAAAAGCAGCTTGGGTCTGAATTTATTTTTGAATCCACAAATAAAAGCCCCAGAGCTGGAACTATTTTTCAAGAGCTTGATAGACTAAGCACTAAACTCACTAAATGTTTAGCAAAGACTAAATATAATCACTATATTGGTTGGCAAACCTGACCTAAATGATTTGATGCTTGTGATGTGCTCACACAGAATGGATTTCCACTGTTAAAGGCACTAACAGATGACCTTTAGATGAGATCTCTGGGTGGACTCACTAAATTGAGTCCCTGTGCCAGGTTTGCACCCTCAGAAAGCTCTGGAAGTGCCAGCGCTGGTGGCATTTCTGCCTACTTGGAGAATACAAAGCCTGGAGGAGATCTCATCCAGGGAAGGTTGTTGTCAGTCAGTGCACGTGGTTGCAAGGTTAAGAGCTCTGAGATAACTCGTGGCTGCAGTGATGCTCTGCTGTGGGATGCCGTTCATGCTTAGCTGAATAAAACAGATGCTTGCTATCTTGCTCGTTAGCCAGCAATTCCTCTCGGAAGAAAATAGATCCAGACAGCATGGTGCAGAGATTCAGGAGAGAAACCCCAGTGCTGTTGGGCGAGGAAGAACCAAACTGACCCTGTGCAACAGCAGTGTCCATGAAAACAGACAAGGGACCTGTGCCTGGAGAGTGTTTGAGGCACTTCAGAGGAGACTTGTGGCATTGTAACTTGATGTTGCAAAGCCACAGTTCCTGGGACAAGGGATTTCCAGATGATGGATGTCATGCTGCAGCAGATGTCTGCCAACATGTGCTGGGCTGGGATTAGGGTTGAAGTTAAAGCAGCTGTGTGCCCTTGAACAGTCTGCCATGTCGGTGCCATGTTTTAATTTGCTGTTTGCCACACTCTTGGCATCTTTTCCTGTGTCGGTGGCCCTCTGTAATTGCCTTAAGCAGCAGTGTATAAAGTCCCTTTTGTTTTGGTGAGCTGGAGGCAGCCCTCTGCTGCTCCTCTGTTTCATCCATATGTGCATTCCCAGCCAAGAGCAGCCACTAAACAACCAAACGCTGAAGCCAAGCAAAGTGCTCAAAGCAGTCCTTGGCATGTGTGGAAGGTGTTGAGCCTTGTCCCAGGGAGGGCAGGAAGGTGGGAAACAGCACAAGGAGGTTTCCTTCATACTGTTGGGTAGCACTGATGGCCCCTATGGGAAACCCGTGGCTGGATGGAGCTTCTGCACGTCACACAACAGACTGCAAATGGTAATGACATTTGTGTGCTTCCAGCATGGCTTAGTCAGGCCGTTGGCTCAGGATACAGAGATTTTTATGGGGAAGGGGTGGATTTCTGCCACTTTGCATCCAGCGTCATGAGGTTACGTGCGGATGCATTTTTGCTGCTGCTGTTTGACACACTGACATGTTCAGAGCCAGTATGAGGCTCTTTTCTACAATCTCCTGGCTTATGCTTCTTGCCTTTTCTTTCTCTCACTTCTTTCTGTCTGTGGCGATTTCTGCTCTCCTGGATGCCCATCAGTCAAGGTGCAGAAGAGTGACCACCACCACTGCTGGGACCCCTGTGTCAACTACTGTCACACCCACCACCCCGGGCACTGCAAGACACCCACTTGGAACCAGACGGCTGGACAGGATTACTGCAAATGTAACCTTAGTGCATGGCATTGCCCCCATCCCTGCATGTGTTCGTTCGTGTTGTGCCCCTCCATTTCCTTAATACCGAACTCCGTAGCCTGGCTTGTCACTTGTTTCCTTCTCGGTCACCTGGGTCTGTTTCCATAGGTCCAGTGCAAGAGCAGAATGCTGTGCAGACCCATGCTCCCATCCTCTAACCCCACATCCCAGTGCCTGGTTTCATATAGCAAAAATGAGTGGGATGAGGTGATGCGTAGGAATGTGATATGACAATATTCCCAGCTCAGTGCTGGTGCCACACAACAAGTTAGCAACAGGATTATGGCTGCTTCAAAATCTATAAACCCATCTCTTGCAGGAAGCAGGCTCTGTGCAGCCCCAGGTTTCTTGTCTTATGGCAGTAAGATAAGGAGGAAGAAACATTGTGCTGTGTCCAAATTGTGGGAAGCAAACAGGGCAGCCCACTTGCCCAGCAGCTCAAGTTGTGGTTTCTCTTTGTATGTATTTAAGGTTCATTAGTGTCATCATGCCAGCCTGCTGTTGGCTGCCTTGCATCTGTGATGCATTTCTCACCTGGCGGCCCAGACGCTGCAGTGACAGGCAGCCCAGTCACTGGGGTCACTGCACACCAGAAAGCAATGTCCACCTGGAGTCCAAGCCCATCCTCACAGCTCTCCTGGAGCTGCAAGCCCAGGACAAGGTGTTCACCTTGTCTTGAGCCGTGGAGCTGTGAAGGAGGAGGTGGTCTGAACCCATTAGGTGTTTGATGAACTCTGTGAGGTGAACCCACTGCTGCACCTCTCCATGTGCGTCCTTAACATGCTCTGTATTTCCCCAGCTCTGGTGGCTGCCAACTTCTCGTCTCCCACCATGAACGCGCAGGGTTTTCCGTGCCAGAACTCGAACACGCTACCTCGCAGCTCCCACCCCATGAGCCCCCGCACCACCATGCTGAGGAGGAGGCAGAAGAAGAAGGAGCACAAGAGCTCATGTAAGCGTGGTGATGCGCCGGGCTGGATGGTGCATGCTTGCCTTGCTGTCCTTAGCGTTGACAATAGCCAGGGTAGAACCGCAACCTCAGCGCTGTCAGTGCCTCCCTCATCCTCAGTGACTGTACCCACCACTGCCAGACCAAGATTTGTGAGCAGATCTGCTGCATTGACCATACCCTGACCTTCTGCCTCTCTCCTCCTCTCAGTGTCGCTGGCCTCCAGCACCGTGGGTCCTGGCGGGCAGATAGTCCACACGGAGACGACAGAGGTGGTGCTCAGGGGAGACCCTTTGAATGGCTTCGGACTTCAGCTCCAGGGAGGCATCTTTGCTACCGAAACCCTGTCGTCCCCACCTCTCGTCCGTTTTATTGAGCCCGACAGCCCGGCAGAGAGGTTAGAGACCTTGCCCTTGGATGCTGATGGTGCTGCTGCTGAACATTTCATGGTTTGGTTTGTTTTCTCTCCTCAGAGGCTCATTTAGATATTTACTCTCATCCTTGTAATATCTCCCATTCTTCACTGGGCATGGTTTACTGTCACTGCCATTTCTGCACTCGTCGGCTGACCGCGGCCTCCCTCGCATCCCAGGTGAACGTCTTGGCACCAGGCTGCGGCTGTTCTGGGAGGAGGAGGAGGAAGGGAGCGTGTGTCTGTGTGAGAGTGCCATTCCCATTCCTTGTTGGGGTTTTTTTTTTTTGCCTGTCTCTTGGAAAGATAAAGCTTTTATCTCAGTGCAGAAAGGGGAAAGATGTAAACTAATGGGTCCAGCAAAATGTTTTCTGCCTAGTTTCATCGTAGTTGAGCCCAGCTATGTAAATTGGTATTAAAGCCAAAGTTTCAAAGTACAAAGGAGGGGTCTGGTTGAGGAGCAGGTAGGTGCTGCATTTAAGCACTCTTGCTTTCATCTTTATAATGCTGGGAAAAGAGCAGAATGGAGGACGAGCATTAACTGCTGTGTGTCACCCCTGGGATACTGGGAGCAATGACTCCCCCGGGGAAGTCTCCAAGTGCCCCATCAGCATGGGCTTGATGGTTTTGTATCCCCAAGTCAGCCCTTGCTGGGGACACAGCACACAGGGAAGTTGTATAGCAGGGATGGTGTCTGCAGGAGGAAATGCAGGTCCTTGCTGTGCAGAGCAGCTTCTCCAGATGGCTGGTGCAGAGGCTGCTGCTCGTGTCTGTGGGAGCAGAGGGACAACGGGCTGGCAGAGGAAAAACACTTGTCCTGAGTGATGCAGGTTAAGAGAGATTTCAAACGCCTTTAATGCCTTTTTGTTTGTTTAGAAATGAAGGTGATGGTGTTTTTATCCTCAATTACCAGGGTGAACTTGGCTCACATTGCAAAGCACTAAACTCCTTTTATAAAAACAAAGCCTGCCGTCCCAGGGGACAATGGAGATGTGCTGAAATCCGCCTGGCTTTGCTTTATCCTCTTGCCAAGCTTGGAGCATAAGCAAAGACTCGCAGTGCAATCTTGCCTGGCTCTAATGTGTCACACAGGCTGCTCTCCCTCTCGGCTGCCCACCCAACAGGACTCATGCTTTCCTGGCTGCTTCCTGGTGCCAGGGAGCAATCCTCTCTGCGATTGCAGCCTGCATTTGATGTGGGTATTAAATCCCTGCAGTGTATTTCTTCCTTCCCTAGACTGTGCTGCTCTTCCTAGCTGGCAGGAAAACAGTATTTCCTCCCCACCTTGAAGTGATAAGTGCACTGGGTTTGCAGTGAGGTGGAAAAGGCAGTTTTGTGTTTTCATTTCACTTTTTGTTTCTTGCTGTTCCACAGAGCTCGTTTGCTCCATCCTTTCTAGATGCCTTATTCCCTGCCCTTGAGAGGTTCTGCTCTACCTGCAGCCCGAGACATTAGGGCTGTTTTTCTCCCCTGTACCAAGGGCTCTCGGCTGAGGCTGGGCTATGCTCTTTCTTGTGCTGCAGATGTTGCTCTTTGCAGAAAAGCATGAGCAGTGAGGGCACAGGGATCAGGATTAGCTGCCAGGGTTTGCCTTGCATGTTCACTCACCCCTGTGCAAGACCTGTCAATCTGAACGTGCTGTTATAGAAGTGCATGATCCACAATCGCTTTGTCCATATCTGGCTTGCTGTGGAGGAGCTGCCTCTTGGGTGTCTAGCAAGTTTGAGTAGTACTATGACGGAGGAGGATGGCATTACCCTCTTTTCAGGGAAGTTGAGCTGCCTCATGGTTATTTTCTGCTTCATGGCAGGCAGTTTGAAGCAAAGCTCTCACCTTCCTGACTTGTCATTTGTTTTACAGCCAATAGCCTCTAATAGACCTCCCGCCCCACCTGTGGTTTTGTTTCTTGGGTGCAAGATGAAGCCTTTGGGCTCTAAATGAGAGAGTGATTCAGCCCCTGTTATCAGCAGGGAGGGTGAAATAGGAAGATGTCTGATGTCCCCTCTTTGCTGTCTTGGAACACATACTTTTTGCGTCCTTCCTGCCCCTGCTGTCATTGACAGCAGTGGGAGAGTATCTGGCTTCTCCATCCAGGTATCCAAAATCAATGCTTCCTGCTGAGTTACATGTTTTCTAGCTCTGCTCAGACACAGTTGTTTGATCATGGTGCTTCTAGCTTTTGAGCATGAACAGTTTGTGAAAGGAAGGTTTAGCAACTGGGTGAGAGCAAAGCTTTGATCTTTTGGGGCTAGGACCCACCCCACTCACCAGCATACACACACAGATATGCACATCTGACCTGTGCAGGCTAACTCAGGCACATATGAAGGCACAATGGATGGGTTTCTGCAGCTGGTGATGTGTGGCTGTGGTCACAGCTGCTGCTGCTCACCCCACAGTGGAGGCACCACACGGATACTGATGATGCTGAGTGAGATCTTCAGAGCATATCCTGCCCAAGGCTATAATATGCACTGCTCTGTGTCTAGCTGCTCTGTTGCTGTCTTTGAGCCCGGGGAATGAGTTATGACAAAATGCAAATCTCTGCAGCTCCAGGGAGACATTCCCATCATGGATTTCAATGCATTCATGGGGCTGTCTTTCACTCCAGGAGATGCCTGTACTCTTGTTCTTTCTAATTTTAAAGCACTTTTTCCATGATCTCAAAGCACTTTGTGAGCTCTGATGTTAGACTGCGCATCTCTCAGATAAATGCCCTCTCTTTGGGAAAGCCATCCAAAAGGTTTGCATAGGATCCTACAGCAGAGCCAAGGAGAGGTTTGCAGGAGCCTTGGCTCCCCAGGCCTGCTTCCAGCACAAGGGCACATGACAACAGGAGACTGATGTCTCTGGAATTATTCTGAAGGGTTAACAAGGCACGTCGGGTCTCCTTGCACACAGGGAGGGAGCCAGAAGGTTGTGGCTTCACTCCACAAACTTTTATAAACCTGCAAGACCAGGGCTTCAACAACCATGATTGAGTGAGGCTAATAATAAAAGAAATAAAATACTTTTCACCTAAGAGAGCTATTGGCTGTAAAACACCCAGATAAATCCACCACGAGTGAAGAAACACAAGAAATGGGTGTTTCGTGAGAAGGCAGCTTTGGTGGGAAAGGTGACAAGCATTTGCTTTGATGCTATGTAAAACTACCCTGTGATCTCCCAGCCCTTGAAACAATGGTGCCCAGATGGATTGTGTCTTGTGTGACCTTGAAATGACAATGATGTCTGTGTGATGCAGTTGTTGATCCCTTCTTTCTGAAAGGCCATAACAAGAGAGCTCTTGGTGCTGGAGGGGGCATCTCTGTTGTACTTCTTGCCATCTTCAGATTTATAAGCTGATATTTCTAAGTGCATCTGTGTGGCTGCATAGCCACAAGTGAGTAAAGAACTGTAATTAAACTTGATATAATTTATTCACAAGGGTGGATTCATCTATACACCATGGAGTTGTCTGTCCTAATCCAAGTCTCCTTGAACAAACAATTCTGAATTGACATCTCATAAAATAACCAGTGTTTTTCCATGGATGGCATGAACTCAGGCAGCAATGTAAATATGCTGCAAGTTTAATACCTTCCTTCCAGCAAAATAACACCCTCAGGCGCTCTCCAAACTTGCTCATATCTCAGCTTTTGATGGGCCGTCAGCAAGAACTGTTGTGCTTGTGAATTTTTCTTGATTTTGATTCTTTTCTTCATAACCTGGCCTTTTACATACATCCTGTTGTCTGGAGGTGAATAATACAGCCAGCATCTGTTGCCTTTGATGTTGTCTTTGTGTGCCTGGAAGCTGTGGTACCATGTTTTCTTACAGTTGAATTGGGTGTGAGTGATGAAGAGCGGCTGGAAGGGTTAGTAAAAACCAAGCTGTCTTCCATAAAGTATTAGTGGAAGCTGACATACAGAAAGCGGATGGTGAAGGATGTGCTTGATCATTAAGCAGGAGGGGAATAAAGATTCTCTGGAGAAGCCTCAAAACAGGATAGCTGATGCCTTCTGGGAAACCTTTGTGGTAAAATAACTCCAAATGTTGACGTGAACCCTAGACTGGTTCCCATAACTCTCAACATATTTTGGAGACCGCTCTGTACCATATGTTAATGATGGAAGAAGAATGGTTTCCCAAGCTCTGCTCAAGTGGCAGCCTTATAGACAGCTGATGAGAGGAAGAGGTGTGGTTATAGTAAACAACTGATGAAGAGCATGGAGGAGAAGGAAAATGGGCAATTGCTTATGGCCAGTCACAGGGAACACCATGCTCTTGGTTTTGTAGAGCCATGGGCCAGCTCAGATTAACCGTGGGAGATATTGTCTTGCTGGTGTTGCAGTATATGTAGTAAAAAAAAGGGGAGGGTGGATAGTGAATGGAGGAATGTAGTGGTTCATGTGTGAAAAAACCTTGCTTATAAATAGAAGGGTCCCAAGAGACAAACCATGTGTAGCCAAATCATGGTGTAGCTGTATATCTCCAACATAGCTTTACCATCATTGTTTTCCTTAGAAATTAAAAACCCCTGCTGATCTCTGTTCTTGGAGAAAGTGGGTCTAAACCAAAACCCCCAAAGGGCCAGTTGTGGTTATACTGGTGAGCTATCACATCAGAGCAATATTAGTCTTTCGAGGCAGTTAAACAGTATCAATGTACATTTGACTTCCAGAATTACAAGGGATAAATGATTATCCAATTTGCTGAGGCATTCTTAGAGAGTTCATTGGATTGTAGCTTCAGTATTGGCCATATATTAAGCAGAGGAATCTGTGCAATTTTCAGTGCCACTGGGTTTCAGAGGGTGTGGGCACATGGAAATAGGGTAGACAGGGTAGAAGGGCACATGCCCTTGCATTTGTCACTCTCATCTCTTGGCCATAGTGTTGGCTTTTAGAAAGGTGAGAGTTAATTTTGTTTATCTTTTTTTCTGGAAGTTGCAGGAAATGTGACCTAAAATGGTTATTTCGGAGCAAAGTATGTCTGAACTGAAGCAAACCACAAGGGTTTGCTGCCTTGTCACCTTCCAGAGGATCTTGGCACTGGGATGGGCATTGCAGAATGAGTTGTCTGCCCTTTGGGGCCGTTTCTGCAGGATTTTGCCTCTGTGTGTCTTGTAACAGATTTGTTGGGCAAAAATAACTCATGGCTGGCTGTGGGGTTGTTTTTTTTTCTCCTTTCCTCTTTTTCCCTGCTTCCTTGTTTCCCCTTCCCTCTTTTTCCCCAATGTGGACTGCAGGTGTGGGCTGCTACAAGTAGGAGACAGAGTCCTTTCTATTAATGGCATCGCGACTGAGGATGGGACTATGGAGGAAGCGAATCAGCTCTTGCGTGATGCTGCACTCACAAACAAAGTGGTGCTCGAGATCGAATTTGATGTTGCAGGTATGTTGCCAAAGGACTTGCTGCTCCTCACTACCAGCAGGACTCTGCCTGTGGCTTTGCTAACCCATAGGAGGGACTGTATTCACATAAATACAAGAGGTTTTCTCTAGAGCTTGAAGAGAAGAGCAAGAAGACCCTGTGAGAGTTTTAGCATTTCTTGTTGTTCTCTAATGTACACTGAGATGGGGGGTCCTTCTGATCCTTTCATAAATGCCTAGTGCTCACTTGGCTGAGTCTAAGGAGTAGATAAAAAGGCCACTTGCACTTTTAATATTTTGTCATCAATATGAATACTATTTATATTCATTTATGGCCTTGAAGCAAGGAGGGAGCCCAAGGTCCCGGCTGGGGCTAGAGTGCAGCTTTATATTAAAAAGACATTGTTTTCCTTTTACATTGATAGACTGCCTCAGTCTCAAAATGCAGCATGATGTGAGTACTTCACTTGATGTTCAGAGCATGTATTTTTAACAAGAATCCAAATTTTAACCTAAATTCCTTATGGCCTCAGGTAACAACCTTCTTTGAACCAATAAAGCTGAGCTTTATGGACTTGTTTTCCTTGGTTCCAAAGAAGACATTCATGCAACTGAAAACACTCTTTTTTTTCTCCTCTTTTCTTTTTTGTCTGTTTTTGGGTTTATAGAGTCTGTCATACCCAGCAGCGGTACTTTCCACGTTAAATTGCCCAAGAAAAGAGGTGTAGAGCTTGGAATTACAATCAGCTGTAAGTATTGCTCAGACTTGTGCTAGCAGTTACAAGAACTGCTGCTTTCTACTCTGGCACATCAGAGGGTCCCAGTGGAGAGAGCTTAGATTATGTGAGATTTCCTGGTAGCACTCACAATGCGTGTGATTTATCCCAAACCGAATTAGATGTGTGGTTCCTGTTTCCACAATCTGGTTTCCACAGTCTGGTGACCGCAGAGAAAAGCAGCTGCATGAGGGGTTGGGACAAAGGATGTGTCTCACTGATCAGTTGGTCTGTGCTGCAGACTTATATAGTTATATGTTATATTATACTATGTTTATTTCTTTTTAAAGAAGGAAATTAAGTACCTTTTAAAGAGAATTGCTTGGGTCTGGTTGGACTACTTGCAGGGAAACATGGAGGGAGGAGAGCAAGTGTGAGGTGAACTCACAGCTTAAAGGGTACAGAGGGCAAACTGCCAAGAGGAGGAGGAGAATGAAGGGCCTTAGAGGTGGGGGAAGGCACTTTAGGATTTGGGAGGGTGGTGGGCAGGGTTTGCCAGGAGTCATTGCATAGACTAACCCCTGACATGGAGGAGGAGATCCACATGCCAGGACTTGGTGGGCGCTGAGAGAGTGAGACATAAACCTTCTTCTTTCTTTTCTCTCTTCTCTGCTCACTCTTCATTAATTATCTTTCTGTCCTGAAGCATATTTTTCATTTAAAGACCTATTGGCCTCTTTGGAGAGGATACTGTAAGGGGATGATATGGCAAATCTATCCCAAATTTCTGGCTAACTTGGGATGATGTTATGCCTTGCATCGGGGAATTTTTCCTTTCTGATCCCTCTTTCACTGGTGGGTAAACTGAGTTGAATCATCTCAGATTGGCCGTGCCCAGAGGCTGCCACCACCTCTGAGCTGAAACAAAGCAACTTGTGTGACTGCAGTGATGGGATCTTGCGTCTAAGCCCTCAGGAGCATGGATCCAGCCGTGTCTGAGGAATGGAGTTGCTAGGGACACTTTAAAACTAGGATTCATTAAAATAGATGAGCTGTTTGCAATTACCTCTTGGCATTTACAGCATTAGTTAGGGAGTTAATTGCAGGTCTTCTAGTCTAAGTGGGGTTATTCTCAGGAGTGACTTGAACATCAACAGCATGGTGGCTTTCCACCCTGTGTTATTTCTTTTCCCTCTTCCCAGCTTCCACTATTTGTGCCACAAGGATAATCCTGAGAAATAACAGCGCAGTATTTAACATTTGGCTTGGTAGCAATTACTGTCTGAAGACATCAAAGTGCTTTCTGAGGGCAATGGGGTTACCTGTACTGACATTTCACTGGTGGGGGAGCCCACGGCACAGCATCCCAACCCATGCTGGGTTCCCAACCTACTGCCCTGCTCCCTGTGCTGGCATTGTGATCTCAGGTAGCAACCTCGGATGATGGATCTGGTAGCAAAAAACTTCTGCCTTGAGCATGGGTTAGGGTTTCACCCCATTTAAGCTTCAAAGATTAGTTTGTATCTGGTGCTGGTGAGCAAAACGACCCCAGGAGTTGCCAGCAAGTATATTAGTTTTTATTTGTGGATTCTTGCTTAAATGGGATCTGCATCAGATGCGCATTTGCACTTCAAATGTATTTATATGTTGAAAAGTTTTTCATTTGAAATTTGTTTAAAGAATTGATTTTACACACTGTTTGAAAATCCTTGCTAAGTAAAAAGAAACTGATCCCTGGGGTTTAAATAGTTGGGTACCCATTATTCAACTACACAGCATTTTTTAAACAATAGAGTAGATTTGATCTTTCTGATTGTTGAACATGTTTGCAGAACATTGTGAGAGTAATGCATATGCATAAACTTAAGATATATTTCAGTTCTTTGCTGAGTCAAAGCCAAAATTCTATTTACAAATGGAGCAAAAGACAGCCATCCAGAAAATGCAGTGGCAAGGATGAAATGCTACTTGAATCTTAATTCTGTTTTCATATATTAGTCTGTGTAAGCCTATGTCCACATGACCCATAGCAAATTAGATCTTAATTTTGTCACTCTGCCTCTGACCAGGCAGGTAAATATACCAGTTTCAAACATTAAAACCAAAGCAAGCAGCCTTATGGTTAAGTATCTCCTGCGGAGACATGATGTGCATGCAAGCAGCAAGAGAAAAAGAGGTAAAAATAACTATTTTGCTGAGTTCCTCCCAGTTCTGTAGATTTGAATGCTTGTATAGATCTAGAAACAGCTTTTACAGCTTTCCTTCTGACACAGAAAAGCATATAACTACTGTTTTAAAGTAGTGGACTCGGTTTACTGGCTTCCCACATTGGATTCCTGTTCCCTGCTCTAAAAGTGTGGCAAGTTAAATAGATGACAAGCTGGAGGGGTCAGTAGAAGACCCTCTGCACTGTTGTGGCCACGGAATTGGGTTAGTTCCTAAACTTTGTGGTCCAGCTACACTGTAAATGAAAAATGAGTTGCTTTGGTTGAGGTTTAGCTCTCAGCTTCAGCAGGCTCATCTGTAGTTAATTCCTCTGTCTAGGAATGTTTGCTGCTGCCTTCTTACATGGGCAGAAGGTGTTACGACCTCATCAGAGGAGCACTACAGAAATAAAAGTGGTCGAGTTCTTGCTGTGCTGTGGTTCTCAGAGCTAAGTGAAGATGAGCCTAAGTAAAGGAATGGGGAGAGCAGGATTCTTGATGGATGCATTGGAAGAATTCCTGTAGTGGAGCTGGCTGCAGGAGGAGCCATAAATCTGCTGCAAAGCCTCATAAAAGGGCTGAAAACCCAGGAGATTTTTGTATGAGGTTCTGAGATGAAATGTTGTATGTTTGTATGCTGGTTCTGAGATGAACACACAGGGAGGGTCTGTGCTTGCTCTTGGTGAGGGGCAGATGTTTGCTGAGGGCATTTCGTCTTCTCCAAAGTGAGAAGGGTTTTCCATAAAGAGAAAGCTTGGGATGGGTAAGCCCGTGTTTGTGGTCTGCGCACACAGATGAGTTTCTTCCCCCTGCTCAAGCACAGTGTGGCAAAGGGATGCAGCAAATCAAGATGCACAATGCAGATGTATGCATATAGCATTATTTCCTCTTCCATTCCCCAAAGGATGAATAGGAAATCCAAGGGGTGAGTCTCTTACTGACTGTGCTTTGTATTAATGTGGCACCTCAGTGCCCTCAAGCCTCATTTCAATCTCCTGCATTTGCTAAATGAAAATTAGCGAAGCAAAACATCGAAGCTGCTTTGTGCGCCCTGCACTTCATTCAGGGGTGAAGGGGCAAGAAACCAACAAAATTGGTCTCATTTTCTCCATACCCATTGTCTCAGTTTCTGTCCAAGGCTGCATTTGGTTGTAAACCAGCTACTCTGGTTGCAGAGCAAAGTGTGAAGTCCTTTCAGCTCTGTGTGGTTCAGAGCTGTGTGGGCTGTGGAGCTCACTTGTCTGCAGGGACCTCTGAGGTGCTCTGAATGGTGGCGATGCAGAGATGTGCAAACTGAGATTTTTGACACAGAGATGTGAACAGTTGGCTCTTGTTAGCCTGAACTACACATCTCCATTAGCAGAACACATGCCTTAAGTGCTCTGGTCTCGCTGGCTGCATTCAGTTCTAATGACACAGTTTATGCCTTTGTAGGTTTTCTGTAAATCTCTTACAAATTAAAATCTCCAGCAGTGAGAAGCTAATAGTTGTGTATTATTGTATGTTCAATACCTAGCCTCTTAAAATAAGATATGGATTTGTTATTAGCCTCTGAAAATGATAGTTGATTACACAAAAGATTGCTCTTTGTGGCTGGCTGGGTTTTTTTGGTCTGTCTCAAATAGCCTCTCCGAGGGCTAGCTGTGAAATTTGCTGCAGGGTAAAGGTGTGGTGGTGTTGCTGTTGAAACAGATATTGAAAGTACCATTCATTTTAGGTGTGTATTAATGCTTTATATAGTTTGTTTATCAAATTGCCTTTGTATATCTTTACAAATCAATTCCTGTGCCCTTGGCATGAAGTACTGCAGATAAGGAGTAAGCAGTATATCTGCTTGCGGGTGATAAAACCGGATTTTAGGTAGATAGATAACTTTGATTAAGTCGCTTAAGCAGTGTAATCACTGTCCTAGTGAGGAGATGGATCTTTTGATCTGAGAAAATCTGGCTTTGCTGGTGCTGGATTAGCCTGGGACCTGCCACCAGCCCGGCAGTGTGCCCAGCATCCTCCTGTCCTACCCCCTTGCTATCACTGCAGCTTCAACTGAGATTTGCAGCTGATTCGCTCTGGTGCTTTTACCAAAGTGGGATATTCTGTCCTGGTTTTGCTATCTGGAGATTTGGAAAGGAAATAGATCTGCAAAAGGGCAAATATCCTGCTGGAGGCATTGATAATATATGCTGCTGCTGCTAAAATTAAGGAACGATAGAGGGAAAAGTTGGGTACTGAGATTTGATTTTCACTTTTGGTAATCAATTCTGATTTGCTTTAATTCTTCTTCTTATTCCTTAGCTATCCTGAGTTTATTTGCTTTCTGATTTTGTTGGGTTTTTCCCATTTATAAATGTTTCCTTTCTTAAATGTATTCTTATGGCATTGTTATAGTTTCTTTAATTACACATTGGCAGAGAGCTGCTTTGGCTTGGTCAATAATGAAGGGCATTTATAACGGGCTGATGCGTGTGTGATGTGCTCATGCTCCTTGGAGGGGAATAATTTACCAATAGGAGTCATTATGCATTCTATTAAAAACACAAACTGGACATGTGTTTCTGGCCCTGTCATCCATCACAGAGTAAATGCCAAGTGAGCCAGAATCCCAGCAGAGGTGGTGAGAGACTGAAAGCAATTTATAAAAAGTAAATAACAGTATTGATCAGTTCACCTTTTTATCACTGCTCTGTCACCACCGCCAAGCAGTGGTTTCGGTTTGAGTTTCTTCCCCGCTCCACGCTTCTACTTTCACCAGCTGTTGATTTATGGAGCTTTCTCTGGGCCACTGGAGCAGATTCAAGCTATGTTTTCTGTTGGTAACCCCCCAAAAATACAGATGGATCTGAAAAAGAACCACTTCCATCTGAAGTGGTTTGCCCTGGCAGATGGAAGCCATGACTAGAGGTCCTTCTGAGAGAGAGCATGGATTTCTGCTCGCCAACTTCTGCCTCTGTGCCTCGATACATCTCTCCCCTTGACTCCTTTTGCTTCCATCTCCATTGCACAGACAGGAAAGCAAGTCCCAAACACAAGACTGAGTGTCCAAACTGTGTCTTCCTGTAGCAGAGTTACCAAGGCAATGTCCTTTGAAGAGAAATAACCACACTGACAGCAGAAAAGAATGGATAAAGAAGCTTTACTCATCAGTGCAAACGTCTTAAATCCAAAGGCCACAGCTGTAATAAAATAATAATGTAGTTTAATTTTTTTTTTTAATTGTAGGCAAATTGGTTTATCTAAAATCTCACCAGAGATCTACATATCTAATGCCTCTGATCTAGACTGAGCCACAACTTCGGTGAATCATAGAATCACAGAATGGTTTGGGTTGGAAGGGAACTTAAAGCTCATCCAGTTCCAACCCCCTGCCATGGGCAGGGACACCTTCCACTAGAGCAGGTTGTTCAAAGCCCCTGTGTCCAACCTGGCAGAGGGCTGCTGTTTATTAACATATAGGTACTCTTATGGTAGGGGGTTTTATGCAGCTGACATTCAACTGCAGCCTCAAGAAAAGCCATTTGGAAAGCATAACTTCCAGGAAAAATCTGCTAACAAAACCCAGAATGAATTTTCCTTAAAACTTGCTTTGTTTTCTATGGATAAAGCACTTGCTTTGTCACCTTTGCTTCTGACACGAAAGCTCATGGTGCATTTAGTGATGACACCAATTGCAGAGCTGCAGAAGGACAAGGTCTCACTCTCTACTCAGAGACTGACTGTGGGCAGGATCCCACCATGTGTCACAGGGCTTGTAACACAGATGCTGAGATAAACACCATTCCTGAAGAGCTTGAGGCATGTCATTGACTATACTTGCCTTTCCCCCCTCTTTGCTCTTTTGAGTGTTCATAGTCTTTGGACATACTGTTCTGGCTGTGCCTGGGCCAGGTTTAGATATGGTCATCCCCACCCCACCACCAGGACTGTGGAGATCCTCCCTATCCCCTTTCTGTCACACTGCCTCTGCTTTGAAACTAGTAAACAACCCTTGCAGTGAAAAGTCTTTTTGCTAACCTGGATCGTTTTGACAGAACCAGGCTAGGGAGTGATTACACATGCAGTGATGCCAGCCCGACCCAGGGCTCAAGGTGTGCTAACAGGGTCACCCATCACTGCTGCTTGGACCGTAGCATTGTACACCTCACTCAGCAGCAAATACATCTCCTATATTGAACAAGAGAACAGCAATAGTAATAACAGTGTGATACGTCTCTGTCCCCTGTGCTGTTAGTCAATGGTGTGTGGGCTCCTCAATCAGAGGGGGGATTTCTGTGTTGGTTTTAGCTGCTCCATCCCATCCTTCCATCCCACTGCTCAGATCTGCACAGTGTGTGTCTGTCTAGCTGCTGGCTGGTCCATTCTGTGGACAGGTTGAATATGAGCCCTTGGTGAATCTCCACAATTAATCTGCTTCTCTTTGACCCACATACACAATCTGAACATGAGTGTCCAGACCAAAATTGCCTGGCACTACGCTCCAGTAAGGCATTGGGTAGGATAATGCTTCCAGGCTATGTATCATTCAGCAGTCACATTGCTGTGTCTATTATAAAATCAGTCACAGTTTGCTCTTCACTGTCTGACCTAACTTTCATACTCAGCCCTGCCACAGCTGAGATTGGTTGTCTTTTTGCTCTGTTCAGTACAGAAGGTTTAGTTATATCTGGCAGACTGTATCCTTAGAGGTGACAGGTTAGCACATATGTTTTTAAATCTCATAAATGAATGCAAAAAACAGGAAAATCTAGAGCAAGAAGGTTGGTAAGAGGAAGCTCTTATTCCTTTATATCTGACACTGTGGGGTGCTTGCTAACTGCTGTTCAGGCAGCTGGATCTCTATGTGGTCAATGATGATGTGCCACACAGATATTTTAATCTCTGACCTGCACCTGATCTGTTCAGATGCAGCAAGTTTCTTCCTTCCCACGCAGGGAGAGAAGATCTGTCAACTTTAAATGGGGTGATGTAATTCCCGTGGCAAGGCAGGAGGGAATGATGCCGCGTGAAAAGGATGCTCTTGGCATATGGTTGGGGTGTGGATGGTAGAGAGGTCAGGGGGGTTCGAATCATAAATCTCTCTTGGATTTCTCAAGGGAGCAGCAGGTCTTGCAGGCAAATCTGAAAATGCAAATGCTCCCAGAGATGTGAACTCGCATCTCTTGTGGGCTGAAAAAGTTCAGGGTCAGGAGAGAAGAGCTGGAAACTACCCCTTCCAGCTCCAGCACTGGGACCAGCCCTGATTTATGTGGTTGTGTGTTGAAGTGATCTGAGGAGCTGAGCCAGCTGGAAAACAGTGGTTTATCTTACTTTTCCTGGGTTATTTTCCATCTGGAAAATTTCCCAGCTCACTTTAAGGACACAGAAATGCTTATATTAATCACAGCACTGAGCTAGGTACTCCCTAGGCACCAGTGCTAATGTCTGGTACTGCCACAACCATTGATTCACTTGCTCTGTGGTGTCAGAGATGTGGGTGAGTGTGTCTTTAACAGTGCTGGGATCAGGCAATCCCACCTCTTGCTGTTGGGTACTACATGTCCTCCCCTTCAGGAGGAGTCTGAGGGAAGCAGCTGGTTAACATGGGCAAAGGGCAAGCAGCAAACTTTTGCAGGGATTTACTGCTTTTTATTCCTGGTATGGCTTTACAGCATCATTTTGTTAAAGGAATATAAATTCCCTTTCCTTATGACTCCTTCTCCCCATTAACCACCCCCATCCTAGACAGCAGACTCAATGCCAAGTTTTGTACCCATGTGTCTCTCTTGCAGCTGCAAGCAGAAAGCCTGGGGAACCTTTGATCATCTCTGACATCAAGAAGGGGAGCGTAGCACATAGGTGAGTGCAGAGTTCCCCATCTGCCAAACCCACTGCAAAATGTCCAGCCCAGTAATAAGAGGTAGAATGAAGCCCAGGTACTAGAATTTGGGTCTGGATTTTGCCAGCATCAAGGAGATCTGAGTTCTAGAGGTTTTTCTTAGACTGCAGTAGGGTTTGCAATAAAAACTGTAGTGAAATAAGTAGAATTAAGCTAATAGAGAAGGTGGCTGGGGCACTGATTCAGATGTCTGCTGACCCTGAAGGAGATGGATATCTAGCATTTAAGAGTGTGTAGTAAAGGGCTTTACATAGCCCGTAAGGTGCTGTGGCTCATCAGGTAGTTTGCCATGTCTCAGCTCCTGCTCAGCTGAATTGAGTGAGTGAATTGTGGGCACTGGGGGGGAACTGTGCAAATAACTCAGCATTTATTGACTTCACCTCTGATCCCAACACTTCATAGTAAGGCTTTCAGAGGAACTTACTGCTGCTGGATGGCTCTTTTCTGAGTGCTCATACAGGAGTTTCCATAAGAGGTAGAATATCTCCCAGTTAAACATCAGGCATTTTCCAGTGCTGCAGGTTACCCAGGCTGTGTATATCTGATCTTCCTGCCTTGTTCTGTGTTGAACAGATGTTCTACACAAACTTCCTCTCTTTAAATAATAGTTCTCCCAGACCCTGCTCATGGTTGTTTCCCAGAAAGATCAAGGACAGCAAAAAGTTAATATTTCCATTGCCACTGCAGGACTGAATGTGTCATGGGATCTGAAAGGCAAATACAAATGTACTTCTAGTTTTCTTTTCCTTTCCACATAGAACTGGCACCTTGGAGCCGGGAGACAAGCTGTTAGCCATTGATAACATCCGACTCGACAATTGCTCAATGGAGGATGCTGTGCAGATTTTAAGGCAATGTGAAGACCTGGTCAAATTGAAGATTAGGAAGGATGAAGATAACTCTGGTACAGAAATCCTGATGCAAACTGGTGCCTGTCCACTGTAATGACATTTCCCAATAGGTAGTGCAAACTAACAAAGATAAGGGCTCTGTCTGTCCGGTCACCACTTTCCAATTGATTATAGTCTATTTTTGTTACTCTGCCCTTAAATGGAGTCTGGAAGGTTAAAATCCAGTTTGATCTGAGCATGGCTGACAGCCTCAGGCTTTTGCTTCTAAATGCTACAAGTCTTTCCTGTGACCTCTTTAATCCTGCTGATTACTAAACTCAACGTTCCTGTTTTCTCTTTCAGATGAGCAGGAAACAACTGGTGCTATTATCTACACAGTGGAATTGAAGCGATATGGTGGCCCCTTAGGAATAACCATCTCCGGGACAGAGGAACCTTTCGATCCTATTGTCATTTCGGGCTTGACTAAACGAGGGCTGGCAGAAAGGTGAGGTCTGGGGGCAGAAGGGGTGAATTGAATCCATGGAAAGGGATCTTGAACTTTGCCAGTTTTCCTCTGTTGTCATAAACTCTTCTTAAGTGTTTTAGTCTGCTAAAAAGGAAAGGTGTTATGATGGTACGAAGCACTATGAAGCAGGATGGTTGGGACTGTGCAGTCAGGGCAATGAGAATGGCTTAAAGCAAAGCACTCTGGAAAAAGCAGATCCAGTGAGTCAGTTGAATGCACCAGCTGGGAACATGTGTTTATCTGCCTCTCTTCCACAGGGGTGCTTTCCTGGTCTGTGATTTCCCATGCACGTCTTGCATGGGGAGAGCGTCCAGCCTGCCCACGAAACCAGTCCTGTCCTGTAGTTTAGCCTATTGCTAAACTACAGCTTATGGCCGTGACAGTGCTCTGTCCTCGTGAAACCACAGATCTCAGGGGTCTTCTGACCCATCCTTGCTGCTTGCTTAGTCTGTGCATGTGGAGATACCTCACTGCAGGGCTGGCATGCCTCAAGCAGCAGACATTTATACTGCATAAATGTAGGTGCAGATTTACCTTTGGCAGCCAGGGAAGTTGACTCTGTGTGTGTGTCTGTGTCTGAATCTATGTGGGATCTGAATCTCTGTGGGATTTAAAGGATCTGGACACTGCTGAGAATATAAGGTGGAACTGAGTCATACACTGTATCATAATTAATCTGTCTATATGGTAGCTGTGACTTGTAAATAGATCATTTCAGCAGCCCTGAAATGGCAGAACAGCAGCAATTAGGTGCAAAGTGCTGGACCTTGGGGAGGTTTGACTGCAGACCTGGCCTTTTGGTTCTTTCTGTTTCAAAGCCCCACTCCCTCTTAGCTGGACTGTAAAATGCTCAGTGCTTCTTTCTGCACCGGGTTCCTCAAGCTCTCTGCATGCATGCTGCTGCACATTTCTGTTGCTTTCCTGCGGTACAGAAAGCAGAATATCAGTGTCTCCCGAGAAGTAAGGAAGAGGGAGGGACTTTATCAGTGATTCTTCTCTTTAGGGATTTTATGTCACTGCTTGCCACTGGAGGATTCAGTCTTTTTCCCTAGAAAATAATAGTATCTGAGGCTTTTCCGCATAACAGTTCTGCACTGTACCTGCAGCCCAGCCTGAGAAAGGTTAAGGACAGAAAGACCAAGTGCTGTCAGGTGTCAGAAGACAGCCTTGTACCCTTGTTGCTCTCAATTCCCTTTGTAATACTGTGGCTGCTCCTTCTTTGAACTTGGATACACATCAGTGACTGCTCCATGGAGAAGTGTGATGCAGGCTGGTGCTGTGGTACTACTGAATTTGAGCAGGAGCTGGCAGGCAGTAAGGGATGAAAAGGCTTTTGACAAGAGCAACGGAGCCACTCAGCATGTTCATTAGTCCTGACTAACAAAAAACAGTACAGAAGAGCGGCATGGGGATGGAGCAGTGCGGGGATTTCTCTGGATAACCTTGGCTCACTGTGGGGAGGGTGAGGAGTGCTGGGATGAAGGCTGCCTGCAGGAAACTAACAGGTTTCTGAAGGACAGTGATTTAAACTCAGATCTGTGCCTAGCTTTTGAAGGAGCACAGGACATGTTTCAGCAGCACTGGCGCAGGGTGGACCAGATCCCAGTGTCTGATAATGGGAACGTACTGGCTGCTCTTGTAAAGGCACCAGCCTGTGCTGCGGCTCAGGCTGCTCGCTTGATGATGGGGAAGGCAGGGTGTCCCCTAGGATCTGTCACACGTCTGTCACAGTGGGTGACATGCTGTCTAAGCTGAAAAGGCTCCAGATTCGGATGACTTGGGGTTTATCGTGTCCTTGAACATTTTTCTCCTTGTACTTGTCTGGTCTTACAGAAACCTACAGAGGCAGCTCAGGCTGTTGGGTTGGTGTCAAGCGGTGGCTTTCTCCCATGTTAGCCTCAGTTTCCCCTCCTTCACTGCCTGCAGGTGGCTTTAGCTTGGGCCATGGAGCTTGTTTTCTTTCTTGGGGAAGGGAGTGTGCCTGAACAATACTGTTCAATTCTGGTCACAGTGTAACGGTTCTCTACAAGCAATTCTGGGCTGTTGCTGGCATTTTAAAGTGCCTGCCCAACATCCTCTAGTGCTGCCTGGTCAAATAGATGGAGTGGCTGCAGGAAGGTTTTGTCCAGGAGTGCTCAGCACCAACCTGTGTTGGCAGTGAGGGATGGGTGGTGGCTCTGCCCATGTGCCATGTAAATCTCTACCATGTGCATGCAGCCACCCCTTCTCCAATGTGTAAGTGCCTTCAGCCCCTTTTACACCTTGCAACTTCCCTGCTGCTCAGTTCTGCTCTTGCATGTGTCCTCTGAGCAGTAAAGGACATGGAGCGTGCAGCTCCTTGGGCTGGTTTGTGTTTAAGGTGAATTAGGGGCTGTTAGTGATAATGGAGAGGCACAAGGGTCATTAGCTAGAAACAGCTTTCTCTGTTGCTCCTGCTTGGCACAGGGGTGCCAAAAGATGGGCAAATGAAAGGACTGGACTTTAATTTACTTCCCCCCCCACCTTGAAGAAAACCACCTGACTGAACGTGGCCTTTCTCTTAGATAGTTTCTGTATTTTTCCCTGCTGAGGGACTTTCACAGTTTCTGCAGAGCAGTCACGTTGTTCAGACACAGCCAGTTGGGCTGGTGCCTTGGGTAGGAGATGCATCCCCCTACTGGGTTCAGGGCTACAGCAGGCTGCCCTCAAATGCTGAACCACTGCAGCAAGCCAAGGATCACCTCCAAACTGCCAGCAGTTAAGGTGGATTTTTTTTTTTATGACTATGTAGATGAAACTTTTAAAACAAATACTCTGGTTTCAGTTTGATCTGTGATTTATCTGAATACACAAGTTTTCCCTGAGGGCTTTTCCAGACTGATTTGGATGGGACGAGACGGACATCTAGTGGCTGATGGGACTGTCATGACACTGTCCAAGTATGCAGCAGCAGCAGACTGAACAGTCCTGCCTGCTGTTTGCCTACATTTCCCAATTTGATGTACGTGTAGTAGATGTTTCACAGCAGCATGTGTTCAAAGGTTTCATAGTTTGGGGAAAGATGAGTAGCTGTTTTGCCTATGACAGTATGTCAAATCCCAATTCTGCAGGAGAATTTGGAGATGTGGCTGAGAGAAAAAGATGCTGCAGTTCAGATTTGCATCTCCTCCTGGCTCAATCACACAGGTTCCTGGTAACTAAACCTCACGGTAATGCTGAAGGAGGACAGGATTCCTGCTTTTGCTGGCATTAGGGAGCGTGAGTGTGATGAGCTCGGTCCAGCCTTGGCAGCCAGCTCTGGTGATGGGCACATCCTGTCCTGTCTGCTCTTCCTGGAGCTGCAGCAAACACCAGGAGAAGTAAAGTGAGCCCTGTCTGTGGGCAGACACAGAGGGAAGGATGGAGGAGAAAGGGAAGAATTGCCATGACTTGTTAGTTTGTTTCTGGCTGTTGCCTGAGGATTTATTTAGTTGAAAGCAGAAGCCAGTGCTGGAATACGGCTGTGTAATAAAACACAGTAACCGCTTCTGGAGTGCTGGTCCTGATGGAGAAAGTCACAGAGGTGTAGCTGTGTAAGGGTGAGCTTTAAGCACATCATGAACTCATCTGCAACTAGTTCAGCTCGTGCTGGCACACTCAGTCTATGTGTTTTGGTTTTGCCATTTTGGTTTCGGGTTTTGTTTTTCAGTGGGTTTCTAGGTTTGTCTTATCACTTTCATCAGTGTGAACATGCTCTTCAGTCTGGTGGACATTACACACTGGAAGTGCTTTTGCTTTTAACATGTAGACCCCTTTGCTTTGAGGAGTTTTGACTGTAAGCTTTCCTGCAGTCCCGGGTCCCAAGGGGCCTGGGATCTGAGGAAAGAATGCATTCCTGTGTGTATTTGTATGTACATACACAGGTGGAAGATGGGGAGGGACCCAGATTGCTGATAGTGGTCATGAAGAGGAAATCACAGGTTTACCAAGGGAAAACCAAGACACATTTGAAAGTGCAAAGACTTAATATGCTATTGCTTCAAGTAACAACATAATAGCCTGTTTCACACAGGCGAATTACTTCTCTGAAGGTTCTAACAGTGCTTTTTCTCTCCAGAACTGGAGCCATCCACATTGGTGACCGGATATTAGCGATTAATAACGTGAGCCTCAAGGGCAAACCGCTGAGCGAAGCCATTCACCTGCTGCAGATGGCGGGAGAGACAGTCACACTGAAGATCAAGAAGCAGATGGAGAGTGAGTTGGGATGTTTTGGGATGGGAAGCGGAAGGGAACCCAGGTGATGGAGTACATAATGCTGTGGGGTTTCCTTCTTGTGTTGTGGGAGGTGAGATGAGGCAGCGTGGTCAGGGGCATGGCTGTGCACAGAGGGGGAAGGTGGATGTTTTCTGACTCACAGATGAAAACCAAAGGCAACCCAGGGGCTCTCTATGGTAGTGGGAAGAGAGTAGACAGCAGGATTAGTGCTGATAATAATTTTCTTTCCAGATTGACACCTTGTGCTGTTGCTGTTATTGCCTGCCTGTGTGAGTGTTTCACCCAGGAGTGAAGCAGAATTGCCTTTAAAAGTAGGAAAGTACTGGGTTTTGTTGTTGTTTTGTGGGTTCCCCCCAAAAAAATGATCAAGGGGACTCTGAGCTGGTAGAATCCATGAAAAACAAAACTCTGCCTTTAATTTAACTTTTTTAAATCGATTTGCAATACATCTTTCACACCTCTTCTCCTGGCTTGGGGTCCTCAGATCATCTTTCAAAGCATCTACCTTCACTCTAGAGATCCCCTTCTCATTTCCATGCCAAGCTCCCTGAGACTTTGAAGCTGTTCTTCGTGACACAGTATCCAAGAACAGGAGCATGCTTAGTACAGGCAGGTCACTTTTTTGGGGGGACATAAGAGGGATTGGTGAAACCAGGGAACATGCAAACTTCACAGATAAGCAGAGGCTTTTTCATGAAGTTCAGAAAGTAGCCGGTGCATTCTGGCTGCATTTCTGTCTCTCACTATGTCCTGTATTTTCTGTCTTTTTTTGTGCCATGCTTCTGCAGTCTCTAGATTGAGCTGGACCTACTTGTCCAGTGGCAATGGTGCTGTGGGAATTGGACGAAATGATCAAGCTCTTCTGAGCAAGCATGGCCCATGGGATGTCTGTCCTGCATCTGAAAAAGTAGCATTGCTCCTAAACATAGCACTTCTGGCAATGCACTTGTTTTACACATGGAGAAAGGCAGGGAATGTGGACTTAGCAAATAGAGGTAGAACTGGGGAGCTCATTCTGTTTCAAGAGACCCCAGTCTCATTCCCTGCAGCCAAGTGTCTCCATCCTTGGTCTGAAATACTCCTTATTCCCCCTGCTGACACTTACCATTGACACAGCCACTTGCTGAAGTAATTGACATGCAAGTGCCAGTTGGAGCCTCATTAATCATTCTGAGAATGAACCAGGTGTAATTGAAGTTTCAAGGTAATCTTGAGTTAATCATGGGGAGCAATCTTCTGAATGCTTGGAAAATAGGGACTTTCAGGACACGGGGCTTTGTTTGGTAAAATAATCTGTCCTCATTGACAAAAGAAGACTTTCAGAGGGTTTTTTATCCCAGCCTCTGTGAGTTGGAGATCCAGGGTGTGGATGGCTAACAGGATATCTAATCAACAAGGGCTCTAAACTATTCAGTACAAAGACATGCTTGTGCTGAGAAACCATTCCATGCATAGCTTGTACCTGAAATGGAATTTGATATGATGATAATAAGGGCCTATTAATACTTAAATAATGAAAGGGAAGGTCTGATCTTCATCACCTGTATTCAGCTTTCCATTTTCCAATCACTAATCAGGGGAAATTCAGCCTCAAAATACCAGACCCAGGAATTCCGCATTGTCATGAAACTCTCTCTCTGCAGAGGTGGTGATTAGCCTTGAATTGATATGAGGTTGTACATTCTTGGAAGGGGACTGTAACTTCAGCTGTGGTAGTCTGGGACCAGGTTGCATTGTTCTTGGAATCTCATTAAAATGTCTGCTTGTAACAGGAAGTTTGCAGCCAGCATCCTGACTATGTGTAGTGACAGGACAAGGGGGAATGGCTTTAAGCTGGAAGAGTGTAGATTTAGATTAGATATTAAGAAAATATTTTCCCTGTGAGGGTGCTGAGGCGCTGGCACAGGGTGCCCAGAGAAGCTGTGGCTGCCCCATCCCTGGCAGTGTTCAAGGCCAAGTTGGACACAGGGGCTTGGAGCAACCTGCTCTAGTGGAAGGTGTCCCTGCCTGTGGGAGGGGGTTGGAACTTGGATGAGCTTTAAGGTCCCTTCCAACCCAAACCATGCTGCGATTCTATGAAAGGCACAAGAAGGTGTGCTTGAGAACTGAGATTAGATGTCAACTCTCTCATATTTGAGAATCCTCAAATCCTCATCTATTCCATGTGCTAAAAACTCAGAAGGGCATTTCTTCTTGATTCAACTTGAGTTAAGAGTACAGCATTAAATCCTTTTAACCACATTGCATATGCCTTTCTCAGCTGCTTTGGAAGAGCTAAAGAGGTTCTTCAAAAGACTTACGGTACCTGGGCTTGGCTCTATATCAGCATAAGCCTTCGTGCCTGCTAAAGCAGCATGTTCTGGTTCCAGAATCCTATCCCAAGAAGTCGGGGAGTATAAACGAAGTGAGCGACCCAGAAGATGACCTGACAGACTCACAGAAAACTAGCAAGCTGTCTGAGATATACTCCAGCACAATTCCTAGCATGGACAATGTTATGGATTCCTGGGATGGCTCTGGCATTGATGCTGGGTATGGAAGCCAAGGTAAGCCAGGGTTGTATTTTCTTAAGGGCCTCAAGGTGAAGATAGGTAGAGCCCCTGAACCTGTCTGGAGACTGAACGTGAGCTGAAGCCTGTGGTCTGGCCACATTTACATGGCTTCTTGCTTCCAGCAAGGAACAAAATGTATTTTAAAGTGCACTCATGTGGTGCTCTGAGTTGATGTATCTGATTTAGGTTTTTATTGGCACATTTTTTCTGGCTTATATGGCATCATACTGTTCACAGCATTTTCAAAACCATTACAGCACTTCATAATTCAGATAATCAGAGGAAGTATTCACTGGCCATATGTCTTGCAGAGTATTTGGTCCATAGCTCACTTCTAATTCTCCAGAGAGGCTGTGTAGGACATATTAATCCTCTTCAGGATGTTTTAAAATCCACAAGAACGTCTGGTGACTAGAAGCACTCACTTAACAAAATAATTAAGGTAATACTACAAGAAAGTATTTCTAACTCTCTAGCGAGTGATCAGATGAACACATGTCTTCGAGGCCAGGTTTATTCAGCTGTGGCTTCTGGCAGACATATGGAATTGCGATGGAGGATACTCTAGTCATGGGAATAGATTTCTTTACTTGGAGAAAAGCACTGGAAAATAGTTATTCCAGTTTAGATTTAGTGATGTAAGCTGGTATTAATCTGTGTGGAAGCAAAACCAAACCCTGAACTGCCTCCGCAAAGGGAATTGGTGAAGAGACTGCTGTCCAGAACAGAATGTGAGAAAGGGAGGGATGCCGCAGGAGCACTGTTGCAAAGCACCTTCAGTGTGTGCTGAGCAAGGTGCGTGCCTGTGCTCACTGCACTCTGAGTTAGAGTGCCGTGCATGGGTGTCTTTTCCACCATGCCTGTGTCTTCAGCCTCCACTGGTCTGAGGTCTTAATTTGGGAAACCATCTGGGACTGGAGGCTTCATTAAGAAGGAATCCCCTGGCCTTCATAATGCTGCAATTCTTCTCCATCTATTAGGATGTTAACACAAGTTGGACACTGGATTTAGCAAAGTGATTGCTTGTACCGGTAAATTGAGAATGAGTAATTGAGCACAGAGCCCCAGGGAGCGGGGCTGATGCCAAGCTGCCCAACATCCACAGACTGCAACTCCGCTTCAAGAAGAAGCTCTCTCCTCTTCCCTGGCAACTGCATTTGTTTACATGGTGGTGCTGGGAAGAGGGTAGGGAGAAGGACATGCAGGGTTTCCCATGGGATGCTCAGGGAAGGCAGGATGCAGGGAAACCTGCCTGGAGATTGGGATTTACATCCCAAATGGAGAACTATCGATTGGGCTCTGCAGCCTTGTAGGTTTTAGGTTCATCCACAAGTTTAGGAAACTGCTCAAGGAAGGGTTTGGGCTGTGCTGAGCCTGGTGGGAACATGCCACCAGGTGGCTCTGAATTCCAGGGATCCAGCCCATCTCCCTGGAAGGAGGAGGTGAAACCAGAGGCACCCAAGTGACAGCTCTGCACACACCCCCCTGCGTCCCTGGCCCCACTGCTGCAGGGACCTGCATCCAGGGACCTTGCTCTGCTCTGGCAGGCAGCGGACACTCCTGACTGCTGTGACATGTTGGCAAGCACTTCTCCTGAGGCTGTCTCCAGAGCAGTCTAACCTTTAAAAACACATGGAGGAAACACTCAGTTAAGTGAAATAACAGACCTTGGCATTTTCAAAGAAAGTACTGGCATTGTCTTTGGGTATTTCCAGTGCTATGAGTTGTTTGGGAGGTCAAGTCTCCCTTAATTATGTGTTTCTCCTGTTACCTCTTCCTGTTCGCTTGATAGAGCATGTGATGAAAGGCTCTGAGGATTTCTCTGAAACACTCAATGGGCAGCAGGGAGGTGGGCAGGGGACTTGGGAGATTTATTTCCACTGCAGATGACACTGACGCTCCTGAGGAATGCTCTGTTTTGGAAGGTTACTGTCCAGGCAGCCACTCATGAGACGTGGGGATCTTGTGACTTGGGTAGCGGTGGATTTGCATCTCTGGAGTAAGACATTGCAGTACGGGGGCAGAAGTAGCAAAACTTGTCTGATTTCATCCCAACAGTCTGTATTGATCTCTTATCAAATGTGGTACAGAAGAGCCTCCCCTTCTCTCAAGCTAGCAGTTTTTCCTCCTGTTCCTTGCCTTTCATACACATGTCCTTGGAGCAGTTTTCCCTCCCTGCACCAGCTGATCCCAAAGGCACGGGAGGGCTCTGCTGGCTGCAGGAATTCCCTGGCAGCTCTCGGAATCAGGGATGAATCTTCCTCCTTTACCACAGCTGAGCACACTGGAGCTGGTGACCACCACTGGGTACCCTCAGTGCAATTACACTTGTTGAAGGGAAACTGTTCCTTCTGGCTTCTCCGGATGCAGTTTCTTTGCTGCTGTCCTTCTATATCCTACTACTTTTTTGTGCTGTCCATTAAGTCCCAAAGGCAGTTAAGCATCTAAATGAAGATTAACTTTTTTTCCCAATAGAAATCAGGCCTCCAAATCCTTCAAAACAAATGGGGCTGGGCACGCTGAGGGAAGCTTGGCAGCATCTTCTCTTTACCCTTTGAAGGACTAGCTCTATTTAAAGATGGCTGCTTCAATGGCACAATTTCTGTTGGGTTCAGTGTGGAAACAGGAGCTGTTAATCAAGGTTGGATCTGGCTGGGTGTAGAATCTGCCTCTGTGGGCATATGTAGTCCCAGGTCTGTGGATCCCAGACCCACACCACGAAACTACTGAGAAGTGGGAGAGCAAAGGAGAAATGGGGCATCTTATGACAAGATCCTGAGAAGTTGCTGTGGTTAAAGCAAGAACTGTTGGAAAGAATGACCCATTTCGGATGATTGAGGTGGAAGCAGTATGCAATCCATATGGCCTCAGGTTTGTGACTTTGGGAAGGAGGATCTCCTGGCTTGGCATGACTTATGCTATTTGGGTTTTCTAACCAGGTATTACTCTCTCTCTCTCCATCCCCTCTTGCCTTCCCTAGGTACGTATATACCTCAGGCTGCAGGAATAGCCCTCCATCCACATGAATGGAGACACAGCAGGCAAAAGAGCAGCACCCCTCCGGGGGACCCCAGGAAAAACTACCCCTACATGGATGGAAGCTTCAGTGAAGATGACTGGGACAAGCCCAGCAGGTACGGAGGGGTGGGAGGAGGCAGGGAGGAGCATCTGCAGATGTGGGTGTCACTGCACAGGGACAAGGGGGCATGGGAATGTGATGGAGTGGCCAGTGATGTCCCCATCTCTGCGTCAGGTAGCCATGGGGAGGGGTGCTGGGATGGTGACCCCCCTCCACATTGCCAGGTTACCCCGAGTGTAGCTCTGTGGCACCTATGCCATGGCCAGGGGACATTTGTGCTTGGAGTTAGGGCAGTCTCAGCTGCATGGACCACAGGTTCTTACCATGTCTCATTCTCCTGCCATGTAAAGGCTGCAGTGTTTTCATAGTTTAGATGCAACAGATAGATATGACCAGGGCTGTCCCCACATGCGTTGGCCAGGCTTTTCTGAGTGAGGATGCAGCTTCACAACAGCTCAAAACAGCCATGAAACAAAACAGGCCAACCAACACTTTTGGAGGACCAGTATGAGGTTTCATGTCCAACTTAAAATCTCCCAAAGCTGTGGCTGGACGTTTCTCTCCATCACACTTTGGCCCTTCCAACACCACAAATAAAGCCACGCTGAATGACCATGGCCAAGATAATCCCTGGACTTAGCTGGTGTGGGAGAAATCCTGCAACACTTCCTGAGCCCATGGGGGAGATTACAGCTGCCCCTTGCTTTGGGTCAAAATCCTGCTGGATTTGCCCCTCGCTGAGCCACACACAGTGGAAAAGCCTCGTTGCTTCATAACCCTCCCCTCGACATCCTCCAAAGTCCCCATAGTTTGTGTGTGTCGTGGTGTTACTGTCAGTTCTTTTTGTTTTCTCCTTATTTTTTTCCTTAACTTTGGTTTGTCCAAACAAAACCCTTAGAACATCTCATGGCCATTTCCACCTATTTAAAAGATGATCACACTGGCAGGAAGGCTGGCAGTGGCGGAGACTTTGTTCTTGTTTTGCATCTCAGCGAGAGCCAGCTCGCAGAGGTCGTTGTCCCTGGTGGCCCTCACAGCAAGGCCAGCTGAAGTTAGCAAATCTGAGCCCTCAAAGCTCTGCACGTCCCTAATGAGGGCCCTGAGCCCTGATGTCAAAGTGCAAGTGAAACGGTTCATGCTGCTGAGTGCTTTTATTAGGGAGAAAAACAAAATATCTCTAGCCCTGGCTGCCTTTAGCCTGTAAAAACCTGCTGACCCAGTGGTGTGAGGGCACCCGTTCTGATTCATCTGCGTCCTGGACGTGTGTGTTATATTGCGGATCTGAGAGGCAAGAAACTGGTAACTGGAAGGGACTTTTGCCTCCTTGGGAACCCAGGAGCAGAGGAAGGAAATGAGTAAGGGGAAAGAATTGAAAATTCCTTTTAGGGGGAAATTTTGGTTTGTTTTTATAAATTCTTGCTGTGTGGGTTTTTGACCTTTCTGCCTGGTGTGAAGGCTGCTGGACTTTAAAAGCTGATGAAAGGTAGGGGGGGAACTTATATACAATAAGCCATGTGAGATACTGCTCCCTCCAGGCAGGCCATGATCCCCCAAGGAGCAAAAGCACGTGTGTGTGAGTTTATGCCTCCTACACAGGCTTCCATTTAAACCTGTGGATGAAAAGCAAAGCGCATGCTAAAGACTTTGCAGTTAATAGAGATTTGGGAAAAGCTCTATTAATAGTCTTAAGAGGTCATTATATATTTAATGGAGGCCAGCCTCTGTTTGAGTTGTGCTCAATTTAAATGTTTTGACTCTGCTAAGTGGCTCTGGTGGATGAGCTCCCTTCCCCTCTGTGGCACTGATGACCATTAAGCCATGCGAGTGGTGTCAGATGTTGCAGAGGTGGAGCCTTGCCTATGTAGCTCCTAATAAGATGTGTAGAAGATGCATTAGGGCTGCTCTAATGTCACTGTCTCTTTGGGATCTGTCCCCGTAACACATTAGTGGGTTTATTGTGACCTTGATTTAACACCACAGAGAGCTTAATTCAAGAGGCTCTTGTTAAACTGAGTGCTGTTTTGCACAGAGCTGGTGTTCAATAAGCAGTGTCCAGTGTCACCTACTTCTCTGGCTTGTTCAGAGAACTTCAGCATGTTTCATTGCTATTTGATTTAGCAGTCTGAGAATTGACCCTGGTCAAGGCGGGAAATTGCAGAACCCCCAGAAAGACACACATGGTGTTCACATTAACATATGTTGAGAGAGCTCCTCTCTATCCTTACTCTCAGATGTAGATGGAACTGGTGGCAATCTTCACATGGTGGCAATCTTCACACAGCAAAAAGTGCTATGGCTGTTCTATAGCCCCCAAAAAGAGACATTGTGAAAGTAACAGCTCAGTTCCCTGGCCATCCCAAAGCAAATGAAACGTGGTTTGTATGGGTTATACATGACACTGTCGATATTGCTGGCTGTTGTGTGCATTTGCTTGTCCAGCCCAGGGCAACCATTTTTATATACATCTCTGCATTATTTACTCTCATAGAGACCTAATGTATTTATCATTTTCTCACCATGTCTGTTACCCTCTGTGTTTTTCTCTCTCTTCTCAGGTGTTCTGTGTCTCAGATCTGAGCTCTATCCCATCAGCCTTTGTACTAACAGTCTCTGAGGCTCCTGGTTTACCCATAACGCATCCTTTTTTCTTTCACTTCTCTATTTCACCAAAACGTCTTCCTAAACCTACAATCTTCCTACAGGCACTTTTTAATTTACCCTTTGAACTTTGACATTACTACACCAACTTAATTCTTCCTTTGAAGGACACTTGTTAGTAAATGCATGGAGGTCTCGTATTCGGACTCTTGTCTGAAAAGTTCATATTGTTTGCTTTTGTATATGAAGACTCTTCAAGTCTCTGCTTTTACTGGTGAGACACTTGCTGTAGCCTTGCGGCTTTCACCCCGCTGCAGAAGAGTGCTGACAATGTTTGGTTCCTACGTTACAACAGATACCCCAACCGCCAAAATGGCCTTGAGACCACTCACGAGGATAGTTTTTGGCGTGTTTTTGGAGAAGCTTTGGAGGATTTGGAAACATGCGGCCAGTCTGAGCTTTTGAGGGAGATTGAGGTAAATCCCTTTCTGAATTTGCTGCTGATCCGACTGTTTTGCTCTTGCCCTAAATGTTAGACTGTTTCCCCAGATCTGTTAACTGCCCATAGCATCCCCGTGCTGCCAGTGGTGTGAAGAAGGGTTTGAGTTTAATCCATGTCAGTTTGTGCTAATGGATAACTATGTCTCATTAGATAGCTGCCTGTGTGCTCTTTCACCCTGAGCTGATGACTTACCCACCAGGAACTCCACGCTCCTTTTGCAAATGGTTGTTGGCCAACAATCTCCACATTACTGTTGGCAAACCTTCCCTATCAAACGGTAAACCCTCTGCTTGGGAAGATTCTATCTGTCCAAAGCACTTAAAGGCCATGCAAAAGGGGCCCCCTTTAGCCACACTGGGACTGAAGGCTTGGCTTACTTCAGATATAGGCTGGCCCAACATATATCTTGCATTCAGCTGTCACTCTGCCGGAAACTCTTTCAGTGAAATAGGTAATTGGAAGCTTTTCAGCCGGGCTTCCCCATGGAAAAATCAGAGAAAGTAATTGCTTCCTGCAGAAATAAGGTGTTTCCTCTCTTCACAAATCACTTTCTCTTTTCTTTATCCAAAATGCTTTGGAGGTCATGTTATTGTGTCCGGTTGTAGGATGAGGAGCCTGGATTTCTAAGCTGTGGGATGCAAATAAAGGCCTCCCTCAAGACTGTTGAGCAGCAGGAAGCAAACCTGCCCAGCAGGATGGGACCCAAGCTGCTCCCCTCCCTGATTCAGCTCCTGCAGCCCAAAAGAAGGAGCAGGACCCCGTGAGCTCATCTCTCCCCTTGCCTGCTATGTGCCAAGGACTGGAGAGAGCTCGCTGGGTCGTGCCCTCCATCACCCCCAGTGGGGCTGTGTTTATGCATAATTGCGTATCTCAGGCTTCAGCAAAAAAAGGCAATTTCTGAATAATTGAAGGTGGAAAAGGAAAGTCCTGTTTTGGTCTATATGGTGACAAGGGACTTACTAATTGTTCTTTTCTCCTTGATCCTTAGCAACTGTAAGTGGGGGAGGAAATCTCAATTAAATTCATTGTGTTGAAGCACGAATCCATGTATTTAGTATCTTAACTGCTGAAGAAAGTGCAGATTTAAAAAAGAACAAACCAACACACAAACCCCACAAACTGTAACTTTTTCCTTTAATCGCTTGTTTCCTGGACCTGAATGTATTTAGAAATGAGTTTAGGCAGCTGCTCTCAACCTTGCTGAACTGTTGTTGAATGCTTAAGAAAAAGTACCCCTCTGAAATGATGCGTAGATGTTTCTCTTCTGCAGAATAGTTGGCACCTAAATGTGAAAGAGTGGATTTGTTGGACTATTGTGAAATGCCAGGATGGACGAAAATGTCCCTTTGCCCCAATCCCTTTCATTTTCCAGGGATCCATAATGCAGAGATGCTGTTTCAAGGCTTTGGAGCTTTGACAGTTATAGCAATGCTTTAAAAAAACAAAACAATGAGAGTCATGCAAGATGACCTAAGATAGCCTGGAAACGGGTTCACATGCAGCAGCAATCCACTCCCAGACTATGGGGTATGGGTAGAAACAGGCTTTTTCCAGTATGTCCAGTGGACAACGTGTCCCTGCTTTGCTTTGAGGGCAGCCAAGACATGGAGAAAAACAATGCAGGGCAGCCACAGGCTGGAGAAGTCTGGAATTGTCCTTTCTGCTGCTTGCCCTTAACCCAAAGAACCCAGCAAATTGTTTGTGGTGCTGCAAGAAGTATTTAAATACCTTGAAGGTAGAGAAGGAGTCGAATGCTGCTGGGTACTGGCTGGTGATGGTATTTACTGGGTGTGAGGGGGGACAGTAGCACGATGTGCAGAGACCTTTCTGTCTCCTCACTGGCTCTGCAGTGCCGATGTTGGTACAGCATGGCACAGCATCCTGGGGTGTGTTGAGACTGCCTGAGGTCACTGAACAAACATACCCTGGTTGGCTGTATTGATGTTTTTTAATCTGTGTTTCAAGTATGGGGCAGGTCAGCGTCCTTCTACCATGTAGCAGATTTCTCTGAGTTTTGGCCAAACTCAGGCTGGTTACATCATTTTTGTGTGAAGACCTGAAAAGTGCAAAGCTAAAAGGTTGTGTTTGGGATAGGGTGCGGAGTCCTGGCATTTTCATACTGCCACCACAATTTGCTTTATTTGCCTTTGTTCCAACTTGGAGCAAAGACCTGGAGGGCCTTGATTAGAGATTTAGTCAGATGGTGTTTCCCCTATGCTCAGGAGCAATTGCTCTTTGACTTGCCAAGTTTAACATTGCAGAATTTTGCTATCTGCTCCCTACCTTTCCTTTTTTTCCTTTCTACCTTTTGACATTTAATGGGACTGCAGATCCTTGGAGCCTAAACTCTGAAATGACAGTTTTCATTACACTGTTTAAATGGACTCTGTGACCTAGAGCCAGTTGAGGTTCCACAGACTGGATTCTTGACTCCTTTGTTAGCTTTGATCAATGTAATCTCATTAGCGAAAAGCATTGCCAAATGGAGTAGAATCTACTTAGGGCCATCTTTTAATGGATGTTATCAGGGATGACCAGGCTTAAATACTACTTAATTTCATATTTCTAACTCAGTTTTCCTCAGTGACAGCTCCCATTTACTGACAGATCAAATCCTAATTTCTCTACTGAATTGGCCTCAGTGGAGTCCAAGCTATTGCCTCCCCTGGGCCATTGCCAGCCCTGTGCGATGCTGATGGTGAGCTGCAGCCTGCAGGGTAGGCTGGAGAGCCCAGCAAACACTGGTTCCTCTGGGAGCTCCCTGAGATTGGGATGTTCACCCTTCTTGACTACCAAGAAGGTTCCTTCACAAGATGAGGCCTTCCTGGCCCTGTTTGTGTAGAAGGCAGAATTGGTGAAGCTCCATGTTGGGGTGCAGAGCAAACAGCAGGTCAGTGATAGATGTGGCAGCAGGCTTCTGGTCTGGAGGTCTGGAAATGGCTTTTATAGCCAACTAGAAGAGCTTCTTGGTACTTATTTTCTGATTCATGAGAGCAATGGTGCCATCCTGTTGTCTGTGCCACTTTTGTTGCCGCGTGGTCCATCTCTTCCTGCTGCTGGCTTAACTGAGTGACTTTGTGCCGTTGTCCTGCAGGCATCCATCATGACAGGGAGTGTGCACAACCTGGGCCTGGACAGCAGCAAGCTGCTCCTTGACTCTGTCAACCCATCAGGACTGAGCCCATTGAGGAAGGCAAATGCCAGCTGTGAGGATGGACAGACTGAGAGCAGCAGCTCCCCTGCCAAGAAGAATGAGAGGAACCTGGACATGAAGAAGATCGAGAAGGAGATGCAGGAAATCATGTCTCCTACCCCCCTCGAGTTTCACAAGGTTTGTGAGGCAAGGGTTGGTTTGGCACTGCAGTACCTCGATGGTTACAGCTGTAGAGGCTTTGAACCTTGTAGAAGATCTCCTTTGTTTGGAGAACCCCACAGAAATCTTCCTTGTTAAAGCTGGCCCCCACCAATGTCTGCAGCAGAGGTTTCCAGAGGGTCAGATTGAGATGAAGGGGCCTCTTCAGAAGAGTAACAGGATTTAGCTGCCATGCTTCAGCAGGGTTCAAATCTGTGCTTTGCTCTTTCCCTTTATTAGGTGAGATTTCCAGGTCCTTGTGTTCTAGAGTTCATTAATTGGTGCTACAGATAAAAGCAAGAGCTCAAATTATGGCCCCATTGAGACCTATCAACCCTTTTCCGGTTCAGTAGGGCACTTTTTATATAATAAATAACTTAAAAATAACTTTTTTCCCCTCCCCTTCCACTCCACTCCAGCCTTTCCTAAAGGTGTCCACTTCAGCAATGGGATGTTTGTTTGAATTCAGTACCCAACTGAACATAGCCAGTTTAAGCATGGTGCAAGGCAACAGTAATTAGGAAAAGTAATTAGGAAAAGTAATTAAGTGTAGAAGCTGCTGATGCAGAATGCAAGCAGGGGAGGAAGCTGGAGAGGTTTCAAAACGTTTGACTGCCTTTTTCTTTCCTAGTATAACTTTAGAATGAAACCCACAGTTATGGGAGCTGCAAAAAACAGCTTTTCATGTTTGATCTGCTCTTGTCCTTCAGGGCATGGCAAATGTGTCTTCAAATAAAGCTCCTTCGTACCTGAAGGAGGGGAGCTGTGTAATTAGGCATGTTATAGGGTGACTCTTCCTTCTGCTGGAGCATCTGGTGTTGGCTGTGTTTGGGGATGAGCTTGAGGCCAGGAGGGCTGCTCCTGTGCGTCATCCTGGGCACTGTCCTTCCCAAGGACTGCGCATCCATGAGGCTCGCTCAGCCAAGAGCACAGTGATGGAGCTGGAGCCTCATGATAGAGTTACATTCCCAGTTCATGGGTGGCAATGGGAGATTTTGGTGGTGGTGGGGAATCAGTTGTCCCTGGCTCCCAGTGTTATCCCATGGCAAGACACGCTTCCAGCAATGTGCTTCTCCTTCAGACAAGGCCAAAGTGTGATATGCTCAAGGGGAGGGTGATGAGGTTACCCGTTTCTTGTCCTCAGTACATCAGCACTTATTGATAGGCATTTTCTGACAAGAACTTGGGAATAATATGGAGAACTTCAGAAGTTCCTGCTGAGTGATGTGTTAAACCTGAGCTGTCTTCACATTTGACACACTACATTGAAAATTCGCTGTGAACATGTTGTTTTTTCATGTGCTGCTCTGGCATACGCAGAGCATGCACAGCATAACCTGGGCCAGGGAAGGTGATGCTCTATTAATAACACTTGGTTTGTTGCTCTTCGAGTGAAATACAGCAGCTCTCTGTGTTACCCTGCTTGTGTTTCCTTCCACATCCAAGGGAGAGGGACTGCTGTGTGGCTGGTTGTCAGTCACCCAAGCTCTTCTCCATGTGATCTACCAAAGACAAGGGTGTCTGGTAAATAAGGCTCACTGTGTATTATCTTCTCCGTCCTCTGGTGCATTAAAACATATGTTCTCTGTTTCTGCCCCTCCAGATGACACTCCACAAAGACCCGGAGAGTGAAGACTTTGGGTTCAGTGTGTCGGATGGCTTGTTAGAAAAAGGTGTCTATGTAAATATGGTCCGTCCGGATGGGCCAGCAGATCAGTGTGGCCTCAAGCCATATGACAGAGTGCTTCAGGTAATAAATGCAAAATGCAGTTCTGGAGGCTGGGACGGAGTGAATGAGTGGCTGAGAGGAAGAGAGAAGTGAGACCCCTCCATGGCAGCACTAACTTTAATGAAAGGTAATAGTTAGCCAACTAGGTGAGCTCTTAGCCACCAAGCACTCAATGAGACCTGTGTTTTATAATGAGAAATCACTAGGTGGTACCCCTAGGTTACCTACTCCAGGACACAGCCTGTCCTGGCACTGGCCTTTTTGAGCTTGGGCAATTCAAAACAACCAAAAAGCTGTGATGCTTCCTCTCCTCACCCTTGGTCCTTTTCCTAGCATGTAAGAGGGTGATTTTTGGATGAACTAGACTGTGTTGACCAGTATGTGTTCCTGTGAAGCCCTGTGTGGAGGAGCCAAGAGATGTTCATGAGGTTCTGTGCATGCCGTTGACAACTAGAAGAGTTTTCTAGGAAGCAAAGTGTTTTTCATGGATATTTTTCCTTGAAAGATGCTTGAACAGAAATAGCTGATGTAGAAACAGAATAAAAACTCTCATCACAAGCAGTCTGTAATAAATACAACTGGGGCATATCGGACTAGCAGAGGGACAGTAAGAGCATGGTGAGTTTTG
The DNA here is from genome assembly GCF_004027225.2 of Strigops habroptila. Taxonomy (NCBI): domain Eukaryota; kingdom Metazoa; phylum Chordata; class Aves; order Psittaciformes; family Psittacidae; genus Strigops; species Strigops habroptila. Next base: position 36,487,509 of record NC_046360.1, read on the forward strand.
GAGATTGGAGAGGAGCTTTAGATGGATGAAAACCAACTATTTTTGCTTTGGGGCAACTGAGAGAGTGCAACCCCAGTGGAAAACCTGTTTCCATTTGGAAATGCAGATATTTGGCCATATTTGGGAACAGTCAGAAAGATGTTTAGTTTTACTAATTTCTAGGCGGGGGTTGTCAGCAGTAGGATTAGAGCCAATATATTACGTACATCAGGTAACTGGAGGACTGGCAGCGCTGTGGGGAACCTTGTTTAAGCTTGTTATGGTCTCTAGCCACTTGGCTGCTATACAATTATTCCTTCTCGGCTTCAAATAAAAGATGGTGCAAGAATGAACAAGAAGCTAATTAGGCTCTGGGCTGCCTTTCTGTTGAATGTTGGATGTGTCGCTTTCTTACGAGTGCCAAGTGCTCTGGGAGGTGTGCCCGAAATCCTAAACAGAGCAGCATGAAGACTTTCAACACCCCCCTTCCACATGCTGAGCTGCACGGCTTACACCTACAAGAAGACAAGGCGATTGGCATCGCGTTGACATATGGAGTTGTGATTGAGGGCATGCAGACCTGGCATAGGCAACTGCCATCAAGAAGCACAGAGAGGCATTGCTGAGGATGCTTCATGGGGCTGCTGATTATGGGCATGATGCTGTGCATGAAGGCCAGTGAAACACCTCGTCCCTGCTGTAACAGCCCCTCTGGATGGATTAGCTGGAGCACGGCATTGCACTAATGGCATTTCTGCACTGGAACTGCCTGGCTGGCATAGACCAAAGGCAGAGCATGCTGATGGCTTGTCTCTCCTTGTCTATATGTGGTCTAGAACTTCTCTTTAGTTACTACTCTGTAAGAAGCAGTATTGGGGTCAACTGTGTGGACACTGGTTAGGTCAGGGGAACACTGCTATCGTCACAGAGCCCAGCTCCGTGGGCATGCACTAATGCTGGGAAAGGGTTTTGGATTGAAGGGTGCCTGGACTGGTCCAGCCCTTACCCAGAGAAGGAAGCAACGCGTGGCCTCAGGGGTTATGTTCGCTCCAAAGGTGGGTGGGAAATTCCTTTCTCCCTTCCCTGCTTCCCCTCCTCGTGCTGTTTGCCAGCCCCCTCCATCCCGGAGCTGTCATGGCACGAAGCCCAAGTGCTCTGGTAGATGTAGGTGACAGAGCTGGGGTGGTTCTTGCAGGTGACCCAGCCTAGAAATGCGCTTGAAGGTCTGCAAGAGACAGCAGTAAAAGTGCTTTCACTGCTGAAGCCTGCAGAGAGAATTTGCAGCCACCTTCTGAGCCTATGTGAAATGCATCCAGACTCTTCTGAAAGGAAGGATGTAAATGGGCAGAGGAGAAGCAGAAACTGTTCAGTACTGTCTCAGTTTACTGCTGGCTGAGCTGGAAAATGGTTGGCAGAAGCCTCATGGTCTGTGAGCTGTATTGGTTTTCTAGGCACTGAACACCCCGCATCACAAAGTTAAGGCCAGTAAAAGCCATGATGGCAAAAAAATCATGAAAAATGGCAACCTTTCTCCTACAGGCTTGTGCTGGAGAACTGGTTTTGAGCCTTGCAGTGTTTAATACTTGTAATACTGCCCCAGACACTGGGGGTCAGGGTTTATGAGCCTGATCCAGACTTCATTTTGTCCTTCCTCTACCAGTTACTGCATCATTGCTCAGCTAAGCAAAGATGTGCTCAGCCTGAAGGGGTGCCCCCTCTTTGCTCTGAACTTGGAATCAGGGCTGTGTATTTTCACCAACTTTGCCATTTCTGACTAACAAACCTGGTCTTTCTGTTGTTCCTCCCCATGGCACGTCCTAAACCCATCCCGGCAGGTAAACCGCATCCGAACGAGAGACTTTGACTGCTGTCTGGCTGTTCCCCTGATTTCGGAGGCTGGAGATAAGCTGGACCTGGTGATTAGCCGGAACCCCTTGGCACTGGCTGCCAACACTCCCCAGGAGGGGACCAGAGAGCTGCCAGCACAGGTAGTCCATGGTACCGAGGTCAAGGCGAGTGTCCAGACCCTCTGAGCAGCAGGAGCAGATGATGCCCAGGGCCTCTGCTGAGCCATTGTGGTATTTGGGGTGTTTTTCCTGGTTTTTGCACTGGTATTTGTAAATGCTGTGTGTACCATAACCTGCAAGTGGGGAGGTGGGTCTTCAGACCGCCAAATAGTGCTGGGAAGGTCAGAGCTGCATATGCATCTCGGGCCGTGGGCAGCGATGGGGCGAGCTGCTGGCGGGAGGAAGGAGCATCCACAGCCATGCCCCATGGCATTGGGGTGTGTGGGGTCCTGCCTTCAACATCCTCCTCACCTGGAAGGCCTTGGCCATCCTATAAACACACATGGTGCTATTTTCTTTCTTGTTTGCTTGGTTAATCACATACAGCAAGACTGAAACGCCTTTTCTGTTGTGATCCATCCTTTAAACACTCCTGATAAATTGATTTCTGCAGCCCCTTGTGCTCCTGGTGCAGGGCCATGGAGAGCCGTGTTGAGAAGACATTTCAAAATGTGCTTGAGAGTGGTGAGATGCAATTCTGGTTCAAAACTTAGTATTTGCAGCTGCCGCCTGCCATCCCTGTCCATGCTCCCCACCAGGGTTAGCTCACCCTGTGGTGGGATGAAGCACCCCATACCGCCATCGATTCCCATGAGTGATGTGATTTCCTGTGCTAGAGTAGTTATTAGAGAGCAGAAGGCCATAGCCAAGGTTAAAAGCCTTGAATACCTGCCCAAATCCCCATCCACCTCGTTTCTCTGGGCTTTATGGAGATTTCTTGCTTGCAAACCTGGCCTGTGCCTGCAAGTGAATAGCTTGAAGAACAGCAATCTTCCCAGGGCTGCCCCTGATGTTTTGAGTTAATAAAACCTCATTGTCTCTCATCAGGCAGTGGCATGAGAGGCCCTTCATTAGATGGAGGTTGTCCCCCCTGTCCTGTGTGGGCTTGGGCTCTGTGTGTGCCCACATGGGTTTGGCTGCTCGTCCCTGGTCCACCTGCCTTCGCCTGTTGCTGGCCTTCCTGTGGCTTTGCAAGCATGATGCCCCATGGTCGCTCCCCTGTTCCCTCCCGAGAGCCCCCAGCCCCATGGGGAAGAGGGGCTACGATGTCTGCATCGGTGTCCTCATCTGCCTGCCACCTTTCACGTATTAGCACTTTATGATGCCATGTATCAGGGTGTTTCTTCCAGACACGTGCCCGGCCCCATCCAGCTATTTGTTGTTGTAGCCATTTTCTCTTGGAGTATGCAATATCCCATACCATTGCTGCCACTACTAGATAATGTGCCATAATTGATACTGTGGAGCATTGACAGTGCAGCCGAAAGTGTTTTTATATGCAATATTCTGAGCAGTGGAAGCTCTCATAGGTTTTTAATGAAGACTTTTATTAAAGGCTTTAAAAAAAAAGAAAAAAAAAAGAGGAAGAAAAACTTGGTCCTTGTATCCCTTCCTATGCATTTTGAATGATATGAAGATGAAATGCATTACTTAAATGTGTATTTTTATCCATATATTAGAGTGTATTCCTTGTAAAGTATTTTTATATGCTAATTTTTCTTATGTATCTATGAAAGCACAATATTTAAAAGTATGGCATTTCAAAGAATATTTTAGTCCTGTTTTGGACCTCTTTGTAAATCTCTGTATTTAAATGGGATTGCAATGACTTTGACTTTTTTTTTTAATTAAATAAAAGCAAATTAAATGCATTTGGTTCGGGTTGTCTCTTTCAGCTGGAGGATGATTTGTTGTAGCCAGAGTATCATAGAATCACAAAATGAGTGGAAGGGACATTACGTTTATCCAGTTCCAACCCCCTGCCATGGGCAGGGACACCTTCCACTAGACCAGGTTGCTCAAATTATCCCACCTCTGAAACCAGACATCCAAAGAGCTGTGAACCGAGAACATAGTTCCATATGTCCCTACATTGAGAATTTCTTCCCTTTGCTCTTGCATGGGCAGCGCAGCCTGGGGTGCTGCCCGGATAAGCCATAGGGAATATCCGCTCTCCGGCAAGGAAAGAGTGCGCTGGGTTTTGCAACCCTTCATGGCCAAGTGGGTAATGCAGGAATTGTCGGAGCCTGAGCGTGGTATGGAAATGCTCCTGGTTAGACCTGGGGAATCATTGCCACATAAACAAGCTTTATCTGCCATCTCTGGCCGCCCTCCTGGGGCGCAGGCTTCAGAGCAAGGCCCTTCGCACGTTTGGCACCGGAGACCTGCCAAAGCTGTGCGGAGCCAACCGAGGTTTAACAGGCACCCGTGCAACGTGACTGTGCACCAGGTACAAGGTCAGCACGGTGCTGCTCCCCTGGTATGCACTGCCCTGTCCTCCTCGTGTCACCTTGTGTCTCATGGACCGAGGGAGCCAGCTGCAGCCATGGGTAGGTGACAGCCAGCCACGGCAGGTAGGTGAAGCCCTTTGGCAGCAGCTTGTGGCATTTAATGGCTTTTTGAATTATTTTCACTTTAATGATTTAATTTTGAATTTTTAATGTGGCTTTTTGAATTACGTATTTTAACCTGAGATACGTGGCAGTTGCTGTCCGTGCTGCTATCAGGCTGCTCAGGTAAGGCATTGCGGGCTTTGCCCACCTCAAATCAGAGCTTAAGGAAAGGCCTCTCTGGTTTCACCTTCATCTCTTTCACTGATAGGCTGTCACTGAGCCTGATATGACCAGGAAAATAACTGGGGTCTGGTTTGATTTTCATTCCTTTTTCTTCCTATTGGGCTTTTCCAATGTATTTCAAGCCCCACCATAGTGGTGCCATGCAGCCAAGATGATAGAGACTCTGGAATGGGCTGAGATGGGGCAGCTCATGCATACATATACATGTGTGTATCTATATATATATACACACACATATACATATAAACGGACACGTATATATAAAATGGACTATTTTATGACAAAAAGCCCCCAAACCAACAACCCCACAACAAATAATAGGTTTAAAGACAGACTCGAGCTACTCAAAGACCTGAAAAAAAAGCATCCAAAAGCATAGCTGGGTTTATAAAGGAAAGTTTTATTTTCAGTTATAAGGTGATTACAAACTCATCTAAAAAAAGCAAAGATGACTTAAAAATATCCATATACATTTTATTTGTCTAAAAAGCAAAAACAGAAACTGCAAAATACAAACATTTACCATATACACAAAGGCTGGGGAGGGAGGTTTAGGATTAAATTACACTCCAGGATTGGTTTTTTTTTTCCAAATACAAATATTCCATTTTGGAACACACACAAAAAAAAGGTTTTAAAATGTTTTAAAAATATTTTTAAGGTTTTTTTTTATATTAAAAAAAGTTCAATTACATTTTGAAGGAGGCCGTTGTCGCAGTGGCCTCCTCGCTGTATGTGCTACTCATCACGTTACTGTAGTCACAGTTGCTAGGAATTTAAATAAGAAAGAAATACACCACTGGTTTATTTTAGCCAAATACATCAAACATGATGGACCACCTCTTATAATATGAAGTCCCTGGCAATGTCATCAGGTAACAATCACAACATTACACTGGGAAAAAAAAAAACATCATCCTATTGAACAACGAGCACTTCAGAACAGTACTGGGATGCTGTGGCACTGAGAGACTGTCACTGGCTTCCAGGACAGGAGCAGATGACAAACTCAACTTGCCCCCTCAGGATTCTGTGTCTCATTTTCAGCCTCTCAACAGGATTTTGCCACTGTTCTCTCTTTTTTTAATTTTTTTTTTATTTTATATAATCAAATCTTTAAACATCTCAACTGCAGAAGCAGATAGATTCAGTAACAATATGTATCGTGCCAACACGAACTATGCTACAGGACCGAAGCCTTCCCCACATATGCACGCACACAAAAGCTCACATGCACACAGCTCTTAGCACAATCAAGTTTCACTTTTTTAACTATATTTTCCCCCCTTATTTCTGATTTCTCAAGCTGGGCCATGGTTTTCCTGTGCTGCAAATGGGGATGCGAGCAACACCATCCCACCATGCAGCCCAGAGCCAAACCATGGGGAGGAAGCCTCCAAAAAAAAAAAAATGGCCCCATTTTCAATTGTCTTTATTTTACTCCTAAAGCTGTAAAGCTGCTGGTGATTAAATTCTGACACTTCACTAATTATTTCAAATTAGCCACAGCAGTGACACAAAAAGGCTCTGCCATTCAACACCAGCAGGGTCAGGCTCTTTTCCAGTTGCAGACCCCATCACTGAAGTTTTCCACCTCTGACAGAGATAGTGAATGGGGTGATGATTTGTTTTATTAATTAGTGTTTTCAACCTGCAAAATGTTGAGCTTGTCTCTTTTTTTTTTTTGTTGTCAAATGGTCTCTGAAGCTTTTTGTGCTCTTGTTTTAGGACATGGATAAATTTAAATCACTAATTCACACTGACAACTGGGGGAAAAAAACACCACATAAAAAAAAATACCTTTTCTGTTTATTTTTTAACAGAAATTGAGCTTTTAAATTATTATTAGTTTTTTTTTCTTTTTAGTGGAGAAGCATTGTCCATGTACAGGTTTATTTTGGGCTGCCAGAAAAGAGCCATGATCCAGTGGGGATGCAGGGCTGGAATAGGCAGTTTCCCAGCTGGTGCTGGTTATGCTCAAGTCTTTCCTGAGCAAACTTTCCCATAAACTCAAATTGACCATTGATACCAATCAATAATCTTTGTGACCGAAGTATGGAGCTCAGGGGGGCTCTTTTGCACTAGTTAATGGGGGGTTTTAGGTGTCAAAATCGCCTGAATGCTTGCTTTCTTAAGCTTATTTTTGACTACAGGAAATAAAACAAGCTACTGGAGTCTGACAGGTCCTGACCTTTACTCATGCAAATATACAAATACACAACTACATGTCAACCCTAACCACAAGGCTTTGGATGCTGAGTTTGGAGAAAACAAGTCCAGGGCAGCTGCCTGATCCTGTGCTACACCCAACCTCCCACACCTGGAGCCATGTGGCACCTACAAGGAGCCAGGAACATTTTCAAGTGCAGCCTTAAGGCTTCCTTGGAGGGGCCATGGTCCAGGATTTTGTCACTTCTTTCCCTCTTCCACAACCTCCAATTTAGGAGAGGCCATTTGGACACCCTGGCAGGTTGGCTCTTTGCAGGCAAGTAAGTGGTGCCTAAACCTTCTCAATTCTCATCCTAAACAGCTCTGCAATACTTACACGATCTGTAGCCTAGGAATAGCAGCAGTATCCCCACTTGTGTGCATGCATACGAGGGTGGAAGAGTTCATCAACCACAGATTTATTTTCTTTTTACTGAAAGTGAGCAACTTCCATTGAATCTCCTTGGAAACGATGTCAGGGTCATCTTTCTTCCAAGTGTACTTGAGCTGCTGAACTAACTTGTCCACTCCATTCAATGCACAGCTTATTTAACATTTTATATACATTAAGCCTCCATGAGTGATCCTGCAGTGACCACAAGAAGTGGAAGCAATTCATCAGTTAGTCAAAAACGTTCAGATCCTTCTCCCACGGATGGAGGTTTGCCACTGATGCAACACGCGGGAGCTTTGAACTCAAGTGTGACAAGCATGACCTCAATGAAACTCTATGTCTCCTGAGCAAATAAAAACAGAATAGACTAAAAGAGGAGACTTGTAAAAGGCCTATTGAATGGAAATGTCCATGTGTCTTCAGATCTACTCAACGCTGAGACAGAGAAGAGGAACCAGGAGTATCTGCAGTTGAGAAAGGAGGATGCACACAGGACTGAAAATTGCTGCAGAAGACGCTATCCTGACGGTGACATTAAAGGTTCTGCTGATGGTTGTTGGGGTTTTTTTTGTGTTACAGCAACTGTAAGGCTGCATCCTTATTTTTTCCCCTCTTTCCTCTTTATCTCCTCTCCACAAGAACAGCAGCGAAAATCAGTTTTGCTGAGCCTCTTCAGCAGACCATTCCCAACATCCCTCCGGGAGCTGTGTTGCTGCTGCAGGGTGACCACCAGTGTTGTTCTAGATGGCCGATACAGCTGCTAGGCTTTTGTATTTTCATTTACAACACAAGAACAAATCCATTGTGGACCTACTATCTCACACTTTAAAGAGGACTTATCTAAGTGTGCGGATCTGTTTGGACCAGATGAAAAGGAAAGCTATGGATGAGGAGGGAAACGAGAACAGTAACAACAATAAAAAACAGTTCTATTTATGAAACCATACTGCTTAAATAACGAAATACAGACTACTGGTAAAGTCCCTTACAATAGATGCTCATTCAGTGAGATCATAACTAGTGATAGGTGAACTGAAAAAGTTTGGAGAATTGAGAAAAGTAAGAAACAGGTTGGAGAATCCTGTGGGATAGACATTCCCCTTTACATTTCTACTATCTCTGGATTTTAGTGCAGTGGAAATAAACACTGCTGAAACTGCTGTTTTCAAGCCCAGAAGAACCCATGAATACAAAGGTACATGAAATATGAAAAGGTGTGAGGTTTTCTCTTGGTTTATTCTGGTTTTAAACTCGGAGATCTGGTTCTAAAGATCTCATGCCAAAGGTGCATTAAGTCCCTGGCTCCAAACCAGTTCATCTATGACTAGTCATGACATTTTAGTATAGAGTTCCTCATTTACAGAAAACAGGTAAAATATGTCACAAGTGTTTATACAAGTAAATTGGGGGGGAAATCAGTGTTCTTTGCAGTCAGAAATAGGTAGAAAACACAGACTTTTTAAAAAAGTGTTTTTTAATAAAGTTGGCAGTGGATCACGTTGAAATGCAAATTTATCACCAAGAAAAGTTCAGAAATCTGATCAAAGTGTTAGGAAAACCACCAAAACTGTAAAAATGTGAGTGTGCTCATTGGAACTCAACCCCCAGAGAAAACATTAGAATTAACTATATTATTTTTGGAGGGAAGAGGGGAGAGGGAGCCGTTTTCCAGAAACCACATTTCCTAGCTCTTTGTGAGTCCCAGCCCTCCTTTGCATGCTAAAGAGCACAACAGGGCTGGAGAAGGTGACACAGAGAATGCTTCAATGAGGTTGGTGCATCCGTGCAAGACGTTTTTCACTTTTGGTACATGGAAGCGACTGATTTGAATGGCACAGTTCATACCCAAAGGGGGCTGGGTTCTAGTTCTCTAGTAGTTGTACTTTGAAAGGTATAGTATTAGCCCTCTGGTTCTTTTGAGCAAAGACACTCTCCACAATGTGGAAACGACCAAACACCAGCTGACTTGATGGCAATGTCTTAGACGTAGCCAAACCATTTTCTTTTCCAAACTAAAGCTCATCTCAGCTCTATAGCATGAAAGTGATGTGCAAACTGTACCTCAAAAGCAGCTCTATGACAATGTATATATAAAATAAGAATAAAAATCAAGCATCAGTGTTTCATCTGCACTCACAGAAACCATTAATTTAGACCCCCTTAACCTGCTACTCCCTCTTCACCCAGGCAAGTGTGCCCATTTACCGCAGACACTAACTGTAACTCAAAAATGAGGGTCCAAGCTGAAGCCCACTAAGAGAATTATCTTTGATTACATTTCCTTGCCTTTGATGGTTTAAGGCTATTAAAACCCACCCCAAATTACCTGTATGCATGTTGTATGCTTTATTTTGGGCACAAAATGGCACCCACTATCTCACAGAATTCCCCCAGTGACTTTCAGATGGCTCATGGCAGATTCCATGAGATGTTTGCCATCTCCAGCTATGGAATAGTTTCATTTATAATGCTCATCATACAACAACCAGAAAAAGAAACCAAAAGCAGTTCTGCTGTGGCTGGATCTGTTGCTGCAACTCAGCTACCGGATGGAAAAATGTGTACAAATTCAAAGTAGCAAGGGTTTGAAAGGTATAGATGCAGCCACTTTTGTTTTTAAATTATTTTGGTCCATCTCTTAGTTTTAAATCACCCTTTTTCTGATAAAAGAAAGCCAACAAGCTCATCAATGAGTGTTTGTGCTGCTGCAGCTGGTTAGCCCATGGGACAAGAAAAAATGAATGAAATTGCTGTGTAGGAATGTGAAGAACTGGATATGTTCTGGTTAAATGACAAACTCTGTCCCGACAGACTAAGCTGACAGCAGAATAAGCAGACACAAACTCTGCTTTTCTCAAGCAGTTCCTTTAAATACCTTTGGAGAGCCTAACTGTGGTATTGTAAGAAGAAAAAAACCGCCTCTCCCTCTATTGAGAATGCCCACAAGAAAAGGCTGAGTTTCGCCAGAGAACCTGTTCCCAGCACAACCTGATCAAGTGTAAATAAAAAAAAACCCCAACCCCCCCCCCCCCCCCCCCCCCAACTAACCCCAAAAAAGGCTTTTGCCCACATTTTGGCCATTCTTCATGGAGTAATTCCCCCTGGAAACATCTACCTGCTTCCACATGAAGCAGAACCCCCATTCTTATACTCCTTGTAGTGGTTTCTCTTCCCTCCCCAGTCTAACCTGGAACAGTACATAATTCCTTCTGACCAAAGACACAATATTTCAGTGTTATATGTTCCCTTTGCTTTGACATAAAACCCTGAAAGCCCTGTTTATTCAGCAGATAAGATTCATAAATCTCATAAATATGTCCACCACCCCCTCCCCCCAAAAAAATATCATACAAATCATGGTTTAACACAATGATGGGCAAGGATTCTGGGGGCCCTAGGTCCACTGCTGCTATTTAGTAACATAGGACAAGGGACTTAGTCCTTTTGTCTATTCCCCCAACAGTAACAACCCACCCCATATAAATAAAGCAAATCCTGGTTCCCAAACTCGGCATTTTTGAGATACACGGATTAAAAGCACCTGTTTGCTGAGTGATATTATTATCTTCATTACTATTATTATTAACAACTCTGTTACTGGTTACACCAGGTGTATGTGAGCGGTTTTGTTCCTCCCCTTGGGTTTGACCTGGTTTGTGTTCACCTTTGGACAGTCAGAGTCCAGAAGGGATTCTTTTCTTTTCCTGCCCAAAACCAAAGTCCACATGAGCAAAGGAACATCTGAAGCACCCAGAGGGCAGGTGCTGTGTTTCCTCTTGCCCCTGCTGCCTCCTGGTTTGCAGAATTCAGGTTTACACCTGTGCCACCACACTAAAACATGCTTAAATGGAGAACTCAGGAGCAAACACCTCTGAGCATATAGCATCAGGAGCAACCTCCCCACTCACACACAAACTGCAGGCATTTCACTTAAGTAAAACAAAAACCCAAAACCTAAAAAAAAATGAAAATAAAATAAAATAGTGAACCACGCCAAATCCTGAAAATGCCTTCCTAAAGTCCTCCTCTTGTCTGTGTGACGGGGTCCCAACGCCGTGCTTGGACGGGACAGCGCTAAGGCGTTTCACCCCCCAACTTCTCTGCCTTGCAAACTCTCTGTTCCAGTTGCCCGGCTCTATCTTTACTCAGGGACTGTGCTAAACGTAACTGCACCCCTTCCCTAACGTGGCCCTGAAGCCTGTCGTTTACCACAATTGAACCAGAGGGTGGCAATACTACACCTTTGCAAATTCTCTGAAAACAAACATTGTTTAAGCACATCTCTCAACAGAGCTCCTTTTGTGTGTTCTGTAGGTTACCCTGCTCCCAACCATACCAGCACCTAAAATTGCTTTCTGAGACTTGAATGTATTGCTGGCAAGACAATCAATTCAAGTGGTAAGGTGTATAATATTTCGAGATAAAGATATATATATTTAAAAAAACCCAATACTAGTAAATTCCTGTAATATGTCTAGTCTGATATGAAAGCTCTCCCTCTACAGAGAGGCATCTGCTGTGATTACCTTACAAAATATTAAAAAAAAACCACACACAAAAAATAACTTTCTCTGTGAGAAATAAAAATAAATCCTAGTGCAAATATAAAGCTCTGTAAACCTGGTCCTATAAGAATCTATGGTTAGTAAACGGCAGTTAAAGCAGGTTTCTCCTCTCACAGAGAGAGCTCACATCATGGTTTCCACAATGATATGAGTTGGCTTGATCAATCCGCCATTCGAAGTTCCATTGGGGCAGAATGAGGTGGCACTCTCTGTTTCTTTGGACCACCGATTCACCTCCTTGGGGGCAGCCACTGCTTTTATCCTCTGAAAGAAAGGGAGAAAAGCCAAGGTGAGAAGACCAAGGGGCCCCTGTGTCTCCGTGTACAGGATGGAGGACATGGCAATCCAAGGTTGGGGATGGTGACTGTCAGAGACGTGCATATCATTAGGGTTGGAAGGGACCTCCAGAGATCATCTAGTCCAGATAATATGCTGAATGGTTCCACAAGGACCATGGGACCCAGGCTGTGGAGCACTGCATTCAACTACTCAGCTGCAGAGCTTGACTTGAGGCAGGCAAATGAGACAAGAAAGGGCATTCACAGTGTTATCCAGCATCCTGCACGTTGGGCTTTCAGTGCTGCAGCTGCTGCTCAGATGCTGTGCGTTCTCCATCCTCATTTAGAAACAGCTCTGCCTTTTAGCCCAGCCGTTCGTTGCCAAGTGGCAACTTCTCTCCTACATCTCAGTTCACAAAGGAAGAACTAAATGGCATCTGACCAGTGTTTACTTTCTTTTCCTAACATAGTCTTTGAGGAGTGTTTTGGCTACTTTTAGACTTGTCTCTCAATAGATGGTGACAATGTAGGCAGGAAAATAAACACTCAGGCTCTGGCCACAGCTGAAAAAGACTATTAACACTTGGAGGAAAACAAACGCAAGTGTTTGTGCTCTGGGAAATGTTGGGGTTTTTTAATTCTATTCTTTTTCCCTAACCAGAAGTGTCCCACTTACTTTCTCCTCCAAGAATACCCTGGGCTGCATTTAAGACCATCTCATTAGGCAAAAACAAAACTAATCTGAAACCTTAAAAGAGAATTGTTCAGTTTCCTGCTTGCACAGTGTACAAAAACTTTCCACTGGCAGAAAACCAAGCCAGGGGAACCCACGCTGAACTCTGCTGCAAAGGGTAAGTGATAGCCTGCAAATCCAAACCCAGGAGAAGCTGCACTGTCACGTCTGAATCCCACACGAAGTCTTCTGAAGCTCAGAGCAATCTGGATCCAGTGTTTTGATTTGATTCATCAGGGATTAAAAAAAGTAATTAAAAAAGCTAAAAAGTGAAGCCCATTGCAGGAAGGTTTGACTTTGATTCAGACCCCCAGAGGCCATGCCTGAGAGCCACACAATCCACAGAGGGATCCGAATTTCCCTGAGATTCAATGAGCTCTTACACAGCCAGGTTTGACCCTGGTCTGCCTCTTGTTTTCTCAGTGTTTTTCAGGATGGTGCTTCCTTGTCCCTGGGGGCTGGAGGCAAGAGATCTGGCACTTGAAAACACCCCAGTGCTTAAGCACTTGTCTGCACGTGGAGGCTACAATTTGCCAGCTGGAAACTGCAGAAGGACACAAGTAACATCACTGGGTGTTTGAGGACAGAAGGCTTCATGTTTGTTGTCTCTAATGTTTGCCCAAAGGACAGGAGATCTTTAACAGTCTTATTTGCATTCACTGCAGGAGAGCCAACTCTGCCCTACCTGGACAAGGTGGCAGTTTTCCAAGCATTGTGCTTATTTTGTATAAAAACACTGCAAGTTAAAGCTCCTTTTCTCCTCAAGACAGACAACCAGCTCCTCTTACCTCAATGAGCGACCCGTCTGACTGTATGATGCGGATGACCATCACCATAGGGATGCAGATCATGGAGGAAAGGGCAAGAACCCAGCCCAGGCCAATTGCCCAGTCTGGGTATGTGTAGACCTTGTTGTAGGTCAGTGGTTTGTACTTGGCCAAAGAAAAGACAAAGCACCCCTGTGGATGAGAAAGGAAAACAAAGTAAGGCTCAAAAAATGCCAAAGCAGTAGGATTCTGGTGCTACCACTGGCCCTAAGGAAGAGAGGCAGTGAAAGGCAGAGCTGACAGGTACCATATGTGTTTTAAACCAATGGGGGAATTATTCTTGCATTTGAATTACTGAAAGAGCATCTGCATCTGCTTACACCATCTGCTGCTTGACAACAGAGTGTGACGCGATGGTGCTGAACAGCTGCAGTACTGCCTGTTCGTTTTCAGGGCTCAAATATTTGCTGTACATTGCAAGGAGCTTACCATGATGTTCTTCCCAGTCAATGAAATACTTCAAGCTGAGTGTCTGCCTCAGAACTGCTCAAGTTTTTTTGTTAAAATGGCCTAGAGGACCTATCACTTAAAGTAGGGACTGCTCTTTGGAGAGTGAATTTTCTGTGTCAGGAATGTAATACTTCGCCAATCCTAGGAAAAATCCACTTAAGTGTAGGCAAGTGCAATTTGAGCAGGCACGGGAGAGAGCTGTCACGTTAACAGCTAACATCTGAGAATCCAGCATCGCCTCTCTTTGCAAATTGGTCTCTGAATGCAACAGCCTTCACTCGAGAGAGAAGCTCAGAGCTGCCACAATGAACATGTGAAAGAGCACAGGTCAGTACTCACCACACAAAGAACTGGTGTGATCACAATCCAGCTCCATTTCATCCAGGGACCAGGTCTGTATCCAATCATGTCCTCAATGGCATCATAAATATTATCAGCGCCTGTAATGGATAGTGAGTGCATTTATCAGAGTTGAGCACAGAAAAGCCACGTAAGGACTGAAGGATTACAGCTGCTTTCCTATACTCCTCTCAAGGTGTGTTTAAAGCGAACAAAGATGTCAGATCTATTGTTCAAATGCTTCCCATGACTAGGAAGTTCAAGATGATTTTCTCCTTGCGAAAGGTTGGGGGACTCTCTCATCCTACACCCCCTATTATTTGGATGCTAATCCCTCCCGTCCTCATCACACCTTCAACTTCTCTCTCCAGCCTCTTACTGAACTTGCCAAAGGGATCACCATGAGAAGGAGAAGACAGCAAACGGTACACCCTGCTTCTACAGAGATCTGACTGATGGAAAATGAACACTTTTTTTGTTGTGCTGTTCTAAGGAGGTGGAGTACATGAAGAATAAGGGAAATGACCAGCCCTAAGCAGCAAACATCATCTGATCATTCCTCAGCTACCATCTCAGGCAGCTACAAAGGCCACTGTCAGACCCTGGTACTCAGCATCACCTAAAATGGGACAGAACACACTTTTCTGTCAGCTTTCTGTCTGTGTTCTCTATGTGGTTGGCTTGTCCCTCACAGCTATGAAAGGAAATTCTCTGAGAGACAAATAGAGATTTTCACAGCTGGCCAAACTTTGAACTCTCATCTCTCAACTTAACACACGCAAATGCTTAATTGCGCCTTTATTAATTAGCAACGGAAAAAACCACCATTTTTGTGTGGAAAAACACTGGAGGCTGGCTTCATCTCAGATGCAAATTTGCCTCCAAGAGGTCAGCATAAGTTTATATTAATGGCATGTGTCTGTTGCTGGGAAGAAGATTCAGGGGTGGCTGATGATTAAATGTTTGGCTAGCAAAACTGCCCCTGACTCATCAAAAGGTATCAGATGAATGGATTCTCACTTACCATAAACCCAGGCTACAGCAATACATTCAAAGAATGCAACCCACAAAAGGCATACACCACTAGCTGCATAGTAGTCAAAGAGTTGAAAAACATACATGCCACCCTGTAAAAGAGAGACACAGCGGGTTAAGGATCCAACAGGGAATAAAAATGAATACTTCAGGCCCTGCTCCCAGGAACATCAACCAACATATCTTAATGATTGCTGTCTAACAAGAAGAAATATCATGCAAGTAAATAAGGTAAATATTTGGCATTACCTTCCCCAGGGAATATGCATGTTTACTACAGGAAGTATTCCAAACAAGACGACGATTAAACAGAACTAAGCCACTTAGTACTAATCTATTGAGACACTTAAATCTTTCCTTCTTAAAAGTATTTTTGGATGGGCATTTATAGAAACAAATGATGTCAGGAATTAATATGTCGCCTCCTACCATTAACGCCTCCAAAATACTAAAAATGGAAGTCAGTTCATCAGGAGGGTCTGCATTTATTCACTGAATGGAAGGACTTTCTTCATGGGAATAGTTCATATATATATACACCTTTACTTGGAAAAACCATGTTTGTTAGGCACCCCTAGAGGTCCTGGTTTAACTCCCACAATTGTGTTCCTCCAGTTGTTTTTCAAAGCTGGCTTGGGTCTTATTTTGGAGATAAACATCACAAGAGTGCAGCCATTGGAACATGCTCCCATCTTGTTTATACTAGAATAAATCCAGTGGTACTTAATTGATTCAAAACTGTGTAACTAAGATAAAAATCTCTTTCCCTGCATGCACTGGATGGATTCTTACTCTGTTCTGCTGAAGGTTCCCAATGTGTTTCATCATTTAGAGCCAGCTGTTAATATTCATACTCGTGTTCATTAGGACCTGAGATCGGATTGAATTTAATGAGATATCTCTCTTCTCTGACTGAAAAGGGGAGAATCTATAGTTCCTTTTCAAAATGCTTTCAGATCTAAGGATGAAAGGTGCTCTGTAGATCTAAAGAGCACCTCTGAAGGGCTAATTCTGTGCAGTTTCATTTATAGTTGAAATTGGTCAGAAAACTGGCTAAAGAAGAAGGGGGTACTACTCACCTCAGTCACCATAGTTAGTCCCAGAAGATAGCTAAGGAAACATACTATAGCGATGAAGATTTCCCGTCGGTAACCCTTCCTTAGGAAGGATGGGTGCAGATCAACTAATGACGTGATCTGTCCTTCAACTTCAACAAACTAAAGGGGAAAAACAACAACAAAGAAACGTGACTTGAAAATTACCCACCATGCATTTTATCCAGGCTCATACTTGGAAGAAACACTCTACAGCAACACCCTAACTGCACTCGGAGGCAAAAAGCTGCTCTGAATAAAAAAACCAGAAGCCATTCCTTTGTAAGCCAGAGGTTGAAGCGTGGGGGTAGTTTTCAGGTTGGAACAAGCTTTCAGAACTGGTCTTCATTTCCTAGCAGCCTTATGAACTACCAAAGGGGCTCTGTACATGCAAGTCGCAAGGAGAAAGGAAGTTAATTTGATGACAGGAAGGCATTTATGTGGCTTTTATGTTGTAGCTGTTCCAGATAAACACAAGATGTATGCTAGAGAAGAGGCAGAGAGAAAACTCTCCAAAAAGCCTAAGCTAGCAGAGTACCTCCCAGCTTTCTTTTGATGTGCCAGAAAACATCACAGGTACTAGTTAGGTTAATTCCACAATTGGATGTAATTCTATTCTTGGGTTTGCGAGTGAAAATCCAGCCAAGGGAAAGCAAACTTTGATGTGAAATAGCAGCTCTTCTTGACTGAACTTGTCTTTTCTGAACCTGTGAGCAGAGTACCTCTGACTGAGGCTCTGGGGGACTTCAGCAATAATACTGTTCATACACTCCCCACACAAAAATTTAGTGACCTATTTCTACATGTAAACCAAAAATGAAGCTCTGAATAGATGAGCTAAAAATCTTACTTTACCTAGCTTCATTATAAAGTGTATTTGTACTTACTTGGCATTGGAAAACTACATACAAGACGTGTAACTGGAGTTAACCAAATAACCCAAACCGGATTTGAATGAAAGTTTCAAGTTAATTGAAAACCAGATGCATTTCACCCGTGGAGAAAAGTGACGACTGAACTCCCCCCAAACAAATCCAAAGAAGGGATCATTCAGCTGATCTGCGCTTTCAGCCTGGCAAGGGACAAAAGCACCAAGTTCACTGAGGACATGACCATGGAGAACCAAGGCTGCCTCTGTAGAAATGATCTTCCCTTTCGGTGGATACATCTTATAACTAAGTTATCATGGGGAGTCTATCAAATAGCATTATTTCACGCTACGTTTTTCTACCCAGCATCTATATTGCTCTTACAGTGCCCTGTAGCAGCTCTACCCTCTTTGACCAGGAGCTGAAGCTCCCTTTTGACATACAGACTGTCCTGCAAAAACTCCACCAGATTCTGTTGCCTCCTGTTTCCTTACTTCGACTTCTATAAACCTGGTTTTCTTTTTCAATGCAACCCTTTCCTCTGGGCTGATTTGATCTTCAACTGCTCTGGCATTCCAGAAACCTGCTTGACTGCACTCCAAAAACCCCAGCAGGGTGGAGGAGGGAAATTAAGCGCTCCAATTAGTTTTAATCATTCCACGCAGTGAGGAGCTCTTTAAAATTAGCAGACAGCTTTCCATTTACATGAGCACAGGGTGGGTGAACCACGGCATCGGGCACTTCTGCAGTTACTGTGGAGTGATTGAAAGTTACTTGCTGGAGTTCAAAGATTAAGCCCTAAAGAGCAATTTAGGGCAAACGGAATATAAAAAGTGGCAGAGATGAAGTACACAACAACTGGGTAAAAGTCTATTTACAGATCTCGCCTCAGCCAAGAGAGCATTTAGGCTAAATGAACATTTCATCCTTACCATCCCTTCACCTTAGTGACTCTCCATGTGAGTGCAGGAAGCTGCCTGTTGCCCTGAAAACTTGGACAATTTTGAATCTGTAGTTACTGCATAATCCCTGCTCACCCGTGTTTCCTTGTAAGTGGACTATCTAGAAATGATTTACAGGTTCTTTGGCAGGATTTAGTCCAACATTCTTATAAGCAACTACTGGGAAAAATAACCTCACTTCTTGGATTGAACTTTTTGCTTTCTTCACATTCACTAATTAATAGCAACATGTGCTATATAATTAGTACAGCTGGAACCTGAGATGCTTTCTGGCCTGTTTTGGAGGTACGGAATGCCTACTGTTGACGTGGAAGTCAGCAGGATCCCACACTGCTCAGCAGCTCCAAGCCAAGACCACCAAAAAAGGCTGTGGCTTTGTCCTCTGACTGTTCCCGGATCCACACTAGATATAGCTGAGGGGAGACTTGGATTAGAAGAGTTCTTAGGCAGAAGTTCTTCCCTGTGAGGGTGCTGAGGCGCTGGCACAGGGTGCCCAGAGAAGCTGTGGCTGCCCCATCCCTGGCAGTGTTCAAGGCCAGGTTGGACACAGGGGCTTGGAGCAACCTGCTCTAGTGGAAGGTGTCCCTGCCCGTGGCAGGGGGTTGGAACTGGAGGAGCTTTAAGGTCTCTTCCAACCCAAACCAGTGATGATATGATTCATCTGCACTGAAAAGCAACCCAGATGAGTTCCCCTTTAGCAGCATTAGAGTATTCTCTTCTTAACTCATGCCTGTAAAACCAGCTTTTCTCAGTCAGCAGGGCTGATAGAATAAGCCACGTTATCTCTTACCCATGGTACTAACCTGGCTATCCAGTCCAAGCAACAGAAGCATAATAAAAAAAAGGATTGCCCAAAAGGTGGGCAGCGGCATCATGGACACAGCTTTTGGGTAGGCAATGAAGGCCAGGCCTGGACCTAGAGAAAGAGAAAATAGGAAAGGGGGAAGGGAAGAGAAATAGTAAATACCAGCTCTTGGGCAAAGGTAGCCACACTCAAATGCAGGAATGCCTGGTTCCGTTCAGATAAATCCAAACGCGGCTGGAAATACCAGAAGTGAAATAGTTTGGCTCTTTTATCTGAAATCGAAGCACGCATGACTACAGCAGAAACCACAGGCAAACCCCCAAGGCCAGTGCTAACAGATCACCAGTTTTAACATCTGTCTCAAACATGCCGATAATGGAGGTGGTCCTACATCTGCCCCAGACACAGGACAGCACTGGGGGCCAGGGGGAGAAGGGGTGACCCAGGGGAATGGCAGAATCCCACTGCTAGCCCACATGGTCACGATGAAGATGATGATGATGAAAGTCTTTTGCATGCAAGGAAGGGGACTCTGCTCCAAACACTCCCTGGGATCTTCACTAATGCAACCACTGCCTCCCTCTGTATGCAACCTCCAAACCCAGCATGGCTGTTCTACAGAGGGATTTGCACTCCAGGAGTCTGCTCCTTCACTTCTGCAAACCCCTACTGCTGCACTGAAGTGACCAGGCTACTCCTAGTTATACTGGCTGTGGTCCCTGAAAAAAAAAAAAAAAGCTTCCTGCTTTTAGGAATTGCTGGTGTGTAAAATGACTGTGTAAAAATCACTTCCCCATACTGTCACATCATCTGCCCCTATCCAGCCGGCTACGGTCTGACTGAGCATGACCAACTTTAGCCCCAACTGTGGGATTGATTGCAACAGTCTGGGAGCACCAGTGGGGCTGGGACAAAGTGCCCTGGAAACCAAAGCCTTGTGTGTGAGAGCTCATCGCTAGCTTGGGTCTCATCTGCACCGTGGACCAGACGGCATCTCGCTCATACCCACAGCCCGAGCGTACGTGCAGTGCTCTCACGCGCTGACCTCCAAAGGTGCTCTCACCTGAAGTCGCCTATCAGTGAGGAAAGCTTTTGTCAAGAGAGAAACAGACCTCTCCAAGTGGGAGACAGGAACACTGCCAATCCAGCATTTACCACAGGCGCTCAGAGCGGCCACAGAAATTTGGTGAAGCCAACAAAAAACTTCTAAGGACAGATTTAAATTCAGATTAAACCCAGGAATGCTGGCTCATCTGCTTGTTAAGGACCCTTGAAAACTGGCATTTTCCCAGATTTTTAAGTGGATTCAAGTAATCTTCAATGGGAAAAGGAATTCTTTTAGAACTGCTGCAGTGTGGGGATGGAAATCTTATCTCTGCTCTGTACACAAAAATCTCTAACGCTGCTCTTCCTACCTCCCACTTTTTCTTTCCAACAAGAAACATGGAAAAAGAAGCAAGAGGTATAAAAAAAAGATGACTTTTTTCCAAGCTAAAGAAAACTTTAAGTCACTGAAAAGATTTGAACAGAAATAAATACAAATTAGCCAACAATCGAGCAACTAATTTTATTTCAAATGAAACACAACTAAGATTTTATATGACAGAAGATACCAAAAAATTGGTGAATGTTTCAAATTTGGGGGGGCTTTGCTTTTTTTCCCCCTAATTCAATGGAGAACTACTACCAGATGGCATTTGCAGCTGATCTGCGCAACTGCTGAGACCAATGTAAAACTGCCCTCCTCAAACTTTGCTGCAAATCTGCATACTTTGGCTATTAAAACTGTCCTTGCACTGTGACACCGTCTAATACCAAGTGGCCTAAGCCCTGTGCTGGCTTTGATTTTCCTTGGAAACTAAGTGCTGAAATATAGGAAGTCCACATGGAAGAAAATGTTCCTGGCATCCCCTTGACTGAACATAAATAATCTCAAAAATCACATTTAATTTGAAGCTCTCCTGCTCTGAAGGGTGTTTTGCAGAAGTGAAGCACTTGTGGATGCTCTTAAGAGCTAATAGGGATTTGCCACATCCCAGCCCAGCCGTTGCTGCGGCACGGCTGGAGAGCACTGCGGAGGCAGGACTGGGCAGGCATTAGGAAACCCAACAGTCAGAGCTGCTTGATCTGAGTTTGTTTGCAAATGGGATTTAAAAATTAGGGAAAAAAAGGCAAATCTTGTGCTGTTTTAACACTGCTACAGATTGTGTGAGTGGGAAAGGATTTCTTCCAGCCAAAGAGATGCAGCACAGATTAGACAGGACTCGCTATGGCTTTGTTGAGCCTCCCCTGCTTTCCTCTCTGCCTTCAAATGTATTGCTGAAAAAAATCACTACAATTATTAATCATTAAAAAATTATTAAAACTCTGTTTTCGCTGGGAAGTCAGAGGGCTTGAATTTAACAAAATGAAACCTATCAATCAAAGCCAGGGAAGGCCAGCAGCAGTGACTGGGGTTTTAAGCAGGACAACTGTGTCCTGGGCACATGGCATCGAGGCTGAATTTGGCCCAGGTAAAAAATGTGGCCATGAGATTCTGCTGTCAGCAAATTTGTGGAAGTTGCCCTGGCTTGCAGGAGGGTAAATAAGGAAACAAATAGTGTCACACATAGGGCAGGAGGGATTTAACTTGCTGGGCAGAGATGGGGGGAGCGGGAAGCCTTGGCTCCGTGGACAATATCCTCTCCACAAGTGCTACAGCCAAACGGTAGCGCCTCTGCTCACCTTGTTCCTGACCCAGGGCAGTGATTCTGACCTTGCATGAGAAGGAACCAGAAAAGGCAAGATCAAGAGAAGAGGCTCAAGCACCTGCTGAATGTCTCTGTGCTGAGAAGTCAGCAGCAGGAGCACGAGCTTTCACCATGGCCCTGTGTGGGTCCTGTGATGCTCATCCCAGGGGAACAAAAAGGTCTCCAGGGGCTCTGTGCTTGACCTCTGCTGAGAAAGGCAGCGAGGAAACCCATGGGAAGTGGTTTAGATTTGAACAGTTTTGGTAATCATTACTGTCATGTAAAGTAAGGATGTAAAAAACATCCTTAGGGATTTAGCCAAAAACCAGCCAGTGATGATGGGCAACCCACTGAACAGGGAGATGGTTGCAATCTCTGGCCATTAGTGACTAGGGCTGAACTTAAATGAGGTAGAAAACCTGAAGGAATCGACAACAAAATATACAAGATATCAAAAGCCAACTTTGGAAGCCAATCAGTGCCCTTGTCCCTATAATAAGCTGTAAAATCCCTGCTTTAAAAAAAATGCTTTTTGAGCTGTTGAAAAAATGCTATGTGAACACTAAATCTGTTAATCTGTATTTAAACATTGCTTAACAATCCAGTGTTACTACAGAACTGTTTAATTCTAGAAATGGCAAGCAACAGGAATAGAGCTGCCTGTTTAGCAGAGATTTAATAATAAATATGAGAATAAATACTGAGCAGATAAAAACCTAATGTGAAAATACTTAAAAATGCTGCTCTTGGAATTGATCCACGTACGTATTAAAAAAAGGGGGGCTATTTATGATTCATTCAATAGGATTATGCCCTTGCTTCCTGTTTTCAAACACAGCAATCAACCTCTGATCAAAACAAGTATTATGGCCAAGGCCATTAACTAATTGCACTTGTGAGAGGGATGCCAATTGCAGCCACCCAAGACTCCAGCGGTGCCACCAATGTCATCAGTTTATCATTAGCCCTTGTGAAGTGAGATGTTTTTCTTAAAGACTTAACTCCCAGAGCCATAAGATTAGAAGAAAGATTGACTTTTTCTTTTAAATGACATGTTCGCAGAGGAAAGCTTTTGAATACTGTGCAGGTGAAGGAAAATTGCTCTAAAAAATCAGAAAGAAATGCCAAAAGGGGACTCAGGTGATATTGTTAAACCTGATTAGCTTTAAGCCTCCTGGCTCTCGAGGCCTGACTCATTATTTCTGAATGGTAATTCCCATCTAATCTGTCTGTTCTACATGAAAACACATGATTACACCTGCCCTCATGGACAAGACATGCACAGAGGAAAATGTGTCATCTGTTTTGTCTGAGATGCATTCGTATGCTGTGCGGATTTAGCTTTCTTCTGCTGCCTGTGCGTAGCTGAACTTTAATGGGAAGAACACTTCTGAATAAGAGAGGAACCTATGGGTACATCCAGTTTCAAAATGGACTTATCTGTCAACCTCACCCTGAAGCTACGGAGGACAAAGGCAAGACTGCAGCAACCAGAGTTCCTGTGGATGAAATGGGTCCACAGAACCCAGGAGATGGAGTTCTCCAGCTTCTCCTGCCTTTCAGTAAAACCTGGGAATATGGGTATGTATGCCCCTTCA
This sequence comes from Strigops habroptila, assembly GCF_004027225.2. Lineage (NCBI taxonomy): Eukaryota > Metazoa > Chordata > Aves > Psittaciformes > Psittacidae > Strigops > Strigops habroptila. Next base: position 36,511,016 of record NC_046360.1, read on the forward strand.
AAAGGTCAAGGTAATATTCCCACTGCAGCACTGCGCTGCGAGCAAGCAAAACTAAGCTCTGAAAAACACATAAATAACTGCTACTTGCATTTGAATGAAAAGAAAGGTAGTCTGAGAAGAAGGATGGAATAAATTGTCGAATCAATGACATTCTGGACCCTAGAGAATGGTGTGGTTATCTTAACTCTAACCTCAACTCAGATGGATGAGCACGCTCTAGGAAATGTGTTGCTGCCCTGTAAATCAAGACAGAGTAAAGCATTCAACCCCGGCTAACCCTCGCTGCTCTAGAGCCAAGCCCAAATCAACAGTGTGCTTATTTTATTTCTGGAGATTATGGGAAATCTTGTTCTGTTGTGGTTTTTATTGCTTAGATGTTAGCTGATTGAGTCTGCAGAACTTTGCTCACACGCTAGGCGGCAGTGCCCACCACCACTGCCACCAACACCATCGTACCTGACTCTGCCACATCAGCAATGTTCACCCCTTGCTCTTGTGCCATGAAGCCCAGGACGGAAAAAATTGCGAAGCCAGACACAAAACTGGTACCACTGTTCAGGCATCCCAGCAGCAAACAGTCCCTAAGTCACACATATGTCATGGAGCAAGTTAATTAAAAAAAAAATTAACCCATTGTCCCTACTTTATTTACATCATTTAGCTAAAACACTAAACCCCCTTAGATGGAAACTTGCCTATAGCAGTTGTATTTGTATTTGTTGTAGCTCCCCAGGGAAGTCATTGCTCCTAAGCAGATTGCATATGAGAAGAAGATTTGTGTCCCTGCATCTATCCAGACCTAAAGGGAAAGATGGAAAGACTGTTATTACAGGCATCGTTGCATTGCAACACTCAACACAAACAGTTCAAACTATGCAAAAATCAACACTATAATTGCTTCCATTGAGGGTGATAGCTAAAGGATCAGGGAGAGAGGGAAAGAGAACATCACATTTGCAAGTTTGGCTTTTATAGGGAAAAGAAGATTGTTAGCATCAGAGCCCACAAGAACATCATCTCTACAACAGTTCCTCTATCCCCCCCCCAGAGATGCTCAGTATTTCAAGTTTCTTAAGTCATTCAGCTGATCCTTCCTGTTGGCGCAACAATAAACGTGTTTCAGTGCAATAGGAAATGCAAAAGTATTTATAACATTGCTCATTTCTGTGGTAAGTTGTTTCAGTTAGAACCAGCTGACAGAGTCACTAAACTGAGGATGTGAAAAGCTTGAGAAATGGGTTTGTGTATTGGGCTGGTTTATTTTTCTAGCTTTCTGGTTGTTTTTATATCTGTTCAAATGCAAGATAAAAAACCAGGGGTAGGGGGAAAACAAACAAAATACAATGCACTTTATAAGATACGTATCTCTTCTTGGCCTCATGACTCTTTCTCCTGATTACATTAAAAAAAGGTCTACAGAGTGAAATAACAGTACACTATCAACTTCTCAGTAAATACATAGCAAGCTATCAGAATGCATGCAGCGAATCCCATCTGTTCTCTTCTTCCTGCTAATGCAAGTCTGTTAACACCAGTAGGAATCACCAAGGAATCCAAGGAAGTGAGAATTAAGCTGTAGAGCATCACCTCCTCCCTCCCACCATTGCTTTCCAGCACCTTGCTGACTGGAGATGATGCTTTTCCTAGACCACAGGAGGGGGCCTGAACAGCTTCCATGAATCCCTTATACATTATCTGCTGATGCTCCGGGCTTAGGGCTAATAGCAGATCATAAAAATAACAGTCCCATAAAAGAAGCTTCATTCATAAAACATAATGTCTGCTGTGAAGAGGGTGTTTGGTGTAAAAAGGGCAAGACTAGAGAATGAACCACGTTTCCACAATGTTTCTTCCAATTACACTTTTCCTATCTCAGTTATTTAGCTGTCACTGGAGTTTTATTTTAACCAAATACTCCTTAGAAAGAAATAGCAAAGACAGACGTTATTCCCTCTCACTGTAACCAACAGTTATTTTTAAAGATCCCTTGTTTTCTTTGTTTTAGGGGGGTACTGCATATTTTTTTTTGCATTTCTCACATGATCACTACTGGTTGAAATGATGCTGGTCTGCTCAAGTGTCATATTTGCACCCTGTGAGCACAGACAGGAATCTATCTAATCACAGCCTACACAGAAAGAGTAAGCCCAGCTCCCACTAGGCAAGGTTAAGAAAAGGGCAGATCCTGTGCCTCAGAAAGCATTTTTCTCCCTCTTTGCATGGGTTTCCATTCTGTTATTATTTCATTCACTTCTTTCCCAACCTCCTCCTATTGAGCAGTGGGAGGTAAGTGACACTGGTACTCACAGTTGTCGCTTGTTGTTCCATCTGTGAAGCTCACATTTGTCTCCTTTGAAACTAAAGACTATCCTCATCAAAAAAATGCATCTCCCTTACCTTACCAACAAGAAAGCTGAGATTGTATAACGGGACAGAGTCTACAGCCTCAGAGTCCTTCGACACAAAACAAAAAATACACACGCATACACACACATACGTACACATGGAAAGATGCATTAACACATATAACAGTGACCTTCGCAAGCAGATCTCTGGAAAATATAACCCAGCATTAATGTTCATGCTATATTTGGACCTCTAAAGACCGTGGAAAAAAAGATCTATTGCCATTACATCACCACCGTCACCCTCTACCATCCCCCTTTGCACAGGAAATTGTCCCACTCCCCGGTCCTAGTTCTGTACCTGTGGGTCAGCTAACCGTGAGATATCAGGGTAAAGATAAAACTTGATGCCTTCTGCAGCTCCAGGCAAGGTCACACCACGGATGAGTAGAACAAGGAGCATGATGAATGGGAACGTGGCAGTGATGTACACCACCTGGAAATAAAAACCGTAAAAGGCATGTTTAGTATGCGGCAGTCTACAATACACCTCCAGAACCAAAAGTGATCCAATGATGGGAATTCAAAGCCCTGACCTGTGTCTGTGCCTACTTCTAGTTTAATGGTCTTTACCTCCTTATTGCTTTAGGCCTGGAGGCAATGCAGGTTCATTAATCCCTCCAGAGCCCCCAGGCAGTGGTCACATCACTCGCACAGAGAACACGCAGGATTCATACAACTCGTGACTTTTAATCAGAAATTCTGCCTTCGCCCTGCTTGTCCTCCTCACATGACAAGTGCACCTCTGCCAGGGAAGCTGGAGATATTTCCTCACTGAGGGTGCGTGGAGCATTACCTCATTCTTTATTTGAACTTAAAACTGCAGAGTGTTTTGCAAGCTCTGCTGCTACCCCTGACCTTGCTGTGCAGCCTCCTCACTACTGCTCCTACAGGCAGCCTCACAAGGCACTTAATTCAGAAATGAAGATAATTTGGTCTGTGCTCTTGCGTCTCCCTTCCTATTCCCTTGAACACATGAAGCCATTCAGGTTGGCAATAGCCTCAACAATGGTAATTTCCAGTCCCATAACTTCATTCTTGCCCTTGCTGCCTATTCAGCAACATCATTATTGGAAACTAAGGCTCTATTCATCCAGTTTGAGAATATGTCTTCATTATCTTTAACCTCTATTCCCACTCTCTTTTGAATAACAGCCTCCTTCTTCTCTTCTTGTTATCTTCTCATTCATTTGATGAAAGACCCCTTTGCTTTAATCTCCAGCACGATGGTTAATTGAACCTGCATTTGGATAGTTCTATCTTTAGAGCCCCACACTTTCCGACCTCTAACTGTTTTCTTTGCTCATCAGTGCTTCCCCTCATTTGTTACCTAACCGCTGTGTTACACTCAACAATCACTATTGTCCAAGAAAGGGCATTTTTCATGGAGTCAGATGATTCCCCCAGGTAATTACAGTTGGCTGCCATGAGTTAAAATGTATTTTCCTTTTCCAGAATTTGTTTAACTACAGCAGAGCTCCCGGGATGCTCCATTTTTCTTCTTAAGTGTGTCCTCTGGGAATAACGAGGACAACTCAAAGCCTGCATTGCCAGAATAACTCACAGAGCTGGACTGGTTTCATAAAATGAAAGGAAATCTTTTCATCCATTCTCTCCTTCAATTTTCTGTGCATTTTCCACTGACAAATAACACAGATTACATATTAGTCCAGTTTCAGCAAAACCAGAAGGATAAAAGGGGGATTTCTGTGCTTTCTATTGTTTTCAAATCAAAGTTTTCTTACAAAAACAATATATGCCTTGACATATTTACAGGAACTGAGTAAACCACACGGAGAAAGTGGCCTTTGGGCTGCAGGTAAAGATTCTCTTGGAACACTGGAGGAATTTTTAAGCACATTATCCAAAGCATAAGCACAACTATTTCTCCTGATTTCATGTTTATTTGACCAATACACTGCTACTAGATTTAAAAACCACATCATCATCTTTTTTCTCCCTGCTCTCCAAAGAGCCATTAACACGCTGGGAAACAGGGAAGTGCTATAAACAACCATCCACTAAAGTAAACGAGACTTCTCAAATAATTCAAATCCTCCATTAGAGTTTGCAGTTTACTTTTGCTTGACCCCAAAGTTAATGGAGTCAACCAGAGACTTCCCAATGGTTTTGTGGGGTTTTGCCCCCCACCCGCACGAGCTCAGATGCTGCAGCAAATTCCTACTAACCATCTTGTCTTAGACGTGAAACCATTTTGCTGGATTTCCAGAAAGCACCAAGTTTTAGATAACTCATTTTAACAGGACTGTTTTCAACCTGTTACCTTCACAATGCCTTGAAACAGTGTACCATAGGGAGCTTGGAAACATCCCTCAGCACTACCATAACCTTTACCAAGCAGACACCAGGCTCACCAAAGGTACTGCAGAAATGAGATTTATTGTGCTCACCTTTACTATAAAACTTCCACCATCACCTCATTGGGTCACATCAATCACAAGCAACAGAGAAGCAAATATTTTTATCAATCTCTAGGTGTGGAAGCTGTTCTTCGGGGCAAAGCTGGCAGGAATCCAGGGTAAGGCACCAGCATGATTTTAATGAGGCTCCGTGATAAAAATCACCGAAAGCAAGACAGGAACAACAGTAAAGCAAGTAGTTTAGTCAACAGTGGGACTAATGAGGCCTGGTTTCCTAAAGAGTTTTGTCTGCTGGTTGATTCTGCAGTATGTATAACAAGGTAATATATATGCAGATGTATAACAAGGTAAAACTGCTAAATTATGCTTTTTCCACAGTTGAGGCTTTGGCAATTGCTCATCCTCCTGACTTCTATGGGGGCTGATACAAGATGGGTTCACATTGTGACCCTTTTCTCAGGCAGGACATTAAGGGGGTAGCTCCCTTCCACCTAGCTGACAAGAAATGTGTGGGAACTTAGTTATCTTGAGACCTCTCTACCTCTATTAGACTCATCTGAAATGCTGCCTCAACCAACAGGTTTGAAAGCTAAGAGCCACGCATATGCAATGGCTTCTAAAGCCTTTTCTCATTAAAATAGGTTTAAAACCACTACTGTATGCAAGGGGCAGTAATATCATGCTTCACATTGATGGCCAATATTTGCTGTAATTTGTTTCCTGCACTGGAGTAGGATGAGGTTCAGGGATGATTTGTTATCCTTCAGAGAAAAACATCGTTCTGAAGAGCACGCGATGAGACCAAAACCACAAACTATGCAGGATCTCTGTTAAGAAGAGTGCTTCTAAACGAGTACCTAAGTTTAGTCTTCCGTGTCTACACAGAGCTCTTCTGTAAGGGAGTGGCATTTCAAAAATGCTATGCATCCACCACTTTCCACTGACTTCAAACATCCCTACCACAGCTGTGTTGACATCCACCCTGCTGCACTGAGGATGAACTTGGCCGTGTGGGAGCGCGGGCAGAGAGTGCAGCACACCACACATCACCAGCCTAAGAGAGGCAAAGTGGTGCTCAAACTGTGCTTGTACCTGCTTCTTGATGCCACTCCAGTAACGACTACTTGACTCACAGGCATGTTGGGCACTGGCAAGGACTTTTGAAAGTCAGCTGAAGCTGAATCCCTGTTATTCAGTGCAAAAATACATACTATTTTCCAGGAAACAGTGAACGTCTTTAAGAACAGCATTACTTAGCATTCCTAACATCTACCTGCAATGACTACAAAAAGGTAAAAGAGCACTTACTTTCCCAGTGGATTTGACTCCTTTCCAAATGCAGAAGAAACATATCACCCAGACAAGGAGAAGACACAGGGCTAGATCCCACTTGATAATACCAATATCTTCAATTCCCGAGGACAAGCTCAGTACGTTGCGCCTGAATAATTGAAAGGAAACAAAACAAGAGAGATGGAGGAGCTCAGCTGATGCAGAATCCGGTTGTGATGGCTGAGAGTACAGGGTGGTGTGGAGGGCAGCATATGCACGGGCAGATCCCTGCCCTTTGAACACTGCCTGCTAAGTGAGCATGGCTTATGTGAGCAAAGCTGAGCTTTGCAGCCCTACATCTTCCCTAGGTCTGTGTTACTCTCTCATTCAATATATGGCACAGTATTTCATAGAATCCCAGACTGGTTTGGGTTGAAGGGACCTTAAAGCTTGTCCAGCTCCAACCTCCTGCCACGGGCAGGGACACCTTCCACTAGACCAGGTTGCTCCAAGCCCCATCCAGCCTGGCCTTGAACACTACCAGGGATGGAGCATTCACAACTTCCTTGGGCAACCTGTTCCAGGGCCTCGCTACTCTTACAGTAAAGAATTTCACTTTCATTTTAAGTTGCTACCTAACAAATTGTTAATTAAACTTTATTTTCAGACAGCTATAAAAAACTCAGCCCTTTTCCTTCCCCTAAGTCAAGAGACCACAGCAGCCTGGGCTGCTCTACCAAGGTCAGGCCCACAAGTGGCATGTGGATCCAGTACAAAACAAACCACTGTGGTTGTTTTTTCCTCAGAATTAATTAAACATTTTGGGTTTGCTATTACCACGGAAATAATAGCGAATGAAGTCACCACTGGAAAATTTGCAATTAATTTTGGAAAATAACCAGCCCTGGATCGACCAGTTTAATGGGACTCAAGCCCTCACCCATCTGTTTTTGCATCTCCCTTTGCCAAATTCACTTGGGTTACCTGTGTGAATGTGTTCTCACTCTAAATGCTTTATTCCCTCTGAACGTGTGTGTATTTTGTTATGGAAAAGGACTAATGGCACCAGCCAGGGTAAGTCTGCTCTAATCAGCACAGCTATTCAACAGCCACAAGAAACCCCTCGGTAATGAATATTTGGCATAAAGTTGCAGTCCTGGTTCACCTGAGCCTAAAGAAACCAGGGAAAAACCTACTGAGCGTACACAAAGGAAGAAAATACATTTAGAAGATGACAAAGTTCAGCTCCAACCTTCTGTAGCTCTTTTAAAAATAAATGGCAGTTTTCCATGGGGCAGTTCATATTTAAAAGGCAACCTATAGAGCCAGCTCTCAGGAAGCCAGGAATAATGGACTGCAAATGTGTTTTGGCATGGGGAACTCTATTAATGCATTCAGCTAAGACTTTGCTTTTTATTAGGGAACTACAAGCAAGTGGTCATCTCACCTGGAGTTTGGCCCAGCAATACTTTCAAGCTTCTTTGGAGGGCAGCCAGTGGGTTATGGAGAGCCAGATATGTTACTCTTCTATGGTGAGGCAGCAAGCACACAAAGTGATGTGCTGGCTTTCTCTGTCCTGGGTTATGATAGAATGGTTTGGGTTGGAAGGGACCTTCAAAGCTCACCTAGTTCAACCCTCTTGCAATGAGCAGGAACATCTTCAACTAGATCAGGTTGCCCAGAACCACATCCAGCCTGGCCTTGAACGTCTCCAGGGATGGGGCATCCACCACCTCTCTGGGCAACCTGTGCCAGTGCTTCACCACCTCATTATAAAAAGTTTCTTCCTCACATACAGCCTGAATCTCCCTCTTTTAGTTCAAAACCATCACCCCTCGTCCTGGCACAACAGGCCCTGCTAAAAAGTCTCTCCCCACTTTCTTATAGACCCCTTTTAAGTACTCAAAGGCCACAATAATGTCTCCCCAGAGAGAGGCTGAACCACCTCAACCTCTTCTCCAGGCTGAACAACCCCAGCTCTCTCAGCCTGTCTCCATAGGAGAGGTGCCCCATACCTCTGAGTGGTTCCCATCTCATCTCACAAAGACCCACTGCCTCAAGGAATCAGCTCAGAATCACCAGGGCAGCCTCAGTGTTTGGTAAAACTGTTTCATGAAATCTAACCCAACGTATTTCTGCAGCAGAAGCGCTCGACCTGGGCCTGTGATACCCTGAAAACTGCAGCTGAGGAAGAAGCACGACCTGGGCTGTGCTGATAGTTGTGCAGCCTCATTACACAACCCACTGTGCTCAGATTCAGCCGAGCCCACTCAGCTGACTTCACACCACCTATGCATGAAGTTGTTACTAATTCTCATTTATAGTCTTGATGCTGCATTAACTGTCACTCATGTATAATCAACGGGACAACAGGCTGGGGCCAAGTTTGTTGTAAATATGAGTTCTTCAACCTTGTTCATACACTAGTATGTTCCAGACATGTGCAACATGGAGATGTAATAGGAGCTGTAACTGGCTCTAGATAAACAAAAATAAAATGAGGAGAGTTATGCAATCCTTGAAGGATATTCCAGCTCATTAATCAAGTGAATGCAGACAGGACCTTTCGTACCAGGAAAGGCAAAGCACCCTTTCATGTTGGAAGGACAAGAATAACTAATGCTGAAGCAATTCTACCACAAGGACAACGTGAAATGATTTCTAAAACTCTCAAGTTTGCCCCCAAAAGCAGAGCCAGCTGCCCTAGATCTTGTTTACTTTTTGTGTTGCTCCCTCTGGGATTACATGCCATCAGCATGTGATGGTCTTTCTCAGGATTTGGACAAACGAAATCTGCTGATTACTAAATATTTATCAACACTTGGCCAGCACCAGACAATCAGAGGTTTTGTTCAACCATAATTACCACATAACACTTATCCCTTATGTATTAACATGTGTGTAAGCCTTTCGGGGTTTGGACTTTAAAATAAAATCTTCAGCCCAGACCTGAAGCATGTGATACCAAGAGGTAGGTCTCCTGATACAAAACCAGATTTGCTTAACACCCTTTTATTGCTGCTCAAGCAAGCATGTGATTTGCACAGAACATTAATTCAAATGAACCAAAATGTCAGGCTGCACCATACGTCCACCCAGGCTGAGGACATGTGTTATCCAACATGAAGAGGTTAATGCATCAATGTGGTCAATTATATCCGGGCAGCATCAGCTTTACAAAACAATCCTGATGAGGACACTACATAAATGTCCCACAATAAAAATGGCATTGGGTTTCAGAAACCAAATACTCCCAAACCCCTGAATTAAATCAGAATTAATTGTGCCATGAAGCAGATGGATATCTTCAGTTAAAGACTCTTTATCGACCTGCCTTTCCAATATAGGTAGCCGGCTAGCAGCTGGTGGTGTACTTTGATGGCAAAGTACCTGAAATTAGTTTTAATTTGAGAACTATAATGAATAGTAGTATGTCTGGGGAAAACCTGTGTAAGAGCTATGCTACTTTAAATACAACAGTGCTGCTTGATCTCTGTCCTTACTTTAAGACACCAGTAGTTGTTTATGCAGAGAGAACAGCTATTTTTAATACTCCTATAATGCCATTAGTCCTGAAGGCAGCTTGCTCTGTTAAGGGCAGTTTTGCTCATGATGAAACAGTGAGCTATGGACAGTATATCTGTACTAGTAGGATAACGGAGCCAAACCCCTCCCTGGCATGACTCCAGGGAAGAGTTCAGTTCATGATGTTTAAAGCTGCTATTTGAGGACACAAGTTAAAGTGGCTGCAAAGTGCCAGCAGAGCCTCCACTAGCACTCATGGCTGAGCAACCTTTGCTCTGGCTCTGCTGCAGAACAGTGAGGCAGGATGGAGGGAAGGGGAAGTGCTGTGAGCACCAAGGATTTGTCCTCCAGCCCTAACATGTCCCCATGGGGACACTGTTCTCCCAGCCCATGACAGGTTGCTCTGCCATAAGGCCCCTCACCAGGTACCTGATGTGTCGCTACCCAGGGAAAGCTCTGGTGTCCCTCAAGGTCAACCTGGCTCATAAATCTGCGCATTGCAGAGCACAAGCTCCTGGAGCAGCAAGACAACCCCATGACCACATCAGGAGGCTGCTAAGATCATGGCTGGTCCTGGGTGCAAAAGGACCTGTGAGCAAAGTTACTGCACAGAATTGATGATGAACACAGTGCTTCTGAAGTCCTGGGACAGTAACTCTATTTCACAGGCAGCACTGTGGGCCTGTGCTTCTTAGGGAGGCCTTGAGGAGACCTTTGAACATCTTCCCATGCCAGCCACTCATTTGGATTCAAGGCCCTCAGTCCCAAAATCATTGCGAAAGAGCCTGAAGGAGTGGGAGTTCCTTCTCCTTCTTGTCTCTAAGTTGTCCTAAAATATCCAAGGGTACCATTTAATAAACTTTTTCCAACTCCCTCCATATTTACAAGGGAGGAAGTCACCTGGAAAAGTATCTGCCGCTCAACATGGAAACACAGTGTTCATGACACGGTAAAAACAACTGCTCTTACAGCCTGCGTCCCGTCTCTCACACCGGTCACCAGCGCCCTTTGCTCATGCAAGATCCAATCTGCCCTTTGTATTTTGGCTCTTGTGTTACAAATTTTACCACAGTTCATAAGATTCTTTTTTTTCTAAGCCTAATGCGTGCCAAATATCTTCAGCATGAACATCATTCCTGCTGGGGCTAGTGGCTGACGCCTCTTTTTATAAATAGAGAAGTAGGTGCAAGTTGAACAGGGACCAAACTGGACTTTAAACATGCTGAAAAAGCCAAGCTGGGTCAGAAACTAATTCTACTCTGAAGTGACCATCTGAGCAAGCCAAAAAAATCTAACCTTCTTCCTAAGCTATTTGTAGATCCTTGGGATTTAAGTTTCCCTACAGGTCATCAGCTTCCTCTGATGCTGTATTTTGTCCCCTATACAAACACACAGAGATTTGAGGTCATGTCCATTCAGAAATCAGGTTATGCAAGATAATTTAAAACTTGAAAAATTAGAGAGAAATGGGAATAAGAAGCTTAGGCCTGATGAAATCCAGGCATCTGGCAAAACAGTCTCCTCAGAGACTGCAGAGGGAAATGATGTAACCGAGATGACCTGAGAAACCTACAGTGCGGGACAACACTCACCACCTCTGTCACTCTCATGGCCGAGGTCAATCCCTTGCATCATTGTCAGACTGACAAGAGATGTGTTATAGATTCACAAAATGTACTGCAAATGCTGACAGCCGGGGAAGAGGGAGAGGCAACCACGAAGATGGTGATTTGTCACTGTTTCCATTGTAAATCCCTGCTCTCAGGGCATCTGAAGCGACTTGTTTCTGTTCTCCTGCTGCATTCAGAGAATCCCAGATAAGAAAGAAACAAGTTTTCTTCCAAACAAGAAGTTTCACTGGGCTTTTAGGGCTCCTTCTACGGTCTAGGATAAATGCAGTTACATATTTAATGTCTTCCTCCACCACTCCTAGACTTACCAGTCTGTCTCAAGATGGGCAAGAACCAGTAGCGAACACCAGTCAAACTGACACCCAGAGCAACCTTCTTTTCCTATCTAACACTCCCCACTGGGCTTCCATACAATCTCAAGCCTGACCTCTGGCATGCCACCAAAGTGGGCCAAAGACACCATGAAGAGGGGGTACTTACTCCCAAAACTCCGTGACAGGAGAGGTGAAGTTAGTGGCATTCAGTGATATCCAGAGCGTCTTGTTCTTCCTGAGAGTGTCTTCCACGCAGGTTGGTGTGTTCCACTTCTGGTGGCAGTGTGCCCATGGCAGGACGCTCTGGAACGACTGGAACAGGTAGTAGAGTCCCCAGGCCAGGATCACGATGTAGTACACGTTCAGAAGGGACACAATCACTATGGAAGCATAACCAATTCCTGGAGAGAGGGGGAGAGAAAAGAAATACGTGCAGACATGACAGCTGCTTCTTGCTAGGGCACCTTGTGATCTTGTGGAGCTGGTGTTATTCCCATTGCATCGTGGACTTGATGTATTCTGCTCTACCACACTGCTGATGGAAACTCAACTCAATTCAACTCAACTCAACTAAATTTAACTGAACTGAACTGAACTCAACTCAATCACACATAAGCACAGACCTGCCACCATCTCTAACTAGCACTGGCACTCAGGTCTGAATTTCTGGCTACGGTTTGCTGATGCTGGAGGAGAGGTCTGCAGGATGTCTACCCAATTTAACACTAACCCACTACTACTGAAATAGTCTACTAAGACTATTTCAAGTCTTAGTAGAAGAAATTCAAGGCATCACACGTTGCTTATTTGCAGCTACATCATCTCACTTCTTAGGTACCTACGTGGGCAACCTCATTCTTGCCACACTGATTCCCAGGCCAGCTTCCTTGGAGGCAGCTCAGCTGGGCAGCCCCTGCACCACTGACACTTATGGACTGGCTCAGCTCGGCCTACGTGCAAAGGAAAACAACAAAAAAGACAGTTCTTAAATGAGTTAAAAAGGAAAATTCCAAAGCTATCAATGTGAAAGCTGCTGCTTCAGCACCAGTTTCACTTGTGCAAGGGAAGCATGATATTTGTAGCTGTTATGGTTAATTATATCAATGTTTAACTCTGCTTACAAAGTTTGCGACTTAGGAATAACAAGGGAAAAAAAATAGATTTCCTTTAAAAACTTAGAGCAGTCTCTTACAAGATGACAAAAAGCCTGTAAGATTCCCTTTACCATCACTCTGATGGCTACCCCAGCACCTGGGATACCTGCCTCATGTTTTACAGTTTCAAACCTTACTGCAGCAGGGATTTTACCCCCAGAGATTATTTTTACGCCAGGTAAAAGCAAGCAGAGCAAGTGCTATTTATTCTGTCCAGCTGCACTTCACTCAGGACATACAGCTAGTCGCGTTATCCGAGCTGCAATTTCTCTTCATGGATGCCTAGGAGATTGCTGTTTAAACAAGGAACATTCCTTCCTCCTCCTCCAACAAAAAAAGTGGGAGGTGGAGGAAGAAAATGGAGCTAAAGTAGCACAATTACATCAACTTCATCAGTGTTCTGAGCATTAGGTGGGAGTGTGAGCCACGGAGAAAGCCCTCACTTCAGCTTGGGGTGACATAAGGGGAGAGAGATGCCTGGAACAGAAGTGGTGGGAGTGCAGGAGACACGTCAGTGTGAAATGCCCACTCTTTCCAAATGGGATTTGAGGAGTGCTGCTGTGTTTAGTATAATTATTCCAAATGACTCTGCCTGTGCTGTCCGGCTGTGCATGGTAATCTATACAGAAGAGAGGCATCTTCAGTAATGTTTCTAACCTCTCTTTCATTTTTCATTCTAGTTAACTTCCAGAGCAACATCCCTGTAATTCTTATGAGCAGTGAGTGGTTCTTCACTCACTGGCAAAGGCTCTTCAATAACATCAGACCAACATGCCTGTTTGCCAGGATCTGCTCAGTTATGACAAAAGTCATGTTCCTCAATCCTACCAAAAAATGCTGTCCAGGTTTTGGCTGTACCAGTAACAGAAGGATGATGCCAATGACAAGCTTTCAGGTGGCAGAGGGATTTTGATTTCCAGACCAGTATACTACTTTGAAGATGCTTTCATGAATGCCACCCAGCCACCCCAACCAACGGTTTCTCTGACACACGTGTACAAAATGTGCATTTGCCTTTTTAAGGCACAATATACAATTTCTTTCTTGCTTATCAGCAGTTCTGCCAGTTAACAAGATGATAGCCCCAAAATCAATACCTTACTTTGTCCTTCAGACTCTCTGACTTCTACCTTTCCAGGAACCAATATCATACCCTCAATTACTACAGCAAATAGCTGAATTAATGGACATGAGGGGAATAGTGTTGCTGCACATGGTTTACAGAGGTGTCTTGAAGCAGGAAAGCACAAGAAGATATACTAACCAGTGAAAATAGGAGAGATCTTTTCCCAGCATGTGATTCCACCTTCAGAGGTATACTGTCCTAGCACCACCTCCAGGAAGAACACGGGAAGACCTCCCCCAAACAGGAAAATGAAATAAGGTATAAGAAATGCACCTGTTGAGAAAACATGATAGCACAAAATTGAGATGAAGTGGAAGAACTTATAAAAGATCATCTAAAAAGTAGTAACAGGCATGTATAAACAAATGAACATTTGATACTCTAATATCAGTATATAATAATCTAATTCTGGGGTATTTTGCTCATATTATCTACAAGAGGACTGGGTGTATATGTCTGGAAAGGGCATTTTCTCACCTTTATGAAGTGAAAATCTGCAATAACAATGGGGTTAGGCACACAACAATTTTATATGGCTCAGAATGCTGTTGTTCTGATAGCTACTGGTCTGAAGTGCTACTGGTTTGTATCAATAGACTATCTTTAGGTTAAAGCTCAGACTCAGTAGCAGCAGAAGTAAAAGAGCAGAAAAGGTTCACGAGGGTAACATTTTAAATTGCTTTTGCTTTTCCCTAATTAATTTTTAACAAACACTATTAAGTAATCAGACAATCAACTGGGTTGGAAAAGACCTTTAAGATCATCAAGTCCAACCATTACCCCAGCACTGCCAAGGCCACCACTAACCCATGTCACTAAGGGCCTCACTTACATGATTTGTGAACACTTCCAGGGACAGTGACTCCACCACTGCCCTGGGCAGCCTGTTCCAATGCCTGAGCACCCTTTGGGGAAGGAATTGTTCCTAATCTCCAGTCTAAACCTCCCCTGGCACAGCCTCTCCTGAAGACTGGGGAAAAAGGCAGAAAACAGATGTGGGAATGTTCTTTTTAAGAAGAGGATAAAGGCACTGGAAAACACTAAACGTTAAGGCAGATTGGTTCATGAGGACGAAATCAAGGAATACTCACCTCCGCCGTTTTTGTAGCAGAGATACGGGAACCGCCAGACATTGCCTAAGCCAATGAAGCCCCCAGCCACGGACAGCAGGAAGTCGATCTTGCTTGCCCACTTCTCCCGCTGGGGTGGCTTTCCTTCTGCCTCATCCTCAGGCCGTGTCCCCGGGCTCTTGCCAGGGGAGGGTTTGAGGATATCCTTGTGGAAATCTTTCAAGCACTGAAGCTTTTCCTTTGTTGCCATATTTCTGCTTTCTACATAGAGAAAAGATAAAAAATACCCTGGGTTTGTTAAGCAGCATTTACTGGTAGAGCTCTAACACTGCCAGAACTGTTCAACCAAACTCATTCCACAAAAACCAGTGCTGTTTATCAAGCTGAGATATGAAGGAACATCTGCTGCCTTCATTGACCAGGACAGACAAACCATCCCTGGACTCTGTGGTCACCTCTTTGCTGCCAGTGCAATGTAGGGGATAGCAAAGGTTTGACACTGCTGCCCACCTGCTGCCTGCAGACAAAAGGTGGATATAGAATGCACACTGCTTGAGCAACTGGTGCTACTGAGCACTCTCATGCTGCTTCCATGCCCATAATAAGGTACAAATCACTGCATCTGATTCCTTCTCAAACATTTAAGTGAAATACAGCAGAACAGTAAATCTCACCTTTCCAGATAAAACCCATTCCTCTATTTCCCAATAACCCAAACCATCCTGTATCATTTATTGCCTGCAATTTCCTTTCCCTGAAGTATCATAAAGCTTTCAGAAAACTATACATTCATAAAAACTGGAATGGAAAGCCATTTGTTCTAATCAACCTGCAGGAACTGAAGGAATCTTTTCAGTTTATTCCATTTTCATAACTGCACTGTTTTCCCTTGACATCAATAAAAGGACAAAAATAAACCTTTATATTCAATTATTGTCTTTTACACACTATGCAATTGAACTGTTTGCCAAGAATGATGGCTCCTTAGTTAATTAAGAAGTCGGTGGCATGAGTCACCTGATACAAAGCCCAAAGCATATTAAATCAAGGATGGTTTTATAATTTATATATAATTTATGATGTTCAAAAATCATAGACTGGGTAAAAATAATAACTGAAAGAATTGCTCTAACAAGTGCCTTTTTACCCAGGATTTCCTAATGAAAACAGTTTAGGAATAACTTGTAGCTTTTATGTTAACTCAGATCTCAGGCATATGAGACCAATTCATTCCCCACTTAACTCCAGTGACTTTAGCTGGATCTGACCAGATCTTTTTTGCACAGTGTTTTGATACTCAAAATCATGCGAAATTTTCACCAGAACCAAGCAAACCAGCAAGTTCATTCCAGACCACAACCATTCCCTTCTTGTACGTGTCATTATGGGTGCACAGTCATAAAAAGATCATGCTACAGATTATCCCATTTGATAGCTGCCAGCCTCCCTTGTACCCGCTTGCTGCATTTGCTCTCTAACCTGATTTAGCTTGTGGCAGTGACCTGAAACCTGAATTGACATTAGCTCTGCAGGAAGTTTTTAATCCGAACATGACTTTGTGATAGACATGCATCACTGTACCCGCAGCTCTTTCCATCCACCACGGAAAGTTTCAGAAGGCTAACATTTCTGCAAGCCACATCAGCTCCAGATTCATCCCACTGACATACTGGTGGCCTCTGCAAAGCAGATATTGAGACAGCAGTCACCTAGCAGGCCATGACCTAAAAAGGGACTGTAATCTTCACCGTGCTTATCATTATGACTTTTTGCTTTATGAAACAGGCCACTGCTGGCTGCACAGAGGTGATGGGAGTAACTGCAATTCCCCCTGGCCAACAGCAGAGAGAGCTCACAGAAGGAGAAAGTTAATTGCAGGGTGATGGATCATCACCACCCGCTGTAAGGGTATGAGGGCAGGACACGTACTCCTCTAAAGCATCTCCTGTTGGTTGCTGTTAGTCACGGTAGGAAATAAAGTAGTGTAATAACTGAATAAATATGGTAGGGCCAGCTCTATAGCAGCCTTCAGGCAGCTAATTGCTTTGGGGCATTAATTCACAATAGCTACCCTGTGCTCCTAGTATCATGCGTGGAGATGCCTGGAGATGCACAGAGGTGCCTCCAAGAGGGATTCACAGTAGCCTTAAACCTCCCTGGGACATCCACATCTCACTCCAAGCCCCAAACAAGCACCACCCTGCATCATCCCCTGGAGTCATCTCTTGAGGGAGAAGAAAAAGTAGGTGCAACCGCTGTTCTTCGAAGAGGTACCTACAAAGTGGCTGATGTCCTGCTCTCTCTACAACAGCAACCAGGCAAGTTGGAAGCCCAATTTCACTTTTCTTTTGCTATTTCTGCTGCTCAAATCCATATCTTTCATCTTGCAAGAGAATGTCATAACCATCAGGCAACAGGCTATTCTGGGCTGAGGTATGGAGGGTATTCAGACCGTCACTCATGGAAGCTGTTCTTCACAGTGGTTACTGAAACAACTTCTCAACAGAGGAAGAAAGTGTGCAAAGGGGAGAGTTACTCACACCTACAGCTTAGAGTAGGCTCTTGTTTTCCAGACAATTTTTCAGTGAACTGCTGGGACAGCCATAAATCTGCTTAACAGGGCACAGAGATATATAGATTTATAGATCCCTGCAGGATTAAGGTTTGAAATAGGAGCTTAACTGCTCCCTGTGGTGACTGATACTGGAAATACCCCAAAACAGAGCAAGGGGGCACATGGGCTACTTTTATGTCAGAAACCCGAGGGGATCTACAGGCATTGCCCACCTCCAAGATTAAAAACTCTTCCAGGATTGCAGTTTTGCGCAACCTGCTTTTATCCTGCGACACAGAGTTCTTTATTTTTCAGCCAGCTCTAATCTTCTTGCCTGAGGATTTACTCTGACCCAAGTGTGACTCAGTTCTACCCGGGCTTTGCAAGCCTGACCAACTGATTGCATTCTGTAAACCCTAACAAGGGGACAAGGTGATCACCCTGGGGTTTGTCCTAATTACCCGCACGCACAGTGTGAAACGGTGCCTTTTCAGATTCCTACTCCGTCACTGCGTGGGGCTGCATGTTAAGAAGGGATTTCTAATTTGCCTTAAGACACCCCCAAATTAATGGCCATGCTTGAAAACCTAATTACTGAGTGTAAATTTGGTTTCTGCCTTAGCTGGAGTGTGAAGATCACAGAATCACAGAGTGGTTTGGGTTGGAAGGGACCTTAAAGCTCATCCAGTTCCAACCCCCTGCCATGGGCAGGGACACCTTCCACTAGAGCAGGTTGCTCCAAGCCTCATCCAACCTGGCCTTGAACAGTGCCAGGGATGAGGCAGCCACAGGTTCAAGGTGAATTGTGATCTTGAATCATGATCTTTCCTTTAGCTCAGACACTTCAAATCCTCAAGGTCATGCTTGCTTTTGGGGTGGCCGTTTCACTGCACGGGTGCCAGGAGATGGCCCACCACAACATCATTGCAAGCCACCAGCTCTCACTAGCAGGGCACAGTACAGTAACTATCCAAGGCCTGCACAAGATTAGCAACAGCCCAGCTTCACTGTGTGTCTCTTATCTAGTCTTGCTCAAATCCCGATTGTGTTCCGAGGAGCAGCAGCTGTGGCTGGCAGGCACGTACCGTCCACCAGTACCATAGGAATTGTCGCTAAGTGGCCACCTGGGACTGCGGTCCCAGCCCATGTCACGTTCAAGGGATGTCAGATTTATCCCCCTTTGCTGCCAACCATTGGTGTCCACCCAGCCATTCCCAATTACAGGAACTGTCTACAAAGGCTGCAAGGGTGGGGGGTACAGGCGATTCTCCCTGGCAAAGAAAAGCCAAGAAAATAAAGTTTGTTTAGTGAAAGGCATTGTCTTTTTCCTTAATGGGGTTGGAGTTTCATTTCCTCTAGTTATGTCCCACTGGGTGAGGTTAAAATGGCTCTTAAGGGAAATAGTCTGACAGAGATGCTGAAACAATATGTTGTCACCGCCCAGGTCAGAACCAGAGAATAATAGGTTATTTTTACTGTATCACTTAGTGGGGATGGTATCCGAGATCTAAGTCCATCTGATTCCCCCAAGGAAATATATTGTAAGAAAATGCTCTTACAACCACATAGTCCAAAACGAGCGATCCAAGTCTGCCTCCCGGAGACAAACGTCTGCCTTTCCAGGAGCCACATCTGCCTGTGAGAGTACCCCCTCCAGGAAGCTTTGGATGGCCCCAGGAAGCTCTGGCTTCATCTGATGAACTTAATAAGGATAAATAAAAAGCAGCAGTCAAGCCTGCTGTTTACAGCATGCTACCAGGCTGAGTCCAGCCAAACTGCTAGAGCCTGATCCAAAAGCAAGGGAAGAAAGGATCCAGACTGTGCCAGGCCTAGGATGTGCTCTCATGTACACTGGTACAAACCTCTATTAGCTGAAAATCATGGAATGGTTTGGGTTGGAAGGGACCTTAAAGCTCATCCAGCTCCAACCCCTGCCACGGGCAGGGACACCTTCCACTAGAGCAGGTTGCTCCAAGCCCCTGTGTCCAACCTGGCCTTGAACACTGCCAGGGATGGGGCAGCCACAGCTTCTCTGGGCACCCTGTGCCAGCGCCTCAGCACCCTCACAGGGAAGAACTTCTGCCTAAGAGCTCATCTCAATCTCCTCCTCTCTTTCAGTTTAGTTATTTATTGTCAAATGGATGCCGGTAAAACACTGAAAAACAGAACAAGGGAGCAAGCACAGGCACTTTGTGCTTCTCAAGCATCTACTCCCTGGTACAGCCAGAAGCACCTCAAAGGCTCTTCTCCCTCTGCAGGAGAATCACCCATCTGTCCCTTGCTCGTGGTGCATAAATCTTCTCATGTGAAATACCCCTACAATAACCCAGGTTCTCTTCCTGCCCTCCGTGACTGCTCAGTCTTTGGTGCACAGCTGAAAATACCAAAAGATTAGCCATCAGCAGAGTGCTTTCACAGCCAGCCCAGCCTGGGCGATCTACTGTGCTACAGCCGTCGTGTCTTTGCACGTCCAGGCTGCACCTCAGATAACCCATACCCTTTAAAAAACACTGACATTGAAATGTAATCCTTCAAAACATGCAAAAAATGAGGTGTAGGGGAAGGGGGAGGCAGAGGGATCAGACGATGAGATGCGATGGGAGAAGGCCATCGGCACAAGAGGACCTGCTGGTTGTCAGCACAGACACAACATTACTGCTGAGCCACCGGCTTTTTTTTGACAGACAACCCATGGATTACACCTCTGAAAATACACTGTCCAATTCTACTTTGGGATTACAGTCATGATCCTCTCCAAGCTTCTTACAGCCAGAGACAGGCGACCAACACAGGTTAACACCTTCTAGAAGGAGCCCTGAGAAGAAATGCATCGTGGATGCCACCTCACTTTATAATCTTTAAAAATCAAGTCTTCCAGACAATGGTTTTCCAAATGCTAATGGAAACATGAAAATCAAAGTCTGCCTGTACACACAGGTAGGTATTTGTAAATATTTATGTATGCCCTGTCTTGAGTCTGAAGATCAGAAACCACAGCAAAGGCACTGCTTCTCTTTTGGTCAAAGCATATAAACGTTGGATAGGGATTCAACATACTGAACTGGTGACTAGAACCCTAACTGGACAGTTGTTTTCCAGCTCCTTCTTCCCTTAGAAAACTAAAAGCAAAGTACATACTCAGAGAGCCTCTGACCTTCATGGGAACAACTGTATGATTGATTTCATAGACTACTTTTGCAGTGTGATGTGTACCACCACCACTTTTGCTTTCAAGGACCCTTTTCTACTAAGTTCAGCCTGGACAGACTGTATGTCTTGAGCTTCTCAGTGCTCCCTCTTCTTCTGTCTCAATGGCTTTTGAAAGACACCTGTTTACCACGGTTAATTTTTCTAACCCTGCTTTAGACATTACCATCTCTCTTATTTTCTGCCTTTTTTTTCCTTTGGCATCTCGGAAATCATTGAGTTTTCCTAGATCTGCCAATCTATTCGTGGGTTGGTTCTTTTTTTTAATTATTGTTATTATTTTATATTCACATTCATGAATATTTCAAAATTAGCTGCCCTGATTGCTGGATCAGAGCTGCTCTTCAAATAAACAGCTTCCACTCTCATTGAGAGCAATGGAAAAGCTGCTATTGATTTCAACAGTAGTAGGATCAGGTCCCGAATAAAACTGCATTATGTTTGGCTCATTTCCTAGGATTACTTGGAACTTTGAAAGCTGTAAATCTTGATGTTGACAGCTTTCCCTCCCTCCCGAGCACTGTGGTTAAGCCAATCAATACATGATTAAAATAAACAGCCCCTTGATCAAACTTATGGCTTTAGTGCAAGTCTTTCTGATCTGCAGAAGAAAAAGCCTTTCTGTTTGGCAGCCCTGGAGGCCACACCGGTATCCAAAGAGCACCTGACTTCATTTATCGGCCTTAGCTCATATCTAAGTTCTTTCTGCTTCATTGAACAAGATACCCACATTTTCTGAAAAATAATACCACTCCCTTTATTGCACACATTGCCTCTCCTCCTCCTAAAAATGCCTCTACGTTCCCTGCACTACATCTCACTGTTCTCTTTGTCTTCAACAGACCCCTCTTTTTCTGATGACTTTTCCCTGGCTACGGGTTATTTAAACATCTTTCCATTTGTCCTTTCTTCTTTCTCAGTTTACCCTTCAACTTTCACCGTCTCCCTTCTCACTTCTTCATCCTTTCCTTTCCTTTTCTTTCACTATGACACTTTTCTCGGTCTTCTAAGATTGACTGGAAAATCTGCTACTGAAAGTTTTCTGGGAGCAAAGTGCACTCCTTTTATAAAACTGAAAGGAAACTCTGAAAGGAAAGCCTTGGGCTTAATGCACTTTCTTTTTCATCAGTTGTGGTCTGGACAAAAGGTATCTTTTTTCCCCCATGCACGCTTTTTTCTTGCTGGTGATTCCGCTCATGCTTTTCAAATGCTTCAAATAGGTACCGTGTCACAGCACAGAGCTGTCATAAAATCCTGCATCTTTGCTCAGATTTCAGCACCAGACAATCTGCATCCATGTAATACTCCTGATGCTCATTTTGTTCTACTTATTTATGTGAAAGAACTGAGCAGTTACGACTAAACCCAGAACAGGAGGAAATTAAAAACTCCTCTCCCATTGTGTGGGGTGGAAAGAAGGAGAACCAATATCCACGAACTCTAATGGGTTTCAGAGGGAACATGACCCTTATCTTAGACACAGGGGCTGAAGCAAGGATGATGCTTCCCAGCTTCAGAGGGATAACCCTGACCCCCCAGCGAGATGGCCCAGGGCAGCCCTGGCCCCTGCAGCTGTCAGTGAGGAAGAGCATGGGATGTAGGAAGTTCTTCCCTGTCAGGGCGCTGAGGCGCTGGCACAGGGTGCCCAGAGAAGCTGTGGCTGCCCCATCCCTGGCAGTGTTCGAGGCCACGTTGGACACAGGGGCTTGAAGCAACCTGCTCTAGTGGAAGGTGTCCCTGCCCGTGGCAGGGGGTTGGAACTGGGTGAGCTTTAAGGTCACTTCCAACCCAACCATTCTGCAATTCAATGAAGTAGAGGACTGACACACTGTGTCACACTGGTTATTACTCCATCCTACTGAAACCCTCAGTGGGCATAGTGCATCTTGCATCCCAGCAAGAAACCAGGCGTCCTGCAACAGAAAGTCATGGTCTTCTGTCCCCTCCTCAAAGAAGAGTGACTCTTACAAAGTGGGCCACAGGGAGGAGGAGTCTGAAAGCAAGGGTTGGCAGAGCCAGGGAGAATGAAGGGAAACTGCTCTTCCCTTGTATATGGTATTGGCAGTTATATGCAGGAGAACATCCAGTTAACACTTGGTTTTGTTCACATGAAGCCAACTGCTGACCTAATTTAAAGCCTCCAAGTGCGCCAGCTAACAGCCTCCTGTGAACAGGCTAGAAAGAAGCACCAGCTCCCTGCTGCCCTCCCTGCATACTCACAGTGCAGTATCAGCTCTCCCATCATGAAAGT
Source organism: Strigops habroptila (assembly GCF_004027225.2). Lineage (NCBI taxonomy): Eukaryota > Metazoa > Chordata > Aves > Psittaciformes > Psittacidae > Strigops > Strigops habroptila. Next base: position 36,533,906 of record NC_046360.1, read on the forward strand.
GAAAAACATCAAATCACCGGGTGACCCCACCGCTCCAGGCCCTCCTCATCTTTAAGACAGGGCCCTTAAAAAAATGCAGGAGTAGACCAAAGCGATGTGGTAAGGTGATGGCTTTCGAAGCAAGATGGACATGGCTGAAGAAGATTCAACAAGCTGTGCACATCCTCAACTCTTCAACCATCTTGCATTCTGCAGTTATACAACTTGTGACCAAAGGAACAAGCATTCTTGTATTTTGTTTTCAATTCTGAAGGTCTACTGTGGAAAGGACTGCAATTCCCTAGTAAGTCTTGGTTTCAGTTAAACTAGTTCTACTGCCACAAATAAACCCCATCAAAACCTATAAGGGGTGCCCTCCCTCCTGCTATAAAAAAAGGCAAAAACCTTACGGCCCACAAAGCTTATGAACTTGAACAGTCAGTGGTGTGCACTGTGCCTATTGAATTTTCTGCATGTGATTAATAACATATTGATCCTATGAGGCATGTTAATGTCAGACAGCAACCTCCATGCCACGATAACTAAGCAGTCCTCAATGCAGAGAAGAGAAACAAGAAAGTAACCATTTAGTGAAGCAAATGTGCAGTACAACATATGACTTTATTATTTCAAACTATTTTTTCAAACTATTTTTCAAACTATTTTTCAAACTATTTTTCAAACTATATTTTCAAACTATTATTTCAAACTATTTCATTCCACCCTCACATGGGTTTTTTTTTCTTCAACTAATTCTAAATTTACCATTAAATTTCTTGAGCTTGCCAATGCAAGTGTTCAGGACTTTCACACAATCCTAGAAGGGTTTATGTTGGAAGAGACCTTAAAGCTCATCCAGTTCCAACCCCCTGCCAAGGGCAGGGACACCTTCCACTAGAGAGCAGGTTGCTCAAAACGCCATCCAATGGGCAATGACAAAGACAAGTTTGCAGTAATTAGATCCCAGAATGAGATCCTAAATTGCTGCAAATTTGATCCCAAGCTGTTGTAAGTTTCTTATATTGAAGATTACTGTACTTTTTAAATATGCTTTCCAACTAAGGAAAAAACAGTTGTAAGATTACATGTTTTTGGAAAAACAAGCTGCGTTTTCCATGCCCACTAATGGCTTTGATGAGCTTTGTAACCAGGCTGTTGCCATACCTGGCTAGGCCACCTGCACACAAAGACAGAGTTGTGGTTTTATTGCCCCTATCCATCCATCTTAACTTAAACAATAACTGAGGACAAACTTCTATCCCACCTGTGGCAGCTGTTTAAACACAGAATCATAGAATCCCAGACTGGTTTGGGTTGGAAGGGACCTTAAAGTTCATCCAGTTCCAACCCCCTGCCACGGGCAGGGACACCTTCCACTAGAGCAGGTTGCTCCAAGCCCCTGTGTCCAACCTGGCCTTGAACACTGCCAGGGATGGGGCAGCCACAGCTTCTCTGGGCACCCTGTGCCAGCGCCTCAGCACCCTCACAGGGAAGAACTTCTGCCTAAGAGCTCATCTCCATCTCTCCTCTGGCAGGTTAAAGCCATTACCCCTGGACATGCCATACAACACCACCGGTGGAGGAGAACAATACTTTCTTCTTCTTTGTCCCCATGCCCTATGTGCAGAACGCCTGATTGTTTTTCTAGAATACATTAATGCAAGGCAGAGTTGTGCAACACGGCACCGTGGGTGGAAACCAGCCAGCTAATTTGTACCAGGAAAACAGCTATTACACGCACGCGATCAGCAGCGTTAGCCCCATTACAGGGCTGTAAAGTCTGAGAAGGTCATGGAGCCCTGAGGACAGAGCCACGAGCTCTAACACTTAATGACTAAGTGAGCTGCTTTTGATTTCAGTCTTGACTTCCCCTCCATGCTGGCAGTAATTATCAGCAAAAATATGATTCACTGAGAAAAATGAGCTGTAGATTATTAAGATCTGGAGCTAAGGTGGAGCAACGACCCTTGCCACCAAACCTCACAAAGTGCTCACAGGCCTTCAGCCACCTGATTTTTAGGAGATTTCCTAAACACCCCAAGTTTAATTCCTTGTTGTTGTTTTCTTTCCTTCAAAAATGGAACAGGAACTTTAAGCATCTGAAGTTTCACACAGGAAACAGTTTCGAAACTACTGATAGGAGCAGAGCGAAACAGCACTGGGGGGGTGTCTGCAGAGGATGTGCTAAAAGAAGAAGCGGCAAAGCTGGTGACCAAGCTCACAGAGAGCACAACTTTGCAGAGCAGGTCGGTGAACTGCAGATTTTCACACACAGACAAAGAAAAGCCAAGCTGTGTGGACACTGTGGTGTTTATTTGCCTTCATGCAGCTGGTGCCAGGTGCTGGCTTGCACGGCTGGACACTGGCACGTTCTGTTTAATCCCAGAACAGCCCTGGCTCCGTCTCCAGTTCCAGCTCTGTCCTCTGAGCTCCCATGGCTGGCCAGAGCCACTCACCATGCTCCTGGAGGGCATTTCAGAAGGAATACCACTATGTCTTACAGGCCTCTCAATAGGCACGATTTGGTCAAAAATCACAGATTTCTGCTCACTAGCATCTGTTTTAAAGGTCTGAGTTGGAAGTAAAACCTTTGGTATTGACCACTAAACCAATCTGCTTTGAAATATGACATAATTCAGGCTGATTCCCCATCAGAGGTGCATTTTCAGTTCACTTTCGCCATGGACCTCTGACATCAGCTTTCACAGACAGAGAGCTGCACTCGGTTCTATGTCAGGAGATATGAAAACCAAACAGCACCAGAACAAATACTTCACTTCTCCAAGGAAAGTAACACATAAACCACTTCTGCATACCACGGTCTGCAAAGTGCAGAGCACACACCAAGCACAAACAAAACCCTGATCCCACACACTACTTGGACAAAAGCCCCATCGAATTCACCCTGGAATTGCTGCCTCCAAAGGGAATTTTGTAAGACCAAAGCTGGCTCCAATACAAGAAATAAGTAGCTGCAGCCCTACCTTCACACCAGTGTCAATCCCACAGGCTTTTCTGTTGGCTTTTGCATGTAAGCATTCCCAAATACAGCACGACAACATAGGAACAGCCTAAGTATTTTTCTCCATCTCTTATCTTGTCGAACACACACCAGCTGATGGTTTTCACTGCAGGCTGCTTTTATAGTCCTCGCTTCACCACTGTAAACTTAACCTACTCCTGTTGACCCGATTCAGAGATGCAGAGCTGAACAGATGAGGATCTTAGATGAAATTGCTTACACCAGATACCAATGTGGCACATTAACTTTTAATATCTAAAGCAGTTTTCACCATGGCTACAATTGTTTTTCAAGGAGTTTCTTTGTGTGTGTGCAAAAGCTAATTACAGAAATGTGGGAAACTGTTTGTAGTTCTACCATAAATGATGGGGACATGGCAAACAGCTGAGGTAGCCATAAAAACACTCCGTATGTAAACTGAAGGTAGAAAGGTTTCCTTTGGTTTACTTTTCTGGGTTATCGTAAGGAAGTAACGTGTGCAATAGCTACATGAACTTCAGATAGTTCTGCAGAAGAAGAAACCTGTGTGATTCAGAGTCAGACATATCGCTTTAAATTTGAAATTTGGCTTTGAAATGGCTTTGAATTTGGCTTTCATATCTGGCTATGAAATTTGACTTGTAATCTATAGCTTGTGAACTGCAGGAAGAGTAGAGGAGAATGGACCTTCAACTCTACTAAGCAACAGTTATCTTCCACTGCTGTATTCCCTCTATATGGCACAACACCTTTTTCACATTTGAAAGATCAACCCTCTACATCATTTAAGGAGGATCCATGTGAGGAGAGAGAATTGATGTTGTTACAGAATAAGGAGGGCAGCAATCACTAGAAAAAGTATATGAAAGCAAGTCTGTGTTGTTAAATCTTGAGTTTAGAATCCTGCCTTGCATAAGAAGGGACAACAAAGGCTTTTGGTTGCTCATATTTAGTCTTTCCTCAATCCACTACAGTCACTCCATCGGTAAAGTTTACCTTTGACAGAGCCTGATGGGAAATAAGGTGTTTGCATAAGCAATATACTTCTTGCTGATAAAGGAGAGAGATGGAGAAAAATCATCTTCTCTTGGTAGAATTGAAAGAGTAACCCTATAGAACTATTCCTGTATTTCTATTTCCTAGTTTCTTTAATTATTTTATTTTCTATAATATCTAGGTGATGGCTGATAATTCCCCACACCGAGATGGAGACTCTAGAGCGTGGTTTTGCTTTCTTTCAGCATAATTAAAATAACATTGTCCTGACAAAGGGTGGTTTTTGGCCAACCTCTGAGAATTTGCTACCCTGTAGAGCTCACAGATGCCCCTCTGCACGTCCAAAGCTCTTTGGCAGACAGCTGCAGGGCTGGGAGGGTGTTTAGCTGAGGAGCAGATGCTCTGTGCAGCATTAACTCCCTCACGTGGTTACAGCCGCATGAGGAAACCCGCACGTAACGGCTGAGCCAGGGCAGTTGGTGGCTCACTAAATCCTAAATACCCCAAAGCTCTCTTCCAGGCTGCTTGGGAAAGGGATTTGTAAGTGAAACGGAAAAAAGGTAATCTTTACTTTATAAATACTTGTTGTCTCAATATAATTATGCATCACATTCTTCAACAGGTAACATCAACTGGCACTTCATGAAAATTCGAAGAGAGCTCAAGTGAAATCCTGGTAAAAATTCCAACTAGTTTCAGAGGGACCTAAACTTCACCTATTAATCTCATCTGAGGTTACAATTTACATCTTGATTTCGATCCCACGTGAGTAAACCCGCTGTAACTTCATTGACCTTCAGGAGGTCGCTCCTGTTCTATGCTGGTACGAATGGGAGTGACTCCAGTGGGGAGTGAGGACTTAATGACATGCACAGCACCAGTGATGAATCAGAATGGGAACAGGGTATTAAACAGCACCATAAAATAATGTGGGTTAGAAGGGACTTTTGGAGGTCAACATAGCCCAGCCTCTTGCTCAAAGAAAGGCCAACATCAAAAACAGACTTGGGTTGCTGATGGCCTTTTGTGGACAAGCTCTGAAAACCTCCAAGAGTGGAGACTGTGCAACCTCTGCACAACCCATCCCATTGCTTCACTCTGCTCAGAGTGAACATTTCTTCCTTGTAACCAACCTGAATTTCGCTATCGGACAAAGAAAGAAGATGAGGATGAAAAGGAAGAGAAGGATTAACACAAAATGCCAAGACAACACCAAATGGAAGGCTCAATGTTCATATTCTGATAGTGCACACAGACTATGCAAGCAGTTGGAAAGAAAAAGATACAGAGGGTGTGTACAGTGAGTAGGAAACGGGTAAGCTCCAGGTTAAGTATAAAATAAGCAACAGTCCCTGGTGGCAGCACATCAGACAATACTCATTTTATTGTCAGAGTAAAAACATATTCCCTTAAGAAAACCAAACAAAAAGCCCTACTCAGTGTTACAATGCATGCCAGGCAATTATTGCTTTCCACAATGTGTCCTGTGACTCACTGTGACACAATAAATTGGCATATGGTGCTCATTCAGGGTATATAACTCACACATTTGCAATAGCTCTAAAGAGCTAATAGTTACTTGGACTGTAGTTAATTTGAGGGGGTTTAATTTCCCCATGGCAATGCAATAAATGTCATGCTTATTATTTTATTATTATTATTTAAAAAAAAGATGGGTTTAGTGGCTGGCAAGTGTCATTAACGCCTGAAATCTCCTGTATGCTGGGAAAATCCATTCAGACAACCTCTGGCATGCAAAAGCACATAAATAATTGGTAAATACTACCTGTGGTCTTCTGGGTCCAGATCTGCCTGATGCCAAGAGCAATAAGGTCCTTTTTGGCTGCAAAGGATAGGAGGGCACTCAATATCTTGCAGAAGGCACTCAGTATCTGGCAAAAATCAAGCTTTTCATGTGCCAACACCCCATGAAAGAGCAAACCCTGAAGTGCATATGACAGAAATGGTTCTTTTCACTTAGGAGGGAAGACAACCTCCTAGAGACACACAGAGCCAGCGCTCCATAAGGTGCTGAATACTCTCCCTGCCTGGGAAAGATGCACTTCTCATGGTTATCCTCCTTAAAAACCAGCTCTAATTCTCTTATTGAAGAAGACAAAGAAATAATAAAGCATCTGTCTTTCACTAAGTCTGCCCAAGAGCATGAGCAGACTGGAAATCCAGGTTTTATCATTAATATGGCATGAGAGATGCTTAAAAGGAGGAAGAAACTGTGCAATTACAAGAAAATTCTTCTCCCGTCACCAAGATTACTCAGAGGAGCCCAGGCTACACCATGACTTGTGAGTACCACCAAGAGAATATGGTTTCAGAGTGCTAATGGAGCTTTCCATCATACAGAGATGATTTCATGGGGGAAAAAAATCCCTTCCAGGCAAGGTCTCCCTAACATTTGTATACATTTGACACAAGTCCAATGAAGCCAGTGTTTTTCATTAGCAAAAGTAAGATAGTAAGACAGAAGTGAGGATAGAGGGAGATTGAGATGAGCTCTTAGGAAGAAGCTCTTCCCTGTGAGGGTGCTGAGGCGCTGGCACAGGGTGCCCAGAGAAGCTGTGGCTGCCCCATCCCTGGCAGTGTTCAAGGCCAGGTTGGACACAGGGGCTTGGAGCAACCTGCTCTAGTGGAAGGTGTCCCTGCCCGTGGCAGGGGGTTGGAGCTGGATGAGCTTTAAGGTCCCTTCCAACTCAAACCAGTCTGGGATTCTATGAAGTGGACCGCTGGGATTTTGCTCACGTAGGGACTCAAAGCTCCAGCAGAAGTGCCATGGGTTTCAAGGTCAGCAAGACTGAATCCTCAACAAGGGGGTCTGGCTCACGCTTACACAATGCTAAAGCAATAGCAATGCTACCGGAATCAACAAAGTTACACTGGAATAAATCAGTTGAGAATTAGATCCTGAATCTCTATGTTTTCTTTTTTTTATCAATACCAACATCTCAAAATGCGACTTGGAAGGAAAAACATAAGCAAACATTTCAGCCCACAGCTTTACTGCTCCCTGATCCCCGAGGAGGCAAGTACTCCCTTGGTGTTCTCTATGGGCCAAATAGAATGATTGCCAATACAAATATTTTGTTCCCAGGTTTTTGCTTTATAAAACGTAAATTTGGACTCTGTGGCCTTAGTGATTCCTTCAGTGCTTAACACAACAGGTCCCAGACGGTGACTGGGGAATATGGCCATGACCTTAGCATGAATAGCAATGGTGAACAATAACCTGCTCTGCCTGTTTCCTCACCTTGAATCTCCTGAAGTGTTTAATTGTGTGGAAGACTGTTGAAATTGTGCCTGAACCTAGACTGCCAGGGTCTAACCTGCCCTCTTTTATTCTTATTCTGAGGGTTCTTTGCTAGCACTCACAAATCTCCTCAGAAACATCTTAGATTTATGAACATGTTTGTTGCATCTCACCCACCCTCCTCTACTTGAGAGAGTGCAGAAGTACATAAAAAATAAGTAGAGCTCAGACCTTTTTCCAATCCAAAGTTGTACTCATCTATGCAGAAGTGTCACAGTATTCATTTCACCCAAGGAGATAAAACCAGCATTTAAGTAACAACCACCTTCTCCTCAACACAGACGCTCCCTCCAGAGGAGGCAATGCTGCCTTTGCCCAGACCCCATACACTTGTTCTCTTGTTGGGTAACTCATGACAGTGTTAAGTAGATTTTCATTATAGGGTATTATTTGTAGCTGCTGTTTTCATGAAGCAGCTGTAATAAGTGAGATTTATGTTTCTTTTTCGATTGCTTGAAATAATTAGCGTTAAATTTAGACTCTGAAATAACCTCCTGATTTCTCTATTTTTTTTAATAGATACAGAAGCTACAAAGTGATCTACCACCACCAGTCAGGCTTGGGCCAGAACAGCATGTGCTCCATATACTATCCTAAATGTGTCTGAGATGAGGAAATACTCTAAGTTCTCCAAACAACCCTTTAAAAATAAATGATGGTTGTGCTGGGTTGTTTTAACCAGCGCACTGTGTGTTACTCTGCTTCAATCTCAACTATTCTGGTCTCTCCAGGTGCAAATGGGCAGCTTGGATCTGGATCACGCTGGTAAGCTCACCGTAAAGGAAGCCCCGAACTGAGACCAGACCCAAATAAGCATTTTGCAGCCTACTTGAGGATTTATATTATTAAAGAAGCCCTGAAATACCCAACTTGAAGCTTGTGGTTTGCTCTCATCTCTGCATCATTTACCTTTTCCACTCATTCCCCTCAACCACAGCTTGCAAACACGGTGCCCTCCCCAACCCAATTTGGCCATTCGCAGCTCCTGCTGCATTTCCAACAAACCTGCTTCATGATAACACTGAGCAAACACCCTCTAAAAAGCTTTTCACTCACAGGGTTTGGTTTTGTTTGTTTGCTTGGTCAGTTTTGTGATTCATCAGCCTTACAGTATGTTTCTTGGTGCAGGTGCCACCATCCCAGCAGTCCAGGTTTCCTCAGTGCAATGGGAAAGACAACATGAAATACCAGGGGCTGCGGCAGAACCCAGCCTGAATGGTTCTATAAGAGGGGGTGGATGTTGAGATGATGTTCAGCTGACTACAACCCCTGGAGAGGTGAGGAAAAGATGATCTGCTGTGGGAAAGACCACATAATGCCAAGCACAGAAGAAACACAGCAACAGCATACTAATTGTATAATGAGTAAAGGTACAAAACGAAGACAAGGAGAAGGCTAAACCTGTCAGTTTTTACATTATGACCTTTGATAACTAGAGGAAGGAAAAGTTTGGGAAAGTACGCAAAGAATGATGGAGCTGGGAAAGGAGACTGGAGTAATGTGCAGAAGACAGCTGTAATATAAAATTGTAAGTACTTTGCTCTACACATGATAAACCAGTAACAACTTCTATGTAAATGATAAAATCCCAGGGCATTAACGTAGATACAGAGGAATACTATCTTAAATCATTCCTGGGGAAAATAACTAAGTGGCATGCAATGTGGTGGGGATTTAGCG